>NC_057862.1:209657361-211000486 GCF_019393635.1 Dromiciops gliroides
TCACTCATCAATTATTTGAATTCTGCTTTCTAATTCTACCATTTGACTAAAAAGTCAATCTCTAAGATAAGTAATATTAATAAATAATAGCTACCATTAATATAGTATTTACTGTATGTCAGGCACTGTGCTAAGTGCTTTACAATTATTATCTTATTTGATCCTCACAACAACCTTGGAAAGTAAGTGCTATCATTTCCCTCATTTTATAGATAAAGAAACTGAGGCAAACAGAAGTTAAGCTATTCTTCTGAGGTCTTCCTATCTCCAGGCACCATCTAAGCAGTCCTCAACTGTTGCCTAATTGCCCACATCCCATGTTCTTTTACAACATTTAGGGTTATAGTTAAATACTCCTATCCTTAAACATCACTACCCACTCTCCGAGCACCTCCGCGCACCAGCCCCCCCCCCCCCGCCCCCATTTCATTCCCTCTTTTGACCTTCATGTTATTGCTATTTCTCAGTTTCCTTCCTGGGCTTATCATCCATGTAATGCCCCATTTACAGTGAGTTTGCTCCAAGTTTGAAGCCCTGATAGAAAGTCAAACATGGTCCTGTGGAACCCCTGGGAAAGCACTTTGAAGAGTTTACCACAAGAGGCTATAAACTGTACAGACAGAAGACAGCTGAGCCTTATTGAAGGGAAAGGAAAGGGGAAGGTAATAAGTATTTATATAGTGCCTGCTATGTAGCAGACAGTGCACTAAGCACTTTTACAAATATTATCTCATTTGAGTATTGACCTAATTGAGTGAGTTGCCTGCTTCTTTAATGCTTTGGGTGCCTGGTATCTAGGCTATGACTTTTATGGGCTACCACATTGGTTACCATGTGTGTAAAAAACAGGCAGAGTTCCTCATTAAGCCATTTTTAATTTGTTCCAGGAGAACCAGTCATTCACTCCACAAGTACTTATCTAGCACCCTCAGGGTGCTTTAGCACTGGCTCAGCACCAGTAGACTAAGCCAGGCCTCTAGAGAGGTAATCTTGATTTCTGACCTTTTGCTTCTGCCACAATGTAAGTACTCAGCTGGTGCTGCATTGTGGGACTTCCTCCCACCTCCCTTCCCTGAAGTAAGGGCCAAAAGTCATTCTCCTTTGGGGATTTCCTTGAGTAAGGTCTTATCCCAGAAAGACCTTTAGTACATATTGGTCATACGAATCATTCTGAAGTTAACAAAATACCAATTACCTAATATGCCACAGATTTATTGTACAGAAGAATGCATAAATGACAAAACTTCTAATTTTTTAGCACAATTCCCAACTATCTTCCTCTTTCTTCATCTTTCATTCAAAACAATTACTGTGGAATGATTGTGTATGAGATACTGTGCTAAGCAGTATGAGGAATATGCATAATTATTGTTATTAGTAATAACAATATCTTACAGATTTCTAGTGCTTAATGGCTTACAAAGCACTTTCCTTACCACACCCCTTGGGAGACAAGTAGTAAAGTATTAACTGATATTATTAACTCTGTCTTACAAGTGATGAGACCAAAACTAAAAAGTAATTTTCTTCTGGTAATACAATTAGAGAATGTTTGAATTGTGACCTGAATCCAGGTCCTCTGAGTCCAAGCCCAGTAGATATTGAGAAAAGATTGTTTGCTTCTTTGTATTTGTAGTTCTAGCACCTGAGAACAAGGCCTAGAATATAGGTGCTTAATCAATGCTTGTCAAATGATTGATTTTTATTTATATATATATATATATACATATATATATATATATATATATATATATATATGTATGTATGTATGTATAAATGGTAGGTCTCCTTGCCTTCAATTTAGTATTCATCTTGAGTATCACATTTTTCTCTGAGTATTTAAAAAGCTGCTTGCTTCCTGCAGTGTTCCCCTAAAATGACTTAGAAAAATCACCTAAAATGGTAGCTGAAAATTGCACAAGAAAAAAAATTTCATTAAATGGAAAACTGCAGTGCTTTTTGGTGCACAGAAGTTAAGCTAGAGGAATCTTTTCCCATAACTTCTGTGAGTGTTCTCTCCCGCCCTCCCCTCCCCCATCCCAAAGAAGAGAAAAGAAAAAGAAAAAGACTAGGCATCCTGGTCACAGATTTTATACTCACCCTTGTTAGAGTCTGGATGGAAAGAAGAGGTTAAACTGACTGTTAGCAACCTCTGAAAGACCAACAAAAGGGCCTTAGAAATTAGATCCATTGAGTAAGGTCTCCATAAATACAGGGAGAAAAATTAGCCTTGGAAAGAAAATGATGCTTTCAAAGTCCTACAGGTCAATGTTTGCAAAGTGTAGGTGACAAAATCAGAATCTGTGAATTCATGTTGAAAATTGTACAATATTTTCTTTTTCATAAGACCCTGAATGATCCTATTACATTGACAGCAAATGATGTTGGACATGGCACTTTTTAATGTCTGATGTTCTCAAAATACCAATAGTGAGACACCGCTTTCTGTGTGTATTGGATTTTTCAAAGAACCCACTTGTCTGTCCTGTAGCCTAGCTAGTTTTGATCATGGGTTATTTTCTACAGTGTGTTTGAACTATTTTTTGACCCAAACATGATGGTGAGGTCATTTTAGCTTCCAATTTAATGAAGTAAAAAATGAAGCTAATGGGCTTTTGTTGATACAATTCACTATTCTATTCTCCCTTCCTCATCCCTACCACCTTAAAAGAAGACTAGGGATACCCATATTTAAAATGTATTACTGGGGGCAGCTAGGTGGCGCAGTGGATAAAGCACCGGTGTGGATTCAGGAGTACCTGAGTTCAAATCCGGTCTCAGACACTTGACACTTACTAGCTGTTGGACCATGGACAAGTCACTTAACCCCCATTGCCCCGCAAAAAACAAACAAAAACAAAAACAAAAACAATAAAATGTATTACCAGTAAAAGAAGAGTGTGATTGTGGTGATAGTGTGAGAAGAGGGAATAAACCTGTTTGACCAGTAAAATCCTAATTATATTTGATAGTTTGTGTTGTCTTGTGTATAGTAAAGTTTGAATTTTATAAGAAAATCAGAGTACTAATTGTGAAAATAACTTACCTGAAGTTGCACAGTTAATTTGGGTCATTGAACCAAGACCAGATCCTCTCATCCCCCACCTGCCTTTTCCCCTCCTATTTCCCCTAAAGAACATATCATTAGGCTGTTATGAAAATAAAAACAATCTAGAGTATATAAAAAAACTTTTTTGAATCCCAAGGCCCTGTTGTAAATGTGAGAATTTGATGTTATTAATTTACAGGAGGAGAAACTGGGAACTTGTGTCCCAACCTTCAGATACCAACACAGTGTGTTTCTACATCGTTCCCTTCTAGTCAAAGAAAAGTAGCACTTCTGAGATAAGAAATATATAGCAGAAACAATCCTGCCTGATTTAATCCCTCCTTGGGTTAAAAATGCTTTTCTGTAACTCCCACAGATAAAATATTCATTGAATTTTTTCCCAGGGTATGTAAATTGCTGAGAGTTCCAATTTGGCTGGAGCCTGCTGTACATATTGGTTAATATTAACTGAATCTGTTAAGTCCTTTGCATTCCTGGTCTTTAGAGCTTCTGGAAGAATCATGTAAATTTATTTTTCTTTTTATTTTTAGGTAGCCATTTCTTTGATGCCATTGTGTTGTGTTGCTTTTTTTTTAATCCACAGTTTGTAAGGCTATCCAAGAATAGAGATCAAAATGGTGTTTTCTTCTGCTTTCATCATTGGGGAAGTTAGAACTAAGGAAGGCTTAAATGCTGTGCATAACCCATGCAGTTATCCTTTTCCTATTTTTTTTTTTTTTTTTTTTAGTGAGGCAACTGGGGTTAAGTGACTTGCCCAGGGTCACACAGCTAGTAAGTGTTAAGTGTCTGAGGCTGGATTTGAACTCAGGTACTCCTGACTCCAGGGCCAGTGCTCTATCCACTGCGCCACCTAGCTGCCCCCCAGTTATCCTTTTCCTCAGTATTGCCTGACACAGTTCTCTGAATGTATTTTTCAGAGATTACCACACAATAAGTGGCTTCCCCAAACACTTAATTTTAGAATTAAAAAGGAAAGGAACTTTAATGAACTAGTCCAATTCCTTCATTCCACAGATGAGGTAATTGAGACCCAGAAAGGTAACTTGCCCAAGATCACCCAGAAGTTTAGAATAGCTAGAATTAGACCCTGAGTCTTCAGGCTCCCAATCTATTACTGTTCTCTCTTGGTCTGGAACCATTTAAATTAGCCAGAGTACTTTTATCTAGCTAGTATCTTATTTAATGATAGATAGAACAAGCAAGTACATAACATTTTCAATTTTCCATTTAATTGATCAAACCATTAGTAATAGGCCATCTTATAGCAATTATGTATTTCATGGTGTCTTTAAACTCCACCTTAAATACATGTAAACTAACTTTTCTTCTTTGGTTTAGGGGCATGCCAAGAGTGAGTATAAGGAACCCAACCAGTCAGTAAGCATTTATTAATCACGTAATTTGTGCTATTACTGGGGATACAAAGAGAAAAATTAAACAGATCCTTCCCTTGAAGAGTTTATAATCTAACTGTGGACAATGCTACATGCATTTATAGGCATATACAAAATAGATACAAGGTAATTGTAGGGGAAAGGCACTTGCAGCTAAAGGGATCAGTATAAGCTTCAAGATGATATTTGAGTTGAGTCTTGAAGGAAACAAAGAACTCTGAGAGGAGGCGGAGATGAGGAGGAAATACATTGCAGGCATAGGAACATCCCAGGCAAAGGCATAGATAGAAATTGCGGATGGAGGATCATGTGTGAAGATAATAAGACCATTTTGGTTCAACCACAGTATAGTGAAGCAATCTACAATAAGCTTGGAAAGGTAGATTTGGGCCAGATTGTGAAGGGCTTCAGTTGCCAAAGAGATCTGACATTTGAGCCTAGAAATAGTAAGGAATCATTGGAGTTTATTGAGTAGGACAATGGCAGACCCATTCGGAAAATCACTTTAGCAGTAGTAGGGAGGAAGAATTGGCCAGGGATAGATTTGAGACATGAAGACCCATCACGATAAGTGAGGAGAACCTAAGTGGCATACTGAGAAGACAGATATGAGAGAGGTGTTGTGGAGGCAGAAGTGACAAGATTTGGAATTGCTTGTATATGCCAGATTAGATTTTAGTGAACTAGTTCATTAAGGAAAAGTGAAGAGTCAAAGAGAGTCTGTGGGTGAAACAAGGTGTTAGCCTGGAGAAGAATGGGGAAGTTCTGAAGAGAAGTGTATTGAGAAGCAATCATAATGATTTCTGTTTTTGACATTTTGAGTTTGAGATGCTTATAAGACATCTGGTTTTAAATGTCTAAACAGGGAGTTTGTTTGAGTTTCCTAAAGAAAAGTCTAAGATTGTTTGACATTAATACACAGATCAGAGTGTTGAGGGATCTTAAATCACACAAATTGGAGCTCTGTGTTAGAAAATATTCTCTTTCTCTTCCTCTCTCACCTATTCTCCCTCTCTTTTTCCCTCTCTCCCTTTTTCTTTTTCCCCCTTTCTCTCTCCTCTTTCCCTCTTTCTTTGCTTTTTTCCTCTCTCCCTCTCCCATTCCTTTTCCCTCCCTTCCTCCTATCTCTTCTATCTCACCCTCTTCCTTCTGTCTGTCTCTTTCCCACCTTCTGTCTGCCTCCTTTCCCTTCTGTCTGCCTAGTTCCCCTTCTGAGTTTCCTTTTCTGACTCCCTCCCGCTTCTGCCCGTCCCATGTCCCAAATCTTTCCTATAAGAAAATATTCCAAATCCCTTGAATCTGTCACTTGAAAATTAAATGGCTTGTAGCTCCTGGAGAGCATAAGGGGACCCTTCGTTCATCCTTGAGGAGAGATATAGAGCATTCACAGCAAATGCACCCTATCAGTTTGTGATGAGGACATTCAGCAGTTTGTAAATTGGCAATTTTCCTGTTGTTTCAGGGTGGCAATCAAGCCCTTTTGTGTAAGGCTGTCTGATTTTCATTTTAGAGACTGCCTGCAATATATCATAAAGCCATCAGTACCTTTGAACTCCTCTTTTAAACATTTAAAATAAGGAACTATGTGTTTTTTGTAGTGTAGAAAGGTTGAAAATTGTAAACCAGGTGCAGTAAATCAAAGTTAGAGGTGACAAGATATAAATCTACCAATTGGGTTTCACAGTGGCCTGTGCCATTGAAAATTGCATATATCCTTATGTGCCTTTCATTGGTATGAGCTGATGAACATAGCTCCTTCTCAAAAGATAAGTAATTCATTACAAATGCAGAATGGGGCATATCTTGTCAAATATAGGCAGCATGTTTGTTGGGCATAATGGTGTTTTGTTACAAGGAAAAGTAACATAGGGAAGATGAAAGATATGCAAAAAGACAGTAATATTACTAAAAAAAATAGAGTGAAGTTACAGACTGAGAGTAAATATAATGACTAAAATATTTTAAAAAGCACCAAAAGATAGCATAATTAAAACCGAAATTTCTTTCTAAAGGGAATGTACTAATTTATAGCTCTAACAGTGCATTTAGTGTACCTGTCTTTTCATAATCACTCCAACATGGACCATTCCATTCTTATTTTCTTCTGTGATTTTCCTGCATGTGAAGTAAAACCTCAGGGTTTGTTTTGATTTGCAGTTTTATTAGTGGTTTGAAACATTCTTTCATATGGTTTTCCAATTCTTTAATTCTTCTTTTGAGAACTATTTGTTCATATCTTTGGACCATGTAGCCTATGGCCCAGAACAGATTAATTATAATGATCAATTTCAGTCTTTGAGAATAGATGATAAAATCTACTTCACTTCCCTGGCTAGAAAAGTGGGGGACTATGGTAGTAGAATATTTCATATCGTAATAGACCTGTGTTACTGGTTTTGCTTTGCTGTTTTTCTTTTTCACAAGGGCAGGTTCATTTGAAGGAGGGACTATATCAAGAAGTGATTAAGACACTCAAATTTTAGTACTCTGCCAAGATACTATCACCTTTTTGATTGGACTTTTGGAAATATTTGGATTAGTTACTGTTTTGAGTCAAGCTTCGTTAATGGCTTTCCCTGGTGAATAATGTTCTGGGGCCAATTGTGAATAAACAGTGTGTCTACATAGTAGATATAATTTCAGCAGTCTATTTAACCAATTCTGTTTTAGTCTCCACAAACTTAAAATTAGAGAAAATAGGGTCTGGGCTGAAAATGACATCCATTTATAAAGTAATAGTTCACATACAGCATTTCACAATTATAAAAAACTTCTCATGGGGCCCTGTGTGGAAAATAGTATGAACATTATTATTTCCATTTTATCGATGTGGTAGTTGAGACTTAAAGAGGTACCGGAGACACTGGCAAATGACCACCCAGCCTGGCTTGCCCGCATCAAAGAAGGCATTGTTCTCTATGAGCAAAGCAAAGTTGCAGTAGCTCAAAAGAAATGAGAAATGTGCAAATATAGAGACTTCTCCATTCCAAATGGTCCTATTTGTACCTGACCTTTGGTACACCTGTCTGAGCATCTGTTGGTCTGATCAGTCACATTTGGACATACTGTACATTGACCCTGAGGTACTGATGTCATTTTGGTCCTTTTTGAGTACAAAGGACAACAACCCTAGCATTAATAAATACAAATATATGCAAAACAGCTAAAGATGTAGAAGTTTGGGTATGAGGAGTAGCACCAGCATTCCTAAAGCCTCAGTCACGTTCTAGAATTCACATATATAAGGTACTCCCTCAACCCTGCATCCTCTCCCTCTAATTTTATGGCTCCTTCTAGAGCCTCCTTATAAGGATGGCACCAAAGCCAGCTGTGCTTCATTCTCACTCTTCTCCATGGTGCCTTGCATGGTGCCTCACCCAAACCTCACCTCTCACCCCTTTTTTTTTCAGCTTTCTTTTATTGTCTTCTCCTGGTACATCATAAGGTCGTTGAGGGTAGGGACAGTTTGTTTTTTTTTTCAACTTGTATTTGTATACTCAACACTTGGCACATAATAAGCACTTAGTAAATGTTAATTGATTGACTAACCTGTTGGGCAATTGGAAAAGACTTCATGTAGAATATGGTGGCTGCACCTCATCTCAAAAGAAGAGAGGGACTCTATGAGATGGAAATAAGGAGAGAGTGCATTCTAGGTATGGGAGATGTAAGGTACAAAGAGAGTAGAACAACAGAGTGCCGTGTATGAAGAACGGAGAGAAAGTCATTTTGACTGAGTCAGCTGTGGGAGAAGGAGTGAGCCCTGAAAGGTTGGTACTAGGTTGTGTGAGCCTAAAAAGCCAAAGAGATGAGTTTATATTTGATCTTAGAGGCATACTCTAGAGTAATAACAGGAGTAGGGGTATCACCTGGTTAGATTTGTACTTAAGGAAAAATAATTTGCCAGTAGTGTGCAGGATGGATTGGAGTGGGGAGATAATGGAAACAGAGACCTAATAGGAGGCTGTTGCAGTAATCTAGAGAGGGAATGGTGGAAGTAAAAAGCTTTACAAATGCTTGGATGTGTGAGGTGAGGGAGAATGAGGGAGTCCAAGATAATGCAAAAATTATGAACCTGAGACAATGAAAAGATGGTGGTTCCTTTGACAGAAATAATCAAGTTGGGAAGAGAGGATGGTTTGGAGAAATGTTTATAGGTATAGATTATTACATATGTTAGAGGTGGTCAATAAAGTGTTTGGTTTTTCTAAATTGCTTATGTATATTTATATTTAAATCTCTGGTACAAAGGCAGGTTTATTGGTGGTGTTGAGAAAATTATATTCAGAAATGATTATAAAAAATATCAAAAGGTACCAATAAAATAATTAAAAATAAATTTAAATGCAAATTCTTTTGAGGAGAGTACTATATTTTCTTCAGCATGGTGTATTGCAAAAAGCACTTGGAGGGAATTAACAGGCTCCTTCCTTTTTTCTTTCTTTTTTGATTTAAAGACTTGGGTCTCTCAGTCTTGCCCAGGTTGGAAAAGTAGGGGTCACTCACTGGGGATGGGTACAGAAGCTTGACTTGCTTTGTTTTTGACTTGGTATCATTCGCCTTTCAAGAACCTTCACCATGTGGATGGTAAATTGAGTACACATGCCTAGCAGACATAGCCCACTTCATCTCCAAACACTCAAACTCCAGAGATCTTCCACTTTCAGCCTCCCTGGTAGATGAGATTACAGCAGTGCTCCATGATGCTCAGTGGGGTGTTTCTGAAGATCTCCTTCTCATGGAGCTGGCTTTATAGTAATCAACCTCTTTAGAAGTTCTCTCTTAAATGCAAAATGTAGCACCATATTGTCTGAGTAACTGATAGCATATTGGGAAGGGCATTGTTTCCGACAGAAGACTACAGGCATGCTCCTTTTCCCTCTAGGAATAATAAAAAAGATCCTCCCTCCTCAGAAAGCTTTCAGGCCTCTTACCATAAGGAAACATTTTTTGTTGTTCAGTTTTATAATCATTTGTGCTTTGGTACGACAGCGGATTATTTACTCTCAAGACCATTATCTCTCATACATGCCATAAAATTAGAGCGATTTTACCTCATCCTGAAAAAGCATTAAATAAATATCAGTTCCAAATCATTGTTTCCTATTTTTGGCATGTTTGCCTGTTTCCTCACAGCATCAGCACTTCATTCTTCATTTATTTCCTGAACCACATTTCAGAGGGTGTCTTCTTTTTGTTTCATCATGCAATTATATGAGCAGACCTGATAAGGCTCCAGATTTCAGATCACTTTTTTCTTGTTTCAAGTTGTAAAGATCATGCCTTAGCCTGCAGCCAGGAGCCCATGTCCACTTATAGTTCCCTTGTCCTGCCCAATTCCTAGGGGTTATATTTTACAAAGATTGGCTAGAACTCATATTTCAGGGCCCAGAATTCCCAAGTGAAATACCTCCTTCTATTTGACCCTCCTTGAGTAGAGGTAAAACCTTTTTTTATCCTAGTTTATTATTTTTGAATAATAGTCTTGTAGATAAAACCCAAGAAAACACGCTCTTGTGGGCTAGAGTGTGTAGTGACAGAGATGAAAAGGGTGAGAGGGAAGTAGATGATATAATCATTGACCAAGAAATAAGGGCATTAGCAAAATAAAGATGATGAATAATAAGTGTTAGGGTAATTAAGGGTTAGAGATCTCTCTGAACCTTAGAAGACAAGCTAGTTAGGAACCTAAAAGATCAGAGGGTATGGTTCTTTGAGAGTTCAGTGATCAATCAAGGTGTAGAGACTGGTGAAAATGAAATCCCTGAGGCTAAAGTTCAAAGATAAATGAGGATTTGGTTCAAGGAGGAGTAGTTGCCCTCATAAAGTTGACTAATGCTTGGGATTGAATCCGTTATACAAATGATACCTTTATTAGGAAAGATCCAGGAACAAATTTTGGTCAATAAATGTGAGAGAAGGTTATTGGCCTATAAGAAATGATGAATATGAAGAATTCAGAGAAACATGGGAAGATCTCTCTCAATTTATACATAATGAAGTAAACAATGTGGAAAACAATATACTCAATGCCAGTAACACCATAAATTAAAAGAACAATAAAACAAAGTGAATCCTATAATTATAATGACCAATCAAGCCCTTGAATAAAAAATAGAGAAATGCATCTTTCATTTTGTTAAAGAGATAGAGCTCTTTTGGTGTGGAATGTTGTCTGTTAGCATATATATATAATTTAGTATATATTATATTATATATTCTATATTATATATAGACATAACTTTTTTTTTTTTGGTGAGGTAATTGGGGTTAAGTGACTTGCCCAGGGTCACACAGCTAGTAGTATTAAGTGTCCAAGGCTGTATTTGAACTCAGGTCCTCCTGAATCCAGGGCCTGTGCTCTATCCACTGCGCCACCTAGCTGCCCCTAGAAATAACTTTTTACATTAGTTTTTAAATTTTTGAGTACCACATTCTCTCTCTTCTTCCCATGGTTATACATGTGCAGTAGTGCAAAACATTTTCATATTAGTAATGTTTTAAAAGTAAATATAGGAAACCCCCCCCAAAAAAACCAAACAAACAAAGTGAAATAAAGTTTTTTAAAAAGTATGCTGGGGGCGGGGCGGGGTTGCAGCTAGGTGGCACAGTGGATAGAGCACCAGCCCTGGATTCAGGAGGACCTGAGTTCAAATCCGGCCTCAGACCCTTGAAACTAGCTGTGTGGCCCTGGGCAAGTCACTTAACCTCAATTGCCTCACCAAAAAAAAAAAAAAAAAAAGGATGCTCCAATCGGTATTCGGACTCCATTAGTTCTTTCTGATGGATGGCATTTTTCATCAGAAGTCCTTCAGAGTTATCTGGGATCATTGTATCTCAGCATATATATTTTATTAAAATGTATATTCAATCATTGATGATGCTTCCATCTGGTTTTGCTTTGCTCAGCTGTTTTCCTTTTAAACACATCAGAAACATATGCAACTAAAGAATTTAGCTTTAAATATAGCCAAATAAACTTCAGTCCATTTAATAATAACTAGCATTTCTACAACACTATAAAGTTTGCAAAGGATTTTACAAATATAATCTCATGTATGAATTTACATATATATTTACAAATATGATTAACCTTCAGAGGTAGATTCTATTATTATCCCTATTTTACAGATGAAGAAACTGGGACATAAAATGTAAAATGACTTTTACAGGCTGAACTCACTAGTGTCTGAAGCTGGATTTGAATTCAGGTCTTCCTGTAATACCTAACCTTGTTGTCTTTCGAAGGAGGAAAAGAAGGTGGTATTTAGAGATTGTATTTTTGCTGATATGAGGTGTTATTTAAGTTTACTTTAAATGTAGATTCCCCAGAAATGACCATATATTCTACCTGTTAGGCAAAATTTACATATATACAATGCACATACACATGTCTATGTATATGTGAACTTGTATGTATATGTATATATGCATGCATATCACATATATGTTTGTATCTTTGCATGGCTGAGAAATTATGCCATGAATAATAATATCGAAGTGGGAAATGTTACTCCAAAAATTGGCAAGAGCATTGGACCTCGAAATGGAAAACCTGCCTTATAATCACACTGTGCATAAGCATTATTTTTTTCATCTACATGACATGCAAATAAGTGACATTTCTGCCTTTCAGTCATTGTCATCCTTGCTGCCAGTTCTGCATCTCTGGCTCTCTGGGCTTAGCTTTGTCTTGGTGAAATCCATAGTGTTTACAACTAACTGATTCAGTAACATAATAATGAACAGTTTTGTCATTGGACTAAAGTTCTAACTTTAGCCACCGGTTCTGTGATTGTTCCAGAGTTTTCTTTTCTATATAAAGCATGTGGTCTCAGTTAGGTTAGTGCCCAAACAGAGCCCTCAAAACAAACTTTTCAAATTTTATGAGAAGATTGTGATGCCATTGATAAAATAATGAACCGATTAAATATTTCATATTTTGTGTTTATAAATGATAGAGTGGACAGAGCATAGGATATAGGGTCAGAGGACCTGTGTTCAAATCTCAGTCCTGCATTTATTACTTAACTCTCATAGTCTTAAATTTCCTAATCTATTAAAAAGGAGAGGTTCGAACTAGATGAACTTCTAAAACCTCCTCCAGCTCTGAATCTAAAATATTCCAAAAGGAAATACCTACAGTAATTAATTTCTTCTTCTTCTTCTTCTTCTTCTTCTTCTTCTTCTTCTTCTTCTTCTTCTTCTTCTTCTTCTTCTTCTTCCTCTTCCTCTTCCTCTTCCTCTTCCTCTTCCTCTTCCTCTTCCTCTTCCTCCTCCTCCTCCTCCTCCTCCTCCTCCTCCTCCTCCTCCTCCTCCTCCTCCTCCTCCTCCTCCTCCTCCTCCTCCTCCCTCCTCCTCCCTCCTTCTTCGGCAATGGGGGTTAAGTGACTTGCCCAGGTCACACAGCTAGTAAGTGTCAATTAATTCTTAACTGTAGCCACAAACTTTCCATAATGGCTCTATGGCACTGTAAGTAGTCCATAGCCAGGAAACTAGAATTCTTTTTGTCTTTGGGCCATCATCTTTAGGCTACCTTAGATAAGTCAATTCCCTATATAGAGCAGGTCTTTCATGGATCCATGATTTCATCAGTGCTGATGATTAGAGACTTCAATATTTCTAATTCTATGATTTTGTTAATTTCTTCTATAAGACATCTTCACTATAAACTCTATTTTCCAACATATTAAAGGTCTTACTCTTATTTTTCTTTTATATATATATATATATATATATATATATATATATATATATATATATTAGGGTACAGTTGAGGTCTTCAGGCTGTCCATCTGTTATCTCTCATTCTAGCTACATAAATAACCTATCTTTTCTCTGGTGTCCCTGGTGATGTTTTGAATGCCATTTATAATCATCATTAATATGGTTTAGCCCACTTTATACACCTCATGTGACTTTATGATGATGTTCTTGGGGTTACTTGCTGTTTTGATTCTTCTGATGTTGTGATATTCCATAATTGACACCAATATAGCATGATGGAAAGAATATTGCTGTTTTTCAAGATGGGCTTTTGTGTAGTAAGAAAATGATGTGTAATTTGTCAATTGCAATTGAACCTGACCTCCTTCTATTCTACTTGTCCCCAAGTCATTGTAGATCTATAGCATCTAGTCAAGATATAGATATTGATAGACTTAGAGGTCTGCCCATCCTGTTGTACAACATGCATATTTCATTCAATTTTCCAGCATAATATTAAATCTTTTTCAAATGGCTATATATTCCACTATACTTATTATTTATCAGTCATAGTATCTTATGTAATTTTTCGTACAAACTTGCTAGAGTCTGAAATAGGCCTTCCCTTACTCATTCATAGGAAATTCCTTATTTGAGAAGAAGCTCAAGGAAGAAGCATAGTATTTGACATCAAAACAATATGGTATAATAGAGTATGTGTATGTATATATATATACTATACCATATAATTATATATGAAACAATGTATTTCTTTGATTATTACACTAAATATAATATAATGATGATCTATAACTATCATAGCATATATAAAATGTTATATAATATCACTTTAAGGTTTTTAAAGTCCTTTACATATGTTATCTCATTTGATTCCCCATAACAACCCAATGAAATAGGTGCTATTATTATCATCCCATTTTATAGATGAGGAAATTTAGACTGAGAGAGGTTAAATGACTTTTTAAGGGTCTTAATAGCTAGTTGGTGACTGAAGCAGGATTTGAACTCAATACTTACTGACTCCAAGTTGGTTATAGGAGGGAGCTGTCTGTATAGTGGAAGGCGCAGCAGAGCAGAATGAAGCTAATACCTAGCTTTCAGTCTTTGTTCCAGCAAGTCACAAGCTTCTTCAGCATCTTTCTACTAATCTGTCAAATGATGAAAGTCATCTTCTATACAGGACTTGTAATATCATAGGTTAAGGCTCTTTAGCAATAGGGAATGAATCTGCAATTTCACTGGTATAGGCAACTGTTACATTTAGTTGGATAAGACTCCTAGTTGGGTTATTTTTGAAAGAAGCCAGTGTTGTATATATCATCACAGGCCCAAGATTAACCTGTTTGTATGTAAATAGGATATCAAAGTTAAAGGCAAAAGAAACACAATCTTTTCCCCTTCTATCCTTGAATAATCTAATCTCTCTGGGAGGCACAGGAAGGTGAAGATTGCAAAATGGAAAAGAAAATCAATAGTCTGTTGTTCTGTACTTGTGGAAATATGCTCCCTGAAGGCTTAGGGTTATCCACAAGGGATGAGAGTTAACAAAGAACAGGATAATAAGTTTGTGTTGTGTTTTCCACCACCTGAATCTTAATCTCCACCCTGTCCTCTGGGCTCATCATGACTCCCTTTATGCTGACAGATGATAGCAATAGATCCCATCAGTTTGTGTTGTGGCATTAAGGGAGGCAAGTGGAGGCTGTTCTTGGCATCACTCTGGACAGACATTCTGATCGGCTTTGAGCACAGGTGTTTGAGGAGTATTCAAATGCATCTGCTGTCACTTAGGAAAATGCATACAATGAAGTCGTTTCTTTAGATTTTCTCTGACATTCTTCTATGTTCTTTCAGTAATAGGCAACATGGGAATTGAATTAATTTTTTTTTAAACCACAACAGTAAACTCCTGCTTATCCAAAGCAATTGGATAATAGAATATTCCAGTTAACTGAGGCTTTCTACATAACAAATTTGCAAATCCCATTTTTCAAAAAACCAGAATATAATAATAATGAAATACCTCAATGATATGTAATTTCCTAGATATTGCTTTTCCTTTCATCTACATAGGTCACAGTTTAATCATACCTTAATGATAGTTTCATGAGCATCTGTGTCCAATACTCCATTACCTGGTGGTCAACATTATGGTAATGTTTATCTAAACTGATCCTCAAATAGTAGATGTGCTATCAACAGGTCCATATTAGTTAAACTTTTCCAATTTGATGGGAACCCATCATCAATGAATCAATCTGCAGGCATTTATTAAGTGACTACTATATACCAGACACTGTGCTAGATACTTGGGTTTCAAAAGGCAAAGAATGAAACACTTCTTGAAAATTTTATATTCTAATCAGGGAGACAGCAAGGACATATATGAGTTTTTACAGAATAAAGAGAATAAATTATTGTTGTTTAGGCGTTTCAGTTGTGTCCACTTCTTCATGACCCCATTGGGGGTTTTCTTGGCAGAGATACTGGAGTGGTTTGCCATTTCTTTCTCCAGCTTGTTTTATAGAAGAGGAAACTGAGGCAAACAGGATTAAGTGACTTACCCAAGGTCAGACAGCTACTAAGTATCTGAGGTCAGATTTGAACTGAGGTCCTCCTGATTCAAGATCTAGCATTCCGGATGCTTTAAAGAGGATAAATCCAAAACCATTAAACAGAAACAGAAGGTAGTTTATTAGGGAGGGTGCCAGTAGTTGTGGAGATCAGAAAAGGCTTCATATAGAATGTTATCCTTGAGTGTGTCTTGAAAGAAAAGAGATTATATGAAAAGGAGATAAGGGAGGAATGAGTGCTTTCTAGGCATGGGAGGGTGGCCAGTGAC
This sequence comes from Dromiciops gliroides, assembly GCF_019393635.1. NCBI lineage: Eukaryota > Metazoa > Chordata > Mammalia > Microbiotheria > Microbiotheriidae > Dromiciops > Dromiciops gliroides. The sequence continues at coordinate 209,673,395 of NC_057862.1, forward strand.
CAAGGTGCAGAGATGGAAAATGTATGTGATGAACAGAAAGGACAGTTTGGCTGTACAGTGTACGGTGTACAGTGAAGCTGGAAAAATAGGTTCAGGCCAAATTGTGAAAATGGGAAGTAGGGAGAATGACCTTCCATTGCCTGCAGTGCTTTATAGTTTATAACGTGCTTACCTCCCAGCCATCATATGAATTAGTGCACGTTACCACCATCTTATAGCTTAAGAGACAGAGACTTGAATAGAGTAGTCAACATCAAATTGGACTTGGAGTCAGATGACATTATCCACTCTCCAAGGTCCCTTCCAACTCTCAGATTCTGTTTGTGACCTTGGATCAAGTTCTGGTTCTGACACTATCTCTGTGACTGTGAAGTAGTTACTTAAGCAATCTGAGTCCTTCCCTTTCTGTAAAATGGGGATTTGTTACCTTTGTAATGAAGGGTTTCTTGAGGGAAACTCTTTGAAAACTTTAAAGCTACATAGAATGAACGGGATACAATTTTGTGCCCCCCCCATCATCATCATTACCCTCATCTTCCTCTTCCTCCTCTGATTTGCCTATGGTCAGTCATACAACTAGTATATATGGGAACCATGCCTTGAACTTAGTTCAACTGAATCCCAAGTCCAAAGCTCTTTTCCACAGTACCAGTGAGGATCACCCACACATAATGATTAAACATTAGATTGGTATTTTGAGGATAATATAATATAAAATACACCACAACCCAACTGCCTTTCTTTAATAATTCATGGACAATCAAAGATCATAATTAAGCACATGTAAAGCACTACCCTAGGTGAGGGAAAGACAGAAATGCAGAAGACACAAACCCTGCCCCTTGAAGCTTATAGTCTTAACAGTCAACTACTTCCACTCTTTAATAAGTCTGTGATCTCATTGAAGTGGGTGGAGATCATAAACAATCTAGATATCTTTCATCCTGTTCAGTTCTTGTCTTTTCCCTTCCATAAATCTTCTGAAGGGGATCTGTACACAGTATGGGATTTCCTCTAGATCTCTTAACCTTATTTAAATGCCAGCGTAGAACATGGTCAGTCTCCATCTGTTTATGCTTTACTCTTGTTCCCTGACTACTTCATCTTCTTTTCTGGTCACACATCTCTTTGATAACTCACACTCTGTTTCTTGTAATTAATTTGTATTGGTAATGGCTATATACTGCCACTGGTATCTCCGTTGCCCAATTTGTGACCCACAATTTAATCTATTCAGAGGGTAACCCATAAAATCGGACCACAAAGACACAAATAAACTAAAATGTGACACATAACTTGGCAAATACAAAGTAAGAAGTTCTATAGAAAGCTCGAGGGGAACAAGATAATAGTAATAATAGCAGTTGGCATTTATATAGCATTTACTGTGTGCCAAGCAATGTGCTAAGCACTTTACAACTATTATCTAATTTGATCCTCACAACAGCCCTGTGAGTTAGGTGCTATTATTATCCCCATTTTACAAATGAGGAAACTGAGGCAAAGAGCTATTAAGTAACGCCCTGGGTCACCCAGCTAGTGAGTGTCTGAGGCTGGATTTGAACTCAGGTCTTCCTGACTCCAGACTCAGCTCTCTATCCACTGTGTCACCCAATTGCCAAGATCTCAAATCACCCTGTGATTGACTGTGACTGATAAATTATAACCCCAAATGGTCTCTTTCTAATAAACGCCTTTTATCCAATAATAAAAAATAATTTTGACCCCTTCTTTTTATAAGAAAGAGACAAGGGATAAATATGCATTTTTATTGGCATCTTCATGGATCGCATGCTCTTCTCTGGCTTCCTTCAAGTCCCAGATAAAATTCTGCCTTCTTCAGAAAGCTTTTCTCAATCCCTCTTAATTCTAGCCCTCTGTTGATTATTTCCTATTTATCTCGTATATAACTTATATATGTTGTCTCCCCATTAGACTATGAATTCCTTCAGGGCAAGGATGTCTTTTGCTTTTCTTTGTATTCCCACTGTTTAACACAGTGTCTGGCTGATAGTATGTGCTTAATAAATGAATGTTTATTGACTGAATGATCCATAACTTTATTTTGCATTATAGAATCAGGACAAATGAGATTGAATTTAATATTGTTATCCAAAAGATCATCTTAATCCCTACACAGGTTAATGCCCAAGTATAGGTTACACTCCTGAAATATGATCACTTTGAAAGAAAAAAAAAGATTTATAGCTATTGAATATTGGTAGGATTCATTGTTTATACATCCAGATTTGGGAGAAATCCAGATTGATGTGATTTTTTTTTTTCTTTTGAGAAAGAGGTACATTGGATTCTCTTCCCCATTAGATATTTAAGCAACAAGAATTTTCCCAGTCCATCTAATTCTTTGTATAAAGTAAAAATTTGATATATTTTTTAAACCTGAATAAGTATAATTTATGAAGAATTACCCCTCTACAAATCCTAGACAAAGAAAAAAGTTTAAACTGTGGGGCCTTAAGAGTTTAGAACCCTGAGAACCTGGCAACTCTTTTTTATCTTTCTGTCTTTTTAAAAATTTTAGACAGGAAAGGCTTTGTTTTTAAATGTATCTGGGCATATATAGTGTTTATGATAATTTTTAAAGCACCTGTTTCCAAACAGAAACCCGAATGTCATACATAATAACAATAAACAAAAATTAAACCAAACTGGGCTCTATGCCCAGAAAAACTAGCCAAAGTTTCAGAACTTGGCCAAAAAAATAAAAGCTGGTGAAAAAGAAGCTGGAATCAGAAAATACTGGAGCTGGGGAGAGGGGGTGGGGATGAGTGCAAAGATTAAGATCATCTTATCCAGCTCCTTCCTAAACTGAGGTTTAGAGAAGGTGATACTGCCTCCCACACCCTACTCTCCCTCTAACTCAGTAAGCATAGTTCTAGTTAACAATGTTTGTTGTTTCTGGTTTTAATTTTAAAAAGGCCAGATCTCAAGACTGACCACTACCAATCTAAAACATTTTCATGTTATTAGAAGGAGTGAAATATGGAAGAGGGATTTGATTTATTTTTTCTTCTGCTTAGCCCCAGAGGCAAAAGTAGAAGCAAAAGGCCAGAGCTGTAGAAAGGTATATTTTGCCCACATGGAGATTCACATGGTGGTGGTCTGCAACAATAAAACATTGTCACAATATGAACTTTCTGAAGTAGAATGAGCTGCCTCTGAAGTATATAGTAGGTAGCAAGCAGCCTTGCCTTCCAAGTAGAGGGTTTCAAAGGCCTACAGTAGGGGGCATTCTTAGTTCAAGGTGCTGGGTGGACTGGCTGGTGTCTGAGGCCCCTTCCAACCATTGGGGTTCTGTTTGTATATCCCTTCTGTATGTGTAACCCTTTGTGGCTGTCAGCTTACCCTGACCATGCCATCAGCCTTGCAGAGTTGTCATTGTAATGCTGCTGCCTTATAACCCAATCCTGCGTTGTCTCTCTGAGCTATTATAAGACATTTGAATTACATGGGAAGAAACAGGCCAGAGGCATCTGGAGTATACTAGCAACCTTAAATAAAGGGAGAAGGAAAGGCTTCATATTTCCCTGAAATGCCTAAAGACCATATGATTTACATAAACAAACAAGGAAATCCTCTTTGTGTGGTTAGGGGCGTGTGTCTAATACAGGAAGCCATGTTTTCCTGTTATTGAAAGTTTCCTTTAATCTTTTAGGCACATTTCAGGACCTGCATGTGTTCAAGGTGTGTTATTTCCTTTTCTCTTATAACACAGCAGTGGTTTTCTGCTTGTGCATATCTATCTGATGTGGCTCTTATAGAAAATCTCTTTTTCATAGATGGTGCAAATAATGAATTTAAAAGGAATGGAAAGGACCCACCCATGTTAGGGCCTGGACTTGGTTAAGGAAATGGCTGCTGCATAGGGGTGGTTTAAACAGGTTTTGACCTAGAGCTGAACTTTAGCCATTGATATGAGACTGTAAAATAACTGGGGGCTTTGGGTTCTATGAAAAGACTGAATACTCATCATTAATCAGCAAGATTTTAATAAGCTCCCACAATGTGACTTTTGTTGTTCTAGGCATTGAGGGTTAGAAATGGCAAAAGTGGGACAATCCTTGTACTCAAGGAACTCACTTTATAAACTTTGTTTATGGAAATGAAAGAGTTTATGAAGAAAAGAAAACCTGGAAATCATGTTGATCTGGCAATTTCAGGGGATGATTAGCCAAGTACTTCCTAAATAAGGGAATTAAAAAAAAAAAGCAGTCAAATATTAGGCTAAGAGCAAGATGGAAATTCTCCAATGATATTTTGGAGGGACTCCTTTGCCCTGAAAAGAATAATCTCTAACCCCAGCCATCTACTCAGCTGTTGATGGCTCCCTTTAGATACTGCCATTGACATAGCTTTTACTAGTCTTTGGTAGTCTTCAAGTAGCCAAAGTGTATTATGTCTTGACATGTGCAATACAGATCTTTTATCAGTATTGCAGGCACCATGTTTGTTGTTTGTCATGAAATTGTTTAACTGTTTTTTTGTTTTTTGCCTTAGTAAATGTTTGGCCAAAATGCAGATGGTATCCCAAGTTTTGTTGTTTTTGTTTTTGTTGTTGTTGTTGAGTTGTTTGCAGTTGTGTCTGACTCTTCATGATCTCATTTGAGGTTTTCTTGGCAAAGATACTGTAGTGGTTTGCCTTTTCCTTCTCCAGCTCAGTTTACAGATGAGGACACTAAGGTATATAGGGTTAAGTGATTTGCCCAGGGTCACATAGCTAATAATTATCTGAGGCAAGATTTGAACTCAGGTCTTCCTGACTCTAGACCCAGCACTCTATCTATATCACCATCTAGCCAGTATGTATACTGACCATTCTCCCATTCTCAATCTTCCTTGTAGAGAGATGATACATTTCTTCTTCTTCTTCTTCTTCTTCTTCTTCTTCTTCTTCTTCTTCTTCTTCTTCTTCTTCTTCCTCTTCTTCCTCTTCCTCTTCTTCCTCCTCCTCTTCTTCCTCTTCCTCTTCTTCCTCTTCCTCTTCTTCCTCCTCCTCTTCCTCCTCCCCCCTCCCGCCTTCCCCCTCCTCTTCCTCCCTCTTTTCCTCCTCTCTTCTCCTCCCTCTTCTTCAACTTCTTCAATATTGTAGGCTGTTTAATTCCTTGGATGATACCCCTTCTTAAAAGATTAAGTGGATCCCTGATCTCATCACTATGCTTCTTTTGTTGGTATCATATGCCCCATCAATACTTTCTCATCCTTGGTGTATCTTGTCCTTATCTTCCCATTAATCCTTCATAAGGAATCCACCTGATATGCTGGGTCCCTGCTTTGGGACTCTTAACATTGCTTGGTTACTAGGGGAACATGTTATTAATGCATATAGCCTTGAACCATAAGGAAGTGGAAGAAAAGTCCTTTTAAACATAGAAAAGCAGAGTAGTACAATGGATAGTGAGATAGCCTCAAATTGGCTGTGGGACCCTAGGCAAGTTACTTAACCTTTCACTTCTCTAGGTGACACTGTAAGATTATAAATTGCAAAGAAGATGCAGACCTGCACTGGTAGACCTTGTTTCCTCACCTGGGAGTTTCCTGTACCAATGAAATAATCATGTGTATGTATTTATTTATACACACATCTGTGCACAATATATGCACACATACATGTGAATATGTATATATGCCTATGAATGAGTGCATTGTTGCTCATGTGTGTAAACACATGTTCACATAGGTACACACATGTTTTTCAACTTTTTTTTTACTTCCTGTCTTTTTAATGAAAAAATGAAGTTTAGAAATAACTAGCTTATATAGTACTTTTTGCTTTATATCATTTGATCCTCACAACACTGTGAGGTTTACAAACATGTTTTATTATTTCTTTTTTATAGAGAAGGTAAATGAGGCCCATGATCACATATGTCAGAGGTGGGATAGAAACCCAGGTTTTCACGATTCTAAGTCCAACACGATCCATTTTGCCACACCACCTCTCTAGAAAAGGAGAGGGTAGCTCTGCTGGTACATTGTTCTGAGATATGATGCTGCCCAATATAAAGTTAGGAATAACAAAGAGATAAAGAGATCAGGGAGGTGGAGGAAAATGGTGACATCATGAAGAAGCTAGATAGCTTGGAGATTCTTTTAAATTTCATTTTTACAATATAATGGTCTTATAGTGGTTTGTGATATGTTATAACAATTCTAAGAACTGCAGATAAAATCACATTAAGCATAAAATAAGAATTCATTTGAAAACTAAATAATATAAATTTTTTTTAGATTATCTTCCATTTGCTTTTTTGAGGCCTCTAGCTGCTCTTAGATAAGTTGATCCCTAAAATCCCTTCAGATCCCCTGAGTGTTCTTCTTTGAGATCATTGAGAGTTGACTCTGAGTTTCATTACAGACTCTTATTTGCCCCCTTCCCAATGCTGAAATGGAATTTTCCATCTGCCATGCCGAATTTGGTTTAATTAGAGTTTTGCCCAGTTTTCTGCAACTTAACCTTTATATTCCATATGGGATACTTTATTGCCGTCTTCTGACCTCCTCTGTTCACTTTAAAATGTTCACTGTTAAAATCCTAGAAATACCTGGATCATTGTCTTTTCATTGCTGAAAACTGAGAATTTTGGAGTACAATACAAATTGGTGGCTAATTCCAGAAATCTGTGCTTAACCACAAAGGGAAAAAACCTATCTATTCCATTTTCCTTTAACACCTGACCCCAAACTTGCCAACTGATGCATTCCAGCCCTTCACTTTGCTTCCCTTCCACATAGACCACAGCCTGGAATGGATTATTCTGTATATATAACCATGTTGCTTTGCCTTAGTCACATTTAATGTGCATATTTCATTTCCCCATCTAGACTGTAAGTTCTTAAAGGTTCAGGAACCATGTCTTTATTATTTTGTTTATTTTTCCTTCTTTTCCTCTTCCCTTAATACCTAGCACAATACTACACATACTGTAGGTACTCATTAAATGCTTCTTTTTAGAGTGAATGAACAGAAACACTAACCAGGGATGTTTTCTCATTTGTGTGTGTCTGTGGTTTTTTTTTTTCCCCTGCAGTGACAAACAAAAAGCCAACACAGGCATCTATCACAAAGGTCAAACAATTTGAAGGCTCCACATCTTTTGTACGAAGGTCTCAGTGGATGCTTGACCAGCTTCGCCAGGTTAATGGTATTGATCCTAACCGGGTAAGTAAAATGTTTGATGCTGAGTAAAAGAATTATATTCAGAAGGTGTTTCTTTTATTTCTTTTTTATTTCTTTTATTTAGTTCTCTCTGACTTTTATTGGCAAGGCCTTTTCCACAATTTCATTTATTTTACAAAAACTTCTCTGGTCACAACTCTTCTCATCCAGGCAAACCCTAAAGTTTTCATCTGTTATGTAACTAGCAACTAACAGGAGTCCCATTTGGAGGAGAAATTTTGCTTTTAGTAGTTCAGGTAATCATGGACATGATTCCTGTAACCCATTGCCAGCCCAGGAAGCCATAAATATATGCTAACAGGGGAAATGCCATGTTTGTCTCAGAAAATTACAGAAATTCCAAGACTTGTTTGAAATTCTGTATTATGACTTATTTACGTTTTAAAGGTCAAGCTTTCTATGGTAGAATTATCCAACCAGCAGTATATTACCTTTCCCCTGGAAGGAAGAAAGAAAATACCTGATTATAATGGATGACTAACATAGGTTACATTCTCGTCATTCATTAGGTTGGCAGGAAAGGGAAGGGTCTTTTGTGACAGAAGGTTATGTGCATGATTAATAAGATGGGATGCAGAGAACTAAAAGAACTCTTTTTCTGGAGTGAAAAACCCTACAAATCCCACATTCCAAGAAATGATTCATGTCTTAGGCAATAACAATTTTAGGACCAGAAATGGAAGTAGGAGGGACCTTTACAGCCCCCACAAGTCCAACCCCCCCCCATATTTTACAGATAAGGAAACTGAGGCTCCAAATGGTCTGAGGCGGGATTTAAACCTAGATTTTTTTGAGTCTAGGTTCAATACTCTATCCATTAAGCTGCCTTTCTTTGGTGATAGCTAATCTCTAAGAATATCCAAACCCCTATGAAGTATGGATGATGATAATTATAATAACTAGTCTATACATGCACGTGTACATAAGCACATTAAGGTTTACAAAGTTCTTTACAAATATTTTATCATTCAATCATCACAACCTTGTAGGTAGGTACTATTATTAACCCCGCTTTACAGATGAGACTGAGACTGACAGGTGCTAAGTAGTTTGTTCAGGGTCTCAGCTAGTAAATGACTAAGAGGGGATTTGAACTCATGTCTTCCTGACTCCATCCAGCTAGTTTCCCATGTGCTTTACATGCTAATAGCATGCAGTGATTAGAACCAAATGCCCCCAAAATTAAGTTGATCCTTCATAGCTTTCTTAGAAATCAATGAATTAATAACAGTCATTTTTTTAAAAGCAGGTATCAAATGCAAGTTTTTCTGGTGTTTCTTCTCCAGGATTCTGCAGAATTTGATTTGCTATTTGAAAATGCTTTTGACCAATGGGTAGCCAGCACAGCTTCGGAAAAATGTACCTTTTTCCAGATTCTCCATCACACCTGTCAGCGGTACCTCACAGACAAGAAGCCAGAATTTATTAATTGTCAGTCCAAGATTATGGGAGGTAAGTGAAAAAAAGGTCTGCTGATCCCTTTGTTGACTTAGATTTCCTTTTATTGATGACTTAGCCACTCAGTGCAAAAATTTGCTGCTAGATAGTATTGAGACTAGATAAAAATTACCCTCGGATGTAGTATAAGAAGAACTTATTTTCAGGGGGTCCATCTTCTGATAAATCTAAATATCTTGGTGTTTTTACTCTACTCTGATAGCTCTCAGGAGAAAAAACTGCTTAGCTGAAGTAACAGTCATGTTGCTTTCCTATAAGTCCTTTTAGCCCACTTTTGCTATTTCTTTTTCCTAAATTGCACTCTAGAGCACTGTCTAGTTTTTTCTAATTTGCTTTTCTACTTCAGGTGATGATTTTAAATATGTTAATACCAAACATTCTTCTATGTGTAACATATAGCAACCTTTTTATTCTGCTATTACTGATATATCTACTCTACTTATTTTCTAATTCCTTCTTTTCTTTAAACAGAATAAACAGGATGGGTTATGTAAAGCAGAGGTCCTTTTGTGGGGGAAATCATGTATATCGTGAACATACTTACAACCCTTAGATACCATGCCTCTCTAGAAAGCTACAATAGTGCTGCAGACTCTGAAACAAGGTAGTATATCTTAGGGTGCTTCTATACATAACAGCAATGAGGAACCCTGAATTCTCTCTCCTTACCGCATTTTTTTTTCAAACTCAATGTGACTAACAAGGTGGAAAAAGCTAGAGCAAGGTTATCCCCAGGGCAAAATTTTGAAGGAAGACAAGCAGATTAGTGCTTGTGATTATAAAGAAATTCTTTACAAAGCCATCTGAAAAAAAAAAAAAAGAGAAAAAAAAGAATGGCCTGCCCTAGGAAGTAATGAGTTCCCTTTCCCTGGAGATGTTGAAACAAGGGGTTAGAGATGGGGCTCTTAAGAATTACTATAAAAGGGATTCTTGTTTGGGGTATGAAGTTGGAATAGTTGATCTCTGAATTCTTCATATTCTATGGATCAGGAAACAACTTTTGAGCATAGTCCAATGTCTTTCTTATGGCTATTATATTTATATCAGTGCTTTTCTATTTCTAGAACACTCATGGTATACCTGTGAATTAGTGCAAATGTCATTACTTTTATTTTAAAGAAAAAGAAACTGAGGGTTGTAGGGTTAAAATTACTTGCTTGTGGAAATATAGCTAGTCAGTGACAGAGCCAGAACACAAATCCACCTTACCTTTTGACCTCAATACACTGTTTCATCCACTAGGATCATGGCATCATGGGTCTAGAGCTAGAAATAACCTTATGGGTCTTCTACTCCAAACTCCTCATTTTTAGAGATGAGGAAATTGAGGCCCAAATAGGACAAGTTGCCTACCCAAGGTTTTGCAGTTTATAAGTAAAAGAATTGGGATTTGATCTGTAGTCCAGACTCCAGATTCACACTCTATGCACCACACCACAGCTATCCCTTTAGGGATTTGGGACTGTATAACAAATATATGGTCACACTGGCAGAATGGGGGAGATATGGGGCTAGTGTCTATTTTTAACTTAGTGTCTCATTGTTTTCTTTTTCATGTAGTCTTATATTGGAAAGTAGACCTTTATATAAACCTATTTCTAGAACAGGTACTCAATTGAAGATGACATTTAGAGACCAAGCATGTATACAAATCCCTTGCATAAAGTGGTAGAAATCTCTCAAATGAATGTAGAGCAGAGTCTGTTATTCATCTGAGCTGATATATATTAATACTTTGTACCCATTATCCAGCCACATGCACTATGGATAACGTATTGTTCTATTCATCTTCATTATCAACTCTACTAAAGAATAGGTCACATCCCTTACATATGAAGACATGAATGTCATCAGAACAGTGGGAGATTCTTCACAAGAATGAAAGCCAAGTTTTCTTTAATTTATCTCTTCAGTTCTAGATGGATATAAAAGATGATAAGTAGTGCATACTTTCATCACAGGGGGCACATCCCATAATGCTGTAATGAAAAATATTAGATGCTGTTGTCTTAATGTAAGAAAATATTGAAGACCAATTAGGAAAGTAAAAGGATGTAGATTTTCATATTATTGCCTTTGATAAGTCTTTATAGCAAATTGATTTGTTCAGTCTAAACTTAATGCAGAAGATCAGAGATAGTTATCATCAGGGTCACCTTTCCACTTACTACCTAAATGACCTTGGTCAAGTGAGTTAACCTCTCTGGGCCTTAGTTTCCTTATCTGTAAAATGCAGATGTTGGACCAGATGACTTTATGTTCTCTCCTGCTGTAAATGTATAAGTTTATATTCATAGATGCAAAATTCTGTTCAACAAATGTAGAAGTTTCCTTGAACCACATGATTTTTTTCTTATTCTCCACAAAGAAGATGGTTGTCTATTTTTCATATAAAATATGACTGTTTCCTTTGTCATCCAGTTTCTTGCTCAGACATTTCCCTCTTTAATAATAAGTTCTATCTCTGATTGTCATGCTGCACTCAACATTTCCTGATTGGGATAATAAATCATTCTGATAAGACAGCAGCACTCCTTAACTGCAGAGCCACCATTGGAAATGTGGAATTGTAGACTTGGAACCTCTGAGAATTGCCCTTGGAGCAGGACTCACCTTATTGATTCCCATCTTTCCTTTTCCATGATGAATATAGGTCAGGAAGGAGGAGGAGAAGAGGGGAACCCAGTGGTTTTCTTTTTCCTTCTTCCCTCAGAAGACACCAGTAATTTAGCTCTCTCTATTGCCTTCACATCTCTTTTACTTTTTTATCTTTTTTCATATTTCTCATGCTACAACCCAATAATTATGTTTCTTTATCCTAGGTAGCACAGTATATGCAGTGTCAGGCCTAGAGTCAGGAAAATTCATCTTCCTGAGTTCAAATCTGGCCTCATACCCTTACTAGCTGTGTGACCCTGGGCAAGTCACTTAACCCTGTTTTGCTCAGTTCCTTATCTGTCAAATGAGCTGGAGAAAGAAATAGCAAACCACTCTAGTTTCTCTGCCAAGAAAGCCCCAAATGGGGCCACAAAGTGTCAGACATGCCTAAACAACAAATACTCACTAAAGCCTCACTACAACTACATATTGAACTCAGATTCACGTGATTCTTTCCTGTCAGTAGCTTACCTGTTTGATCAAGAATGCTTTGTCATCTTGAATCCCCTCAAATCTTTGCCACATTTTACTACCTGCTGCTTCTGCCAGTCAATTATCATGGCATTATAAGAGCTATCCTTTAATATTTTTCTTTCCTCTGATTCCCTCCAACCCATACGTGTCTTTAATTGGCAGTCCTTCAACTCTAGATAATAAACATCACTTCTCTGAGATGGAGTGAAGCCAAATATAGGCAGGCTTTAGCAGGGAAGAATAATTAGTAAATTTATAAATTAGAATTCTGTTTGTAGATGTATTGTGGAGCACCACTCATAAATTTGAGAAAATTCTGAGAGATAGATAGCATGGTGTAACAACAGAGTGGCTTGTAGTAAAGAAAATTGAGGTTCAGATCCTTCCTCTTGTACTAACTAGCTGTGTGACCCTAGATGAGTCACTAAACCTTTTTGCCTCAAGTAACTTCACTTATCTTTCCTAGTTAATCATAGACTACCTGTTATCTACATGAATGGGAATTCTCATACTGAAAATTCCTGAAACTCATAAAAATCATAAATTCTTCTTGTGTCTGCTAAGGAAAAAAAAACAAAAAAGATCTAATGGGTTGATTTAGGCATCAGAATAGGAATCTATATTGCAAATAAAAACAACTCTGAGGTACCACCTGACACCTATCAGATTGGCTAAAATGACAAAAAAGGAAAATAATAAATGGTGGAGAAGCTGTGGGAAAATTGGAACACTAATCCATTGCTGGTGGAGCTGTGAACTGATCCAACCATTCTGGAGAGCAATTTGGAATTATGCCCAAAGGGCGATAAAGCTGTGCATACCCTTTGACCCAGCAATACCACTTTTGGGTCTTTTTCCCAAAGAGATCATGGAAGGGGGAAAGGGACCCACATGTACAAAAATATTTTTAGCTACTCTTTACGTGGTGGCAAAGAATTGGAAGTTGAGGGGGTGCCCATCAATTGGGGAATGACTGGACAAGTTGTGGTATATGAATACAATGGAATACTATTGTGCTATAAGAAACGATGAGCAGGAGGAGTTCAGAGAAACCTGGAGGGTATTGCGTGGGCTGATGATGAGTGAGATGAGCAGAACTAGAAGAACATTGTACACAGTAACATCAACATTGAGTGTTGATCTACTGTGATGGACTATATTCTTCTCACCAATGCAATGGCACAGAAGAGTTCCAGGGGACTTGTGATGGAAGAGGATCTCCAAATCCAGGGGAAAAAAAAAAAAAGAACTGCGGAGTATAGATGCTAAATGAACCATACTATTTCTTTTGTTTTTGATGCTGTTGTTTTTTTTCTATTTTGAGGTTTTCCATCATTGCTCTGATTTTTTTTCTCTTATAACATGACTAATGCAGAAATAGGATTAATGTTATTATGTGTGTGTGTGTGTATATATATATATATATATAACCTATATCAGATTACCTGCTGTCTAGGGGAGGGGGGAGGGAGGGGAGGGAGGGAGGGAGGGAGAAAAATCTGAAATTGTAAAGCTTGTATAAACAAAGGTTGAGAACTATCTTTACATGTAACGGAAAAAAATAAAATACTTTATTAATTAAAAAAAAAAAGAATAGGAATCTATTGACTAAACTTGAATCCAGAACTATCAGGGAATTAATATTCTACAGTTTACTGATGGGAATACATGGTTTTAGTCAATATAGAACATCTTATTTGAACAGATGGTTGGCCCTGATAACAGAGGTATAAATTGAACCCTAAAAGTTCAATTTGCTAATTTTCTTTTCTTGCTATAGGCTGTGACAGATATAGAGCTCTGAACATCAAGAATTGTGTGTTTCTCTGAAAAGGAATGCCTGAGGAAATTTAATTTATTCCCTGTCTTTGGGCATGAGTATACCTAAGCCATCTTTAACAAATGGATGTCTGTCCTAATTTCCATAACTCCACTTAATTCTAATATATGCCACAAACCCATACAACAATGTATGATAATTAAAGAAATCAGATATGTAACTGTTGTAGATGTAGTTAGATTATATCTTCCTTCAGTTCGACTCCGGAAAATTGTTTTGCTCAGAAATATTAGGTAGTGATTTACTCACTTTTCCCCTGAGTTTAGGAATAATAACAACAATAAAAACAACAGGATCGACAGTAATTTGGGGTTTTTACAAGCACAAATATCCTATACCACTACCTTATCCAGCACCCAGCATGGAGGGAACATTGTTGTTGAAGACTTTGCCAATTGAATAAAGCCCTGTCAGGCTCTCTCAAAGTGAAAAGGTATCAAGGATCGTCTTAGCAATGTGGTTTCCCCTCTCAGTGTCAGCCTAACTAAGAATAGAGAATGCTCATCAGGACTAAGTTTGGTCACTTGGTATTGAATTCTCTCATGGTGTATTTTGTATATATCTTGCTGTCTTATCATTAGAATACAAGCTTTTAATATGAGAAGATACCTATCCTTGCTCCTTTATAAAGGTGGAGAGTCCATAGGTATAGAATGTTGCATATGATGCCAGATATTTTTGGCATATAGATAAATTTTACTAATTTGTTTTCTCTTCCTCTTTTTCTTTATTTTAAAAATTAATTATTTGTGTAATAGATGACATGTTGGAAGGGGGAAGGTATACAAGGGAAAATCTAAATGATGTGAAAACAAAAGATATCAATAAAAATCTATTTTTAAAAATCTTAGATGACAAGGACAGGTTTTGATTTGTTTTTGTGTCCCTAGTGCTTACATGGTGCCTAGAACATGGTAGGGCATTCATAAATGCTTACTGATTGATTGATAGAAAACCATGAACTTTGGACACATGGCCAAGATGTTCCCATTGTATCAAGGAACTACCCTTGCAATAACCACATAGAATGCAAGAACTGGAAAGAACCTTAGATATCATCTAGCTCAAGGCCTGGGGAAGAAAATATTTTGCCCTCAATAGCCCAGCTAGTCATTGGCAAGGCTGAAGCTAAAATTTAGATTTCTTGATGCCCAGGAGAGCAATCTTTCTCTCTTATACCAAGCTGTCTTCTTAGTAAACATCCTGTGTGAAATTCCCAGACCAACTTTTAGAGGCCATTTACATTTTTTCAGCCAAGGCCTTCAAATACTCTTAATGGACGGTGTTTCTATTTCATTTGCCACTTGTTTGTATCCCAAATGTCCAAAATTTTTCATTGTCCTCTTGGGGAAAAGGCAGTAAAACAAATACTGAGACTTCAGTGCATTCTGACACTTCCGCCCAGAGTATAAATTTTGCTTATCTTTGGTAGACAGAATGGAACGCTTTGATCTTCTGATATTAAATGCAAGCGTCTAAAAAAACCTCAAGTGACGTTGGGAGAGCTGCGGAATCTCATAAAGCGAAAGGAGGCATGTGCCCTCAGGATGGTGGGGGGGTGGGGAGGATGAAGGGGGAGGTGTGGGCCCAGCTAAGAGGCAGATCAGGAGTTTTCTGTACAGTGGTTATTATCTTCATCACACCCTGATTATTTTTTTGTCACAACAAAGGATTTAATGGGTTAAATATTCCCCAATATTCTCAAATAGAATAGGGGCAATCTAAGGTGGAGTTCTCTAATTGCAAAACCTACAATAGCAGGCTATGTCTGAACCCTGTCCTGAAGATTCTTAAATTTATTCCATATCCTGAAAATATGTAACCAAGAAAAATAATGAAATTTAGAACAGACATCTTTTAGCAATGGTTTGGGATACATTTGTATCCCCAAATGGAAGAATAAAATTAGGCAACCTAAGGAGTTCCCTTTTAGAGAAACACAATTCTTAATGTTCAATGTTCTATATGTGTCATAGCCTGTAGGAGGAAATGAAAGATAGCAAATTTATCATTTACACCTCTTTTTTCTGAGCCCACCATGCATAGCACTTTTGGACGAGGTAGAAAAATCACCAATTATTTGTCTTTAGCATAAGGATAACAATTTGACTCGTATAACTAGTTAACTTATTGAGGATAGATGTATATGGGTGGTCTTCAAAGTTCAAAAACATTTCATTGTTATAGACTTTTGCCACCGAGAACTGGCCACTTTCTTCATTTTTAGGATGTGCTTAGGCCAGACATTCACTTCTTCACTCTAGTTTCTCTCTTGACTTTCCACATGGGTCTGCCATACCCAGATGCTGGTATCTTCCTTCTCTTCTCATCCTGCCCTTTAACTTACTTTCATGTTATTTTCTCTCATGAGAATGGTTGCTTCTTGAGGGTAAGGGCTATGTTTCTTTTTGGTTTGTATTTATATTCCCAGTGCTTAACATAGTGCCTAGCACATAGTAAGTGTTTAATAAATGCTTCTTGAGTCTGGTAGAGAGTGTATGATTTAATATTTCAAAGAATCTATCATCTCATCAACCTAGGTAATCCTAGTGATACAGATTGTAAATCCTCTCATCCTGTGTAACTTGCCGTGCCATCCTGTAAATCTTCTGTTTACCCAATGGGCCACAGACTTCCTCTGGTTCTTTTAATTTCCTGGACATGAGTACAGCACATGGGTTGTTCATCTGTTTTCCCTAATCCTTACTATATGACAACCCCCCCACCTCCTTTTCTTGATGATTTATTTTACTCTTTCTTTGCCAGTTGTCAATATTTGACTAGTTCTAATGCCCACCATGATTTTTCCATTTCCCTTTGGGTCATAGAATTTTAATGCTTAGATTTAAAGAAATAGACTAATTTCACAATGAGGGATGCTGAAATAATATATTGTCATGTGGACAACATGGGAGATCTTGAGGTCTCAGATATAAACGTTTTATTTGAATTCTTCCAAATGGGTAGTTTTTCTTTCACACATTTTTACATTCACTGTGGGGTTATAAGTTATTTAAGAGATAATAACTCCATAAAATGAATAAATATTACTGTGAACATCACATGTAATACTATGGGCTCCATAAAGGATGCTATTTTTTACAACTCACTCATTTTAGGGAAAATCAATCAGCCAAAAATATCAACCTCAGTAAAATTTATGGGTATGTACCTATAATGTCAGAGTTCCTATTGGGATTGCATTTTATATTTTACTAATTTCTCTTCTTAAAATGTGTTATCTACCAGGTCTTTAAGCTACCTGATTCTCAAGGAATAGATTGTATTCTTTAAAAACTTTTCATTTAAGCATGTAGTTTGTTTGGGCTGATCTTATTAGTAGAATGCTCCTACTGGTATGTTACCATTTATCACCAGTTCTAGGCCAGACCATTTCAGAATGTATTACCTGATAGATTATCAAAGGAATTATGTCTATGTTGTAAAATAAAATAAATCACTGAGTTTTCCCAAATGGATGGGAAGAGGCCGTATAAATAATCTGGCTCTACTCTCATTCATAATCTCATTCTAGTGCTCTTCCTGAATACAGAATATGAGGAAAACAACATCCATAAATGAATTAGTTGCTCTATATTTGTTTCTGTTTTATAGAAAACCTAGTAGCTGCTTATAATAATGCTTTTGGGTTTCTTGGGATCAGCCATATTGCTTTGGAAAATCACGGTAGAACCTCTATTTTTTATACTGAGAACAGACCAGTGTGCATACCCCTGCTTGATGAAGAAGTCATTAAGAACAAGCCATCAGGCCTCAAGGAAATCCTTTTTTAATGACCACTCCAAATCAGAGATGACATTTTATGGTTGATAATACCTCCTTAGGGAATTAATTCCATATCTTGAAATCTACTCCCAGCTCTTAATAGGATAATATTCTCAGTTAATCTAAGGTTCTCATTTTTTTTCATGCTAGGTGAGAGTGTTTTCTTACTTTGAAAGCATTCTCCAGAAACTCTTGGCTCATCTCTGGACTGATATATGATTTATCGAGGTCTACTTTATTGCTGCTAAAGATCTCAGAAGCAAAATGACATTTCCATTATTATTGGAGATGATTTCATAATCCTATATTTGTTAATGAACAACAGTATCTTTTTAAGTTTTCAAATGTTCTAAGAGATGGTACCTCTCTAGCCATACATAAGCTCCTATCTCAACTTTTTATTTGTATCTTTTATTAATAGTATTTAATGCCCACTTCTATTTAATTGAATTGATAGCAGGAAGATAGTGCTAACTACCTTAAAAATCAAATTTTTTTTTAATTTAAAAAAATCTATGTGGGTTTGACACATTTAGATAATGTTGGACAACTTTTCAGAAATACTTAACAACTCACTTTGCCAATTGAGATAAATTCATTGAATGAAAGGATACTCTTGTTCTTAAGGTGGCCTAATTCAGTGAAGAAATGTGTTGTAGTAGACAGCATGCTGAATTTATAATATGGTGGACCTGGGTTTGAATCACAGTTCTGCCACATATTAGCTTTTAGATCTTGGGCAAATAACTTCCCCCCCTCTGGGTCTCACTTTCCTCTATAAATGAGTAGGTAAATCTCTAAAATGTAAATGTAAAACAAAAAGGTGATCTCTAATGGTCATTCCAAGCCTAACACTGCATGTTCTGTGATCTGTGACTTTGAAGGTATAGGAGTGATTGACCTCACAAAACCTGGCCTTTGGTAGATGCAGTGGAGAAATTTATCAAGTAAAACGGCACCTTTGGTTTTTTGTTTGTTTGTTTTGCCTCACATCTGAAAATTGACACGAACACAATTAAGTGAAAAAGTGATATCCTCTCATGATGGACTAGCTAGCTTTGATTTGCACTGAAGAAAGATTGAATTATCAAGGTGAGCCCAAAGCACAACTAGACTAAGGCAAAACTCTAAGCTTCCAACCCATTGACTCAGTGTTTGACCTCTTCCAAGCTATTCATTCTGTGTCTCCTCATCTGCTAGAAAATGTTGCAGACCTGACTCTTTGCTTATGAAAAGAATGAGCTAAGAAATTCTTGATGACTATGAATAGGAAGTACTAGATACTTAATAGTGGCAACTGTATTCACTTAATTTTGAGGCTTGTCTGTGTATTTCTTTTCTTTCGTTCTTATTCAAATGTCATTTGAAGAATATTTTACTTTTTGTGCCTGTTCAAAACTTCTCTTCCATAGACCTTTTGGGGGAGTGGGCGGGAAATTAAAAACATATGGAAGAAAAACTGTAGCAATCAAAATAATTATGCAGGTTTTCCATGCACACAGTCAAAATACAGCTTTAGGAAGAGCAGTCCTACAAGTTTGGGAAAATCAGCAAAACCCATTGGTGTTGCCACTGAGAAAAAAAATTTTGTTTGGTTCATTGAAATCATATTACCATCATTCAGTACCAATTTGAGTCATATCAACTTAACAAGCATTTACTAAATGCCTACTATGTGCCAGGTGCTTTACTAAATTCTGGGAATACATAGAATGGCCCCCACCCCCCCAAAAAAATCCCTGTTCATTCTCTCAAGGAACTCACAGTCTAATAGGGAGACTTCCAAGAACAAGTACTGGACACTACCAGGAACTGTGAGCTAACTCAAGGCCTCCAGTCAGTGTTTGCTTTTTATCCTGCATCTTAAACATTGTGTGGTGAGAGAGAGTGAGAGACAGAGAGGCAGAGAGACAGACAGAGACAGAGACAGAGACAAGGAGAAAGAATCTATTAGAGCCTTCTGATGTTCCATCTCCTACCCTACATCATCAATGACACATGGAACACAGGGTCTCACATACTGGTTTCTGATTTTTAGTTGCTCTATAACCTTAAACCACACTGAAATCAATGCTGAGAAATCTGATGGTATCTTGTTTTAAAATAGTATTCCAATATAGAAATAACTTGCTGTTTGGGATTATATGGGGCACTATGATTTGCAGTATTTAAACAAAACTTCCAAACAATTCAGTTCTATAATCACATAGAATTTTAGAGCTTGAAGGGACCTCAGTGGCCAATCGGTTCAATAAAGTAGAGCTTCTTAACTTTTTTTAAAAATTATTTTAATAATGGATCCCCTTGACAATCTGGTTAATAATTGTAGCTAACATTTACGTAGTGCTTTAAGGTTTCCAAAGCTTTTTATAAATGTTATTTCACTTTAGCCTCACAACCAGACAATGAGGTAGGTGCTGTTTTTATCAACATTTTACAAATGAAGAAACTAGGGGGCAGCTAGGTGGCACAGTGGATAGAGCACTGGCCCTGGATTCAGGAGGACCTGAGTTCAAATCCGACCTCAGACACTTGACACTTGCTAGCTGTGTGACCCTGGGCAAGTCACTTAACCCCCATTGCCCCACAAAAAAACCAAAAACCAAAACAAAACAAATGAAGAAACTAAAGCAAACAGGAGTTAAGTGTCTCAGATATTTGTACTCAGATATTCCTGATTTCAGGTTCAGTACTTTATTCATTGTGTCACCTCACTACCTCCAGGAAGACTATGGATCGCTTCTCAGAATTATTATTTTATTGCCTACATTTATAATTGAAGGAAATGCGAAATTCCAGTTACAGATGATAAAGAAATCTCTATCATTACATACTCAATAGATGATCAGCATCTACTTGAAGACCTCCCGTGAAGGTCTAAATGTGGTAATCATTTATAAAGTGCCATATTTAAAGTTTTACAAAACACTCCTCACAACAACTTTTTGTGGTATTTCCTTCATTTTATACATGAGGAAATTCTGGTTCAGAGAAGATGAATGCCTGCACCAATGTCCTAGTGCTAATAAGCGGCATATCTAGGATTGAAGTTCAAGTCTTCTCGCTCATGATCTTAGTTCTATCCCTGCCTCAAACCAATCCTTAGTAATCCAGTAAATGCTTCCTTAGGCCTAAATACCAGGCCTGGAAAAGCTCTGTGGTCCAGGGGTTGGGAAATTAGGCCCCAGTCTCTTTTTGTACAACCACGAGCAATTTTTCTTTACAGTTTTAAATATAATAAAACCTTATTTTAAAATGTAAAAGTGATTCTTAGCTCCTAGATGAAAAACAGGTACCTGTTTGCCTGCCTCCTTTGAGGAGAACTATAGTTAATCTCAGCTGATGAGAATGTGTATTTAAGACATCCAGAAAAGGAGAATATGAAGCTCCAAAGACCTCAGCATACACATTGGGACTGATCCTGTGATTTCATCAGTATAGGGATAATAACATAGTAAAATAAGCAGGAGAAAGAAATGGTGAACCACTCCAGTATCTTTGCCAAGAAAGCCCCAAATGGGCTCACAGAGAGATGGAAAAGACAGAAAAAACTCAAAAACAACATAAACACATAAATTATGCTTACATACATCTCCTGCACTTGGGAGGACAATAATTCTTCTTTTTTTTTTCTTTTTGTGGGGCAATAAGGGTTAAGTGACTTGCCCAGGGTCACACAGCTAGTAAGTGTCAAGTGTCTGAGGCCAAATTTGAACTCAGGTCCTCCTGAATCTAGGGCCAGTGCTTTATCCACTGTGCCACCTAGCTGCCCCCAAAGCTTCTTTCTTTATGTCCCTACCCTCTGCTTTTACTTTGACAAATCTTTTGGCCTTTCTTTTTCTCTAAGATATGTTGCTTTGTTAAAGGAGTTGAAAATGGTTCTTTGGTTAGCTTGTCCACAAAACTCAGTTCAGTGTGTACCATAGGAGGTGGTGCAGAAATAGTGATTTCTTTCTCCTAGGGTGGGGGTGGGAAGGATGGGGGAGACAAAATGAGTTGATCTATAGTGCAGACATTTTAAATGTTTGAAATTCTGAGCTCTTTGCCATGGCTTATAGAATGCTGATTACATTGCATTTTACTTCTGACATTTATCAAGTGCATATACTCCCACTAACTTACCAAAATGATCTTGTCTGAGATATATGGAACGACAGTTCAGCAGAGTTAGAGGCCTTGAATTTAGGCCTGCTAGTGGGCAAGAAAACAGCTGAAAGCATGTTTTTGGGTTTTTTTTTCCAACTTTACCAGAGAGTGGGACTTGCCATCCTACCTCTAGAATGTAATTTTTTTCAAGTCAGCAGTCCCACCCTCCCCCACCCCCAAAACAGCAAATTGTATGAATCGAGTAAAGCAATTATAATTACTTATATAACTTAATAAATTATAATAACTTATAATAAAAATTCATCTATAATGTTTTGAGTTAACAAAGCAGTTTCCTCATGGAAACTCTGTGAGGCAGGTAGTGGAAGTTATCACCCCCTATTTACAGTTGGAGAAACTAAAGTTCATTTTATTTTTATAGTTCACTGGTTTTAGGGATCCTCTGTCCTGCTCCCATCATGAGGCATTGGAACTTTTGTAAAAAAGTCTTTTCCACAAGGTCAGAATGGTTTCACACTTCTATTCCAAAAGCTAGACATTGATCTTGATGAGTGGTTCCTGTTCTCCAAGTGTCACTTTTCCTATAGCATTGTGGAGACAAATATTTTTATAAGTTTTTTTTAATGGAAATGTTATATGATATTTATAAAATCCCTGTATGGTTTTTAAATTTTTTTTTTCTTGGTGAGGCATTTGGGGTTGAGTGACTTTCCCAGGGTCACACAGCTAGTAAGTGTCAAGTGTCTGAGGCCGAATTTGAACTTGGGTCTTCCTGACTCCAGGGCCGGTGCTCTATCCATTGTGCCACCTAGTTGCCCTTAGTATTTTAAATTTTAAGATTCAATTATTCAGGTGATGAAGTAGAGGGGGAGGGAAGACAATGTTGTTACAGGTTTCTTTTTTTTTTTAATCTGAAAATGACATTTAAAAGCAAACTAAATTTTCTTTCAACATCTGTTATGAGCTTTAATTTGCCAGCTGTAAGACATAACTTACTTTCTTGTTTTTAGTGCCCTCTTTTTTATTAAAAATTCATAAATAAAAATATATTGTGTGTAGTTATATAATGTAATTGTCCTATAAGCTAAAGCTTTTCTCTTGCTGAATTTACTCTTAGTCTTTACCAGTTGTTTTGAGTGTGTAATTGTTTCTATAATAGCATTTACTTAAATATTAAGTGCATACTATATTCATGGCACTGTCCTAGGTGGTATAGATAGAAAGACAAAAATGAAATAATCTTTACCCTTGTTTATTGAAATGGGCAGATTCAACAGGCATGCAGATAAGTAAATTCAAGGTTATTTGAAGAGAGAGAAAAAACTGCTAGCAGAGCTTGAAAGACTCCATAGGAGGTGTGATACCTAAAATAAACCACGGGGTTAAGAATTAGGCACATCTGGAAAGATCGGTAGGATCTATATTGTAGAGAGTTTTAAATACCAGATTGAGAAGTTTGCATTTTATCCTAGTGGAAATAGGTACTTACTAAAGATTTTCTAGATTGGGGAGTGATATGAAGTCTTATGCCTTAGGAAGAATATTTTGGCAGCTGGGTCAAGGATGGGTTAGAGAAGAACAATGCTAGAAGCAAAATTAGCCATTAGATCACTATTTACAATAGTCTGCAAAGGTTCTCGAAATGTGGTCTGTAGGGATCTCTAAGGTCCAGAGGGTCCCTGAGATCAGAATTATTTTCATAATAATACTAAGGCATTTTTTTTTATCTATTAAAATTCAGTTAAATGACTCCCCACCTCCTATGAAAAGTCTTTCAAACTCTCCTAGCAGCTTTCTTCCATTTTCTCATTTTACAAATGAAGATACTGAGGTCCAGAGAAGTTAAATTACTTGCTAGTAGTTCTGAAGCTAGTAAGCATCAGAGCTGGGAACCCTTGGCTACAGAGGCAGAATATTTGATTGTAAGAATTATTTTTTCTGTCTCAGAATGATCATGTTTATGTTCATACTTCAATTTATGATGTTTTTTCTTCTTCAGTCTTGTGTGACCTCCTGTTTTTGCAGTGACTGTGGTTGAGTGACAATAAAGGAAGAAGAAAACAGTAGGAATCACAGTTTTCAGACTATCAATAAATATTAGTTTAACTATTGGTACCCTGAATAAGTTCCTTGTCCAATTTTATTTGAGTAAATGAACCGTATCAATGTTTACATCCTTACTGTAAATGAAGCCATCAGACTTAATATAAGGAAGTCACAGCTAAATGGAAAGATGGCTTAGAGGTTTTCTTTGGATAGACAGATAAAGTAGTTCACAATGTTGGTTTCATCTTGCACATAAAGGGAAAAACCATAATTCTCTGGAACATTTGTTTATCTTCCACTGAACTCTTCTTCATGAATCTAAACAAACAGACTATCATAAAGGTAGTTGCATTTTACAGACCAGCATCTGTTGCAAAGAATAACATAGGAGAAATCTGTAAAGAATTTGACAAAGGCCTTTAAATCAAGGCAACACATATAATGATGCTTCAATGTAAAATTTAACTAAAAGAAAATGACAAAAAATGTTAGAAAATATGGTGTAGGAATAAGGAACAAAAGAGACCAAATGCCCATTAATTACTCAGAAGCATTCTACCTCTTTATCATGAACATTTTATTTCAAAAAGGAATTGGAAAGGACTAAATGTAGGTAATAGAAAAATGAACAAAATATCGCAATAAGTCATAGCATCTTTAATCTTACATCTTCAAAAAGATGTTTATACCAAAAAATGAGAATTTGAAAAAAAATATTTATATAGATTCTTACTGTTCCCTGTAAAACTAAAGTAATTGCTAAAATAGGAAGATGGAGAGAGAGTTCAGAAACCATTTCCACCAGCAAACACTTGATCTCCTTACTAAGCAGAATGATGGCAACCAAGGGCAACACTAGTTTAAAGGATGGCTCATTTGAAAAACATTGTCTAGGATAATGGTAGAAGATTGCAAATAGTGTATTAATGATAGAATACATCAAAGGCCTTATAGCAAAAAAGAGTAGAAAGGATGAAGTCTGTAAAAAGCATGGTATGAAATCCAAATAAGCTAAATTATCTCGAGCATTTCTAGATGAAAATGGGAAGAGGAAAGCAAATAGATTGGAGAATGGCTGAATAAATCATGTAATATAATTGTATGACTGTAATGAAATATTATTTGCCTAAGAAATTGCAAATATGAATGATTCAGAGAATCTTGGGAAAACTTAGATAAACTATTTTAGAATAAAGTAAGCTGAACCAAAAGAAGATGCTGACACAATGAATATAATATTTGGGGGAAAAATAACATTGAAAGACTCCAGAACTGTGATAATGCATTATCCAGTCATGTCTTCAAAGAACAAATGTTGAAATATTCCTCCCAACTTTCAGAGAGACTATAATTGGAGAATGAGGTATGCATATTTAAAAATGATCAATATATGGATTTATTTTGAAAGTGTGTAAAACAATTTTCTTTTAACTATGCTGGGAGGTCTGTTGTGAAAGTATTCAATTATTCAGATAAAGCAAATAAAGGCCGAGCCAAATCTTCTAACTCTATCCACTTCTACTACATCTTATTGACTTTTATCAATGGAATAATAGCTCACAATTTTTGTATTTTATGGCCATTTGCAGTTATAAAGAACTGTACAGAAATTATCTCTCAGAACCTTAACTAGGGCTGAGTTATCAGTGCAAGCATGTGTAGCTAGAAACAATTGAGCTTACCACTTAATTAACAAAAGTAGTTTGCTTCTGCTCCATCCTATGATACCTTACATCTTTTCTTATAGTTTTCTGGGGTTTTACCCTCATAAATTAGTGTATTAGGGGGCATGGTGTACTTCCAACAGGATTTTGTGTCTTGTGATCTTTACCTATTTTCGTACTATCAACAGAGTTTATTTTAAAATTTTTATTTGAGAGTATCTGTCCTAGCTGACAAAATTCCTAGTTATAGGGCTTTTTCTCATTTGCTTTGACTTACAAAATATTATTAGCCCCTTTTGATCAAGAAACAAGACAGGTCATGACTAATCCAGAGGTTAGTTAGCCAGAACTTGGACCCAAGCCTCTTGACCAATTCTAAATCCAAGGTTCTTACCACTATAGTTGGCATAACTTTTTTTTTTTTGTAATTTCTATCCAGCTAGTTCTCTCTTCCCTGTTCCCCTTTATGTAGAAAGTAAGCTAAATAGGTGCAGTTTGATCAAAACTCTTCCCTTCTTATAGTGAAGGGAGTCAAATTTAGACTTGAACTATGTATCACCATTTATTTGCTTTTTTCTCTTTAAAGATATTGTAAAGGGCAATATGCCTAAATTTAGAAAGCCCAAGTTGAGGAGAGGACAGACAATGTAACTTTCCCTGATAATCACAAAACTGGACCCCCTTCTGTGTTGTTTGGCTGGCTGCCTACACCGCTGAATTAGAGTATCAGTGTTGGTTCCAGCCCATGTTCTCAGGGACTATGTAAGAGCAGAATAAGCTAATTTAAAAGTATACACATGGGGGCAGCTAGATGGCGCAGTGGATAGAGCACCGGTCCTGGAGTCAGGAGTACCTGAGTTCAAATCCGACCTCAGACACTTAACACTTAACTAGCTGTGTGACCCTGGGCAAGTCACTTAACCCCAATTGCCTCACTAAAAAAAAAAAAATTAAAAAAAAAATTAAAAAAAAGTATACACATGTGCATGTGTGTGCATTTGTACAGACACACACACTCACCTTTTTTACCCAGAAAATTTTCTTTGATTTTTTTCAGTCAACAGCAACAATAATAATGATAAAACCAATATCTAGAATTTATATAGGCTCACAAATTTTAAGGCTCACAAAGTGATGAGATGTCATGAAAATGATATCCACTGGCCTTGACAACAGATGTGATATGGCAGGAGTGAGAGAGTGAGGGTCAAGGATACACCTAGGTTGGTAGCCTGGTTGACTTGAAGGATGGTGGTGCCCTCGACAGTAATGGTGAAGTTCAGAAGAAAAAGGGTTTGGGAGGAAAGTGGAAGACAATGAGCTCCTTACCAACAGTGTTTTTTCAGGTTTTTTGTGCTTGTATTTCTGGTTCTGACACAAAGTAGGTGCTTGTTGCTTGTTTCCTTGACATCTATATCAATATATATGAAATTCTATATATAAGTATATATGACATCTACATCTATTTGAAAGCATCTGTGTGTATCTGTATATATTTGAAAGTATCAGTTAAACAATTCTTACAGTATGGTAAAATAGGACTAGCAAGGGGACAATGCCTGGCACATAGTAGGTGCTTGATAAATACTTGTTGCTTGCTTCCTTGATATGTGTGTGTGTGTGTGTGTGTGTGTGTGTGTGTGTGTGTGTGTGTGTGTGTGTGTTTGAAAGTCTCAGCTAAACAATTCTTACAGTATGGTAAAATAGGAGTAACATTGCATATAGTCTCCGAAAATTTAAATTCAAATACTGGCTCTGCCAAATTATCACACTTCCTCCATGTGCCAGGAACTGTTTTCTAGCTCTTTCAGGTGCTATATAAAATAAGGGAGGTACAAAGACAAAAGTAAAACAGTTCCTGTCCTCAAAGAGCTCACATTCTGTCAAGGGAAACATCGAGTGTTTATGTGGGTCAACACAAAACACATCCTTGATGATGGGGGGTATGACTTAGGGATTATGACAACCTTCATGAAAAAAGGTAGAATTCAGACTGAGTTGTCTTAAAGTAAATTAAGTATTCAAAGAAGCAAAGGTGAGAAGAGAACATACTACAGGCATAGAGGATAGTCAACTGAACTCAAAGGCATGGGGATGGTAAATAGCACACCATGAATAAAGAATATTACAAAGGCCAGTTTGACTGAACCTGAGTGTTCCTGAAGGGGCCTGACGTATAGTACAATGTCTAAAGAGTAATGCAAATGTATAATATAGCTGGGAAGGCATTTTGGCATTCAATGGTGAAGGGTTTTAAATTCAGTATATGACTTTGGGCAAATCCTTTAACCTCTCAGAGTCTTGGTTTTGTCTCAATTGTATAGTACTTCTACTACATACCCCCCAGAATTGCTTTAAGGATGAAATGGGGAATGGGGCTGGGGTGTAAAAGTACTTTGTGAATTGTAAAGTACTGTACATTGGTAAGCTATTATTTCTCCATACACACCTGTGATTTCATTGGTGAAATCAAAAACTATTATCTTAAGGTATATTCATCTTCATGAATCAAATTTCACTATTTAGGAACTGGCTTTGTTTTGATCACTCATCACCAATAGATGTTAATTGTCATCTTAATTTTCCACTTACAGATATGTCATATCTTCTTTTCTCATACTGTTCCTTCGTATGGTCATTATCATAATTTACTGGGGCATCCTTATAACACTTCCTTTGGATGCAGGGGTGCCTTACATGATCACAGGACTTAGAGTAAGAAAGAGAGTATAGAGATCTTCTCTGTAAATAATCCACTCTTTCTCAGTTTACAGAGGAAATTGTAATAAGGAAATTGTAATAACTAGTCTGAGGTTACTGATGGATGATAAATAACAAGAATTCAAATCCATATTCTCTGATTGCAAATCTACTGTTCCTCCCATGAAACCCATTTACAGGTGTGCATATTTTATAGTAAAGTTATTTGGGTAATTTAGTAAATATAAACCTTTAGTTGGGGTCCAGTACCATTCTATATCAAATTATGTTCCTAATGAATATTGTTATCAAGGGATTCTAGTCTATCAGAGTTATGTGCTCTGAAAATTATACAGTTTATTTGCAAGGAAAATATTTTTCCCATCCAAAAAAACCCCCAAACTGATCCATCTCTTTATCTGAATTTGTACATATTCTAAATTAGTATAAAATGAATTATTGAGGTTTGATTTTATCACTGTATGGCTTAGTGGTCTAAATGGCCTTCATACCTAGAGACATAGATTTCAGTAAAAGGTTCTAGGTTCTGACTATGATTTTACTCTCTGAAGTCCTTCAGCTTATCTAGACAAAAGAATCTGTCTCCACCTGAGGCTTCTTTTTTGAGCTTGGGGTTGGTATGAGTTTGAACTAGATAAAATTTGATAGACTGTCTCAAGGAGAACTTGTCTTTGAGTGGAGGGAGAAGGAAGACTTGAGAGAGATCTCTGGTTCCCCAATATATTAATTTTTTGGGGGGTGGGGCAATGAGGGTTAAGTGACTTGCCCAGGGTCACACAGCTAGTAAACGTCAAGTGTCTGAGGCTGGACTTGAACTCAGGTCCTCCTGAATCCAGGGCCAGTGCTTTATCCACTGTGCCACCTAGCTGCCCCCAAGATATTAATTATTAATAATTATTTCTCATATTACTTAACCTCCACTGACTTAATTTCCTCACTTTTAAAATGGGGATCATAACAGAACCTATGTCTCAAGACTTGTAGTGAGGATCAAATGAGATAATTGTAAAGTGCTTAGCACAGTGCATATAGTAAATATCATATAAATGTTAGTTATTATGATTATGATTGTCATTGCCTTAACTATTGAAGTAACCTTCATGGAAAAAGGTAGAACTCCCTGCCACAAGCCTCTCCCCACTCTGATCAGTCTTCTACTTAGCTACCAAAGGATTTTTCTGAAATTTGTCTGTCACCCTCCTTCTTAATAAATTTCTAGTAGCCTCCTAGTACTTCCAGGATAAAATAGGAACTTTTCTGTCCACCATTTAAAGCTCTTCACAACCCAGCCCCTTCTAATCTTCATGGTCTTAAAAAAAAAAAAAAACAACTCCACAACCTCTGCACTTTATGATCCATCTAAATTAATTGTCTCATATGTCAGAAATTCTCTGCCCACTCAAATCTGCTTCATAGTTTCCCAGTCTTTCTTCAACTCAAATTTGATGGTCTGCAGGTGGCATTTCTTAGCACTCCCCTTCCCACTATGAGTGTCTTCTTCCATCTATACACTCTGGACATTTCTTGTATATTCCTAATTATTTATATGTTGCCTCTTCCTTTACAATACAGGCATCTTGAGAGTAAGGCCTGTTTTTGCCTTTCTTTGCATCTTCAGCCCTTAACAAAATAACCTAGCACATACTATATACTTCCTAAATGCTAATTGCTCAAAGGGGGGGGGGTAAACAAGGAGAAACAAATAGATAAAGTCTCTGAAGCAAACAATGGCTTTATTTATATTGTTATTGTTAAACAAAAGGATTGTAAGTGACCCAGAGAAACTGGAGTCACGTGACGCACGCGATATATTAGCATTAATGACTCATACACAAGAATTAATATAACAGATACAATTGAGAATATGTTTAACCAGAAATAGAGGTAGATTAATTTTGTAGAAAGAATTAGGGGATAACCAAGGACTTTGAAGACAAAAATAGATTCCAAAATATTCATAGCTATATACCCTCCCTCCAAAAAAAAAGGGAAACAAAGTTGGTATTTATCAGTGGGGAAATGGCTCAACCAATTATTGTAAGTGAAAGCAATGAGACATTATTGTTCTGTACGAAATGAGGAATATGAGCAATTCAAAGAAACATGGATATTCAGACACCTTGTAGCCTTCAACCTCTTCTCCCCTCTGATCCAAGGGCTAGAGGGTGGAGTACTAAACCCCCAAAGCCTTCTTTTCTGGAAGACAGAAATTGGACTTCCAACGTGCTCCACTTTCTATCTTCAGCTCCTCCAAGTTTCAACTCCAAGTTTCTCCCATCTAGCTGAAAAAGATGCTCCTGTGCTGGGTACCCATGGTATCTTCCCTCCTTCCCAGCTTCCCTTTTATATGTTGTCTTCCTCCATTAGATTGTAAGCTCCTGGAGGATGGGCACCATCTTTCTTTTCCTTATTTGTATTCCCTGCATTTAGCACAGTGCCCTGGAACATAGTAAGCACCTAATAAGTGTCTCTTGAATGGAAATGAATTGAAAGACATATATATTTATGCAGAATGAAATAAGTACAAATAGAACAGGATAACTTTATGTATTTCATACATTTAAAAACATTATTTTGAGAAAGGGTCCATAGGTTGTACCAGACTGCCAAAAGGACTCATGACACAAAATAGGTAAAGGTCCCTTGATATATACAGTGATCACATTACATTATATGCAGTGTTTATATTACTACAATAATATAAACAGGACAGTCAAATGAAACTGAATATTAAGTAATAGTAAATAATAATGGCCTTGAAGAAGAGTTAAGGTAGAAGATTAAGGGCATAAAATATTGCATACACTGTGAGGGAGATAGACATATCTGGAAATGATTGCTATTTAGGGGGAGAAGTATAAATAAAATGTAGGATTCTTAAAAAGTGAAGGATAAGATGAATAGCCTAGATACTGTACTTGTGCTGTTCCCATTTGAGACATATTTTAAAATATTAAAATGTAAATAATTTTTTAAAAATTAAAAACTATTATTTAAAAACCCTTGAGGAGAACCTCCAACATGTTGGGTAGCTCATATTCTCTGGAAAGTTAATGAAAGAATATGTACATGTTATACAGGATGAGAAGTCATTAGGTCAGTTTTGATTGTTAATGGGGGAGGAAGTACTTACATCAAGAAAGTCATGGACCCATTCACTACTAACCAAAGAATGAATGTGAATTGGGGCAGCTAGGTGCCACAGTGGATAGAGCACTGGCCCTGGAGTCAGGAGTACCTGAGTTCAAATCTGGCTTCAGACACTTAACACTTACTAGCTGTGTGACCCTGGGCAAGTCACTTAATACCAATTGTCTCACTTTAAAAAAAAAAAAAAAGAATGAATGTGAATTTTGGGAGAATTTCAAATTTCCTTGGCCACTGGCAAGAGCAAATATCTGAAAATGAAGCCTACTGAAAAGAAAATCTAAAGTAAGATTCCTATGACTTCTGGACCATAATTCACTTACCTGCCCCTATGCTGTGAATAGTTTTAGGTTTTGTCCTATTTTCTGCCATCTCTCTGTTACAGTCCCTTGTTTTAGAACACTTGTATCAAGTTGCATTTATTGAAAATAAGGAAGGCTTCTAATTACCAAAAAGAGGAAAAGAAATTGTTACAATGCCATACACACACACACACACACACACACTGACTGACTGACACTACTAATGTGTGTCTACAGCGGTTAACATATAAATTAAAATATTCATGTACTGGAGGCCTCTTAGTATCTACAAAAGGAAGTGATTACCACATTTTGTCAAACTAATGCCAATATGATGATATGTTGAAACATTCAGCTTGCAGCTGCAAGTTTATAAGCCATATAAGGCAGGGCTTTAATTATAGTTCACTTCTGCAGCAAAAATGCTTAATTAGGCTCCTGTAAAATTTTTCTTGAAGCAAGAATTTTATAAAGATTTTAAAGGAAAAAAAAGTCCTTCCATTTTCTCTCCACTCATTCTTCTTTTTTTTTTTAACCTTTACCTATTCTTCCTTTCCATCCTAGATTCAAAATTGAGGAAGAGACATAGTTTCTAATTAATTAATTAATCTTTGTATTTTGTTATTGATTGTCATTTCTGAGTTATGAATCTAAAATGTTTTCCATCCTTGAAATTGTTGACTAGTTCATCCAGGAGCAGTATAAATACTTTATATTCTGTACCAAGCTCCATGTACTTCACTAATACTACCCTATCATCACTCTTTTCCTATTCATCCTTAAATTAAAGAGGAGAAAGGGAGTGCCTGCTTCAAAGGAAGCTTGGTGTGTATAAAGAGCTCTAGACTGAGAGGTCTAGCCCCCAGCTCTGCTACTGATTTGCCATGCAATAAAATATATTATTTATTTAAGAAGCAGCTTGTGGCACACTGGATAGAGTGCTGACCTTGGAATCAGTAAAATTTGAGTTCAGATTCTGCTGTGAGTGTGACTCTGGGCAAGTCACTTAACCCCACTTAGTTTCCATTTCCCTATCTGAAAATGAGAATAATAATAATAATAAAACCTACCTTACTGACTTGTTCTGAGAACCATATGAGATAACATATATAAAATGCTTTGCCAACTTTAAAAGTTCTATGAATATTAGGTAATTAGGAGAGAGTCCTCCTTAAGGGCAGTTTTATCATGAGTACCTAGCACACCCTGTTCTTGCCATGTAGAAGAAGCTTAACATTTGATTGATTGATTTTGGGGTTTTTTGTTTGTTGGTTTTGGTTTTGGTTTTGGTTTGTTTTTTTGCAGGGCAGTGAAGGTCAAGTGACTTGCCCAGGGTCACACAGCTAGTAAATGTCAAGTATCTGATGCTGGATTTGAACTCAGGTCCTCCTGAATCCAGGGCTGGTGCTCTATCCACTGCGCTACCTAGCTGCCCCCTGATTGATTGATTTTGACAAGTCACTTAATTTCTAGACCTCTTTCCCCTTATTTGTATAGTGTAAATGTAATAAATGAGCATATCTGACCATTTGGT
Organism: Dromiciops gliroides; assembly: GCF_019393635.1. NCBI lineage: Eukaryota > Metazoa > Chordata > Mammalia > Microbiotheria > Microbiotheriidae > Dromiciops > Dromiciops gliroides. Next base: position 209,706,330 of record NC_057862.1, read on the forward strand.
TCTGAGTCAGGTAGCTTGAATACAGTTACAGAACAAGTCTTCAGATGTAGAGCTGGACAGGGATATTATCTCCCATCTAGCTGAAACCCTTTATTTCCCTCAGAGGAAACAGAGGGTGAGCAGCTTGCCGAGTGTCACATACATATCTTGTAGCAGAGACAGGATCTGTACTCAGATCCCTCTGACTTCAATTCCATTCAATCTAATTGGTGTTACAGGGCAGCTTCCATAATAACTGAAGCACAAACCATGGTTCTATTTGTTCTACCTTTTGCTTGTCCAGTTTTGAGAGCTGTTTCGCTTCTTCAGCTTGGATATCCCTGTCTTATAGGTGTGTTTTAGCCTATCTTTAAAAAGCCAGGTGTTTTATTTTTTTCTGACTCCATCGTCCTTGTTGTTTTTTTTTTAAAGCAACCTTATTTCTCCCAGGATTTTTTTTTGGCTGGGGGGGGGGGGGCAATGAATATAGCTGGCATTAGTACCTAGAAAACCATTTGGCTGAGAAATGTCCTAACTCATTTCAGAGTTGCTTTGGAAACCTTGAAGATGCTTTAAGTTCTAGTTTCTAAGCCCCTATATATTTTCTTAGCCACCAGTGGCCAATATTTATCCTATTCAAGCATGCTAACTAAGTCACATTGCTCTCCAAATTTCCTGGGATGTTGGCAACAGGGCAGATGGAAATGAAGGTTACTGGAAAGAAAATCTTAAAAAAAAATCACCCCCAAGGAGGAACCAACACTTTCAGTCATGTATTTGAAATGAAGTTATTGGGTTTCTCCCAAATAATTTTAAACTTGTCAGTAGAGTAAATTTTCTGCTGTTCTGCCTGTGCCAAAACCAAAAATCACTTAGGTCATGAATCTAGTATGGGGAAGAATGATAGACCATATTTGTTTTCCTTTCTGATTTGTATTTCCTTTCTCCTTGGGCTCTTAAAGGAAAGCAACAACCTCTATCTTCTTTTGCTGTGCCTTTGATTTATTATCTATATTGTATATTACCAAAGGCATCTTTTTTACTTTTTTTTTCTAATAAGCTTATAACATGTGTGTATATATATACTACCTCTGTGTACCCATAATGTATATATGTATGTGTGTGTATATGCCTGCACACAGACACACATGCACACACGCAAAACATCCCATTTGCCCAGAGGCATAACAACCATAGCTTCAAACTAGAAGTGATAATATCTATGCTAAAGCCAGACTCTAATCTTCCCATCACGATTGTATTCTTATTTCAAACAGTCTTTAACACATTTGATGATTTGATTTCCTAGCTCTAAATAGATCAAAAACAGAAATTACAAGATGAGAAAGAAGAGTGACACTAGTCGATGTCAGACACAATGACAGGCAACAGCACGATATGGAAGGAGAAGATAGAAATTTTTTATAGACAATATAAGGTGATACTGTGTTTGTTTTTCATAACAGTGACCCTGAATTATGGTTAAATTGTGTATAAATAGTACCTCATGTTTAGGAAGGAAGTGGATTTTCATCAAAATGTCTTAATTTTTTTTCAAAAATTTTATGCTTCAAGGCACAAATTTTCTTTATCCCAGGAAATTCACTTATGTAAAAGAGCTCTTTACCCCACAATGCTGGATTGGTAAGATTGTGTGAGATTGTGTGTGTGTGTGTGTGTGTGTGTGTGTGTGTGTGTGTGTGTGTACTGGTACTAGCTCTAAGCTCCCACTTGCTGTTTAACCCTGTCTCCTTATTTTGAACTTAATGCATTTCAGTGATCTCTAGTCAAATGATGTTGGGATAATGGCATCAGTTTTGTACAAAAGCAAATTGAGCCCTCCACTTTCCTAAACTCTAGAAGTCCTACCAGACATGAGCAGTGTAGACCCAAGAATTTTAAGACCTGCATGGTTTGGATTTTTTTTTTAATTTATGGTTTTGGTTTTTGGCTTTTGGTGAGGCAATTGGGGTTAAGTGACTTGCCCAGGGTCACACAGGTAGTAAGTATTAAGTGTCTGAGGCTGGATTTGAATTCAGGTCCTCCTGATTCCAGGGCTGGTGCTCTATCCACTGTGCCACCTAGCTGCCCTCAGTGTAGATTTATTTAGTTCCCCATTGTTGTGCCTCCTTTGAGTAAACATATGAGTATAACACTTCCCACAATACATTACTCTTCTAGTAGTGCTCGTCTTTGGAAGCAAAGGTGGTAACTGAAGAAATTCTAGAACTGAGACTTAAAGCACAGCAATGTGGAATTCAGGATTTAGTGCAACCTGGACCTTAGAAGTCAGCACTTGCCCATGGTCTCACTATATTGTCCTGGTGGAGACCTCTGATCTCATCTGGCTGCAGCCAATTCATCACAAATCAAAATGAGCGGACCAAGCAGCTAGCCTTGCAAGGAGATGGTTGAGAATAAATTGGGCAAAAAGGGGCAGCTAGGTGGTGCAGTGGATAGAGCACCGGCCTTGGAGTCAGGAGGACCTGAGTTCAAATCCGGCCTCAGACACTTAACACGTACTAGCTGTGTGACCCTGGGCAAGTCACTTAACCCCAACTGCCTCACTTAAAAAAAAAAGAGAGAGAGAGAGAATAAATTGGGCAATTCTGCATCTGGTTACAATTTTTATGTATATACACATGTATAAGTATGCATGTATATGTGGATGTATATACATATATATTTTTTACATATCATGTAGAAATAAATATGTCTTCCTCTTACTTTGTAAGTCAAAATCGGTCAGTTGCAAAAGTCAGTTTTCCAGATCCATAATGTCTTTCTCTAGTGTAAGTATTGAGGTTTCTCTCTCTCTTTTTTCCAGAAAAAAAAAATATGTAACACCTAATATATGAAATAGAGAAGACCAACTAGTATCAAAACCAAACCCACCACTACCATTTGTCTCTTGTGCCTTTATGACCTTGAGCTTAAGGGCCCCTCTCCAATGAGATAACCCGACTGCCCTATACCTGGGGATGGGTAGCTAGTGAGTAAAGTGGTGTTATATACAAATGGGAAAACCTAGCCTCAGAGAGATTGACTTGTCTATGGTCTCACAAATAGTAAGTTTCAAGTCTAGGATTTAAAACCAGATCCAGTGACTCCACATTTGAGGTTCTTTCCACTCCATTTCTATGTTTCAGGTGATAGTCATATGATCTGAGACCTGCATCAGGAGACTCCATATCTGGAGTCTGCTACTTAATAGTTCTATAACTTTTGCAGAATTCATTTTATCTTGCTAGACTGGAGTCCCCCCCCCCCCCACACTTTGTAAAATAAAAGAGTTAAATTAGATGATTTCGAAGGTCCTTTCCAATGCTAACATTCTAACATTCTAGAGGGAGAAGTGGTATCCATGAAAATTGAAATTAGAATATAGCTTCCTATAAGTAATAAATGTCATCCGGGTACAGAAGACATTTGCAGCTTGGTGTAAGACCTGTCAAGGCTTGGGATCAACTGATAGGGCAGTCAATGATGTATGGCTAATAATGCCCTTAGATAGAATAGCATTTGAAATATAATTTTGCATTAAGTCAGAAACCTTCATCTTTCAAGTAACAGGCTTTTAATAATAGTGATAGCTGGATGGTGCAGTATATATAGTGGTAGACATGGAGTCTGCAAGACCTGAGTTCAAATATGGCTTCAGTCCCTTACTAGCTGTGTGACCCTAAACAACTGACTTAACCTCTAAACCTCAGTATTCTCATTTGTAAAATGGGGATAATAATAGCAGCTGCCTCCCAGGGTTATTGTTGTGAGGCACAAATGAGATAATACTTGTAAAGCGTTTTTTAAACTATAATGAGCTACATAAATTCTAAGGATTATTGTTGTTTATTAATATCTTCAACCATGCAGTGTCTTATTTTGGACATTTTTTCACCATAAAGTTCACATCTTCCCCTCACCTCCATAAGTATAATATTTCAGCAGAAGATTCTATGAAAGTACGCTTGTTTTCCTATACTCTAATTTTTTTTAAATTAGAAGAGTGCAGACATGAATGAACAAAACAAAAAAAGAGCTGCTGCTTCTGAATTTTTTTGATTCAACCAACATTGTAGAAAATAGTGTTACCTTTGAAATTGTGGTTTTCCATATAAATTAAGCTTGGACTTTCTTTAAGTCAGATTCTCCTTTATTCCCTTTTCAGAAAATGATTTTTTAAAAATCAGAATTCTATTTCATCAAGTCCAGACTGCATCCTGACTAATGTCAGCCATCACCTCTGAAGAGTGAATAACAAAGACAATATTGAAAGTCATTTTCTATATTCCACATTTTAGATCATATGTTTATGCTGCTGAACCTACATTGAAATTCTTGCTTTATATATAACACAAGGGGATCATAAAGACCTTTAACCTATAGCACATTACATTTAAAATTCTAGCCTGGTTAAACTTGGGTTAGAGTTGGCCTTGGAGCTGGAAAAACTTGACCCTGACACACATATTGACTCTTTGATCCTGGAAATAATCACCCTCTCACTACTTTAGGCAACAAACTGAGACTAAATTACAGAAAAAGTGCTAACCTACATCCTGGAAGTTCCTATGCTAATTTAATCATAGATCTAATCCCTACGTTTATACTTTTTATTTACTTAGCTATGTATAGTTAGTATCCTTAATTCCTTGAGGGCAGACACTATTTCATTTTTGTCTTTGTATAGCAAGAAATTAGCATGATGCCATGAACAAGGGAATTTATTACATTTTAAAATTTGAAGTGTGTGTGTGTGTGTGCGTGCACATGCTCGAGCGTGTGTATAATTATGAACCTCTAGGTGGAGATTACATAGGGTCAGTTATACTTAGATCTAGAAGGAACATTTCTGATTTTTTTCCACCTTTCGATCTCAAATTGAAATTATAGTTGGGCTTTTTCTTTGCGATCAGATTTACTAATGTTCCATTTATATCGATTGTTTCCTTTTTCCAACAGGCAATCATCAAATAAGGAAGCAATTACAAGATTAATTAGTTTAACCCAGCATTCAAAGGAATTGATTCCTTTATGAATGTCATTCTGCCATTGCTTTATCTCTGCGGTCAAAGCTACCTTGTTATTTTGTACTTTGTTGTTTTTGATTAGTTGTTTTCGTTTGTGTCCAATTCTTAGTGACCCCTTTTGGAGTTTTCTTGGCAAAGATACATTTCCTGCTAGGTTTTACTTTTATTAAATGCCTTAGAGCTCCTGTTCTCCATTTAGTAAATGTGATTCATGCAACCAGTGGAACAAAGTGTAGTGGCTATAGTGAATGTGTGTGTTTGTGTGTGTGTGTGTGTGTGTTCATTTATTCTATTTCCCTGTCATACCCTAATCTATTCCCTGGGATTTTTTTTTCTTTTTAAAAACTTACTTTTAATTTATTTAGATCACTGTTTCCAAATAACCTCCTTGGAGGACCTTCCCTTATAACAAAAAATATATATATAAACTAAACTTTAACTGACCATGTCTCATAGTGTATGCCTCATTCTCCATCCATGTCTTTCACATCTGTAAAGAGAGAAGGGGCTTATAGTTCATCTTTGGTCCTCTGGTGTCAAGATTGATTATTGTATTGATCTTAATTCTAATGACTTTTAGGGTTCCTTTTCTTTACAATATTGTAGTCATTTGTGTTTTATATTGTTCTCTTAATTTTATTCTTTGTTTTAGTTGATAAAAATATTCTCAAATTTCGGTGAGTTTCTCATTTGTTCTATGTAGCCATTTCCCATTTGATAGACATCATATTTTCCAGACTTTTTGCTGTAAAAATAGTACTATTCTTAATATTTTAATATAGGGGATATTTTGCTCTGTATTTGACTTCCTTGTGGTATATGCCCAGTAATTGTACTGCTAGGTCAAATGGTATGAAAAATTTGATCACTTTTCTAACACAGCTCCAAAGTGTTGTCTAGAGCAGTTTGACCAAGTCATGGCTTCAGCAACAATGGGTTGTTTCCCTGTCTTCCCATGCCTCCTTGAATACTAAATGTTTCCATCTTTTTTTCATGTTTGCCAATTTTCTGGTTGTGAGGGGGAAATCTCAGGATTGTAATTTGTATTCCTTTTATTAGTGAATTGGAAAAGTTTTTCACATTCTTTTGGAAAGTGTTAATAACCTTTGATGGATTATCTACTGGGGAATGGCTCTTAATCTAACACATTTATGTGAGTGTATTTGTATCAGTTTGCTATATATCTTAAATATCATACCTTTCTCAGAGAGACTGATGAGGAATGTTTTTTAATGGGTTATTAGAATCCGCATATCCATTCTTTTTATTAGAAAAAGAATCACACATCAGACAAGATAATGTCAGTTCTGAGCTTTAAAGAGGAATTGATAATGTATGATCAAGCTGAATTTGTAGAGGACAGAAATTTAGATGAACCAATTACACCTGATTTTTTGATGAAAAAGAATTTTCATTGGAAAACCTCTTATAGAGATCAGGTTTTCTGAAAACTAATAAGTGGTAATAAAAAAGAATGCTTTATAATATATTTATGGAAATCAGTCAGAGTAAGCTGTGACTATAAAGACATCAGATGGCTCTCAAAAGCCCAAAATGAAAATTATTGTTTCTTTATGTTTTACCCTCATTTATGGAGCCTTTTAAATAGAAACTGGCTATATTTGTGACTTTGGTAGTAGGTACCACCAAACTCAAGCTGGGTAGGGTTGTCCCCCATTTTCTGGGTATCCAGAAACCATGAATTTAGTGATAGTCATGTTAATTTGAATCAAAAATGTTTATGTATTTTAAAAACCATGTGGCTCAGTTAATTTCATTGTGTAATTGATAGCAATTTGAGTCCCTTGATGATAATTCTAGTGTATTTTAATGACCAGTTGGCTTGAGTTTTCAGTGCATCCTTTTGAGGAAGTTAAATTTGTCCCAGGAATTCATTATTAATCAAATGCAATAGGATCAGGTAACAGAATGGCTGCCTTGATTTGAAATGTGATTTAATTCAAATTAATTCAATAAGGAATATTGTCAAGAATATACTAAAGCAAAAATTTGATGTTGGGAATGCATGCTCATTTTAGAATAATTAAATGAGATAAGAAGTGGCTAAAAAACCTCACAATACCAGTTAATTGGTTTCATAACAGTGTTACTCTGATGGATTCATTGGCTTTGGTCCAGCTACCAGTTTATAGTATCTCTCTGCACCTGTTATCTCTTTGACTCCACTGGCAGATATGCTCGAATGGTAATAAGGACCCTCTTTGGATTAACCAAAACACAGTCCTCTCTCTTTAGTTGTTTTTCAGTTGTGTCCTACTTGTCACGACCCCATTTTGGGTTTTCTTGGCAAAGATACAGGAATGATTTGCCATTTTCTTTTCTAGCTCATTTTACAGATGAGGAAACTGAGGCAAACAGGGGTTAAGTGACTTGCCCACAGTCACATAATTAGTAAGTGTCTGAGGTCAGATTTGAACTCAGGTCTTCCTGCCTCCAGGCCCAGTGCTCTATCCACTGCATCACCTAACTGCTGCATTGAAGGAGTTAAAATATCTCCCAAGTTCTCATGGCTGCCAGCATAACAACATCAACAACGACAATGAAGGTGACAATGACAAGAAGACAAAGAAATAGCTAGCATTTGTATAGCATATTAAGGTTTACAAAGTACTTTACAAATGTTGTCATTTTACCCTCACTACAGTCCTGGGAGGAAGGTGATATTATTACTAACATATAATGAAGATAAGAAGGGAAGGAACCAAGATGGAAGTACAACAACCCTGTAAGGGTCAAACAAACAGCACATATAAAATTATTTTAAAACTTCAAAGTGGTATATAAATGTCACTTATTATTATCACCTTATGTCTGGTAGAGATAGGCAAATGTAGAAACAGAAAAAAAATAGTGTGAGGCTAGTCATCTCAGCAATAAGGCTTCATAATAATTAATGATTATATTTATAATAAAATACTTCCATCCACATAATGCTTTTTCCATCAGAATGGAAGGTAACTCACAACACTTCTGGAGAAAAGGGTTTCTGGTATATAATCTTGGTTTTGTCCATGTGAAAACTGCCCTTGCTTTCCCTTTCCTTGCAGTTGACAGAGGAACACATCAACATATTTTCTTGGTTCCTTCCTCTCCTAATTTACCTATGGTATCACCTCTTATGTCTAAATCCTGTACCCATTTTGACCTTATTTTAGTATAAGGTGTAAGATGTTGGTCTATGCCTAATTTCTGCTGTACTATCTTCCAGTTTTCCCAGGAGTTTTTGTCAAATACTGAGTTCCTATCCCAGAAGCTGGAGTCTTTGGGTTTATCAAACAGTACATTACTAAAGTCATTTACTACTGTGTCTCCTGTGCCTAGCCTATTCCATTGATCCTCCACTCTATTTCTTAGCAAGTACCAAATAGTTTTGATGACTGCTGCTTTATAGTAAAGCTTCAGATTTGGTACAGCTAGACCACTTTCCTGTGCATTTTTTTCATTATTTCCCTTGATACTCTTGACCTTTTGTTTTTCCAGATGAATTTTGCTATTATTTTTTCTAGCTCTATAAAATAACTTTAGGTAGTCTGATTGATATGGCATTGAATAAGTAAATTAATTTAGGTAGTATTGTCATTTTTATTATATTAGATCAGCCTATCCATGAGCAGCTGATATTTTTCAAATTATTTAGATCTGATTTGATTTGTGTGAAAGATAAATTTCTTAATACTTAGCACTTTATAGAGCTTTAATGCTTGGAAAATGTTTTACCTGTGTTAATTCATTGGTGCTCACAGCAACCCTGTGAGATAGAGGAACTCTACCATTAGGAAATCTGAGAATGAGAGGTTATGACTTGTCTAGGGTCACATAGCTACCAATTGTCAGAGGCAGAATTTGAACTCAAGGTCTTCTAGATTCCAAGTCCTATTCATGACATTATCTAGCTGCTTTGTCTGGACTTAGATTACAGTGTATGATAGCCCATTCTTAGCCTTTTATTCAAGATTTTTTCTGCTTGGTAAGACTTTTTAGAGTTTGTATATCCCCTTGCAATAGCCTTCCAGAACTCTAAATCACTTCTACAACATGGTAAAACATCTGTATTAGATGGTGCAGTGAATAGAGTGTGGACCTGCTGTCAGAAATATCTGAGTTCAAATCTGACCTTAGATGCTCACTAACTATATGACCCTTGGTAAGCCAATCAAATTTTGTCTGCCCTAATTTTCTCAACTGTAAAATGAGGTTAATAATAGCATCTACTTCACAGGATGGTTGTGAGAATCAAATGAGGTGATTCTTGTAAAGTTCTTAGCACAGACAGGCATATAATAAATTTTTAATACTTTAATTTAATAAGAATTTGCTTAATTTAATGAAGCATTTAATAAATGCTTGTTCCCTCACTCTCCTATCTAAGTTTGGGACTTTAGAGATGATGATTATATTACAGAATGCTTTAGGAATCTGTCATTTCATTTATGTGAACATTCTCTCCTCTAGTTCAAACTTCAAACTCTCCTTAGCTTAGTAAGTAACTTAATGAGTTATTGTAAAAGGGGGAGAGGGGGACAAAACAAAATAAAATCAACAAAAAAACATCATGGACAACCCTCTAGTGATAAGTATCTCTAAAACCAGGTTGGTTAGGCTGGTCCTTGGAGAGCCAACCCATTTGGTCATTGGGCTCATACTTAGACTCTCCAACTTGGTTGGGAAATTTCCCAGAGCTAATGGTCTGGTGACAATAGCCTTCTAGAGCACAGAGTGACCTCTAAAGAGAAGCATTAGAGGTGGATATTAAGGTAAGAATTATAATTAAGTTTTCAATGATTCATGGAATCTATCCATGCAGACCAGAATCTGCCCTTGACCTCTCATCTTTTGTGATTTTTGTCCAGGGTCTTTCATATAGATATTCCATAAAAGATCCAAGCAGTGTGTTAGAGACATTTCTCTGTCTTTTGTTTGTTTGTTTTGTTTTGTTTTGTTTTTGCAGGGTATTGAGGGTTAAGTGATTTGCCCAGGATCACACAGCTAGTAAGTGTCAAGTGTCTTAGGCCGGATTTGAACTCAGGTCTTCCTGAATCCAGGGCCAGTGCTCTATCCACTGTGCCAAGTAGCTGCCCCTCTCTGTGTCTTTTTATAGTCTGAAGGAGCAGTGGCACAGTGGATAGAGTGGCAGGCCTGGAGTCAGAAAGACTTTATCTTCCTAAGTTCAAACCTGGCTTCAGACACTTCCTTGTGTGGCCTTGGACAAATCACTTAACCCTGTTTACCTTAGTTTACCCATCTGTATAATGATCTGGAGAAGGAAATGACAAACCACTCTAGTACCTTTGCCAAGAAAACCCCAAATGGGGTCCTAGAGGGTCAGAAATAACTGAAAAATGACTGAACAACAACAAAAGCCATTGGAGTATCCTCTTATCCCTTGCTCTCACTATAGAACACTCCCACTGCTTTTATAATTATAATCATTTTATATATTTTAGCCAGTAAAACAATAACGGTAACACATGCACGCACAGGCAGATGCACACACCTATAAACTAGGACAGCTAGGTGTTGCAGTGGATACAGTGCTGCACCTGGAGACCAAGGGCACTAATTTCAAATTCAGCCTCAGAAACTTACTTGCTGTGGGAAACAATGACAATTCAATTACTGCTGCAGTTTTAGTCTCCTCATCTGTAAAATGGTGATATGATAGCACCTACCATCCTGGGTTGTTGTGAATATTAAATGGTATTTATAAAGTTCTTTGCAAACTTTAATACACTATATAAATGTGAGCTATTATTATTATTAGCTATTATTTTGCACTGTAAATATATCATTGGGGTGTGTGTGTGTATGTGAGAGAGAGAGAGACAGAGACAGAGACAGAGACAGGGACTCTGGCCCTGTAATTTCATTGGTGTGGGGGAGCAATAGAAGAAAAGCTTCCTCACCCAATGCACTATGGTCCTTTCTCAGAAAAGAGTAGTCATCATCTTCATAATGGTTCACATTTATATAGCACCTGCTGTGCTGCTATGCTAAGCACTTTACAATTATTATCCCACTTAATCCATACAAAAAAAACCTTGGGAGGTAAGTGCTATTATCCCCACTTTACAGATGAGGAAACTGAGGCACATAGGGTTAAGTAACTTGGCCAGAGTCACACAGCTACTAAGTATCTGAGGTCAGATTTGAACTCCAGTTTTCCTGACTCCAGGCCCAGTACACCACCTGGAGAATTACCTAGGAGGAGTCTGGTAGTCTTAGAGAAACATAGCATGGTCCAGTGGATGGAGAGCTGGCCTGGGAGTCATAAAGACCTGGGTTCAAGGTCCATGTTTGATCCAAACTGAGTACATGACCCTGAGGTAATATGACAACATCTTAGTGCCTCACAGAACTCTTAAAGGTTCATAATAAATGCACCTTTATAATTGTGTTAAATCTATCTGATAAAAATTATTGTATATATTTTGCAAAGGCCAAAGTGCAAATGATAGAGGAAGTATATATCACTAAGTCCTCAATTGTGTTATACACATTAAAAATAATACTGTGAAAAGGTATCTTGGGGCAGCTAGATGGCGCAGTGGTTAAAGCACCAGCCCTGGATTCAGGAGTACCTGAGTTCAAATCCGGCCTCAGACACTTGACACTTACTAGCTGTGTGATCCTGGGCAAGTCACTTAACCATCATTGCCTAAAAAAAAAAGAAAAGGTATCTTGCCAAAATCCTTGGTCTCACTTGAGTGAGACCAATATCTCACATATATATCTCATAGGAGATACACAGTTTCAGGGAGAAATATTAATTCCCTAAGATAATTAAACTGTGTTTTGTTTATGGTGATCATAGTAGAAATGGGAATGTCTGTTTTGTTTAATCTCATCAGAAGAGGTATTTCTGATCATCAATGACCAGATCAAATAGAAATTATGAGAGCAAGAGCTTTTAACCTGGAGTTTGGAAACTGTGCGTGCACGCATGCATGTGTATGCACACACATACATATACACATATGTACATGCACATGTACATACATACACACATGCATACATACATACAGTGCCAATATAGGCCTCTAGTCTATGGAAAAGGATTCCTGCAGCCTACATATTAACTTAGTTTAAAAATGTAATGTTAGGAGGCAGCTAGGTGGTGCAGTGCATAAAGCACTGGCCCTGAATTCAGGAGTACCTGAGTTCAAATCTGGTCTCAGACCCTTGACACTTTCTAGCTGTGTAACCCTGGGCAAGTCACTTAACCCTCATTGCCCTGCCCTCTCCCCCCACCCCCAAAGTAATGTTATCTATGTTTTATTGTATTTTTACTTATTTTGTTAAATATTTCCCAATTATATTATAATCTGGTTTGGCCACACTAGTATCACAGGTGACATGTGTGCACCACTGGTCTAGCTGATGTGAGGCTTTGTTTTAATTTTAATTCCATGCTTCTCTGCCCTGATGGTCTACTGTGGTTTCAGGCTTCTTTCTTCTTCTCTCTGTATGATTCTTGGAGTTAGTCTATTCCATTGGGATGTAGGAAGTAATACTCATATCCACCCTGCTGCCCAGCCCTATCCTCCCACATGATGGTGCCCAGGAACTCACTTGATACTGTATCCTTGCACAGGGATCTCTGGGGGCTTATTCTCTCACCCCTTCTGTTCGCACAGTCAGAGCAGGTGCTTAATTATTAGAGCTAGCCTTGCAATCAATCTCAGTGGCTTCTGGCCTACTTTCTGCTGGTTCTCCCAGCATGACCCCTTTCGCTGCCTCAGCTGCTTCTGTGTTTTAGCATGTTTCAACTCAATCTCTACCAGCCTCTACCCTCTTTTTGCCCTCATTTTCTTTAGCTCTGGACTGGATAGAGTATTTTTCCCCTGAGTCTCTGGGAATTTTGTTGGTCTTTCTGGGGCCAGTTTCAGATATTGGTTGGAATTTCTCTAGGAGAGCTGGTCTTTTCTATGACCTTTACATATTGCTATCTTAACCAGAACTCCCCATTTGGATCATATTTTAAATGCCCTTGGGAAGGTTACTATTTAACAGAATCCTATGATAATTTCTTCTATACGGTAAATAAATCATTCCCTAATTTATCTGTTGTTCCTTCAAGTATCTATATAATTTAAGCTAGTGTCCATAATTACTGTTCTCAAGTTGATATTGCTCCTGCTAAAAGGAGACTTTAATTTAAAGTGCACCACCAGGATTAGAATCATAAGATCTGAATTTGAGTCCTGATTCTGATAAAGAAATCGGTATGTCATTTAACTTCTCTGACCTCAGTTTCCTTATTAGTAGAATGGAAATAATACCTGCATTATTTGCTTCACAGGCTTGTTGTGAGGAAGTAATTTTGTAAACCTTAAAGGACTATAAGCATGACATTATGTAATTAACAATTTGTGAGCAAAAGTACTTTGTAATCCATAAAAGGTTATATAAATGTAAGATACTATCAATAACAGATTATTTTAATGCCTCTATTGTGACCCCAGTTTTTAAAAAATTAAGACCATGTTCATCTGAGATAGAAGTACAACTGCTCCTACTAATATTTATGCCAATAAATACCTTTGAATATTTGGTGGGGGGGGTTCGAGGCAGTCAGGGTTAATGACTTGTCCAGGGTCACACAGCTAGTCTGAGGCTGGATTTGAACTCAGGTCTTCCTGCTCTACCTACCTGCCTTGATATTTGTATTTTTTTTTCTTAAGGACTCAAAGTACTTTTACACAGTTTCTCCTTTTATCTTTCTAGAATAGCTGTTAAGCAGGAGATGTCATGGTATTCTCATTTTCATATTCTTTCCTATTAAATAGGAGAGGTAATGGTATTCTCATTTTACAGGAGTTGCAACATGCTAAATGACTTTCCTAATATCACAGAGTGGTAGAACAAGGTCTTGAACCAAGGGTCTTCCTGACTTCTAACCCACTGCTTTTTCTATTGCCTGATCTGCTTCCTTTTATTGTAGAACACCCTTAAAAAAAGTAGCATGTGACATCACCTGCGGTGATCACCCACATGCCAAGAAAAGTTTAAAGAGGACACTTTTAGAAAATGTTCTGAACTGTTTTGGGGAGTTTCCAAAAACATAGTGTATTTTGCATCATTCACAATGATTACTAGTTCCTCTGACAGATGCATCAGTGGCCAAACATAGAGCCTCTTTTTTCCCACTTTCAAACTTTGACTATCATTCTAACACAAAGCCACTTTCTGTGGAATTTATCTTTAAAAGATAGACAAGCCCCTAGATATTTCTTTCTTATATAACCAGCCTGAAAATCAACTTGTTCTCCACACCAGTATTCTTTCAGGGACTCTATAGTATATAGCTGTGAATTACAAGTACCATGATTCCAGAAAAATCAAAATTGCAGTGACCCAAAGGTAATGGAAAGATGCATAGGTAGTGTTAAGGAAGGAGCAGCGTCTTACTGATGTTGGCTTGTAAACAAAAGAATGGCATAAATGTTGATATCTGTGACTGGGAAAGGGAGCTGATCAGTCACAGCAAAAGCTAGAGACCGTGAATAGGAGGCAGTGGGTACTGTTAAACTGGTTCCACTGAAAATTAGAAGAACACAAGAAAAAAAAAATTCCTACATATTGAGTAAATGCTTCATTGTAAACATTTTTAAAAAGCAGAGTCAAGAGTCACATGGTGTGAGAAAATACAGATGGGATGTACTTATGATGAAGATAGAGAGTGTTCACATCAGATTATGAGTCCACTTAAGTAAGTATAACATTAAATGCATGTATAAAAAGCAGGGATTTTGTTTTTGAAAACATTGTCTTTGGGGGTGGTTTGTTTCGCTTTTACAAGGGAATATTTATATTTATTTCAAAGGAATAGCAAGAATAAACATTCAAACATCCACCCCCAACATTTTGGGGCATAATTCTCTCCCCTGCTCCCACCATCTCATACTCTAGGGAAGGAAACAAAGTTAGGTGTTACAGTTTAGCTCAGTTCCTTTATAGCACAATCCCACCAAGGTTCAAGTTCAGAGCCCCTCTTAAGCTTGAATCTCAGGCACATTAACCTTCTTGGAGTTTCCCTGTTGGGCTGGCTAGATGCACATCCCATCTGCAGTCCTCCCTCCATGGTCTCCATGGCTTGAACTCCCAGGTCCAGTGAGGATTGCACTACCTGCACCTAGAAGCAAAAAGGATACATGAAACAGAACAAACCAAAACATATCTCACAGTCCAGTTCTTGAGGCCAAAGGCAACACTTCTTTCTACCTCCTACCTCCCCAGCCAGTTCATGGCACCTGCTTTGTGATTAAACTCTGACCTTCACCCTTTGTGTACACTATTTTGACTTTTAATAAATGATTTGACTATATCACAGCAGCTAATGCCCCTGATCAAGAACCTGTTCGGCATTTTTTTTTCTGTAAATTAAATATATTTGTTAATTTGTGCCTTTTATCACCCTTTAGTCTTTTTTTTTTCCTACTGGCTAGAGTCCCTTTTCTAAGGATTCCCTACTCCCATGATACTTCTGCTCCCATCTAGAAGGAATGACAAGAGGTCTCTGATGCCACAACAATAAGTGTTCCTGACAGTCCAAAGTGGGACTCTAAATACCTTTTCCATTAAAAAGTTCCAGAAATTTTGCCCTACATGATAGCTGGATGCTGTGCTACAGGTCAAGTGTCTCTTTTGAGCTGACCTGAGAACAGGGACACCAAAGTGTATAGATGAACTTTGCCACTGGGGTCTGCCCCCAAACAAGCATTGAAAGTAGGAGAGGGAAATCTCAAGTGCGGGGAAACCTCAAGTGGAGGGGAAATGGGCAGAGAAGCAGGCAGGGCCTGTTGCCACTGACCATTTTTACTTGGCCATATGCATAGAGAAATGCATGGAAGTTAACTGCAGGAGTCAACTCTATATTAATGAAAACACAGTATGTACTCAGATTGAACTTTTTTTTTTTAAAGCAGAATGCTCTTAACTGAGCTTTCCTGTAGAAATTCTATCAGCCAACAATTGAGTTTTCATTGACCCCAGGCACTGAAATTTACAAAGGCTAAGGGAAATAAGTCCATCAACAACATACTACCCTGATTTACTCTGTTTCCTTCTAAAGAACACCATATAGCTACAATAATAATGGCCTCTTGGCTGGTGTCAAGGTAATGCTCAGGCCTTCTACACAAGTCTTTGAAACACCAAGCAGTTCTTATCATAAATTCTTTAGAGTTGGTGTTTCTCTTCTGTGCAACAGTTCCTTGGTTTGTCTTGATGCTCAAAATAAGATGAGGGTTCCTGTTTACCATTTGACATGAATCAGGTTGCCAATTTAAGGACCTATTCCTGAGTATTTTTCATAATACTTGGGTGCTTTTGATGTCATGACTTGTTGAGTTGTTTTTCAGTTATGACTGACTCCTTGTTTGCCATTTCCTTCTCCAACTTATTTTATAGAAGAAGAAACTGAGGCAAATAGGGTGGTGACTTGTCCAGGGTTACGCAGCTAGTAAGTGTCTGAGGCCAGATCTGAACTTAGGATGATTATCCTTCCTGACTCCAGACCCAGTGTTCTATCCAATATAATACAATACAATATAAATTATATTGTTATGTTATATTAGAAATATAATATAATATGACATGAGATAAGTGTGTGTATACACACACACACATATATATAGTCATATGACCTCCAAGTTCCTTTCTAACACTAAATTGTACTGTCCTATGACTGGGGACATATATATGCTTGACATCATCTATTTAAGGATCCATGTGGTGTAGCAGAATAATTTATGGACTTGGAGTCAAGAACCCTGTGTTTCAATCCCATCTCTGCTACTTACTTGATGTACATATGTATGGCTTTAGGCCAGTCACTTAAGCCTGCATAGTAGGCATGATAAATGCCTCTTGAGTGACTGACTTAACCTTTCTGATCCCATGAGAATAATACAAATTGCTCTCCCTCCCTCCCTTAAAGGGTCCTTATGAGGAAAGTACTTTTTAAGCCTTAAAGCACTTATTTAAAACCTTACTTACTTACTTAAAAAACTTGATGATTAAACTGATGAGCAACAGCAATTATCTCTCTTGACACTCCTTTTCCTCTTTTGTAAAACAAGAAGGTTGGACAATAAATTATTACCAAGGACATTTCTAATACCAGGGCCATCTTCATGGCAAGATTTCTAGGCATCACTGTAGGAATTTATTGGGGAAATATGTGCATGTATATATTTTTCAGGTCAAAAGCTATTTAAAATATTATGAAAATTTTCTAGTATTGCTACAGAATGAAGTATTCCAAATAAGTGAAAATTTCCAGGTAATAAAAGCTTTTAACCCTTTAAACATAAAAATTGGCATTGTTTCATATTGACAAGATCACTGTTTGGAGTTAGAACACTTGGGTTAAAATTCCAGTTCTGACACTTGCTAGCTGTGTGACCCTGGACAAGTTATTTAAATTCTATGCCTCAGTTTCCATGTATGTAAATAAAATGAGAGAGTTGGACTCAATGGCTCTTAAGGGTTTTTCCAACTCTAAATCAATGATAACTATGAAATGTAATAGAAATATAGAATTATATATCTAGAAGGGACTTAATAATTATAAACCTATATAGAACATCAACTTTAAAATGCTTTTTGGCATGCCATTTCCTTGTTAGATCCTCACTACAAACCTGTGAACTAGCTGAGGTTGTTTTGTTGTTCAGTCATGTCCAACTCTTCATGACCCCATTTGGGGTTATCTTTGCAAAGATGCTGGAGTAGTTTGCCATTTCCTTCTCCATTACTCCTTCCACTCCATCACACTATGCAAAGTCAGTTTTTAGCCTTTTTAGCCACATAAAATGCATGACATGAAGAAGATTAATATTTTGCCATCTAAGGTTATCTCATGTCTCCTCAGTCTTGTTCCCAAAAATGATACAGTGATTTAGGTTGGGCGCAAGGAGATGATCTTTCTCTGGTACACATCCTTCATATAAATGTATAAGGATGGTAGGAGGGAGAAAAGATGCTTGGAAAATAATTAAATCAATGTCATAGTAAGAACAAAATAGAATACCTCAGAGGATGAATCCTTTGCCCTGAGAGAAGTGCAAGATGGGAGCTCAGAGATCTGAAATGAACCTTTTAAGATTCCTTTTAAACTAGATCATGAAAGCAAGCAACTTTTTTTTCTCTTGAGACCAGTTAGTCTCAGGATCTGACAGATTGATTCCCATGGCAATCATTTCAACATAACATCTACAGGCTTCTTTCTTTTTTCCCTCCTTTGTACCTAAAGTGTGTAAAGAGTTTCTTTTTATCTTCTGTTCTAGTGAATAAATTTCAGTTTTCTATATGAAACTGGTACCTTGATATATTTCAGCCAGGCCAAATTTCTGTCATCTGCTATAGGAACCTACTGCTGCTTTCTCCTTATCTACCCCTTCCTCTATTTATCTTCCTCTCTCTCCAAATTCTTGGAATATGCAAGGTGTGAGAGAGTCACAGACAAGGCTATTCATTACCTAGGACACCCAACTTCAGGCAAATTCAAATATAATAATAATAATAAATTCAAAATACAAAACAAAACAAAACAAAAAAACCTGACCTAAATCTGGAAGGAACCTGAGAGATCTAGTTCAGCACTCTCATTTTATAGACAAGGAAATGAAGACCCAGAGAGGTTGAGCCCACTAAAGTTAAACAAGTTAAGTAATAGAATCAAACCCAAGTCCTCTGAATCCAGATTTTGGGATGAGTTTCCTCTCTTACCCCATTGTTCTAATCCAGCCAAAGAAACATTTATTAAGAATCTACTATGTACAAGGCATTTACTAAGCACTGGGGAAATGGGGAAATCACAAAAAAAAAAATCAGTCCTTCCACTAAGAATTTTTTTTACTTTATTGGGAATACAACATGTAAATAGAGAATGATATAAGTAGTAAGTTGAAAAGGAGGAAAAGGACATTAATAATTAAGGGGATCAGGGCAGCTAGGTGGCACAGTGGATAGAGCACTGGCCCTGGAGTCAGGAGTACCTGAGTTCAAATCCAGCCTCAGACACTTAACACTTAACTAGCTGTGTGACCCTGGGCAAGTCACTTAACCCCAATTGCTTCACTTAAAAAAATAATAATAATTAAGGGGATCAGGAAAGACTTTCCCATAAAATATGGCACATGAGGTAAGCCATGAAGGAAACTAGAGATTCCAAAAGGTAAGGAATCAGAATATTGCAGACATGAGGGACATTGTTAGACACGATTAGAATGCCAAATCCAGAGAATTTCAAGCAAGTTAGTTTAGTTAGAATAATAATAATAATAGCATTTATGTAGCACTTCAAGGTTTTATGATCTTTTTACAAATATTTTACAATAACCCTGAGAGGTGTTATTATTATTATGCTTATTTGAGTTGAGGAAATTAAGGCAGACAAAAAATAAATGACATGTTCAGGATCACAAAAACAATAAATGTCTAAGGCTGAATTTGAACTCAGGTCTTTCAGACCCCAGGCCCAGATCTTTCAGACCCCAGGCCTATCCCCTTTGTCACTGGAACATGGAGAGCCTGAAGTGGCCTGATATACAACAAACTGGGAAAAGTAAGCTGGATTCATATTGTGAAGTGCATTAAATGTCAAGCTACAGGATCTATATTCTATCCTAGAAGTTTTCTGAGAGGCAGCAGGGTGTCACTTTTAGGGAGCTGACTTCAAAACTAGGAAGGCATATGTTCTAGTCCTTCCTTATATATACAGGCACCATGATATCATTCAGAGGTGTGTTAGAACTAGAACTTAAAATCATATTGGAACTTAGAACCAGGTTAAAATGTAATTGGGAAACTTTTAACAAAATAAATCAACATGCAGTACGTCATAGATCGTGTTAATTTGTGGTTTTCTAAGTCAATATGAAGCTTGCAAGCACTGTTTTTGATTTTGACACCATTGGTCTAGACAACTTTCTCAGACTATAAGTTGCCAAGTGGCAGACTTGTACTTTAGGAAAAGTATTGATGAAAAGAGAGATGGCAACTGAATAATTTTTAATATTTAATGGCTTTTATGTTTTTATTGTTAAAACAAAGCATTGATTAATTTTGAAAGAAGGACAGACATAGCAAAATTAGTTTACAAGATAATGAGTTCTATTTCAGATATGCTAAGTTAGAGCTATATGGACTTAAACCAGTTAGACTTAGACCATGAGGGTTCTGAAACATACCTCTGTTGGGTCTAGAATGGAGTGAATGTGTAGATCATGGAGATTCAGGAAGCTGTATTCAAGTTCAACATAAGAAATTTTAAAATTAATCCAAGCATGGGCAATTTGAATCCTATAATTTGCAACAGTGGGATTGTGATGAAAGAAGAGTGTAAGAGTTGAACATGATACAAAATGTAACCAAATTGTTGATCCCTGCCTTTATGGTATTTATATTCTCATAGGGAGATGCACATACAGATAACTATATGCGCAATAATACATGATGAGTTCATTCAAGTGTTTTAAAGCAAATTTTATGAAAAGTTTCTAGAAAAGGAGAAAAGAAATCTTGGAAAACTTGAGATGGCATTTGAATTAGCTTTGAGAGATGGATAGAAATTCCACAGATAGAGAGTATTCTCATTATTAACAATAATGGGAATAAAATACTGGAGGTGAGAAAGTATGGAGTTTATAAAGGATAGAGATTGGTTCAGAATAGCTAGAGTATAATGTATATAGAATGTGAGCGGTAGAATAATCTAATGGAAAGAGCACTGCATTGAGAGTCAGAAGTTGGGGGCAGCTAAGGTGGCGCAGTGGATAAAGCACTGGCCCTGGATTCAGGAGGACCTGAGTTCAAATACAGCCTCAGACACTTGACACTTTCTAGCTGTGTGACCCTGGGCAAATCACTTAACCCCCATTGCCCCTCAGAGAGAGAGAGAGAGAGAGAGAGAGAGACTCAGAAGTCATGAATTCAAATTCTATACCTACAACTTAATACGTTTATGACCATAGGCAAGTTATTTAACTCCTTTTGGACCTAAGTTTCCTTTTCTGTAAAATGAGGAGATTGTTCTGTGTGATTTCTGGTTTCTTCCAGCTTTAAATCTGTGTTCCTGGGTGAATCATAAAGAGTATGAAATACCTTGAATGCTGAGCCAAAGAGTTTGAATTTTATTTGGAATTCTATAAGGAGCCACTGGAGATCTTCAAGCCATACAGTTGGCTTGAACAGCTTGGCATATAAGAAAGATTGGTCTGGCATCAGTATAAAGTATACGCTGGGAAGAAGAAACAGTGAGCGAGGAAAGATCTGTTAGAAAGATACTGTTATGATAGTAAGGAGGATGGGGCAATAATGGTGGCATTTAGAATAAAGGAACAGGGAATGAATTGGGAAGATGTTAGAGATGGAATTGATGGGCTTTGGCGATTAATTGGATATGACAAGTGTCAGAAAAAGAGGAGCTAAAGATAATATCAAGGTTTCAATCTTGGGGGAATAGGCAAAATATCATGTCACAGACAGAAATAATAATGTTGGAAAGGGGAACAAAGCTAGGCCAGGGGGCAGGCTGGAAGCAGGGCTGGGTGTTTGGAAGCTACTGCTGAACCAAGGACACTGAAGGTTACGTGCACATTACTGGCATTTGGTCTGTGATTGGTGATGGTGAGATCGAAGGATTTGCCTCTACAAGGGTTTTCCCTTTCAAGGATGTCGACTAAAGCCAAGTTAGAAGCAAGACTAGTGCTGGCTTGGGAACTTTCTTAATGGTTTTCCAAAATAAACATTTATGTGCCAAGCCTTGGGGATACAGAGATAAGTTGTCTGTACCCCTCTTGCCTTCCACTTATTCATACTTCTATAATCTTCTATCTTCACTTCCAAACCCCACATTTAGAGAACATGGCTTAGTATCCTGTTCCATTGAGAACAAGGTTATCAAAGCTGAGCTTTCTAAACTTCTCTCTTCCAGTCCTTAAAAAAAGTTTAGGGGGGGGGGTGTCAGCTAAGTGGTGCAGTATCAGCCACAGAGTCAGAAGGACCCAAGTTCAAATCCAGCCTCCAGCACTAGATGTGTGACCCTGGGCAAGTCATTTAACCCTTACTGTCTCCAACCCCCCCCCCCCCCACACACACACATACACATACTTTAATACCATGATTCATTATCTCCTCTTTCCTTCTGGTGACATATTAACTTGAAAGCAGATTGAAAGGCTACTAAAAGACCTTCCCATCAATGAACATGGACTTGACCCAATGGATATTTATTATTGCTCCTCTTTTGGTGACTTCAAGTCATAGATAACTGAGGTCTCACTCAGTAGGTAAGCTTTTGTGTTCCTATGTTTAAAAGGTATTTCTGGTGGCTGAATTGACTTTTCTTTGTCACTCAGCTCCAAGCAACACAACTACTTTTACTGTCCTTGGAATCAGCCTCAGAACTTGACACAAGAAATAATTCTGGAGCTGCTATTAAGCATCCTCTAGCTACACTCCTCTCCCTGGAAAGCAAGCTTTTGAAATGTAATTGCATGCCTTGTCTCTCTGTTCCTAAAATGGGGAGAATAGTCTGGCTTTATATGTGTATTGTGTCTTTTATTGGGAATTTGGAATGATCCTGGGTCCTCTATCTATGAAATACCTTCCTAAAGGTCAGGGTCCAATGATTCTTTGATAATAATAAATTCTTGTTGAGTTGGCAAGGGTCTGGTATATCCTAAAGTCTCATGCCAGAAACATTTATTGTTCTCCATACATCTCCTCTCATCTCCCCCTTTTCCTTCTGCTACAGAAATAGAAGAACCATTTCCTTCCCCCATAAGACTTTGGGCCATTTTGTACATTTT
The DNA here is from genome assembly GCF_019393635.1 of Dromiciops gliroides. NCBI lineage: Eukaryota > Metazoa > Chordata > Mammalia > Microbiotheria > Microbiotheriidae > Dromiciops > Dromiciops gliroides. The sequence continues at coordinate 209,729,176 of NC_057862.1, forward strand.
GTTTCATGGGATGGCACGGCTGGTGAATCATCACCCAGTGAACAGATTACTGGTAATTAGCCCAGTCTTCTGAAAGGGGATACAGTCTGATTACAGCCAGGACTATGCTCACTGCCTTTCTGGCTTGGTAGAACCTACAATACTTTTGCTCCTGCACCGTAGAGAACCCAGCATCATCTTCACCCCAGTCCTCTGGGATTCCTCTCAACTCTACTATAAAACCTCACTTATTTGAACCTCACTAATTGGTAATTTACAGAGCATTAGTCTGAAGTTTACCTCCATATTACCTGTCACAAGCTAAGGAGATTGACTGTATAAATAAGATTATAATGGCAATAACCTACTTAAGGGAGAGAAAGAGTAAGCATTTATTAAGCAACTACTATCTGCCAGCTACTATGCTAAGAGCTTTACAAATATTATCTCATTTGATCCTCACAAGCAACTCTGTAAGTTAAGTGCTAATATTTTTCCTATTTTACTGTTGAGGAAACTGAGGCAGACCGAGGCAGACCCTCATTTGCCAAGGAACACAGAGCTAGTTAAGTGTCTTGAATTCAGTATGTGAACTCAGATCTTCTTGCCTCGAGGTACAGGACTCTATTCATAATTTCCACCTACCTTCCTAGGAGAATTAAACTACCTTTAATCACTTAGACCTACTCATTTTTCTACAAACTATGTGCTAATTCCTAGTGGCTTTACATAATTCTCAAAAACTTAAAGGCTATTCATTGACCCTTTTTCTGTCAGGAATTTGTTAATTTCTGTTACCACGATATAAAAATACATCTCTAAAAAGTTATAATTCATCCTACTGTTTCTTAGAATCTGTTTGAATTACCAATGTTTTGTTATATATTTATCACCAAATTATCAAGAGTCAATTCTGGAGTAGTAATAGGTCTCAGAATTTTAGGAAGATTCAATTGTGAAAGAATATATTTGCATAGGGAAGCTGGAATAGCATGGAGTCTGTAAGTATGTGTGTGGGAGAGATGGTGAGTGTGTATCCATATGCATCCATAGTAATAAAGTATCATGGAGCCTTCAGTCATTCCCCCAGAACTATTACCCTCCAACTGTTCTTGGTTACGAACACTCACTTTCTATTTCACATATTTAAATTCCCTTCCCAAAAAGTAAGAATCTAAAATACTCTGTCTGCCTGTTTTCTTGAACATAAGTTTTAGAGGTTGTCCTATCAAAGGAAAAAAAAAACTGAAATCCAAGATGATCAAATACTGGAGATTTGTTTAGTGAACAACTGAATATCTGTGGTTTAAAAAAATAAACCATTTAGCACGTGACCCTTAGACCTTGTTGTTGTTCTATCATTTTAGTCATGTCTGATTCTTTGTGATCCTATTTGAGGTTTTCTTGTCAAAGATACTGGAGTGGTTTGCCATTTTCTTCTCTAGTTCATTTAACAGATGAGGAAACTGAGGCAAACAGGCATAAGTGACTTGCTCAGGGTTACACAGTTGTCTACACAGTTACACAGTGTCTGAATCTACATTTGAACTTAAGAAGATGAGTCTTCCTGACTCCAGGCCTGGCACTCTATCTGCTTTACCATCTAGCTGCCCCCTTACACCATGACTCATGCTTTTGCATCTTTCTTTATCCTCTTATTCTACATGGTCCCTTCCCCCTCCCTTGAATTGCTAGATTTAAGTTGTTAACCACTGCTACATTTTTAATACACTTCCACCTCCACTAATTGTGCTTTACAGCAGTCACTGCACCCAATTTTTATAGCGTTATCTTGACTTTCTCTCCCAATAAAAACTTCTACATCATTTAACAGAAGATGCCAGTGTTTTGTTTTGTTTTTTTTTTTGAAGTACAAATTGAGTGAAATTTATGAAGACTTATCATCAATGAACCAAGCCTAGTCTTAGCTCGGTTCTTTGGGGACTGTAATTTAAAAGTCAGTTGACTTTTTTTTTCCTGTACAGTTGACTGGGCTATCCTCAGAATACCTGAATAAATTTGGGTGTTAATATCTTTCCATTCCATTTAAAGAAAGTTACAGTCCCTTTTCAGGAGAATGTTAAAATTTCAGATTTATCATGCCAATATGTGATGTTCCAAAAGCCTTCAGCTTTAAGGGTCTCATTTATTCCATAAACATTTGCTGAGTACCTACTATCCCCAAGGATTTGCTGTGAATACAAAGATGAATAAGATTCAGTCCCTTCCCCCAAGGAATTTACAGTTTGGTATGGATATGATTGTCATAGAAATAATTCAAACATAAGGAAGGAAACAGGCATTTTTAAAGTGGCTACTGTGTTGCAGGTACTGTGCTAAGTTATTTTCTCACATTTGAACCTCACGACAACCCTATTATCTATACAACTCTTATTACGCCCATTTTACAGGTGAAGAATCTGAGGCAGAAGTTAAGTGACTTACTCATGGTCACACAGCTAGCACGTCTCCGAGGCTGGATTTCAACTCATGTTTTCCTGACTTCGAATGCAGTGCCCTATCCACTGGGCCACCAGCTGCCTAAGGAGTAAATTTGAGTATTTATGTAGCTCCTAGCTTTGTTGGTAGTAGGATTTTAAAAGTACATTGCATCAGTCATTTCCCATGAGTTCACATGTGTTCAGGTTCTTTCCATAATCTAAGGCATTTTTTCCATTTGTTCAATCTAGTTAGCCAGAGGAAAAGGTTATCCTAATTACCCTAATTTTAGTATCCTATATAATATACACACACACACACACACACATACACACATACACATATATCCTATATCAGAAAAAGCCTTTGATAAGAGAAATAAGGAAGATTCCTTGAAGTGTCATTGGTTAGACACCAGCCATTAATCTCACAGGAAAGTACTTGGACTTTATAGACCATTATGTTTTTTTTATTTCCATATTTCATCATTAATGTGTTTTTTTTTTCTAATTTTAAGGAATAGCAGCACCATTTTTATTTACCATCTTTTCTCCTGGGCATGTGAAAAAGTCTTCCTTTGTCTTTGTTGTTAGTTTTCCAGTTTATACAGAAGAGGCCAAGGTTATGTATCCAATTCCCAAATAAAACATTTAAGTTCTCTCTGTTTTATAACCACAGACTGCAACCTTAGTCATCTGGCAAATTCTCTGCAGATGAGGGACCTGCTAAGACTGTCTGAATGACTGTCCATTTGATCCATTAAATGTTTCTTGAGCACCCACCAAGCATGCCATTAATTATGAGGAACAAAAAAAAACTGTAATTCAAGCACTTGCCTTCAAGACTTTTCTTGATTCTTTCCTCTTCTGCAGCACCTCTTACATCTGTCTCCCCTTTACCCACATGACCACTACCATAATGCAGAGGTCCATCACCTCTTATTTTGGACTGTTATAATAGCCTCTCTAGGAAGCAACTAAGTAACCCAGTGGGTAGAGTTCTGGGAGTCAGGAAGACCCGAGTTCAAATTAGGCCTCAAGCACTTAACTAGCAGTGTTTCCCTGGGCTAGTCACTTAACCTCTCTGTCTGCCTTGGTTTTCTCAACTGCAAAATGTAGATAACGCTCACCTCAGGTTTGTTGAGGATCAAATGGAAATTTGTAAATACAAAAAGGACTTTTCAAGCCTTAAGACACTATATAAATGCTAGTTTTTGGGGTGTTTTTTTTGAGGGGCAATGGGGGTTCAGTGACTGGCCCAAGGTCACACAGCTAGTAAGTGTCAAGTGTCTGAGGCTGGATTTGAACTCAGGAACTCCTCAATCCAGGGCAGGTGCTTTATCCACTGCCCCACCTAGCTGCCCCCAATGCTAATTATTTATTAATGGTATCCCATTACCACTTATATCAGAACAATTGTATCAGGGAGGAATGATTCTCCTTTTTTTTTTGCTTCTGAATCATGTCCTTAAGAGGCCTGGAGCAGGGTTTCCACAGTAGTCCAGTTTCTCCAACCTTTCCAATTATTTACAAGGTAACAAAGGAGATACTGAACAACAGTATGAACATTTATTCAACATTCACTTAGCCAGCTAGCAAACATTTAAATGGCCATTGCTGGAGGTCATACAGTGCTTGAATAAGGCATAGTCTCTGATTACCCATGATGATGTCTGATTCTTCTACCATTTCTGGAACTATCACTGTGTATTTTGCAACTCCAGAGAGCCTCATTGATTGCAGGGGGAGGGGAGGGGTTTCGACAATGAGGGTTAAGTGACTTGCCTAGGGTCACACAGCTAGTAAGTATCAAGTGTCTGAGGCTGGATTTGAACATCCACTGCGCCACCTAGCTGCCCCCTTCATTGAATTTTTAAAAATATATGTACATATGTGTGTGTGTGTATGTTATAAATATATGTACATACATATATATACATTTTGTTTTTCTCTTATGGGCATTCCTGAATAAATCCCTTTGCCACAAAAACTCCTCCTTTTTAAAGGAAAAAGTTGTGCAACAGACAACAATAGGGACCATTTATAACTGTATGCAATGTTCTGCATCCTTGGTCCCCTAGCTCTTTATGAAATAGAGAGGTGCTTCCTCATTTCTTCCCCTGGGCAAACACTGGTCATTATAATTACTCAGTATTCTACTTCTTTATCATGTTCTTTTCATTTCCCTCATTGTAGTTATTGTTCTAATTTTGCCTACTTTCATTCTGTATCAGCTCATATACATATTAACATATTTATCTGAAGTCCTTACTTGTCACCACACAATATTATTGCATGCAATCACACACATACATACTCAGTTACCACCATTTGTTCAGTTATTCCTCATGTTATAGGAGCATTTTTTTCCAGGTTTTTTTGTTTGTTTTGCTCTTTTTTTTTTTTTTAATTTTGCTACCACAGAAGTACTGCTATGTGGATAAACAAATTGTGGTATGTGAATGTCACAGAATATTATTGTGCTGTAAGAAATTATGAATATGAAGAATTCAGAAATGGGAAAACTGATGCAGAAAGAAACATGATGAACTAGGAAAACAATATATGGAAAGACTTAGGCAATGTAAATGTAAAGTTCAAAAAAAGAGAAAAGAAAATGTACCTCTTTGCAGAGATGGGGAATCTATGGCTGTGGCACATTAGAAGTATCTTTCTTAGATATTTTATTTCTTCCCAGTTACATATAAAAACAACTTGACATATTCATTTTTTTTTTTAATTTTGAGTTCCAAATTCTCTCTGTCCCCCATGCCTGAGACAGGAAGCAATTTTATATAGGTTATACATATGCAATCGTGCAAAACATATTAGAAATATCTTTAAGAGAGTTCTGCTGTTACTACTTTATTATGTGTTCTCTCTCTCTCTCTCTCTCTCTCTCTCTCTCTCGCTCTCTCTCTCGCTCTCGCTCTCACTTGCTCTCTCTTTCTTTCTCTCTCTCTCCTCCTTGGGGCATATGTGCAGTATTGAATGGAACCATTATCTCATGCTGAATCAGTATCCAAAATCCTTCAGCATTCCTACAACTCACAATAGTGTAATTTTCTTACTACTTAATTAAATAATTTAAACCAGTACTGACTATTCAAAGGGCCAGTGACTCTGATGAAAAGAATTGAAGGATATGATCCCTTCCCCTATGTTTTTGTGCATCATATAATTATTTCTGGGTTCCCATTGGTACCAAATTCTTACATGAGGTCTCTGCATATTAGTCTTGTCATTTACCTCTTCTATCTTTTGTTGTTGTTGTTGAGGCAGTTGGGGTTAAGTGACTTGCCCAGAGTCACACAGCTAGTAATTGTTAAGTGTCTGAGGCCAGATTTGAACTCAGGTCCTCCTGACTCCAGGGCCGGTGCTCTATCCACTGTGCCATCTAGCTGCCCCTACCCCTTCTATCTTAAGCATTATATTATATGCCCTATATACCCTGTGTCTTCTCCACTGGCTTATAAACTAATTAAAATTTTCTGTGATTGAGGAGTTCACCATCCCTTAGCAGTTAGCTGCAGATTAATCAAAACTACTCCATAAGAAAAAAGACTTTTTCCCCCCCCCTGCCTACACACCTTTTCTTTAGACCCATAGCTGGTCCCCACAGAAATGGAATTATATGGTTTTTTGCATCTGATACTAGAGGAAATTTAATTTCTCTTAAAAAGCTGGCTATAGCTAGATGTATCCATCCCAGGTGTAGAGTTAAATGGTATAATAAATTTGTTTTAAAACAAAACTATTGTATATAATGGCATTAAATAAAGGAGAATGAGCTATAAAAATTTTTCCATTTGCTGCTTTGTAACTTATTGGCTGTGCTTGGATATGTGCTTGGATAGCCACTGATAATTTCTTAGCTCCAACACTATCTATGTGACCACGGACAAATCACTTACCTTTCTGAAGCCTTGAGTTTCAGCTTGCTCCTCTCATAGAGATACTTGCTCTGGCTGCCGTGGTGGTGTGATATAGTCAAGTGAAGAAGTACTTTATAAACCTTAAATAACTAGAAAAGTGCAAATTATTAACTGTTGGCTTTACCCATTGAGAGCACAGGGAAGTTTGATCCTTTAGAGGTTTGGCAGTTTTTTACATTCTATTTCATGTAACTATTGAATTTGGAAAGCCCTATTCACTCTCAAAATCTGATTTTCTTTGTCATTTTCTGCCTGCTAACACAGAGTGATGATCAGTTTCTGCTAAGACCCCTTTGTTTATATGGCAGAGATCAGAGGAGAAGCCCTAAGCAATGAGATATACCATAGACTCACTGTTTATCTTTACCTTGAAAAAACCATAAATTCTGATTTTTGCAACAAAAGATTCTCTTCTTGCAAGAAAGCCATGACTTCCAATCTTTGACCCCTCCATTCTCTCCCAAGCAATCTCTCCAGCACTACCCACTTTCTCTTCTCCTCATCTTGACACCTTGGGGAAAACTGTTCAACTCTATACTGTCCTCCTGTCTTGAATGTCTTGAGTGCCTTTATCATATCACTGATTACACCCAACCAAACCTCAGCCTCAGACTACTCACACCATTTGCCACCTTCACTCCTACAAGCTGCTAAATGAAAATAGAGAAAATCACACAACCATTCTGAATGCATTCACTACAAATTTATGTTACACAACTTCAATTGGGCCCTCACTGCCACTAGGCAATCCCATGGTACCTCCCTTATCAACTCACTATCCCGCTCTCCAAAGCAACTCTTTCAAACCTTTTCATCCCTCCTCAAACCTTCCATGGTTCCCCTTACCCCACACTCTCAGCTGACAACCTTGCCTCAAATTTTACAGAAAAAATTGAGGCTCTTTGCTGTGAGCTCTGACTTCTCTCCTCTTCCTCATCTCTTATCATTTAGACACTTCTGTGCTTTCTAAGCGGCCTCACTCCTTAACAGCTAACCCCTCTCTTTGTTCAAGCAATCCCATTTTATCCTGTCTCCTCCAACACATTGTCCCCCCGACAATTCCCATCATTCACTTATTTTCAGTCTCTCCCTATTTACTGGTTCATTCACTTCTGCCTAAAAGCATGCCCATTTTCTGTATATATTTGTATATCCTTGAAAAAAAAATCACTTGATCCTTCCATCCTTGCTTTTTTCCTCTATCACTTCTGACCTTTGTAACTAAACTCATTCAAAAGGCCATCTACATCTGCTGCTTTCACTTTCTCTCTTTCCACGATTTTTTTGGTTTGGTTTTGGTTTTGCAGGGCAAAGAGGGTTAAGTGACTTGCCCAGGGTCACACAGCTAGTAAGTGTCAAGTGTCTGAGTCCGGATTTGAACTTGGGTCCTCCTGAATCCAGGGCCGGTACTTTATCCACTGCGCCACTTAGCTGCCCCCTTCTTTCCACAATTTTACAGCCAAGCTTCTGACCTTATAATTTCACCGAAACTCCCCTCTCAAAAGTTAGCCAATGATCTCTTCGTTGCCAAATCCAGTGGTCTTTTCTCTATCCTCATTCTTCTTGACCTCTGCAGCCTTTGACACTGTTGATCATTTTCTTCTCCTTGATATTTTCTTCTCTCTAGGTTTTCAGGACAGTACTTAGTCCTGGTTCTTATTTTACCCATCTGACTGCTCCTGCTCTGTTTCCTTTGCTAGAGTCTCTTCAGATCATGTCCTCTAAACACAGGTGTTGCTGAGTGTTCTGTTCTGTGCCCCTTTTCTTTTCCCTCTATACTACTTTATTTGGTAATCTAGTCAACCCCAATGAATTGATTTACCATCTCTGTGCTGATGACTCAAATTTACCTTTCCTGCCTCAGTCTTTCTTTTGACCTTCAATCTCACATCTCCCACTGCCTTTCAGATGTCTTGAACTAGATGTTCAGTAGACATTTTAAACTCAACATGTCCAAAGTAGAACTCTATTTTTCCCCATAAACCCCTCTCTCCTTCCTATCTTCCCCGTTACTGTAGAGCAGTTCTTAAACTTTTTCCACTCACAACCCCTTTTTGCCCAAGAAAGTTTTATGTAACCCTGAGTATATAGGCATATGTAGCCTTTTACTTTTGCCAAATTTTCTCACGTGGGGTCACACCCCACAGTTTAAGAAGCTTTGCTGTAGTGGGCAACACCATTCTCCCATTTCCTAAGCTTGTAATCTAGGAGTCATCCTCTATTTCTCACTATCTCTAATATCTAGAGATATTAGATAGCTATTCTGTCGTCAAGGCCTGCTGATTTCACCTTTGCAACATCTTCGCACACTCTCAGCTGACAACCTTGCCTCCTCTGATACTGCCATCACTCTCCTGCAGGCTGTCAGCACCACATGCCTGTATTATTGCAGTAGCCTGCTGGTTGGTCTGCCTGCTTCAAGTCTCTCCCCTCTCCAATCTATCTTCCCTTCAGCCACTAAAGTGATTTACCTAAAGCACAAGTCCAACCATGTGGCCCATCTCACCTCCATCCTCAATAAATTCTAGTAGCTCTATTTGGCATTCAAAGCTTTTCATAACCCAGCTAGCCCCTTCCTTCCTTTCCAGTCTTCTTAGACTTTACTTCCCAACATATACTCTTTGATCCAGTGATGCTGACCTCCTAGCTACATCATAAAGGAAATTCTCTGTCTCTCTTCCCAAGGTATACTCTCTGGCTTTCCCCCATGCCCAGAATGTTCTTTCCCCCCTGCTCCTCCTATAAGCCTCACTGGCTTCCAACTAAAATTTCTTCTTTTGCTGGTAGTCTTCTTCAACCCCTCATAATTCTCATGCCCTCCCTCTGCTAATTAGTTCTTGCTTATCCTGAATTTGGCTTGTTGTGTATATATTTGTTTGTATGTTGTCTCCCCTTTTGTACTGTAAGCTACTTGAGGTCAGGGACTGGTTTTTGCCTCTTTTTTTTTTCTCCTCAGCACTTAGCACAGGATCTAGAACATAGTAGGTGCTTAATAAAATGTTTGTTGATTTTTTTTGAAAGGATGGAACTTTGTAACATTTAGAGCTATCTAAAAGTAAAGTAGGCTGCTTCAGGAAGTACTGACTTCTCCATCACTAGTGGTTACAAGATCATAGACTTAGAGCTAAAAGTAATTTTAGAGGCCACTGGGTCTAACTCCCTCATTTTACTGATGAGGAAATGGAGGCACAGAGTTTAAATGAAATGTCCAAGTCACATAGCTAGTAAGTATCTGAAGCAAGGTTTGAACTCAGGTCTTTCTGACTTCAAGTCCAGCACTCTGTTCATTATGCAATTTAGGTGTTGAGAGATGGAATGTATGTTTGAGTAGGGATTAGACCAAATGACCTTAAGAGTCTCTTTCAGTTCTAAAATTCAATGGTTCTATGGCATTTATAAATGAAAACCATAAGGGTGCTATGATAGTTCTTTATTTCCTCATGTTATGATTGACCCACACAGTCTAAGAAAAGAAAAATCATAGTGAATTTATAGTTACAAGCTATCTTTTTTTTGGTCACTGTCTGGTTATATACACTTACATGACGTTGTTTAACTTTATACCATAAGTTCTTGTGTTCAAATTGCAATCTCTTAGGACTCTTTTCTTCCCCCACTCCCATCCCCAAAACAGAATGCCCTCTGGGAGACCATCTAAAATGAAGATGTCTAATGTCTCACACCTCAAGGTTCAGGAGATGGGCTTTAGTATTTACCAATTTCTGCCACTGAATGAATTTCCTTCCTGGGAATAAGAAGTAATGTTATCCTTTTCAGGCTCCTAGGAACAATTAATTAGTACTCCTGGATCTTGAAAATGTCATGGCCCATCCTAATCTGCCTGATTTATTTCTAAAGTATAGCTTCCCAACTGGAAGGGCTTGGTCAGATATTTGTTTCTTAAGCAATTTACTGATGTTAAATAAAAGACACAATGTGGTGTAATGGATAAACTTTGGTCTTATACCCAGGAGACTGTGTATTTGAATCTCAGTGCCACTCGTTGGCTTATGTGACCTCACTCAAGTCAGCACAGTTTCCTCAACTGGAAAAGGATACTTACCTCCATAGTATCATTGTGAGGAAAGCATGTTGAGAGCTTTAAATTACTCTGTCAATGTGGATCATGAGTCATCATCACCATTATTTATTGTTATTTGTCTACTTCAGGAAACAGCATACTTCATTCAGCAGCGGACAGTGTAACGAGTGCAGTGCAGAAGGCCAGCCAGGCCTTGAACGAGCGTGGGGAAAGGTTAGGTCGAGCAGAAGAAAAGACAGAAGACATGAAGAACAGTGCCCAGCAGTTTGCTGAAACTGCCCACAAGGTAAGATGCAGGGCAAGGCAGTTTGATTTTGGCCTCCTGGTTATTTCTAAGGACACTCAGAGTCACTGATAAACTTTCTTATAGAAACCATAATGTGTGAAGAACTTTTCCCTGAGTATTTGTTACATACCATGAAATGTGCAGAACAAAACCTTTTCCCCTCCTTTGTACAATAAATGAGACATATACTGTTTAGATTTTGTTTACATCAATAAATGCTTAGTTTGGAATAAGGGGAAATTGTTCTTCCTCTAGCTAGTCCTTTAATTGGTTCCCCTTCACTCTCCTAACCTTCAGCTTTGATTTTTCACAGACGAACATTCTTTTGTCCCTACCCAGAGATTTGGGACTAAAGTGTCAAGGACTGGAATGATTCCCTAGAAAGGACTCCCTTATCCCCAAACCCCTAACATCTTGGCACACACCTGAAAGAAGCCATGGATGCTTGTCTCCTTTTTATTTACTGTCTCTTTTCCTTCCCAAGATGCATTTTGTGGGTTCCCATCTCTGTGCTCTGCTATGCATAAAACAAGTCCTAGCAGAAGTGGTCTCAATATTGCATCACTCAGGAAGGGGCCCAGCTTTTCCTGGTGCTTTATTGCTGGAACCTTCCCTGTAGCTTGGCTATTACAGTCCTGCCTGCCAAGATCTGTTTCTACTTTTGTGAACCAAAATGTGCCAGGATACCTCCATATACTAAGAAGAGTCATTTTTAAAATGAAAGGACTAAACTAGGAATCTTATAAAAAACAAATGCCGAAAACTAAAATTAATTAATTAATTAATTCTTAAAATTGAAATAAAATTAAATGAAAGGACTGAGTATTTATTTGCAACCAGCTACCTCAGGTAAGGGGTTGGAGATAGAGACTGGACCTGAAATTTCATTATGATAAAGAACTCCCAGATCAGGAAACTCTCTCTACAAATGGAGGCAAAAAATTAAATGACAGCATGGAAAGAAAGGAGTCTGTATTTCAATAGATTAAGTAGTTGTGTTGAAATTCTGATTGAAGAGTAAGCCCGATGTGGCTAAAGAAAAGGATTTGATTTGTCAAGGGCTTTCAGGTAAACAAATCAGCAAACAATAATCACCTACTACATGGAGGGCACTGGAGGCAAAACCAAGTTTCTAGGGCAGTTAGGTTGTGCAGTGGATAAAGCACTGGCCCTGAATTCAGGAGGACCTGAGCTCAAATCTGGCCTCAGACACTTGACACTTACTAGCTGTGTGACCCTGGGCAAGTTACTTGCCTCATTGCTACACACACACACACACACACACACAAAACAACCAAGTTTCCCTAACACATAGAGAATATAGTCTAGGAAGCTCATGTTATTCAGTCATGTCCAACTCTTCATGACTTCATTTGAGGTTTTCTTGGCAAAGACACTGAAGTGATCTGCCGTTTCCTTCTCCAGCTCATTTTATAGGTAAGGAAACTGAGGCAGAGTTAAGTAACTTGCCAAGGCTCACACAGCTAGCAAGTATCTAAGGCCAGATTTAAACCCAGATCTTCCTGACTTCAGGTACAGGGAGTCTATCCACTGTGCCACCTAGCTGTACCTATTGCTCAGAACTTCTACTAAAATGGGCTTGAGATCAGGTCTTTGTGATCAGATCTCACTGAGATCTGAGCACTGAGTTTGGAGATTTGAATCCCAGCTCTGACACTGGTATAACCACATTTTTGCTGAGGGAAAGATTTAAGAAATATGAGAAATGCGACAAACTACCAATAAAAAGTCTTTTTAAGCCATTCTCCTAAAAGTTCTGCTTAGAATCTGATGCTGGTGAAGTTTCTCTGAATTATTCCAGCCTTCCTTTCCTGTGACATTTTCTTGGGGAAGGGGGACAAGCATTCGTTAAGCACCTCCTAGTGCTAAGCATGTGCTAAGCACATTGCAAATATCTCACCTGATCCTCACCTTCAGTGAGGTAGGTACTATTATTATCCCCATTTTACAGTGAAGGAAATTGAGGTACAGAGAAATTAAATAACTTACCCAGAATCACATGGCTACTAAGTGTCTGAGGCTGGATTTGAACTCAGATATTTCTGTCTTCTAGCCCAGTTCTTTATCCACTGTCTCACCTAACTGAAGTGTGGTAGGTTCTTTTTAATTGTACCCTGGGTTGTGCTGGAGCCAGCTCCTACTGACTGTGGAGAGCTGGTTGTTAAATTTTCAGTGAGAGCTTTTTTAATATAGTAAAAATCAGCAAATGTTAGGAGCAACTAAGTGACACAGAAAAATAGAGCACTGGGCCTAGTGTGAGGAAGATCTGAGTTCAAATCCAACTTCAGGTAGTTATTAGCTGTGTGACTCTGGGCAAATCACTTAACCCCTGTCCACCTCAGTTTCTTTATCTCTAAAATGGGGGTAATAATAGCACCTACCTCCCAGGGTTGTTGTGAGTCTTAAATGAGATCATTGTAAAGCATTTGACACAGTGCACGAACACATAGTAATTATTATATAAATGTTAGCTATTATTATTAAATCGGGGCTTGAGTATTATTTTGTTGACCATCCAGACTTAAGAAAGTGATGGGAAAATGCTAATAATGAAGCTTAAAAGTAAAAGTATGTCTTGAATACATTTTTTCCCCCTGAAGAGCCATTTGTCAGACATTCACTGGCATATTGCTGGTTGCATCCTTCTGTCCTTATTGAACATTTGGAGGAGAGAGCTGAACAGTAGCCAGCCCTACTGAAGGAAGATATGAGTCCTATTATTAGTAAGTTCCTTGAGAAGAGAGATTCTTTGATTCATTGTATTTGTATCACCAGTGCCTAGCACAGTTCCTCATATATAGTGGTACTCAATAAATGCTTCTTTTTTTTTTTAAATGACCATGTTCTTTTATTTTATTTTATTTTATTTTGGTGGGGCAGTGGGGGTTAAGTGACTTGCCCAAGGTCACACAGCCAGTAAGTGTCAAGTGTCTGAGGCCGGACCTGAACTCAGGAACTCCTGAATCCAGGGCTGGTGCTTTATCCACTGCGCCACCTAGCCGCCCCCAATAAATGCTTCTTAATTAATTAGTTCCAAGTTGCATCTCATAGGATAAGTTCAAAGCTAGGAGGGACACTGAACTTGATCTAGTCCAATACCTCATTTTCTAGATAAGAGAACCAAAGGCCAGAGAAGGGATTTGCCCGAGATCTCACAAGTGTTCAATGATAAAAGAAGAACTTGAACCCATTCTCTTGACAGAATGCAGCACCCTTTTCCCCCTGAGAGTTGAGAAAGTCTAGTCTCCCCAAGCTCCTTTTGCCCCTACTTCCCCAAGGCTTTGGTTGGTGCGGAAATAAATGATGAAATTCAAAGCCCTACCTTCATAGCTTAGTTTTGCATAATCACAAACTGAATTGATTTCAAAGTGAAGGAAAATGGGAATGGGAAAAAGTTTAAAGTGTTTGGGGGAGGGAGGAGGTTTAGAGGGTGATAATTTAGCTGTCTTTCAAATATGTGAAGCCTTAGTCTAAAGGCAGTGAGTGACCTACTAGTTTTCTCTTTGTATCAGATACAAAACAACAGGTTAAGAACTGATAAGACGAGTAAGAAACCTCGATAAAACACAGCAAAAAAATGAAGATTCTAAAACTATGCAGGGACCTGATTGTGTGTTCCCCCAGACTGGCTTAACGGAGTCTTATCTATGTAGTCAGCCTATGATTATCTGTGAATCCCTCACTATTCGACCAAGTGCCACAGGATTTTCAACTCGTCAGATATGTTAGAAATGATCATTTCAACCACCCACATTTTGCAGAGTAGAAAACTGAGGCTAAGAGAAGGAATGGTTTGTTGGGGTTCTTTTCATGATTATTAACTAATTAATTCCTGTTATACTTTACCTACTCTGATACTGCTGGTGTGAGACTTCAACAGGCTTTAGGAAAAGCTGCTGATGGTTAGAAACTCTGGGGATCAGAGGGGTATGGATAGGGAATAGTGGAGAAGGTTTTGTGCATTTAAACCGGCCTGCCAAACTCAAAAAAGAGGTGACAGGCTGAGGTCAGTGCTCCCTAAAAATAGAACAGTTCATGGAACATAATGAAACACCTGTCAGAAGAGAAATTGATGGTGACCAAAAAACCATGAGATCTCTGGTTTGAACTGATGGAGTCATTGGTACCAGCTAAAATTAGTTGCTTTATATTTGTGGGGGGAGGTGGGGTATTTTGTTCTTTGCTAAGTACCTTAGAGGGAGGGAGGAAGGATGGGAGAGTATGTGTGTCTGTGTGTGTGTCTGTGTGTTTGTATAAACATGCAAGCAGATAAGAGAGGGAAAACATTTCAAAGCCGAGATTACAATTTTAAAAAATTAGTATGTTTGCTTATGAATCATCCCAGCATTGGAAATGTTCACTAATAAGCAGACTTACCTCCAAGGAGATGGAATGCCTGTCTTCCCAGAGAATGAGATTTATAGTCTGAGGTAGAACAGCCAGCGTGGGCTGGCTGGGTTGATGTCCTTTCACTAGCCCAGTGACAGTTCCCCTGGGACTAGTTCCCAGGCAAGAGTTTAGAGGAGATGTAGCCCCTGCCTTCCACCCCCATTCCAATCTTGGCTGGGTTGACTCATAGTGGGTGGGTTGTATTTACAAGTGCCCCCAAACTGCACATTCTGAGCACAGGACAGAAATTTCATCTGATAGGTACCTAATACTGGCATTTAATTGGAACACTGTTCCCTCCCATCCTCACCCCTCCCTCCACCTCCCCAAACTCTAGCAGCACAGTGGTGTTATACAAATTTATTTCAGACAGCTAGGTAGCTCAGTGGATAAAGCACCAGCCCTGGATTCAGGAGGACCTGAGTTCAAATCCAGCCTCAGACACTTGACATTTACTAGCTGTGTGACCCCGGGAAAGTCATTTAACCCTCATTGCCCTGGAAAAAAAAATCACACTCAAATGTATTTCAAGGAATATGCCTTAAGACTTACAGGAAATTTCTCAGAGCCTTCCAGGTATGTTAGTGGATGGATTCTTATACACGGCATCCTTATGGTTGTCTCCTTTAGAAGGGGTGGAAAATTAGGGAGAATTAAGTTATCTCTGTACCCTACCTTCCCTGCACTCAGCTTCATAGTCTTATTGGAGGAAGCACAGTTCCTTCTTGAACTACGGGTTTGGCATAACTCCAAACAGCAGAACCACTCAGGCAGGGACACTTATTTTTCCTTTGCCCTGAAAAATCACCAAGATGCAGAGTATGCAATGCATACTCCACTGTCTCACCTAACTGAAGTGTGGTAGGTTCTTTTTAATTGTACCCTGGGTTGTGCTGGAGCCAGCTCCTACTGACTGTGGAGAGCTGGTTGTTAAAAAAGAATCCTGCTCCCCATTTCTGCAATGCCTTTGGGGGCCTCGCTCAGTAACAGTAGTGAGTCAGCACTTGTGGTGTTAATAGTATTTTGAGAATCCTCCTTGAAGGAGAAAGGATGGTTAGGTTCTACTCTATCCAACATATCAAGGCATTGCTGGGTAAGGAGGGCAGAGGCTATTGAGTGGAAACATTCTAACTAGATGAGTGCCTGTCCCACCTTTACCACTGGGTAATTTTATGACCCAGTTGTTTCAACCTCTCTGCTTCAGTTTCCTCCTCTGTCAGATGGGAATTGTATCTTGCAATACATGCATTACCAGCATCATAGAGAGGGTTATGAACAAAGAGCTTTGCAAACTATAAAGCACTGGCTGAGTATAAACTGCTGTTACTGCTGTATAGCTAAGTGAAAAAAAGAATCCTGCTCCCCATTTCTGCCTCTCCCATGGGATACTGTGCCAAAGGCAGCTGCTCTCCAAGAATTATGCTAGTGTATATCCTGCCTTACATTGTTGGCCAAGTAAGTCATAGAATGTTAGATCTGAAACCCCAAGGGCTACTTCATCTAGCCCCATTCATTTTAAGGACAAGAAAACTGAGGCCCAGAAGGCTTAATGACTTGAACAAGGTCACACAGCTCATGAGTGACAGAACCAGGGCTGAGATAAAAGTCCTCCTTATTTCCATCTCAGTGTTCTTTTCTTTATGCAGTGTTGCTCCCATGGTGTATTTTTCCCCAGTTTCTTGGTGAAACTCACTTAACCCTCATTGCCCTGCAAAAAAGAAGAAGCAGGAGGAGGAGGAGGAGGAGGAGGGAGAAGAGGAAAAAGGAAGAGGAGGAGGAGGAGGAAGGAGGAGGAAGAAGAAGAAGAAGGAGGAAGAAGAGGAAGAAGAAGGAAGAAGAAGAAAGAAGATCCTACCAAGAGCTAATTCTCTAAAGCTAACATTAAAGAAACTCCAGTTTCTGAACTGAGCTTTCTAAAAAAATTCTTGTGGAAACTGTCTTTCTGCTGTGGTGTTAAACACCCAGGTAGCCAAACCCCTAACTGGCTTCGTGCTGCCTTTAACTGGAAACTGTTCTTCCTGCTTAGTTTCATACCAGACATATAAGCTGCCACCTGGTGGAGACTGAGTTCTCAGGCTTAGGACAGAAGGCTTCTAATGATGAGAAGTAAACAGGAAGGGTTATCTCTTCACCATAGTGAAATCCTAATGTGGAAATTCCCACCAATTTAGATGCCATTAATCATTAACTTAGTAAATAAGTCCTAGAGTGTCCTGATACACAGAGAGGTCATGTAAATTGCTAGGGGGCACATGGCCAGTAAATATCAGAGGCAAAATTTGAACACAAGTGTTCTAGACTCTAAGCCTAGAACTCTATCTGCTATGCCCCATCATTCCTAATAAACACAATAATTGTAACTGACAGTCATAGAGACCTTTAAAGTTTTCAAAGCACTTCATATACCTTATTTTATATCATTCTCACAACAAGCCTGTAAGTATGAGGTATATTCATTATCTCTATTTTTGAATAAAGAGTCAAAGTTCAGAGAGGTTGTGACTCACCCATGATCACACAACTTGGCTAAGCCAAGATTCAATACCAGATCTTTTTCAACTCCAAATCCAACACTCTTCTCTACTCCATCATCTACTCTGATAGCAATTTCAGGTCACACAAGGAATTCTAAATCAACTTCTTCTGACTTCCTGTTTATAGCATTGTATTGACTCACTGGGGAGGGACATGGCTCTGAGATGCAGTTGGATTAAATCTGTATCCTGTACCCAAATCCAGTTTCCCTAAATGAATAGCCCTGGAATCCAGCTAAGTTTGAAAAACTATTGACTAACAGGGTGGCATTTGGTACTCCCATTTGTAGAGATCTGATGTTTCACTAGACCGCATTTCTAAAATACCACTGGAAGCAGAAATCAAGGTCGGGCTTCCAGCTATTGTTCAGCCTTTGTCAATAGCACAGTTTAACTATCAAGTGTATTTCACTAGCTCGAGTGATCTCATTAAACTGAGAATTAATGGATTAATCAGTGAAGTGTATATAGGCTCCCTCTTCTTTCCCCTTTGTTTATTCTTAGTATTTTATAACAAACCAGTGAAGGTTCACAAAGTCGAGGCTCTTCAGTTCAGCATTTTTTTGAGTACCTATGATGTGCTGGGTATAATGGTTGCAAAGATAAAAATGAAACAATCCCTACCCTCAAGGAGTTTATATTTTGCTAGAAGAAAACATATACCCAGATAAATAAATACAAAATAAATACCAAGAAATTTTATCCTGTTGGAGGGTTGGGGGTGGAGAGGAGTGGGAAAGCAACCACCAATTAGAGGAATCAACAATCTTGCAGGAGGTGACACTTGAACCAAGCCTTGACTGGAACTAGATATCTCAAAAGGCCAAGATGAGAGAGTGCATTCCAGGAATGGAATTAGGTTAGGAACTATCACTTATGGACAAGACTCAGTAGACTGGTTTTGCTAAAGCATAATGTGCATGAAGGAGAGTCACGTGAAATCAATTTGGGAAGAGTATGGAGCCAAATGGTGAAGAGATTCTCAACTTCCACCACCAACCCAAGAGGCAGGATGCTTGAGTTCTAGTAGGACTTCTTTCATGAATACATCTTATTACTTTGAACAAGTCATTTAATCTATACATTAATTTTGTTTTTGTGATACTATCCCCTTACCCTAAGTTCCTTCTCAGGAGTTCCTTGAAGACATGCTAAAAGATAAGAAAGCCCACTTGGGCTTTGTGGATGAAAAATACTATTTAAGCACTAGGAAGTATTGTAAGCAGTAAACATGCTATGAATTGTGTTTTCTAAATTATTGTGTGGCTAGGCTGGGTTTTTTAAAATTATTTTGCTACTTATATATTAATGGCTATTTATATAGTAATGGCTATTTAATACCCATTTTAGCAGTAAGCATTTATTATTAATATTGAATATTAATAAAGTATTAACCATGTGGCATTTAACACAAGGAGGAGGAAAGTCCCAGTGCCATTTTGTCTCTGAGAGAGAGGGGCAGCACATGGTCTCAAGCAGAGTTCAGAAGCCCTACATTACCTACTCTGTCCTAAGAGGAGAATGAGCACCAAGAGACAGCAATCCAAGCCAAGAACATGATCCAAGATGGCGACAAGCCTCTCATGGTCTTGACTTTTATCCTCTTTTGATAGAGGTGGGTCACTATACACTGATCAGAGCTAATTGGTTAGCATCATTCAATTCCATTGGTTGATGTGACTTGAGGGTGGTCCAGAATAAAATGAGCATGATGACATAAGGGAAAAGTGTGCAAAAAGATTCTTTCCCAAATTGCTCAGGACAAAGTTCATAATCTAGGTGTGGCTTAATCCCATCAGCTCAATTTAGCTAGAAGAGTCTATCTCAAAAAGAGTCTATCTCCATTTCTCTTCTACCCTTCTGCTGGCCCTGAACAGGATTAAAACTTCCTCCAAAGAATTGAACTCTCTGAAGAGTGTATGTGTGTGTGTGTGTGTGTGTGTGTGTGTGTGTGTGTGTTGGGGGAGAGGGGGGGCCGGAGATTGAAACTGGGTCTCTGGGTCCCCAAGAAATTTATTATTAATAATTATTTTCTTATAGCATTAGCTTATCCAGAAAGATTAAATTCAGGAAAAATTCCCAAAAAAGATGTCATTGTGGACAGAGATGTCATAGATTCTAGATTACTACCCTTTCTTCCTGTTAAAATAATGAACACTCCTCTTTTTCTTCTTTCTCTCTCTCATTTTTTTTCCTGCAGCTTGCCATGAAGCATAAGTGCTGAAGTACTTACTGCCTATCCTAATGACCCTCCCAAGAGAAATGGAAAAGATTGGTTCAGCAGTTTTTACAAGAATTCCAAAATTCCACCTGCTTCTTGTTGCCAATTCATTGGAAATTGGTTTGTGTTCTTTTCAGACATTAGTATTTGGGGGAGGGGTAAAGATGTTGTGTTTTTACATTTCTGTAGTGACCTTAAGAAATGCTGCACTATCTTCAATTTGGGGGTGGGGAGATTTTTTTTTTGGTCTTTCCCCCAAAATGTCTTAGCTGTTTTGTTTCTAAGTAAGAAAATTGGACCAAATAACTTGAACAGGGTGAAAACTAGCAAAATCTGGTTTTTTTCCCTGATATGAAACAGGAAGACATTTTAATTTGGCTACATCAAATGTTATTGTTTCTGTATGAAAATAAAATTCAAAGAGTGATTAATTTTTTCCCCTCGTTTTTGTAGCTAGTGTTAACAGAATCAGAAAGCTAGAATTCTGTATCCTGGGACATTAAAAGTCTATTATGGAAAACAGTTGGCTATCAAGGGAAACAGCCGTCTTAGATTTTGCTCTTTGCCTAGCTACCTTTTGCATGAGCCATCACCAGCATTCCATAAAGCAAAACAGAGTTGCAGATAAGTTTTTGATTTCTGTGTTGCAAGTTCAATGTGTCTGCTACTTATTAACAGAATGATCATTTTTTACTTTACTGTGAAAAATATAAATGTGAAGTTAAAGACTTAAGGAAAAATTTCATTTATAATTGAGTAGTTTCCCTGTACCAGGTACAGGGAGGGTGGTTATGATGACACATGATTCCTTTGCCCTCCAATAGAAAGTGGGGAAGATTGGGTTGAGTAGGAATGGGAACTTTCAGTATTGGAACTTCCTCACTAACCCATCTGTGACTTAGCAGATAAGTAATAAGGAGTTGCTTGAAGCAAAGGGATTAAATGACTCATCCAGACTTTCTCAACAAAGGTGAGAGGGAAGACATTTAAAACTAAGTTTTTCCTCATTCCCAAGTCCAGCCCTTCGTCCACTGCCCCATTACAATCTAATGGGAGAGATTAGAACACAAGAATTAGCCCAGCCATGGCACTGTGTGATAAGCCATAAGAGTGATGCAACCAAAGTACCATTTCTGAGGTGAGAGAGATCACTTCTGTTTGAGGCGACAAAGGGAAATGGAAGGCACCAGTTTGCCACCTCTTCACTTTTGAAGAAAACCTCAGTAGTTAGGGTAATTACTAAAGTGTGTCTTGTTGTAAAAGGGCTTTGAACATCCTTCTAGGTGAAAGATTTTAGGTTACAGCAAATTTATTCCTCAGAAGTCAGGTCTCAACCATTTAGCGATGGGTATTTGCTATGGTAAGAGTTGGATGGTGTCTGTCCCATACTGTAGGGGTAGCATTTTCCTACTTACTTAGGAACTTGAGGTACAGAGGACTAAGTCTCCAAGCACTCCAAAAAGTTTTCAAACAAATGCCAGAGAGCACATCATGATGATAGTTTAGAGGGAAAGACTTGATAAACCCATGGATTGGGCTGGATGGCTTCTAAGGTCTCTCCCAATTCTTATATGCTGTGATTCTCAGTTGAAATAATTTAAGAGTTAGTGACTTTCTCATTTTTTGTCATTGTCCCATATTTAGTTTTGTTTTGCCCTGGACCTGTAGATTTCCCACCATGAAAACTTCCTCAGATGACACAAAGGGCCACATGCTTCAGTCTCAGATCGTTTCCTGGGACACTGAAAAGGTTAAGTGACTAGTCCAGGGTCATGTAACCCATATGTACCAGAGTCAGAATTTGAATCCTGGTCTTCCTGGTTTCCAAATTTGTCTTTCTATCTACCATGCCAGGCTGCCTCTCAAATGGGGTAGTTGTTCTAAGAAAGGGCTTGAATTTGATCAAGAATCAACTGGTCCAGATAAAATCTGTGCAAATGAAAATAAGGGGAAGGGAAGAGTTCCATTTACAATCTTTTCTCTCTCTCCATGAAACTGTCTAAAATATTTTAGAGAGATTATCATAATATACTTGGGCATTCTTTGTGCCACATCCATATTTATTTTATTTTTACTTTTTTTCCAACTATTTATTTTAGGTCATTTAAATCATAGACATTTTGACAAACCAGTTCTCATGAAGTTTACATTATAATCTTCCCTAGGGTGGCATTAGGCCACGTAAGGCATGATGCCTTTCTCACCACTTTCAGATTAGACTGGGTTTTATTTACACTCCTTAAAGCTTAGGCTTTGGAAGTGGTGATTTTTTTTTTTCCCAACAAGAGTTAAAATGCTAAGTAAAGGAATGATGCCTGTTCTTCTCCATGAGAACATGCTGCCCAGAATATCCCAAGCTTGTTTGCCTTCCCAGGCTCTCTTTGTAATGCATTGATTTTTTTAAATGCCTAATTCCTCTAAACCCTGTCTCTGCCTCCTTCCCATTGAGTCCAGTGTCTGTATAGTCTAGGGGTATTTGGTGTAGAATCCAAGTAACCTTTCATGTTGTAAAATAAGAAGACACTGCATTATTAATATCCATTTAAGCAGCTGACATGTCCTGATAAAGCAGTGCCAGGGACACAGAAAATTGTAGTTATTGGAAAAGAGATCTCTTTGGCCATGCTGGCATGTCAGAATGGAGTCACAGTCTATTTGAGATGAATTTTTGAATCCTCTTAGGGAGACAACCCAGTTAAAGACATCTCCCTATAAAAATTAGTTAGTAAGCTAATTTTAACAGTATTTTGTATTATTTTCCTTTGAGGACTTGGGAACTTAAAGGCATGAATAGCCTGACATCTAGCAAGCCAAACTGGAGGCCTTTTAAAGTTACTAGACATAAATGCCACATGTTATAGCAGATAGTTTTGCAAAGCTCCCTGTATAGGTTATTATCAGAGTTATTAGGAGTGTTGAAAAATATTTTGTCCCTAGTATTTTTTATTTTTGGTTGTTCAGCTTTGTCAGGAAAGGACACGATAGATCTTTCTGGTTACCAGGTTTTTAAAATTGTATACTTTCTAGGAAAATGCTTTTAAACAAAACCAATGAAAAAAACATCAAAATAAAACAAAACCAATGAAGAAAGAAAGGAGGGGGATGGAGGGAGAGAGAGAGACACAGAAAGAGAGAGAGAAAACAAACGGACTACGTATGACAGCCTTCCCAATCATTAATTCTGCAAGATTTATTAAATGCCTACTATGCGTCAGGCACTGTCCTAGGTACTGGAAATACAAAAACTACATTTTTTTTAGGGTCATTAAATATGGGCTTGGGGGAAGGGGTAATAGGCAATCATATACATATATGTGTGTGTCCATATATATGTATTTGCAAATTGGATTTGGGCCACCTCAGAACCACTCAACTGGCACATAAAATTAAAGGGGGGGGGGGAAGGCAAACATAAAGACACAGGTCAATCAAACTTAATGGGAAACATATTGTGAGATTTCTTCCAGGCTGAATAAGGAGTAAGTTAGTCTTCTTAAAGGAAAGTATGAGGTGCTTTCCCTCAATTCCCTTTAATGCTTGTTAATAGTTTTGAATGGAGAGTCCCTGTTGAAAGTGGTCTTGTTTAAAAGAAGGCCTAGCCCAACCCTTTTCTGGCTTCTAAACACCAATTTGCTTAATGACTGTACCCATGTCTTATATATGTCACCACTCCTATTAGGACAGCAATCCCTGCTCAACTACTTCCCAGGGCTGTTATGAAGAATAACATGAGAATATGTGAAATCCTTTGAGCTCTTCTAGAGAAGATGTTTCATTACAAAGCATTCATGTATTACTCATGACCTAAGGTCAAGAGTTTAAAAAGATTTGATTGGTTTGGGACCAATTCAATTCACTGAGCTAAAGAGCAGATTTTTAACTTGTGTTTGTTCCATTCCTGCTACTGTATACATTTATGGATGTCATATTTCTGATGAAACTCTTAAACTGTACCAACAACCAAACCATCCTAAAGAGAAACTTTTAGTGTGATAGCTTCTTCCTGGAACTTAGCTATAGCCTCTTTCACTAGTATTATTAGATAGATATTTGTGTACAGAAAGTATACAGTTATTCAGGTTAATGTTTCATATTAAAGAATGTATTTGTAAAATGTAACAAGATTAGTAGTTAACTTTTTTAAGCTCTGCAAAGAATAAAAAAGATTGTGTTAGATTTTAAATCTTCAGTGAAATCTGTCTTAATACTACTTTTGTGTGACTAACACAGGTCACACATTTCATGTGAAATTCTTAGCAGAATGTCCTAAACAAGTGATCTTAAAGGTAGGTTTTGCTCTAATTTGCCAAACTGTAACATTGCCAATATCTGTTGTACAATAAACAATTCCTCAAGAAATCCTCCAGGACGTCAAGCATAATTTTGTTTTCTTTAGAGACAAGCTCAACTTGAACTGTGGATTCATTATTGCAAACACCAATTTTGTCATTAAATATTTTAACTCTGTGATGCAAGCTTGCTTCTCTGAGTTATTTGGGTGATGGTTTTTGGTTCATGATGAAAAAACAAATAGCAGTTATGGTTACAACATGGATAATAGACCACAGAATACACAGGTTTCCTCAAGCAGTTGTGATAAGAAACTTGAAATTGAAGGAAAGAAGAGATGCCTACCTGTCACACTTTTAAAAAGAAAGGAAGGAAGATGCTAGTATTTAGTCCCACAAGTGTAATGAATGCCTATTTTTCTCTTAAATGAAATATTTGAGCCAATTCATTGCTATTGGTCCTACCTCTGCAGGTTGTAATAATACAACCTCTCAAACTTGAAACATCCATATTAGCATATGCTGTCATTCCTCAGGCTGTGATGTACTATGTTCCATCTGAAAGAAACCACCATCCTATTAAGTTTATTGGTTTTACCCAATAAGAACATGACAGCTGATTGCATCAAGAGTGATATAATGTTAAGGGCTAAAATTCTAGCTAGTCTGTCTAAAATATTTAATGAGTGGTCGCCAATAAATTATAAGCTTTAGCACGAGTTAGACTTTTAAGCATTTATTAAGGAGAATAAGAATTTGGTAAAGAGAGAGAGAAAGGTCTAGATTCCTATCTATTAAAGGGAGAGCGCATTTCTAGCTCCCTTCTCCGCCAGAGTCCAGAGGAAAGAGAGCCAGACCGAGCGCCAGTCTCTTCCTTCCTCCTCCCACTAGTCTGCGTCACTTCCTCCCCGCCAAAGAAAAGACTCCTGGTCTTGCCCTCAAAGACCTTCGCTTCATGGGCAGAACTCTTCTACAGTAAGTATCCAGCAGGTGGCGTCATTCCAATCGTTACAATAATGTATGTAAGAATGCTTGGGAAAAACAGTCAAGTGCCTCCTGATAATATAGCTTGACTGACCAGCCACCAACGTGTGCAGAAATTCAATAAAAGAACAAATATTGAAAGCTTTCCTGCGTGTGCTATGCAGAGGCAAAAATTTGTTTTCTCAGACTTTCAGTAAGGAAAGGATGAAGAGGCAAGTTGCTAATGAATCACAAACACTTAAGATGAAGATAAGTTTCACATTAATTGAGCTGTTCTAGTAAACTAAATTGGAAAACTAGAGTCCAAACCAGAGGCACAATTTTAAACAAATGACATAAGATATATAAAGCATTTTCCAAATGTTAATGTGCTATATAAATGCTAGGGGGAGTTTTAAGTTCACTTTATCATTACCAATATATAACACAGTCAACATAAAATTACCCATGGACAGGATTTTATTTGTAGGATTTTACTAAGCTTCCAGTTTAGCTTCTCTATGAGGTCATTGGACAATGTACTTGAGAGATACTGATCCCTTGTAGGTGATGCTTACCTAACTAAAACAATTATATAATTCATCCAAAAATAAAAAGTCCAGAGTGGAATGCAATTTTCCTGTTATTGGTTAATCATCCATTCTCTGCTCTTTTTTCCCTTCATTAGCACACATGATTGAGAGTTAAATATGCTTTAGATATCAGATTGAATACACTAACTAGAAAACTAGACTTATAAGGTTTTTGAGTTCTAATCAGCCAAAGGGTTACTGTATGACCTCCCACAAGCTCGTGGACTTTTCCATGCCTCGATTTCGTCTATTTACATTGGAAATTATATCTCTTTAGTTAACTTAAGAGTATGATGATTTCAATGAAACTGTGACCACATCAGTTCACTGAAATCTGGAAGATCTAGATAGACAGGAATAGAAAGGTACCAGGACATAAGATAATTCTCCTTAATTTTCCTATGTAGTTTTAAAGACACTGAGAGATTTTAATAGTAGCATTAAAGGAGTAGTTAAAAAAAAAAAGTCATTCCAGAGACTGTCAACTTGTGCCACCATTCCAGAACTGACATGATATTCAATAGGCAAAGAGTGTGAATTAAGTTCTTATTTGTACCAGGTACTGTGCTAAGAATTGCAGATACAAGACAGTCTGTGCCTTCAAGAAGCTAACAATCTAATGGGGGAGAGGAGACAACAAGCAAACAAATATGGGCAGACAAGCTATATTAAGGATCAATATGATATAATTAAAAGAGAGAAGGTGCTAGGATGAAGAGGGATTAGGAAAGACTCTGTAGAAGATGGGATTTTAGTTGATGTTTAAAGCATTCCAGTCATGGGGGACAACCAGAGATAATTCCTGGATCTAAGAGATGCAATGCCTTTTCCATGGAACAGCAAAGGAGGCCAGTGTCACTGGATTGAAGAATATATGGAAAGAAGTCACGTATTAGGAGATTGGAGGGCACATGTGCTTGTTTTGAGTAGTATTAGTGCCTTTGTAGCCAAATAAGGCTTTAGTATCCCTATCATATGTCGAGCCCCATTTTCTCTCTCCTAGCTCCCTTCCCAAGGCACCTATCTTATCTCTCTTTCTTGCTCCCTCAGCTACCAACCAATCCTTCTGAAAGGTGTTAGCTAATAATATTCTTGTTGATAACTACTGAAAAAAATGAATCTTCCAGCATTATTTGCATTTGTAAAATATAATCTGCCAGCTCTTCTTTTCCCCCTGCCTTCTCTCCAACCATCCCTTCTGCCAGATACTTGGGAGAGATCCTCTAGTGGTCCCCAACTTGTACTTGACTGAAGGTTCAGTAAGGCTAGGTCATACCCCAGGAGTTTCTAGGACTGAGATTACAGTAATAGTTGATAGGATTTATAACTGCAACCCCATTCTTTATACAGAATAAGGTAAATGGTGTTCAGAGAGGTGATGTTAAATCCTAAAGCCTTAAAGACCCTTAGAGATTATGCTCCAATGTATAGTTGAAAAGGAATACCTACTATGGCATCTTTTTTTTTTTCTTTGGTTGTGGGGCAATGAGGGTTCAGTGACTTACCCAGGGTCAGACAGCAAGTAAGTATCAAGTGTCAGGCCATATTTGAACTCAGGTCCTCCTGAATTCAGGGCCAGTGCTTTATCCACTGTGCCACCTAGCTGCCTCTGGCATCCTTAACAAATGGGCAACCAGTAGTGGTAAAGAATTCCTTGAATGAATGAAAGCATTTATTAAGTGCTTGCTCAGGGCAAACCACTATGCTGTATACTGAGGATACAAGTAGAAAAGCAAGTTCTTTTTTTATTTTCTCCCAAGGTAGCCCATTCTATTTTTGTTAGGAAGTCTTGCTTTATATTATATGAGTATATCAGTTTATCTGCAGGTTTATAGCTCACCTTGACTTAATGTTTTAAGGTTTACAAAGATACTTTCTTCACAAATATTATTTCCATTTTATACCTGAGGAAACTAACACCCAGGAAGACTGTATAACCTGGATTCTGTTCTTCTAAATCGCACAATGAATTCGAAACAAAGCTGGAACTAGAACCTCATCTCCTGACTCCTTCAGGCTAGTTGTTCTGTCCACCATACTGTCTCCTATGACTTCAACTTGTTTGTTCCCTGCCTTAGCCATTGTCTATACAGTATTTAAGCATTGTCTGGTTCCTCCCCACATTCTCCTTCTAGGGTCAATAGGAGGATATGTGATCTTTTGCAAAGGCAAAGAACAAGTAATAGTTTGGTGCCTTGGACAAAAGGGCAGATGGCTTTTCCAGATGTTCATAAGATTTAAACCAGCAAATTAAAGCTGTCATGGAAATTAAATATAATGTCCATTTAAGTTCTATTATAATGACAGTATAAACCTTTTGCCTTGACCCCCATTATGTTTTCTCTCTTGGGTGTCATCATGAGCCACAGAATTTCCTGAGTAGCATTTTTACAGTTCCCCCTCCTCCACCTCAGTGAATGTAATACCATCATTTTCTTGTTGCTCTTGGGTCAGAATCCAAGAACTCACAAGCCTGAAAGAAAAGCTTCCTGGGAATCAATCCCACATCATGGAATGGTACAGGAGACTTCCTACTTGGCTTCCTTGAGTCACAAAAGAGCTGATTTCAATAATTATCAATTAAATCCCATCAGGGAAGAATCCTTTTAAGTGAGCAGGACCAGAGAACCATGTTTAACAACCCCATTCTAAAGAAAAATAACTGAAAGACTTGTGTGATCAATGCAAAACCCAACAATTCCAGAAAACAGGTGATGAAGTATGCAACCAACTTCTCAATGGAGAGGTGATGGACTCAAGATACAGAAGAAGACATACATTTTTGTCTACAGCCATTGTGGGAATGTCTTTTTGCTTGATTGTGCATGTTTGTCACAAGGGTTTTATTTTTCTTTATTAGGGAATTTTTTTTTTTCTTATCAATGGGACAGTGGAAGGAAATAGGGGCATAGAGAAAGGTAGCAAAAAGAAAAGAAATTGGAATGATTGGAATGACGCCACCTACTGGAGACTTGCTGTGGAGAGCTCCACCATGAGGAAAATGCCTCAGAGGCATTGTGGCTTTTCCTTGGCGTCAGGAAATGACGTTTGCTCATGGGTGCTGTCTATCAAGTCTACCAGCCAATCAACTGGAGGAGCCTCCTATGGTCTGGGAGGAGACAGGAAGGAGGAAAGGGAGCCTGCGCAGAGAGCGCGGGCCTTTTTGGGCTTCCTGACTTGATGGTGGTGGCGGCAGAGGACTTCACAGGAAATTTGAGGAAAGATAGGAATGCCAGGCTGTTAGAATTCTGTTCTCAATCTTTTTCTTTCTATTTTCCAATAAACCCTTAAAAACCTAAACTCGTTTTATCAGTGATTTTTAGTCAGTTTCCCCCAAACTGGGGGAACAGATTAGAATCCATATTTAGAATCTTAAATTACACAAAATGAATGTCATTGAGGCATCTTTTTTTGAAATTACAAGAAGAACACAAAGAAGTTGAGAAAAAAATCACATAGGACAATTTTGAAAGCTACAGGTTGCTTTTTTTTTTTGCAAGGCAATGAGGGTTAAGTGACTTGCCCAGAGTCACACAGCTAGAAAGTGTCATGTGTCTGAGGCTGCATTTGAACTCAGCTCCTCCTGAATCCAGGGCTGGTGTTTTATCCATTGTGCCACCCAGCTGCTCATTTATTAAATTTTTTTTAAAGAAGCAAACTGTATAGAAGAAAGATCTGCAATTTCATACATAATCCTCTTTTTCAGGAGCATTTAAATAGAAATGCCCATTTAATTTGGTGTTTTTAAGTTAAGAATTTTTTTTTAAGCAGTCCCTTTAAGTTGAATATTTGTTATAGCACATTCATTTTCCCTTCCTCTGTGTAAAACTTCACTAAGAACCTATTTAAATAAGAACTGGATCCCATCAAACATCCCAGGTAAACTACTTGGCACATCCCACTAACCACTAAGACATTAGATGAGGGATTGTTTTCAACTTCAATCTCCCTTGCCAGTCTAAATTCTAGGGAGTTATTCATTGCCTCCATTCCATAATATCATATCATAATGGCTTTGTTGTTCTAAGACTGATTTTCAGATGGCACAGGATGAAGAAAGATGAGCCCATACATTTTCTAAGGCTTACTCAGCATATTTGATACACAGCTTAGGTTGTTCACAATTAACAAAAATAATTCTGATTCTGTCCTCTACTTGTATTCACTAAATGACTGGTAAAAAAGTAGAATCAGACATCTCCTTGGAAAGTCTGGTTTTTTTAGTCAGTTTTTCTTGAAACTGAGCTCTCTTGTTCCACTGAAAATATTTTAGACTAACTGGGACCTTTCACATTTATGTCATTACATTAACAAAATATAGTTTCATTGTTGGATACTCGCTCCACTAATTCAGTTTACAAGTCCTACATTGTACCTTCTTTTGTAGTCTTTTATCATTTTCTCTCTCCAATCCTTACTACCCTAAATTTATTTACCCTCATCATGACCTTCAACCCCTCCATACCTCATTACTTTACCAGGCCTTCTGGCTTGCACTTGCTACAATCTCTTCCCTTTCCTCTCTTGGACCTTTTGGCTAACCATTTCAATTCCATATTATCTTCCACTGGCAAATGTCTTACTTCTTTGACTTATCACAGCTCACGTTTTGGCAAACTCCAGCTCTGGATTATGCCCAACATCCACGCCTTCACTCCTACTAATCTGATACTGAACTGTGCTAAATTAAGTTATGAAATCATGCTGACTGACTCCACTTAACAAAATCATATTATCTAATCTCAACTGGGTCTTCACTAGTGCAAGGTAGTCCTTTTCCTCTTCTCTAATTGATTCTTTTCAGTTTTCTATAAGAGCTGCTTTAAACTTTCCTTTCTTTCCTCAAGATTCCTACAAAATTACCTCTCCACCTCCATTCTCTCAGTTGAGGACTTTGCTTCAGATGTCATCCAACAAATTAAGACCATTTACAACAAGCTCCTTGTCTTCTCAGTTCACGTGATGTTGTCCTTCATTTTATGATGTTGTCGTTCATTTTCTTTTACTTTAGTTTCTAATGAAAAGGGGGCAGCTAGGTGGTACAGTGGATAGAGTGTCAGGCCTGGAGTCAGGAAGACTCATCTTCCTGAGTTCAAATCTGGCCTCACACACTAGCTGAATGACCTGTGGTGAGTCACTTAATCCTGTTTGCCTCAGTTTCCCCATCTGTAAAATGAGCTGAAGAAGGAAATGTTAAATCATTCCAGTATCTTTGCCAAGAAAATCCCAGCTGGGGTCACAAAGCATCTGATAAGACTGAAATGACCAAAAAACAACAAGTGATTCAGAGTTCTTTTATCATGGCTTCATCCCTTCCTCTCTTGTCTGTCAGACTACTCTCTATTGCTCCCCTTTCTCTGCCTCTTATCTGTCTTTCTCAACATCCATGTCTTCCTTTCTACTGGTTCCAACCCTACTATCTACAAAGATGCCCAAGTCCTCCCTCTCTTAAATGAAAACAAAAAAAAAAAACCCTTGCTAGATCCCATCATTTCTTCTAGTTGTCCTATTTTTCTTCCTTGTCACTGGAAGTCACCAAATTATGTGACCTTGGGCAAATCACTTTTCCTTTGGGGCCCTTAGTTTCCTCATCTGTAAAACAACAACAGAGGAGGACTATATGATCTCCGGTGTCCCTTCCACCTTTAAATCTGTGATCATATTGTCTAAGCAGACAGTAGATAAACCACTTGTGAAAAGTTTCATAAAAAGGAATCCTGGGGCAGTTAGATGGCACAGTGGATAAAGCACTGGCCCTGGATACAGGAGGACTTGAGTTCAAATTTGGCCTCAGACACTTGACACTTACTAGCTGTGTGACCCTGGGCAAGTCACTTAACCCCCATTGCCCCACAAAAAAAAAAAAAAAGGAATCCTGCTTCAGGCACAAATTGGGCTAGATGATCTTTCCAAATCTGGGATTCTCTGATCCAAGGTTTCCTGAATCGAACACAATGCTTTTTCCACCATTCCACCCTGTTTCTTCTTAAAGATTCAAAGTGATAAAGTGCTTGACCATTCAAAAAGCACTCTCCCCTTCTTCTCCACCCTTCTCACCCCCAAATTACTTTAGAGCAAAGCTTAAACTGTGCATGGTGACCCCATGTGGGGTTGTGTAACTGAATGTGGGGGTCATGAAAAATTTGGGCAACAGTAAAAGGTTATGTATACCTATTTTATATACCTATATACCCAGGATAGCATGAAAATTTCTCAGAGGAAGAGATGGCAAGTGGAAAAAGTTTAAGAAGCCCTGCTGTAATCTTTAGGAATTTCTGCAATCAAAGGTGCTGGGATTATAGCACCATCTGCTGGTAAAACCATTTGGGTTGGTCTCAACACGGGCACTTGGACATTTGGACAGGGAAAAAAAAGGGGGCCAAGGCAGTGTATTTCCTCTCTCCTCTCAATCCCCCAAACTTTCTTATCACAAGTAAGTCATCAAACAATAATCAGATACCCCTTTTAGTTATCAGAATATCTCTTTGGGGAACCACTGTTTTTCCAGGCATCAAAAGTGAGCAAAAAATACACAGGTGACTCAAATCAGTGTATATGGGGTCTTGGTGAACACCTGCCAGAATATGCTTGTAGCAGCTGATAAAATAAAATTATGTATGCCATAAATAACTCAAAGGCACAGGCTAAACAGTAATTTTGCAAGTTTCATACCCTCCGCCTGAACAGTTCTTCATGGCCCGGCAGATCAGTCATTGATTTGACCTCATTCTCACTTTGTGTGCCTTTCTGGCATACTCTTCTGGGTAAAGTTTATGAGTTAATGAACTCAGTGTTAGCCTCTGCTCTAGCTGAATCTCCCAATGAGATCTGCAGAAAGAGAGGCAGATATGTAGTGGAGAAAACTCTGGATCTGGAGTCAGAATACCTGGGTTTAATTTAATACTTAATATCTTGTTTGATCGTAGCTGTCCTTAAGAAAGTCATTTTACTTCTCCAAGCCTCAGTTGCCCCATCTGTAAAATGGGGGGATTGTACTAGAAAAATACAATCTGATCTTAAACAACTCACTTCTCTCTGGATCTCAGTTTCCTCAACTGCATAATGAGGAGGTTAGATTTGATTTCTAAAATCTCTTTTAATCCTATTCTCTTTGCTAAGTAAATGACTTCCAATTATACCGTTTCCTCACAGCCATTGTTTAATCCTATGACCACCTTTGCAGTTCTCTTTCTAAACGCTCACAAACTATTCCTTTAATTGTATGTTTCTGTAAAAGATGGTTCAAATCCCCTTGTACCTCTGGTGATATCATTGTGGTGCCCCTACTACCTACCTCCATTGGTCTCATGTGCCATATAGTCTCTGCCAGGCATATGGGCATATTGTGCAATATTTGCTGGGAATTGTTCCCTACTGGTCTTATATGGCCATTATTAGATCACATGCTCTGCTGGTCTTTTTTTCACTAATAGTCTTTGCCAGGCTTAACTCTTCTGAACATCAGGTATAGGCTTTCTTTCTGTTCCCAGCCACTGTCTATAGCTAGAGTTCTCAGCTGAGATACTATGGGTCTTCTCTCATTGAAAGTAATGGTCTTGGATAAAGCACTGGCCCTGGATTCAGGAGGACCCGAGTTCAAATATGGCCTCAGACACTTGACACTTACTAGCTGTGTGACCCTGGGCAAATCACTTAACCATTATTGCCCTGCAAAAAAAAAAAAAATGTAATGGTCTATGCTAGTGTTGTGAAATTCAAATGGAAACAGATCCCTGCAGCATGCATAGTGAATTAGAAAACCACAAATTAACATTTATCTATATTATATTTTTATTTTACCAAACATTTTAAAATTATATTTTAATTTAATTTGGGTAATACTCGGGAGTTTTGCTGGCAGGGTTACAAGTTTGACACCTTTGGTCTATGTCATCTCCCAGCCAAATCCTTGACTACTTTTCTTTCCACAAGAATCTGTTCATCCTCACAACCTTTACTGTATTTAGCTTTCTTTCTCTCCAGGAGATGCTGCCTCCATGTGGGGCATGAGAACACAGAACAGCAAGATAACTAAGAATCAGTCATAAATATTAAATCTTTTTAGTTTTCCCCTTCCTATGCACTGAGGACAAACTCACTGTTCTTAGCCTCTATCTTATTTACTGTTAAAAACTTCCTATAACTCCAGTTTAGTGTTTGATTACCCAACTGCACTTCTTCAGAATCTTTTTAAAATGTTAACCTTTCAACAAACCACCAATGGCTATCCAAGTCTGAGATCTCTTGTTTTTTTTTTTTTAATTAACCTTAAGATTCTTTTTGGTGAAATGGTACAATGATTTTGGAAAGAACATGTAATTATTTAAATAAAGTTACTAAAATGTTCATACCCTTTGAACTAGAGACTCCATAACTGGCTTATACCCCAAGGAAGTCATAGATAAGAAAAAAAGTCCCCATATATTCCAAAATATTTATAGCAACACTATTGGAATCAAAGTAAATTCCCATCAATTGTGGAATGGTTAAACAAAATGTGGTATGTGAATAAAATGTAAAGCTATTGTGCTGTAAGAGATGATGATGTGCGATGAATACAGAAAAGCATGCAAAGATCTATATGAACTGATGCAAAGTGAAGTAAGCAGAGACAGGAAAATAATATATACAGTAAGTAAAACCATTTAAATGGTAAGAACAGCACACCAAACAATTAAAAATAAATGTAATAAAATCATAAGAACCACATGGAATGCAAATGAAGAGATATCAAATGATACCCCCAAGATACTCCTTCATAGAGGTGGAAGAGCTACAAGTGTTACAAATTGAATGTTTTTGGACTTTCTCAGTGTATTGGTCATTTTGCTGACTTTTTTCCCCTTCTTAAAAAAAAATACTATTTGTCAGATATGATGGATATAGTGGGGGAGGTGGGGGAAGGATATATATGATACCATGGTGATATAAGAAATAGGAAACATCAATTTAAAAAATGAAGGGTTTTTTTCCATCTCTCATACAAATGAATGAGAAGGTGGAAAGGTAAAGAATAAAAATAATAAACACATGATATATTAAATAAAATATGAATATAAAATGTAAATGATAAATAATAAAAATAAAAAGCAGCTAGGTGGCTCAGTGGATAGAGCACTGGCCCTGGAGCCCAAATCTGACCTCAGAAACTTGATTCTTACTAGCTGTGTGACCCTGGGCAAGTCACTTAAAACCAATTTCCTCACCAAAATAAAATAAAAACCAAGAACAACAACAACCAAAAAAATCTTAAGTGAAGCTACTTTGGGAACTCAAATTACTTATCAATCCTTTGTCCCAAGTTTCCATCTTTGTTATCTTATTTGATAGGCAAACAAACTGCCATACATTAGTTATAATGAACAATAACCAAACAGCAAAAATGTGAAAGATGGGGGAGGGGGTTGATGGGGAATGAGTGATGGTGGGAGGAGTGGAATCTCTTCTGAAGGACTTTTATTGTATTCTCTAAGATAGTTCAACTGTGTAGTTCTGCCTGGTAACCTAGGGGGTGGACAAGATGACTTGTAAATATTTGAACCTTATAATTCCATGGCAAGCAAACTCACAGAGGGAATTGACCTATAATATAGCTGCAGTATTTTGGTTTTATTTTATCACCATAATTATAATAATAATTGTTATTATTTTCTTTCAAGAGAAGACTTTAAACCTGGAGACTTTAAACATGAGCCTTCCATAGATCACCTATCTATTCCTAACCCCCTTCAGCCAGAACTTCACATAAACCATACTTGTCTTCATCTTAAAGAGTTCTAGCACAAATTTCATGATCAACCTGTTTGAGACAATGAGGATCCCACCCCTTGAAGCAGAGTTGGAGTTCTGTAACTCTATCTGACTTTACAATGTCTTAATAATTTACATTGTGTATCATATTCAAAATCCAGATATTTATCTCACCCTAATTATAGAACTGGAATTATAAGAAAATTGCTTTAGACTCTCTTTTTTAAATTTTTTTTTATTTTAGTGAGGCAATTGGGGTTAAGTGACTTGCCCACGGTCACACAGCTAGTCAGTGTTAAATGTCTGAAGCCAGATTTACTTTAGACTCTTGAAGGTAAGAAGTACCTATGAAGTACAGTCTGGTTGTCTACAATAGTTATCTTTTTTATTTTTCATTTTATTTGGGGTAGGATTGATCTTCCCACTGAGTGAATTCCTTCTTATTAATCTCACATCATTACCCTCACATCATTAATTTACACATACTTTCCCTCCTTGGTGCTTTCACTCATTAGGAATTTTAATTCTTTCAAAAGAAAAAATTATTTTCTAAAAAATAGTCCTCCTTCTTAGTCATTACATCAACTCATGCTTGCATCCAAACTTTAGAACTGGGTCCTCAGAGGACAGTTGCTATCTGGGATTCAAGAGTATCCAGTGAGTTTCCTAATACTATAGGAGTTATGAATCCCCACTGTTGTTTTTCCCATTTACAGTGAGTGGGTCAGTACAGTCCAATTAGTTCTTAGCAAAGGCTTTTACTAAGATGGTGTGGTAAGAACAGTAGCTCAAACTTGGGCACAGTCTCCCACAAATGTGATATACTTGGGAAGAGTGGGCTCAAATTTGCAGTCCAGTAGTAATGAGGCACATGTGTAGGAAAAGCATGTGGTCTTTAATACAAGTGGTCTTAAAGTGTTTTTTTCTCTCAAGTGCAGCCCTCCCAAAGCTCAATTCTGTTGCCAAAGCTTGTTGTCTATTCTCTTTGTTTCCAGAAGGCACACTCCTAGAAGCTGCTTCTGATCTTTAGGGACTTCTCCCTCAATTGTTCCTTGAACTCTCACATACTGATTATCCCATTGCTAGATTAGGTGTCTTCTGAGTAAATAATTCTACTACTAGAAGCCATAGTGGGTGGGGGAGAGGAGAAATAGCTCCTTTCTTCTTTCCCTTGGAAGTCTCCTCCCTCTTAGCCTATACTCACCTGAACTGCTTCTGCTTGAGTCTCTCCAAGCTAATTAAAATTCCCCAGGGACACAATCCATTTTCATCCCAGGAAATCATATTGTCCTTTCTGATTCATTTAAAGAAAGGGGCTCATACTTCCTAAATGGGATCACTGGGTGTTAACACATTAAATAATTCATTTACTCTGTTATCTTTTTTTGTGATTTCATCACTTGGGAAACCAAATCCCCTCCTTATACTTGTATAATTTGCAATGTAGTCCTGTTCTGATACATCACTATGACTTGGAGGTGACTGCTGGGTTGTTGAAGACTGCTGCTGTTTTGTTCAAGCATTCAGTCATATCTGACTCTTTGTGACCCTATGTGGGGTTTTCTTGACAAAATACTGGAGTGTTTGCCATTTTCTTCTCCTGTGTATTAAAGCAGATATAGGTTAAGTTACTTCCCTGAGGTTACACAGCTAGTGACAGCTGGAGGCCAGACTTGAACTCTGGTGTTCCTGACTCTGAGTCCAGCCTTTTATCCAGTGAGCCACCTAGCTGCTTCCTTGAAGACTATGCCATTTCAACATTTTTTTTTTAAAAATCAAATAAGTTTCTTGAGGATAGGCTCCCTCCAAGATTTACAAACTGAACCCCAGCTAAGTCCATTCCCCAGCAGAAAATATGATATGAATCCATATAGAATGTTGGGAATACAAATATAACTTAAAGATATTCCCTGCCCTTCCCTCAAGGAGCTTATAGTCTAATAGGTTAATACAACACATAAAAGGGAATTTAACAGGGAAGAGAAATGAGAGCAGACTTCCAGAGTAAGAAGCCTGGAAAGGTAGAAAGATACTAGGTTTTGAATAGCTTCAAAGTCATTCAGAGGACTTTCTATTTGATCCTGTAGGTAATAAAGAGTCTTGCTCTGGGATATGGAAGAAGAATAAAAAAAAACCAAAAACATGTACAGGGTTTACTGTCAGAGTGATATCACTAGGGAACATTACATTATTCTGTGAAAAACAAAAACAAAAACAAAAACAAAAAAAACAGATAACTCATTAACACCTGACTCATACAACTCAGATTTTTAAAAAAACAATTTAAATTATTTCTTTTAATGATTTATGATTAGTTTTAATCCATAAAAAGCATCCTGGGTACTGAGATCATCAGATCCCAATTCAGAAGAGGGAGCTTGGTTGTTCTTCCTTCTAGCTTAGGTGATGAAGCTTCCTGATTCTCTTCATGGAAAGTTTCCTGAAGGGAAAGAAAGACTTTAAAAAGAAGCCACATGTAGGCTGAGTTTTTCCTCTGTCTTCAAAGACATTTCCCTGAAGAGAATCTGGTCACACATGTCATCTCTCCTGAAGCTGGAATATGGAAGACAAACTCTCCCAAACTCTTCTCCCAAGGTCTTGCCAACTCTGCCCTCAAGCAATCATGAAACACCTAGCAATCAATCTCCCCAAGTAGGAGAGTCTTATGAGATTAAGTTTGATCCCTTGGTAATACTTCAAATCACAGCTCAGATGGCTTATCCAATGTGACCCTGCTTTGGATTCTCCCAGTTATTATCATTGTCTCTGCTTTGAAATGACTTAATGTCAC
Source organism: Dromiciops gliroides (assembly GCF_019393635.1). Lineage (NCBI taxonomy): Eukaryota > Metazoa > Chordata > Mammalia > Microbiotheria > Microbiotheriidae > Dromiciops > Dromiciops gliroides. The sequence continues at coordinate 209,767,407 of NC_057862.1, forward strand.
TTTGAATATACTTAACATTTACCTAATTGTGTATATGTGCCTTTACTGTACCCCAAATAGAATTTAAGCATCTTGAGGGCCAAAACTGACTTTTTTTCCATCTCTGTATTCCCAGTGCTTTGTACATGATGAGAACTTAATAAGTACTTGTTGAATTGAATTAAAATGCTCCTACTCACATCTAATGGTTGGTCTTTCTATGACACGGTAAAAGCTTAGTAAATACTTGTTGACTGAATGATTCTATTTATCTTCCCCATCAATCTCTGATCAGCTTATGAGATAGAAATAGTAGAGCAGACAAATTTTTTTGTACTTTTTTTGAGTACATATTCTCCATTGGGTCTCTTCAGTAACAGCAAGCCATCCTTTCTCACATAACCTCTTTAGCTGAAACCCCAAGGTGAGTCTTGAGGAAGACCTTTTGTCGGTTTCAATCAATTCTCACATTTCCCATCTCACCATTCCTTCCTTTCCTCTCTCACTGCCCTTTAGAGACAAGGTCAGGCTTTCTCCTATAATGTTTATACAGCAGAGGAGAGGAAAAATAGTGAGGTGTGTGTGTTGGTGGTGTGAGAAGTGTCTTAAGTGGGGCTATGAAGGGAAGAGGCAATTGAATGTTGCCAATCAGTCACCCATGTTTCAGTGTCTCAGGTAAGCTGAAAACAGGTCTGTTAGAAGTCGTAATACTCATCGAGCTCTTGACAGCCACTATTCTTCATGGAAACCATGAACAATTGCAGGCCTACCAGTGTCTGACTGAAATAATAGCTGTACCTCCAAGATCATTTGGAAGACAGATGGGGGAGGCAGTTCCCATTTGTCTGCCCATAGCATTTTCATAATTTTCACTACCCTCTCAAGCCCAGGGATAGAGAAGCAAGCCCCACCATAGCTAATTAGCCATGCTCATTAGAGAAATATTAAAGACTATTCCCTTTCCCCACAACAAACTATTTTTTGTTTTGAAATGGCTGCTACACCAAGGGAAAAAATAATTGACCTGGTTATCCCCTGCTGTCTTGTTCCATTCTTGAACCTTGTCTCTACTACTTTTCTATCTTTTTGTTACATTGTGGCTCTGAGAAGATTGTTGAGACTCCTCTCCTTCCTTCACCTCCTTGCTTTTATTACTTACATGAAAGCTACTCTTCTGGTACTTCTTATATTTTTATTTTTATTTTTAAATTTTTTTTTTGGTGAGGCAATTGGGGTTGTGACTTGCCCAGGGTCACACAGCTAGTAAGTGTCAAGTGTCTGAGGCTGGATTTGAACTCAGGTCCTCCTGACTCCAGGACCGGTGTTCTATCCACTGAACCACCTAGCTGCCCCCTTCATATGTTTTTAATTACATGGTGTTCAACTTATAAAGCTGTCACTTTTCACTTGACTAACAGGACCAGGTAAACCAAAGGTTTCTGTATCTGCCTAGCTTTGTCCATATCTTTGAATGAGAAAGGAGATTCATCAATATTTATTCATTCAATGAATGTTTATTATTGAGTGCCTACTATGTGCCTAACCCTGTAGTCATTCCTTTTACTCCTTCACTTCAAATCTTCAAGAGAATCAGAAGAATTAGAGCTAGAAAATTGATCATATCTTCCAGCTAACTCAGTTTATGTATGAGAAAAAGTGGGCCCAGAGAGAAGTCACTTGTTCAAGTTATAAAGGTATGGAGTAGGACAACAGGAATCAGAATCCAAGTTCTCTGATTCAATTCTTCCTTTCAAGCAATCAAACCAACACAGATTTAGACTGGAAGGGACTTCAAAGGTCCATTCTCCTTCATTATACAGATAAGGAAAATGAGGCCCAGAGAGCTTAAGTGACTTCTCATTTGCATAGTGTATAGAATGCTGGACCTGGAATTAGGAAGACCTGAGGTCAATGACAGCCTCAGACAATTCTTTTTTTTTTTTAAATAAAAGTATTTTATTATTTTCCAGTTACATGTAGAGATAGTTTTCAACATTTGTTTTAATAAGATTTCCAATTTCAAATTTTTCTCCCTCCCTCACTCCCCTCCCTCACTCCTCTCTCTCCCCCCCTCCCCAAGACAGCAGGTAAACTGATATAGGTTATATATGTATAATAACATTAAACATATTTCTGCATTAGTCATGTTATAAGAGAAGAATCAGAGCAAAAAGGAAAAACCTCAAAAAAGAAAAACAACAGCACCAAAACCAAAAGAAATAGCATGGTTCAGTCTGCATCCATATTCCACATTTCTTTCTTTCTTTTTTTTTTTTTTTTCTGGATTTGGAGAGCATTTTCCATCATGAGTCCTTTGGAACTTTCTTGTACCGTTGTATTGGTGAGAAGAATCTAGCTCATACAATTCTTAACTGTATGACCCTGGGCAAGTCACTAAACTCCTGTTTGACTCACCTATTAAAGGGGGATCATAATAGTACCTACCTTACATGCTTGTTGTGAAGATCATATGAGATAATAATTGCAAAATACACTTAGCACAGCATCTATCACATAGTAACTGATATAGAAATGTTTATTCCCTCCTCTTCCCTTTCCCCAACTGGGATTTGAACTCAAGTACTTTTCTTTCAGTTCTCCAGCACTTTTCCCCCTCTCTCATCCTGCCTCTCTTACCATGCTACAACCACCAAGTATTTATGGATCAAATAAGCTGAGTCAATTAGGTTTCAAGTATGTTTTCAATCTTTTTTGTTTTGTTTTGTTTTGTGGGGCAATGGGGGTTAAGTGACTTGACCAGGATCACACAGCTAGTAAGTGTCAAATGTCTGAGGCTGGATTTGAACTCAAGTCCTCCTGAATCCAGGGCCGGTGCTCTATCTCCTGCGCCACCTAGCTGCCCCTTGTTTTCAATCTTTTAAGGAAAAATTAGTCTAACTTTAGGGTTAACTTTAATTAACTTAAGTGGGTTAGGCTATTGCTCTCAATATGTGGGATCATAAGGAAAGTTCATCAGAGAAGAAAATCTCTGGAAAGAGAAAGAGGCTAATGCCTGCTCTGGCTGGCAGGTAGACATAAGGAAGACAGGGTAGAACTGAGATAAGCTGGAGCATTTCCTATTCAGTGGTCTAGCAAACTGATTTATTTTCTGATGAGGTGTAAATAGCAATTTCTTAGGAAAGAATATGTTTAAATAATAAGTTTTTGAATCTGAGTTCTGGTGCCAAAAAAGCAGAAGAAAACCTCTCAAGTCTTTCCAGATTTCCCCTACAAACAATTAGAAAACCACCTTAAAATTGATCCAGGAGCAGGGAAGCAGCATACCAGCCCAGCAGGAAAGATCTGACTCTCTGGGATGTGAGGAGAATGAGGTCTGAGAGCAACCACTGCGTGCCTCACAGCAGGGGGCCTCCAGCAAGGACTGGGGCAATCCACCAGTGAGGCTTGCCCTAAGCAAGTAAGCAGTATGAGCTGTGCACAGATCCCTCACCCCCAGCACAAGCCAGCCACGGATGTCTTGACCCCACTGCTGACCAGTAGTGAAGCCTGCCCCTAAGAAAATAATTCTTTAAAAATGAGAATTGAGGGGGCAGCTAGATGGTGCAGTGGATAAAGCACCAGCCCTGGATTCAGGAGGACCTGAGTTCAAATCTGGCCTCGGATACTTGACACTTATTAGCTGTGTGGTCCTGGGCAAGTCACTTAACCCTCGTTGCCCTGCAAAAAAAAAAAATGAGAATTGAACAAGTGGAAACTAATGACTCTATGAGACATCAAAATACAATAAAACAAAATTTTAAAACACCAAAACAAAAGAAAATGTGATATTTCTCATTCAATGGAAAAACAACTGACCTAGAAAATACAGATAATATAATAATTATTGGACTATCTGAAAGTCATGATTAAAAAAAATTCCTGGACAATATCTTTCAAAAAACTATCAAAGTAAACTACCCTGATATATTAGAACCAGAGGGGAAAAGAGAAATTGAAAGAATGCACCAATCACCACCTGAAAGAGATCCCCAAATGAAAACTCCCGGGACCATCATAGCCAAATTTCAGAGCTCACATATCAAAGAGAAAGTATAGCAAGCAGCCAAAAAGAAACAATTCAAATAGCATGGAGCTACAGTCAGGATTACACAGAATTGAGCACTTTCCACATTTAAGAACTGGAAATCTTAGAATACAATATACTGGAAGCCAAAGGAGTTAGGTTTACAACCAAACAAAATTGAATATAATCGTTCAAGGGGAAAAAGAGATATTTAATGAAATAGATGACTCAAAGATCAGAGCTCAATAAAAAAAAAATGACCTCCAAATACACAACTCAAGGGAAACATAAAAAAGTAAGAAACAAGAAAGAAAAAAACATAAACTCAATAGGGTTAAATAATTTCTATTTCTACATGACAAGATTATATTTGTAAGTCTTACCTTTATTATTTACATAAACAATTAGAAGGAATATATGTAGACAGAGAGTGGATATAAGGTGACATTGGTAAGGGATGATACCCTCCCCCAAAAAATAAAGGAGTGAGAAAGAAAAGTGCACTGGAAGAAGAAATGGGGAGAATGAATGAGGTAAATTACCCCACATGAAAGAGCTATTATAATGGAGGGAAAGATGCAGGGTGAGGATTGGGATGGGGGGGCAAAGTTTGAACCTTACCCAAAATTGGCTCAAAGAAGGAATAACATCCACACTCAGATATGGAAATCTATCTTACCCTATGAGGAAGTAAAAAAGGCATGGAGATTATAGAAGGGGGAGGGAAAATTGATAAAAGGAAGGCTATACTGGGGAAGGTGGTGATCAGAAGTAGAACGCTTGTGAGAAGGCAAAGGGTACGGGTAAGAGAGAGGGGGAGATAAAAAAGTGAAAAATATCATGGAGGGAAATACACAGTCATCATACTATAAATGGGAATAGGATGATCTCACCCATTAAACAAACGTGGATAGCAGAGTGGCTTAAAAACCAAAATACTACAATATGATGTTTACAAGAAACACATTTGAAGCAGAGATATACACACAGGGTAAAGGTATGAGTCTGGAAGACAATCTATTATGTTTCAGCTAAAGCAAAGAAAGTAGTGACAGCAATCATGATCTCAGACAAAGAAAAAGCTAAAATAGATCAAATTAAAAGATGAATAAGGAAACTATATCTTCCTGTTCATAGACAATGAAGTCATATAAATACTTAATACAAATAGTATAGCACCTAAATTTTTGAAGAAGTTAAATGAGTTACAGGAGGAAGTGGATAATAAAACTACACTAGTGGGGGACCTAAAACTTCCCTTCTTAGAACTGGATAAACAAAACCAAAAAATAAATAAGAAAGAAGTTAAGGAAGTGAATAAAATTCTGGAAAAGTTAGATATGATAGATCTTTGGAGAAAATTGAATGGTAATAGAAAGGTATACACCTTTTTCTCAACAATATATGGCACATACACAAAAATCGACCGTGTATTAGGTCATAAAAACATCACAACCAAGTGCAGAAAAACAGAAATAGTAAATACATCCGTTTCAGATCATAATGCAATAAAAATTACATTCAATAATGGACAATGGAAAAATTGATTAAAAATTAATTGGGAATTAAATAATCTAATTTTGAAAAACAAGTGAGTCAAAGAATAAATCATAGAAACAGTAGATAATTTCATTAAAGAAAATCTCAACAAGGAGACAACACGTCAAAATTATGTGATGCAATCAAATTGGTACTTGGGGGAAATTTATATCTCTAATTGTTTACATCAAGAAAATAGGAAAAAAAGCAGATCAATGAATTAGGCATGCAACTAAAAAAAAATACTAGGAAATGAACAAATTAAAAATCCCCAATTAAACACCAAATTGGAAATCCTGAAAATCAGAGAGATTAATAAAATAGAAAGTAAGAGAACTATTGAATTAATAAACAAAACTAGAAGCTGGTTTTATGAAAAAAAAACAATAAAATAGATAAACCATTGATTAATTTGATAAAAATAAGGAAAGAAAACCAAATTACTAGTATCAAGGATGAAAGGGTTGAAGTCACCACCAATGAAGAGAAAATTAAGACAATTATTAGGAGCTATTTGGCCCAATTATATGACCATAAATTTGACAATCTAAATGAAATGGATAAATATCTACAAAAATATAAATTACCCAGATTAACAGAAGAAAAAATAAAATGCTTAAATAAGTCAATCTTAGAAAAAGAAAGTGAACAAGCCATTAATGAACTTCCTATGAAAAAATCTCCCAGATCATCTGAATTCACAAGCAAATTCTACTAAACATTTAAAGAACAATTAATCTAAATACCATTTAAACTATTTGGGGAAATAGGTGAAGAAGGAATGCTACCAAATTCCTTTTATGAGACAAATATGGTGTTGACACCCAGATAAAGAAGAGCCAAAACAGAGAAAGAAAATTATAAACTAATTTCCCTAATAAATAATGATACAAAAATATTAAATAAAATATTAGCAAAGAGATTACATCAATGTATCACAAGGATCATACACTATGACCAGGTGGGATTTATACCAGCAGTGGACTGGTTCAATATTAGGAGAACTATCAGCATAATTAAGCAGATCAATAATAAAACCAACATAAATGATATGATTATCTAAACAGATTCAGAGAAAGCCTTCGACAAAATACAGCACCCATCCCTATTAAAAACACTAGGGAGCATAGGAATAAATGAAGCTTACCTTAAAATAGTAAGAAGTATCTATCTGCAACTATCAGCAAGCATTATCTGTAATGGGGATAAGCTAGAAGTATAATCAGGAGTGAAGCAAGGATGCCCATTATTACTGCTATAATTTAATATTGCACTAGAAATGTTAGCTATAACAATAAAAGAATAAGCAATTAAAAAGAATTAGAATAGAAAACAAGGGGAAAAACTAACAATCTTTGCAGACAATATGTTATTATACTTAGAAAATCCTAGAGACTCAACTAACAAATTGCTTAAAATTATTAACCACTTTAGCAAAATTGCAGGATACACATAAATCATCAGCATTTTTATATATTACCAACAAAATTCAGCAGCAACAGATAGAAAAATTCCACTTAAAATAACTGTAGATAATATGAAATACTTGGGAGTCTACCTGCCAAGAAAAACCCAGAAACTATATGAGATGTGTTGTCTCCTTGTTGAGATTTTCTTTAATGAAATTATCTATTGTTTCTATGATTTATTCTTTGGCTCACTTGTTTTTCAAAATATATGAACACAGCTATAAAATACTTCTCACACAATAAAGTCATATCTAAACAGTTGGAAAAATATTAATTGCTCATGGGTAGGTTGAGCCAATATAATAAAAATGACAATCCTACCTAAGCTGATCTATTTATTTAGAGTCATACCAATCAAACTATCAAAAATTATTTTATAGGTATAGAAAAAATAATAACGAAATTCATCTGGAAGAACAAAAGTTCACGGATAGATATCAAGGGAATCTAAAAAATGCAAAATAATGAGTTCTAGTCATATCATATCTCAAAGTGGTACTGTCATTTCTTTTCTAATTCCTTTTTTCTAGTACTCTCATTCTTTATATCAGTTTTATATTACTTTTCTTAAACTCTTGCTTTGTTTCTTCTAGGAATTTTAATTTAGCTTGTGACCAAGCTGTTCTTTTTTTATATGTGTTTTGGAGTTGTTTTCTTCTGAGTTTGCATCTTGGGTATACCCATTATCATATTAACTCTTCATCTTTCTTTTTGTTTGCTTACTTATTCTTTCTACCTTACTTTTCTTTTTTTTTTTTCAGGGCAATGAAGGTTAAGTAACTTGCCCAGGGTCAAGTGTCTGAGGCCAGATTTGAACTCAGGTCCTCCTTAATCCAGGGCCGGTGCTTTATCCACTGCGCCACCTAGCCGCCTCTACCTTACTTTTCAAATTGAGACTTTGTGTACTTCTAGCAATATTGTGGTGGCCTTATATGATCATAACTTATCATTTTTTGTTCTCGCTATATTCTCCATTGAGTATTATGTTCTTCAAATATCACGTGGCTAGTTCAACTTAGGGGGCTATAAATTTTTAGCAGGACCTATGTGGTCTGATCAAAAGTACAGTCTAATTGTTACTCTCTTGTGCTTTCTAAATTCTAAATCCCATTTGGGTCTAGGCAACACTGCTCCAGACTTGCTATGGGTGGACATTCAATAGACATTTACAGGTCTCAGTCTCAGTCAGCTTACTAGGAAGCATAAGAGTAACTGCTTAGGTAGGCTCTTTTCTGAGCACAAACACTGTCAGCATTCCCCTCTCCAAAGCCAGAACAATAGTGCAGTGGCCCTTTGCTTAGCTCAAGGTCTCGATATATAATCCTGTCCCACCTCAGTTCCAAAATTCTTGTCCTGGTCACTTGCTTTCAAGTCAAATTTATGATCTTAGGTTGGAAACTTGACCCACTATAGTTTCTTAGATTTCCCAACGTCTTCTCATTCTGCCACTCGTCTTATATTTTTGTTGGAGCAGTCATGGGGAAATTCAATTGTACTGCTTTCACTTCTTCTATCTTGACTTATCTCTTAAATACGGTTTCTCTCTTTGTACCTTACTCCGCCATCTTGACTGATAAAATTTGAAGACATCTGAAGACTAAGAGGCTTGATTGCCAGGTTATCATTGAGAAGTTGAAGAAATACAGATTTAAGCTGAATTCAAATCAATAAGCATTTATTAAGCACCCACGGTGTGTCAGATATTGTGTTATACATGGGAATACAGAGACAAAAACAAACGAGTCTCTGCCCTCCAGGAACTTATATTTTTCATGAGGGAAATAAAACATATGCTGATAAATTATTTTTGGGGTGAGGTAAGGTGAGTACAGAGGAGCACTAAGATTTGAGGTGTTTAGGAAAGGCCTTTTTATGGATGTAAAGAACAGATTTCCTAACAATCCAAGATGGCCAAACATGGAATGAGCTACTTGGGAGATAGCAAGTTCCCTGTTGCTAGAGATTGCACAAAAGATTCATGTACAGAGGCAAGTCAGAAAAGGTGACCTCTGAGGTCTTTTAATGCTTAAATTCATATTTTTGTGACCAGATCTACCCTTAATAAAGATTATTCTTCTAGCCATATAAAGAATGGATTGATATGCAATGGAGATAAATTAGAGGCCTTCCCAATAAGATCAGGGGTGAAACAGGGATGTCCATTATCACCCCTATTATTTAATATTGTCCTAGAAATGTTAGCTTTAGCAATCAGAGAAGAGAAAGGAATTAAAGGAATTAGAATAGGCAAGGAGGAAACAAAACTATCACTCTTTGCAGATGATATGATGGTATACTTAAAGAATCCTAGAGAATCAACTCAAAAATTACTTGAAACAATTAACAACTTTAGCAAAGTAGCAGGATATAAAATAAATCCACATAAATCATCAGCATTTCTATACATGACCAACAAAGTCCAGCAGCAAGAGATAGAAAGAGAAATTCCATTTAAAGTAACGGTAGATAATATAAAATACTTGGGAGTCTACTTGCCAAGACAAACCCAGGAACTCTATGAACACAACTACCAAACACTCTTCACACAAATCAAATCAGATCTAAATAATTGGAAAGATATCAATTGCTCATGGATAGGCAGAGCTAATATAGTAAAAATGACAATACTGCCTAAATGAATTTACTTATTCAGTGCCATACCAATCAGACTACCTAAAAATTATTTTATACAGCTAGAAAAAATAATAACATTATTCATCTGGAAAAACAAAAAATCAAGAATATCCAGGGAAATAATGAAAAAAAAATTCACAGGAAGGTGGGTTAGCAGTACCAAACCTGGAGCTCTACTATAAAGCGGCAGTCATCAAAACTATCTGGTACTGGCTAAAAAATAGAGTGGTAGATCAATGGAATAGGCTAGGCTCAGGAAATGCAGTAGTAAATGACACTAGTAATGTAGTGTTTGATAAACCCAAAGACTCCAGCTTCTGGGATAGGAACTCGGTATTTGACAAAAACTGCTGGGAAAACTGGAAGATAGTATGGCAGAAATTAGGCATAGACCAACATCTTACACCTTGTACTAAAATAAGGTCAAAATGGATACATGATTTAGACATAAGATGGTGATACCATAGGTAAATTAGGAGAGAAAGGAATAGTGTACCTATCAGATCTTTGGAAAGGAAAACAGTTTTTGACCAAACAAGAGATAGAGTATATTATAAAATGCAAAATGGATGATTTTGATTATGTTAAATTAAAAAAATTTTGTACAAACAGAAGCAATGCATCCAAAATTGGAAGGGAGGCAGAAAGCTGGAAAACAATTTTTGAGGCCAGTGCTTCTGATAAAGGCCTCATCTCTAAAATATATAGGGAATTAAATCAAATTTATAAGAATCCAAGTCATTCCCCAATTGAGAAATGGTCAAAGGATATGAACAGGCAGTTTTCTGATGAAGAAATCAAAGCTATCTATTCCCATATGAAAAAATGCTCTAAATCTCTAATGATTAGAGAGATGCAAATTAAAACAACTCTGAGGTACCACCTGACACCTATCAGATTGGCTAAAATGACAAAAAAGGAAGATAATAAATGTTGGGGAAGCTGTGGGAAAATTGGAACACTAATGCATTGTTGGTGGAGCTGTGAACTGATCCAACCATTCTGGAGAGCAATTTGGAATTATGCCCAAAGGGCGATAAAGCTGTGAATACCCTTTGACCCAGCAATTCCACTTTTAGGTCCTTTTCCCAAAGAAATCATGGAAGGGGAAAAGGGACCCACATGTACAAAAATATTTATAGCTGCTCTTTACGTGGTAGCAAGGAATTGGAAGTTGAGGGGGTGCCCATCAATTGGGGAATGGCTGGACAAGTTGTGGTATATGAATACAATGGAATACTATTGTGCTGTAAGAAATGATGAGCAGGAGGAGTTCAGGGAAACCTGGAGGGTCTTATGTGAGCTGATGATGAGTGAGATGAGCAGAACCAGAAGAACATTGTACACAGTATCATCAACATTGAGTGTTGATCTTCTGTGATGGACTATATTCTTCTCACCAATGCAATGGTACAGAAGAGTTCAAGGGAACTCATGATAGAAGAGGATCTCCAAATCCAAGAAAAAAAAAAAGAACTGTGGAGTATAGATGCTGATTGAACCATACTATTTTTTTTGTTTTGGGTGCTGTTGTTTTTTTTTTTCTATTTTGAGGTTTTGCATCACTGCTCTGATTTTTTCTCTTGTAACAGGATTAATGCAGAAATAGGACTAATGTTATTATGTGTGTATATCTATATGTATATGTATATGTATATAGATATATAGATATAACCTATATCAGATTACCTGCTGTCTAGGGGAGGGGGGAAGGAGGGGAGGGAGGGAGAAAAATCTGAAATTGTAAAGCTTGTATAAACAAAAGTTGAGAACTATCTTTACATGTAACGGAAAAAATAAAATACCTTATACATAAAAAAAAAGAATGGATTGAGGGGCAGCTAGGTGGCGCAGTGGATAAAGCACTGGCTCTGGATTCAGGAGGACCTGAGTTTAAATCTGGCCTCAGACACTTAACACATACTAGCTGTGTGACCTTGGGCAAGTCACTTAACCCCAGTTGCCTTACCAAAAGAAAAAAAAAAGAGGCAATTAAAACGTCCCAAGATCATGGCAAAATGGACATGTTCTAGGGTTAAAGTAGAAGAAATAGAGATGGGGAGGGCAGATGACAGATACATTATGAAAACATGGGATAGAGAACTTCATGATTAGACCTGAGAGGGAAGGGAGGGGGAAAATTAAAATGTGTATAATGGTGTAAACAAGTGAAACTGGGTGAATTGTGTTATAGATATAGTAAAGTCAAAAGAAAATAGAGGATTAGGAGGAAAAATTAGCTCAATCTGGACATATTGACTTTGAGGCAAAAGGACATACAGGTGAAGATATTCTGAATGTAGAAATAATACATTGAGCTGAAGATGTGGAATTGCAACTTTGAAGAAAATTTAGAGCTGTAGATATGTTTTTAGGTACCCATCTGTATAGAAGTGGTAGAGATATCCTTTAGAATGTTTTTTTTCCTTACCTTTCATTCTATAAAACATACTCTATCTTTTTTCACAATTAGAAAAGAGGTGCCATGGATTGAGAGTTGGGAGAGGCAGGCTATAATTCTGACTCTGCCACTAACTTGTTATATGACCTTGAGGAATTCACATCACTTTTTTGGGTCTCAGTTTCTGCATCTGTAAATTATCAAAGTTGGACTGAATGGTCTCTAGTATGCCTCTCACCTCTACATCCTATGACTCTAAGTCTTTGTACATGAAAATGGTGCAGTATTGATCCAGTCCTCTTGTTTGCCCTTCCTTTGCCTTTCTAATGATCAGAAACAAAGTCTCTTGCCATTAATCCTTTCATTAGCTTACCAGGGGGAGAAAGGCAGCCAAGGTAAATGCATGATTCGTGTTCTGAGAGAAGCTGGATTGCCTGGAAATCTTCTTAGCACTCACAAAACTCAGATCCTGAGACCTGTGTTAATTAGCTTTAAGCCTTCTACATGACAGGAACAGATGCTCAGCTTTTTCCCTCCCTGATGGGTGTGTCACTGAAATCAACAACCAGAGAGGAGATAACTCCCTCCCAGCTTGCTTTAGTCTCACAGAAGCAAAGAATCATGGAATATTTGTAGCTAGAAGGAATGTTAGAGTGGTTTTTTTTTTCCTAGTGCTACTTGGTCCAGATCTCTCCTTTGCTCCAATTACATTCTATTTTGTATATTACATTCTTATTTATATAGAAGGGATTTTAAATTTGGAGCCATATAGAATAAAATACAGGAGAAAGAAAACTGAATTTGAAGTCTAAGAACCTGCTCAACCTTGCTTCTCTATTTACTATCTGTGTGACCTTGGGGAAGCTAGTTAATTTATCTGTGCCTCTTTTCTTTCATCTTGAAAATGAAAAGGTTGCACCAGATGATCTCAGTCCCTTCCAACTAGAAATCTATGATTATATTATATTATAGACTCCTCAAAGGCTAGTACTGTGGCATCTGAATTACTAGTGTAGACATACATATGTATATATGCATATGAATTTATTATTTTATATTCATAAGATACAGCATGGCATAGTGGATCGAGAGCTGGCCTTGAATCCAGAAAAATCTAGGTTTAAGCCCTCCCTCTGACACACACAAGCTGTTTACCCTGGGAAAAGAATTTCACATTTCAGAGCTCTAGACAGCCCTCAAAGATTTTAATTTGTAGAAAAGCTGCTGACTTGAATTGGTAGAGGGACTTTTTTCTTATCTAGTAGTTCCTTCTACCAATGAAATCACAGGTCCAGGTCCTACCCTTTAGTCTAGTATATATGGTCTTACATATTAGAGACACAATATATGTTTGAGATGAATCCAGTCCAACCTTTTCATGTTCCTGATGACAAAACTTAGGGATAGAAAGGTCAGACAACTTTTTCAAGGTCAGACATCCAGTTGATGATCTAGCCAGGACCTGAACTTGGATCTGAGTTCAAATACAGCCTCAGATACTTCCTGGCTCTGTGACCCATGCTTCAATTTCCTCATATATAAAATGAACCAGAGAAGAAAATGGAAAACCACTTTAGTATCTTTGCCAAGAAAACCCCAAACAGGGTCACAAAGAGTTAGACAATACTGACCAACTGAAAAATGCTATACACCTCCAGAGAGAAAATTGATGAATTCTGAGTGTAGATTGAGGGATGCCTTTTCACTTTATTTCTTGCCCTTTTTTGGCAACATGGCTAATATGCAAATATGTTTTTCTTGATTTCACATGCATAATAGGTATCATGTTACCTCTCTTCTCATTGGGTGAGGGAGGTTGGTAGGGAGAGAATTTGGAACTCAAAGATTTAAAAATGAATATTAAGAATTATTTTTTTAAAAGAAAAGGTCTGGGGGGCAGCTAGGTGGAACAGTGGATAAAGCACTAGTCCTGTATTCAGGAGGACCTGAGTTCAAATCTGACCTCAGACACTTGATACTTACTAGCTGTGTGATCCTGGGCAAGTCACTTAATCCTCATTGCCCCACAAAAAAAAAGAAGAAGAAAGAAAATAAAAGTTCTCTTCCCACCTTTTCTCTGCTTTACATCCTTTTCTGTCTAGGAAGTGTCTGAGGCCAGATTTGAACTAAGAAAGATGAGTCTTCCTGACTTCAGCCCTGTAACTCTATCCACTGCTCCACCTAAGCTGACTATGGATGCCTTAGGAACTACTAAATAATTAACCTTCACTCTGGGAGTACTGGTAACTAATTATATAAGCTCCTAATAACATTGGGTGTTTTGAATAAGTCTAAACCATATTCTAGGAATAGGGAACTTCCAGTGAAAAAATGTCTTCAATCTATTTTGATCTGTACCTTCTTGGCAATTTAATGCCTTAGAGAGTTGACAGGGGCACTGAGAATTTAAGTGACTTGTCCAAGGTCACAAAGCTGGTATATATCAAAGGGAGAACTTGAACTTGAACTTGAACTGGAGTCTCCCAGATTCCAAAGTCAGATTGCTAGTCATTATGCCAGGCTGACTCTTATATTATATTTATATTATCTTGTGTTGTAATTAGTTTGTTCATGTTTTATCTCTACTACTATATTATAAATTCCTTGAGAAAAAGGGACCATGTCATTTCATTTATGTATTCCCAGTGTCTGGCATGTGAAGGGTACTTAATACATTCAATTCAAAAAACATTTATTAATGTTTATCAATACTAGGTGGCACAGTGAATAGAGTACTGGACCTGTAGTCAGAAAGACTTGAGTTCAAATATGGTCTCAGACAATTACTAGCTGTTTGACTTTGGACAAGTCGTGACCTCTGCCTGCCTCAGTATCCTCACTTGTTAAATGAAGATCATAATAGTACCTACCTCATTGGGTCATTGTGAGGATCAAATAAATGTGGTGCATATAGCAAGAGAGAGTGACCCACATATTTCAAAGTCCACTGGTTAATGGTGATGAGGAAAGGCTGAATAGATTAACTCTAGCCTCTTCTCCCCCACACTTCTTCAAGGGAGACTTTCATTCCTTCCTGAAGAGGAAGAAGGAAGCTGGGGCTAGAGGCCACCACTCTGCTCTTTTCAGAGATTGGAGGTTCAGGATAGAAGTATATCTAGTTGCTCCCTTACATATTATTAGTCTTGGGGATATTATCAAGTTCCATCTATTTTCTGATGTCACTTTGTCACTCTGAGGTGAAGAACAACTCCATCTCTATATACAAAGATTGAATCCTTCCCCACCTAATGCCAGTTGTACAATGGACATACAATGGATATACAAAATGGACATACAAAGAGAATAGCAAAGAAACCCATTTATCCAAATCAGTAGCAAAACAGAAATCAAAGAAGTTATACATAGGAGAATATACACCAGATAACACAGAGTAAAGGAGCTCTCCCATTGGGAGCAAGATAAGAAAACTCAACTGAGAGAGTGTCCTTGATCTCTTCCAACAGAAAACTCTCTCCAGTCAGCAATCTGGGAATAGGGACATAGTGGAGACTGTCAGTTCTTCTCTTGTCTTCTCAAAGTCTTTTTCTTCAGCAACCTGAAGTAGGGTCAACTTCTTCCTTCTTCTCTCTTGTAGTTGCAAGCCAGGAGTGCCCTCAAAAGTTGAGGTGACTCAACTCTCTAAAGAATTGAAGCTTGACCAGTCTCAAAGGTGACTGGCACTGAGGTGAACGGGAATCAAAGGGAACACTCACTTTGAAAGTCTGGAAAGGAACTATCCCTAAAGATTCCCTAAGTGAGATTCAAATGGGATTCAAAGGAGAGTCCTGGAAAGGACTGGCTGAGAACCGAAGCTCTTGCCTCTTACCAACTCAGCCCTTCCTCTCCCTACACACACACACACACACACACACACACACACACACACACACACACACACACACACACACACGGTAGAGAAGTCATCTCCACCAATAAAGAGAGCATCCCATGCCAATGGGGCTTTGTGACAGGGGTTGCATATGTAAAATCCTTGGCACAGTGCCTGGTACATAGTAGGTATTTATTTACTTATTCTCTTCCCCTTCTCCCAAATCACCTACTATGTAGAAGACACTATGATAGATTTGAAATACAGAAGCAAAAAGATGGAAACAGTCCCTGACTTTAAGGAATTTACATTCCACACAAATTATCATTTGTTGAACTGTTTAAATTAATTGGGGGAAGATAGAAAAGGAAATGCAAGTTAAGGGAAATAAAAGGAATAATGTGAGGTTGAGTTTTCTATCTGTTCCAGATAGCTCTATCATTCTGACACCGGTCCCTACAAGATTGGCTCTCAGTATTATCAGTTGCCTCAGTGCTGATACAATATCATTGTAAATGGGTGGTGCTTATGGGTCACTGCTTATTACCCCTATGTGCTAAAGGCAGATGGTTTTGTATCAGGAGCAGTTTCTTATTCTGTTACTCCGGCCCATCCTTGAGTAGAGTATCACCATTTGACCAGTCTTGCTAATTGTCTTGCCTGAAGTTAATTTCTTTACTAGCTCCTGTCTTGAAGATGTAATAATGCATGAATGAGATTCTTCTAAGTTTATGTTGTGTGAATATTTAATGCATGCTAAATAATAAGAAATGGAAAACAGATGGACATTTGGCCCAGAGATTAAACTTTATCTCTGTAATTAGGTGGTTTTGATGATGACTTCTGTAGGGTGTTTCTTTTTATTTGCCAAATGAGAGAGCACTCCATTGCCATTTCTCAGGAATGATGCAGGATTGGTAGTTTATCCAGTGCTTCTATTGCTTTTATCCACATACACCGAATGAATTGGACTTCACATGAATAGAGCTTTTTTCTCCTTTTTCTTTTAATTGGCATTTTCATTTCGTTATGTTCTCCTCCACCTCCTTTGGGTGAGAGAAGTGAAGGAAGGATGTTTCTGGTCAGGAATAGACTGCCTTGTATTTGCTCCTTATTGCAGATTAAAGACATTTAGGATCAGAGATAGATTTAGAATTGGAAGGGGTTTTAGAGATAATGCTCCCAGTGCTGAGTCTAGTGCCTGGGACACAGTAAGTGTTTAATAATTGCTTGTTGATTGACTGACTGACTTAATGGCATTTCCAGTTTTTTCAAACTGTGTAGTTCCATGATCCTCTGAAGGGAATGAATTTTAAACAAGGCTGGAAGAATAAGTGGGAGCCAGATTATGGAGAGCCTTAAATGCCAAGCTAGGAAGTTTGTATTTTATCCTAGAGGAAACAGAGGTTTTTGACTAGGGAAATGAGCTGGTCAGACCCAGACTATAGGAATTTCACTTGGACAGTTAAATGAGCATGTCTCACTTTAGTAATTGGAATGAAGGATCCTTGGGTTAGAGGGATTTAAAAAAGAGATGCATACTTGATCAGTTTCTCTTACCTGAATACCATTATCCTTTCCATATCTTGGGGGAGGGGGGTTAGGGCATGGCAGCCCCCCTCCCCAGTCATGTGGAAAATTTGCATAAAATTATTTGGCCCTCTCTTTGTATCAGAGAAGTCTGAATTACTATGGTATTAAAAGATAAAATATGTTGATATTATGCAATGCTAAATATATCCTATGCTATACATACATAATGCTCTACATATATTTTATGCATTTCTGAGTTTCTAAACCTTTTCTGTGTCATCTGCTGGCCTTCATGACTTCCTCAAAACTCCCCCCCCTCAAAATTTCCCATTTAATTTCTTTTGCTGAACTGGGGTATATTGAAACTGTGATGGGGTAAGTCACAACAGGGAAGGGATAACTGTGTATTCTTTCATTTGGTGACAAATGCCCCTCTAAAATGTAGTGACTGTAGTAATGCTGCATCCATGCTAGTGGATGGAAGGGAAAAGGAAACCCGACTACAAAATTGAAAATGTCCAAAGGACATTTATTAAAAGGCTATTCTTATAGGGGGCAGCTAGGTGGAGCAGTAGATAAAGCACCGGCCCTGGATTCAGGAGGACCTGAGTTCAAATCCAACCTCAGACACTTGACACTTACTAGCTGTGTGATCCTGGGCAAGCCACTTAACCCCCATTGCCCAGCAAAAAAAAAAAAAATGCTATTCTTATAGCCAGCTGAGGAAGGAGTCGGACACTATGGATTTCAACATCTGTATCCAGATTGGAGTAATGATATTATACCGTCACATATTGAGGTCACATGGCGGTTCCAAAGAAAACTCCCCAGATTTTCCTTTTTTGTACAAGAAAATTCCCTTCCCTAATGTTTATAAGAAACACTTTTTTTTTTCTGGGGCAATGAGGGTTAAGTGACTTGCCCAAGGTCACACAGCTAGTAAGTGTCAAGTGTCTGAGGCCAGATTTGGACTCAGGTCCTCCTGAATCCAGGGCCAGTGCTCTATCCACTGCACCACTTAGCTGCCCCCAGAAACACTCTTTTTATTTTTTAGTGAGGCAATTGGGGTTAAATGACTTGCCCAGGGTCACATAGCTAGTAAGTGTTAAGTGTCTGAGGCCAGATTTGAACTCAGGTACTCCTGACTCTAGGGCCGGTGCTCTATCCACTGTGCCACCTAGCTGCCCCAGAAACACTCTTTTTTTAGGAGTTCTAAGCTGGTTATAGGTGGGGAAGAATGTGTTACCTTGTACCTTTAGTTTCATATCTTTATGTTGGAATCTTTGAGCAGAGTAATTGCTTGAGGAGGATGGGAGTAGGAAAGAGGAGCATTCTCTGATTTTCTCAAGATTGTATATTGAGAGTCTTTTCTATGATGCCAGGTGCTGTGGGGTCATTTGGTCATAGATGGGCATATTAATTATGAAGCTATTTTTGCTCAATAAAGCAAAGGGGGAGGGCTATCTAGTAGGTTTTAGAGTGGAAAACATAAGGCAAGAGACAATTAAAATCTATAGGATACATGGAGATCTTCTAGCAAGAGTAAGGAGAATGACCTTAGGTTATTGTCTCAAGAGATGAATCAAAGGTCTTGTGGAATGGTTTTTATTTTTCCCCTCAGTTGCTACATGTGAAATACTAGTTAAGATTCTATAAATTAACTTCCAGTAAACAAAAATCTCTACAAAGGTTAAAGTGCTTATCTCAAATGTGTATATGTATGAATATATTCTATAAAAATTGATGCATTTATACCTTTGGTCATGTTTGGGGAGGGGAAAGTAATAAACATTTATATAGTGCCTACTATGTGCCAAGCACATTATAGATATTATCTCATTTGATCCTCACAACAACCATGAAAAATATGTGCTGTTATGATCGTTTTTATAATTGAAGAAACCAAGGCAAACAAAGGTTAAGTGAGCTGCCCAAGGGCACATAGAGTTACTAATAAGTATCTGAAGCTGGATTTGAACTTGTCTTTTTGACTCCTGATCCAGAACTCTATCCACTGTGCTACCTAGTAGCTTGCTTAGGCAGCAGGACATGGATGATGAGTGAGTGATGGATACTGAGAAAAAAATGGTCATATAGGTAGGAGAACTAGAAGAGAGCAGGACATCAGATGAAAAAAAAAAAGAAGTGTCCACAAGGAGGGTTTGATCAACAGAGTAAAAAACCAGAGAGATGAAGGATGAAGGCAGAAATGGCCATTGGAGTTAATTGAAGCAGAGTTTGTCTGCGGACCAGAGCATTTGTCTGTTGCTTCTCTGGGCCATTGAAGTTCTCCACTGTGACCTGCCTTTTCACCCTGTATTGGTGGGAGCTCAGTATTACCCTCTAGGCAGCTAGGTGGCACAGTGGATAGAGCATGGGGCCTGGAGTCAGGAAGACTCATCCTTCGTGAGTTCAAATCTGGGTCTCAGATACTTCCTAACTGTGTGACCCTGGCCAACTCATGTAATGCTATTTGCTTCAGTTTCCTCATCTGTCAAATGAGCTGGAGAAGAAAATGGCAAACTGCTCCAGTATCTCTGCTAAGATAATCCCAAATGGGGTCATGAAGAGTCAGACATGACTGAATAGCAACAACAGCATTACTCTCTTTTTTAAATGTTTTATTATTTTCCAGCTGCATGTAAGGATAGTTTTCAACATTTGTTTTCATAGGATTTTTTGTTTTGGTGAGGCAATTGGGGTTAAGTGACTTGCCCAGGGTCACACAGCTAGAAAGTGTCATGCCTCTGAGGCTGGATTTGAACTCAGGTACGCCTGACTCCAGGGCCGGTGCTCTATCCACTGTACCAACTAGCTGCTCCTCATAGGATTTTTAGTTCCAAATTTTCTCCCACCCTCCCTTCCCTCCCTCCTCCCCAAGACAGAAAGCAATCTGATATAGGTTATATATACATAATCACATAAACATATTTCTGCATTAATCATATTGTGAAAGAAGAGTCAGAACACAAGGGAAAAAAGAAGGAAAAAAACCAGCTCCACAGTAGAAATAGTATGGTTCAATCTACATTCATAATCCACAGTTGTTTTTTCTGGATGTTGAGAAAATTTTCTATCATGAGTTCTTTGAAATTGTTTTGGATCATTGCACTGCTGAGAAGAGCTAAGTCTATCCCCATTGTTCATCATACAATGTTGCTGTTACTGTATACAGTGTTCTCCTGCTTCTGCTCCTCTCAGCATCCGTTCATGTAAATGCTTCCAGGTTTCTCTGAACTCCTCCTGCTCATTATTTCTTACAGAGCAATAGTATTCCATTACATTTCATATACCACAATTTGTTTAGCCATTCCCCTATAGATGGGCATTCCCTCGATTTCCAATTCTTTACTACCACAAAGAGAGCTGCTATAAATATTTTTGTACATGTGGGTCCTTTTCCCTCTTCTATAATCTCTTTGGGATAAAGACCTAGCAGTGGTACCACTGGGTCAAAAGGCATGAACAGTCTCATAGCCTTTTGGGCATAGTTCCAAATGGTTGGATCAGTTCACAGCTCCACCAACAATGCATTAGTGTTCCAATTTTTCCACAGCTTCTCTAACATTTGTTATTTTCCTTTTTTGTCATATTAGCCAATCTGATAGGTGTGAGGTGGTACTTCAGAGTTGTTTTAAATAACAGCATTACTCTCAGAAAGATTTCAATTCTTCAAGATCCTGTTTTCATTAATATATATTTTACCTCCACCAACATAGATCATTTCCCATTTATCTCTTAGTACATAGTCTCCATAAATTTTTGGGACAGAAAGAAGTCATCAGCTTGTGGCCACCTTTCTAATGATCAGCCTCTCTGAACTTAGCTTGTCTGTCTTCCTGATGACAAAAGACACAATCTGCCCATATTCAAGCCTTTCCACTTTTCTAGGGCCTATAATAACTTGTATTCTGTTGGCATAACCTTAGAGAATCTAGAGTTATTTCATATTAGGGTGAAGCTTAGAAGTGAAACAATTAGAAAAGCCTTGATTACAGATAGGTAAAGCAGTAGACAACACTCACTGAGCCTGGTATCAGGAAAACCTGACAAATCTGATCTAAGACACTTACTACCTGTGTGACCTTGGGCAAGTCATTTAACCTGTCTGCCTTAGCTTCCTCATCTATAAAATGGGAATAATAAAAGTATCTCACTTTCAGAGGTGTTGTGAGGCTCAAATGAGATAATAATTGTAAAGTGCTTAGCACTATGTCTGGCACATAGTAAGGAGTATATAAATATTATTATTATTATTAGTTTGGTCTCTGATTTCATCAGTGCAGAAAGTTCTCGGTGTTGTAGAAACCCTTTCCAACAATTCAGATTGGCTACTCCTGGAATTTATAGTCTTATACAGGTATCTGGGGACAGTGAGAAGTTATGCAATTTATTTGTCCATGGTCACAGAGTAAGTGTGTATCAAAAGTCAAGACTTGAAACTGCATCTTCTGGTCTCCCAAATTTCTATTCTCTTCATAAATGTACTATTTTCAAGTAAGCATAGGGTTAAAGGTCAGAGAACAGACGCCAGACCTGAAATAAGATAATTCTTTTCAGGAAGAAAAGGAGGTTCATCCTCACTTCTACCACTTATCCACTACGATCTCACTGGGTTTTTTCTCATTGGGCCTCTGGGGTGTCTTCCTTTCCTGCCAGAAGACATTCATAGAAAAACAAATGTCCTGATGAAGAGGAGAGGATGGGTCTACTTTTATATACCTAAACATGAAAGCTTCTCAGCTGTGATTTTCAAGTGCATGGGATCTTCTCCATTCCTCCATTTCAATACTCAAAATAGGAAAATAATCCAAGAATCCACCCCCCCCAACCTCCCTCCCCAAAGCAGCAATGGGAAACAGCATATTATTGCTTTTGAATGAGACTCTATCACTTTTCATAATAGAGATGTTTAGATGTTCTGCTAATCAAGTGCTTAGACTGGTTGAACATCTGTAGGTGCTTTATCTTGGTTAATAGGGATATTTTAAGGAGCCTGGCTTAAAGGAAACATGACTGGGCATATTTCATTCAATACCAGGTCGTTCAGATATAATCTCTTTCCCTGACCCATTCCTCCACTGTTCACTTAGCTTGGAGGCTGCAGTGTGATCAGGGAGAAAACTTTGACCTTTGGGCCAGAATGAGCTTGAGATGCTGTTGCTACGTTGGACTCTTCTGAATGTGTGAAGTAGAATTACAAATAATTCTAGAACTGGAAGAAAACTCCACAGAGCTCATTCTTAACTCCTGTTAGTTAGTTTCTACCTCCTAGAAGGCAAAGACTCAATATAATATTTATATTTAATGAGCTGTAGCATTTATATTTAATAAATTTGATGATAATACTAGTAGTGGTTGGAGCAATGGTGATAAATCTAAAAGCCATCCCTTCTAGTTTGACTATATCTAATTTTCCCTGATTTTGTGGGCAGCTAAGTGGTGCAGTAGATAGAGCCCTGGCCCTGGAATCAGGAGGACCTGAGTTCAAATCTCAACTGAGACATTTACTAACTGTGTGACCCTGACCAAGACTCTTATCCCCAATTGCCTTAAAACATCCGGGGCCATCTCCAGTCATCCTGATGTATATTTTGCCAGAGGGAGTTTGGTGACCTTGTACAGTCCTCTTTCACTTAAATCAAATTCAGTGCAAATCATGAAATCACCCCATTGTCATGGTTATCTTCAAGAAACAAAGGACAAACAACTTGTATAAGATTTCATTACATCCTCCTTGTGATTCCCATTAAGTCCAGAGACAGCTGGTGTTGCATTTCTAGGTGCTCTATGTGAGATGCCAAGGACTTAGGAAGACCTTGTTGATCTTCTTTAAGCAGAGAACCTATATCTTGCCCTACTCTTCAGGGAAGCCATTCCTGCACACAGGACCTCTGAAGGATGGAAGTACCTAAGGCTAGTTGGATCCTTCAGGAGCTGCTATATTTGGGAAATAGTATAGGATACAAGATAGAATGATGGTTATGGAGTCAGAAGACCTGGGTTCAAATCCTGCCTGAAGTTAGTAAAGAAATGATCATGAGCAAGTCATTTAAAACTCAAAGTCTTCATTTGTAAAGTGGGGATAATTATAATACTACCTGCAGCCAAGAACTGTTGTAAAGAAACTGTTTTGTAATCTTTTATTACAGCTTAACTTTATATATATACATATATATAATTTTAGTGCTCCCCCTACCCATCCCCTCAACATGTCCCAACTTTTAAAAAAATGTTTTTGTTTATTTAATTAAATATTTGCCAATTAAATGTAAACAATATTATAGTTCTATAAGAAATAATGAGCAGGTGAATTTCAGAGCAACCTGGAAAGACTTACATGAACTGATGCTGAGTGAAGTGAGCAGAACCAGGAGAATATTTTACACAGTAACAACAAAGTTCTGTGATGATCAACTATGATAGACAGTTCTTCTCAGCAATACAATGATCCAAGACAATTCCAAAAGACTCAAGATGGGAAATGTTATTCACATCCAGAGAAAGAACTGATGGAGCCAAATGCAGATTGGAAGGTACTATTTTCACTTTATTTTTTTCATAGTTTCTTCTTTTACAACATGACTAATATGGAAATATTTTTTACATTATTGCCCATATATAACCTATATTAATTTGCTCGCCATCTTAGGGAGGACAGAAGGGAAGGAGGGAGGGAGAAAAATTTGGAACTCAAAATCTTACAAAAATAAATGTTAAAATTGTCTTATGTAATTGGAACATACATTTTTGAAAAAAGTGTGCTTCAATCTGCATTCAGAGTTCATCAGTTCTCTCTTTGGGGGTAGATAGTGGTTTTTTTATCATGAGTCCTTTGGAATTGTCTTCAATCATAATCTTGATTGGAATAGCTAATTTTTTCATAGTTGATATCTTTATACTATTGCTGTTACTGTGTACAATATTCTCTCACTTTGCTTACCATGAGTTCATATGTATCTCCCCAGGTTTTTCTTAATCCATCCTGCTCATCAGTTCTTATAGCACTATAACAGTATTTCATCAAAATCATATACCATGACATGTTCAGAAATTCTCCAATTGATGAGCACCCCCTTAATTTCCAATTTTTCGCCACCACAAAAAGAGTTGTTACAAATATTTTTGTACAAATAGGTCAGTTCCCCCTTTCCTTTGATCTCTTTAGGATATAAACCTAGTAGTGGTATTACTGGGTCAAAGGATATACACTGCTTTATAGCCCTTTGGACATAGTTCCAAATTGTTCTGCAGAATGGTTGGATTAGTTCACAATTCCACCCACAGGACATCAGTTTTCTGATTTCTCCACAACCCCTCCAGCATTTGTCTCTCATGTTAGCCAATCTGATAAGTGTGAGGTGGTGCCTCAATGTTGTTTTAATTCGAATTTCTCTAATCAGTAATTATAGAGCATTTTCTCACATGATTATTGGTAGCTTTGGTTTCTTCTCCCCAAAACTGCCTTTTCATATCCTTTGATCATTTATCAACTAAGAAATGTCTCTTATTTTTATATATTTGTCTCAGCTCCCTATATATTTGAGAAATGATGCCTGTATCAGAAAAAATTGATATAATTTTCTCACTTTCCTTTTTCCTTATAATTTTCATTGCATTAATTTTGTTCATGCAAATGCTTTCAAATTTATTGTAATCAAAACTATTGATTTTTACTTCCTGTAATCTTCTTCATCTATTTTTTTGGTCATAAACTCTTCCCTCATCCATAGATCTGACAGGTACATTTTACCATACTCCCCTAATTTACTTATATTACCTTTTATGTCTAAGTCATTTATCCATGGTCTATGCCTACATTCTGCCAAACTGCTTTCGAGTTTTCCCAGAAATTTTGTAAATATTGAATTCTTAGCCCCAAAGCTTGGATCTTTGGGTTTATCAAACACTAGATTATTATGGTCATTTACAACTGCATATTGTGTACCTTATTCTTAGCCAGTTCCAGATAATTTTGATGATTACTGCTTAGTAATATACTTTGAAATCTGGAACTTATCTACTTTCTTAATATTTTTTCCAATGATTCTTTTGATATACTTCACCTTTTGTTCTTTTAGATGAATTTTGTTACGATTTTTTCTAGCTCTATGAAATAATTCAACAGTAGTTGAATTGGTATGGCACTGAATATATAAATTAGGTAGAATTGTCACTTTTATTATTTTAGATTGGCCTATTCACAACAAATTAACATTTCTCCAATTGTTTAGATATGTCAATATTTGTGTTAAAAGTGTTTTGTAATTATGCTTATATAATCCCTAACTTTTTCTTGGCAAATAAACTCCCAAGTATTTTATATTGTCTGCAGTTATTTTAAATGGATTTTCTCTTTTTCTTTCTTCCTGCTGGGTTTTGTTGGTAGTATATAAAAATGTTGATGATTTATGTAGGTTCATTTTATATCCTGCAACTTTGCTGAAGTTGATAATTGTTTCAATGAGTTTTTTTAGTTGATTCCTTAGGGTCCTCTGAATATACCATATCTTCTGATAGTTTTGTTTATTCGCTGCCCATTTTTATTCCTTCAATTTCTCTTTCTTGTCTGATCATTATAACTAGCATTCCAGTACAATATTGAATAATAGTGGTGATAACGGACATCCTTGCTTCACCTGCTTCAAGTTTATCCCTGTTACATTTAATGCTTGCTCTTGGTTTTAGATAGATACTACTTATATTTTAAGAAAAGTTCCATTGATACCTATGCTTTCTAGTGATTTTAATAGGAATGAGTGCAGTATTTTGTCAAATGCTGTGTCTATTGATACAATCATATAATTTTTGTTTTTGTTATTGATATAGTCAATTGTGCTGACAGTTTTCCTAGTATTGAACCACCCCTGAATTCCTGGTATAAATCACACCTGGTTATAGCATATCATGTCTTTATATGCTTAGCACCTCAAATAAAACAGGGTTTAGACATAACTGGCATAAGGTCATGTTGACTGGTATCTTTTTGCAATAGCATTAGCAATGCATATGACAAATCTGGGCATCCATGTGTGCTAGAACCAGCAGTCAATTGTTAAGTTTTCAGTATGACCATATAGCTTAGAAATTAGTAAATGCTACAAAACATGGCTTGATTGATTGTTTGTTGATTGGGCTTAAGAACATGATGGAGAAAATTTTATTATTTAATTTTAATTTTAATAATTAAACTTAAAAGTATGTAATGTTTAAATTGTTTGGGGTTTCTTTTTTCTTTTCTTTTCTTTTTTTGGGGGGAGATTTCATTTTTAAACATTTGCTAGCAGCCCCCTGTAAAACTTTCACTATAATCATGATATTTCTCTATAACATTTTTCAGCTTATTGTCTATTTATAAGGCTTCCAGGGAAGTTCATAGCATTTTACCTAGAACTGTATAGTGAAAATAATTATAACACAGTATATAATGTAAAAACATAATGTAATATATTCTACTTATCCCTTCTGGAAGAATTGAGAAAGAAAGTTCTGTGCCAGGTCCTAAATTCCTTTATTGGCCCTGTGCTACATGTTCAATAAATGTTCATTGCTATACTTGCTGCTGGTGCTCTTCTCTGTCCTTCATTCTTCACATTAATGGGTGTCCCAGTACCACATGAGAATTACCAAGCTGTTCTCTATCACTGTTAACCTTTATTTTTGGGCTCCTGTCCATGAAGATAATCTGTCCCATGCTCCTCCTCCCACAGTGAAAGTTAACTTTTTTAGATTGGCCTCTGCATAAGACTGGACCAGCAAGAATTATATTGCCAGTGCAAGTAATCAGTTGAACTCCCTGAAAATAAATTATTCTGCATTGTGGTTTTACAGATTCCTTAGTGGTGTTACATATCAGCAACACAGGCTAAGAAATGAAGAACCTTCATCTTGGCACGTGTTACTCACTCAGCTAGTGCATCCTGGCAAATCCCATTTGCTTCCCCAACAAAATGATTTTGGAGCATTTCCATTTATTACACATTTAATTGCATTTTAATTGGTGCAGCTGTTTGCAGTGTGTTTGAGGCATACTGGAATAATATTATTGGCACCCATCTCCAGCATGTTTCTTACAATGGATTACATCATCATATGTCAGAACTTTGTACATGGCCCCTCCCAAGCTTAATCAGAAACTAAGTGTCTAGAAAAAAAGTTTCTGATCTGCTGTAGAGTCATCAGAATGATGTGGTAGCCCAAAACAAAACAAAGCCCTCAAACAAAGGAGTGCAGCAGAGACTGTTTGAAAAGACATAGATAGATCAAGTATGAAAAAAGTTGAACTCTTGCTATATCTGGAATGTCAGATTCCCAGGTCTCATATTTTTGGAAGGCTCCAACATGGTAGAATATCCCCAATTAGGAAACCATTGAAGAATCATTTGAAGCCAATAGATTATGTTTAGTTTGGTGAAGAGAAGACTTGGGAGGTGGAAAACATTATAGCTGTCACCAGCTATTTGAAGGACTGTCATGAAGAAGAGAAATTTGCTTTATTCTGCTTCCCAAGTACAAAATGAGGAACAGCAAATAAAAGTTCCATGGACTCTGGATTAATAAAACAACAATGACAACAACAATATCAACAACAACAAATCTTACCAACAATTACAACTGTATAGAAATGTAATTATTGTCTTGAGAGACAGTGAGTTCCTCATCACAAAAAGTCTTTAAGAAGGAATCTGAGTGTCTATTTGTTGGAGATGAATTTTGTTCCAAGTAAGGCTGGACTCGATGGTCTCCATGGTTCCTTCCTACACTTGGATTCTCTGATTTTTTTAACTCTTAGAGCAGTTGGGATAAAATGGGCCAAAGTCTTTTCACATACTGTCAAAGGAATTATAAGTATTCCTTGTCATCTGAAAACTAGGAAAAGGTTTGGTACTGAAACTACACGTTGTGCACAGGTCCATATAAAAATAGTTGTCTTGTTTTTGCACTAGAGTTATTTTCTAATATATCTCTTCTCACTGAACCCTCCTTTATAATAAAGAAAAACAATTGAGCAAAACTAATTAACATAGCAACCACATCAAAAAGTATATGCAACATTCCACATCCATAGTCCCTCAAGACAGAAGGATTATTTCTATTTCCTTCTTTCTTTCTTTCTTTTTTTTTTTTTTTGGTGAGGGAATTGGGGTTAAGTGACTTACCCAGGGTCACACAGCTAGTAAGTGTTATGTGTCTGAGGCCAGATTTGAACTCAGGTCCTCCTGAATCCAGGGCCAGTGCTCTATCCACTGTGTCACCTAGCTGCCCCTCTATTTCTTTTCTTGACTAGTTTTAGTCGCTGGAATTAAATCAAGTTTGGCTGCCTTTCAGGGTTGTTTTTATTTGCGTTATTAGATTCCCTGTATATATTATTTTCCTAGTTCTATTTACTTCACATGGCATCAGTTCATATAAATCTTCCCATGCTTCTCAGAATTCTTTATATTTATGTTTCTCATAGCATAGTGGCATTCCATGGTGTGCAGATTACACACACACACACACACACACACACACACACACACACACACACACGTAATATGTATATTCCTCAATTGAGAGGTACCCATTTTGTTTCTAGTTTTTTGCTACTACAAAAATCACTGCTCCAAATAATTTTGGCATTTGTGGGAGCCATTCTTTCTACATTTAACTTATTTGAAATTATGTCCAGTAGTAAAACTACTGGGTCAAGTGCAGATGCTATCTTATTAAAAATAGAAGTACTGTCTTGGCCTGAGGACAAGAGTCCATATAGTCAGTTTGGTATATCCTAGATTCTTACTAATGTTTCCCTTCTGTTAATTAAATTATCTGAGGATTTCTCTTGCCTGATGTTTTGTTTTCGTTTTTGTTTTTTGGTGAGGTAATTGGGGATAAGTGACTTGCCCTGGGTCACACAGCTAGTAAGTGTCAAGTGTCTGAGGCCGGATTGAACTCAGGTCCTCCTGAATCCAGGGTCAATGCTCTATCCACTGCGCCACCAGTTGCCCCCCCTGATATTTTTTTAAATGGAGATTTGGAAAGTTGAGATGCAGTGGAAAATATATTGAGAGACTCAGATTCTAGTTGCCATTTTGCCACTAAGTATGCATATGATCTTAGGCAAAGCATCTACACTACTTTGGCCTTGGTTTCTTCATTTGTAAAATAAGGATACTGGGCTAGATGGTCTCTAAGGTCCTTTTCTGTTCTGTGATCCTATATTACAGTCCAATTTTTTACAGAACACATATTATTAACAGAAAACACCTTGAAAAGGAAACAATTGTAATTTGTATTACAAATTTAGAAATTGTTCAGACATAAAGTATGCATTACTTTTCGCCTGTGTTTAAATTTTTCTTTGTTTATCCTTCATATTCCCTATACCCCATGTAGATTGGAGTATTCTGTCTATCTCGTTTTGATCTATGGGCATATAGGGAAAATGAGTTGGTATGCCTACACAGTCTGGTAGAGTATGCCCATCATCCTTACCTTTTCCTTCAGAGAAAGGATCGTGAAAATGCTCCCCAACACTGGACACATACTCTGTCCATGTTCATAGAAGAGAATATAGGACAGTGAATACTCCCCCTGGGTATGCTGATATACCCCTTCCTACCTCCACTCCCCATTCTCTATGTATACCATTGTTCTCACCCTGCCTTTCTCTTCCCACCTCCCTCCCCATCATATTGTTCTACAAACCTGGAACATAAACCTTTTAAGGTCCAATTTACACTTCATCTGTTTCATGAAGTCTTTTCTGATGTCCCTAGCTTGGATTTATCTCTCCCTCCTCAAACTTCTCATATTCCATGGATCTTCCTGTTGAACTTATTAGATTCTACTTTGGGTAACAGTTATTTTGTTCTTGTCTTATCGCCCCTCATTCCCCACAACACCCATTAGACTGTAAGCTTCTTAAAGGAGGGAGAGAATGTCGAGTTTCATTGTTGTACCTCAATGGCAACACATTGTTGCTAAAGAAAAGCCTGTTGAATTGGATTGAAACAATGGTGACCTTCCTTAGAGTTTGTTCCTCAGTTCATCTTTCTGTTAAATGTACCCCAAGCAGTCTGATACAAATGCTAAACAGTCAGAGAATAAAGGGATCAAGTTCATTCTGAAAATGCAGACAGATTATAATAACATTTCAATTATTCATGGATCATTTATCCAATTATTAAACTCTCCTTTTCTTGGGGCTACTTCTTTGCTTATTATTATTATTATTAATTAATAATGAGAAAAATGAACATTTTTGTAGTTCTTTGAAGTTCACATGGCCCTTTCCTCACCACAACCCTGAGAAGTAAGTGTAAATTACCTTGAGTGTTGAAGCACAGTTGAGCCCATGCAAAGGTCAAAATCCATGGTAGTCTTTACTCACCAGACAAATTGTCATCTAGCTATGTCTTCTCCATCTTATACGTGAAATTCATCTTTTAAAAATTCCAGTGTGCCTCTTTAATTTTATCCCCTTTGCCTTTCTTTTTAGTCCTAGCACCTAGCAGGGCTTTGCACATAGTTGTTGTTGTTGTTCATCCTTTCTTTTTTTTTTTTTGGTGGGGCAATGGGGGTTAAGTGACTTGCCCAGGGTCACACAGCTAGTAAGTGTCAAGTGTCTGAGGCCGGATTTGAACTCAGGTCCTCCTGAATCCAGGGCCAGTGCTCTATCCACTTTGCCACCTAGCTGCCCTCATCCTTTATTTTCAAAGAGGACTAATGAGACCACAGGGTGATGTCTTAACTCGTGGGTGAATTGGATTCAAGTGAGACAGAGTTGCACAAAATCCTAAGGCTCACTCTCTCTTTCAGAGTCCTTGCCACTGGCAAGATAAAAGGCAGGAAAACTGGCAATGACCTGGGATGCAGTGGATGACCTTGGTGTCTTCCGTGTCTGACCAAGCTGTAAGCTATCCACAGCACCTTCTTTAGCCATCCTCAAGGTAGTTGAAAGAAATTGTTCTCATCTGCCCCTTCCACTGGGGGGGTTCTTCACATGCTTGGAGTAAATGTCCCCCTTAATTCACCAACAGATCTGAGGTCTGTCAACCTGGTTTAGCATCTTTGCTGAGATGGTTTTATTGGGATGTGGCTGTTGTCCATGCTACAACTTCTTGGAGCTGTAGAGTTGGGTGACAGATAGATGCCAAAGGTGGAAGAAAAGTCCTGAAAAGGGCTCGGCAAGCCCTCTCATCGGAGGTACTGGTCCTCCCTGATATACACCCTTCCATTCATCCCTGGCACATAATAAGTGCTTAATAAATTCTTGAAGGTTGACTTTAACCCCAAATTTTAGCCTGATAAGATCTTCTTAAATGCTGGCTCTGACATCCAATAATTAGTATCACCTAAATTACTTCCCCCTGTATCCTTCCCTTTTCCCTCCCAGAGAGTCATCCCTTAGAGCAAAGTGGTTTTTTTAAAGAGTAAGAGAAAAAAAATGAAAATATCCGATATTCTATGCAAGATTCCATAGCTAGGAAACACCGCCCCCCCCCAACCTCTGCAATGAAGAAGGGAAAGATGTTCGACATTCATTTTTATAACTATCCTTCTTTGCTTTGTCATTTACAAATGAGTGCAAAGTATTCCTTTATCCATGTAACTGAAAAACATGTGAAACAGCATATGGTCAAGAATAAACCCCTGAGAAACGTCTAGAAACCTTCAAAGTTGAGGTTAAACCATTAATGACTTTTCCTGGGCTCTGACCATTCATTTTGTTCTGAATCCAATTAACTATACTCTCATCTGCCCCCATATCTCTCTATCTTGTCCACAATAATAGCATGAGAAACATTTTTAAATGCATTAAATCTAAACTATCTAAATCTAAAATTGATATAAACTACATTTATTCCCCTGAGATCCTAGTCTACTGAGCTTGTAAAATAAAAGGAAATTAGATTATTATGGCACAACCTGGTCTTCATGAAATCATGCTGGCTCTGTGGTCACTACTTCCTTTTCTAATTTTTTAAAACATTCTGGAATTTTGATAGGGATTAGATTCATTGATCTATAGTTTGGAGATTCCAAACTATATATCCCTCCCCCCTTTTTTTTGAAAATCTGGACAGAATGTTCCATTCTTTAGATTCCATTCAATACAATTTTTCAAGATCACTGAGAAAGGCTCACCAGCTTTTTTGGTACTCAATGATGTCATTCATCTGGGTCTGGTAAGTTGAACTCATCAAGTCTAATAGCTTTTATTGGGTATCACTTTCTAGGATCTATTTTTGTTTTGTCTTTTCCAATTCAAGGATTATTCCCCTAGGTAGAGAAAAGAGAAGAAGGTAGAGAAAAAAGGTAGAGAAAAAACTAATAGTTTTTACTCTCTCTCTCTCTCTCTCTCTCTCTCTCTCTCTCTCTCTCTCTTCCATTATATCTACTACATATTGTCTATCGCATCATTGATCCTCCAGTTTTCCTCAGGAAGTTCATCTATGGAATTTACTATTGACCTTTTCCCTGAACCAGGAGTAAGAAAGTGAACTGCATCTTTGATGCCAAAGACCTGAATTTTCATCTCAACTCTACTATTTACTACCTGGGGAACCTTGGGTATCTTAGGATCCCTTAGGAACCTCATTTTCCTCATAAGTAAAATACATTCCTTCCCTATGTCACAGGTGAGGCTACAGTAAGTGAGATCACTGTAAATGGTGAAGCACTGTACAAATTATTGGGTCAGAAAGATGTTCAGCTTGCTAAGAAACTTCCCCCCCCCCAAATCCTGAATTCTCTTTTTGTTTCTTTTTGCAGGGCATTCAACATTCTAGGCACACTAGTTGGTTGTTGTTGTTGTTCAGTTGTTGTTGTTGTTTTTTTGTTTGTTCGGTTTTTGTTGTTGTTATTTTTGCATTTTCTCCAACATGACACTCCATCTCTCATTTCTTTGCCTTTGCTCCGGCTGTCCCCCACTCTCTTTTTATCTTCAGATCTTCATTTCCCTGAATTCCTTCAAGACTCAGCTCATATCCTACTTTCTATGGGAAAGTCTTTCCTAGTCTCCCCAGCTGTGCCTGCCTTTCCTTCTGAGATTACCTCTAATCTATTCTTCATATAACTTGTGTACCTAGTTATTCATACTTATTTGTCTCAGCCTTAAAATGTGAGCTCAATGAGAGCTGGAACTATTTTTGCCCTTTTTTGGTATCCTGAGCTTTTAGCACAATGCTTGGCACATAATAATTGCTTAATAAATTTTTGCTGATCATTAACTCACTGACTTTCTGAGTGCTGAGTAACCTGAGAAAATTTTCCTGAGATTTGGAAAATTGTTCTATCTATTACTTAGGATACTGGTTACATTGGATTCCCAATTTACCTCTGCCTATTAATAACACATGGTGTTTGCTTAGCAGGGGCTAATGTGATTGTAACTGAATGAGTAACAGATTCATCAGTGGTTAATTATGTTTCAGTGATTAATTCAGCTTTCTATCAGTAGTCAGATCAGGTTGTTTTTCTTATAGCTGATAGACTTGTGTTCCTCGTACATGATTTTCACTGGATGGGGGCAAGAAGGATAAACATCTCAACTCTCTAAAGAAAAAGATTTTAAAATTCCAAATTAGATCTAGTTACTTCTGGAATTAACTGGGATGCTATCTCTATTCCACAGGCAAAGCAGACTAAGACCATAAAATTACATTGGTCCAAGTTATCATCATGTTGCCAGGAACCAGAAGTAATTTTATTTGTACCCTTTAAAAAAGTGCTATGTAATTTCTGCTATGATTTAATGAATTGTACTCAAAGAACTGAGTCAGACAGGACTCCCCTGAATACAATATGCCTTCCTGGATGTTCTGTGGGTCTCAGGGTCAGCAGTATCCACTGGGAGCCATGGTGTTAGAGACTGGGCTTTTTGTTGGATCCTTCTTCTAAGATTCTGGGTTTTCTAGAGCAGTTATCAAACATACTGGCCCATCTTTATTCAAGCCTACAACATTCCTTATTGAAATGTTTTTTTCTTTTCCTTTTTTTCTTTTTTGTGGGACAATGAGGATTAAGTGACTTGCCCAGGGTCACACAGCTAGTGTCAAGTGTCTGAGGCCACATTTGAACTCAGGTCCTCCTGAATCCAGGCCCGGTGCTTTATCCACTGCACCACCTAGCTGTCCCCTCTCCCCCCCTTGTTGAAATATTTAACAAATTTTTTTTAAAAAATCAATAAAACACAGGCTAATTAATGGTTTTTTAAATCAATATGTGGCTAGTGGAGATCCTTATCTATGGTTCAATGACTCCTGTTTCTGTTTGAGTTTGACACCACTGCTCTACAATGCTTCTTTGACTCTTGGGCTCCACTGAAAGTCTTGAAAATAGGTTTTGCCAGGGCAGCTAGGTGGTGCAGTGGATAAAGCACCAGTACTGGATTCAGGAGAAGCTGAGTTCAAATCTGACCTCAGACACTTGATACTTACTAGCTGTGTTACCCTGGGCAAGTCACTTAACCCTCTTTAATGATTGGAATGACGCCACCTGCTGGAGACTTACTGTAGAAAAGCTGCGCCATGAGGCAAACATCTCTGAGGGCAAGACCATGGGTCTTTTCTTTGGCGTCAGGAAATGGCGTTTGCTGGTGGGAGGAGGAAGGGGGAGCCAGGTGCTCTGTCTCGCACTCTTTTCCTGAGGACGATGATGGAGAAGGGAGCTAGAAATGCACTCTCCCTTTAATAGATAGGAATCTAGGCCTTTTCTTCTCTCTTTACCAAATTCTTATTCTATTTAATAAATGTTTAAAGTCTAACTCTCACTAAAGCTTATAATTTATTGGCAACCACTCATTAGATATTTTTAGACAGTTTAGCTAGAATTTTAGCCCTTAACACCTCATTTCCCTGAAAGAAAAAAAAAAAAAAAGAAAAGAGGTTTTGCCAGTCCTACTACAGGGAAGCCATGCTAGGACTTGTTACTTGCAGTAGTGATAAAGTGTTGACTATTCTCTTGGTCCAAGGGTAAAACTATGCCCACGAGAGGGTCATTGTCTCTATATCTCTATATCTGTCTGTATATACCCCCAAAGCAAGGTACCCCCATATCACATCAACAAGGTCTCTTAGTCATGTCCTTGACCCCAAAATTTCTCCAGAGTTTAGTTTCTGCTCACTTGTTTTGCATTAAGCAACACTTAATAGTGAGAATAATAACATGCATACTATAACTGACCAACCAAGAATGTCTAAGCTGTGAAGAATTTCTTCAAAAGCCAGGTACTGGATCTTGCATCAGAACAATTATATGGGGGCAGGTAGGTGGCACAGTGGATAGAGAACCAGTCCTGGATTCAGGAGGACCTGAGTTCAAATCTGGTTTCAGACACTTAATACTTACTAGCTGTGGGACCCTGGGCAAGTCACTTAACCCCAATTGCCTCACCAAAAAACAAAAAAACAAAGAACAATTATATGTATGAAAAACCAGAGAATAAATATGAATGAAGATACAGATAAAATAAGATATGTGTTAATTTGTATAGGTGCTTCCCTAAGGATCTCAAGATAGTCATTATTAGTGATCCAAGTGCTGGAAATATCTGGCTCCATGTGCTCTAACCTCAACTTTTTTTTTTATCAACTGTTCACTGTCTGAACAAATTCTACATCGCTCCTAAATTTCCCAACTCCATCTAATCAAATACAATGAAATACAATCCAGTTCAGTTTAATTGAATCCAGCAAGCATTTTGAAGTTGCCAATCATATGCAAAGCTAAAGACTGGGACTACAAAAAGAAAATGAAAAATAATACTCAGGAAGTTTACATTTTTTCTGGAATGTAAATTCAACACCTTTTTCCATTCCAGGCAATATATACTGCTCTCCTCCCCACCCTCTGTCCCTTCAAAATTCCTATTCCTTGGTTTCCTATGCAGAATTATACTTCTGGATCTATATTCAGTCATAGAGGTACATTGAGAGTCAGGGTTTGGCCCAGATGTTCCTGATCTTTTGACAGAAGTATATTCCTAACTTTTTCCCCAAACCCAACCCAGATGCCTGGTCTTCTTGTCTTTGGTACTGAGCCAAAGATTCAAGTGACACCCCTTCCTTCACCATTCTTTTTTTTTTTTAATTAAAAAAAATTTTTTTGCAGGGCAATGAGGGTTAAGTGACTTGCCCAGGGTCACACAGCTAGTAAGTGTCAAGTATCTGAAACCAGATTTGAATTCAGGTCCTCCTGAATCCAGGGCCGGAGCTTTAACCACTGTGCCACCTAGCTGCCCCCTCCTTCACCATTCTTAATCCTATCCATATTATAGGATCCAAGGTTAAATCTCAGCTCATGTGAAACCTTCCCTTATCACCTCATTCTTTCATTAAATACTTGGATGCCTATTATATAGCACTAGACAAGGATGAATTAAACAAGGCCACTGTCAGTCAAGAAGCTTACAGGGGAAATCACACACACACACACACACACACACACACACACACACACACACATGCACAATTATTGTTTGTCCTTTGATCTCAAAGAGGACCATGACATCAGAAGGTGATGTCATGGTTTGTAGTGAATTGGTTTTAAGTGAGGTGGGGATGTGCAAAGTCATCAGCCTCACTCTGTCCTTCAGAACCATATGGATCTAGTGGCAAGATATATATCAGGATGACTGGAGATGGTCCCAGATGTTTAAGGCAATTGGGGTTAAGTGACTGGCCCAGGGTTACAAAGCTAGTAAGTGTCCGAGGTCAGATTTGAATTCAGGTCCTCCCAACTTCAGGGCCAGTGCTTTATCCACTGCACCATGCATACATAAGATAATAAGGTAGAATGTAATAATTGCCATAAGAGAGATAAAACGTGTTGTTGTTAGAAGGATGAGGCTACTTCTGGCTATAGTGATCATGGAAAGCTTCCTGGATGAGTAACATTTGTTTTTTGACTTGAAAGATGGGTAGAATGCCAAGAGGTAGTGATGAGGATTTGGGCATTCCAAGTAGAAGTAATAATCAGTAAACTTTTATTAAGCACCTATTTTGTGTCAGGTACTATGCTTAATGCTGGAGATACAAAAAGAGGCCAAAGACAGCCCCTACCTTCAAGGAACTTACAATTTAATAGGGGAGGCAACATGGAAATATGCAAGGATACAGGATATATATACAGGATAAATAGGAAATAAGAGAAAGAAGGTTCTAGAATTAAAAGGGGTTGGAGAAAACTTCTTGTTGAAGATGAGATTTAGTTGAAACTTAAAGGAAGCCAGGAAGGTTAATAGAGTGGAAGAAGGAAAACATTCCACACATGAGGGACAGTCAGAGAAAATACCTAGGGCAGCTAGGTGGTGCAGTGGATAAAGCACAGGCCCTGGATTCAGGAGTACCTGAGTTCAAATCCGGCCTCAGATGCTTGACACTTACTAGCTGTGTGACCCTGCGCAAGTCACTTAACCCTCATTACTCCACCAAAAAAAAAAAAAAAAGAAAGAAAAGAAAGAAAATACCTAGAATTGAGAGTGAAATGCCTTGTTGTTAATTGTGGTATATGAATGTTATGGAATACTATTGTGCTGTAAGAAATGGTGAGCAGGAGGATTTCAGAGACACCTGGAAGGACTTGCATGAACTGATGCTGAGTGAGATGAGCAGAACCAGGAGAACATTTTACACAGTAACAGCAACATTGTGTTATAATCAACTGTGATAGACCTGGCTCTTTTCAGCAGCACAATGAACCAAAACAATTTCAAAGAACTCATGATGGAAAATGTTCTCTACACACAGAAAAAAGAACTGCAGATTCTGAATGCAGCTTGAAGCATACCATTTCTACTTTTTTGTTTTTTTTTCTTTTTTGAGGTTTTCCCCTTGTGTTTTGATTCTTCTTTCACAATATGATTAATATGGAAATATGTTTAATGTGATTGTACATATTTAACCTATATCAGATTGTTTTTGCCTTGGGGAGGAGGGAGGGAAGGGAGGGAGAAAAATTTGGAACTAAAAATCTCATGAAAACAAATGTTGAAAACTATCTTTACATGTAAGTTTAAGAAAATCACTTAAGTGGCTGAATGGAGGATGAATTGAAGTGACACTGTGAGCAAAAACATGGAGGCCGAAGCATAGATTATACAAATGAAAGTAATGTGAGATAAAACTAGGAAAATATATTGATAACAACACA
The DNA here is from genome assembly GCF_019393635.1 of Dromiciops gliroides. Classification (NCBI taxonomy): domain Eukaryota; kingdom Metazoa; phylum Chordata; class Mammalia; order Microbiotheria; family Microbiotheriidae; genus Dromiciops; species Dromiciops gliroides. The sequence goes on from NC_057862.1 coordinate 209,805,953, forward strand.
GAATGCTCTAATGCACTGGGTTTGGAATTGGAATCTATTCAGTAAACATTGGAAAGCCATCAGTGGACTTTTAACAGGGAGAATGAAGTGATCAGCTGTTTTATCAATGCTTGGAATTTCCTCCTTGACATTCTTGACAAGCAGCCATTAATGCCTTACCTCAAAGACCCTTACTGATGGGAATTCCTCCATCTTTGGAAGCAACCACTGTGCAGAATTTCTTCCCTACACTGTAAATCCCTTGAAGGAAATGCATGTGACTTTGGGAAAAGTCTCTTGCCCTGAATTCCCTTATCTATAAAATGAAGAGATTGAATGAGACATGTCTAAGTTTCCTTCCTGCTATAGATCCATATGATCTTTCTAGATACATTAAGTACTAGATGGTCTCCAAGGTCATTTCCATCTCTACGTTCCCAAATTCTGTAGGACCATTCATAGATTGGAGAAAGTCATTGCACCCCTCTCTTCTGTTCTGAGACAAAAAAGGTAGGGTTCTGGACACAAGCAGCACATTACCACACAAGTCCTGCAACTTCCTATTCTGCACAACCCATTCTTCATATGGGCATACAATAAAAGGGCTGATTTTCTTCTGTCACATCAGTTAAAGCCCAGCCAAGCTGTGGGAATTCTCAGGATTTTGTTCTATTATTAGAATCCAATTACCATCTGGTAGCATGCTATAGGGAAGTATTATTCTTCTGTATCAGCAAGTATAAAGTGCAGCAGTTCGGGGACCATGCTGGGGACTTGGAGAACTCATGGGCAAGAGGAAGAGAAAGAATTTTATTCCTGCCCAAGGAATTCTTAAAGCATGGCTTTCCTAGTTATCAGTCTGTTTGACTTGACCCAGGGCTATATCTAGGGTGGGATAACTTATGGCTTTCTTTGCTCAAAGTCATGCAAATTTAGAGAGTGTAAAAGTATGGTTGCTATAGTTACTAATTCACCATTTCCATCAACTGAATTAGTCTTATTTCTTGTATTATTTTGACATTGTGGATTTTTAAAAATGATTTGAGGGTACTTTCCAATTTATCCTGAGTGAGATAGAATGTTAGTTCCTTGAGGTTAGGGACTATTTATTTTTGTGTTTTGTATCTCCATTGCCTACAACAGTTCCTGGAAAATATTAGGTGCTTAATAAATGCTTATTGATTGATTATACCTACCCAGAATGTCAAAAATTCCTACCTAATGGCTCTGATTTTTCCTCTAAATTCATTTTAGGGAGTTTTTCTGTGTCCAAATTAAAATTTTGGTCAGAGATGTGCCTGTTTTCTGAAGTCTATATTTCTTAGGGTACCCTGCCCTGCCACCTACCTCTAACTTCTTTTATTCAGCCACAGCCACCACCAACCATATCCGGGTCTTCACAGTTCTCTTAATGGAATTAACCTTAAAGATGTTAGAGCCTGAGACCTACATCATGTGACCTGTGTTATCAGCCAGAATAGAAGTAGAGAACTTGGACACAAGCCATAGAGAAGGTTAGCTGAAAGTCATAAGAGCCCAGATGAGCCTGCCAAGGACCTCACCTCTCCCTCTTCTGTCTTTGCACCCAGACAGGAAGGGGCCAAGTCAGTTGAGGAATCTACCATAGGTTAGTTTCCTTTTTTTCCATATCCACCAGAAGCCAGATTGTCACCCCAACAGGGTTACCATCTCTTTTCAGGAAGTTGCCAGGGCACTTCCATGTGAGTTGGGGAAATCTTTCATTTAGAGGGCTTAGGGGAACACCATCTCTTTCATTCATCTGGGTTACTTAGCAGCTAGTCTTGATCCAGACTCACTGTTTCCAATTGACCCTACTTTAAATTCTTTGAATATGACCGTGACATTCTGTTTCTGTGACTTTTGTACTGGCTATGCTGCACGTCTGAAATGTTCTTCCATCTCGCTTCCTTCCTTTTAATTTTGGCTTTCTACAAATTTTAGCTCAAATTCTACCTTTCCCAGTCCTCTCAGGGTTGCTAATGCCTTCCCTTTTCTGATTACTTTCACCTGCTCTATATATCTTGTTTGTATCTAATTAATTACACATCTTGTCCTCCATCAGAACACATATTTCTTGAGGGCAGGGACTGCTTTTTTTTGCCTTTCTTTGTATCCCCAATGCTTAAGATAATGTAGGAGTGCTGTGGGCGGAGCTCCATGTCCTGGGCCGATCTTCGAACCCAGGTGGGGGGGTTGGGGGGGGTATGGCTAATTCACCCAAAGAATTGACAGGCTCACAGTAAATCTTGTAAAATAGATTTCTTAGGAGAAAGAAATTTGTGTCTGGGAGACAGTAAGATAGATACTATCCACCTGAATCGAAGGAGAGTTGACCTTTTTTACATTTCAGACAAAGAAGGCTCTGTGCCAAGTAAAAAGATTGCAAAATGACAAGGGAGGTGATATTTTGGGGGTTGAGTGATGACCTATCAGTCACACATCTTGTTGACTCCATGTATCGAACGTATGGAACTTGCACGTTGTCCTTGCAGACCTTGATATGCTTATGAATATTTGCATCATTGATAGAAATGTCTCTAACTATCCCAGGATCTGTATGACCCCTAGTCCATGTGTCCCAGAAAATATCATTCCTAAGGTGGGAAACAGGGATTGTTTTTTATTTCTGAAATCTTTGGTTTCAGTGTTTAAAGTTTAAGAATTTGTTTTACACTTCTGCTAAAGGTTAAGATCTAAGTTTCTTAGGGGTCTGTATCCTACCATAGGAGTACTTAGCATATAGTGGACACTTTAATTCACTTTAATCCAAAATAACTTTTCTACTGCTTGTCTATTCATTCCCGAAGCTGCTGCCCAGAATCACAATTATGAGGTGAGCTATTTTGCCTCTAAACCCTCTACATTCTCTCTTTGGCAACCCTCCTCTCTCATGGGATCCCAAGTGGCTATGGTCAACAGAGACACACTCTTTTTGATGATTGACAATCATTGATATGTATGATAATCCATCAGATGTTTGGAGAGGAATTTATGCTTTGAATCTGTATTCTTGAACTGTTAGGAACTTTTTGATGTGGTTAGTATAATTGGAGTATCAAATAAGGGAAGTTTGGAGTGCTGGACCTGAGGTTAATAAGACCTGAGTTCAACTTTAACCTCAGACCCTAACCAGCTGTGTGACCCTGGGCAAATAATTTACCTACTATTTGCCTTAGTTTTCTTATAGGTAAAATGGGTATAGTAATATCTCCCAGGATTGTTGTTAGAGATATTTATGAAGTGAGATATTTGTAAAAGCACTTTGCAAACCTGAAAGTACTAAATAAATGCTAGTTATTATTATAATTATTTTTTTTCTAATTTTTTTTGTAGGGCAATGAGGATTAAGTGACTTGCCCAGTAACACACAGCTAGTAAGTGTCAAGTGTCTGAGGCCAGATTTGAAGTCAGGTCCTCCTGAATCCAGGGCCGGTGCTTTATCCACTGTGCCACCTAGCTGCCCCTTTTATTATAATTATTAAGACATTTGAGGCAATAAATCTACATTGGCTAAGAAGAGGGATTTTGCCTCAGTAGATCTTTTCCTATAGTTTCCTTCCTTGCTCTCATTCCATAAACAGACTTTGAGCCTTAAAGCGATTTCCCGAGAGTGCCCCTTTACTATAGTTGTAAATTTTTAAGTTGTCTGTCTCATATATAAATCAGCCTCTTGTGAATTTGGTTGGAATGAATGAAAATTCCCCAAGGCATGGTTATCTTTGAATAAATTAGTAATAGAAGTTTCACAGATAGAATGCTAGAAGACCAAATCCTGGTTCATAAAAAGATAGCAGGCTAATTATGAAAACAACTGTTTGTTAAAAGCCCCTGTTGACTAGATAATATCTATTTGTCTCTGCTTTTACTGAGGGTGTTGAATATATAGGGGCTGGGTTTTTTGTTTGTTTTTTGTGGAGCAATGAGAGTTAAGTGACTTTTCCAGGGTCACCCAGCTAGTAAATGTCAAGTCCCGGATTTGAACTCAGATCCTCCTGAATCCAGGGCTGGTGCTTTATCCACTGTACCACCTAGCTGCCCCCTGGGGCTGGGTTTCTTAAAAGACTAATCATGAGTTCAAAAAAGACTACCTATGGTCAATTAGCACTTTCAAATCTTCAAGGCCCATAAAAAAGTAAGACTTTACTGCTAAGCTATATCAAAGATTTGACTTTTTTTTTTTTATAAACTAAAGCTATGCAGTCTTAAATTTCATTGATGAAGATTTATCCTGTGGCCTTATGGAATGGATGTTGGTAAACATACTGGTATGTCAATTGCTGTTGTATGAACAGGAAACTACAGAGTCATAGAAGTATGTCTCTCACCTAGAAGCTCCTCTCAGGACTATCACAGCTTTCATATTCTCTGTCCTTGCTATCTGTCTGAGAGCTGGCATGTAATATACACCAATAAACTCCATTGGAATATACATGAGTTGTATATTGGATTTTGCTTTCATCTTTAAGTGGGTCAGCAGGAATATTTTCCACATAACTATTCAAGTAGGGAGCAGTGGGAATTTTAGGCATCATAACTGACCAGTGATAAAGATTTTTTTTTTTTTTAGTGAGGCCATTGGGGTTAAGTCATTTGCCCAGGGTCACACAGCTAGTAAGTGTTAAGTGTCTGAGGCTGGATTTGAACTCAGGTACTCCTGACTCCAGGACCGGTGCTCTATCCACTGCGCCACCTAGCTGCCCTGATGAAGATATTTTTAAGAATCTTCCATGCCAGTCAGTGGAATAGAGTGTATCTTGACAATTCTAACCTCTAAGTTTTTATTCACATTTTTTCTTTTTCTGTAATGTGCTCCACATTTCTCTTCACCTAAGTAATTCCTACTAACTATCCCATAATATGCCTCTGAGCAAGTTTTTCTGTGCCTTCTTTGTCTCTGTCTGTTATAGGGAAATAATGATTCAAGTTTCTACCCTTTTCAGGGATGTTGTAAGAGTGAACAAGATAATGGATATATAAATTTTCAGTGTGTTGGTGTTTTATCTTATGACAGGAGAGCTAGCCAATAAAATTTCTTTATGGTAAATTTGCAGATAGGAGTTACTTTAGGAAAAAAAATGAACTCTGAGTTAGCTGGGTTTGCATGATCTCACTTCAATCAGGTAATAAAAACACATTTAATAAACACCTATTTCTGCTGGGCACTATACTAGGTACTATTTTTTACTAAACACTAATTGGGCATCTAGCTACCTGGGGAATAGCAGATGTTTTGAATTATGCACTGTTTTGAATACTAGAGATTGGTTCATAACAAGGTTTTTACTTTGAGAACTTCATGGGCACAGAGGGAAAGATTGTCAAAGTTTTGAGCTAAGAGAACCTCTATAATTCCAGTAGATAACATTTTCCCAGGTTCCTGAGGCTTGATGTAAATTTCCCTTTGGGGTTCTTAGGGTCTGGAATTGAGGAAAGATCTCTATTAACCCAAGAGAAATAAAATTTCCTGAAAACCTTATAATTGGCTAATGCATGAAAATGAAACCCAAATGCTCCATAAATCCCTTTGAGAGAAGGTCAACTTGTGAACTGGTCATGGGGCCTTGTGCCTGGAGAGAAACTGACTTATTTGACCAGTTCCAGCAGGACCCTAAAGAATATTTGTAAAATGAACAAACTAAAAAAGGCAACAAAGAAGGAAAATTCTTTCCCCTTAGGAACCTTAGAAAATAATGCAATTTTAGAAGAGAAAACAAAAAGAAGTAGAGAAGGGGATACCAACAAATGGAGCAATTTTGTTGTTACCTTGTTAAATTTAATATTATATGTGTTTATATTTCTTTAAAGAACAAACAGTACATAGAAGAACTTCACAGTCTCTAATACATTCTGCTTTCTTGTCATTTTTGTATATTGATTGTTGATAATTATCAAGTGCACAATAAAAGAGAGAATTAAAAAGAATAATACAATATAGTTGTGAGATGGATAATGAGAAACATTTGAAGAAGTTGGGTAGAACTCAAAGAAAAAGGAAAAGAATCTATATATACAAAAATATTAATAACACTTCTCTTCATGGTAGTCAAACATTGGAAACTAAAGGAGTATCTTCTTACTGGGGAATGGTTAAACAAATTGTGGCATATGAATGTAATAGAATATTATTGTGCCATAAGAAATGACAAAATGGACAATTTCAGAGGAAATTTTTAAATCTCTATGAATTGATAAAGAGTAAAGTGAGCATAAATAGGAGAAAAATGTATACAGTAATAACATTATAGCATAAAACAACTTTGAAAGACTAGAATTCTAATTAATGTAATGATTAAACCATGAGACCAAAGGAATGAACATGAAACACACCACTTATTAAGAAGTAATGAGGGGGCGGCTAGGTGGCACAGTGGATAAAGCACCGGCCCTGGATTCAGGAGTACCTGAGTTCAAATCCGGCCTCAGACACTTGGCACTTACTAGCTGTGTGACCCTGGGCAAGTCACTTAACCCCCACTGCCCCGCAAAAAAAAAAAAAAAAGAAGTAATGAACTTAAGATTAAGAAAGACACAACATTTTCTGACATGGCTAATGCTGGAATTTGTTTTACCTAATTATGCATTTATATATTGAAGGCTATATTTTTGTTTTAATTTGCTCATTGAGGGGAGGCACTGGAGAGGGAATGGTAGGGACAGATTAATTTTGAAAAGTTTGTGATTAGAAAAATAGAAATAAACTATATAAAAGAGAAGTTGAATGGGGCTATGGAGAGACCAAAATTATGTCCTGAAAAACTATGCACAAATGACCAAAAAAAAAAAAACCCTAATATCACAAGACATTTAAAGGAAGGATGATTTAGGGAGAGGATAATGAATTCTGTCATTGAACTTGAGAAGCCTCCCTGAAACTTTCTTCTGAGGAAGGGCACAGACCAGTCATTCTTCATTATCCAGATTTAGCCACCAAAGCTCATTTTAGGGACTAACCATCCCCCTACTTTTCATCTCGTTTTTATGAGTTTTCAGAATTGTCTTTTTGTTTGAATCACCCTAATTTAGCATAATGACTAGCACATAACAAGAACTTAATAAATATTTGTTTGTCTTGAATCAATTGTTGACACCTCATAAGATGGTTATGAGGCAAGTGCTTTATAAATGTTAAAGTGATATATAAATGTTAATTGTTATGGGGAAATTAGGTGGGAGTTTGGGATAGGAGTTTGGGATAGGGGTCCTTAGGAATTCCTCTTTAAAGAGTTACAACCTCTTGCACACAAATCCAATTAGAATAACATAATAGTTTATTTAGGGTTCTGGGGAAAGGAAACCAAGAGAGAAATCCTTGGATTTCCTCTCAGGGGAGAAGGCATGGCACAGATTGTGGCTCTGAGATACCTATCTCCTCGAGCAGGAGACAGGCAGATACTTTTATAGAGGACTGATGGGGTTGATATGGGGGCAATGGGGTACAGGGTTTGTTAGGGGTTGGGGTTCTTAGGAATTTCTCTTTAAAGAATTACACCCTCTTACACAAAAAAGCAGTTAGAATAAGATGGTAGTTTATTTAGGGGCAAGGGAAGGGAAGGGTGGAGGGAAGGGAAACCATGAAAGAAATCCTTAGACTTCTCATGAGGAGATAGGCACAAAGCACATCGCTCAGAGGTACCAATCTCCTCGAGCAGGAGACTGGCAGGTACTTTTATAGGGGATTGATGGGGGTGTGACCATCTGCCTGTGGAAAGTTCCTTTAGTGAGGGAGGATCATCCCTCACTGGTAGTGACTGGAGGAATTGGGTGAGGGTTGGCTATGGATCTCTCTTCAGGACACAAAGGCCGCAGCCACACCCAAACTTATCTCCCCAGGGGTAAGGGAGACCTGAAAGAAGGGTGAAGATCCCAAAGCTAGCTCAGTCCGATTTGGTTCCGCTTATCTCTCTAGGCATATATGTCCTCTGGTTTAGTTTCTCAAGGAGAAGATTCCTTGATGTGCCCCAGAGAACTTCTGGGGTGCTCTGCACCCCATGACAGGGTGATCATCTGACTGTGGAAAGTTCCCTTATTGGGGAGGACCATCCCCCACTGGTGGTGGCTGGGGGAATTGGGTGAGGGGTGGCTGCAGATCTCTCAAGCCATCTCTCTCCTCCTCACCAAAGGCAGCAGCCACACCTAATCTTATCTCACCAGGGGTGGGGGAGACTGGAATGAAGGGTGGTGGTCCTGGAGCTAGCTCAGTCCCGATCCTGTACCACTTACCTCTTTGGTGTGTCTGTCCTTTGGTTTAGTTTCTCAAGAAGAAGGTTCTTTGATTTACCCCAGAGAACTTCTGGGTTACGCTAGGCCCATAACATTAATTAGTATTATTTTTAACTTTAAAGCCCTGCATGTTTTAGCAAATCGGCATATACTCTCTTCTTAAAAATTAAAGAAGTATTTATCAATATCCTTTGTTGTGTTTCTTTGTCACCACCATTTCCCAATATATCCCAATACCTCCCCACCACCAAAAAGCCATCTGTTTTTAACAAATAAGATAAAACAAAGAGGAAAAATATAGTTTAGTAAAACCAATAAACTATTTAAATCTGGAAGCATATGTGCTATTCTACACTGATAAATTCTTCCCCCCCTCCCCCATTGCAAGGAATAAATAAAGGTGCATTTTCTCTTCTCTGGACCAAACTTGGCCATTATAATTAAACATCATAGAATGAATTCATTAAACATCTGTTTGCCAACAACCCTAAACTCATCAGTCCATTGGAAAGAGACCAGATTTCACAACAGGATGACACATTTGAAAGTGAGCCCATTGCAAGTATGCTCACTGTGAAAAAGCCAAATGTTGGTTCCAAGTGTGGCTGATTTGAAATGGGTTGCTTGGGATGTATCATCTAGCACCTGTTATTTGCAGAGCTCTCAAGAACATCTGAATAATAACTGAGTTACAAGGCAACAATGGTTTAGAAATGTTCTATATTGAATCTAATTGGGGCCGTACTATCACTGGCCTTGTGATGGTTACTGACATCTTCCTTTCTTTACTCAGTATGACAGGGGTGACAGTATTATTAACAAATATGACACAAGTAGGGCATTTCTCTTGTATGAATTCACTGATGTACATACAGTAAATTGTGTACTATATCTGAAGGCATCCCCACATTTGTTGCTCTCAAAAATTCTCTCTCTAGAATGGAATCTATGATTTTGAACAAGGCCTTTATTATAGCCAAAGGATACCTCACCTAGATTCTTTGTACTTAGCTTCTTTGCTGGGGAGGTTCTATTGCATTTAACTAGGTCCGAATGTTGAATGGAATTATTTCCATATTCACCACATTTAGGAAGACCTCTACAAATTCATGCATACTCCCAGCCCCCTTTTTTGTCTTGTAGTTTAGTCAAAATGCTCTCTGCTTTTCATGGAGGTTGTTATTTTGAGAGGATGCTTGAAGGTGAGGGATATGGAGTGAGAAAATAGGGCGGATCCAGGAGCAGCCCTGCCCCTCCCCTTTCTTTTGGAGAGCTCCAAAAGATGTGCTCTTTAAGCAAACCACTTAAAAATAATTTCCATTAAACATTCTTTTAGTATTTTAAAAATGTATACCTTTTGTTTTTAAATCACATTATTTACAGATATAGCTCCTCCTTCCTCCCCTAATCAATAAGCCTTTCCTAGTAATAAAGATGAACAATAACAACAAAATCAGCAAAATCAACAAATGCTACTTATTGACTGCATTTACATTTAGTGTAATAATACCCACATCCATAGTCCCCTTCCCCACCCCCCCTCTCTTTTTTGGGGAATGAGGGTTAAGTGACTTGCCCAGAGTCACACAGCTAGTAAGTGTCAAGTGTCTGAGGCCAGATTTCAACTCAGGATCTCCTGAATCCAGGGCCAGTGCTTTATCAACTGTGCCACCTAGTTGCTGCCTACCCCCCATTACCCCCCACCCCCCCAATGAAAGAATGGAGCTGCTTTTCCTCATCTCTTTTCCAGTTCTAAGACTGGACATTATAATTATATAGCATTCAGCTTTATTTTGTTATTCTTTCCATTTCCTTTATTATAGTAATTATGTATCATTTTCCTGGTTTTGTTCATGTTTGTTTGCTTCTGTTCATGTTTTCACAGGTTTCTTTGTATCCTTCATATTCCTCATTTCTTACTTTACAGTATCCATTGACATTCCTGAATACCATAATTTATTTAGCTATTCACAAACAATGGCAACCTATCTTCCTATCAATTCTCTGCTGCTACAAAAAGTGTTGCTATGAATATTTTGATATGTATGGAACCTTTGTTGGGATATATATCTACTAGTAAGATCTCTGAGGGCAAAGGTCAACATTATTTTTTTTTTTCAGTAAGGCAATTGGGGTTAAGTGACTTGCCCAGGGTCACACAGCTAGTAAGTGTTAAGTGTCTGAGGCCGGATTTGAACTCAGGTACTCCTGAATCCAGGGCCGGTGCTTTATCCACTGAGCCACCTAACTGCCCCTAACATTATTTTTTGAAGTTGAAAAGACTATATCTGGGGATCTTGTGGCTTGTAAGATAATAACATAGATTAATAAAATGCAGTTGGGGAGAAGGAGCAATTAGAAACTAAAAACCAAATAAAGCTCTCAAATGAAAAAGGATATGATGGGGTAGCTAGGTGGCACAGTGGAAAAGCACCATCCCTGGATTCAGGAGGACCTGAGTTCAAATCCAGCCTCAGACACTTGACATTTACTAGCTGGGTGACCCTGGGCAAGTCACTTAACACTCATTGCCCCCCAAAAAAACCCCCCCAAAACAAACAAAAAAAGATATGATGGTGTGATGTATTAAAAAGTTCAAGACACAAAGTTTCTGGGTAATTATTTTATTAATCATAGTAGTGAATAATTAATAAAAGGAGTCAGTGGCATTCTTAAATGCCAAAGAGCCCTCATAAATTCATTGTTTATATGCCCTTGGAAGAGTGGGTGTTGCTGAGGGTAGCAGTCTAATCTGATTGGTTAGCAATTAATGAGAAGAATGAATATTTTAATGGAGAGGTAGACCCATTCTAATTAGGGGCTAGGGGATATGACTTTGATCACTCTAGATAGCAGAACACTCCTAGCCTTGGGAAATCTGGACAAAGGATCTACTCCCACCTAAGCCTGAGTACAACACAATGGGCCAGAATGAATAAATTCTTTGTAAGGTTCTCTAGTTGGGTAAAGTCTCCCACCCAGGTTGGAAAAGCATTTATCCCTGGGGATTTGGCTAATTTCATCCATCAACAATGTCCTTTAGATTTCTGAAAAAATCCTGGTCCTAATTGAATAATTGTTTATTGCTATGAGAGAAATAATCATTTCTCTCAATGGAAATGATGAAATCAGGTGTAGATCATCTCAAAAGAATTACATTTTATAAATTATTTTGGGGAAATATTTTGATTATCTTAGGGTGTTTTTTTTTGTAATGCATTTTGTGAATTTTCCTCAAGATTACAAAAGTGAAAAACAAAATTTCACATCAATGCCATCTAATAAAAGATTATTCAGAGGATTTTTCCCCCTCAGTGTCTAGGTTGGGAAAAAAATAATAAATACTTTATCTGGATAGTGTCATAAAAAATCCTGATGACTTTGAATTGAATCTATTTGCTTATTTTTGCAGTTGCAACCAGATTCCCCGAGTCATAACACATTAAAGTTACATTTCTAGATGACCTTTCAGTTCCTAAATCTATGGAGATGCTAAAAGCAATTTTTAATTAGGAAAAAAGTTTTCATGGTTCTAATTTTTATCTCCACTGTCTGTCTAACTGTAGCTTATCTTGGAATATAATTTAATACAAGTATTTCTGTAACCAGATCCCTCCTCTCACTAGCTCTAAAGGCTGATGATAGGGGGTGAGATCTTACCCATGTGACTTCTGGAAAGGTTCTCCTATGGAAGAGTAAATACTTAGTTATGCACAACTGGTTTCTGTCTGGGCTGCAGAAGTTATGTTTTCTTCTGCCATTTATAGAACTAAGGGAATGTTTAGGGACTATAAATTAACTAATTGCTCATTAGCATTTGAAAACATGCATGAATAACATCAACAAAAGACAAGGAGATTGAGAGAGGAATTTATAAACATCCCACCTTACCTTCCTTCTTCCAACTCATCCCAAAACCAAATGGGGTTGCAAAAGATTGTATCAGAAAATGGACATAGAGCAGGACTGACTCCTGGAGTGATAGGCAGTGGTCATAGCTGTCTCCCTCAGCCCCTTGCTTGCTAGCTTCCCTGAAAGATTACTAAAGGATACTTGAGCTCAGTTTTTTTTAAGAACATGAAAGAAATGGATAGATAGGAAGGAGGTGGAAGGAGGGTCATGCTCATAAGTCTAAGCTGGAGGCAAGCAAGTCAGGTAGGAATGTCACATATATGATCTAGTCTGCAAAAGGAGGCCCAAGAAATGAAAAGAAGGGGCTAGTTAATGACTGGTCTTGAATACTTGATTGAAGCTTTATCAGAGGAGTGATGGTATATAAAATAATATTTCAAGAAAATTATTTTAGCAATATTACCTTCAAATATAAAGGAGAGAGACAGAGACAGAGACAGAGACAGAGAGAGAGAGACAGAAAGAGACAGAGACAGAGAGAGGAGAAAACAAGTGAGTGTGTCAGAGAAATGTCTTTTTTGGGATCGTGTATGTGATGTTCTATTACCAACTCAGATACTCCTCCCTAAATGAGGAGAATCATTTAGAGGCATTCAAAACTATCAGAAATGTCAGCACATTTCAAATGAGAGCTATTTCATGCTACAAATACCAAGTTACCCTGGTTTATGCTATCAGATGAAATAAAATTAGGAAACTCTTTAGATTTTTGATATTGAAAAGACTACATCTGGCAACCCCTGTGATACATGAAAGGACATTATACAGTTAAAAGTGTTCATGTTGGGGGTAGCTAGATGGTGCAGTGGTTACAGCACCGGCCCTGGATTCGGGAGTACCTGAGTTCAAATCCGGCCTCAGACACTTGACACTTACTAGCTGTGTGACCCTGGGCAAGTCACTTAACCCCCATTGCCTGCCAAAAAAAAAATAGTTCATGTGGGGGGCAGCTAGATGGCACAGTGGATAGAACACTGGCCCTGGATTCAGGAGGACCCGAGTTGAAATCTGGCCTCAGACACTTGACACTTACTAGCTGTGTGACCCTGGGCAAGTCACTTAACCCTCATTGCCCTATCCCCCTCAAAAAAAGTCTTCATGTGGTATTAAGTTTTTATAGATTAAAATGACACTAATACTTTTGGAAAAACCTGTATATTAGTGAAATATGGTTTGTGTGTGTGTTGGGGGCAGGGTCTGAAGTTTAAAAAAAAGATTAGTTAATCAAACAAGCTTTTGGTTCTTAATAATATATATTTATTCAGTTTCTCTTTTTTCCTTCCTCCTTTCCCCTCTACAGAGCTTTGTCTGATAAGGAGATTTTTTAAGAAGAGAAAAAAAAATCTCATGCTATATGTAGTGTTCACACCTGTGTATCTTGCCTTGAGTCTCTACCCTCTCAAATCCTATGTATCACAAAAAAGTTTAAGATGAATGAATTTGAGCCAGAACAAAAGTTGGCATAGATACCTAGACCATCTTACTGTCTTTATTATGCATGTGTATCATTAGTAAAATCTCATTGCTCTGGTGCTGTATTTTCAGCTGCAAAAACCCACAATGTCATATCTATATGAATATTATTATTATTTTGTCCAATTCTATGAATTAAACCATCAGTCCTATGATTTACATAGCACAAAAACCTCAGTTTCATATACATGAAGAACACTGTCATTATTTTGTCCAAATATCTAAAGTAAACCATTGACACTTTGATTTATATAGCATTAAATGTAGAGATGAATTTTGGGAAGTATTGTCATCAAATTAAATTTTACTAGCATTTATTAAGTAGTTACTATGTGTCTGGGGCAGTTAGGAGGCACAGTGGATAAAGCACTGGCCCTGGATTCAGAAGGACCTGAGTTCAAATCTGGCCTCAAACACTTGACACTTACTAGCTCCCCGGGCAAGTCTTTTGCCCCACATTGCCCCACAAAAACCAAACCAAAAGCAAATCAAAAATAAAAACAAAAGCAAAAACAAACTAAAAAGCCCTATGTAATTCACCTAAAGCTTTGAGGCTGTGTCCTCATTAAGTAGCTCCATTTCTAGTCTCGAGCAGAATAGGTTTGGCTCCTAGGAGCCTAAAAAGGAAGGGTCTCTTCTAGGAAAGTCACTCAGTATATGAAATAGTAGACATCCATCAAGTATAGAACAGCAATTTATTTTCATCACCACAAAAGAAATGCTTAAGACACAAAAGATTCAAATGTGCATTAATGCATACTCAAAACTAACTGTAGTCCATCATCTACCTATATTACACTCTCCTGGTAGGTATGAAAGACCCCTGGGAGACTTGTGGTACTGCTGAACATATTGTACTTTATTTTTTCTGTCTCTAGTAACTATGTAGCAACACAAGGTTTAGATCATCTGGACAGCCAGAAAATGGCTTATTTTCCTGGAGGTAGTTCTCCAACAAAGGTGTGGTTTCAGAAGTTCCTCATATAGGACAACCAGCATCCAATTAAAGGACTGGATGCTTCTTGAACTAAGGAAGTAGCCACCAAGACTTGGTAAGTCCATGACAACATTGTCCAGGGAATGAAACACAAAGTAGAAGAGGCATCCAGGAATCTGGGATCCAGGCTCAGGCTAAATTAGGTAAGACATATGTTTTCACTGTCATGAGAAAACTGCTATAGTTGCTGCCGGGAGAGAGGAAACCATATCACCTTGTAGGATATTCAAGAGAGAGTGGGCTTTGACTATGTCCCAACAAAGAGGTAATCTTGAAAGAAAGATAATGGAAACCACTTCTCCTTTAAAATGGACTGCTCTTTTGAGTTCAGTCACAAATCCTCTTTGAAGTGATTCCCCTATTTCCAGGTGGGTCATGGGAACCAAGGAACCAACCGAAAGCCTCTACTTTCACACAGTCTTTAGCAAAGGGCCTGAGAACATATCTTATTGAAAATCTAACATGTGACTCATGTACATGCCCAGCTCCATGGGAATTTCATAGACATACAGACAAAGACTCACACACACATACACAGTCACACATAAATACACCAAAGTTAGTGGAATTTCAGACAGACTTCGAAAAAGATATAGAGCAAATATATCTATATGTGTGTGTATATATATATACATACATTTTTGGTTGTTTAGGCTCTATTATTCATTTCCCCATATATTTTTATTTACCTATGAATTACATGAGTAATTAATTCACATCATTTCTCTGAGCCTCAGTTTCTTCATATATAAAAGAAGGGGGTGAGAATATATGACCTCTGAGATGCCTTCCACTTCTAGGTCTTTGATATAGTTGTTTGCTAATTCAAGGGTCCTACTTTGTCATAAGAGTTTAAAGTAATATTTGGTTCTTCATCAGCTATCTTTCTTTGATTGTTAATATTCCGATGATATCTAGTAAGTAAACAACTTAAATTTCTTTTAAAAGTTTGTTGTTCAATGGGGGGAGGGGGAAATCAAGTACAAGTCCAATAGGCACTTGAAGTAAAGGAAATATGAAAACTTCAGTTAATGTTTAAGATAGAAAGAAATGATGACTATGGGAATTCTTATAATTAAACAGGTTAAATGACTTAATGAAATTAAACTTGAATCTGTATGAGAAGTGTAATTAAGGAAATGTGGAGCTATGAAAAGGGATTTGAGATAAGATGGGGCTTCCTTTTGAAGGAGATAAGTAGTTGGCTAGGGGGAATAAAGCTGTTGAATCCAAGAATTGTGCCAGCAATTTTTCTTGCCTGAGGCACATCTTTATTCTAGGACCGGTCTGCCAGGGATGCAGCCTAGACAACTAGGTGTGATCATGATGTCAGTAGGATTATTTCCTTGCTCCCCAAACTGCCAAGGTCTTTTCTAGAAGCTCATCATCCATGTTTGGAATCAAAGGACATGAATTTGATTACCAACTCTACCACCTATGACCTGTATGACTGGGCAAGTCATTTCATTTCACTGGCACTTACTTTCCTTATTTGTAAAAAGGGGGGGGGATAGACCAAATGAACTCTTAGCTCCAAATCTATAATACCTTTTTGCTTAAGGCTTTGGTTTCTTTAATTATTAAAATAGAAGTAGTATGGGGTGGGTTGCACTTGAATAAGAAGCAGATCATTCATTTTTACCTGAGAGGGAAAAGGTTCTAAGATAAGCCTCTGAGACTGTACCTCCTTTCTTCTTTTCCCCTACTGGTGCAAAAGTATAGGTATAATATAAAGAGGAGTCCACTGATGTGTTGATTAGTTTTTCTGACCTACTCTCTTTTTCACTCTCATTCTCTCTCTCTCTCTCTCTACCTTTGTCTCTTCTTTTATTATTTGTTATAAAGGATGTCTTTCTGAGTGGAGAAGGGAATAAGGCAGAATGTATTGGGAAATGATGGATATAATAATAATTAACAATTTATATAGCACTTACTATGTTCCAGGCACTGTACTGTGCTAAGCACTTTATAATTATTTTCTCTTTTTTTTTCTTTTTTGCATGGGGCAATGAAGATTAAGTGACTTGCCCAGGGTCACACAGCTAGTAAGTGTCAAGTGTCTGAGGCCAGATTTGAGCTCAGGTCCTCCTGAATCCAGGATCAGTGCTTTATCCACTGTGCCACCTACCTGCCCCCACAATTATTATCTCATTTGGTCCTCTCAACAACCCTAGGAGGTAGTTGCTATTACTGTCCCCATTTTACAGATGAGGAAATTGAGGGAAATGGATGTTAAATGACTTGCCTAGAGTCACATGGCTAATAATTATGAGGCTGAATTTGAACTCAGGTCTTCCTGACTCCAGGCTTAGTGCTCCATCCACTGTGCCACCTAATAAAAATAAAAACTATTATTTGAACAACAACAAAGCTCTTCCTCTAACCCCCAGAAAAAAAAAGGAGGAGGAGGAGGAGAAAGAGAAAGGATCCAGTAGAAAAGGGCAAGAGGAATAGGTTAAAAGAAGATAAAAAATAGAATAAATATCATGGGAAGGGAAGAGGATGGAGGGAAATAGTTATGATGATTGATTATAATGGCAAAACGTATGGTACCTACCTTTCTGGGCTATTATGAAGAAAATTCTCTGTCAAGTTTAAGGTACTATATACAGGTTATGATGAACAGGATACTATCTGAAAAACCTGGAAAGACCTACATGAACTGAAGCAGAGTGAAATGTACTATATACAAAATAACAGCAATAGAGTAAGATGATCTGCTGGGAAGCATGTGGTTATTTTCAGCAAGGCAATGATCCAATATAACCCTGAAGAACTTATGAAAATGGAAACCCATCTACAGAGAAAGAACTGATAGTATCTAAAAACAGATGGAAACACATTTTTTTTCCATTTTTTTCTCCTCTTTGACAATTCCTCAATCTGAAGTTTTGGGGATTTTCTTTTGACTGTTTTCTCTCACAACCTAGCTAATATGGGAATGTTTTCCATGACTACTTATGTATAACTTATTTTGAAATGTTTGAATTCTAGTGGGTAGGGGTGGGAATGGAGGAGGAAGAGAAGTTGGAACACAAAGTTTTAAAAAATTGATGTTAAAATTTGTTTTTACATATATTTTGGAAAATAAAATTCTATTCAATTAAAAAAAAGAAAAAGAGAGAAAAAAGAAAAGGGGAGAAGAGTCTGGGCTGGCCTGTTCACTTTGAAGTATCTGAGATATTGTTATAAGAATTCTTAAGCTGGGGGCCTTGAATTTATTGTTAAAAAATTTGAAAGCTGTATAGCAATGTAATCAGTTTCCTTTTTAATGTTATGTATTTTATTTTATATATTTAAATAAAATTTTATATCCTGTTTGTTTAGAATTTTATTTTCCAAATTACATGTAAAAACAAATTATGACATCAATTTTTAAAAACTTTGTGTTCCAACTTCTCTTCCTCAGCTCCAAGAACTCAAGCAATTCAATATAAGTTATACATGAGTAGTCATGGAAAACATCTCCACATTAGCTAGGTTGTGAGAGAAAACAGATAAAAACAAAACTTCAGATTAAGAACTGCAAAAAAAAAATTATGCTTCAATCTGTTTTCAGATACCATCAGTTCTTTCTCTGTAGATGGATTACAATTTTCATAAGTCCTTCAGAGTTATATTGGATCATTGCATTGTTGAAAATAACCATGTGCTTCCCAGCAGATCATCTTACACTATTGCTATTATTTTGTAAACAGTACATTTCACTCTGCTTCAGTTCATATAGGTCTTTCCAGGTTTTTCTGATAGCGCCCTGTTCATCATAACTTTTATATAGTACCTTAAACTTGACCAATAATTTTCTTCACAGTAACACAGCAAAGTAGGTACCATATGTTGTGCCATTATAATCAATCATCATAATTGTTTCCCTCCATCCTATTCCTTTCCCATGATATTTACTCTATTTTTCTATCTTCTTTTACCCTATTCCTCCTCAAAAGTGTTTTGCTTCTAACTATGCTCTCCCCTGCTCTGCCTTCCCTTCTTTCACGCTTCCCTCCTTATCCACTTCCCCTTCTACTTTCCTATAGGGTTAGATAGATTACTTCTCCCAATTGGATGTGTATGTTATTCTCTAAAATTTTATAAATCTTGACTTTATACATATTTACATATACATATATTATATATTTTATACATTTAAATGAAAATTTTATTTTATATAGTTTAAAACCTTGAACATTTTAATTTTTGTTTTATATATTTCACTTTATACATTTAAATTTTTAAAAAATTGTTCTGAATGGGGTGTATCAGATTGCCAAAGGGGTCCATGATTCACAAAAACAAATTAAGAATCTCTGCCTTGTTGGAATTTGTACAGGAAAACTTCTCCTCCATGAACCTCAGGCTGACTGACCTGAGGACAATTGCCTCTGATTGATTTCACACAGTTGTTACTATAGCAACAGGTATCAGCAAATAAATAGTTCCTTCCCCTTTGGCATAAGAAGGCTGACTTAAGAACATTCAACAAAGGAAAATTCACTTTCCTTCATGTGGTCTTTTTCCAACTGACAAGTACCTTTTGCCTTATTTCTGAATGACCTTGTACTGTTGGTTGGGTCCACATGAGCATCATCCATGTCTTTGGACAGAAGGATTTAATTCAAGCGCCCTCTGCTGGTTCTTTTGCTAAAGAAACCTCAAGCTTGATTATTTTCCTGCCTATACAAGTCAGGACATAAGTATAGAATGTTAGAGCCAGAAAGGACTTTAGAGATTTTCTGATCCAGTGCCTTAACTATATAGATGAGGAAACTGAGGCACAGGGAAAAGAAATGACCTGGAAATTGAGGGGATGCCCATTAACTGGGGAATGTTTGAACAATTGTGGTATATGTAGCAATGGAATATTATCGTGCTATGAGAAATGACAAGCACAATGGTTTTAGAAAAACCTGGAAAGACTTCCTTGAACTAATGTAAAGAATTAATTGTTATTTGAGGTGTTTATGCCTCGGCGCGCACTGGCCTGGGGCTCTGCAAACTGCACAGTGCTCCACCCACTGGTTGTAGCTGTTGCTATGGTGCTGGCACCTCAGTATTGCTCATTTGTTTACCATATAAATTTCAGTCCCTTTACTTAGGCCTTTGAATTATCCAAGGCAAGAGAGTTGTTTTAGTGAAGATGTGTAATAGGGAGAGGAGGCAACTAGGTGGTGCAGTTGATAGAGCATCAGGCCTGAAGCCTAGAAGGCCTGAATTTAAATTCAGCCTCAGACTCTTAATAGCTGTGTGACCCTGGGCAAGTCATTTAACCCTCTTTGCCTCAGTTTCTTCATTTGTAAAATAAGTCAGAGAAGGAAATGTCAAACCATTCTAGTATCTTTGCCAAGAAAATCCCAAACAGGGTCATGAAGAATAGGACACAACTAAACAACAACAACATAAAAGGAGAAAATGGTCACAATTCAGGGAAGAGAAAAGGAGAAGAGAAAGGAAGGAAAAAGGGAGAATACAGATGAAAGCATCATCCCCAGATTCTTTGGGAAGGCTAGGAATGAAAGGATGAATTTGGGCCTTCAGATAACATGGTTCAGTGACTTCTCTTTTTTTTTTTCTTGGTGAGGCAATTGGGGTTAAGTGACTTGCACAAGGTTACACAACTAGTAAGTGTCAAATGTCTGAGGCCAGATTTGAACTCAGGTCCTCCTGAATCCAGGGCCCATACTCTATCCACTGTACCACCTAGCTGCCCCAGTTCAATGACTTCTCAACTCATCTATCAAACCATCAACCTGCGCAGTGTCCTCACTTTGTAAGAGTAAGGTCAAAATATGCTATGATATTGCATCAACATTCATCACCACATTGTCAAGAGACTGTGTCTGGCACCTGGTAGATGTATAAGGTTGTTAAATGAAGACCATCCCACTTTATGAGATTTTGACTGAGACTTTTTACAACCACTGAATTTCATAGGAAAATAGTAAAGACTTAAGGGGGAATTGCACTGGAGAAATGTCTCTAAAAAGTTGTACTTGTTATCAACTTAGCCAAGGTAATGCTATTAGGTGTGGGCCCAGATTTTCCATGTAAACATGCCTATCCCTCCATAAACTGGAATCAGATCTTCTCTCTGAATATCCCAGAAAATTATTTTCAAGGATAACTCAGTGTGAACCCACTCTGAGGGACTGGGGTTATCAAAATGTTATTATAGTACTGACAAGAGGAATGCTTTGTTCTGTTTACAAAAGGGATTTGATTGCTAATTATGAATCCTTCAAATATATTTATATATATATATGCACTCTCTACTTATTTTCTAGCAATTCAGAAATGAATCCTTTATTATGGCATGCAGTAATCTGCAGTTCCATTTGCCATTTTTGCTGTAGCAGAGTTTTGTTGCTCAACATCATGACCCCAAGTATATCAGACCTTTTGGAAATTGGTTTTTGGTTCTCAGTTGATTTGTTCTCTGAAAGATTCTGTCAGGAAGCAGGTAATGCCTGTCTCTCCTTACTAAGAGTGGCTACACTTGCATTCATTTCCTCAGAGCCATTTTTTGTGAATTAAACTTGGCACAGTCCTGTCTGTTTCCCTTTGCTTAGATGTGCTGGACAAGGACTGCAGGTCATTTACTGCTTCTTGAGCAGCCGTGTCCAACTGCATTATTCAGCAGGAAGCCCAGGGAGGATGCCACTATCAGCAGCCAGCAGGCCGACTTAGAAATTCAAGAGCAATTTGTAAAAGAGCAGGAGTCCCTCTCCTCAGCTGCTTGGCCTTGCCTGCATATGGAGACAATGGCTGGACTTGTACAATGGCGGGAAAAGCACACAAGGGCAAAGATTCAGTCTGAGCTACACAAAGGATATCTGGAAACCTTTTCCTCACTGTCTGTGCAATTTTAGATGGCTCATAGTGAATCTGACAGGTCCAATGTTGTGCCAGTAGTCATACAGACACAGTCATGGTCAAAGTTCTTTTAGACCAGTTTAGATAATAAGCAACAACATATGGCCACCCTTGAATTACAAACATCCAAAATCAATATCTACATTCACAAATGGTTGGTGTAACATCCTTGCCCCCGCCCCAACCACCCCAAGGCAAAAATATAACTCAACTCCTGCTTAGTCTGGCAACTAAGAAATGCTTTGCTGAAGGCACCACCTAGTAGCTGGCATCGGGATCTATTTGAACCCAACTCATTTCTTTCCCCTCACATCAATTACCTTGGGGCAACTAGGTGGTGCAATGGATAGAGTACTGGACCTGAAATTGGGAGGACCTGAGTTCAAATTTGACTTAGATGTTTACTTGCCGTGTGTTTCTGGATAAGTCACTTAAGCATAATTGCCTTCTAGTCATCCTGATGTATATCTTGCCACTGGACCCAGATGGCTCTGAAGGAGAGAGTGAAGTTGGTGACCTTGCACAGTCCTCCCTCACTTAAATCCAATTCACTGCAAGTCATGACACCACCCCAATGTCATGGTTCTCTTTGAAAACTAAAGGCCAAACAGCAATATCAATTACCTTAGAGAGTTCTTTAACCTTTTCACAATGCAGCTTAGGTGGTTTTGTGGATAATGCATAGTACCTGGAGTCCATTAGACTGAAATCAAATACAACCTCAGACACTTACTAGCTGTGGACAAATCATTTAACCTCTTTTTGCCTCAGTTTTATTAACCATAAAAGAGGGATAATAATAACCTATTGTTTTCTTTTCAGTCATGTCCAACTCTTTGTGTCCTCATTTGGGGTTTTCTTGGCAAAGAAACTGATGCATTTTGCCATTTACTTCTCAAGCTCATTTTACACATGAGGAAACTGAGGCACACATGGTCACACAGCTATTAAGTGTCTGAGGATAGATTTGAACTCAGGAAGATGAGTCTCCCCGACTTTCAGCCTGGCACTCTTTCCACTGGGCCACCTACCTGCTCCATAACAGCACCTACCTCCTAGGATTGCTATGAGAATAAATTGAGATAATATTTGTAAAGCATTTTGCAAACCTTAAAGTGCTATGCAAATGTTAGCCATTTTTTTATCAGTTACATTTTAATTAATTCTATATTACACATCATTTTCTCACAAACATATCAGTAAACTTTAACTCCCATCCAACTTTCCTTCTATCTTTCACCACTTAGTCAATTTGTTAATCTTTAATCTTTTAATGGATCTGTGTGGCTCACTGAGGTAGATAAACTCCTTTCACTGGTTCAAATTACAACCTATATACCCCTCTGCATGATCCTTGGACTACAGAAGATCTACCTTTTAATATTTCATGGATACAGAGGCAATACCTGTACTGTTCCATCTGCTATCCCTCATATTCACCAGGGGTCTAGGAATGCTGGAGTCTTCTTGAGAGGCTTGAGAAAGGTTCCTGTTAAACCTTCAATGTGAGCATTTACACCTCGGAAATTGGCAAATGGCTTTATTGTTCTATTGAATTTTAGATTTAAGAAAGTGATGAAGAAAATTTTAATAATGTAAATTAAACTTAAAACTATGTCAGGCATACTCTTTTTTTTTTTCCACAAACAAACCAGGTTTTATTAACTGGAATAAAATTTACAACAAAGGTGAAGTTAGTAAAGCCAGGGACAAGGGAATAGGGGAAGAGTAAAACAGATAAGCTCCCTGGCTCTAGCAAAGACTGACTCAAACCCCAAACTTGCTTCCAGTTCAGCTAGCTCAAAGAGCTGGCCTTGCTTCCACAAACTCACCACCTGGGGTCCATTGGTTTTCTTCAAACATTTATTTTATTTTCCATTTACATGTAAGGGTAGTTTTCAACATTCATTTTCATAAGATTTAGAGTTCTAAATTTTTCTCCCTCCCTTTTCTCCCCCCTCCACAAGATCGCAATCAGGTTATATATATATATATATATATATATATATATATATATATATATATATATATATATATATATATATATATATATATACAATCCACAAGTATTCTTTTAATCAGTTCTTTCTATAGGGGTGCATAGTAAGCTTCCTCATTAGTTCCCTGGGATTGTCTTGGATCATTGCACTGCTGAGAGTAGTTAAGTCATTCACAATTACTCATTGAACAATACTGCTGTGGAATGGACTTGTGCTACAGGAAATGACAAACAGGATGATCCCCAAAAAACCTTGAAAGACTAATGAACATCGATGCATAGTGAAGTGAGCAGAGCTGAGAGGACATTGTGTGTAGTGACAGGCATATTCTTTTTTCCCCCTAGTGAACCAATTGGTAAAAATTTACTGGCATACCCTTGGTACCAGCCCACATTCTTTTCCAGGTATACATGCTTTTGGTGACATTTGCTACAATTTTCTCAGGAAAATTTGTCCCCCATAGAAGACATTTTATCATGAGACAAAGGCTTCCCTAGAAAAAAATTAGGTTCTTCAGAGAAACTGAAGCCATCAACTCATACAAGCCCCTGGAGCCAAAAATTCCATTGTAATCCTACTGAAAGTTTCCCTCTCTCTTCTTAAACTATGATTTTTCTGCAACACCAGCATTCAAAATAAATAACTTTTTTTTTTTTTACTTTTTTTGGGGGGGGGCGGGGTGAGGCAATTGGGGTTAAGTGACTTGCCCAGGGTCACATAGCTAGTAAGTGTCTGAGGCCAGATTTGAACTCAGGTACTCCTGAATCCAGGGCGGGTGCTTATCCATTGCGCCATCTAGCTGCCCCAAAATAAATAACTTTTAAAATTCAGTGTTATTGGCCTATGGCTTTGTAGAGAATTAATTGTTATTTGAGGTTTTTATGATCCTATCTTTTGGCTAGAATTTAAAAAAAGAAAACCTTGGCATGCACACTGACCTCTAGGCCTCTGCAAACGGCACAGTGCTCCACTCACTGGCTGTAGCCATCGCCATGGCACCTCATGTCATCACCATTCGCTGACGCCTACATGAGCCTGGCAAAATTATAATGATTGGAAGCCTAGTGAGGGCAGTCATGTGACTGTCAGAGCGGCCAGCTAATTGGTTGGGGGCTGCTGGGCTTTGCTGGGAGGCAGGAGGAGAATTCACCATTCTAGCTGGAAGCTGGAAGGAGACAGGAGCTGGGCTGTGTATTCTCAGCTGATTCCTGGGTGGTGGTATTTTTTCAGATTGTAAAATTTCCCTTTCCCCATTTTATTTCCTTTCCCTTGATCCTACTGATCCTGTTTGTGGGTTTTTTTTTAAAAAGTTCATTCTTGTTAAAATAAATCCTGTTCTGTTTTGAGGGAGGCTGCCAGTCTCCTTCCTTGCCCCAATATTGCGGCAAGCCGCTTAGCTAACACTCCCCAATTAAAAATTGGTCCCCACAGCTTGTTTAATCACTAGTATTGCAAAAAAAAAAATCTACTTCCTTTCCTTACAGTTATATTAAGGGTTATGTAAGGATCCATGAGCTAGTATGAATACCTCATCTCTATTTTTAACACTATTTCTTTGCTTTTTGGGTTCCAGATTTCTGACTTCCCTATGAACTCTTGGAGCACAACCCATTTGGGATTAGGGCATTGACTGAGTTTTAATTCCATTCATTTTTTCTATCTATTTGGACATCAAACAATGAGGGAAACAGTGTGAGTGATAATCTTTGCTCCCACAGTTTTCATTCCTTTCAGTTCCCTTCTGAGTATGTTAAGTACTAGAGAAATCCCTGATGAATTAAATCATATGCTATACTATTGACATGGTGACTTCATGTCTTAGATATTTGGGGACAGGATATAAATTTCTTCTCAAGAAAAACAATGTGCTTTTAAATATGTTGTAGAAAAAGAATATCATCTGTTACTCCATGTGTCCTGATTTTTGGTTCAGAAAACATAATTATTGTGTTGAATATGTGGAAGCAATAGAGAAGGAGGAATATCCTTTTTGCTCCAGCTCTGGCTTAGTGATTTAAAAATTTTGGCTCCAGAGATTTTTCTCTACAGGTGTTCAGCAGAGCTATAACTAACTGTAACTGTGCCTGGGGCAAATTTAGTTGAGGGGGAGTAGTGCATGAAGAGGACAATCTGAATGTGAGTGTAGTTGTACTGGGAGTGGCCCCGGACAGTGTGGCTCACATCTCCAGGAAAGATGGAGAAAATGAAGGGGAGGGAGGGAGATGGACTTTCTGGTAATGGAACTTTGGGGGGGGGGGTGGCTTGGTATGATTGCATCATGTGCTGCAGAGGATTATAAGGAGAGACACCCCGACCCTTTCCCTGCTCCTTCCTCTGTCTCCCCACCCCCAACATCAGCACCTTTGGGAAAAGCTTCCTCATTGACTCTTTGCTATTTATGGTTTCAATGTCCATACATTGCAAAACCTGATTGTTGTTTTCAAATGTGATTCAAGGTTCCATCAAGATATCACCTAGCATAGTACTATGAACACCATATGTGCTCAGTAAATATTTTCTGAATGAAAAATTGTTGGATTTTAAAAAATAGATTGGAATTAGCCACTGGGTTACTTTTTTCTGTTACCCTCAAAGGCCCTAGTGAAGTCAAGGAGTTGTTATTTCTTGAATATGACAATTTAACCCAGCTAGATTTTTGACTATTTATTATATTAACTATATTCTAAAAGCTTTAACAAATCACACTCTATTAGAGATGGCCTAAAAATGCCTGTGTTTTTCTATTGTTGTACCTTTCCTCACACTGAAGCTTATATTTGGAAGCCCTCCTTCCCATTCTGTGCTTTTTAAATTACTTAATATCCCATAAACCTGACATACTACCTCCACCATGAAGCCTTCCCTGATCTCCCTTTTTTGTCAATGATATACAGCCCATATCAGAACTCACACAGAATTCTGAACCTCTCTTTTAGACTTACTAAGCAAAATTGTGTATTTGAATTATGTTTGCCTTATCCCTTTCCTGAATTTAAATTCCAAAGATTAGAAACTATGTCTTAACTACATGTTGCATCTTCTTAATGCCTAGTTCAGTACTTTATACTTACTGTTGGTACTTAATAAATATTTACTAAAATTCAAATTGGTAAATAAATTTGTATTTTTTTCTTATGTTGAATGGAAAGAGAAAAATTTGGCGGAGGAACAAGAGAAAACTTAAACTCTCCATAAGTCAGAGTAATTTTATTTGGAATTCTTTATATGAGAGTAGGTCTTCATGAATCCATTTTTGACCTCTGTTTAGTATTTCTTAATTTTGGTAAGAGAATGCTGGGAAATGTCTTGGCCAACTGGCTCTGAGTACCCTTGCTTTGCCAAAGCTGAAGAGTAATCTATCTTCCACATAATGAAAAGAAATGATTTTTTTCTCCAGATGTTATTCATAAGGCATTAACTGTAAGAAGCATTTATGGACTACCCTGGACATCAAATAAGAGTATCACAGTGTATTAGACAAAGCAATTTATAGAATAGCTGTAATTAGGATATAGCAAGTGCAGCTCTTTTTCTAGGGAGATGAAATGTACAGGGGTCATATGGTTCCTTCCCTGGTGGTTCTCTAACCTGCATTCCCACACCTTGTAATCTTCCACCAGTTTTGCACTATCGCATCCTCAAACTTCATTATTCCCACCCTTTCTTTCTTTCTTTTTTTTTTTGGTGAGGCAATTGGGGTTAAGTGACTTGCCCAGGGTCACACAGCTAGTAAGTGTCAAGTGTCTGAGGTTGGATTTGAACTCAGGTCCTCCTGAATCCAGGGCTGGTGCTTTATCCACTGCGCCACCTAGCTGCCCCTATACTCTTCCTTTCTTACCTGGATCTTGGGCCTTAACAGAGGTTATACTACTTTTCAAGGGCACATTGGCTCACTGCCATATCTACTATGGATTTTCTCTACATCCAGGAGTTAAAGTAGACATCTCCTCTGTGCCTTCCTCCATTACTGCATCTCCCACTTACTCCATCTTTCCTATACTTCCCCCCTTCCCCATATTCTCTTGGGGTTAGGGGAATTATTTATTGCAGACTGTATTATGGAGACTCAGGTTAGATTCTTTGAGGGATGGGGCATCCCTCCCCTATCATTACCTCACCCAACTTGTGAGGGGCTCACAAACATAAGGTGAAGGTGGAAGCAAGTGTATGCCAAATCTTGAGGCCTTCCTATATGTCGGGCCTTGTCCCTATCCTGCACAAGAGCAGCCTTCTCATTGTCTCTTTCTCTCTGTCCCGATTTACCCCAGGCACCATAATTCCTAGTTATTGCTCTGATTAAGCATCTGATCTTCCCGTAGGAAAACTGTGTGCCTCTGGGTGAGTCATTCAACCTCTTGGTTTCTTCATTTTAAAATTCTCAATTGTTTACTATACGTGGAATCCTTTTTGTGTACCTTGAAGTATTATATTAATATGGACTCTTATTGTTGAATGAATGACAATGCAGTATCAGGTCAATAACTAGGATTTACTCCCTGGGCTAATATGAAGCCTATAACATGAAACTCCAACTTCAAGAAGCTTTATGACTTTTTTTTTTTTGGCAGGGCAATGAGAGTTAAGTGACTTACTCAGGGTCACATAGTTAGTAAATGTCAAGTGTCTGAGGCCAGATTTGAACTCAGGTCCTCCTGAATCCAAGGCTAGTGCTTTATCCACTCTGCCACCTAGCTACCCCAGCTTTATGACTTTGAATAAAAGAACAAAGAACTCTGTTGATTGAAAATCATCCCTTAAAAAAAGCATGCTCAAGTAGGGGCCTAAATCTTTTCTTAAGTCTGGAGCAGAATGGACCCAAGGCAACAGATCTTAAATCTATGGTAGTAATTCTCAGAAATGGAAGGTTGTGGTATGGCATCCTCTCTTTTTCTCTTCTCTTCCATTAATTAATTCTGCATTCAAAACTTTCTGTCACATTATATAACTGCTTCCATTACCTACCAATGGAACATGAGAGAGTTGCACAATAGCAAGAAGTGCCAGATAAGAGGAGACATGGGACACTAGTCATTTGATGAACACCCCACACACATCTTAAAGGAATGGGAAAGGTCTTCTCTAAATGTTGAATCTTGTCCAGGGTCAAGCAAGGTACTATGCACAGAGGTTAATAAAGGTTTATTGAATGAATAAATGTAAGCTCCTTGAGGACAGAAACTTTTTCATTTTTGTTTTTCAACCCAGAAAGTGGCACAGTGCCTGGTACATAGGTGCTCAATAAATGAGTATTACTTAATTACTTATTAAAATTAAATTTTATTGTCACGAATATTTGTATTCTTTCCCTTCCCCTTCCTTCTTCTACCTCACCCCCATCTGCCATCTTGATAAAGCAAGTAAAGAAAATCTTGTTATAAACATGTGTAAGCAGGTAAAACAAATTACTCCATTAGTTGTCTGGAAAAAAGATGTCTCAGTTGGTATAGCCTAAGTCTATAGGGGATTGATGGGGGTGTGACCATCTGCCTGTGGAAAGTTCCTTTAGTGAGGGAGGATCATCCCTCACTGGTAGTGACTGGAGGAATTGGGTGAGGGTTGGCTACGGATCTCTCTTCAGGACACAAAGGCCGCAGCCACACCCAAACTTATCTCCCCAGGGGTAAGGGAGACCTGAAAGAAGTTAGTCTGGTCAGAGTTAATCAATCAAGAAACATTTAAAAAGCACCTATTTATATGCCAGGAACTGTTGCAAAGGATACAAATACAAAAGTGAAATAGTAGCTGTCTTGAAAGAGCTTACATATTTTGGGGGGATGTTCTCAGATAAGTGGGGCAGCTACATGGCACAGTGAATAGGGTGCTAGGCCTAAAGTCAGGAAGATTCATTTGCCTGAGTTCAAATCTGACCTCATACATTTACTAATTTTGTGACCCTGGGTAAGTCATTTAACCTTGTTTGCCTCAGTCTTCTCATCTGTGAATTGAGCTGGAGAAGAAAATGGCAAACCACTCCAGTGGCTTTGCCAAGAAAACTCCAAATGGGGTCATGAAGAGTCAGATAGGTAGGAATGAAACTGACCAAACAACAACCCAGATAAATAAATATAGAATACAAATCAATACAAAGTGATTGGGTACAGTTACTAACAACTGGAGGCATCCCGAAAGGCCTCTAAAAGGAGATGATACTTGAATTGAATCTTGAATTGACATATGAGTTCCAAGAAGGAGAGCCTTTTAGGAAAGAGGATCATTCTTGAGGACATGCTGGTAAATGTTTAGTAATTAGCTCTCTGGAAAAAATGATTGATGACACACTTTTAAGTTAAATCTAGAAAAATCAATAAAACAACAAATCAAGTCCCAAATTGCTGACTTCTGAGGTTGTAAATACTCACACTGAAAATATAACAATTGTTTCTTGCAAGCTGGTAAAAGCTGACTCTTAGAGCACAATTGACATAGTTTGTCCAGAACATGAAATGTGTACTGTGGAGAGTGATGTATAAATAACCCACTCCCCAAAAGCTGAGGTAGTATGAGGGAGGTGTTGGGGAAAAATTGCTATACCTGCAAATGAAGTTTGTTGTTATTTGGTTGTTTCAGTCATTTCCAACTTTTTGTCATCCCATTTGGGGTTTTCTTAGAAAAGATACTGGGATGGTTTGGCATTTCCTTCTCCAGTTCATTTTGTAGATGAGAAAACTGAGGCAAACAGGGTTAAGTGACTTGCCCAGGGTCACACATCTGCTAAGTATCTGAGGCCAGATTTGAACTCATGAAGATGTCTTCTTAATTCCAAGTCCAGTGTTCTATTCAGCATGCCACCTATCTGCCCTTTTAATTAAATGCTACTTTGTAAACGCTAATTTGTGTTAACTGATTAAGTGAAACTAAGGTGCTAGTTACTGGTGCTTAATAGTAGGGGGAACACCTAGAAGTGGGACTTGAGATGAAAGCATTAAAGACAATCAACCCCTCAGGGAATATCCCGAGAACCCTAAGGGACAGATATAGTAACCTGCCTCTGGATTAGTGATCCCAGAGTATATTTACTACAAAAACTGGTGCGTTTTTTTTGGGGGGGGGTGGGAGGGAGTGGGGATGGGATTTGGTTGAGAGAAGATCCGGGCATGTTTATAGGTAACAGGGAAGGAGCCAGTGGATAAGGAAAGGTTGAAAATTAAGTAGAGAAATGATTATTGGAGAAATATGGGAAGAGATGTGGCCAAGAGAACGAATAGAATGGTTAGCAATGGTAGAATAGTGACATCATCCCCTCTGAGACAAGAGCAAAGAAGAAACAAATGAAGTATGAGGTTGAGTTGATTTGAAATGTGGAAATGGAGAGGAGAGGGAGATCTAGATGACTGGCTTTTGGTACATTGCTTCGGGTTACATAAAGAGCTGGTAGTAGTATGGTGATACCTCCCACTATCAGCACTGAGAGCTTCCACAATTGTACCCATGTCAAACTATATACAAGATCACAGGGCCATCACTGGAAGTAGTTGTCTACCTACCATGATTCTGGAGTTGCCTACAAGGGAATCTACTCAAACATAATAAATAATTTGTATGTGATTCCATCATTATTAAATTTCAAATAAGCCTTGAAGATTTTTTTCTTGTTCAAGATTCACCTGTTTAAAATGATAATAACCCTAAAATTGAGGGCAGATTGGTGAAAGTCCTTGAGTATATGACATGAGAATTAGTTTAAAAAATAGAGAAAATGCTCTTTGACCTAGAGATATCACTTCTAGACCTTTATTTCAAAGAGATTAAAGAAAGAACAAAAGGTCCCACATGTACAAAAATACTTACAGTAGCTATTTTTTTGTTGTTGTTGACAAAGAACTGGAAACTAAGGGAATGCATAACACTTGGGGAATGTCTGAGCAAATTGTGTTAATTGAGTATAATAAAATACTATTGTGCTATAAGAAATGATGAAAAGAATAGTTTGGGGGAAAACCTAAGAAAAATTGTATGAACTGAGGCAGAGTGAAGTAGACAGTACCAGGAGAACAATTTATACTGTAAAGATTATAAAAACTTTGACCAATGCAATGATCAACCATGAGTCCATATGATAAAGAATGCTACTCATTTCTGACAGAGAAGCGATGAGTTGATTTGGACATAGACAATAAGGGAATTTGTTTAGCTTAAATGCATATTTATAAGGTTTTTATATTTTTCCTGGTGGAAAAGGGAAAAATAAACACTTATTAATTTAATAAGAAGAAGATTCAGGGTACACATATTGGCTGTTATCAAATATTTGAAAGACTGCCATGGGGAAGAAAGTTTAAGCTTGTTCTGGGTGGCCAAAGGTGGTTACACCTAAGAACAGTGGAAGGAAGGCATAAAAGAGGAAATTTGGGGCATATTATTAGGAAAAGCTTCCTAAAATTATGCATTGTTTAAAATATGAACAGGCTGTCCCTAGAGGTGGTGGTTTCCATTTTTAAAGGTTATTAAGCAAAGACTGGATGATCGTTTTATAGTGGAGATTCCATTTGTGTAGGAGTTGTAGATTGCACTAGGTGGCTGGCTGCTATCCCTTCCAATTCTGTAAATTTTTGATTTTGTTAAGTGGATCATGCTTTAAGCTTGTGGCTCTCAAAGTTTTTGCAGTGGCTTGTCCCTTTGGTGTAGATATATATGTATTTTCCTATTACAAAATCCATATTTAATACCCTGTGATTTTAATCTAATAATCAAGAGCAAAGATTCTTTGATAATTGATTTATTTATCCATTAAATGTAGGAACCCAGTTAAACATCTCTGTGATTTGAATCACATGGATAATTCAAATCTGAGCAATTTCAGAAATAAGTAGCAAATGTTCCTCTCTGGATTTTTCTCCATGGTTTAGGCTTCAAAAATAAAATTATATCTACATTTACATATATTGTTGGAGTGAGTGCTTGCTTTGTTCTCTTGGTTCTCTTTTTTTATCCTACATAAATTTCTATGTCTTCCCAAGTTTCTCTGAATTCCTCATATTTGCCATTTCTAATATCACAATAATATTCCATTAATTCATATTCCTGACAACACAACTACTGATATAATTAATAACAAGAAACTTATATAATTATAAGAATATGTTTGTTCTCAATAAGCAGGAAATAAATTTGGGATAATATTGGATATGAAAGCTCAACTTGTGAGATACTTCATGACAATTTCCATCCCCCTCCCTCCCTTACTTGCCTATGCCAGGGTGTACAACGTTAACTTGGGCAGACCACAGAGATATGAAGGTAGAAGGGAGCAGGTGGAGTTATTTTGTAAATTATGTTTCCGATTTCCAGTGTACAGAGGTGGCATTCAGCTTGAGTGAGTGAAAGAGGGGAAGGACTGATTCAATTTGCTATTGTATCCAGATTGGCCTTGAAAATCTATTACTTTTTTACTATTTCCATATTAGAACTGATAGACAGATGAAGTCAGGTAAGACTCTAATGCAGTGGGAAAATAGCTAGGGTTGCCTGGGTAACCTGGGATTCTCCTCTTATTTTGCGTTATGTTGTCTATGTTCCATTGGTGCAGTAAGCTATCCTCAAGGCTACTAGTGGGGGTAAAAATTACATATCTGTGGTTTACATGCATTTAACTTAGTAGTTCTTAAATTTTTGGTCTCAGGACCTCTTTATACTTTCAAAGTTACTAAGACTCCTTCCCAAAGAGCTGTTGTTTAAGTGGTGTCCTGGCAAATGTTTAAAAACTGACTTTCTGGGAAAACAAAGCAAAACATGTTAGCAGGCCACATTTTAAAATTTGATCTGCGTTATTCACATTTCATTAAGTTTAGATAATCAACAAAATAATAAATCAAATCCTGATTTGTTGCTTGTCCATTGCTGAGTTGTCAATGCTCACACCAAAAAGTTACCAATCACCTCTCCAATTTGAGCAGGCCCTAGCACGTTTAGTTATTTCTATCAGTATTCACCGTATTAGAAATGAAAACATCTTAGTATTATTATGAAAATAGTTTTTACCCGTAGGTTCCTAAAATGATTTGGGGGATCTCAGGGGTCCTTAGACCAAACTTTAAGACTGCTGCTTTAGCTTTTTTAGTTTTGAGTTTGTAGAATTATGATCAGGATTAGACTCATTATAGAATTAATAGGTGATAAGATAGATTTAGAGATTCATGGATTCATCGACTAAATATGGAGAAGCATTTATATCATTTAATTCAACCTTTTCATTTTTTTTTGTTTGTTTGCTTGTTTTGTTTTTGTAGGGCAATGAGGGTTAAGTGACTTGCCCAGGGTCACACAGCTAGTTAAGTGTCAAGTGTCTGAGGCCAGATTTGAAGTCAGGGAGTCCTGAATCCAGGGCCAGTGCTTTATCCACTGCACCACCTAGCTGCCCCCCAATCTTTTCATTTTACAGATGAGGAAACAAGGCTCAGAGAGTGAAAATGGTTTGTCAAGAAAGATTGTCAGTCAGCTGATTGTATATTATAACTTATTGGTTATACTTAATGATTAGTTTCCAAAAAGACACCAAATTGGGGTTTTGAGATTTTCAGTTATGCCAATTCAACTAATCTGCAGATCTCGAAGAGTTCACATTAGCTAAAAAAAGTATTTATATATGTATGTACATATACATATTTTATGTGTATGTATACATATATATTCCTTTCTAACTTTACTATCTGTTCATCAAATACTTATATGTATATGCATATATGCATATCTGTGTATATATCTATCCCCATATAAATATGGTGTTTGACTGACAGAGACAGCAAAATTGAAGGGGTTTGGTGTCTACATTTATTCACCATCACGCATATATATATATAAGTATATATATGTATATATACATATATATGTGTGTATATATGTATGTATATACGTGTGTGTATATATACACATCACATATATATATATACATATATATATATATATACACACACACATATTGTGAGAAAATTATCAATAATGGGGTTTGGGGGGGACCCAGGGATCCCCCCCATTCAGGGCCTGGCTGGTTTCTCAGAGTCAGCCCAGAGTCAGTAGAGTTGGAGATCAGACTGACTCAAAAACTCAGTAGACAATAGAGATTAAAATTATACCTACCTGAAAGCCTTTCCCCTCAGAGAGTCTATCCTCTGGACTCTGACCTCAGCACATACTGCTCATTTTAATATGGACCACCCTCAAATCCAGCTAGCCAATTAGCTTTGAGAAGTGTATAAAGACCACCTCTGCTCCAGATGGAATGAAGTTTATGCTCTCTCATGCTCTCCCTTGGGCTGGGATGCCTGAGGAGGCAGCCAGGTGTCCCCTCTCTCCTCTAATTTAAAAGTAACACTATATTAGAAACCTCAGTGAAGTTCCCCAATAACTTAGAACAGAGACAAGCACCCCCAATATATTTCAAATGACAAAATATTTACATGCATACATATGTACATACATACACACATAATATATACAGACACAGTATATGTGTATATAGTATAGTATATATACACATATATAGTATATAGTATATATACACATATATAGTATATAGTATATATACACATATATCACACATATCTCACACACACACACATATAAAATTTTCAGAATGCCTTGTACTATTTTATGGAACTTCAGAGATTACAAAGAACAGTTTGAAAAATGCTACTTTAAACTATTACTACTACTACTACTACTACTACTACTACTACTACTATTACTAGCTAACATTTATATAGTGTTTTCTATGTGTCAAGTACTGTGCTAAGTACTTTACAATTATGATATCATTTGATCCTCACAACAACCTTGGGAGGTAGGGACTATTATCATCTTCCTTTTTCAGATGAGGAAACTGAAACAGAGGTTAAATGACTTATCTAAGGTCACACAGCTAGGTATTCCTGACTCCAGGCTCTATCCACTGTGCTGTGTAGCTGCACCATGTTACTATATATTACTTTAATTGTCATGGAATCCTAGATCATTAGGAAGTAAAGAGAATGGAAGGGGGTGGTATGAGTTTGAATCCAGCTTCAAATACTTGCTAGGAGAAGTCACCAGTAAGGCAACCAAAGCAAAGTGAACCAGCCCATAGTTGGAAAAGAGAGAATGTTAAATCTTCTGAACCAATTAGAAGTGGAATCAACCCCATGAACTTACATTTCTAAAGGAAGGCAATCCATACCTCTTGGGGCGTCCTGTTTCATTTTCTGCCAGCTCTTCTGTTAGGGAGTTTCTCCTTAAACTGAGCTAAAGTCTGCCTCCTTAGAATTTCTACCAGTTGACCCTAGTTCTAGGGCCAAGCTGAGCAAATCCAATCTCCCTTCTACATGATCTTTCAAGTACTTGAAGATAGCTGCCTTGTTATGCTATTATGATGTTGTTAGTTGACAGCCAACTCAGAAACAGAATGAGGCACAAAAGGAGAGACAGACAGGGAGCTATCAAAAGGAAAGAAAGGGGTGCAGCTAGGTGGCACAGTGGATAAAGCACTAGCCTTGGATTCAGGAGGACCTGAGTTCAAATCTAGCCTCAGACACCTGTCACTAGCTGTGTGACCCTGGGTAAGTCACTTAACCCTCATTACCTCACAAACAAACAAACAAAAAAAAAAAAAAGGAAAGAAAGGGAGCACCAAGTAAGAAAATTGAAAGGTATCTGAGTCAAATTCTTCTGACTAACTTTGACCTTCACCTACAGTAAAAGCCAACTGAGAGTTGATCATTGTCTTTCAGTTCTTACCCCATCCTCCTCAAATAATCCTAAAGAGAAAGAACAGATTTCTTTACCATGGTATTAAGACAATATGGAAGTTGGAATTAAGTTCCCATAAAGGTGGCAGTTTTTAATCTGCTTTGACAACTTGGTGAGGAAAGAAATGCAGTAAAATCCAATATACAGGGGAATTGGAGATAGTTGATATAGAACTTGAGAAATGTGCTCTGCACTCTAAATAGCCGTCATCACTGTTATTCCCATTGGAGGCCATTCATTGGTCAGGCTGCAACAATTTAGTATTTCAAAAAATTATTTGGATCAGCAGTGACAGCATTGTTTTGACAAGACTCTGAGTAAAACTCTAATACTAGTGAATCATGTGCAATAGAAAGGATGACTGATACTTTGGAAGTTTTGAAATATTAGGTTTTGTGATCATATTTCTAGGGGAAAATCAAGTTTGTTGGATATTTAGGGAGTTAGAGAAAGACAGGAATATTTTTTTACCCTGTCTGAATCCGATATGAAAGATTGCTTTGAAAAAGTTTGACTGTTTCTTTTGATGGTTGCTGTGTTTTACTCCCAGATGAGACTTATGAATGGTTGAAGGATTGGGGCCACACAATTACATGAGTACAAACCATATTAAATGGAGTGAGGGAGTACTGAGTCAAAATAGAGAACCAATAATTCCTCAGTCTCCTAGGAGTTAGGGTCTGATCTGCAGCTCAGATTCAGCTTCTAGCTCAAAATCTAGGCTTCTGTCAGAGTGCCACCAAAGAGGCAATGTGGCCTAGAGTGGTCAGCATGCTCTAGAAGCCATTTTTTTTTTAACAGGGTGATGGGGATTAAGTGACTTGCCCAGGGTCACACAGCTAGCAAGTGTCAAGTGTCTGAGGCCGGAATTGAACTCAGGTACTCCTGAATCCAGAGCCGGTGCTTTATCCACTGTGCCACCTAGCTGCCCCACTAGAAGCCATTTTTGATGAGTTTAGGGTTAGAAGGAACTTATGGACATAGCCATGCATGGAATCATTATTGAATTCAAGAATCAGAGGAAATGCTGTTCAATTTATAAGTGAATCTTGGTGGAGCTGTGAACTGATCCAACCATTCTGGAGATCAATTTGGAATTATGCCCAAAGGGCGATAAAGCTGTGCATACCCTTTGACCCAGCAATACCACTGTTGGGTCTTTTTCCCAAAGAAATCATGGAAGGGGGAAAGGGACCCACATATACAAAAATATTTATAGCTGCTCTTTATGTGGTGGCAAGGAATTGGAAGTTAAGGGGGTGCCCATCAATTAGGGAATGGCTGGACAAGTTGTGGTATATGAATACAATGGAATACTATTGTGCTGTAAGAAATGATGAGCAGGAGGAGTTCAGAGAAACCTGGAGGGTCTTGCGTGAGCTGATGATGAGTGAGATGAGCAGAACCAGAAGAACATTGTACACAGTATCATAAAAATTGAGTGTTGATCTACTGTGATGGACTATATTCTTCTCACCAATGCAATGGTACAGAAGAGTTCCAGGGACCTCATGATGGAAGAGGATCTCCAAATCCAAGAAAAAAAAAAAAGAACTGTGGAGTATAGATGCTGAACGAACTATACTATTTCTTTTGGTTTTGGTGCTGTTGTTTTTTTCTATTTTGAGGTTTTTCATCAGTGCTCTGTATATATATATATATATATATATATATATATATATATATATATATATATATATATATATATATATATATATATATATAAAACCTATATCAGATTACCTGCTGTCTAGGGGAGGGGGAAGGGAGGGGAGGGAGGGAGAAAAATCTGAAATTGTAAAGCTTGTATAAACAAAAGATGAGAACTATCTTTACATGTAATGGAAAAAAATACTTTATTAATTTAAAAAAATTTATAAGTGAATCAGGGGGTTGGAATAAATCTCATGGATATCAGTCCCAGGAACCTTATAGCAGCTGTGCATTAGTCATGTTTTCTATTACATGTGGCATACTGATATCCTTTCTGCATGGTATAAACTTTTTCAGGTCCCCTATATCAATACAGGGTAGAATAATGAAAATATAACCTGTGGTTTAGGCCATGGGTTCACATGGACTGAATCTGATCACAGGGATATAAAAAAATGTTTATGTCTCTTTTTTTGGCCCTTTTTCAAAAGTTACTCTGGAAAGTACCTGAATATAGCTTATGTCTAGATTTTCATAAATATAGATAGGGGAGTTAGCCTCATCCTTTATATGCACTCAAGGTAACAAATGTATATCCTATCTTTATTTCACCCCACAAAAAATTTCAGAAGGCACATAGGGCACACTAGAGTCCATAAACAGATTAAAAAACACACATAAGACATCCCTAAAAGCTCATAAGATTTCTTCAGAACGGAACTGAAATTGAACTTGCCAGCAAGGCAATACATGACATTCCAGGAAAATTCTACTATGCTGTGGAATCCATAAGGATCCCTTCCTGATTCATAACACTACTCTGTGATTTGAACTCCCCTTGAAAAGCAAATATATTTTAGAAATATAGGACAGGCAATCCTCTTCTCATCAGACCTGCACTGTATGAGTTACTTATGGCAATAAGGTAAAGCAAAATCTAAGTCTTTAGTTCCTCATCTCATGGCTTTCTTTAGTTCTTTACTAATCTTCCAATATCAGGGTCACAAAATTGACACTATTGATGAATTGCCCATTTTTCTTTAGAAGGTCCAACCACTGTATTCTTGAACTTGGACTCTCTTTTTTTTTTTTTTTTTGGTGAGGCAATTGGGGTTAAGTGACTTGCCCAGGGTCACACAGCTAGTAAGTGTCAAATGTCTGAGGCCGGATTTGAACTCAGGTACTCCTGACTCCAGGACCAGTGCTTTATCCACTGCACCACCTAGCTGCCCTTGGACTCACTTTCAAAGCAGCATCTATAGTAACTACCCAACTGCCCAATCAATTTCCCTTCTTTGCTGGATATCAGGGTCATACTGCCTCAGAAATCCTCCTTCTCTAAGAAGAAGGCAGGAATTCAGGAATAACATTGTCCTTGGACTCTTCTCAAGGGGCACACACATAAACATTTAATTCTGATCAGGTAAAAGACAAAAAAAGTTAAAAATAATTAGTCTTTGTTCTTTCATAGGTCAACAAGAAGAGTGGTTTCTTGCACAAGACATATTTCAGAGTCAACCTGCTCATTTTGGATCTAAGAGATGCAAAGTAGCAGTTCTAAATTAGCCAGTTTATCTTTTTTTTTTTTAATTCAGTAGGACCTGAGTTCAAATCCAGCCTTAGACACTTGACACTTACTAGCTGTGTGACCCTGGGCAAGTCACTTAACCCTCATTGCCCCACAAAAAACCCCCAAACCTCCCCCCCCCAAAAAAAAGAAAGAAAGAAGAAAAAACCCACTATTCTGAGAAGGAACTCATTTGCTTTATCAGATTTTCAAAAGGATTCATGTTCCAAAAAAGAGTAAGAACCACTGATTTAAACACAGGGTTCAAACATATATACGTATATAGTATATTTATACATAATAGATCTTATATGTATCTATCATATATAACAACACAAACTATATGCAACACATACATGTACATACATATGAATTATATAACACACACATATATGTATCTGTGTTTCAAATAGGTATATTTAGAGAGGTTTATATATGTATGTATTTGAAAGGGAAATGATATAGAATTAATATTGATTCCTTCCCACTTTGGGGGGAAATCCTGGTGATCTGGAATGAAGAAAACCAGACTTGGTTAATATAATCTAAAAAAAATCAAGACCATGGTATGGCCAGAATGTGTAAATTTAATCTAAACTCCTTGAGGACAGGGGCTATTTCATTTTTATCTCTTTATTCCCATTACTTACCACAGTGCTCTCAGCACACAGAAGGTGCTTAATACATATTTATTGAATGGAATTTGATTCATTCTAATCTATGTACTGGATCCACATGATAGTGCCACGGCTCACTCAAATATATGGAAACATGGATAAAGAGAATGTTGACATACCCAATTCAACCAATGATCTTGCTGACCATTTTTACAAGATTATGCACCCATAATACTTCATTCCACTACAAAGAAGGGGCAAGAGGGTTTTATCTGAACCAAGATTAGACAAGTTTTTCTAATAATGAAAATCATGTCTGCCCAAGTGCTTTCTCCCCACCCCCTTCCTTTCCACACCCCCCTCCACTGGCTCCCTTTAGGGCAAAGCAATGTTTATGGTAAAATTGGAAGAAATCAAGTAGAGAATTTGGATTTGAAGATATGATGTCTGTCTTGAACGAGACAGTTTTCAAGATGTTGAGAAAATCCAAAGGGATTTCCCAGTTTAAAGACTGCTACAATTTTCTTTTGTTTCTCTAGGCAGTTTTCTAACTTTTTTTTGCCACTGCTTTTTTTTTTCCTCTTCTTTTTTTTTCCTCCTGGTTATTTTCAGCATGCAACATTTTCCTAGTACAGAGGTAGGAGATGGGGTAGGGGGACGAGAACCTTTGGCACTAAATGACAGAGTTAAAACACTGTCTCCAAGACAAATGCCATGAATGGTCTAGATGCAGGCTAAGAGCCAATACCCATCTATGTACTTAATTTGTCCCCTGGAATATATTTCTTGGGAAATTTTCTAATGAAACTGATATGCATGTCTGTCTGTCTAAAAGTCTCTTTTAAAATAACCCTTGGTGTTATGACGTTTGTAAGGAGGGGGTATGGGTGTTACAAAGTGAAATCTATAGACATAATACTGTTCTGAAATGTGATGTATTTAGATTCAGGGGAAATAAATCCCAAACCTGGGTCTTCTTACTTAATATCTATATGACTTTGAGTGTTTGTGCACCTACATAGTTCTCAGTTTTCCCATCTGTAAAATGAGGTGGTTGAACTAAATGGCTTTTGAATTCCCTTCCAGCTCTACATGATTTTTTTTTTTTTTATGGGGCAGTGGGGGTTAAGTGACTTGCCCAGGGTCACACAGCTAGTAAGTGTCAAGTGTCAGGCCAGATTTGAACTCAGGTACTCCTGAATCCAAGGCTGGTGCTTTATCCACTGTGCCACCTAGCTGCCCCTCTACATGATTTTTAATGTCCTCCCAATGCCAAATTCTCTCATCCTTTTCCAATTATGAATTACTCAAGAGACTCTGTGTGTGTGTGTGTGTGTGTGTGTGTGTGACAACCACACCCTCAGTTTTCCTCATGAACACATTTGATGATGGAATTTCCTTTTGACATTTTATGAAGCCAGAGAGGCTTTAATCTAAATTGTATTTGCATTTTATCTTTCGTGAGTGGAAATTATTTCTCCTTAACAAATGTTATCAGGCAGATTGTGTTAACATGATTTCAACTGTTTGTTTTGATTGATTGGTTAGTTCTGCATTTTTATCAGTTATATTTCTTATCAGTGAGAACAAAGCTAAGGGAAGCAAATACAAGCTTCCTCCTGGCTAAGCAAATCTTTTCTGCAGTCAGGCAGGAAAAGACCACAACAGTCTTTAAAACAGATATGCATAGCCTAGGCTCTGTGAACTTGTTTTTAAATATATTTTATTAACTCTATTTCAGTGTAAATAATTGGCTTCCTTTGCAATCCCATGCATTTTATATATTTAAAAACATTATTATAAGAAAGGGTTTCTAGACTTTATCAGGTTGTCTAAGGGTCCATAACACAAAAAAAGTTAACAACCTCTACTGAAAATGAGAGGAAACTGGGACTTCTGTAGAACGGGGTTAAAAAAAGAGCATTGGGCTTTGTAATGATTGGAATGACGCCACCTGCTGGAGAGCTACTGTAGGAAAGCTCCGCCATGAGGAGAAGGCATCTGAGGGCAATCCATGTGGTCAGTTCCTTGGTGTCAGGAAGTGACATTTGCTCATGGGTACTGTCTATCAAGGCTACCAGCCAATCAACTTGAGGAGCCTCCCATTTCTGGGAGAAAGATACAAAGTAGGAAGCAGATGCTGGTGGAGGGCTTCTTCCTCTTTTGGTTCCTGACCTCACCATGGCGGGTTGGATGATGGGGTTTATTAGAAATAGTTAGATTTTTACCTTTCTCTCTGATCCTAATGCTCTTTATTAAATACTTAAACACTTAAATACTCTTGCTAAAGCTTATAATTTATTGGCAACCACTCATTAGATTTTAGATAGTATAGCTAGAATTTTAGCCCCTTACAATTTAGAGTCCAAAGACTCTTACCTGGGTTCTAATCTTGGTTCTACTGCCTACTAATGGGATGACTTTAGGCAACTCACTTAGTTTCTCTGAGTTAATTTCATCATCTTCATGGAATGGGGATAAAGAATTTGGTGTATCATTCCAAGTTCTTCAGAGAAGAGCACATTTCACTGGAAGTTGCCAAGGGTGCATGCAGGCTTAATGTTCCAGGTATAAATTAGCCAGAGTAGACCTAGGAGTTTCACTATTTACATGTAAAATGGGAGGATAGAAATATTTGCTTTCCTTACTTCACAGAGTGGATATAGAGATCAACATAAATTCTCATACTTTAATACAAACAAAATTAACTTCAGAAGTATAAGATGGTAGAGGTGTGGTTAGACAGCAGTTGTACTGAAAAAAAGATATGAGAATTTTGTGGTCTGTAAGCTCAATATGAATCAGCAGTGTGAGGTGTGAGTAGCAGAAAGTACAGTCCAGCTCCTCCAACACAAGCCCTCCATAAAGATGCATATACCTGACCAAGTGCTGATTGGGAAACCCAAGAAAAACATCGCAATAGTCCATTTTCCCTAACCAGGTTGGCATAAAGAGATAGAAAGATCTGTGGGAACCAGGGACAGAGTCTGGGCAGGAACAAAGGGTAATTCTTATGGATCATTCACATGCTCAGCAACTGAAAGGGGACAGAGATGATATACCATAAAGGGAAGCACTAGAGCAGGAAAAGATTTCAGGGAGAAATTGAGCTTGTCTATGACTTGTGCCTAGGGCTGATGTTTTGTTTGAGGAGCAGTAGTGGGGTATTAACACCTAAAACAAGAAGAGGAAGAAGCACAAACTAAGAACTATAGACCAATGTCATTTATAAATATGTAAAAATTTTAAAGAAAATCCTAGTAAGAAGATAAAATAAAAAAGAATTCAGTATAACCAAGTTGGATTTATGTTAGTGGTACCTATTGATAGGTACGTGGTTAATCATTAGGAAAATAATGCCCATAATTATTTATGTTGAAAACAAAAATACCCCAAACCATTTGAATATACCAATTGTTCCAGAAAAAAAAAAACTGACAAAGTCCAATACTCACTTTTACTAAACAATAAAACAAACAAAAGACTTAGAAGGGTTAATATAATAAATATATAAATATATATGACAAAATATTTATGTGTGTATGTATATATATGTGCGTGTATACAAATATATAAATTTTGGGGTATAGACATACATATACGGATTGTATATACATACATATTAGGATTTTTTTTTGCAATGGGGAAG
The DNA here is from genome assembly GCF_019393635.1 of Dromiciops gliroides. Lineage (NCBI taxonomy): Eukaryota > Metazoa > Chordata > Mammalia > Microbiotheria > Microbiotheriidae > Dromiciops > Dromiciops gliroides. The sequence continues at coordinate 209,849,625 of NC_057862.1, forward strand.
TACTAGAAACTTGTCCAACAAATACAGAAGTAAAGTATGGATGCTCTTAGGTTTCACAGTGGATAGAACACTGTGCCTGGAGTCAGGAATATCTGAGTTCAAATTCAGAGGTTATGCTGTTTGCCTCAGTTTCCTCATTTGTAAAATAGGATAATAATAGCACCTACTTCCTAGGCGTGTTGTGCAGATCAAATGAGATAATAATTCTAAAGTACTTAGCACAGTGCTTGGCACATAGTAAGTGCTATATAGATGTTAGTTATTATTATATTACCTTCATTTACCAATATATTGTCTTTTTCCCTTCTCTAGAGGCATCCCTTACAGCAAAGATTAAAAGAAAGAAGAGAAAGTAAATGTTATATGTTACCTATTATAATTATTATAAAAGTGCTTTTGAAAGTAATAAGATAAGAAAAAAGATTAAAGGCATAAACAATGGCAAAAAAGATAAATGACCCTTATTTGCAGATGGTGTGATGAGTTACTTAGGAAATCCTAGAGAATTAGCAAAGAAACTAACAGATAAAATAATAGCTTCAGTAAATAAGTAGAATAGGAAATAAATCATCACAATTACCATAAGCATTCTATACAATAATAACAAAATCCTGGGAGAAATAATAGAAAGGAAAACTCCATCCAAAATAACTATAAGCTATATCTGGGAATCAGTAACATTCTAAATGTATTTTATATGTGAGTGTGTGTGTGTGTATACACATTCTTTTATTTGTTTGTTTTTTGTGGGTTTTTTTTGGTGAGGCAATTGGGGTTAAGTGACTTGCCCAGGGTCACACAGATGTATACACATTCTTTAAAGAAATAGTAAAACTGTGGGAATTTTGTATACTATTCATTGCTCATCCTTGAATCATTGCCTAAATTAATTTTATTTCCAGTTCTGCTACAAATATTCTTGAAGAGGTCCTTGATGTCCTTGGGTAAATAGTTTAATAGTAATATCACTGGGCCAAAACATATACCCAATTTAGTGATTTTGGGGGTGTAGTTTCAAATTGTTTTTCAAAACGATTGAACCAATTCACATTTCCATGCACAGTGTAGTAGTATTCACGTTCTCCCACAAGCGCTCCAACAGTTGTTGTTTTCATTCTTTGTCATCTTTGCCAATTCATTGGATATGAGGTAGAGCATCATAATTTCCCTTATTATTAGTAATTTGACTTTTTCTCATGGTTTTTGAGTAGCATATACACACATATATGTACATAAATATGCATATAAAAATTTGAAACTGACCTGGTCATGTCCTTTGACCATTTGTATGTTTAGAAATGACTCCTTTTAATGCACTTCTTTATTAATTTTCATTTGGGATAAGATTTTTATCAGTCCTTCACTAAACATTTATGGTGCATTGTGAACTGTGCTAAGCACTAGGGATACAAAGTGAGGCAAAAACATGATCTCCACCCTCAAAGATCTCAAATTCTAATGGGGAGACAATAGGCAAATAATAATACATAGAAGATATATACAGAACAAATGAAAGGTAATCTCAGAGGGAAGGCACCAGTGAGACAAAATTTATTGTAGTCTGTCTAAGGCTAGATTTTAACTCATAAAAATGAGTCTTTCTGATTTTAAGCTCAGTGTTCTTTCCATTGTACCAGCTGGCTGCTCCTTTGCTAGACTACCTTCCAATTTTCTAAGAAGTTTTTTTCAGTCTAACTGTAGTAGATGGTGCCTTTGGATTTATTGAGCACAATGCTGTTGTATGTTTGATTATATTTGGATCTATTTGTTTCTGGCTATCTTCTCCCAAATTCTACCCTCTCTCTTAAATCTCTCTTCTTTTTGCTTTCTCCTATGTACTTCTCTATGGATTTTTAATCTTGTTCTAAACAAAATTATGTGCGTGTGTGTGTGTTCAGCCTTACTTTTCTAAGCTCAGATAAGAGAGTCCATGCTTCTCCCATCCCTGCTCCTACATTTGTATGTTATTCTTTTTGAGATACCCTAGTTATGAAAAATGGTAAGTTCTTCCTTTTTCTTCCTAATTTCTTTCCTAGTGCATTCTCTTTCCCCCTTTTTTATTTATTCTTTTAGATAAGACACAACAGCACAATTCCCCAGCTTGGACAGTAGTTTCTTTTTCTTTTTTTCCCCACTTTTTCCCTTGAAGAAACTGGGAATTTGAAGGGGACAATAACCTCTTTTACTTTTCCATTAGGTGGCACTTGATCATTATTTAATCCTTCAAATTGCTCAAATATGGTTACTTTTCCATATTCTTGTATTTGTGTCTCAAAGAGTCTACCTATCTTTTCTTTTTTTCCAATAGTAAAGGCTCATTTTTTTTCTGTAGATTTATATTGTTTATAGGATGTTGCCATTGATCATAACCTTTTTCTTTCACCCTTTAGCATTATATGTGTGTGCGTGCGTGTATTTCCTTTTGTAGTAGTAGATCAGTTGCTACAAAATCTTGTCTGATTCTAAATGTGATTCCTTGGTACTTAATTTCTTCCTGACAATGTGCAGTATTATTTCTTTGACATAGAAACTTTGGATTTTTGATATAACATTTCTGAGTGTGTTTAGTTTGAAGTTTCTTTTGGGAGATGATTTGTGGATTCTTTCTGTTTTTACTTTGTCCTTTCATTCTGCATGATTCTGAAATTTCTTGAATATGACATACAGATTATTTTTTGTTGATTGTTTTGGTCTTCAGGGAGTACAATGATTCTTTTTTTTAAATGGACATTGTTAGTGACAACTGTCTCCACAAAGAAATGTATTGTCTATTTTCCTTTTTGTATCCAATAAACTAAGTGATCACAATATAATAAGTTGCCTATTGCAACAAGTGACCTAAAAGCAGAATGTTCCTAAGTGTAATGATTGGAATGATGCCACCTGCTGGAGACTTACTGTAGGAAAGCTCCAACATGAGGAGAGGGCCTCTGAGGGCAGGACCATGTGGCTTTCTTTGGCATCAGGAAGTGACATTGGCTTGTGGGAGGAGGAAGGGGGAGGCTGTCGCACTGGCTCTCTCTCTTTCGTGTGGACTCTGGCAGAGAGTGGAGCTAGGAATGCTCTCTCCCTTTAATAGATAGATGAATCTAGGCCTTTCTCTTTCTCTTCACCAAATTCTTATTCTCCATAATAAATGCTTAAAAGTCTAACTCTTGCTAAAGCTTATAATTTATTGGCAACCACTCATTGGATATTTTAGACTTTAGCCCTTATATAAGGGACTGGGACTGAATCAGATTTAAGTGAGAGGCTAATGAGTCTTGTTAAGCCACAAATAGTAAACATTAGAGATAACATTTGAACCCAGGTCTTAAGACACCTAAGACAGTGAATACTCTTTCCATTGTTCCAAGAATACCTGAGTATAGTGATTCTTAAATGATTTTTCCTTATCTTATTTCCCAGGACAGTTGTTTTGATAGTAGGTGACTCACTTATTCTTCAATTTTCAGTCTCGACTTTGTTCTAATATTTCTTCTTCCATCATTGAATCATTGAGTTCTGTTTACGCCATTCTGTTTAACAAGGTGTTGGCTAATTGGAAAAAAGTTGATCACTTTTCATGCTAAGCTGCTTATTTTCTTTCCAAATGTTCTATTTTCATTATTCATTTCTTTTATCAGCTCTTTCTTCACTTCTTCCACACATTTTGTCAGTTCTTATAGCTAATCCATTCTTTTTCTGAGATTATATTCTGATTATTTTGGAGTTATTTCCTCCCTCTGGCATTTTATCTTGCAATTCTCTTAATACATAATGTTGTTGTTGTTTTTCATTGCAGTAGGCATTTTCTTCTGTTTTTTTTTTCATGTCTATGATTTAATTTGTTAGAACTTTGTCTCAGACATAGGAGCTGTTCTCTCCTACACTCTTGGATAGGTTGGTTAAGCCTCTTGCCATAGTTCTAGAGCTACATTTCATTCTCTCTGCATTCCAGAGCTTTGTTTTTGATCCATTCCCTACTGTAGTCCCTTGGTGGTAGGCTACCCCAGGATCAAGAGCTGCCTTATTCTATGGACCTAATCTGGACCATAGTCTTGGTTTCTGATCAAGTGCTGAACTTGTCTAAGCCCTGTCTACTGCTACACTCTCCAGCTTCCATCTCTCTACTGGGACTTTTTCTTCCGTGGTCATGCTGTCTGTTTTTCTGTTATAGTCACTTACTGGAGATCCATGGGTTTAGATATCAGCTCTGTATCCACAAGGATATCACAATGGCATCAATATGGTCTCCAAGTTTGTCCCCACACCTTCACCATTCTGTCCTTGTCCAGTTTTCTTTCTGAGGTCACCTACCCGTAGGTCTTAGTTCTGTTTCTTAGTGTTGTCCTATTTGGGATGGATAAGCTTGGTTCTGTTGTTTCATGTGGCACTCTTTTTTATTGTTGGGTAGGTGTCCATAATGGACCTGGATTTGGCTAGAACCTGTCATGCCACTGACCTAGCCCCAATTGCCTCACCCCCCCCCCCAAAGATACTATTTCATTCATTATCACACTTGCTTCTCACATACATCTTTTTTTTTTTTTTTTTTGGCAGGGCAATGGGGGTTAAGTGACTTGCCCAGGGTCACACAGCTAGTAAGTGTAAAGTGTATGAGGCCTGATTTGAACTCAGGTACTCCTGAATCCAGGGCTCGTGCTCTATCCACTGCGCCACCTAGCCGCCCCCTCACATACATCTTTTGACTTCAGTAGGTATTATCATCCCAATTTTACAAATGATGAAATGGAGGCTCAGGGAAATTCATTAACTTGCCCAACATACCTAGTGAATGTGAGAGCTGTGGCTTGGGCCCAGGCAGCGTTCTATTGCACTCAGCTTGATGGCTACATTTTTAGTATGATGAATCTTTACACCTTAGGAATCAGCAAATAGTACAAACTAGAGCTTGGTTTATTGTTTTGTTGTTATTATTTTTTTTTTACTGTATAGACTTAATAAAGTGATGTTAGCAATTCAAATTAAACTTATAAGTTTGTTGTGGGCCTGTCTTGAAACATTTACCAGTGCACCACTTAGCCCAGATCACCTGTAACAGTTTGCTGTTCTAATCTCATCTGGTTTTCTACCCCTTTGTTTTTAGCAAAAACATTTATTCAACTTTCATTCTCCTAAAAAAAAAGAACAAAAGCAATTACCAGTAGACTGAACTGAAGAAGTACAGGTGATATGAAGAATTGGCTTAACAGTAATAGTGAGGGAAAGGCTAGAGAGCAGATATAGTATTTTGATAGGAACTTTTCTCTGAACAGGGGCAGCAAAGAGCTGAACAACAAAAACAACAAACAACAACAGTCAGCATTTCTATAGCACTTTAAGGTCTGCTGAGTGCTTTGCACATATTATTTCATTTGAACTTCAAAATTACCCTATCAGTTAAGTGCTGATACTATCCATGCTTTACCGAGGAGAAAACTGAGGTGAAGAGTCTTGGAGAGACTTGGCCAGAGTCACCACAACTAGTAAGTATATACTCCCTTACAATACTGACAAAGGTTTCGATAGGATAATTATGAAGCTGAGGAAAGCATGTGGATGATGGGTCAATCTTTGTGCTTGAACAAAATGAAAAACAGTATCTACTTGGAAGTCAGCGCTGGGTCAATTTAGAAATCTTTCTGGGCAATATCATTTCCCCAGATTATCTTGTTGGAAGGTGACCTTGGAGGAACAGATCCAAAGCTTCCTAGTGAGACCCCTTCTTTTCCCTTTCTACTTTACCACCATCTGTAGCCTTGCCCCAGTGGGACAACTCTGAGGCCTGTGACAGGGTTTGTTCTGTGTAGAAGCTTTTGTGAAACCCATAACTGAGGAGGGCATGGGGAGGGGGAGGAAGGATAGGGGAGAAAATCCTGGATAATGTGTTTAATTTGATCAGTCCTCTGGAGTCATTAAAATGCATTCTCCTAGAGACTCTAAAATATTCTAGCTGAAAAAAAATCAGTCCAACAGGATTTCTTTGCTGATGATAATACTAGCAAATTTTCATAACGTTTTAAGATGCCACAGGCCTGTGAAACACTGCCCTCTCGTGTATTAATAAATGAATGACTAGTTTAGGAGGAAGGCTAAAAGAATTCCCTTGATTATGGCATCCTATTTCTCATTTCATCATATCATATCATTTCATATCTAAACATGTCGTAACATATATCATAGTTTTGTCTGCACCTGAGTTTCCTCCTAATTAAGAAATTCCTTCATCAATTCAGATCTACAATGCACTGCAATTTAGAGAGTTTCCTGGGATACCAAGAGAGTTCAAGATGCATATCATTTCATATATGAGGTCATAGATTATATCATACCATAGATTAAGAGCTGGAAGGAACAATAGAAAATGTCAAATTCATCATGTTCATTGTGTAGAGCAGGAAATTGTTGAATCATAAAATGTTTGAGTCAGAATAGACCTTAGAGATAATCTAGCCAACTTCTTAATTCACACAGATAGTAAATAAATAGTAGGGTCAGAGTTCATGACCTCTGACTTTCAGAGATGTTATAAACCTGGAATCAGGAAGACTTGAATTCAAATCTGTCCTTAAACTATTACTAGGGGTATGACCCTAGGCAAGTCACTTTGCTTATGCATAAAAAATGGAGATCATAATCATAGCTACCACTCAGGGTTGTTGTGAGGATTAAATGAGATAAAGCACCTAGAATAGTGCTTGACACATAGTAGGACTTTAACAAATACTTCTTCCTTTCCCCCTTCTTTTCTACCTTTGTGATTTTAGGCAAGTCCTTCATCTCTCAAAGCCTTGGTTTCCTTATATGTAAAATAAAGGGGCTGAGTTAGATTACCTCTGAAGTCTCTTTTCCTGTCACTACACATTAACTTATCTAATAGGCTATTCATATTGGTTGGCTAGTTGTTGTCCTTCATTCTTGAAGAGGACCAAAATGGCATCAATATGTTATGGTCAAGTTACAGTGTGTGTGACTATGACTGATCAGACCAATATGAGCTCAGAATGTTCTACCATAGGTTGCTCACAAATAAGCCATCTGAACATTTGGGTTGGATTTCCTAAATTTGTGCATCTCACTTCTTTTTTGAGCTACTTCAATTCTTCTTTGGTCATAGAGTATAGTACCTTCTTTGATTCGGGCATGCCATGCTGGGCAGTCCTGTGCTAGTGTCTCCCATGTCATGCAATCAATTCCAAAGTTCTTAAGAGATACCTTGAGAGTGCCCTTATGTTTCTTTTTCTGACCACCATGTGAGCACTTGCCTTCTGTGAGTTCTCCATAAAATAGTCTTTTAGGTAAGTGTACATTTGGCATTTGAACAATGTGGCTAGCCCATCAGAGTTGTGCTCTCTACAGTAGAGTTTGAATGCTTGACAGTTTATCTCAAGAGAGGATCTCGGGGCAGCTAGGTGGCGCAGTGGATAGAGCACCAGCCCTGGAGTCAGGAGTACCTGAGTTCAAATCCGGCCTCAGACACTTAACACTTATTAGCTGTGTGACCCTGGGCAAGTCACTTAACCCCAATTGCCTCACTAAAAAAAAAAAAAAAAAAGAGAGGATCTCAGTGTCTGGTATTTCATGTTGCCTCTTCCTAAGGCAATTGAAATGGAAGTGATTCAGTTCCCTAGTATGGCACTGGTATACTGTCCAGATTTCACAGACATATAACAATGAGGTCAGAAAAACAGCTCTGTAGACCTTCACTTTGGTAGTCAGGCTATTTCCTCTTCTTTCCCACACTTTTTCTTCAGAGCCTCCCAAATGCTGGGCTGGCCCTGGCAATGCCTGGATCAACCTCATCATCAATGTGTACATCCCTGAAAAGTATACTGTCAAGGTAAGTAAACTTATCCACACTATTCAAAACTTCTCCATTTGCTATAACTGACGGTTATAGTCTGGATGGTGTGGGGCTGGCTGATGGAGCGCATGTCTTTTCTTGGTATTAATTGTTAAGCTAAAATTATCACAAGCAGCACAGAATTGGTCCCATCTTTTCTGTATCTCAGCTTCAGAGGCTGTATTAAGTGCACAACCATCTGGAAATGAAAAATCATTCACAAACACTTCCTCCACTTTAGTCTTGGCTTGTAGCCTTTTCAAGTTGAAGAATTTACCATCAGTGCAGTAGCTGATCTTTTTTTGTTTGTTTGTTTTTTTGTTTTTTAGTGAGGCAGTTGGGGTTAAGTGACTTGCCCAGGGTCACACAGCTAGTAAGTGTTAAGTGTCTGAGGCCAGATTTGAACTCAGGTACTCCTGACTCCAGGGCTGGTGCTCTATCCACTGCGCCATCTAGCTGCCCCTAGTAGCTGATCTTGATACCACATTTATCCTCATTGAAGGAGTTTGACAACATGGCTGGAAAACATCATGCTAAAAAGCATGGGAGCAAGCACAAAGCCTTGTTTTACTCCATCAGTGACTGAGGAAGCATGAGAGCATTGTCCATCATCTAGAACCCAGGCAAGCATGCCTTCATGAAATTGATGTTCAATACTAATGAACTTCTGCAGACAACCAAATTTTGACATAATTTTCCATAAGCCCTCATGACTGACAGTATCAAAGGCCTTGGTCAGGCCTACAAATGTTGTGTACAGACCTCTGTTCTGCTCCTGGTATTTCTCCTAGAGTTGTCAGGCAGCAAATACCATATCAACAGTTCCTTGACCTTTTCTGAAGCCACACTGGTTCTCAGGTAGATGACCATCTTCCAGATGAAGGATTAGCCTATTAAGGACTAAGAGAGAGACCCCTCCCCATGATTATTACAGAACAAGATTTCCTTTCCTTTTATAGAGATGGATAATGGGGGCATCCTTGAATTCCTGGGGGATAACCTCCTCTTGCCATATAAGCATAAACATTTCAGGCAACTTTTGTATGAGCAATGGATCACCAGCCTTATAAATCTCAGCTGGAATATTTAGCTTTATTAGGATAAGTCTATGATCAATCCAGCAATCTGCACCCCACATTGCCTTAGTTGCTCTCATATCCTGTCTGTCTCTTCTTCTTACAATGACATAGTCTACTAAATGCCAATGTTTGCTGCAAGAATGAGTCCTTGATGTTTTATCTCATTGGGGCAAATGAAAGACAGTGTTGGTGATGAGGTCATGATAAGCACAAGTCTTCAGTAGGAAGTGACCATTACTATTGCTGCTTCCAACTTCATTCTTCCCGAGGACAACCTGCCATGTCTGGTAGTCTGAGCCTACTTTATTAAAGTCACCCAGAATTATAAGCTTGTCCTTTTTGGGGATGTTGATGATAAGGACCTCCAGGTCTTCATAAAATTTTTCTTTGACCTCATCAAGATTTATCATGGTGGGTGTATAGGCGCTGATGATGGTGGGATGGCATTTTCCTGCAAGTGTCAATCACATTGTCATGAACCTGTTGTTCATTCCTTTTGGTAGGCATACAAGTTTGTTGACTAGATTAGTTTTAATCACAAAACCTGTACCAGATTCACAGCAATCCCCTTCACTGTGGCCACTCCAGAAAAATGTGTATCTAGCTCCAATGTCAGTAAGCTGGCCTTCATTTACCAGCCTTGTTTCACTCAAGGCTGCTATTTGGATGAGTAGCAACAAGAGCTGTTCTTCTTTCAGGTCTACTAGGTTTTGTGTTGTCTATAAATGTGCACACATTCCATGTACCAATGGTGAGTGGAATCCTCTTTGTAGAAGTTTCTGTACATTTTTTTTTTGAGTGTGTATTTTGACAACATGGCGGAATCCTCACCTGCCATGGTAATCAGGTCAGGGTTGGGTGAGCAGACATTATTATGGCACCTTTTCTAGCCCTTCCTCACATCAGGAGGTGAGCAGTCCTAAAAAGGCTGCTTAGACACTCAGGGGGCTTCCAAATACAACTGCTGCTTCCAGTGAGAAGACAACTGTATGTCCTGAGCTGCCTGTGAGCAAGGTTGTGACTACAGCATCCAGTGTATCCATACCTGCTGCTTCATCACTTACCTATCACCACAGGATTTTGAGATGAGTAAAAATAGTAAAATGGTATGAGTGATGTCTTTTGACTCATTCATAAATTGGATTTCAGTGAGGCAGAGTTGCACAAAGTCTTTGGCCTCATTCTCTCTTGCACAGTCATCGCAGTCCAGTGGCAGAACAGAGTCAAGACAACTGGAGATAGTTCTAGATGCAGTGGATAATCATGGCATCTTTGACATCTAACCAAGTTCTATGTGTTCCATAGAGCCTGCTTAAGCTACCTTCATGGCTGTTGGAACAAACTGTTTTCATTCACACCCATTCTACCAGGAGAACACCCTTCATATGCTTGTGGTAGACACCCCCTAACTCACTAATGTGAGACTCCTTTGTTATCTTCAATCTGGTTTAGCTCGTCTGCCAACACAGTTTACCAGGGTGTGGCCACTGCACATGCTACAGTTTCTTGGAGCCACAGGTGAGGGTTAGGTGGATCTGGTAGACACCAAAGGTGAAAAGTAGCCCTGAAAAGGGCTTGGCAGCCCTAATACCAGAGGTACTAGTCTTTCCTGAATACACCCTATACCCCTTGCTATTCATATTAAGGACCTTATCTCAGACCTACATGAGATTTACCAGCTTATCTGGTAACCAACCACAGCATTCTTGTGTCAAAAAGAACTGTAGCTTGCTTTCAAGTGCAAACCACTTCTGTTTCCTGTTTACTTTATAAACATATTTTTATCCAGGATGAAGTTTATCGGCTTTAGAGAATCCAAATTTAGATGCTACCCTTTAAACTGACTTAAATTGTTGGATCTTAATACATCTAGCCTTTTCACTGTCTCCATAATATTTTATTCACAGGCAGCTGTACTTATACCCATGGAATAAAAGGCTTAATCTTCATTGTCAGAAAGGAATAACTAAAATGCCAATTACTATACTAAGTATCCCTATCCTTAAGGAGCTTAAATTCTTTTTCTTTTGGATAGGGCAATGGGGGGGTTAAATGAGTTGCTCACGGTCACACAGCTAGTAAGTGTCAAGTGTCTGAGACCAGATTTGAACTCAGGTCCTCCTGAATCCAGGGTCAGTGCTTTATCCACTGTGCCACCTAGCTTCCCCTAGGCGCTTAAATTATAATAGAGGGTGACAACACACAGGAAGTGATGGTCAGGTGGGACATTTAGGTCTGGAAAGTTTCAGGGATGGTGAGTGGGGCAATAAAGAATAGATGGTCAGCGGGACCAGGAACAATGGCAGAATTAATTTCGTGCTTCCAGAGCTGAAGGTCAGAGGAGGAAAAGGTTGTCTAGCAAGTGGCTAGAGAAGAGGGAGTAAAATGAAGCATACCTGGGGTTTCCCTGAAATAGTGGTCTGGGATAGTCAGTCACCAATGAGGGTGGAATGGGGTGGGTGGAGTGTGGAAGGTCCTTCAGGACTCTGATGTGGGATTTGAGGAGGCAATTCAGCAGATATAGGACCTCACTAAGAAATCCTTGTATGACTTCCTTTCAAAATATGGGATTGGACACCATAGTACTGTGTCATTGCAGTACACTCAGCTAGGAAGACCCTATGGGCTCTCTTTCCTGCTAAAATTGATGAACATATTTAGAACTCAATTGAATTCATGTCAACAAATCTCTATTAAGGACCTACTGTATACTAGGGTCTGAGGATAAAAAGACAAAAAATAGTCCCTGTTCAAAAAGAACTTCTATAGGAACATAACATTCATGTAGAAAAAATATGTATATGATATATATTTATACAACCATCTATAATAAATTCAAAGTTTAAGAGGGTAAGATTACTAGCTACCACAGAGATAAGCAGAGGCCTCACTTAGGACCCTGCTTTACTTTCAGAGAACTCAGGGATATTCTAAGAAGTGGAGGTGAAGAGACTGAGTTACAGACATGAGGCACACTACCAGTGCAAGAGAAAAGAGGCAGGAGATAAGTTGTTGTGAATGGGGGGACAGTCAGCAGGCCAATTCAACTAGAAGGGAAATCATGTTAAGGGTATTGATATTAAATAAGGCTGGAAAAGAAAGGAGTATTCAGATTGCAGAGGGCATTAAATGTCAGGATGACATATATTTTGGAGGTTATATGGAGATGTTGAGGATTGTTGAATGTAAGTAGGTTTGTTAGGGTGCCATGGTCAATTAATCAATAAGTATTTAAACATCTATTATGTGCCAGGCACTAGAGGTACAAAAGCAAAATGAAATAGATCTTATATTTATCTTATAATCTAGCTGGCTGGTGTTGTTGTTTGTCCTTCATTCTCAAAGAGGACCATGACTTCAGGATGTCATGACATGCAGTGAATTGAATTTAAGTGAGGCAGGGCTGTGCAAGGTCACCAATCTCATTCTCTCCTCCAGAGCCATCTGCGTCCAGTGGCAAAATATACATCAGGATGACTGTAGATGATGCTAGATGGTTTTGTTGTTGTTGTTGGTGGTGGTGGTGGTGGTTTTTTTGGGCAGAGCAATGAGGGTCAAGTGACTTGCCTAGGGTCAGACAGCTAGTAAGTGTCAAGTGTTTGAGGCCAGATTTGAGCTCAGGTCTTCCTGAATCCAGGGCGGGTGCTTTATCCACTGCACCACCAACCTGCCCCTCAGCCCTAGATGTTTTTAAGGCAATTGGAGTTAAGTGACTTAATTATTTATTCTTTTGGATTAAGTCATGCTGGTCTTTAAAAGAAAGTTTTAAAATTATAAACATACCTGGAGAGCAGAAAAAAATAAAGCTATTTTTAGTCATTTACTTCTTAGCAGAGATTAGCTTATCAGATCCTTTTTAATTTGGGGGGAGCACAGGTGAATAAGTCTTGAAAGGAGGGACAGATGAGTATGGATCTTTGGGTACTGTGCAAACAGGGGACCCATGGGGAGTGGAGGAATCCTAGGTGAATTGTTATGTATGAGAAACAGCAAGAAGTTCAATTTGGCTGGACCATCAAATGAATTAATAGGAGTAATGTATAATAAGGGTGGAAAGTTTGGTTGGGTCTAGATTCTGAAGGACATTAAATGACAAAGAAGTTTATATTTTTTCCAGTAGGAAACAGAGTCACTGGAGTTCATTGAACAGGGAGGGGTGACATGGTCAGCTCTGCATTTAAGAAGAATAATTTCAAAAATAATGAATACTGTTTATATTCCTCTGTATAGAGGACTGATTGGAGTGGGGAGATATTTGAGGCAGGAAGACCAATTAAGGAGTTATTGCAATCGTGTAGGTGAAGAAAGATTGAACTAAGGTGGTGGCTGCATAAGCAGGGAGTAGGAGTAGAATAAGAAATCTTGTTAAAATAGAAAGGGCAGACGTTAGCAAGTAATTACTTACGTGGGGTGAAGAAGAGTGAAGAGTCAAAGGTAATTCTGAGGTTGCAAAGCTGGGAGATTGAAAGAATGATGGTGCCCTCAATAGAAATAGGGAAATTCAGAAGATGGGTAGGATTAGAGGGAAAGATAATGAATTCTATTTTTAAGTTGTTGATTTTGAGATGACTATGGGACATCTAATTTGAAATGTCAAATAAGCAGTTGAGGATATGGTCCTGGAGCTCAATAGAAAAACTGGAGATATAAATATGGCAGTCATATGCATAGAGATGATAATTAAACTCATAGGAGGTGATTAGGTAATCCAATAAGAAACTATATAGAGAGAAGAGAAACAAGCCCAGGACAGATCATCAGAGGACACCTATTATTCAGGGCATAATATGATTGGTGAGACAGGAAGTCAAACAGTTAGGAGGAGAGAGCAATATCACAAAAACCCAGATGAGAGTATGTTTGGGAGGAGAGGGCAGTCAAGTGTCAAATATTGTAGAGAGGTCAAGAAAGATGAAGATTGAGAAAAAAACCAGACTTAGCAATTAATAGAATATTGATAACTTTGAAGAGAGTAATTTCAATTGAACAATGAGGTCAGATACCAAATTGTCACGGGTTGAGATATGAGAGGGAAGTTGAGGTGAAGAATAAAGACAGTTTTTCCAAGAAATTCAACTATGAAAGAGAGATGAGATACAAGATGATTCTTTGAGGGAATCATAAGGTCTGAGGAAAGTATGTTTTTTTTTCTTTTTTTCCTCTTTTTTTTTTTTTTTGGTTTTGTTTTGTTCTGCAGGGCAATGGGGGTTAAGTGACTTGCCCAGGGTCACACAGCTAGTAATTGTCAAGTGTCTGAGGCTGGATTTGAACTCAGGTCCTCCTGAATCCAGGGCCAGTACTTTATCCACTGCGCCACCTAGCTGCCCTCCTGGTGTGGTTTTTTTTTTTTCCGAAATAATTTTTTATTGTCAGAATTCCGGGCTCTAGTTTATCTTCTCTTACTAAAATCTTAGTACCCCAGAACCAATTAGTGCACTGTGCAATGATGAGTCTGACCTTTATTAATCTGGGGCATCTCTATGAATGGTGTATGGTTTCCCAATATGTTGGTGCTGCCTGTTACATGTGGCCTGCATTTCCTCTCACCCTTGTATTTGTGGTAGCTAAAACCTGCTTTAAGGTTTATCAATAATTCCTCCTCTGGTAAAAGTATTAACCACAGCTCTGTTTTCAGAGGAGTTAACTTTCTTAAAGCTTAAAGCTAACTTTACCTGTGTCTTCTTGATTTCAGGATTGTGGGGAATTGTTGTGGTATAATTTGTGGTATATCATTGCAGACTAATTCCTACATACAAAGTAAGCTTGTCCTGCTTTCCAGACTTTTCCCCTAGACTGTACATTATGGCACATTTGACCACAGTGCCAAGTGGGAGGACATTGATAACATTTAGTTGAGCTTTCTTACTGTGGTACACAGATTAGGGTGTATGGGGTATTCAGGAAGGACTAGCACCTTTGGTGTGAGGGCTTGCCAAGCCCTTTTCAAGGCTCATCTACCTTTGGTTTCCACCTATCACCCAACTCTCACCTGTGGCTCCAAGAAGCTATAGCACATACAGTGATCATATCCTGGTAAAAATGTCTCCGTAGATGGGCTTAACTATGTTGAGGGAAACTGACAGATCTCAAATATACTGGCAAGTTAGGGGGATGTGTACCCCCATCATGTGAAGACTTCCCTGGCAGAATGATGGGTGGATGAGAACAATTTGCTCCAATGGCCATGAAGGTGGCTGAAGCAGGTGATATGGAGTGCTTAGACCTTGGTTGTCTGATGTCAAAGACACCAAGGTCACCCACTGCATCCTGGGCCATCAACAGCCATCTTGATTTTTTTCCCTACCACTGGACTTCAAAGACTCTGGAAGAGAGAATGTGGCTAAAAATTTTGTGCAAATCTGACTCACTTAAATGCAATTCACATATAAGTCAAGACAATATACTGTGATGTCTTTGGTCCTTTTCAAAAACAAAGGAAGAAAGACAACACAAATTACCAATATGGATATGTGGCATGAATTCACTCATGGCCTCTCCCAGAGCCAGGTTGCAACATCTATTTCTCATAAGGGTAATCCTGAGGGGTGGAGTATCTCTTTCCTAATACCATCATCTCTAGCCCCTAACAGCTCAGTTCCTCCCATTGTTGTTTGTTGCTTTTAGTTGTTTTCAGTCATGTCTGACTCTTCATGAGCCCTTTTTGGGGGATTTTCTTGGTCAGTGTATTGGAGTGGTTTGTCATTTCCTTCTATGGCTCATTTCACAAATAAGGAGACTGAGGCAAACAGGGTTAAGTGACTTGACCAGGGTCACACAGCTAGGTAGTGTGTGAGGCTGGATGTGAACTCAGGTCTTTCTGAATCCAGGCCCTGTGTTCTATCCACTGTGGCACCTAGCTTTCCATTGTTACTAGTACCCCAGTTCTATTTAGCTATCTAATATCCATTAACTTTGACAAAGAGATATTTACTTCAAAGATATTACAATTTCTATAGCACTTCAGGGGCATAATTTCTCCTATATCACCTTCATCTTTTGGGAAATGGGGTTGAATAAGGTTGAGTTCCTAACTTAACTTAGTTCCTACATGGTATTGGCTTCACTGAGTTCATGTCCAGATATAGCATGACTATTGGATGAGTTCTTCTGCTGGGTCTTAAAAGTTACTTGCAAAGATTTCTCCCTGGGGCATCAATGCTGCACTGCTATGGATTCTAGATGGATCTCCAAAGAACCCTCCTGATTACCTTTTGAACTCATTAGGTCATGAGGCTCCTCTCCTTTCACCTACAAGGCCTTCTCCTTGAAGGACGGTCTCTCAGCAATTGGCATGAACAAAGGACTCATCAAATGAAGACAGGCAAGAGTTGGTAGGAGTTGACTAAAATATTTTAAATGTCCCCATAACCTCCATAGAGTCTCCTCCTGACATTAACCAATCAGAATCAGTTATATGATGTCTATGAATGTTCTACAGTTGCTTCAAGGTACTTTTCTACTTTCCTTATAGGTTATCATTGTCTTCCCAAAAGCAGGCTCCCTAGACATGGCGATGTTTCATCAGCTGATAGGATCTATGTATGTTCCAGACTCCCATTAGAGATCCATTAGCATCAAGAAACTTAGTCCTCTTAAACAAATAGACTTCCATCCCCCACACCACAAGCTACTTTTGCAAAAGGAACCTAGCCTGGATCATGGACTATGTACTTCATTCTTTCTTTTTCTTTTCTTTTTTTTTTGGTGGAGCAATGAGAGTTAAGTGACTTGCCCAGGGTCACACAGCTAGTAAGTGTCAAGTGTCTGAGGCCAGATTTGAACTCAGGTCCTCCTGAGTCCAGGGCCACTGAGACATCTAGCTGCCCCCCATGGACTATGTACTTCAAAATACCCTAGTAATACTGCCACTTGCTGGCACTACGGCCTGAAGATTGAAGGCCCTCTTTCATGTCAGGGGGAAAATAGAGTCAATGCACCCCTTCTGTCCATAGATCTCCTGGTTCGTCATGGAAGGATTAATTATGGAATAGATACAAAGAACCTAGTGATTTTTTTGTTTCTTTTAAAGGTTCAGGAGATGGGTGTATTTGTGGGTAGCAGCAAATAAACCATTTGATAGGAAGAAATTGAAGATTAGAGAAAGATAGAGATGGGATGATTGAAAGGGAAATCTATTGGAGAAGATGGAACCAAGAACATATGGAGATGGGTGGGCCTTAGTTGACCATCTTTTCATAGAAGTCTGGAGTAAAGAAAGAGAGAACAAGGGATGATTTCCCAGATTTTTGAGGTAGAGGGAAGAGGAGGAGATGCAGCTTGTGGTAAATAGCCTGTAGAAGTAAAGTATGAGGTGAGGTCCTCTTCTGAGGACCCCAGACATCCAATAACAGATGGCAAGTCCTCAGTTACTGTCTAAGCTAGTTCCTTAAGATTTCTGTATCCTTCAATAGATGTAGTGGAAACTGAGGGTTTTAAGTAAGTCAGAGCAAAACAAACTTTGCCTCTTACACAAAATTGATAGTAGATAATAGATTAGTGCCATGGGAGAGGCACACTACTATCTTTGATGAATGTAGCTTCAACTATGTTCTTATAAAGATTACAGTCTCACAGATGAAAAGAGGAATGCCCAGGAGCAAGAAGGCAAAGTGTATGTTCAAAAAGAGTAAAAAATAATCACAGTGTGATTAGAGGTCAGAAGAGGATTAGCTCACTACTTTTGGGAGAGGAGTCACGTCAGGACAGTGATATAAAAATATTCAGGAATTCCTTGATAGGCACTCTTATCAACCACACATTAACAGACAGACTTTTCATGGCTAGTTTCTTACATACTTGGAGAATCATCCCATGCTACATAAAAAACCAATGGGCCAAGAGTCTTATAAAAGATAAGACAGGATGGGTTAAATTGGACTTTTTCAGAGAACAAAGAGGAAGACAAATATTTACACATCAAGAGCCAATAGCACAAGGTCAAATAGCAAATACTTTTTGGATCAGCAAATACTAGTAGATTTTTAACTGGAATTTTCAGACAAACAGAGCAGGAATTAACCACATAGCAACAGATCTAAAGTTAGAAGTCTCAGCTAAAGAAAATAGGAGTAAGAATGCTAAGCCAGAAATTTGTCCATCATTAACCAGAGCTAAATTCAAAAGACCAGCTAATTACATGACCTATTGTCTCAGGCAAAATAGTGGCTATACTTAAATGTTCTTATGCAACAGGATTCATGTGGGAGATAGCATCAGATCTAGGCTTTGAAGGATGACTAGAATCTAGAATGCCAGAGATTAATAATAAAGAGTTGAGGGGGATCTTCATGGTGTCATAAAGTCATGAAGCAGTCATAAAGACTCAGAGAGAGAAAAGTTCAAGGCATGTTCAAGAATAAATAATAGTCTAATTTAGCTGGTTAAGTAACTGTGCATAGGGGAGTCTGGAAAGGCAGGTTAGGGTCAAGTGGTGAAGAGTCAAATGCCAAGCTAAGTCACTTTTAGTTACTTTTTTCAATTGGTAATAGGGACTTGCTGAAAGTTTTTGAGCAGGACAGGGTCATTATAGGATAGAATAGGATAGGATATTAGGATTACTGGTGCAACTATTTATAGAATGGATTAAATAGGGGTCAAATGAGAGAGAAAGAAACCAATGAAGAGTCTTCATCCAAGGATCAGGTAAGGGGTTATGAGGGCCTATATTGGGTTGGTGGCAGTAGGAACAGATAAGTATAATGAATATGGCAGAGTCTCCACTGATAGCTCATCTCTCTGTATCTCTTTTTTAAAAGTAGGATGTTATTTTAATTTAATTAATTTAATTTTTTTTGGGGGGGTGAGGCAATTGGGGTTAAGTGACTTGCCCAGGATCACACAGATAATAAGTGTCAAGTGAATGACTCTGGATTTGAACTCAGATCCTCCTGACTCCAGGGCTGGTGCTCTATCCATGGTGCCACCTAGCTGCCCCAATAGCTCATCTTTTACTGCACCTTGGAAAGTTCACAATGAAGAGAAACATTAATTATGGAATAGAGCACCACCATCCTGGGCACCAGAAAATTCATAATGGAGAATCTACTAAGTATAATGAACTTAATAAGACCTTTAGTCAGAACACAAACATTCCTGTATGTCAGAGAATTCAGCATTGAGAAAACACCACAAATCTAATAAATATGGGAAAGCTTTCAACGAACACTTATCCTTCATAGAATTAGGAGAGAACCTAATCATTGTAGGCAAGCTTTAGGTTGTAATGTATTCCTTTCCTGTCCTTCAGAAAATCTGTGATGGAGAGAAGCCTTACAAATATGTTACATGCTAGGAGGCCATCTTCAATGGCTTTCTATCGCCTCTAGGATAAAATGCAAACATTTCAATTTGGCATTCGAGGCCCTTAAGTTTAGGTTCCAGGCTACATTTCTAAACTTACTTAACACTATTTTCCTTCAACACTCTACATTACAGACTGCCTATGTGTCAAAAAGTACTTGTTGTTTCCCTGTACTCAGCATTCTATCTCTCACCTCTATTTTTAAAAATGTTTGGCTATTCCAAATGTCTGGAATGCACTCCTTCCTCTCTTCCATCTTTAGAATGCTTAGTTTCATACAAGGCTCAGCTAAGATTCCTATGGGAAATCTTTTCCTGATTCCCCTTGTTAGTTGTTCCCTTCCTCTTTAAATTACCTAGGACTTGCTTGATCTATGTAAATGTCATATTACCTAGGGAAAATGTAAGCTCCTTAAAGAAAAGGCCTCTTTTTCATTTTTATTTTTCATTTAGAATTGGCAACACTTAGCACAGTGCCTTGCATATACTAGACACAATAAATACTGTTGAATATATTGGAAAGAAGGGTAAAGACTTATGAGATTGAGGAGGTGGAATTAATAACACTGAATCATTGATTAACATGGGACAAGGTAGAGGGGAGAGCTAAAGATGATGCTAGGATTTCATACTTGAGTAACTGGAAGGAAATGGTGCACTAAACAGAGGTGGAAGTTAAGTACAGAAGCAATCTTGGTGGGAAAAGACTATTAGTTCTGTTATAGACATGCTGAGTTGCGGTTTGGCAGTATATCCAGGAGATATTCTGTGGACTGTTGGAAATTTGGATCTGAAGTATTTGAGAGAGCTCAGAACTAGAGGCAGAGATCATAGAATTGAATCTGCCTAGAGGTGATAGTTTAAGTTATGGGAATGGGTGAAGTTTACAAGGTACTCAGAAGCTCACATTAGACCAATGAAATTGGCAACAACAATTAAAAACAATAAGGTTCAGTATTGGCAAGGGTATGAAGAAACAGGTACACTGTTATATTGCCTGGGTAGCTGTGAATCTGTACGATCTTTTGGAAAGAAATTTTGCAATATTAAATCAATCCAGTGATCTTACTAATATGAAATTGGCACCAACAATTAAAAACAATAAGGTTCAGTATTGGCAAGGGTATGAAGAAACAGGTACACTGTTATAATGCCTGGGTAGCTGTGAATCTGTACGATCTTTTGGAAAGAAATTTGGCAATATTAAATCAATCCAGTGATCTTACTAATAGGAGCATAACTTAAGGGTATTGTTAAATATGGGGAAAAAAGACTTATCTGTAGAAAAGTGTTCATGTTAGCTTTATTTGTAATAGCAAAGCAAAACAAAACAAAATCCAAAAACCAACCAACAAACAAAACCCTAAGCCAGAAAACAACCCATATACCTCACAGCTTGAGAACAACTAAATGAACTGTGGTATATAAATGTAAGGCAATAGTTGTGCTTCTTAAGAAATTATGAAGATAAGGAATACAAATTAAGTGTGAAAATTCTTATATAAAATAATGCAGGGTTAAGACAACACAACGAGAGCAGTATATTGATTATAAACATTTAAAAATAACAATAGAAAAATCTGAAAAAGTACAAAAAGAATAAAAATCAGTAGAGTGCTTCTTACTTTTTCTTTTAAAAATTAAAATAAATATTAACATTTTAAAAAATTATTAATGATTTGGTCTTATGCAGAAGAATGATGGAACCGGCTCCCATAGGCTCTCTAGCTGATTATTAAATTTTTGGTGTGAACATTCCATCCTGGAAATGAACAAATGCCACAAATCAGGGCTTGACTTACTGTTTTATTGATTTGTCAGGACTTAAGAAGATGGAAAAAATTTTAATAGCATAGATTAAACAAAAGTGTTACACTAGTCTTTTGTTTTTTCTGGAAATCTAGTTGCTAACTAGAACATCTCTGCTTTTTGTATGACCATTTAGAATCTTTGTTTACATATGTGAATATTAACTTTTTATTCATGGTAACAGTTTGAATACTATACCATCAAAACTAAGAAGCAAATGAATACATGTGCAGACTTGACTTATGATAGACAGTATTCTGAGAGGATTGGCCAGAGTTAAGAGTGAAATCAAGGGAGTGAAGTGTCTTGGAAGCTGAGAGTTTCAACATTGTCAAAAACTACAGAAATGTCAAGGACAAAGAAGACTCAAGAAAAACAAAACATTGTTTTTTTGATAGCTAAGAATTTATTGGTGGATTATTTATCATGGTGGTTTAAAAAAAGACTTTAGCATTCATGAAGGTCAAATAGGGATTCATTGTGGGGGGTCGAATCCAGGAAACCTTGCTTCCTTTCTTTCTTTGCCATCCCATGACACCCTCCACATTTGACTGTCCTTTTCACTGCCTCCCCTATCAAGTGTGTGTGTCACAATGAAAAAATTCTTATTTATGGCTCTACTTGAGCATGTTCAAAGGCCAAGTAGAAGGGGCCAGTAGGTGAGGGATATCAAAAATGCAAGAGACAAGGTTAGGGTATGATTGATAGAGCAAGGAGCAGAAAGGGATAGGATCAAAGTCATATTACATTAGCAAGGGTTAACTGAGGAGAGGGCCTACCTTTCCCCCAGATATTATTGGGAAGGAAGAAATTATGTGCAATGATAACATAAAAGTTTTTGAAACATTTAAATATATAGATATATACACATATGTATATACATACATACACATATGCACACACACACACACACATATATATATATATACATATATATGATTTTTAGGTTTTCAATCCACCTATTTTAATGAACCCTTCATTGAATAAGATAAAGTAATGACTTTGGGAGAAGGAAGAGTATCACTGGGATTATATTCTTGCAGTCTATGAATGGAAAGAAATATAAAACTGTGGCTATAAAACATTCTACTGTGTAAACAGCCTTTTGTCATTAAATTAACAGATTTACAGGAATCCTGGATACAGATTGTCAAAATCAGCCTCTAAAACCCAGGGATATACCAAGAGGGCACACAGTAATTTAGAATAGTAATTTGCATTTATGTGACATTTTCATCACAAAGTATTTCAATGGATGTGTGCTTGTATTATGCTACATATGTGTGTACATTTTTAAGGTGGATTTCATTTCAGTGGATTACGTCATTGGAAAAAAGATGCTGTAAGTTAAAATAATAAAAATGGAAACAAATTTTCTCTTTGGAAAGAAGCTCTAATAGTAAGCTACATTCTAAAACAAAGGCTTCATATATGTTCAGCTTGTCAAAGAAATGACCAGAAAGACTGTGTTTAATCAATTGTAAATGACTAAACCTGAGAAGCAACAAGGCTTTGTCAATAGTAGACTGTCCTTGGAGTTAATAAAAACTGGGTTCAAGTTTTGACTAACATAAAACTGTGAGACTATGGATAAATCAATCAATTTCTCAGCTTCTCAGGAAACTCTGTAAGACTGTAAGTTACAGATGAATTGGATTATGATTTTCCTGATAAAAGAAGAGCCTCCCTGATCATTGGCTCATTAAACCTCCAACCCTGGCACCTCATTTGCAGTTTTACTTATACCTCAAGTTATTGTTCACATCTAGGTTTTCCCTCAAAAGGTGGGAGTGGGGAGGAGTAAAAAGGTAGTCAATGGATAACATGAAACAGGTATGGGGTAATGTAATTCATTCCTGAACAGAAAAGGAATGATAAACACAGAACATTTCCAATGGCATATTTAATGAAAGATTCAATAACTTAACTCCATCAGAACATGAAGCAATTTTTGGAACAGCTAATTTTAGATTTCACCTTGGATTTACATTGGTCAAATAATTTCTGGTTCATTTCTGCTTCAATATAGCCAGTCTCGGGACACTTCTCCTGCTCAGGGCCATTGTAAGGGCCAATGGATAAAGAAATAAAAATTGCAAAGTTGAGGAGAAATAACTGATGGAGGAAGGACTAGAAGGGTCCTAATCCTCTCCAATATAGAAGCTTTCTGTACTACTGGTCAGCTCTACTCATTGGGAATCCTGACCTCTCAAACTCAGGAGATTACCTAAAAGTCTATGCATACATATCATGACTTTGTTGTTTGATAACCTACTCAGGAAAAGAAATACAAAGGGAAGAAGGAAGCCAGCATCCCAGGTACAAGCTCATCTAGTTGAATTCATGCTTGTTGAGGGTGCATGGATGGGGTAATGAGACAAAAGAACAAGTCAATTCCTTCCCCATCCTCCTCCCATCTCTCTTCATAGGAAATATATCAGAAATTCTTAACTTGGGGCTTTTAAACTCATTTAAAAAATATTTCAACTGTATTTAATATAATTGGTTTCCTTTGTAATACAATGTATTTAATTTTATGTGTAAAAAACCATTATTCTCAGGAGCCCATAGTTTTCATCAGATTTCCAAAAGGGAATGTAGGATTATGTCTTCTTGCTTTAAAACATCTAAAACTCACATAGCCTTTATTCATATTGCTCTAATGAGTGGTGTTAATACTAATGGTCACCTAGTGACTTAGAGATAAGAACTCTGGTTTTGTTGAATTTATTACCACTAATTGTCAAGGGTATGAGAGGAGCTTGCTCTTCATCACAAAGATATTTGTCATCTTTTTGTCATCCATACAAGTCCAAAACCTCTACAGTATGACAGACCTTCAAATACTTGAAAACTAGCATATCCCCAGTAGCTTTTATCTTTCCTGGTCTAAACATCTTTCATTCCTTCAGCTGGTTCTCAAATAGTCTTCTCTCAAGGTCCTTGGCAATTTTGGTTAGACTTCTGTGAATCATCTTTACCTTATCCATATCTTTTCTAAAATTTGACTCTCAAAATTGAAAACATTACTCTGAAAATTATCTGATCAGGGTTGTTCAGTCATTTGTCATGTCTAATTCTTCATGACTCCATTTGGAGTTTTCTTGATAAAGATATTGAAGTGGTTTGCCATTTCCTTCTCAGCTCATTTTATTGATGAAGAAATGGAGACACACAGGGTTAAGTGACTTTCCCAGGGTCACATAGGTGGTAAGTATCTGATGCTGGATTTTAATTCAGGTCTTCTTGACTCCAGGTCCAGCACCCTATCTGCTGAGTCACCTAGCTTCCTTCATCAGTGTAGAGTACAATAGAATATCAGGTGGAGGCATCATTGACCCCACCAAAACCAGGGAAATAAAATGTTTCTCCCTTCACAGAGGGAGAATTAACTCCATGATAGAGCTATAGAAAGTATCACTACTTTCCTCCAAACAGAACTCCTCACTTGGCTTCCTTTATGGGAAAATATATGCAAAACCTTGAACATGGTATCTCAGGTGAGTTAGCTCAAGCTAGAAGATAGGACACAAAGAAACCCTGTGTCATTGATCATAGGGCAATGTATTATACTTGCAAGGGCCTTCAAACATTATGGAACCAATCAATCAAAAAACTTTTTATTAAATACTCCCTATGTTCCATGGATAATAAAGATAAAAAGACAAAGATGAAAGTCGCTGTAGTATTATCTATTAACTTTATCCAATTAACTTAATGGAAAAGATGATCAAATGAGTTGTATGGAAGACTGTTCAAGAACTTTGAAGCATAGTTGGAGGTTAGGCTTTTTTAGGGTCACATCTAGGCAATAAAATATGAATAATGAGAATATCCATTCACATGGTCATCATCATATTCCTGTTTAAATGTTTGGGGCTTTTTGTTGAGGTGTATATGGCTCAGTGTGTCTATAGCAGCTTGTAAGTCAGATGACAAGATTAAAAAAGGAATAAGATTGTGTTTCTATGGTGTTCCAACCATTGGCTTAAAGCCGATATTTTCAGCTAACGAAATGTTTTATTCTGAGTCCAAAAAGAACTTTGATTTTGGGACTGAATCTTCTTTATATCTTGACATTAGGTTGACAGCATCAGCCAAAATCTGGACACCCTTGACACTGTGCTGACACTTACTTGGTTTTAGATTTATGGTTGATTTATAGTTAATGGTTAAAGATGTATCACAGATGGAAGATAGTACAGTGTAGTGGAAAACTACTGTCACCAGAGTTGAAGGATACCAGTTCAAATCCCACCTCTGATATCTATTAGCAGTGTGACCTTGGGCAAATCACTTAACCTTGGGGGGGCAGAGTTTCATTGCTTAATAATTAAAGAGTATACTCTATCCTAAATTTTGTTTTTTGGATCTGGGGGCACTTTCATTTGTACAATGAAAGATGTTATTTATTGTATACTGGTGCGGCTCCTGGGATTTAGCTGCCTCTTTCTCTTTTTTCTTAGAAGGAATTCTGTCTAAAATGAAAAGCTTATTATTAGAACACTTAATCACTTGATCTTCAAGTATTTCTAAGTGCCTAGTATATGCCAGGCTTTATGCTAGGTGTTGGGGATAAATATACAAAGAGGGAAACTCCCTGCTCATAATGAACAAAGACCCTTCACAACCTGCCTCCCATCTACCTTTCCAGTCTTCTGACACCTTACTCACCCTCACATTCTCTTTAATCCAATGACATTTGGTGTCTTTGCTCTTCCTCAGACAAGAGACTCCACCTTTCAGCTCTGGACATTATTCTCTAGCTGCCTCCCATGCCTGAAACGCTCTCCCTCCTCATCTCTCCATCCTGGATTCCCTTAAGACTCAACAAAAATCTCACCTCCTATAAAAAGTATTTTCTGATCCCCCTTAATACTAATGCCTTCCCTCTGATTATTAAGGCCAATTTATCCTGTGTATATCTTGTTTGTATATAGTTGTTCCTATGTTACCTCCTTCATTAGACTGAGTTCCTGAAGAATAAGGATTATCTTTTGTCTTCTTTTTTGTATTCCCAGAGCTTAATATAGTGCCTAGAACAAATGCTTATTGGTCATCTGAAGTACCTATACAATATATAAAGGGTATGTATAAAGTGTAGTTAAATACACAGTAGTCTGAAGAGGGCACTAGCAGCTGGAGGAAATGAGGAAAGAAGACATATGGAATATAGTGCTTAAGCTGCATCTTAAACAAAGAGAGGAATGCTTTAAGATGAATGTAATGAAAGAGGCTTGTGAGACCATCAATGAAAAAATATGGAAATGAGAGATGGAGGAATCTTGAGTGTGAGGAACAGAAAGCCAGTTTGGCTGTATCATGGAGTGTCCAGTGAGGCTAGAAAGATAGTTTGGGGCCAGATTGTGAAGGACCTTAAAAGCTAAAGAAGGATATGTATTTCTTTTATCCTAGAGACTAGGAGATCATTGGAGTTGGTTGAGTTAGGGGAGTCACGTGGTTAGATCTTAGCTTAAGGAAAACTATTTTGGCAGCAGTGTATAAGATAGACTAGAGCAGTGAGCAATTTATGACATGGAGATCAATTAGGAGATTATTGCAATAATCTGTAAGAGATGATAAAGGCCTGAATTAAGGTAATAGTTGTGTGAGTGGAGGAAAAGGAGTTTAAAGTGGAGTTAAGCGAAATTGTGAATGTAGAAACACCAAGATTTGGCAACTGCCCCTTTTTTGTATCCCCAATGTTATTAAGTGCCCCTGGTAAACAGTAGACACTTAATAAATGTTTATCAATTTACCAATTGGATTTATGGAGTAAAAGAGAGTATAGAGACTAGGAAAGTGCCAAGATCACAAACTTATGACATTGAAAGGATGGTGGTACCTTCAAAAGAAATGGAAAAGCTTTGAAGAGATATGATTTGGGGAAAACAGAGTGAGTCCAGTTTTAGATAACTGGAGTCTAAGATGTCTCCAGAACAACCAGTTTGAAACAGTCCACAGATGAATTGTCATATAGGACTGAAACTCAGTGGAGAGACTGGAATTCAATACATAGATCTGAGAGTCATCTGCAGAGAGATGAAAAGTTACATCTAAGAAATCTGATGAGATAACTAAGAGACAGTATATATATAGAGAGGGAAAGAGGGAGGATGAAGCTTAGAGAACTCTTCACAATAAAGTATATCACAAGCTGGCAAAGGAAAGTGAGAATGAATCATCAGGCAAGTAGGGAGAGAACCAGAAGACAGCAGTGTCATGAAAACATAGAGAGGAAATAGTATCAGGAAGTAGAGGGTGGTCAATAGTGTCAAATGTTGTTAATATACTGCATTTATAAATGTATATCATCAATATACAATATATGTTAACATATGATATATTATTTAGAATACATAATATCTTAGTAGTAATGACATATACCATATAATTATATAATGTATTATTATATTTACATAATATACTGAATATATTAATACACTAATAACTATTGCTAAGTTCCACTGTCTATCACACAAAACACCCCACCCAGAAAAATCCTTAATTTGAGTTTTCAGATTCTGCAAAATCAATGAAGGTCCTCATTTATTGATCTTCTGAGTTCAGATTTTAAACCTTCTTATCTCAGTGGATCTGTATCAAATCGGCAAGGTCATGATAGTAATAATAATAATAAGTGTTGGTTTTCAAAGCTCCTTACATCTGTTCTCATTTGATCCTTATAACAATCCCATGAAGTAGATACTAT
Organism: Dromiciops gliroides; assembly: GCF_019393635.1. Taxonomy (NCBI): domain Eukaryota; kingdom Metazoa; phylum Chordata; class Mammalia; order Microbiotheria; family Microbiotheriidae; genus Dromiciops; species Dromiciops gliroides. The sequence continues at coordinate 209,877,349 of NC_057862.1, forward strand.
CTATCTCCACTTTACATATGTGAAAATTGAAGTTAAGTAACTTGCTCAGGTTCACAGAAATAAATAAGCATCTGAGGCAGGATTTGAACTCAGTTCTTCCATACTTCAAGCTCTCTACCCAAGGTACCACCTGGCTGTACAATAAATCCAACTCATCCTAGCCTAGTTTATACCATAAATCCACTACATAGGATTCACCCAAATGGACTGGGTATCTTCCTCTAGTCCTCTAGGCTTTGCATAGAAAATGTTGCCAGTAGGCTAGCCATAGTTTATCCTTCATTCTCATCACACAACCAGAGCATCTTCTCTTCCCTCTTCTTTATTGCATGTCTAAGCTGAGATCCTTTTTGCTACTCCTTCAAAACTTCTCCTTTGTAAGATGTTGCAGCCTGTGCATACTCACCATATGCCTATTTCTTTTGATTACAGGTAAGTGGCATAGTGGATAGAGCACTGGGTTTGGAGTCAAGAAGACCTGAGCTCAAATCTGACCTCACACACTTACCAACTATATAACTCTGGTCAAGTCACTTAACCTCTGTCTGTAACTTTGTTCTGAGAACAAAGTTCCTTTGACTTTTGGGAGCTATGTAGGTAAACTCAGAAAGGGTCTCTTTTTCACAAAAATCAGCATCTGGAGCTTGAAGGCCTCTTTGAGGTCATTGAGTTGAATCTTTAAAATTCCTGCTGACTCAAGGGTACATAGACAAAATACAAATCTGAACTCAGGACTGGTGACTCCAAATTTATTATTCATTTTATTATACTACATCATTTTGATAGGAAATAACTGCATTCCTAGGAGTCATACAGTATTTGAGATGATCAAATGCAAAGTTGATCACCATAGATCTGTGGTTTCTAATTCCATCTTCCTGAGTTCAAATCTGGCCTCACTTACTAGCTCTGTCATCCTGGGTAAATCACTTAACCCTGTTTGCCTCTTTTCCTTATATGTAAAATGAGCTTTAGAAGAAAATGGAAAATCACTCCACTAATTCTGCCAAGAAAACCCCAAATGGGGTTACAAAGAGTAAGACATGACTGAAATACCTGAACAACAACAAAAACAAGTAACTGATAATCTCCTCATTTATATAAAAGAGGGGGGAGCAGCTGGATTACCCTAGTTGATAGATAGTGGACCTGGAGACAGGAAGACCTGAGTTCAAATCAGGTTTCAAACACTTATTAACTATGTGACCCTGGGCAAGTCACTTAACCTCAATTTGACTTAATCTACTGGAGAAGGAAGTGGCAACCCCCCCCCCCCCCGAGATCTTTGCCAGGAGAACTCCATGGATTTAGTATAGTCCATATGGTAACAAAGTCAAACACAAATGAACAACAACAAGAAGATTACTATGGGGTTTTTTTTGGTATGTATTGTCTGCATAATCTAAAACAAAACAAAACAAAAAACTGAGCCTATAAAACCCCAAATTGGACATATATGCCAAGGAGGCCAATGACACAAAAATGGTTCCACATATACTCAAATATTCATGGCAGTACTTTTTGTAGTAGCAAAAAACTTAAAATGAAGAAGATGCCTAGAAACTGAGGACTGTTTTCAGCCAGATGGAGTATATGATGTAATAGAATATTATCATGATCTAAGAAACATGGAAAGACTTGTATGAACCAATTCAGATTAAAGCAAGCAAAAACAAGAGACCAATGTCCACAAGGACTATAATAATATAAATGAAAACAATATTAAAAACAGTGGGACTCTGAGAGATTGCAATTATCAATTCTGGAACTGGAGAACAGATGGTGAAATGGGCTTGCCTTCTCTCTAGGCAGGTCAGGAATGTTGCACAAACACCCCAAAATGGTTGTTGTATCCATTGTTTTGTTTTGTTGTCCCCTAAATAAGAAGGGAAAAATCATCAGAAGAGAGCAGAGTTGTATCAGAACAAAAACCATTAATAAAGCTTTTCTTTAAAAATCAAACCTAAAGGGGCAGATGGGGGCACAGTGGATAAAGCACTTGCCCTGGATTCAGGAGAACTTGAGTTCAAATCTGGCCTCAGACACTTGACACTTACTAGCTGTGTGACCCTGGGCAGGTCACTTAACCTTCATTACCTCAAAAAAAAAAATCAGACCTAAAATACTTCTCACTTGCTCATTTTCTCCAATATTTTCTTTTCTTTTTGCTTTGCTTTGCTTTCCTTTCCTTTTTTTAAAAAAATAAATCACGCTGGAATTACTGAGTGGACAATATTTATGTGATTTGAATAAATACCCAGTAACTTGGACAAGAAAGAGCTTCCTTCACATCTATCTACTGATAAATGACTTAGGCAGGAAAAATTTTATACTGCTTTGCTGTATTATTAGTTATTTTTAAATAATGGACTTTTTATCTTTCAAAAATTCAATTTTCCTCTGGCAAACTCAATTATGGTCAAAGAGTATTTTCAGTTTCCATTATATATAAGGCTGTACACAAAGTACTGTAAGAAAATAATGGGCTTTGCCATAGCCCAAAGGCCTCAGCTTGAGGGGATTGATTTGGACTGATTGAATTGACTGAGATTGACTGACTTTGCTGATTAATTCACTTAAAGTTAATTCAATTAAAGCCACACCTGCCTGGCTCACAGGAGGGTTTGTTCTCAGAGACCGTGGATTCTGACCCTCAAGTCCGGTGAACCAATGATTTGGGTGATGCTAGCCCATTAGCTTGAAGCAGTGTGGAAGGACTGCTTCTCCTCTGGATGCAGAGGAAGCTTCCATGCTCAATTCCTCTCTCATACAGGCTGGTGGTGGATAAATTGAGGAAGAACCAGGTGAGGCTGGAATGCTAGGCCAGATAGGCCTTTTCTTAACTGTCTGACCCAGGTGTTCCCTTTTCTTTCAGCACTGCCTTATTTTAGGTTGTTGTTGTTGTTGTTTTGTTTGTTTTTGCGGGGCAATGAGGGTTAAGTGACTTGCACAGGGTCACATAGCTAGTAAGTGTCAAGTGTCTGAGGTCAGATTTGAACTCGGGTCCTCCTGAATTCAAGGCTGGTGCTTTATCCACTGCACCATCTAGCTGCAGGTGTTCTCTTTTCTAATAAATGTTTAATGCCCCCAAACTGGTGGTAAAGCTTCTAATTTATAAGTAAACCCTAGCTTGCTTTCCCTACACTTGGGACAGGAATAAGGCGATCACACATTTAATTTTAAAGTCACAGTACTGAGGATACAGAGACAAAAATGAAAGTTTCTCCCTGAAAGGAGCTTATAGTCTCTCAGGAGAACACAAATTTATACTCTATACATACATACATACATACACATACACATACAAAATGAATACAAGGTAACTGGGGGAACCAAGTGGAGCAGGGGAGAGTGCACTGGTAGCTGAAGGGATCAGAGAAGCCTTCCCACACAAGGTAGACTTTGAACTCAGTTTTGAGGGAACCTAGAAAGTTAGGTGGTGAAGTGCATAGAGCCCTGTGCCGAGAGTCAGGAATATACAGCTTCCTGGGTTCGAATCTGGTTTTATTAACTGTGTAACCCTGGACAGGTCACCTAATACTGTTTCCCTCACCTGACTCCTCTGTAAAGTGAGTTAGAGAAGGAAATAGCAAACCATCACAGTATCTTTACCAAGAAAACCCCCAAAGTAGTCACAAATTGTTGAGCGTGACTTTTTTTTTTTTAATGGGATTCTAAGAGACAGAGATGAGGAGGCATTCCCTTTCAGGCATGGAGAACAGTGAGTCAAAACCCCAAAGTGGTTTGCCTCACTGTGGCATTACCATCATCCTCATTTACCCCATATACACACAATCAGTTGTCAGATCTCTCATCCGATATCTTCTCCCCATTCACACAGTCACACCCTAGCTCAAGTCCTCTCCTCCTATCCCCTAGATTATTGCAACAGCCTCTTAAATGGTCTCCTTGCTTCTCTCTCACCACTCCAATGCATACTATACACTACTACCAAAGCACATCTAATAGTAACTACTCAATTTCATTGACTTCCTATTGCTTCTAGGATAAAATATAAATTCTTCGGTTTATATGTTATATTGTATTGTGTTATATCATGACATCATGTTTTATATTAAATATAAATTCTGCTGGCTTTTCTTTATTTTTCAGTCATTATACTCTATCTTTTATCTCTGACTCTTTGTCCTGGCTATCCCACATGCCTAGAAAGGACTCCTTCCTTACCCTGTCTCATAAAGACCATTTCTTCTTTTAAGATACACCTCAAGCACCATCTTCTATATGAAGACTTTTCTGATTCCCCCACCTTAGGGCCCCCAGCAAATTGCCTCTTCTAAACTACTTGCAGATATTGGTATTTATTTGCTTTATATTTGTGTTGCATATATTTATATATACTTATCCACCCCATTAGAATGTAAGCTTATTGTGAGTTCAGAGTTTTATTCCTTGTAGTTTTATCTCTAGTGCCTAGCACAGTGTCTGGTACATAGAATTTTTTTTTTTTTTTTTTTTTTTAGTGAGGCAATTGGGGTTAAGTGACTTGCCCAGGGTCACACAGCTAGTAAGTATGTGTTAAGTGTCTGAGGCCAGATTTGTACTCAGGTACTCCTGACTCCGGGGCTGGTGCTCTATCCACTGCGCCACCTAGCTGCCTCACTGGTACATAGAATTTTTTTTTATGTGTGTGTGAGGCAATTAGGGTTAAGTGACTTGCCCAGGGTCACACAGCTAGTAAGCGTTAAGTGTCTGAGGTCGGATTTGGACTCAGGTCCTCCTGAATTCAGGGCTGGTGCTCTAGTGACTGCACTACCTAGCTGCCCCTGGTATATAGAATCTTTTTTTTGTTTGTTTGTTTGTTTTTTTGGTTAGGCAATTGGGGTTAAGTGACTTGCCCAGGGTCACACAGCCAGTAAGTGTTAAGTGTCTGAGGCCGGATCCGAACTCAGGTACTCCTGACTCCAGGGCCGGTGCTCTATCCACTGAGCCATCTAGCTGCCCTATAGAATCTTAATAAATACTAGTTTAGGGGCAGCTATGTGGCACAGGGGATAAAGCACAGGCCCTGGATTCAGGAGGACCTGAGTTCAAATCCTTCCTCAGACACTTGACACTTACAAGCTGTATGACTCTGGGCAAGTCACTTAACCCTCAAAGGCCCGCAAAAAAATAAATAAACAATCAAATGAATTAATAAATAAATACAAGTTTAATGATTTATAATTAATTGCTAGAAACAATATATCAAGCACAAACTGACTTTATAATATTAAGAGAATATTATGATAGGAAAACAGTATAGAAGAAAGAAAAGATCACAGACACTTGATTTGAAGAATTTTTTTTCAAATCCTGCCCCTGACCATTACCTGTTTTTAATCAGGAAAGGCTCTAGTTCTACCTAAGTCTTACTGTTGTCAAATGTGAAATGAGAGAATTCAACTAAACTTTGAGATTCTCTGAGGATCTCAAATGCCCAGAAGGAAATGGTCCTCAAATCAGGAAGATCTATGTTTAAAGGTGGTCCCAAACACCTACCAGCTGTATGACCCTGATCAAATCATTTTAACTCAAGGGGCCTCATTTTTGTCAACCATAAAATGGGAATAATAGTAGTACCTACCTCCCAGGGTAGTTGTGAAGATCAAATAAGATAACACCACTAATCATAGTGTCAGCACATATAGTAGGCACCCACAAATGCTTATTTCCTTCCTTTCTTCCCTTTGGCTCTAAGTCTATGTTTTGCAATCTAAGATCTATGAAAATTGGATGCAATTGGGGGCAGCTAAGTGGTGCAGTGGATAAAGCACCGGCCCTAGATTTAGAAGTACCTGAGTTCAAATCTGGCCTCAGACCTTGACACTAGCTGTGTGAGCCTGGGCAAGTCACTTAATCCTCACTGTCCCACAAAAAAAAAAGAATACAAGAAAATAGGATAGAATTAAAATAATAAGAAAAATTTCAGGCCTTAACAGAAGGCCTGTACTATAGAGGTGTTGATGATAAGCCTGCTAGATTGTAAGCTCCATAAAGGAAGATAGAATATCCTATCTACATATTGTATCTGTCCCAGGGGTCTTATGATAAAAAATGTAGAGCTGGAGGGAAATGTAAAGATCATCTGGGACAAATCTTTCATTTAACAGATAAGAAAACCGATCTTGAACTTGAGAGATGTACAGCTATACACAGAAGGAAATGGGGCCACCTGTGTCATTTTTATTAGCCCCATCACATCCCCTTTTAATTATGGATCCAAAAGTCTTCACTCAAAAGGCCTTTATGATTTTCTTCTGCAAAAACAAGGCAATAATTAAGGAGAAGTAAGTTGAGAGCTTTGTATAGCACACCATGAAACCAAATCACCCTAAACACAATTTACGTGATTGGCCATCAATTTCCTTGACTTAGGGTATACTTTGGAATATGTATCATAGCAGGATCATAACACAGAACATGCTCGGAGTTGCCTTTCCAGCTTCGGTTGACCCTATGGGATCTTTAGGTCCATGTTTCAGCCATTGGTAACCTAGTGTTTTGGGTATGACTTAACCAACTCACCTGGGTCTTCCTCTCACCTTATGACAGTGGCCGGGGGCAGGGTACAGAATGCTGCATCAGTTAAAAGAACAGACAGCTTCTGACTCCTTTACTTTTTGCTTCAATTTTTCCATCTAGGAAGTAGAGCACTCAGTCTATACTAGGAGTTCCATTTGGAGTTTCCTTGGCAAAGGTACTGGGGTGGTTTGCCCTTCCCTTTTCCAGCTCATTTTACAAATGAACAACTGAGGTCACTGGGGTTAAGTGACTTGCTCAGCTCATGAGGATGAGTCTTCCCAATTCCAAGTCATGTATCCATGTATGCACTATATACCATCTATACTATATTATAAAATATAGACATATATTACATTATATGATTGATTGACTAGGTCAAAGAGGCCATTCTTTGACTCATTTCTTACACAGCTGTCATCACTGAATGGGCATTGCCTCAGGAAAACTGAGTCCTGTGAAAGATCTTAGCTTAAAAAGGCCAAGGTCTCCCACTGCATCCAGGGCCATCTCCAGTCATCCTGATCTATATCTTGCCACTGAACCCAGAGGGCTCTGGAGGAGAGAGTGAGGCTGGTGACTTTGCACAGCCCTGCCTCATTTAAATCCAATTCACTGCAAATCATGACATCACCTCCCTGATGTCATGGTCCTCTTTGAGAACAAACAACAAACAACAACAACACACATGTATATATATATGTATATATGTGTGTGTGTGTGTATGTATATACGTGTATATATGTGTGTATGTGTGTATATGTATATATGTATATATATATGAATATATATGTGAATATATATATATATATTCTCTAACATTTGACTATTCCTAAATTCACACACACATGCAGATAGCATTTTATTTTATTTTTCTTTATGTATGAATAATAAGCTCCATACGTTCATGCAGAAATGTCACTCCTTTTCCCCAAGTTAAACTTGGCACTTGGTTTCCTCTCTGAGTAAATGATTAAGACTAGAATTCTTGCAGTCTTGTCTCAGGTATGTGTGTTAAGACATGAAGCAAAAGGTTAACTCAATTCTCAATTCATGTTATAAGGAAGTCAGAGGGACTGGTTGAATATTATAGACTCAAGGTGACTGGCCTCAAAATAGTATGCCATCAAAACAAGTGGGCACAAGAGGAGTTAAGAACATACTAAAAACATGGCTGGACAGACAAAGGGTAAGGGTAAAGAGGCATTGTTCTTAGTCTTAGGTACAAGATCACATTCAGGAGAATCTACAGGGTAGTACCAGGGTCTCATGCCATATACCAAAAATCTTTGAAGTCTGTGTGTTTATCAATCATTTCTGGCTGTGATACACATTGCCTATGTAACCTTGGTTTCTTAACCTGTTTGGGACTCAGTTTCTTCTTTAATCAAATGAATTTTGTGATTGATGATGTCTCTTAGATTTCTAATATTCTATGATCCTAGATCAATAGTAGATACCACAGCTGACTTGTGCTAGGATCCTATCAGTTCATTCCTGCTCTGCCTGGGTTAGCCATTCTGACTATAAAAGGATGTGATTGACCACAGTCCCTTACTATAAGAATTCCCTTACAGGGTCATGGCTAATGGGGATACTCTGGATGCTCAAAAACTGGGCACTCAGCCTTTGGTTTCCTACTGGTGTTATATAAGTGTTGGGCAAAGTTTGACATCACGGGAACCTTGACACCCCTAGTCAGAAGCAAAACACTGGAGAAGTAAGAAAATCTCCCTCCATCCCTTTGTAGGATTAATGGCAAGAGGGTTTGGGAATATCATTTTTGTCTTTGTCCATCATCCTCATCTCTCTCTCACTGCAATCTTTACCTTTAGGTTCCCCAGCTTTAATAGATGAACTTTTATATTCTCTTGATGGGGCTCATGGCTCAAAATCACTTCCCTGCCATCTCCTCACTATTATACTTTGTGTGTATTTCCCTTCCACTAATCATTCCTTTATATGTTTTCTTCTCCTCTGAGAAAATAAGCTCTTTGGGGGCAGGAACTATCTTGCTTATTTGTAATTGTATCCCCGGTACTTAGCACAGTATTTGGCACATAATAAACTTTTTCTTTTGTTTTTTGCTTTTTTGTTTTTGCAGGGCAATGAGGGTTAAGTGACTTGCCCAGGGTCACACAGCTAGTTAAGTGTCAAGTGTCTGAGGCTGGATTTGAACTCAGGCCCTCCTGAATCCAAGGCCAGTGCTTTATCCACTGTGCCACCTAGCTGCCCCCATAATAAACTTTTAATAAATACGTGATCTATACATCTATCCATAATCTATCAACTATCTGTGTGTCTGTCTGTCTATCTATCATCTCTGTCTGTGTGTGTATCTATTTATCATCATTTCTCTCTCATTACCATCATCATATAGGTCTTCATAATCTCTAATAATCCCAAATGACTCTTAGATTCACTTCAACACTCTACCCAATACTTTTTTCCACTAAAACTTTCAGCATTAACTTTCTTACTTATATAAGATTGTATTAACTTGTATCAAGTATAAATAGTTGTATTAAGGTGAGTATTTCTAATCATCTAGGGTTGTATTAACTTTTTTGGTTACCACATTAGAGTACTGACTCATTTTGAGTTTATATTTCAGAAAAACCACTGTCTCTTTTATGTGATATCCTCTCTAGCCACATATACCCCATCCTGTACTTGTAAATTTCTTTCTTTTTTTTCAATTTTGTGCTGGGTTTCCTTATTCATTCTTCTTTTGTTAACTAAAAGGGTAGCAGTTATCTTGTTCTTGGACTTCTCGGATCCCTCTCACCAAATACTTGTTACACACACACACACACACACACACACACACACACACACACACACACACACACACACACCCAATCATTTAAAGTGAACCACCATATTTACCCAAACAAAGAGTAAAACAGAAATTGAGGGAGTTTTACGGAAGACAAAATACCCAAGGACAAAGGAGTGGGTTCTGACACAGGAATAAGATAAAACACCAGTTTGCAGAAGAAAAAAACAGTCTCACTGGAGAAATCTGATGTAAGCAGTCTGTAGGGGCACAGGTACTGAGAATAAAGGGGTTTGCTGAGGGAGTCAGATTCTCTTGCATGTCCATAGCTCTGGGGACCCCATTAGTCATTCCAAAGTTCATGCTTTCTTTCTTGAACCCTGCCTTTCTCTCTAGCAGTCTCCCCTTCGCTAAGACTATATGTAGCTGAACAGTCTCCAGCCATCAATCAGAAGTCACATCTCTCTGCATGTAGAGAGAATCACAGGTCTTTTGTTCAGGAAACTTCCATGGGTAGGAGCATTAAATTTAGATGTTGTAGGAAGGATTCCCATCCTGGTACAGACTGGATTAGATAGCATCTGAAGTATTTTATGAATGATAAAACTATTCAGCAAAATAGGACTGAAGAGAAAGCCCTGGAACACTCAAAGATCTCCTCCCAGCACAATTTGGGTATGAATGTTCAACTAGCTACATCATCCTAACTCTATTGTCATTAGTCCACTTTTCTCCATCTTTCCCACAATTATATCATGAAAGACTTTGTCAAATACCTTAGTGAAATCCAAATACCCTGAAGGTCAAGTCTGACCAGGTCACTACTGTACTCAATAACTTCTAACAGCTCCAGGATAAAACACAAATACTTCTGTCTGGAATTAAAAGCATTGGTACAGTTTACCTTTCTAGCTTTATTGCACATTACTACTTCTTCCATGTTCTATGTTCCAGTCAACTGCCTTACTTGCTTTCCCTCACACTAGATGAAATAGTAGACAGAGTTCCAGGCCTGGAATCAAGAAGACCTGACTTCATCTGTAAAATGGGGATAATAATAGGACCTATATCTGAGGGCTTCTGTGAGGATCAAATGAGATAATAATTCTAATGCACTTAGCCTAGTACCTGGCACATTGTAAGCCTATGTATATGTTAGCTATTATTATATCATGAGTTTCAGTGCCATGGAACAAGAACAGACTGTCAGAATTGAAAGAGACCTGAGTGATCACTCAGTCCAATTTATATGGAGTAAGAATAATCTCCACAGTATTAATGAACTATCTTGGCAGCCCTAATGCAGGAACTATCTTGCTTATTTGTACATTAGTCTGGAACACTCATCTTCTTGAGTTCAGATCTGAACTCAGATACTTACTGGCTGGGTGACCCTAGGCAAGTCACTTAATCCCGTTTGCCTCAGTTTCCTCATCTGTCAAATGAGCTAAAGGAGGAAGTGACAAACTTCTCCAGTATCCTTGTCAAGAAAACCCCAAATGAAGAGTCAGACACAAGTAAAACAACTGAACAGCAATGTGAGACAAAATGATCTTTATGGCCTCTTCTCACTTTAACACCTAAAAAAATAAAATTAAATCCAAAATATTTCAAAGGCCCTAAGCTTATGAATCAGGAGGCGTTGATTCTCTGCCCTAGCTGTTGTGAAATTGAAATGGGAAAATCAGTGTGAAAGGGTGATGAAAAAGAAATAAGCAAAGCATATAAGGGATGCTCAATAAATACTTGCAAATGGATTGACTATAGCACTGGGTAAGAATACACAATTCTAAGAAAAATGCTGTCTGCATCCAGAGAAAGAAGTAATAGAAGTATGTATAGAATAACTTTACATTTCTCTTTCTCCCTCTCCCTCCCCCACTTTCTTTTTTCCACACACACACCTATTTGTGTCTAGCAGTAGCCATCTCTAAAGCAGGGGTGGGGGGAGGGAATAAACAAAAGAAAAAATGTACATGATAATTTTGTTTTATATTTGAAATGAAAAGTTGCGTGTAAATGCTTGTTTTATTCCATAAATTAAAAAATAAACAAATAAAAAAAGAATATATAGTCCTCTTAACAACTAGGATACATTGAATGATTGTTTTGGACCCAGTGACATTTTCTTACTATGGATTTGAGAATCATTATCAACCCAGAGTATAAATGGGCTTGTACTCAAAAAAATGTTTGAAAATTGACTGACTTAGGCAGTATACCAAGTCAGCAACCTATTGTCCTTATGCCAAAGAGGTTACGTTGTCTAAAAACCAAAGAAAACACTTAGAATATGCAAAACAAACAGGTATGTGAGAGAGTCATGGGTGTCTAGGGAGAAAAAGGAATAGGTTTTTGTAGATTAGAGAGGGGAAAGATATTTTCCATACTCCACAAGGACTTGGGGGAACCCAGTGACATTTTACGAGAATCATACCCAACAGACTAGAAATGAAACTACACTCAAAAAGCCATTTTGCTATTTCAATTGAATTAAAGATTACTAACAGATTATTGGGCATCTATTATCTGTTTGGTTGACCAAATTGGTTAGATGTTTGTTGGAGATGATGAACTTCCTGGCTGTTTCTGGCAATGTAGTAACCCATTGTGAAAAGAACTTGGGGTTTTGGTGTGAAGTTGCAAACCTTGAGTGGTCTCTTTGTCATCATATTCTATGACACAGGACAGGGGTGGGAGTGCTATGAAAGTTAAAAAATGGAACAACTTTTGACTAGTGGTCTCTTGACTGTGACTTTCTAGGTGACACAAGATGACTCCAGTGAGAGGTGGGGAAGGATAGAGTCTTCTCTATACTGGTATCATGGTCATAACAAGGTAAACTTGTACCAGAGACCTCTGGGTGCTTTTGCTTTTTTTTTTTTTTGGTGTTTGTTCTTCTTGATCTTGGGTGAACATGTATTTTTAGAGGAACTGGTTCGGGGTTATTTATTTGTGGAATTGTTCCAATCCAATCCCAAATGCAATTATTGCATACCTTGCTATGTGTAAAAGAGAGAAGCTGGAATAGTGGCTAAAGGGCTAGCCTTAGAATCAGAATAGAACTGTATTCAAATCCTGCCCCTCATACATACTACATGTATGTGTCAATTGGCAGGCTTTTGATTTAGCGTCACCTACATCTAAGACTTTAATTAAAAAAACAACTTAGCCAATTTTTATTGATACTATAGTATAGCCCGTGATATAATTGATATAAGGAATTCTTAGGTGAGGAGACTACCTTTACAATATAAGTTGGTACTTTTTCTCCAACTTAAAATCTTACCAAGTTTCCTGATCACTGAGATGATAAGTGACTTTCCCTGGGTCACACAGCCAATGTATATCAGAGGTGGAACATGAACTCGGGTTTCCCTGGATTCAAGACCAGTAATGTTAACATTTTCCTCCAGTTTTTAGTGATACCTTTTGTATTTAAGTGACATAATATTCTCCAAATATATTCTCCTACTTCCCCTTCAGCACCCCACCCTGCATACCAAAATTTTTAAAAAAGAGTAATAAAAAATTCAGATCAACAAAATTAACCAACATGTCACCCATGTCTAGGACTATAGGTTAAAGGTGAGTTGCTAGTATGCTTTAGTAAAAGGTGTTTCCAATTCATTCAACTCAATTCATTGACATTTATTATACACCTAGATGTGCCAGGTACAAAGATAAAAAAAGACAATTCTTGATTTCAAGTGCTTTACATTCTACTGGAGTTGGGGATGAAGAATCTTTATAGCAACATATCAAACTCCTAACAGTGATCAAACCACTGCTTGCTTCTCCCTCCCCACCCCAGCCCCCAACCCTCCACCACAAGAGTATGGTAAGGCATGACAGAAATCATGTATGATTTATTTATAATTCAAAGCAATTTGCTATGGTGTTTTGAGTCAGATGGTGGTATGGAAATAGATGACTATGTTTATTGGCTTGGACTTTGCATATCTATGGTATCTGTGTATGTACACATATACATATATATGCATATATCTATCTCTGCCTCTCTCTGTCTTTATTTATGTAGACACACACATACATACATCAATGGACAAGCTCCATGGATTGTCCTAACTGCTTGTCATAATCTGGGTAATAGATATTCTGCAACCCCTTGGTTTTTGCTGTGTATATGTTGAAGACAAATTCTATGCTCTGAGGTTGGATGCAGCCAGCATGATATCATTATGAAGCTGGGGCATCTAAAGGGCCTTACCACACACAGGAAATATTTCATATTATATGTCTCTAATATCATTGAATCATAGAATTTTACATTTGATTGCATGTTAGAGATCATTTGATCTAACTCAATTTTACACAAGAGGAAATCAAGAAATCAAGCTTAAGTGATATATCCCAGGTCACAGATTTAATTCTCTTTATTTTCCCTGAAAATATTTTTCTGGATCCTTTCCAGGAACAAATGGAGAATGATTAGAGAATGGATATCAATGCTAAAGGTTAAACAATAGCAGCAAGTTGTAGGATGACTAATATAGAAACGGTACCGATAGGATGCTTTCAAAAGCTACACCTCCCAACCTTTCATGTTCCTTGAGCACATGAATCTGGAGGGTTTAATTAAAGAAGGCAGCAATGATGATAAACACCACAGTTTAGAAAATGTTAAACCAAGCTTATCGGTGTTCTCAGAGGGAAGGCACACATTAAGCAAAGTGAGGTAATTTGAGCTAATGAAGTTTGATTCTAAACACCCAGATCAATTAAGCTTCAAGTGCCTAGTTGGCTTCCTGCTCCATCACTTTCACAAGTAGCTGCGTCTTACAAACAGGGAGGAGTTAATTGAGAAGGTATGAAACCAGAGGGGAACAGAACCAATTGTGGTTATTATGGAGAACATAAGATTGTGTCTTTTACATTTGAAATTGAAAGGAGAGGGGGGCTCTCCTTCAAACATACCTAGTCCATGCTGTCAAAGTGACACAAGATATCACCAAACCCAAGAAAAACTTTGATCCAATGGTCAATCATCAGAATTTTCTCAATTGGCTAAGTGAAGGAAGCCTGACTTCAAGCCACGTAGTAAAATAGAGCCTGATTTACAGAAATATCAGTGTCATTTGAATAGTTAAGAGTCCAGGTCCAGGTTGATTTTAGTCCTAGCTCTGATAGTGCCTCACTATATGGCTTTGGGCAAGTCACATCATCATTCTAGGCCTTAGTTTCCTCATATCTAAAATGAATTTGGGCTAGCTATCCTTTAGGGCCTACTTGCTTTGCTTTGCAAATGATTGGCCATGATGCAGATTGTATTCTGAGTTTTGTTGATGTTGGTTAGTTGTTTCAGTCATGAGTGGCTCTTCATGACCCCATTTGGAGTTTTCTTGACAAAGAGACTGGAGTGGTTTACCGTTTCCTTTTCCAGGTCATTTGGCAGATGTGGAGACTGAGGCAAACAGTGTTAAGTGACTTGCCCAAGGTCACACAGCTAATAAGTGTCTGAGGCCGGAATTGAACTCATGAAAATAATTGTTCCTGATTCCATATCTCACACCCTATCCACTGTACTACCTAACTGTTCCAAAATAATTTTAGTTTTCTTTTATGTCTTCTGAAAGATGGTAGGATGATAAATTTAGACATACATAGGATGTCAGGGGCCATGAGTCCAATTTCCTCATTTTTACAGATAAGAAATAGAGGAACTAAGGGGTTCAATTAGTTTCTTAGAGTCACATGGCTAGTAAGTGACTGAACTTAGATCTAAACCCAAGTCTTCCTGACACCAAATTCAGTGCTCTATTTACTATGTCATGCTGCCTCTCAAAGCTGTGTGTATGTGTTTGTGTATGTGTGTGTTGGGCCCAATACATGAGAAGAGTGCAGTAAGATAATGAGAAGAGTAAAGTGAGAGGAAGTCTTCTATGTCTCCCATGCCTAGAGTCAAGTGAGGAATCTCTTCCTTAAAAGCTAACAGGGGCAGCTAGGTGGCACAGTGGATAGAGCAACGGCCCTGGAGTCAGGAGGACCAGAGTTCAAATCTGACCTCAGACACTTAACACTTATTAGTTGTGTGACCCTGGGCAAGTCGCTTAAGCCCAATTGCCTCACCAAAAAAAAAAAAAAAAGCCAACAACAGCTATTTCTTCCCTTTCCCTAAAAGAAACACAGGAAGATACGATTAGGTGGGTATTATAACTGAGAAAACCACCTGTCACAGGCATTATAGACCCCATACATTGTTGGGGATGAGATTTTGCTTTGGTGCCCAACTGTCTTTTTGTTTGTTTGTTTGTTTTTTTTTAGTGAGGCAATTGGGGTTAAGTGACTTGCCCAGGGTCACACAGCTAGTAAGTGTTAAGTGTCTGAGGCCGGATTTGAACTCAGGTCCTCCTGAATCCAGGGCCGGTGCTAACTGTCTTTTTAGTACCTTTAGTATAGGCTCCCACTGCTCCAAAACCTGGTAATTCTGAGTCTCCTAACCCAGCCTGTCCCACATCCCTGTAGTGTTGACCATGCCCAGTTCTAGAGGTAATCAAACACACTACCCAACACTCCCAAGTGGACCAGAACCATATTAAAATGTAACTGGGAAATATTTAACTAAATAAATAACTATATAATAGAACATAATGTTTTTAAACATTTATAATGATATTTATTGTAATTAATAATAATAGCAAGCTTTAAGGTTTGCAAAGCCCCTTACAAATATTATCTCATTTATCATTACAATAGCCCTGAGAACCACCTCATATTCATTAGATTAACATTTCCCTACATACATAATGTTAATATATAGTTTTCTAAATCAATATGTGCCTGCAGCAGTCCCTATGCACAGTTAAGTAGTCCTCCCCTTTTGCATCTGATGCCTTTTCTCTACTCCATTTCCCTTCATCTTCTTGAATTTGCCTTTCCTTTTTGCCTGTGTTAAAATTGTATCTTCTTCTGATCCTCTTGAAACACCTGTTCCCACTTCTAGTGAGTATGGTGAGTAAATATATAAGTAGCCAGCATAAAGAAGAAATACCAGTAAAGGCATTGAAAGAGGGAACCTGGAAATCACATAAAATTGTCCCAAATATCAGAGAAACATAATTTACAAATTGTATCATATATTAACCAAAATTTACATCCTAGTAATATGTGCTGAATCAACAGAAGCCATCTAGGTGTTGCTGTCAGGGCCTTTTGAACCTTTAATATATAAATCTTAGACAAGTTCCAGACATCTGCATTAAGATCAGTAGAACCTCAAAAGGTGCTGATAATTTTAAGATGATATGAACAGGGGCAGCTAGGTGGCGCAGTGAATAGAGCACCGGCCCTGGAGTCAGGAGGACCTGAGTTCAAATCCTATCTCAGACACTTAACATTTACTAGCTGTGTGACCCTAGGAAAGTCACTTACCCCCAATTGCCTCACCAACCCCCCCCCCAAACTATTGCCAACAGCATGACAGAGGTTATTTTAGGTACAATCACAGATCATGGTGCTATTATCAGACAGGTTTGTTGTGTGTTTTGCTTTTTGAGTCTCAAAGCTAACTTTACTATGTGTGTATTTGGGTCTGTCTATGTGTGTGTTTATATTGAATGTGGATATTTTAAATTCTTATTGCATAAAGAGAAAATAGGTAAAAACTATTATTTTGGCACTATGAGAGAGAGAGAATATTCAGTTCTCTGATCTTATTCTTGTTGGCTTTTTGTACCCATAAAAAAAAAATAAAACAACTGGCAGAAATTTCACTTCCACTTCAAAAGTGTAGTAGTTGTAAGTTTACACTTCCTATATGTTAAGATAATAAACAAAAAAAGAAATTTGAAAAGCAATTGGACTTTCCAAAAAAGATGTATAAAAATAAACCTCAAACTCTTCCCTCCCTCCCCCCTGCCCCCAGTACTCTTCCATGTCCATCAGTTTCTATACTACCTAGTGCTCAACTTTCATCCATGCATATAGGAGTGATACTCTCTGACTCTTCTTACTCCCCATTTTCTTCCCCATTCTATCTGTCTCCTTCCACCATTCCATTAATGTCTCCTTTGCTGCTTGCCTCTGTTTCCTCTACACCTTATTAAAGTGTGATTGCAACCCCATTTCCTACTGCCATTGTGGGCTTTCCCAGCGAATACACAAAGAAGTGGGCATGTCTGTCCTAATTTCACAATTTCATAAATTAATTATCAAGTCAGTGCTGTTACCAGGCTTCCACTAATCAACTGTATGACTCATTTCTTTTACCTGTAAAAAAAGGAAGAGGGGTAGAATAGATGATTTCTTTGACTCCTTATAGCTCTAAAGATTTATATTTCACACTTGATAAACTAAGACTGATGTTTAAATAGATTGCTGTGGGGTTTTTTTTATTTTAATTTCCTTTTTTGGGAAAAGTACCCACATGTACAAAGATATTTATAGTTGCTCTTTTTGTGGTGGCAAAGAATTAGAAATTAAGGGGTTGCCCATCAATTGGGGAATGGCTACATAAGTTGTGGTATATTAATGTAGTGAAATATTATTATGCTGTAAGAAATGATAAGCAGGTAGATTTCAGAAAAACCTGGAAAGACCTACATGAACTGATGCTGAGTGAAATGAGCAGAACCAGGACAACACTGTACACAGTATCAACAACATTATGTGATGATCAACCGTGTGAGACTTAACTCTTCTTAGGAGTTAAGTGATCCAATGATCCAAGATAATTCCAAAGGCCTTATGATGGAAAATATTCTCCACATCCAGAAAAAAGAACTGTGGAATCTGGATTCAGATTGAACCATACAGTTTCTACTTTTTTTTTCACTTTTGAGGTTTTTCCCTTTTGTTCTGATCCTTCTTTTGCAACATGACTAATGCAGAAATATGTTTAATCTGATTATATATTTATAACCTATATAAGATTGCTTGCTGTCTTGGGTAGGGGAGAAGGAAGGGAGGGAGAAAAATCTAGAACTAGAAATCTTATAAAAACAAATGTTGAAAACTATCTCTACATGTGACTAGAAAATTATAAAATGTTTTTATGATAAAAAATGTATTTTTAAATGCAAACTTAAGAAACAAAGATTTCAATGAACATCAAAGAATGGAAAATGAGGACTGCATTTGGCATTATGACTTTCTATTACCCAATTTGACTTCCATAGAGCAAGCTCTGTTAACATTCCAGTGAAAGACCATGAAATTCCTCCACTTTCCTTCAGAGGTGGGATGATATCTTCTGAGTTCTGCCTATTGGCCATGATAATACAAGATTTTGTTCTGTGTGATGATAACAAGACTCATAAAAAGACTTGCTGAGCCCTAAATCCTGATGATACAAGGTGTCACACAAGGTATAAGAGATACTTTCCAGCTGGCATCATTCAAGAATAAAAGAAGTGGAAGCCTTGACCAGGTGGCTGGAAGCCTTGACCATCTTAGGCTTGAGCTCCTGATCTGGACCTGCTCTTGGACCTTGCTCTCCTCTTAGGCCAGAGTACTCTTCCTAACACTGCTGACCAGAACTCATCCTCTTATCTTATTCCTTGCAAGAATTGGGTGATATTGGTGGGACCAAGATGGTGGAGGAAAGACACTAAATGCACAGAGTTCCTGATACAATTACCCCCAAAACAACAATAAAAGAACCCTTGGAGCAGAAAATCCCACAAAAATACAGGCTGAGATTATTTTCCAACCATAGACAGATTAAGGGGTGCCATGCTGGGCTGCAAGTAAAGTCCAATCCCACAATCATGTTGACAGAGACCCCAGGCACACCACATCAGAGGAACTTACCCCTGAGCCTCTGAATCTACTGCAGCACCAGCATCTTCTGGAACTGAGCTTGCAGTCAGGTGAGAGGGCTGAATAGCTGGCCAGGGGGAAAGTCCAGGGGTGTCAGTGGGACCTAGGGAGGAATTCAGCTGTCCCACCCCAGCAGGGAACCAGGAAGAAATCCTGAACTGTGGGAGGCCCAGGTGGGGGAGGGGTGCAGGCTCATGGAAGCTAAGAACCGCAGCACAGAAAGTTTTGCTGGTTGGTTAATTAGTAGGTTGGCTTGAGGTTATCTTTGGAGTAGAGAACAGTCCAGGTGAGAGAAAAAACTTCCCTCCCTCAAACCAAAACATCTGGGATCCTCTGAAACTTGGAACAGTGTAGCTTGGAAGTAGGGTCCCACAATGGGAAGTTAAAAGTCAAGTAAAAGACGGCAAGATGAGCAAGCAAAGAAAGTTGAGAATTATAGAAAGTTTCTTCAGCAACAAGGAAGATCAAAGTGCACCCTCAGAAGAGGATAACAACCTCAGGGCCCCTACATCCAAAGCTTCCAAGAAAAATGTGAATTGGTCTCAGGCCATGGAAGCACTCAAAAGGGACTTTGAAGAGAAGGTAGGAGAGATAGAAGGAAGATTTAGAGAGATAGAGGAAAGAATGGAAAGACAAATGAGAGCAATGCAGGAAAGTCATAAGAAAAAAGTGAACAGTTTGAAAAGCCAAATGGGAAAGGAAATAGAAAAGTTCTCTCAAGAAAATAATTTCCTAAGAATTAGAATTGAACAAATGGAAGCTAGTGATTTTATGAGAAACCAAGACACAGTAAAGAAAATCCAAATGAATAAAAAATAGAGGGCAATATCAAATATCTCCTTGGAAAAACAGCTCTAGAAGAGCTAATTTGAAAATCATTGGACTACCTGAAAACCATGACCAAAATAAGAGTTTAGATAACATCTTCCAAGAGATTGTCAGGAAAAATTCTAGAAGCAAAAGATAAAGTAGAAATTGAAAGAATCCACCGATCACCTCCTGAAAGAGATTCCAAAAGGAAAACCTCCAGGAATATTATAGCCAAATTCCAGAACTCCCAGGTCAAGGAGAAAATATTGCAAGCAGCTAGAAAAAAAAAGGAATTCAAATACTGTGGAGCTCTAATAAGGATAAAACAAGATCTAGCAACATCTACATTAAAGGACAGGAGGGCACAGAAGATGTTATTCCAGAGGGCAAAGGAACTGGGACTACAGCCAAGAATCATGTACCCAGCAAAACTGTGTATAATCTTTCAGAGGAAAAAACGGGACTTCAATGAAAAAGAGTACTATCAGGCATTTGTGATGAAAAGACCTGAACTGAATAGAAAATTTGACTTTCAAATACAAGACCCTGGAGAAGCATAAAAACGTAAATAGGAAAAAAGACTTCATGACAGATATTAAAAGATCAAAATGTTTACATTCCTACATGGGAAGATAATACTTCCAACTCCTAAGTTAAGGAATTCCCAATTGGGAGGAGTAATCTATTTAGCCCTACAGGAAAGTAGGAGGGAAAGAGGATAAGGAGGGAAGGGTAAATGAAGGGAGGGTAGAGCAGGGGAGGGGGCAGTCAGTAGCAAAACACTTTTGAGAAGGGATAGGGCAAAATAAGATAGAAAATAGAGTATATATCATTGGAAGGGAACAGGATAGAGGGAAATAGTTATGATGATTGACTACAATGGCAAAATGTATGGTACCTACTCTGTTGGGCTATTGTGAAGAAAATACTTTGTCAAGTTTAAGGTACTATATAAAAGTTATGATGAACAGGATGCTATCAGAAAAACCTGGAAAGACCTACATGAACTGAAGTAAAGAGAAATGTACTGTATAAACAATAACAGCAATAGTGTAAGATGATCTGCTGGGAAGCACGTGGTTATTTTCAGCAAGGCAATGATCCAGTATAACTGTGAAGGTCTTATGAAAATTGCAATACATCTACAGAGAAAGAACTGATGGTATCTGAAAACAGACTGAAACACATTTGGTTTTTTTTTTTTTTTTGACAATTCCTTAATCTGAAGTTTTGTTTTTATCTGTTTTCTCTCACAACCTAGCTAATGTAGAGATGTTTTCCATGACTACTCATGTATAACTTATATTGAATTACTTGAGTTCTTGGGGTGGGAGGTGGGAAGGGAGGGAGGAAGAGAAGTTGGAAAACAAAATTTAAAAAAAATTCATGTCAAAATTTTCTTTTACATGTAATTTGGAAAATAAAACTCTAAACAACAACAAAAAAAGAATACAAGATGTGGGGGCAGCTAGGTGGCACAGTGGATAAAGCACCGGTCCTGGATTCAGGAGGACCTGAGTTGAAATCTGGCCTCAGACACTTGACACTTACTAGCTGTGTGATCCTGGGCAAGTCACGTAACCCTCATTGCCAAGAAGAAGAAGAAGAAGAAGAAGAAGAAGAAGAAGAAGAAGAAGAAGAAGAAGAAAGAAATTTGATTCCAGCTGAGGGTGGGTGGAAGAAGGAAGGGTCTTTCCCTATCCTGGTATAATGATGTGGCCAAAGATCTCCAGACCTTGTTGTCCAGGTGGAGTCTTTGCTCCCCTAGGTGAGATTTTACTAAAGGCTCCGGACTACTTTGCCTCTTCTTTTGTTTTTCTTTTCCTCTAGCATTGACCTTGTGAACATGAAAGGGTCCTGCAGGGAAGGCCTGAGTTGTGAGTTGTGGCAACAAGGGCAATCCCTACCAGAGAGACTGAAGTTGCAATAGTAATGGCAAAATTTGGTCTTTTGACAAGAGAAGTGTCAGCATTGGAGAAGGACATCCCTGAAAAGAAGATCCCACTTGCTGTTTGATGACAGTATCCTCAATGGAGGTGAAATTCAAAGTGGCTAATTAAAAATGTTGTGAAAACTTTTTATGTCCTAAAAAGACTTTAGTATTAGCCTCCCAATAGATTGTAATAATAATAATAATAATAATAAGTTAATGAATTTTGTTCTATATATTCTATGAATTTTTATTTCTTATCCTTTCCTTTCCGCGTGGGAATAAATGATTCGTTCTACATATGATTCATCTTTCTATATATTCCATTTTGCTAGAGAGAATCTTTAGATTTCAGCCCATAAGCATCTCTATAATTTCTATAATTAGCAATCATATAAATTTCAGGTTTATCTAAAGAAGCCAGGGTGGAAGGAAGAGCAAATGAATGTGAGAATTAGGGGAGCATACCCCCTTTATTGAGAAATCAGGCAACTGAAGAGCAATAAACCTTGTTTAAACCTTGTTGGCACGTATAGGACATAGACTGGTTCAGGTAGTCACTGCTGGAAGTACATATTAAATTAAATTTTACAATAACAAAACTAACCAGCTTGTTTGCATCTCCTTTTCAATTTTCCTCTGTTTTCTTTTGTGTAATTTAAATGTTTTGTTGACACCTTCTTCTTCTTCTTCTTCTTCTTCTTCTTCTTCTTCTTCTTCTTCTTCTTCTTCTTCTTCTTCTTCTTCTTCTTCTTCTTCTTCTTCTTCTTCTCTTCCTCCTCCTCCAACTTCTTTTTGCATCACTATCATTACCTACCCACTCCCCACTCCTACATTTCCAAAACAGAAGACTTCCCTTAACATGTCACTTTCTATAGGTAACACATGTGTACCTTAACAGGGACCTGTGGAAAGAATATCTTAATTGAAAGGAGTCACCATAATGGGAACATTTCAGACACTATAACTGACCAGTGGAGTGTATATTCTGTGACATCAAATTCAGATCACTCTGTTTAATCCCAAATGTTTCGGCAGAGCACTGCATCTGGAGTCAGGTATATCTGAGTCCAAATCTTGCCTCAGACACCTACTAGCTGTGTGACAAAGGGCAAGTCACTTAACCCTCTTTGCCTTAGTTTCCTCATTTGTAAAATGATATGGAGAAGGAAAAGCAAACTTCCAGTATCATTGCCAAGAAAACCCCAAATGGGGTCACAAAGAATCAGACACAACTGAAACAATTTAACAATAGTCACAAATTATTCAGGGAACACCGTACTTTATATAGCACAAGGTTGATGGAAGGTAGTTCTTTCAAAATAAAACTATAGGAGTATTTTCCTCTGTGTATTGACAACAACCTGTTCTATCCCACTCAACACACTGAGACATTCATTTTGCTTTTAAATGTCCTATAATCCAATCACTTGATGTTTATTGCAAAGAATGAATAACTACTACTTGAATCCAATGCCCTTGTTCTCTTGGTATCTCCATGGGAATTTTATAATTCAGAATTAATTAGGCAACAAGAGAGAACGGGATACCCATTTTGGTATAATAATTTATGCCCTGTTAAAGATTATTCCATCTCTGCAACAAAGGCAGAATAATTATGCCATTAATCCTGAGTTGGAGGAGAACTGTTGTAATTGTAGCACATTTCTAACGCAAATAAAGAAAAATGTCACTTTTCCCCTCCAGCTAATGCTTTGAATGTAGATAAGAAATAATAATAGTTTTATTTATTTATAGGGCACTGATCCCCTGGAGCTCAATAAAGCACTATGCAAGCAAACCAATAGTTTTTTTTAAAGCAAATAACAGAC
The DNA here is from genome assembly GCF_019393635.1 of Dromiciops gliroides. Lineage (NCBI taxonomy): Eukaryota > Metazoa > Chordata > Mammalia > Microbiotheria > Microbiotheriidae > Dromiciops > Dromiciops gliroides. The sequence goes on from NC_057862.1 coordinate 209,901,002, forward strand.
TTTCACAATTGATTCAGAATCTAAAAACTGAACAAGGGAAAAAATGAAAAGGGTAGAAATGAGAGAAATGGAGGGTGTCTAAAAGAAAATGAAGGGGGTTGGGTAAGAATTTTATAGATGGACTGTTTCTCGTAGCATGTTTTTATTTATTTATCTATAGGCTTCAAAAAATGAGTCCACACAGGTAGCCACTGACAGACCTATGGCCAGGATACATCCTTGGGAAGAATGGAAAATTCTACTTGGACATCATCTCTACCAATGGAATTAAGAACAATAGGGAGTAGGACCTTAGTTAGGAAGGGACAAGGGGACTCAGAAAGCCACTGAAGCTCTGGGGTGAGAAAATAGTGTCTAGTCTCTTCTAGGATATATCCCATATACACGATATAGAGTATACCTCCCCCCCTCCCAAAAAAGACCACTGAGAGAATAAGGGGACAGAGCAACTTCTTTATTCTTCCTTCTTTTTTTCTCATCTTTTCTCTCCCTCTTCCTTTTCTCTTCTCTCTCTTTTCTTTTCTTTTTCTTCTCTCTGTCTCCTTTTCTCTCCTCTCCTCTTCTTTCTCTGTCTCTGTCTATCTACCTGTCTCTCACACACACTCCACTAATTTGACAAGGAAATTAATACTAAAGAAGTTTTGCTGAAGCTTAGTTTAGATATATTAAATATAAACATAACTTGCTCACAGAGACAGCAACATGCAGAGAAAACACACAAAGGAAGAAAGTCACATGCATAGAGGTAAACTTACAGGTACAGTATACTCTCTAGCCTCTACACTCACTCAGTCCCTGGCAGAGTGAACTCAAACTTAAAGTGGTTGGTAAAGAAGGTTCTACCCTTGAACCCAGGGTACTTCCTGGCACTGTAAATACTTTTCTCTCTTCTTATATTCCCTACAAGTTCACTTCTTGAGGTGGCATAGTGATGAATGAGTTGTTCCTTTAACTGTAGGACACTGGTCTCAGGTGCTGGGGCTACTCACTTGCTAGACAGAGTCAAGAAGATCACTCCTTATGACTGACTCATATGCAAGATCTAGCTCCTGTGTGTGTGTGTGTGTGTGTGTATATATATATATATATATATATATATATATATATATACACACATACACACACATACACAATAATATATAGTATATATACATATATACTATATACATGTTATATATATATTATATGTATGTGTATATGCATATATGTAAGCAAAACCTGTATGTATATATATCTGTATATATATCAACAGTCTGTTATCTAGCAGTCTATCATCTATCATCCATTTATCTATCTATCTCTATCTATCTATCTATCTATCTATCTATCTATCTATCTATCTATCTATCTATCTATCTATCTATCTTTCTATACCAGCAAAGCCTCCTGCTGACTCCAGGTCTTTAACCTCTGATAGCTTTTATAACCTTTTGAAACTTACAAGGTTATAATCTGGTCTTTTCTGATCCAGGTAATTATTTACCTAAGAGCAGGAAAGAACAAATGAAAGATTCAAAAGAAATAATGGTATCCTGGGTTTACAGACATTTGCTGGCTGAATGGGCAATAGAGATTGAAATACCTCCTTTATGTGAAGGCTCACAAGAGTTCTTCCTCCGTACTCAAAGGTTGCAAAGGAAAAAACTAACAACAACAAAAAGTGGTGAAAGGAAGGGAAAGATCTATCCTCTTATATGCAAAGTCAGCTTGATTCTGTCATTAGTCTTTCCAGGTCTGAGGCCAATTAGAAAACTTCCTGTTGGGGGCAGCTAGGTGGCTCAGTGGATAAAGCACTGGCCCTGGATTCAGGAGGACCTGAGTTCAAATCCAGACTCAGACACTTGACACTTACTAGCTGTGTGACCCTGGGCAAGTCACTTAACCCTCATTGCCCCGCCCCCACCGCCCCAAAAAAGAAAAGAAAATTTCCTGTCACACTCAGCATTAGTCTCTCAGCAGGAAGCTGACTCCCTAAATTCCTACGTGTTGAATTGAAATTAATATGGAATGTTACACATGCTTTGAGGACTGGGCTGTCATTGGCCAGTCAGTCCCCCATTACATAAGATATCACTGCTAAGCACTTAAAATAATGGTTTATTTTTTTTTTAATTGGATAAGAAAAGCATTTCCATAACATAGTATAACCCCCCCCAAATGATTGCACACGAAATGGAAAAATCTAATGATAAAATGATGGTTTATTTTCATGGATATAGGAATAAACATGGATGCCACATCTTGATACTTGCTCCATGAGTCACCTTTTCATAGAGACTGAATGGGAGTGCTTACTAGGAAGGTTACTATTTTCTGAGGAGCTAAGTCAATTCAAGTAGAATGATAACAAAAAGCTCATATGGTGCTTTTTCTCACAACAAGCTGGGAGTATAATTATTTTCATAGGTAAGGAAACTGAGGCTCAGAACTGAACCGACATCTCTGTTAATAAGATTATGAAGTAGATGACTTGGAATTTGGACTCAAGTCTTCTCATTCCAAGTTCAATGCACATTCCATTGCACAACACTGGCTTAACTGTTTTTGTTGTTGTTGTTTGTCCTTTGTTCTCAAAGAGGACCATGACATCAGGGTGATATGACTTGCACTGACTTGGATTTAAATGAGGGAGGGCTGTGCAGGGTAGCCAACCTCACTCTCTCCCCCAGAGCCATCTGGGTCCAGTGGCAAGATATATTTCAGTACAACTGGAGATAGTCCTGAATGTTTAAGGTGATTGGGGTTAAGTGACTTAGGGTCACACAGCTAGTAAGTGTCTGAGGTGAGATTTGAATTTAGGTCCTCCCAACTTCAGGACCAGTGCTCTATCCACTGTGCCACCTAGCTGCCCCAGATTAGCCATACTGACAGGAACACAGAAGAGAGAGGCAAGAATGAAGGGAGGGAGGAATAAGGCATGTAGGTACACATATAAATTATTCCACATGGGCATGTAAAACACATCTAAAATAGGTTGGTTTGAGATTGAGCTCAGAGTGTTTCAGAAAACTATGGGGCTTTATTTGTGACTATCATCCTATAGATCTCAGTGACCTCTCCGTGACCTCAGGAGGGCAAGGAAAATGTAAGATGTGTCAGGTCATCCAGGTTCAGAGCCTAAAGTGCTGAGACCAGACCTTGGAGTAAAGAGCAAATAACAAAAATTGACCCATGAATTTGGCTTTAGGAATGTTCCTTCTCAGGGTTTGAGGGCATGTGTGAGTTTTGTTTTTTCATTTATACCACAATTGGTACTACACCTACCTCTCTGCTATTCAAGTAAAAAGAGCTAGAAGGGATGATCATACTATTGTGAAATGAGCTGTATGCTCCTAGGACTGATGCTTCCTAATGCTTAAGAAATACATGGGAAGAGGGAAAACAGTCAGAGGTTAAAAATGGGATACATATTCTCACTGATGGGTACCATGAAACCAGTGTAAAGAAATTAGTGATCCAGTTTTCACAGAGTCTGTACATGTGGATGGATGATCCATTAATGATCAGAACCCATGGAGCTGAAACCAAGTCCTGCATTCAAGAGCAAATAGAAAATCCAGAGACCCAAACCAAGAACCTGTTGCCTTCTTGGTTAGCATTACTATACAGCATTTCCCTAAGCAGAGAATGGCTGTGGTGAGAGTCAGAACCCCATAAAATGATGAAGTAATCATTAGATTAGTCATTTAACCTCTCTGGCCCTTTGTTTCACCTGTAGAATGAGAAGTCTGGACATGAGGGTTCCTTCCAATTTTAAAAACATGATGCTATGAAGAACCTATAGATCTATGTATGATTATACAATGATACTATGAATTTGTGCAAAATCCAGGTCAGCCAACACCACCTGACTTTTCTTCCATAATCTTAGAATTTCAGGGAGAAGGGGAGTTTGTTAATCCAAGTGAACCAGAAAAATCATGATTTTGTAGTTCTCTTAGATGAGAGGAGTGGCTCTTCTTTGTTTACTTCTTTGAGAGTTACACACAGGAAGCTCTCACATAATATTACTCCGGGACCAAACCAACCACCAAAACGTTATTGTCTCTAAGCATTGTCATGACCTTCCCACACGGACCACAAACTTAGCCCCCTTTATTTTCCTATCATCAGACTTTTTCTTCTTTACAGTTAAAGAGGAAGAGTATTGCATGAGAAAATGCTTCTTTGATCTTGAGGGTTTTTTGGCGGGAGATAGGGGATGTGTGAGGAGGGGAGAAGCTGGAAAAGGAGTGGCCTGAATTTTCCTACCTTTTTACTTTTGTTGTGATTTGTGTTTCCCTCTGTTATAAAATCTAATTCTTGACTTCAGGTAACAGAATTCATGGTAAAGGACTCCACTTTCAGTAGAGGTAAATTGGTAAAAGGGTAAGAAGAAGGGCAGGGGGAAATATTGTCTGGCTGCATACAAACATAGACAGGGAAAAGGCCTGGATATTTCCCAGAAGAGCCCTGCTCATAACTGCCTGATCGTCTTGAGTTTATCATTGATCTGACCACCCAGTTTTAAGCAGATAACAGTAGCTTCCAAATTCATCACAATTCCTCTTTAGTCAGATGGTCCCCCACAATAGGTCTTGACATGGGATTTCACTTTTTTTCCCTGCAATTAGTGTATATTGTGTCAACCATCTATTCCTTAGTCATTGGCTCTGTTTTCTGAGGTAGGACAATCCTTTTCTGGTTGAATACCAGGTACATTCCTTCTGGATGAAACCACGACGCTGATTTCGAAGCTATTAAATAGTCAGTAACCTGTCAAGTCTCATAAAGACAACTACATCTTCTTTACAAGATGACAAATGTGAAAATATGTTTAACATGATTGTGTGTGTGTATATATATATATTTATACAAGTATATATGTATGTATGCATACAAACATACATACATATTTAACCTATATCAGATTGATTGCTTGTTGTCTTGGAGAGGGAAGGAAGGGAGGATAGAATATGCGATGGATAGAATAAGGTCCTAAAAATAAGAATGGTACTAAGGTAAAAGGTACAGGTGGAAGGGTTAGTCTTGATAAAAAAAAAGAGGACTGAGATTTTGAATGATATGAAAGGGCTGAGAAAACTACTATGTATAAGTTCCTTACTGTGCTAAATGATGTCAGTTCACTAAGCTGAGTGAAACACAGGTCTCTGCTTTCAAGGGGTTTCCAACCCTAGGACTAGACCCTGCCTTCCCCTCCCAGGAGCCTACATCCTGCAGTTTAAAGTGATAAGCTATGACTCATTGAGGCTGTGATTGAAATTTTGGTTGTTTGATCATTTCTGTTGTCTCTAAGTCATATAAATGAATCGATCAAATTGTTTTTTGTCTGTGCATTGGTGCCCACCTTAGACATATATGGACTTACCTAGGGGGTGCTGTGAGGTCACTTGACCACCTCCTTTCCTTTCCTTTATAGGGGCTTTGGAGTTAAAAGCAGGATTTGCTTTGGGCTCTCTGAAAGATGCATTTACTATTCCACCTCTTACTGATCTTCCTTCAGTCTCCTGGTACTAGAGATAATGAGTTCTATTTCCCATCCTAAAGAGTTTGAGTTTAGCCTCAAAAGCCTCCGTCCTTCCTCTGTTAAGTATCTAATCTTACCAATTCTATTGTAGATCGTTAGCCTCGAAACTGTTCTCTGAGGAGTATTGGTCTTGGCCCATCTCCAGGGTCATGCTGCTCTCACCTCAGAAAACAGTAGGGAATATTGGAAGATTTTCCAAAGGTCGTTGAGCCTTTGTCATTATAGTCTTTGCCTGTTTGAAGGAGTATTGATCTAGACAAAGGACTGACCTCTCTTTTATTTATTTAGAGGAGAAAGATGGGGTAGAGAAAAACATACTCAGAACAACCAGAGGACCTGGGAGCCCAGGATCTTAGTCCCTTGGGATTCTCCTGTATCTTTTGCCATTCTGCCTCCCATCCCTTTTCCAAACATTCTGTCTCCCTCATTTAAGCTTCCTGGAGAAGTCAGAAAAATGGAGACAGTGCTTCCTCTAAGACTCACAATGCAGTTTCTTCTATAGGGGAAATTATTGGGGGCTGGGAGGCAAAGCCCCATTCCAGGCCATACATGGCATATCTGAAGTACAGCTATAAAAATGAAGAAGGGACATGTGGTGCTTTCCTGATTCGAGAGGACTTTTTGCTGACAGCAGCTCACTGTTGGGGAAGGTGAGCCATCAGATCAGGGTCTTTTGCCTTTGCCTTTGCCAGCCCCTCAGGCTCTGAATGGGAAGAACAGGATGTCCAGGCATCCTACCAGGTTTACTCCCTTCTCCTCCAGCCTCTATTTGCTTCACAAAGAAGGAACCTCATGAACTCTCCAGATATTAACCTGGCAACTTCTCAACATCCTATAGCCCTGACATGAGGTACTGATGTATGCAATTAGTTCTATATGGAGGCTGTAGGTGGTCCATTAGATGAGGTGTCCTAAAGAGTGGGAAGGATCCTAGTGGTACAGAAATATTTCCTACTGGGTGTGGCAGAGGTGAGGTAAGAAAGGGAATAAGCATTTATATAGCACCTACTATGTGCTGGGAACTGTGCTAAGTACTTTACCAATATTATCTTATTTGATCCTCACCACAGCTTTGTGTCAGAGAGATACTGCTATTATCCCCATTTTATAATTGAGGGAAATGAGGCAGAAGTTAAGTGACTTTTCCAGGATCACACAATTAGTAAATGGTGGAGGTCCAATTGGAGCTAGAGTTTTCCAGATTGCAGGCCCAGCACTTTGTCCACGATATCACCAAGTTGCCTGGCTGATTTGCCTTCCATAGAGCATGAAATTCCCATTACACTGAACTCTTTGCATTTGGATTTTACAATTTGATCGAAAATGTATAGCACAGCAGGGTAAGTCATTAACCTCTTGGTTTAGGCTCAGTGCCAGGAAGTTTTATTGCTGAGGAAGGAGGCACCAAGAGCAAGGAGGACCCTGTATAGTGAAAGCAGGTCTGCATCTGCCTCCAGCTCTTCTGTGGGGGCTTCTGGGAGGAGCATGTAGTCTTGTGACATAACAGTCAGATTTTCACAATTTCCAAACCTTTCTCAGGGGCATCCATGACCCTGAGACCCACTGAACCTGCAAAGCTGCTCAGAGGTACCTCTAAGGGGAAGGACATCCAGCAATGAGACTTCAGTCCTTTTGCTCTTCCTGAGGCTATGCTGTAGGCTCTGGGATCGTGGGATCACACATGATTTCTCTAGAACTAGAAGGGACCTCAGTGGTTACCTAGTCCAACCTCCTCCTTTGACAGATGAAGAAACTGAGGCCCAGAGAAGTTGATTGACCCATCCAAAGTCAGGAAGTAGTTGAACTGGGATGAACAATGATATCCTTTGAGTGCAAAGGTGGCAACATGCCACCTATATTGGCTGTAGGTCCCTCTGAGGACTCCCCAGGAATTTCACATTTGTGACTCTCCCTCCCTTATCTTCTTTGTAGTTCAATAAAAATCACTCTGGGGGCCCACAACATCAAGAAGTCAGAAAAGACCCAGCAGCAGATTCCTGTGCTCAGAGCTATTCCCCATGAAAAATATGACAGCAAGACCTTCAACAATGACATTATGCTAATACAGGTACTGTGCCCCTCAGTATTTACATTCTCTGAGTCACCTGCAAGGAAAGCCCCTTAGACTTCTAATGAGAAAGAGCCTTCTTTTTACCCCTTCACACTTTTTCCATTTCTGTATTCAGCAGCCCATAAGGGTATGGTTCTGGTGGGTTGCTAGGACTGGATGTCTGGGAGGTGTGAAGAAAGAGGAGACCCATATGTGGCTCTCTGTGTAATCAATGCATATTTAATAATGGTTCAATACATATTTAATAAAAATATATTTTTTTAAAGTAGTGTGTGTAGGAAGGGAGAAGGATAGAGTAAGGAGCTGGAGAAAATTAGATGGTCCTCACGTAAAGGATACAGATGGAAGGTTTGTTGTTGTATATCCTTCATTCTTGAAGAGGACCATGACATCAGGAGGTGATCTTATGACTTGTAATGAATTAGATTTAAGTGAGGGAAGGCTCTGCAAAGTCACTAGCCATTCTCCTCCAGAGTCATCTGGGTCTAGTGACAAGCTATACATCAGGATGACTGGAGATGGCCCCAGATGTTTGAGGAAATCAGGGTTAAGTGAATTCTCCAGCATCACACAGCCAGTAAGTTTCAAGTGTCTGAGGCTAGATTTGAACTCAGGCCTTCCTGAATACAGGGTCAGTGCTCTGTCCACCATGCTACCTAGATGTTCAGGTAGAAAGGTAGTCTTAGTAAGAAATAGGACTGAGATTTTGAAAAGCTTTAAAGAGCTAAGAAACCTACTATGTATAAGTTCCTTACTGTGCTAAATGCTGTCAGTTCACTAATCTGAGTGGAACATAGCCTTCAGCCTTCAAGGGGCTTCCTGCCCTTCCTTCCTCTGATAGGACCCTACAACCTGTAAGTAAAGTTGATTAGCAGCAAATCACTGAGGCTGTGGTTGAAATCTTGGTTCTTTGATCATTTCTGTTTTCTCTAAGCCATACAATGATATCATTTAAATGGTTTTGTGACTGTGCACTGGAGCCCAGCTTAGACATTTATGGACTGAACTAGGAGGGCAGTGAGGTCACTTGAGCACCTCCTCTCCTTGCTCTATCAGGAGATTTAAGTTCTGGGACTTGGCAATAAACGCAGTACTTGTTTTGGATGCTTTCTCTGTCAAGATGCATTTCCTGTTCCTTCTCTTGGTGACCTTGCTTCAATCTCCTCCTGCTAGAGCTGGTGAGTTCCATTTCCCACCCTAAAGAGTTTGAATTTGGCCCTCAGAGCCTCTGTCCTTCCTCGGCTAAGGACCTAATCCTTCCAGCCCTACTGTAGATCCTTGACCTCAAAACTGTTCTCTGAGGAGTATTGGTCTTGGCCATTCCCAGGGTCATGCTGATCTCACCTCAGATAAAAAGTAAGGCATATTAAGAGAGGATTTTCCAAAGGTCTTTGAGCCCTTGTCTGAATGAACAATTAGTCCTCTCATTTTAATCTTCTGGTTTTTGAAGTACTATTGGTATAGAAAAAAGAATATCCTTTTCTTTTTTCTTTTTTTTTAGGGGACAAAATTGGGGCCTGGGCAGGAAAATTGTTATTCTGGACAAGTGTTCAGAGGACACAGGAATCCAGAATCTCAGGTGCTTGGATTCTCCTGTAGCACTTGCCATTCTGCCTCCCATCCATTTTCTTTTTTTTTTCTTTCTTTTTTTTTTTTTTGGTGAGGCAGTTGGGGTTAAGTGACTTGCCCAGGGTCACACAGCTAGTAAGTATTAAGCGTCTGAGGCCGGATTTGAACTCAGGTACTCCTGAATCCAGGGCTGGTGCCTTATCCACTGCGCCATCTAGCTGCCCCTCCCATCCATTTTCTAAGCATTCTGTCTCCCTCATTTCAGCTTCCTGGAGAAGTGAGGAAAATGGAGACAGTGCTTCCTTTAAGACTCACAATGCAGTTTCTTCTACAGGGGAAATTATTGGAGGCCAGGAGGCAAAACCCCTTTCCAGGCCATACATGGCATATCTGAAGTACAGCAAAAATAATGAAGAATATACATGTGGTGCTTTCCTGATTCAAGAAGACTTTTTGCTGACAGCAGCTCACTGCTGGGGAAGGTGAGCCATCAGATCAGGGCCTTTGCCTTTGCCAGCCCTGCAGGTTCTGAATGGGGACAACAGGGTGTCCAGGCATCCTACAAGGTTTACTCCCTTGCCTCTATTTGCTTCACAAAGAAGGGACTTCATGAGCTCTCCAGACATTAAACTGACAACTTCTCAACATCCTATAACCCTGATATGAGGCATTTATCCATAGAGTTAGTGCTACATGGAGGCTGAATAGGTGGTCCATTATATGTGGTATCCTAAAAAGTGGGAAGGAATCTTTCCTACTGAGTGAGGCAGAGGTGGGGTAAGGAAGGGAATAAGCATTTGTATAGCACCTACTAAGTGCTGGGAACTGTGCTAAGTACTTTGCCTACATTATCTTATTTGATCCTCACCATAGCTTTGAGTCAGAGAGATACTGCTATTATCCCCATTTTATAATTGAGGGAAATGAGGCAGAAGTTAAGTGACTTTTCCAGGGTCATGCAATTAATACATGGTGGAGGTCCAATTGGAACTAGAGTTTTCCTGATTCTAGGCCCAGCAATTTATCCACTATATTACCAAGCTGCTTGGTTGACTGGCCTTCCATAGAGCATGAAATTCTCATTACATTGAACTCTTTACATTTGGGTTTCACAATTTGATCGAAAATGTGTAGCCCAGAAGGGTAAGTCATTATTATGGGAAATTGTGTGGTTTTTCTTTGTTTGTTTTGGGTTTTTTGGGTGGGGGCAATGAGATTTAAGTAATCTTTCCAGGCTCACACAAATAGCAAGTGTTAAGTGTTTGAGGTCACATTTGAACTCAGGTGCTCCTGAATCCAGGGCCAGTGCTTTATCCACTGTACCACCTAACTGCCCCCATCAGTACAAGGAAGTTTATGCTGAGGCGGGAAGCACCAAGAGCAAGGAGCACCATGCAAAGTGAAAGCAGGTCTGCATCTGCTTGCAGCTCTTCTGTGGGGGCTTCTGGGAGGAGCACTTAGTCTTGTGACATGAGTCAGAATTCAACAACCTCCAAACTTTTCTTAGGGCCATCCATGACCCTGAGACCCACTGAGGCTTCAAAGCTGCTCAGAGGTACCTCTAAGGGGAAGGACATCCAGCAATGAGACTTCAGTCCTTTCATCTAGATCTCTTTCCCTTTGGTGGTGGCAGCTGCCAGGGCTCTTTTGCTCTGCCTGAGGCTGTGCTGTGGGCTCGGGGAACATGGGATCACACATCCTCTCTCTAGAATGGGAAGGGACATACCTAGTCCAACCTCCTCCTTTAACAGGTGAAACTGAAGTCCAAGGAATTTAATTAACTTGCCCAAAGTCAGGGAGTAGTTGAACTGGGATGAACAGTGACATCCTCTGAGTGCAAATATGGTGTTTTCCCACCTATCTATGCTACGTGCCTCTCTGAGAACTCCCCCAGGAATTTCACATTTGTGATTCTTCCTCCCTTATCTTCTTTGTAGTTCAATAAATGTCACTCTGGGGGCCCACAACATCAAGAAGTCAGAAACGACCCAGCAACAGATTCCTGTGCTCAGAGCTATTCCCCATGAAAAATATGACAGCAAGACCTTCAACAATGACATTATGCTAATAAAGGTACTGTGCCCCTCAGTATTTACATACTCTAGGTTACCTGCAAGGAAAGCCCGTTAGACTTCTAATGAGAGAGAGCCTTCTTTCTGCCCCCTCACACTTTCTCCATTTCTTTATGCAGCAGCTCTGAAGGGTATGGTTCTGGTGGGTTGCTAGGACTGGGATGTCTGGGAGGTGAGAAGAAAGAGGAGACCCATAACTGTCTCTGTGTGTGCTCCCTTGGGGAGGGGATTGAGGAGAGCTGGAATATTTTTCCTTTCTGTGACAGCTGAAGGAGAAGGCTAAGCTGACCAGAGCTGTTGGGCTCTTGGCCTTGCCCAGGAGGAAGAACAGTCTGAGGCCTAGGATGCGTTGTATTGTGGCAGGCTGGGGGTGTGACCTCGAGGAGAAATATCCAGACACACTTCAGGAGGTGGAGATAAAAGTGAGGAAGGAGCAAGAGTGCATGGCCCAATACCATGGAGAGTACAAGGTCTCTACCCAGATTTGTGCTGGAGATCCAGAACACCAAAAGGCTTCCTTTAAGGTACTTTAATATCCCTCCTATTTTGAAAACTGTTTTGAAGTGGCTTGAGGGAGCTCAGAAACTGAATTTTTAAGAGTTTTCATAGGGAAATGGAATGGTCCCCCATGATCCAGTTTCCATAGGCAATTGGGAGGCTAGATGGTGCAGCTCATTGAGTGCAGGACCTGGATTAGGAAGAAATTTAGCCTCAGACACTTACTAGCTCTATGGCACTGAGAAAGTCACTGAGTCTCTCCTAGGCTCACTTTTCTTATCTGTAAAATGGGGATAATGATGGTACCCATCTCCCAGGATCATTGTGAGGCTAAAAGGAGATATTTGTAAAGGGTTTGTGGGAACTTTTAAATTGTTTCTGCTGCTGTTTTTGTTGCCTTTCTTCCCCTAAACACATGTCTGCACATATTGGGGAATGTGAGTTTGCCTCAGTCAAACTTCATGTGCTGTAACTTTTGGGAAGATTGAGAGAGACCAATGGCTTCCTTCCACATTGAAAAGGGCAACCCAGAGTCCATGAGGAGTGGGAGATACAAGATTAAATCTGAGGTCTCTCCAAATCTGGTGTACCTTGGCTCCCCTTTAAATACTGGAAGAACTGATGGATGAATAAGGAGGGCTTCAGAATCCCCATCAATCCTCTGTGTCTTTTAGGGAGATTCTGGAGGTCCTCTTGTGTGTGACAGAGTGGCCCAGGGCATTGTCTCCTATGGATGTGAAGATGGGACATGCCCCCAAGTCTATACCCGGATCTCCAGCTTCTTAGGATGGATCAAGAGAACAATGAATGCACACAAGTACTAAGCATCAGGCAAGGTCCTGCTCCCAAACAGGAATCATTCTCTCTGGTGCCATTGGTCCCAAAGGTGACCCCTGGATTCAGAGCCTGAAGATAAGGGAGATGTTTGAGAAAGAAGACAGACCACAACCTAATAAACCTGAATGCTAATTTGTAGTTGTGTCCATTCCTTTTTTCCTTCCTTTGCCATAATCTCTGCCTCTATAGCTCCTTATCCCCAACCATGTTCACATGGTAATGGAACAATATGGCTTAAAAAATCTCAGAAATCATGTAAATGAAGTCTCTTGTATTACATTAGGTGATACAGAGCCCTTCATGGAAGCACATCTTGTCATTCATGTTAGGAAAAGGCTTAGAGGCAGGGCTAGAAACTTGGTGAGACTTGGGAAGGGAAGGGAAGGGAAAGGAAGGGGAGGGAAGTCTCATTTTCCTGAATTTGGATCCGTCTCAGACATTTACTATCTATATGACTTTAGGCAAGTCACTAAATACTTTTTGCCTCAGTTTCCCCATATGTAAAATGACCTAGAGAAGGAAGTGGCAAACCACTCCAGTATTATTGCCAAGAAAACCCCAAATGGGGTCACAGTCAGATATGATGAAAAATAGGGAAAAGCAACAAATTGAAAGAAGAGCTGTGGACAATAAAATATAAATTCCTTAAAGACAAGGACTGTTTAGTTTTTAATCTTTATGTCTCCAAGTGTCTAGCATAGCATTGGAATGGAACGTAGGTCAATATATATTTAATATATTTAATAAATATGTAGCTTTAAAAAATATTGTGTGTGGGAAGAGGAAGGATAGAGTAAGGGGCTGGAGAAAATGAGATTGTCATAAGGTAAAGGTGTCCTTCATCCTTTTTTTTTTTTTTTTTGGTGAGACAATTGGGGTTAAGTGACTTGCCCAGGGTCACACAGCTAGTAAGTGTCAAGTGTCTAAGGCTGGATTTGAACTCAGGTACTCCTGAATCCAGGGCTGGTGCTTTATCCACTGCACCACCTAACTGCCCCGTGTGTCCTTCATCCTTGAAGAGGACCATGACATCAGGAGGTGATCTCATGACTTGTAATTAATTAGATTTAAGTGAGGGAAGGCTCTGCAAAGTCACTAGCCTCTCTCCTCCAGAGCCATCTGGGTCGAATGGCAAGATATACATCAGGATGACTGGAGATGGCCCCGGATGTTTGAAGAAATCAGGGTTAAGTGACTTTTCCAGCGTCACACAGCTAGTACGTGTCAAGTGTCTGAGGCTAGATTTGAACTCAGGTCTTCCTGAATACAGGGCCAGTGCTCTATCTACCATGCTACCTAGATGCCAAGGAAGAAGGGTTAGGCTTAGTAAGAAATAGTGCTGAGATGATGAATAGCTTTAAAGAGCTAAGAAACCTACTATGTATAAGTTCCTTACTGTGCTAAATGCTGTCAGTTCACTAATCTGAGTGAAACCCAGCCTTCTGCCTTTAAGGGGTTTCCTGCCCTTCCTTCCTCTGATAGGACCCTACATCCTGTAAGTAAAGTTGATTAGCAGCAAATCATTGAGGCTGTGGTTGAAATATTGGTTCTTTAATAATTTCTGTTTTCTCCAAGCAACAGAATGGCATCATTTAAATGGTTTTGTGACTGTGCACTGGTGCCCAGCTTAGACATCTATGGACTGAACTAGGAGGGCAGTGCGGTCACTTGAGCACCTCCTCTCCTTGCTCTATCAGGAGATACAAGTTCTGGGACTTGGCAATAAACCCAGTACTTGTTTTGGATGCTTTCTCTGTCAAGATGCATTTCCTGTTCCTTCTCTTGGTGACCTTGCTTCAATCTCCTCCTACTAGAGCTGGTGAGTTCCATTTCCCACCCTAAAGAGTTTGAATTTGGCCCTCAGAGCCTCTGTCCTTCCTCGGCTAAGGACCTAATCCTTCCAGCCCTACTGTAGATCCTTGACCTCAAAACTGTTCTCTGAGGAGTATTGGTCTTGGCCATTCCCAGGGTCATGCTGATCTCACCTCAGATAAAAAGTAAGGCATATTAGGAGAGGATTTTCCAAAGGTCTTTGAGCCCTTGTCTGAATGAACAATTAGTTCTCTCATTTTAATATTCTGTTTTTTGGGTTTTGTTTTTTTGTTTGTTTGTTTGTTTTTTGTTTTTGCGGGGCAATGGGGGTTAAGTGACTTGCCCAGGGTCACACAGCTAGTAAGTGTCAAGTGTCTGAGGCCGGATTTGAGCTCAGGTACTCCTGAATCCAGGGCCGGTGCTTTATCCACTGCGCCACCTAGCTGCCCCCAATCTTCTGGTTTTTAAAATAGTATTGGTATAGACAAAAGACTGACCTCTTCTTTTATTTTTCTTAGGAGATAAAATTGGGGCCTGGGCAGGAAGTTTATTATTCTGGATAAGTGTCCAGAGGATGCAGGAGTCCAGGATCTCAGGTGCTTGGATTGTCCTGTAGCACTTGGCATTCTGCCTCCCATCCCTTTTCTGGGCGTTCTGTCTCCTTCATTTCAGTTTCCTGCAGAAGTCAGAAAAATGGAGACCATGCTTCCTCTAAGACTCATAATGCAGTTTCTTCTATAGAGGAAATTATTGGAGGCCGGGAGACAAAACCCCATTCCAGGCCATACATGGCATTCCTGAAGTTTAGCAATGAAAATGGAAAAGGAGGGAGATGTGGTGCTTTCCTGGTTCGAGAGGACTTTTTGCTGACAGCAGCTCATTGCTGGGGAAGGTGAGCCATCAGATCAGGGTCCTTTGCCTTTGCCTTTGCCAGCCCTGTAGGCTCTGAATGGGGACAGCAGGCTGTCTAGGAGACATCTTACAAGGTTTACCCCCTTCCCTTCCAGCCTCTATTTCCTTTACAAATAGAGATTAACCTGGCAACTTCTGAAAGCATGAGGTATTTATAGATAGAGTTAGTGCTACACAGAAGCTGAATAGGTGGTCATTAGATGTGGTGTCCTGAAGAGTGGGAAGGATCCTACTGGTACAGAAATATTTCCTACTGGGCATGGCAGAGGTGGGGTAATGAGGGGAATAAGCCTTTATATAGCACCTACTATGTGCTGGGAACTGTGCTAAGTACTTTACCCACATTGTCTTATTTGATCCTCACCACAGCTTTGTGTCAGAGAGATACTGCTATTATCCCCATTTTATAGTTGAGGGAAATGAGGCAGAAATTAAGTGACTTGTCCAGGGTCGCACAATTAGTAAATGGTGGAGGTCCCATTGGAGCTAGATTTTTCTGGATTCCAAGCCCAGTACTTTGTCCACAATATCACCAAGTTCCCTGGCTTACTGGCCTTCCATAGAGCATGAAATTCTCATTACATTGAACTCTTTGCATTTGGGTTTTACAATTTGATTGAAAATGTGTAGCACAGCAGGGTAAGTCATTAACTTCTTGGTTTAGGCTCAGTGCCAGGAAGTTTTATTTCTGAGGAAGGAGGCATCAAGAGCAAGGAACACCATGCATAGTGAAAGCAGGTCTGCATCTGCCTCCAGCTTTTCTTTGAGGGCTTCTGGGAGCAGCATCTAGTCTTGTGACATAACAGTCAGAATTCAACAACTTCTAAACCTTTCTTAGGACCATCCATGACCCTGAGACCCACTGAGGCTTCAAAGCTGCTCAGAGGTACCTCTAAGGGGAAGGACATCCAGCAATGAGACTTTCAACTAGACCTCTATCCCTTTGGTGGTGGCAGCTACCAGGGCTCTTTTGCTCTGCCTGAGGCTGTGCTGTGGGCTCAGGCATCGTGGGATCTCTCATCATCTCTCTAGAACTGGAAGGGTCCTCAGTGGTTACCTAGTCCAACTTCCTCCTTTGACAGAAGAAACTGAGGCCCAGGGAAGTTAATTGACTGGTCCAAAGTCAGGGAGTAGTTGAACTGGGATAAACAGTGACATCCTCTGAGTGCAAATATGGCATTTTCCCACCTATCTATGCTACGTGCCTCTCTGAGAACTCCCCAGGAATTTCACATTTGTGACTCTCCCTCCCTTATCTTCTTTGTAGTTCAATAAGCATCATTCTCGGGGCCCACAACATCCAGAAGTCAGAAAAGACCCAGCAGCTGATTCCTGTGGTCAGAGCTATTCCTCATGAAGATTATGACAGCAAGACCTACAACAATGACATTATGCTGCTACAGGTACTGTGCCCCTCAGCATTTATATAGTCTGGGTCACCTGCAAGGAAAGACCCTTAGACTTCTTTTTTTTGTTTGTTTTTGTTTTTGTTTTTGTTTTTGTTTTTTTGTTTTTGCAGGGCAATGAGGGTTAAGTGACTTGCCCAGGGTCACACAGCTAGTTAAGTGTCAGGTGTCTGAGGCTGGATTTGAACTCAGGTCCTCCTGAATCCAAGGCCAGTGCTTTATCCACTGCGCCACCTAGCTGCCCGACCCTTAGACTTCTAATGAACAAGAGTCTTCTTTCTACCCCCTCACACTTTCTCCATTTCTGTATTCAGCAGCCCAGAAGGGTATGGTTCTGGTGGGTTGCTAGGACTGGATGTCTGGGAGGTGGGAAGAAAGAGGAGACCCATAACTGTCTCTGTGTGTGCTATCTTGGGGAGGGAAGTGTGGAGAGCTGGAATCTCTTTCCTTTCTGTGACAGCTGAAGAAGAAGGCTAAGCTGACCAGAGCTGTTGGGCTCTTGGCCTTGCCCAGGAGGAAGGACAGGCTGAGGCCTAGGATGCATTGTATTGTGGCAGGCTGGGGGAATACCCGCAAGGAGGGATTCTCAGACAAACTGCAGGAGGTGGAACTGAAAGTGAGAGAGGATCGTGAGTGCATGGACAGATACCCTCAATACTACAAAAATTCTACCCAAATTTGTGCTGGAGATCCTAAAAACCAAAAGGCTTCTTTTGGGGTATGTCAAAATCACTACTAGTTTTTGTTTGTTTGTTTTAATTTAGTATTTTTCCCCTCAATTACATGTGAAAACTGTTTTTAACATTATTTTTAATTATTTTTTAATATTTTTATTATTATCCAGTTACATATAAGGATAGTTTTTAACATTTGTTTTCATAGGATTTTTAGTTCCAAATTCCTCTCCCACCCTCCCTTTCCTCCCTCTTCCTCAAGACATAAAGCAATTTAATATAGGTTATATATGTGCAATCACAATAAACATATTTCTGCATTAGTCATATTGTGAAAGAAGAGGCAGAACCCAAGGGAAAAACCTCATAAAAGACAGAAAAAAACAGTCCCAAAGTAGAAACATTATGGTTCAATCTGCATTCATAAACCACAGTTCTTTTTTCTGGATATTGAGAACATTTTCTATCATGAAGTTCTTTGAAATTGTTTTGGGCCATTGCATTGCTAAAAAGAGCCAAGTCTATCACCATTGTTCATCACACAATGTTGCTGTTACTGTATACAGTGTTCTGTTTCTGCTCCTCTCAGTCAGTACCAATTCCTGTAAGTCCTTCCAGGTTTCTCTGAAGTCCTCCTGTTCATCATTACTTTTCACATTGATTTTTAAAAAAACTTTATATTCCAACCTACGCCATTGATCCACCACTCTATTTCTTAACTAGTACCAAATAGTTTTGATGATTGACTCTTTATAGTATAGCTTCAGATTTGGTATGGCTAACCCACCTCCCTCAGCATTATTTTTCTCCTTTTTTTTTTTTTTTGTCTTTTTTGCAGGGCAATGAGGATTAAGTGACTTGTCCAGAGTCACACAGCTAGTGTCAAGTGTCTGAGGCTGCATTTGAACTCAGGTCCTCCTGACTCCAGAGCCAGTGCTTTATCCACTTTACCATCTAGCTGCCCCCTGCATTATTTTTCATTTAGTCCCTTGATATTCTTGACCTTTTGTTCTTCTAGATGAATTTTACTATTATTTTTTTCTAGCTCTATAAAATGATTTTTAGGTTGTCTGGTATGGCACTGAATCAGTACATTAATTTAGGTAGAATTGTCATTTTTATTATATTAGCTTGGCCTGTCTATGAGAAATTTATATTTTTGCAGTTATTTAGATCTGAATTCATTTGCGTGAAAAGAATTTTGTTATTGTGTTCATAGAGTTTCTGGGTTTGTCTTGGCAGGTAGACTTCCAAATGTTTTATATTGTTTACAATTACTTTCTCTTTTTATCTCTTGCTGCTGAGCTTTGTTGGTCATGTATAGAAATTCTGATGATTTATGTGGATTTCTTTTATATCCTTCAACTTTGCTAAAGTTGTTAATTGTTTCAAGTACTTTTTTAGTTGATTCTCTAAGTATACCATCATATCATCTGCAAAGAGTGATAGTTTTGTTTCTTCCTTGCCTGTTCTAACTCCTTCAATTCCCTTTTCTTCTCTTATTGCTAAAGCTAACATTTCTAGTACAATATTAAATAATAGAGGTTATAATGGATATCCCTGTTTCACCCCTGATCTTATTGGGAATGCCTCTAACTTATCCCCATTACATATGTTTGCTGGTGGTTTCAGGTAGATACTGCTTAATATTTTAAAGGAAGCTCCATGTATTCCTATGCTTTCTAGTATTTTTACTAGGAATGAGTGCTGTATTTTGACAAAAGCTTTTTCTGCATCTATTGAGATAATCACATGATTTTTGTTAGTTTTATTATTGTTGTGTTTGATTATGTTGGTAGTTTTCCTAATGATGAAGCAGCCCTGCATACCTGATATAAATACCACCTGGTCATAGTGTATTATTCTGGTGATAAATTGTTGCAATCTCCTTGCTAATATTTTGTTTAAAATTTTGTATCAATATTCATTAGAAAAATTGGTCTATAATTTTCTTTCTCTGTTTTGGCTTTGCATGATTTAGGTATCAACACCATATTTGTGTCATAAAAGGAATTTATTTGGTAGAAAACTCTCTTCACCTATCTTACCAAATAATTTGTATAGTATTGGATTTAATTGTTCTTTAATGTTTGGTAGAATTCACTTGTAAACCCATCTGATCCTGGAGATCTTTTCTTAGGGAGTTCTTTGATGGCTTGTTCAATTGTCTTTTCTAAAATGGGGCTTTTTGGGTCTTTTATTTCCTCTTCTGTTAATCTGGGCAATTTATATTTTTTGTGAATATTCATCCATTTCATTTAGATTGCTAAATTTGTTGGCATAGATTTGGGCAAAGTAGCTTCTAATTATTTCTTTAATTTCCACTTCATTGATGGAGAATTCACCCCTTTCATTTTTCATAATGGTAATTTGGTTTTCTTCTTTCTTTTCTTTTTAAATCAAATCAACCAAAGGTATATCTATTTTATTTATTTTTAAAATAAAACCAGCTCTTAGTTTTATTTATTAACTCTATATTTTCTTACTTTCAATTTTCTTAATCCCTTTTTTGATTTTCAGAATTTCTAATTTAGTATTTAATTGGGGATTTTTAATTTATTCTTTTGCTAGCTTTTTTAGTTGCTTGCCCAATTCATTGATCTCCTCTTTCTCTATGTTATTCATATAAGCATTTAGAAATATAAAATTTCCCCTAAGCACTGCTTTGGTTGCATACCATAGGTTTTGGTATGTTGTCTCATTATTGTTGTTCTCTGGATGAAGTTATTGATTGTTTCTGTGATTTGTTGTTTGACCCACTCATTCTTTAGTATGAGATTATTTAGCTTCCAGTTACTTTTCAGTCTACCTTTCCATGGTTCTTTATTACATGTAATTTTTATTGCATCATGATATGAAAAGGATGCATTTACTATATCTGCCTTTCTACATTTGACTGTGAGTTTTTTGTGCCCTAAAACATGGTCAATTTTTGTGTATGTGCCACATACTACTGATAAAAAGATATATTTCTTTTTATGCCCATTCAATTTTCTGCAGAGGCCTAATATACCTAAATTTTCTAAACTTCTATTCACCTCTTCAACTTCTTGTTTATTTTGTGGTTAGATTTATCTAGTTTTGAGAGGGGAAGGTTAAGATGCCCCACTAGTATAGTTTTGCTGTATTTTTCCTCTTGTAACTCATTTAACTTCTCCTCTAAGAATTTGGATGCCATACCACTTGGTGTATGTATATATATATATATATATATATATATATATATATATATATATATAATATTGATATTACTTCATTATCTACATCTTTTAGCAAGATGTAGTTTCCTTCCTTATATATTTTATTTAGATCTGTTTTTGCTTTTGTTTTGTCTGAGATAAGGGTTGTTATCCCTACCTTTTTTACTTTAGCTGAAACATAATATATTCTGCTCCAACATTTTACCTTTACTCTGTGTGTATCTCTCTGCGTCAAATGTGTTTCTTATAAACAACATATTGTAGGATTCTGATTTTTTTTTTGCAGGGCAATGAGGGTTAAGTGACTTACCCAGGGTCACACAGCTAGTTAAGTGGCAAGTGTCTGAGGCTGGATTTGAACTCAGGTCCTCCTGAATCCAAGGCCAGTGCTTTATCCACTACATCACCTAGCTGCCCAGGATTCTGATTTTTAATCTGCCCAGCTACTTGCTTCAGTTTTATGGGGAGAGTTCATCCCATTCATATCCATAGTTATGATTTCTTTCTATTTTTTTTTTTTGGTGAGGCAATTGGGATTAAGTGACTTGCCCAGGGTCACACAGCTAGTAAGTGTTAAGTGTCCGAGGCCAGATTTGAATTCAGGTCCTCCTGAATTCAGGGCTGGTGCTCTATCCACTATGCCATCTAGCTGCCCCCACAGTTATGATTTCTGTACATTTCCCTCCATCCTATTTTCCCCTTTGTTTCTACTTTTTTTTCTTGTTTCACCCTATCTCTCCTTACCAGAGTTTTGCTTCTGGAATATCATGTTCCAAGCCTTCTGAGCCTTCAATGTTAAAGCTGCCAGGTCCTATGTAATCCTGAGTGTGGCTCCAAGATATTTAATTATTTTCTTTCTGGCTGCTTGTAGTATTTTCTCCTTCACCTGATAATTCTGGAATTTGGCTACAATATTCTTTGGAGTTTTCCTTTTGGGGTCTCTGTTAGGTGATGATCAGTGTATACTGTCAATGATTGTTTTATCTACTGATTCAACAATATCAGGGCAGTTCTCCTTGATAATTTCCTCGAATATGGTGTCTAGACTCTTTTTTTCATCATGACTTTCAGGTATTTCAATAATTCTTAAATTATCTCTTCTGGCTCTTTTTCTAGGTCAGTTGTTTTTCCTATGAGGCATTTCACATTTTTTTCAATCTTTTGATTCTGTTTGATAGATTCTTGTTATCTCATGAAGTCATTAGCTTCCATCTGCCCAATTCTAATTTTTAAGTCATTATTTTCCTCAGTAAGCTTTTGTACCTCTTTTTCCATTTGGCCAATTTTATTTTTTAAGGAATTGTTTTCTTCAGTCAATTTTTGTGCTTCCTTTTCCAAGCTGTTGACTCTTTTTTCATAGTTTTCTTGCTTAACTCTCATTTCTTTTCCCATTTTTCTTCTACCTATCTCATTTGATTTTTAAAATCCTTTTTGAGCTCTTCCAGAAGTCTTCAGATGAATTCATCTTCCCCTTTGAGGCTTCACAGGTAGGCATTTCGAGAATATTGTCCTAATCTGAGTTTGTGTTTTGGTCTTCCCTGTCACCATAGAAGCTATCAATGGTAAGGACCCTTTCCTGTTTCTTATTCATATTGTAGCTTTTTTTTTTTGTGGGGCAATGGGGGTTAAGTGACTTGCCCAGGGTCACACAGCTAGTAAGTGTTAAGTGTTTGAGGCTGGATTTGAACTCAGGTACTCCTGAATCCAGGGCCAGTGCTTTATCCACTGCACCATCTAGCTGCCCCTTTTTTTTTTTTTTGACTTTTAAAGTTTTGGTCTGCTCCTGGGACATAGGGGCCACTGTTGCAAGTGTCTTGTGCTCAGGTATAGGGCCCTGTTCATTGGCTTTCTGCTCAGAGGCCTCTGTGGCTTGTAGATTTCTCATGGCTCTGGGCTTGCTCCCTGTGCTGGGTTGGCTTGGGCAAGGCATGCCTGTCCTATGGATGGTTCTATAGCTGGCAGTTTGTCCTCTCAGCTGGGCATCATGGGTCTCACAACCAGCCTGCTGCACCACCAGCCTACTGAGCAAGGACCAAGAGGCCTCATATATTGATCTGTTTTGTGGGCTGGAGCCTCTTGCTGACTCACCCAGACACCCTCCATGTTTCCCTTAGTTGCACTGTGCTCCCCTTTCACCCAAGTGAGACAGACGTTTCCTGAAGTCTTCTAAGTTATCTCAAGTTGGAAGATTGTGTCTCTCTGTCTTTTTGTACATTTAGTGGCTTGATTTAATATTGTTCTTGAGGGAAACTCAGGAGAGCTTAAGCAACTTCCTGGCTTCTCTCAACCATCTTGGCTCCCTCTCTTACTTGATTTTCAAAAGCCTTTTTGAGCTCTTCCATGGCCTGAGATCAATTTATATTTTTCTTGGAGGCTTTGGATGTAGAAGATTTGGCTTTATTGTCTTCTGCTGAGTGTATGTTTTGATCTTCCTTTGCACCATAATAACTTTCTATGGTCAGATTTTGACTTTTAACTCTACTTTGTTAAAGCAGGGCTCTGATTCCATGGAGGAGGAAACACTATCCCGTGCTTGAGGTGTTTTGTGCAGCTGTTTTCAGACATACTTTTAGGTACTTGTAAGTTTTCAGCTCTTCCAAGGTTGTATTATCTAGGGAAACATCTGTTTATTACTCTCCCATCCCATGCTCTGGTCTGTGAGCAACCACAAACACTTTGCACTAGAACTCTGATGAGAGTCCCCATTCCACTGCTGCCTCAAGCTCTGTTGTGTTAAAGCTCCTCCTCACCCTAGGACTGCCACGGAACATTGCAACTTGGACCTGAGTATGGGCAAATCCACAGAGTCCTGCTAAGTGCTAGCAAAGAGACCATTGCAATCGCCTTCTGACAGGTTGTTTGACCCATCTTAGCATTTGTGGGCTGAGGGCTGTGGAAGCAGCTGCTGATACTGCTGATTAGGTTGCTCCTATATCTTGCTTCTGGTTTGTTGGGGCTAGGTTTGTGCTGGCACAGGCCTGTGCTGGACTATTCTCTACTCTTACCCAGGTACAACATACCTCTCCTGCCAATCTTCTAAATTGTCTTTGGTTAGAAAATTATTTCACACTGTCCTTTTGTGAGTTCTGCTGCTCCAGGAATTATCTTATGACATTATTTAAAGGTATTTGGAGGGGTGTTTGGGAGAGCTCAAGCAAGTCACTGACTTTCCTCTGACACCTTAGCTCCCTCCCCAAGACTACTAGTTTGAAAACTGTTTTGAAGTCACTTGGGAGAACTCAGAAACTGAAGAATAAAGAATTTTCATAGGGATATGGGATGGTTCCCCATAATCCAGTTTCCAAAGGCAAGTGGGAAGCTAAATAGTGCATTAATGGAGTGCAGGACCTGGCAAAGAAAAAAAATTCAGCCTCAGACACTTACTAGCTATCTGACACTGAGAAAGTCACTTACTCTCTCCCATGCTCACTTTTCTCATCTGTAGAATGTGGATAATAAGAGCACCTACCTCCCAGGATTATTGTGAGGATAAAAAGATATATTTTTAAAGGGTTTTGGGAACCTTAAAGGGCTGCTATTGTCGCTGTTGTTGTTACCCTCTTCCCCTGAGCACATGTCTGTAAAAATGTACACATCTTGGGGAATATGAGGTTACCTCAGTGCAACTTCATGTGAAGTAACTTTTAGGAAGAGTGAGAGGGATCAATGGCTTCCTTATAAATTGAAAGGGGCAACTGGAGTTTATGAGGACTGAGAGATACATGATTTGGTGTCAGGTCTCTTCAAATCAGATAGTAGTCCCTCAGTAGCTTGGTTCTATTTAAAATATAGGAAGGGGGCAGTTAGATGGCGCAGTGGATAAACACCGGCCCCGGATTCAGGAGTACCTGAGTTCAAAGCCGGCCTCAGACACTTACTAGCTGTGTGACCCTGGGCAAGTCACTTAACCCCAATTGCCTCACCAAAATAAAATAAAATAAAATAAAAATATAGGAAGAATTGATAGGTAAGGAAGGAGGGCCTTTGAATCACCATCAATCCTCTGTGTCTTTTAGGGAGACTCTGGAGGTCCTCTCGTGTGTGATAGAGTGGCCCAGGGCATTGTCTCCTATGGACCTAAAGATGGAAGCAACCCTCGGGTCTATACTCGGATCTCCAGCTTCTTACCATGGATCAAAAGAACAATGAAAACTCCTGAGTACTAAGCATCAGAAATCCTACTCCCAAGCATGAATCATTCTCTCTGTTGACCTTGTTACCAAAAATGGTCCCTGAGGGGCAGCTAGATGGCACAGTGGATAGAGCACCGGCCCTGGAGTCAGGAGTACCTGAGTTCAAATCCGGCCTCAGACACTTAATACTTAACTAGCTGTGTGACCCTGGGCAAGTCACTTAACCCCAATTGCCTCACTAAAAAAAAACAAAACAAAACAATGGTCCCTGGATTCGGATCCTGAAGATAAGAGGAATATTTGGGAATAAAGATGGACCATATCCTAATAAACCTGAATGCTAATTTGTGGTTATACCCATTCCTTTTTCTTTTCCTTTCCACCATCTCTGCCTCTATTGCTCCTTTTCCCCAGACAAGTTCACATAGTTATAAAACAATACGCCTGGAAAAGTCTTAGAAATCATATAATCTGTTTCTTGTATTATATTAGGTGATACAGAGCCCTTCATGCTAGCCTATATTGTCTTTAATATTATGAGTAAGTTTAGAGATAGAGCTAGAGACTTTTTGAAACTTTATCTTTCCACCCACAAAAGAAATCTTGCCATGTTTTGTTTTTTTACTAGTTCATTTCAACAGTCAAGTTCCTGGATATATGATTATCAGTCACCTATCCCTTCAGCCCTAACTGCTACTGCCAGAGCACTTTATCTAGGAGCATGAGTCAATCCTGATATGTCACTCATAGCTCTCATTCACTTATCTGGAAAGGAATGGAAGGAAAGGGAATATAAAGGACAAGAAAGGAAGAGAAGGAAGGGAAGGGAAGGGAAAGGAAGAGAAAAAGAGGGAAGGGAAAGAAGGGAAGGGAAAGAAATAAGCACTTATCACGCATTTACTTTGTGCCGGGCAGGCATTATGCTGAGCACTTTAGATAGTTATTTTATTTTACCTTTTCAACTACTCTGAGGCAAGTGTTATCATTGCTATCATTGCCTCCATTTAACAGATGAGTAAACTCAGGCAGAGATGAAGTGAGTTTCTCAGAGCCCCCAAACTAAGTGTTTGAAGCTAGATTTGAACTTCAGACTTCCTGACCCCAGGCTCAGAACTCTGTCCACCATACCAATGAGCTACTTCTATCAGGCACTTCCAATCACTCTCTCCCTCATTTTTCATTGATGTCTTTAAAAAATATATATATATGTGATAGTCATTTCCTAATGTACTACTTGGACCCTAAATCCTCTCTAGTAACAAAGGAAAAACATTTCTGTAAAAATGACTGACAGTAACAAAGTCTGAAATTTTATGGCATTTTGTCCACGTCCCATATTCCTCTGCCAAGTGGAGAGATGTGTTAACACTTTCTGATCTCTAGGACCAAATTTGTGCACTGCAATTAATCTGAGTTGAACTACTTTTTATTATGATTTTCATTTATATTATAACAGTCATTATACATATCTTTCTCTTACTTCTTCTTGGCTCTCTTTACATCACCTCATAAGTTTTCCTGTGTTTTTCTGAATTCCTCACATTTGTTGTTTCTTACTGCACAACATTCCATGACATTCCCATACCACAATTTGTAGGGCTATTACCCAAATAAGAGGGATACTTTTAAAAATTTTTTTTTAATTTTTAGTGAGGCAATTGGGGTTAAGTGACTTGCCTAAGGTCTCACAGCTAGTAAGTGTTAAGTGTCTGAGGCCAGATTTGAACTCAGGTCCTCCTGACTCCAAGGCCAGTGCTCTATCCACTGCACCACCTAGTTGCCCCTGAAAGGGATACTTTTTTTTTTTTTGAGATATTTTATTTTTTCCATTACATGTAAAGATAGTTCTCAACTTTTGTTTATACATGCTTTACACTTTCAGATTTTTCTCCCTCCCTCCCTCCCCTCCCTCCCCCCTCCCCTAGACAGCAGGTAATCTGATATAGGTTATATCTATATATATCTATACATATACATATAGATATATATATACACACACATATATATACACATAATAACATTAATCCTATTTCTGCATTAATCCTGTTACAAGAGAAAGAATCAGAGCAGTGATGCAAAACCTCAAAATAGAAAAAAAAAACAACAGCACCCAAAACAAAAGAAATAATATGGTTCAATCAGCATCTATACTCCACAGTTCTTTCTTTCTTTTTTTTTCTTGGATTTGGAGATCCTCTTCTATCATGAGTTCCCTGGAACTCTTCTGTACCATTGCATTGGTGAGAAGAATATAGTCCATCACAGTAGGTCAACACTCAATGTTGATGATACTGTGTACAATGTTCTTCTGGTTCTGCTCATCTCACTCATCATCAGCTCACGTAAGACCCTCCAGGTTTCTCTGAACTCTTCCTGCTCATCATTTCTTACAGCACAATAGTATTCCATTGTATTCATATACCACAACTTGTCCAGCCATTCCCCAATTGATGGGCACCCCCTCAACTTCCAATTCCTTGCTACCACGTAAAGAGCAGCTATAAATATTTTTGTACATGTGGGTCCCTTTCCCCCTTCCATGATTTCTTTGGGCAAAAGACCTAAAAGTGGGATTGCTGGGTCAAAGGGTATGCACAGCTTTATCGCCCTTTGGGCATAATTCCAAATTGCTCTCCAGAATGGTTGGATCAGCTCACAGCTCCACCAACAATGCATTAGTGTTCCAATTTTCCCACAGCCTCTCCAACATTTATTATCTTCCTTTTTTGTCATTTTAGCCAATCTGATAGGTGTCAGGTGGTACCTCAGAGTTGTTTTAATTTGCATCTCTCTAATCATTAGAGATTTAGAGCATTTTTTCATATGGGAATAGATAGCTTTGGTTTCTTCATCAGAAAACTGCCTGTTCATATCCTTTGACCATTTCTCAATTGGGGAATGACTTGGATTCTTATAAATTTGATTTAATTCCCTATATATTTTAGAGATGAGGCCTTTATCAGAAGCACTGGCCTCAAAAATTGTTTCCCAGCTTTCTGCCTCGAAAGGGATACTTTTAATACTTTCCAGACACAATATTTTTTCCTAATTTATTTATTGTCTCAAAGGTCAGGTTAAGCAAAAGGCTTCCTCTTATTAGATGTCAGAATTTAGGAAAAATCTAAGTGTTGGCCCCTTGCATCACAAACCCCATGGCAAAATTGAACCCTGATGTTGGAGTCTATTTTCTCAATTATCATTCTTCCAAATTGTGTTAGACAGGCAAAAAGGAAGTCCATTTGCTTAATAAAAATTATAACTCCATAAATTGTAGAAGCAAAGGAATAAAAGTCAATCACACTACTTAATGCTTGCCTATTATTATTAGAGCTTAAAGGATAAGTAAGTAGTATAGAGGATCAAACACTGAACCTGGAATCAGAAAGACCTGACTTAAAATCATCCTTGGATACTTACTGTGTGAATCTGGGTGAGTCATTTTACCTTTGTCTGCCTCAGGTTCCTCAAGTTTAAAATAAAGATCATAATAGTATATACCCCCAAGGTTGTAAGGACCAAATGGGATAATATTTGTAGTGTGCTTTGGAAACCTTAAAATGTACACACACAAAAACATATACACAGAAAATTAACACAAAATAGGTTTATAGTATTTGAACTGGTTCCATGTCCAGCATGCTATAATTTAGATGGCAGGCATAGCTTAGAAGCTGGAGAACCCAGTGTTTTCCCCTAATTCTACCCATTCTTCATAACCTAACTAAATGCTCTACGACGTCTTCCTTGATCTTCCCACCTCAAAAATTATTTCTCCCTACTATGAACTTAGCACTGTGTACTTCTTATAGATACAATCATATACTGAAGAAGCTAGGGGGTGCAATAAATAGAGTCTCACTTCACCTTTGTCTGCCTCAGTTTTCCTCAGCTATAAAATGGCTATTATGATAGAACCCACATCCCAAGGTTGTTAGGAGGATCATATGAGATATTTGTTAAGCACTTTGCAAAAGTTAAATGTCTATATAAATTTTAGCTATTATTAGCATGTTCTACTTTTAAAATTATAGTTACATGTACATCTCTTAATTGCTTTGTAAATTTCTGGAGTGAAAGGCAAATCTTGTTTTTCATTGCTTTCTTCTCATAAGTTATGACACTACTCTATTTCTACTACTACTATAAAACTTAGGACAGTAATCTACCTCTACTATGTACTTATTGGATAAATGTTTGGTAAATGAATGAATAGCCCCAAATGTCACCCCCACCCAAAGAGAGATTCTTGTGTTGAATGAAGATGTGAATTCCAGTATGACCACTCCTTTCTTCTATTTCTAGGAGCTAGGCTCTCAAGCTCTCCTAGTTACAAGACCTAGTGTTCTTGACCTTTGTGTGTGTGTGCCAGGGATGCCCTGGGCAGTCTGGTGAAGCCTTATGGGCCTCTTTTTAGAATAAAATTCTTAAACACAACAAACAAATTAATTAGTCAATTAATTAAATAATAATTGAGCAAATAAATAGATAAATAAATGGATCAACAAATCAACAGTCAAACAAACAAACAAATGAATGATATGCATTATATTACAAAAGAAATGAATTATTTTGAAATAGTTATAAAGGGGCATAAATATTTTAAAATTTCTTGAATTTCTATTAAAGGACCCAGAGCCATAAGAGGAAGAGAGGTCAGTGCTCCTTATAACTCTGAGTACTTAGAAGGTAAAATAATCAGTTATTTTAAAAATATAGCACAGTGCTCTATATAGTAGGTTCTTGCTAAATTCTTATCCCCTTACTTTCCCCCAAAAGAATTAAAAGATCAGGGAGGAAAGTGTAAGCATTTGCAGACAAGCAAGAACTTTTCAATACATTCACGTTCCAACTCTTTCCTCTTCTGTGACAAGTTAGTTCTTCATAGACCACTAGTAAACTCACATCTTAAGAAACCACCCCTACATCTGGGTTGTTCAACCATTTTCATAAGGTTATGACTGGCCAGTTAAGCTTCTTGTTGAAGTCTCCCCTTGCTGCTTCCCTAGATTTGAATATATCTCAAAGTTTGTGTGTGTTTATGTGTGTATAACATTTGTATATTAAGTGTATCAGAAAGAGGGTTACTAATGGTAAAGGTATGTATATGGGCAACTACAGGGCTCAATGGATAGAGTGCTGGGCTTGGTCAGTAATACTCATTTTCCTCAGTTCAAATCCATCTCAGACATTTGCTATGTGACCTTAGGCAAGTCACTTAACCCTTTTTGCTTCAGTTTCTGCATCTGTAAAATAACCTGGAGAAGGAAATGGCCAATCATTGCAGTATTATTGCCAACAAAACTATAAACGGGGTCACAAAGAGACAGACATGATGGAAATAGGGAAAAATAACAGATTGAAAGAAGAGCTGTGGCCAATAAAGTTTACATTCCTAAGGGAAAGGGACGGTTTTATTTTTAATCTTTGTATCCCCCAGTGTCTAGCACAGTGCTGGAAGGGAACATAGGTCAATACCTATATAATAAATGCATTTTACAAAAAGTAGTGTGCATGGGAAGGGAGACAGATAGAGTAAAGTCATAGAGAAAATGAGAATGGTAGTAAGGTAAAGGATACAGATGGGAGGGTCGTTGTTGTGTGTCCCTCATTGTTGAAGGGGACTGTGACATCAGGAGGGGATCTCATGATTTGCAATGATTTAGATTTAAGTGAGGGAGGAATTAGCAGAGTCAATAGCCTCACTCTCTTCTCCAGAGCCATCTGGGTCCAGTGGCAAGATATACATCAAGACAACTGAAGATGGCTCTGGAAGTTTTTGTTTTTTCTTTTTTGGGGGGGGGGGGCAATGGAGGTTAAGCAATTTGCCCAGGATCACACAGGTAGTAAGTGTCAAGTGTCTAAGGCCAGATTTGAACTCAGGTCCTCCTGAACTACCTAGCCACCCCAAGCCCTGGAAGTTTGAAGCAATAAGGATTGAGACTTGTCGAGTGTCACACAGATAGTAAGTGTCAAGTGTCTGAGGCTGGATTTGAACTCAGGTCCTTCTGATTACAGGGCCAGTACTCTATCCATTGTATCACCAAGTCACCCAGGTTTAGTTTTTTTTTTTTTTGGTGAGGCAATTGGGATTAAGTGACTTGCCTAGGGTCACACAGCTAGTAAGTGTCAAGTGTCTGAGGCTGGATTTGAACTCAGGTACTCCTGAATCCAGGATCAATGCTCTATCCACTGTGCCACCTAGCTGCCCCTCAGGTTTTGTCTTGGTAAGAAAGACAGCTGAGATTATTAATAGCATTAAAAGGCTGAGAAACCTATTATGTATAAGTTCATAAACTGCGCTAAATGCTATTAGTTCACTAAGCTGAGTAAAACACAGCCCTCTTCCTTCAAGGGATTTCCAAACCAAGACCATGGCCTGCCTCCCCCTCCCAGGAGCCTACATCCTGTATGTAAAAGTGATAAGCAATGACTCATTGAGACTGTGGTTGAAATCTTGGTTGTTTGATCATTTCTGTTGTCTCTAAGCAACAGAATTGCATCACTTAAATGGTTTTGACTGTGCACTGGTGCCCAGTTTAGACATATATGGACTAACTAGGAGGGCTGTGAGGTCACTTGAGTACCTCCTCTCCTTCCTGTTAGGAGATTCAAATTCTGGGCATATGCTGGTAAAAGCAGTACTTCCTTTGGGTACCTCTCGGGTAAGATGCATTTCCTGTTCTCCCTCTTAGTGACTTTGCTTCAATCTCCTGGTGCTAGAGCTGGTGAGTACTTTTATTTCCCATCTTAAAGAGTTTGAATTTGGCCCCCAAAGCCTCTATTCTTCCTCTGCTAAATACCTAATCCTTCCAGCCCTACTGTAGATCCTTGGCCTCAAAACTGTTCTCTGAGGAGGACTAATTTTGGCCCATTCCCAGGTCATGCTGATCTCACCTCAGAAAAAAAGTAAGGAATATTGGGAGAGGATTTTCCAAAGGTTTTTGAGCCCTTGTCTAAATGAAAACTTAGTCCTCTCTTTTTAATCTTTGGCTGTTTGAAGTAGTATTGGTCTAGACAAAAGACTGGCTTTTCCTATTTTGGAGGGGAGGGGAGGGATAAAGATGGGGCTTGCGAAGGGAACATAATACTCTGGATGAGTGTTCAGAAGACCCAGGATTCCAGGGTCTCAGTCCCTTGGATTCTCCTGTAGAACTTGGCATTCTGCCTCCAATCCTCTTTCAAAGCCTTCTTCCAACTCCAGACCATCTGTCTCCCTTATTCCAGCTTCCTGGAGAAGTCAGGAAAATGGAGACCATGCTTCCTCTAAGACTCACAATGCAGTTTCTTCTATAGGGGAAATTATTGGAGGCCGGGAGGCAAAACCCCATTCCCGGCCATACATGGCATATCTGAAGTACAGCTATAAAAACGAAGAAGGTACATGTGGTGCTTTCCTGGTTCGAGAGGACTTTTTGCTGACAGCAGCTCACTGCTGGGGCAGGTGAGCCATCAGATCAGGGTCCCTATCCTTTGCTTTTGACAGCCCTGCAGATTTTGAATGGGGACATCAGGGTGTCCTGGAGAATACAACAAGGTATGATCCCCTCAGGACAGCTAGATGGCGGGGGCAGCTAGATGGCGCAGTGGATAGAGCACCGGCCCTGGAGTCAGGAGTACCTGAGTTCAAATCCGGCCTCAGACACTTAATACTTACTAGCTGTGTGACCCTGGGCAAGTCACTTAACCCCAATTGCCTCACTAAAACAAAACAAAACAAAAAGGTATGATCCCCTCTCCACCCCCGCCTTATTTGCTTCACAAAGAAGGAACCTCATGAGCTCTCCAAGATTAACCTGGCAACTTCTCAACATCCTTCAGCCCTGACAAGAGACATTTATGGAGAAAGTTGGTTCTATATGGAGATTGAATAGGTTGTCCATTGTGAGGTTTTCCAAAAATGCGGGAAGGATCTTCTTAAAGTAATGTCTCCTACCGGAGTTGGCAGAGGTAGCATAAGGAAGAGAACAAGCATTTATATAGCACATAGTAATGAGCTGGGAACTGTGCTAAGTACTTTACAATATAACATTTGATTGTCACAAAAACCCAGTGTGAGGTAGATTATCTGGCTATTACCCCCATTTTATAGCTGGAAAAATGAGACAGAGATGAATGACTTGTCCAGGGTCACAAAGCTCATAAGTGCTGGTGGTGGGGTCCAATTTGAACTAGAGTTTTCCTGACTCCAAGCCCAACAGTTTCTCCACTGTATCACCAAGCTGACTGGCTGATTAGCCTTCTTTAGAGCATGAATTTCTCATTAGATCCAATTCTTTATGTTTGAACTTTATTTTTAAAATTGAAAATGTGTAGTCCAGCAGGGTACATCATTAACCTCTTGATTTAGGCTCAGTGCCAGGAAGTTTATTGCTGAAGAAGAAGACACCAAGAGCAAGGAGCACCCTGCATAGTGAAAGCAGGTCTGCATCTGCCTCCAGGTCTTCTGTGGGGGCTTCTGGGAGCAGCATCTAGTCTTGTGACATAACAGTTAGAATTTGATAATTTCCAAACTTTTCTTAGGACCATCCATGACCTTGAGACCCACTGAGCCTCCAAAGCTGCTCAGAGGTACCTCTAAGGGGAAGGACATCCAGCAAGGAGACTTTATTCTTTTGCTCTCTGGACCTCTTTCTCTTTGGTGGTGGCAACTGCCAGGGCTCTTTTCTTCTTCCTGTGTCTGTGCTGTGGGATCAGGGATCATGGGATCGTACATCATCTCTCTAGTACTGAAAGTTACCTCAGTGGTTACCAAGTCTAACCCCCTCCTTTAACAGATGAAGAAATTGAAGACTGGAAAAGTTAATTAACTTGTCCAAAGTCAGGGAGTAGTTGAATTGGAAGCACTATTGAGTGCAAATATGGCGGTCTTTCCACACCATCAGGCTGCTTGCCCCTCTGAGAATTCCCCAGGGATTTCACATCTGTGACTCTCCCTCCCTTATTTTCTTTGTAGTTTAATAAACATCACTCTGGGGGCTCACAACATCAAGAAGTCGGAAAAGACCCAGCAGCAGATTCCTGTGCTCAGAGCTATTCCTCATAAAGATTATGACAACAAGACCCACAACAATGATATCATGCTGCTACAGGTACTGTGCCCTTCAGTATTTACATACTCTGGGTCACCTGCAAGGAAAGCCCCTTAGACTTCTAATGAGAGAGAGCCTTCTTTCTGCCCCCTCACACTTTCTCCATTTCTTTATGCAGCAGCTCTGAAGGGTATGGTTCTGGTGGGTTGCTAGGACTGGATATCTGGGAGGTGAGAAGAAAGAGGAGACCCATAACTGTCTCTGTGTGTGTTCCCTTGGGGAGGGGATTGAGGAGAGCTGGAATATTTTTCCTTTCTGTGACAGCTGAAGAAGAAGGCTAAGCTGACCAGAGCTGTTGGGCTCTTGGCCTTGCCCAGGAGGAAGGACAGGCTGAGACCTCGGATGCGTTGTATTGTGGCAGGCTGGGGGAATACTCGCAAGAAGATATCATCAGACACACTTCAGGAGGTGGAGCTCAAAGTGAGAGAGGATCATGAGTGCAAGGACAAATACCCCAAATACTACAATAATTCTACCGAGATATGTGCTGGAGATCCCAAAGACCAAAAAGCTTCTTTTAGGGTATGTCAGTGGCACTACTATTTTGAAAGTTCTTTTGAATTCACTCAGGAGCATTAAGATTCTGAATTATAAAAAGTTTTCATAGAGAAATGGGTTGGTTTTCCTTAATCCAGTTTCCAAGGGGAATTGTTAAGCTAGATGTTGCAACTGATGGAGTACAGGACATGTAGTAGGAAGAAATTCAGACACTTTCTCTCTCTATGGCATTGAGAAAGTCACTTAATCTCTCCTGGGTTCAATTTTCTCACATGTAAAATGTGTATAATAAAAGTACCTACCTTATAGGATTATTGTGAGGATAAAAAGAGATATTTGTAAAAAAAACAAAACAAAACAAAACAAAACCAAAAGGTGGCAGCTAGGTGGCTCAGTGGATAGAGCACCTGAGTTCAAATCCGGCCTCAGACACTTAACACTTACTAGCTGTGTGACCCTGGGCAAGTCACTTAACCCCAATTGCCTCACTTAAAAAAAAAAAAAGAGAGATTTGTAAAAGGTTTTAGAAACCTTAAAATGCTGCTCCTGTTGTTCTTGTTACTCCACTTTCCTTGAGCATATGGTTGTACGAATGTCCACTTCCTGGGCAATGTGAGGTTACTTCAGTACAACTTCATATGAAGTACTTTTGGGAAGAGTGAGAGAAATCAGTGGCTTCCTTATAAATTGAAAAGGGCAACCTAGAGTCTTTGAGGACTGGGAGATACATTATTTGGTGTCAGGTCTCTCCAAATCTGGTGGAGTTCCCTCAGTAGTTTGGTTCTCCTTGAAATGTGGGAAGAATTGATGGGTAAGGATGGCCTCTGAATGACCATCAATCCTCTGTGTCTTTTAGGGAGACTCTGGAGGTCCTCTCGTGTGTGATAGAGTGGCCCAGGGCATTGTCTCCTATGGACCTAAATATGGGAACAACCCTCGGGTCTATACTCGGATCTCCAGCTTCTTACCATGGATCAGGAGAACAATGAAAATTCATGAGTACTAAGCATCAGGTGAGGTCCTGCTCCCAAGCATGAATCATTCTCTCTGTTGACGATGCTGTTCCCAAAATTACCCCCTGGATACAGAGGCTAAAACTAAGAACATTGTGTGGGAAAGAAGATGGACCGTATCCTAATAAACCTGAATGCTCATTTGTGGTTATACCCATTCCTTTTTCTTTTCCTTTTCCATCATCTCTGCCTTTATTGCTCCTTATCCACGGACACATTCACATAGTTATAACCCAATATGGCTTGGAAAATCTTAGAAATCATATAATCTAAAGCCTTTGTATTTCATTAGGTGATACGGAGCCCTTCATACTAGCACATCTTGTCATTACTATTAGTAATCAATTTAGAGATAAAGCTAGAGACTTAGTGAAACTTTATCTCTCCACCAATAAAGGAAATCCTGCCATGTTTTTGTTTTTTTTTTAACTAGGTCCTGCCTACAGTCTGGTTCCTGGATGCATGGTTATCAGTCACTTACTACTTCAGTTCTCACTGCTACTACTCGAACACTTTATCTGGGAGCATGATTTAATCATGATATGCCACTCATATTGCTCTTATTCACTTATGGATAAGGGAAGAGAAGAGAAGGGAAAAAAAGGAAAAGGAAGGGAAATAAAATCAAGGGAAGAAATAAGAAGGGAAGGGAAGAGAAAGGAAGACAAGAGAAGAGAAAGGAAGAAAGGGGAAGGGAAGTGAAAATAAAGGGAGAGAAGGGAACATATGGGAAGGCAAGGGGGAACTTAATATGTGCCAGGCAGGCAATGTGCTCAGCACTTTAGATAATTATTTAATTTGGTCCTTACAACTACTCCTTGGGGCAATTGGTATCATTGGTATCATTGTCTCCATTTGACAGATGAGGAAACTCAGTCAGACAGAGATGAAGTGATTTTCCCAGTCACCAAACTAGTAAGCTAGATTTGAATTCCAAAATTGCTGATACCAGGCCTAGAACTCTACACCACCAAGCTGCTTCTATGAGGTACTTCCAATCATTCTCTCCCTCCCATTTTTTATTGATGTCTTTTTTTTTTTTTGGTGAGGCAATTGGGGTTAAGTGACTTGCCCAGGGTCACACAGCTGGTAAGTGTCAAGTGTCTGAGGCCAGATTTGAACCCAGGTCCTCCTGACTCCAGGGCTGGTGCTCTATCCACTGTGCCACCTAGTTGCCCCATTGATGTCTTTTAAAAAATATAACAGCCATTTCCTAATAGACTACCTCACCTCCAAATCCTCTCTAGTGACAAAAGAAAAAGATTTCTGTAAAAATGAATGACAATAACAAAGTCTGAAATTCTATGATATTTTGTCTGCATCCTCTACCCCACTGCTAAGTTGAGAGATGTGTTAACACTTTATTTTCCCCAGGACCAAAATGGTGCACTGCAATTAATCAGAGTTCAATTACTTTTTACTTTGATTTTCACTTATATTATTATAGTCATTGCACATAGCTTTCTCTTGCTTCTCCTTGGTTCTGTTTATATCACCTCATAAGTTTTCCCATATTTCTTTGAATACTTCCCATTTGTTATTTCTTTCTGTACCACATTCCATGGCATTCCTATACCACAATTTGAATGTATTCCCCAAATTAAGGTGATACTATTAATCCTTTCCAGACACAATATTTTTCCTAATTTATTCATTGACTCAGGGTCAGATTAATCAAAAGGCCTAATCATACTAGATAAGAGCATTTAGAAAAAGTCTTGCCCCCTTGTATTACAAATCCCATGGCAAAATCAAACCCCAAAGTTAGTGTGTCTTTTCTCAATTTTCAGCCTTTCAAATTGCAAGAGTTAGACAGGCAACCAAGAAATTATTTATTTGCTTAATAAAAATTCTAATTCCATGCATTGTAGAAGCAGGGGAATAAAAATCAATCACAATACTTAATTCCTGACTTTTATTAGAACTTAAAGGATCAAACACTATAACTGGAATCAGGAAGACCTAAGTTCAAATCATCCTTAGATATTTACTAGCTGTGTGACTCTGGGCAAATCATTGCACTCCTGCCTCAGTTTCCCCAATTTTAAACTGAAGATAATAATAGTATCTAACCACCAAAGTTATTGTGAGGACTAAATAAGATAATATTTATAGAGTGCTTTGGAAACCTTCAAATGCACACACACACATACAGAAAGAGATAGAGAGAAAATTAACATAAATTAATTTTGAAGTATTTGAACTGATTCCATGTCCAGCATGCTATGCATCTAGATGCCAGACATGCCTCAGGAGTTGGAGAACTCAGTGTCTTCCCCTAATTCTATCAAACCTTCATAACCTAATTATATGCTCTATGAAGTCTTCCCTGATCTTCACATTCCAAGTTAGAAATTATTACTTCCTTCTCTGAGCTTGCCACTATTTACTTATTTCTTCTTCTTTTTTTCTTTTTTAATTTTTTTCTTTGGGCAGGGCAATGAGGATTAAGTGACTTGGCCAGGGTCACACAGCTAGCAAGCGTCAAGTGTCTGAGGTCAGACCTGAACTCAAGTCCCCCTGAATCCAGAGCCAGTGCTTTACCCACTGTGCCACCTAGCTGCCTTTCCACTATTTACTTCTTATAATTGCTGATCATATATTGAAACAGTTGCGGGGTGCAATAAATAGGGTCTCTCATTTCACCTTTGTCTGCTTCAGTTTCCTCAGCTGTAAAAAGTCCATAATAATAGCACCTACCTCCCAAGATTGTTGGGAAGATCATAGGAAATATTTGTAAAGCACTTTGCAAACCATCAACCTCTCTATAAATGTTAGCTATTATTATCATGTTCTACTGTGAAAACTATAGTTATACATCTCTTAATTGCCTTCTCAAATTCTGGAGGCCAGAGAAAATATTCTTTTTCATTGCTTTTCTTTCATAACATAAGACAGTACTCTACCTCTACTACCCACTATGTAGTTATTGTATAAATGTTTGGTAAATGGGTGAATAGCCATCATTATAAACTCCACCCCAAGAAAGGTCCTTGTGTGGACTGAAGTTGTAAATTCTAATGTGACCATGACTTTGTAATATTTCCAGTAGGTAGGGTGTTGAGTTCTCCTTGTTTCAAGAGCTGGGATTCTTGACCTTTTTGTGTCTTTCTGTGTGTGTGTGTGTGTGTGTGTCATGGAGCCCCTGTACAGTCTGGTGAAGTCTATGGGCCCTTTATTAGAACAAAATTTTAAGTGAAATAAATAAAAAATACACATTAGATTACAAAAGAAACCAGTTATTTTGAAATAATTATCAAAAGGAATAAATATTTTAAAGTTCTTGAACTTCAATTAACAGACTGTGAACTATAAGAGAAAGAGGTCAGTGCTCTTTACAACCCTGAGAATTTAGAAGGCAAAAGGATCAGCTAAGATAATATTTTGTGCGTGTGTGTGGGCAATGAGGGTGAAGTGACTTGCCCAGGCTCACACAGCTAGTAAGTGTCAAGTGTCTGAGGCCAGATTTGAACTCAGGTCCTCCTGAATCCAGGGCCTGTGCTTTATTCACTGTGCCACCTAGCTGCCCTCTGAGATAATATTTTTAAAGCACTTAGCACAGTGCTCTAGATAATAGGCACATAGTAGATTCTTCTACATTCTTATTGCCTTCCTTTATTTCAAAAGAAATTTTAAAAAGATCAGGAAGGAAATTATAATCATTGGCAGACAAGCAGGACCTTTCTAATGTACTCACTTTCCAACTCTCATCTGTTCTGTGACAAGCCAGCTGTTCCAATACCATCAGAAAATTTGCATCTTTAGAAACCACCACTACATCTGGATTCCTCAGCCTTTTCCAGTCT
Source organism: Dromiciops gliroides (assembly GCF_019393635.1). Classification (NCBI taxonomy): domain Eukaryota; kingdom Metazoa; phylum Chordata; class Mammalia; order Microbiotheria; family Microbiotheriidae; genus Dromiciops; species Dromiciops gliroides. The sequence goes on from NC_057862.1 coordinate 209,940,119, forward strand.
TTCTTTACACAGGATTATGGCTGACCAGTTAAGTTTCTTGCTGAAGTCTCCCCTTGCTACTTACCTAGATTTGATCATATGTCAATGTTTGAGGACTCCCCATTTTCATCAGCAGTGGCTGAGAAATAGAAGAGCAGGATTTGAAGTACTTTGACTGCCTGACATGCCCTGCAGGCCCTTCTGAGAGTGTATATATACCTATAGCCTAGATCTATGCCTTTGGTCAATGTGGGTTTTTATTGATTTTCTTAGGAAATAGTAATATCTTACAGCTTATAAAAGCTCTTTTAACAAAAATTCTTTTATTTGACTCACACAACATACCCTGTGAAGGAAGAAGGTTTTCCTAACTCTAAGACTAGCATGATATCCACTAAACTCTCATTATCTGCACCATAGACATGAGAAAACTGGGTCTGGAAGAGGTCAAATATTCCAGCATAAGCTGTGACCCTTCATTCAGTCCTAACATCTGGCCTTTACGAATGATAAAAAGAGAAGGGAGAATTCAAACACTTCGGTCTTTTAGATGCTTCTCATCACCGTGATCATTTTCCTTGTCATCTCTGGAGAAACCCTTTGATCCTTGGATGTGAGAATGCTGAGGTTCTCCTGCCTGTTCTGTTGTACCACAATAGTAATCCATTAGCAAGGAACAAGGACCTGGGAGACAAGGATTCACTCTTTATGGAAAGGAGGAAGGGGCATCATTCTCACCTTCAACAGTGTAAGCTAGAGTGGACCCCTTATTTAGACAAGAAGCTTCGGATCCTTTGAATGAGCAGATGGGGTCAAAGCAGTGATAGAAGTGATGAGGTAGAATGACATTGGTCTGAAAGCACAGTATGTGTAATCCAAATGCCTGTGTTCAAATTATGACTCTGCTATTCACCACTGATGTCAATTTGGAAACCCCGTTAACTTTCTGGGCCTCTTTAGAAAAAGAAAGGCTAGATAAATCCTAAATACGATGATCTTCAGCTTTTTATGGTCATCTAACTCATTTTTATATCTGACACACTTTAAATGCTTGATAAAAGCAATACATGTATGCATGTACATATATACATGTGTGCATATATGTAAAATATACCAATGTTTATATATACATCTATGTATGTGTATGTACATATATATGTATGTATATATATGTGTGTGTGTGTGTGTGTATATATATATATATATATATATATATAATGTATCAGAGAGAGAATTAGTAATGGTATGTGGGCAACTAACAGATAGACTGCCAGGCCTGGAGTCAGGAAGACACATTTTCCCCTGTTCAAATCCATCTAAGCAATTTGGAACTATCCCCAAAGGGCTATAGAATTGTACATTCCCTTTGATCCAGGATTACCACTGCTAGGTTTATGTCCCAAAGACATCCCCCAAAAGAGAAAAAGACCAATTTGTATAAAAATGTTTATAGTAGTTCTTTTTATGGTGGTTAAGAATTGGAAATCAAAGGAATGCCCATCAATTGGGGAATGGCTAACCAAGCTGTGGTATATAATGGTGATGGAATATTATTGTGCTATAAGAAATGACAAGCAGGATGACTTCAGAAAGGCCTGGAAAGACATGTATGAAATGATGTATAGTGAAGGGAGCAGAACCAAGAGAACGTTGTGCACAGAGACAGCAATATTGTTTGAGGAAGAACTGTGAATGACTTGACTATTCTCAACTATACAGAGATCCAAGACAATCCGGAAGAACTATTGATGAAACATACTATCCACCTCCAAAGGAAGAACTGATGTTGATGGAACAGACTGATGCATGCTATTTTTTACTTTCTTTCATTTTTTTCTTTTAGTCAACTCCAGATGGGCTCTCAAAGAATCAGATAGCACTGAAATGACTCAACAACAACAAATTGAAAGTAGAATAGGATTTAAATTCCTCAGGGACAGGGACTGTTTAATATTTAATCTTTGTATCCCCCAGTGTCTAGCTCAGTGCTGGCAGGGAACATAGGTCAATACATATTCAATTTTTTTTTTCTTTTTAGTGAGGCAATTGGGGTTAAGTGACTTGCCCAGGGTCACACAGCTAGTAAGTGTTAAGTGTCTGAGGTAGGATTTGAACTCAGGTCCTCCTGACTCCAGGGCCGGTGCTCTATCCACTGCGCCACCTTGCTGTCCCCTTCAATATTTTTTTAAAAATAAGGTACTGTGTGTGATGGATAGATTAACATCTTGGAGAAAGAAGAGAATTGCAGTTAGGTAAAGGGTACAGGTGGAAACGTTTGTCTTGATAAGAAAGAGGAACAGATTATGAATTCCATTAAAAGGCTGAGAAACCTGCTATGTATAAGTTCCCTCCTATGCTAGATGCTGTCAGCTCACTAAGCTGAGCAAACCACAGCCCTCTACTTCGAGGGGTTTCCAACCCCAAGAATCTGCCCTGCCTCCCTCTCACAGGACCCTACATCCTGTAGGTAAAGGCGATTATCAGTGACTCATTGAGGCTGTGGCTGAAATATTGGTTGTTTCATCATTTCTGTTGTCTCCAAAGCCACAGAACTGCATCATGTAAATGGTTTTGTGACTGTGCACTGGTACGCAGTGGAGACATCTATAGACTGAAGTAAGAGGGCTATGCGGTCATTTGAGCCCCTCCTCTCCTTCCCCTTCTAGGAGTTATAAATTCTGGGGATTTGAGGGTAAAAACCTTACTCACTTTGGATACGTTCTCTACAAGATGCATTTCCTGTTCCCTCTCTTGGTGACTTTGCTTCAATCTCCTGCTGCTAGAGCTGGTAAGTGCTCTTATTTACCATCTTAAAGAGTTTGAATTTGGTTCTCAAAACCTCTATCTTTCCTCCACTAAGGACCTAATCCTTCCAGCCCTACTGTAGATCCTTAGCCTCAAAACTGTTCTCTGAGGAGTATTGGTCTTCTCCCATTCCCAGGGTCATGCTGATTTCACCTCAGATAAAAAGTAAGGATTATTGGGAGAGGATTTTCCAAAAGTCTTGGAGCCCTTGACTGAATAAAAAATTAGTCTTCTCATTTTAATCTTGGGGTTTTTGAAATAGTATTGGTCTAGACAAAAGGTTGACTTTTCCTTTTTTAGGGGATAAAGATGGGGCCTGGGCAGAGAACATAATACTCGGTTCAAGTGTCCAGAGCACCCAGGATTCCAGGATCTCAGTTGCCCGGATTCTCCTGTAGAACTTGAAATTCTGCCTCCCATCTTCTCAAAGCCTCCCAGCTTCATATCATTTATCTCTCTTGTTCTAGCTTCCTGGAGAAGCCAGCAAAATGGAGACAGTGCCTTCTTCAAGACTGACAATAGAGTTTCTTCTATAGTTGAGATTATTGGAGGCCGGGAGGCAAAGCCACATTCCCGACCATACATGGCATACCTAAAGTATAGCAATGGAAATGGAAAAGGAGGGAGATGTGGTGCTTTCCTGGTTCGAGAGGACTTTTTGCTGACAGCAGCTCACTGCTGGGGAAGGTGAGACATCAGTTCAGGGTCCTTACCCTTTGCCTTTGACAGTCTGGAAGCCTCTGAATGGGGAAAACAGGGTATCCAAGAGACATCCAACAAGGTATGCTCACCCTCTCCTCAAACCCTTATTCACTTCATAAAGAAGAGCCCTCATGAGCTCTCCAGAGAGTAACCTGGCAACTTCTCAACATCCTGCAGCCTTGACATGATGTACTTATGGATAGAGTTGCTTCTGTATGGAGGCTGAATGGGTAGTCCATTATATATGGTGTCCTAAAGAGAGGGAAGGAACCTACTGGTAAAGAAATCTTTCCTACTGGGGTTCCGGGAATGAGGAAGGCAGGGAATAAGCACTTATATAGCATGTACTATGAGAAGGGAACTGTGCTAAGTACTTTACAAACATCTTATTTGATGCTCACAACAGCCTTGTCTGAGATAGTGACTGCTATTATCACTATTTGATAACTGGAAAAAAAACGAGGCAGAGATACAGATAATAAATGGTAGAGGTCCACTTTGAACTAAAGTTTTCCTGACTATAGGCCCAACAGTCTATCCACTATATTGCCAAGCTGATTGGCTGACTAGCCTTCCAAAGAGCATGAACTCATTAGATCCAACTCTTTACATTTGGATTTTATTTATTTTTTTATTGAAAATATGTAGTCCAGAGGGGTAAGTCATTAACCTCTTGGTTTAGGCTCAGTGCCAGGAAGCTAATTCCTGAGGAAGGAGGCACCAAGAGCAAGGAGCACCCTGCATAGTGAAAGCAGGTCTGCATCTGCCTCCACCTCTTCTGTGGGGCTTCTGGGAGCAGCATCTAGTCTTGTGATATAACAGTCAGAATTTGACAATTTCCAAACTTTTCTTAGGACCATCCATGACCCTGAGACCCACTGAGCCTCAAAAGCTGCTCAGAGGTACCTCTAAAGGGAAGGACATTCAGCAATGGGACTTCAGTCCTTTTGCTCTTCCTGAGGCTATGCTGTGGGCTCCGGGATCATGGGATCACACATGATTTCTCTAGAACTAGAAGGGACCTCAGTGGTTACCTAGTCCAACCTCCTCCTTTGACAGATGAAGAAACTGAGGCCCAGAGAAGTTAATTGACTTGCCCAAAGTCAGGTAGTAACTAAATTGGGAGGAACAGTGATATCTATTGAGTGCAAATATGGTGTTCTTTCCACATTACTAGGTTGCCTGCCTCTCTGAGAACTCTCCAGGAATTTCACATCTGTGATTCTCCCTCCCTTATCTTCTTTGTAGTTCAATAAATGTCACTCTGGGGGCCCACAACATCAAGAAGACAGAAAAGACCCAGCAGCAGATTCCTGTGCTCAGAGCTATTCCCCATGAAGAATATGACAACCAGAACTTCAAAAATGATATTATGCTGCTACAGGTACTGTGCCCTACTGCATTTACATACTCTGGGTCACCTGCAAGGAAAGCCCTTTAGACTTCTAATGAGAGAGAGTCTTCTTTCTACCCCCTCACACTTTCTCCATTTCTGTATTCAGCAGCCCAGAAGGGTATGGTTCTGGTGGGTTGCTAGGACTGTATGTCTGGGAGGTGGGAAGAAAGAGGAGACCCATAACTGTATCTGTGTGTGCTCTCTTGGGGAGGGGAGTGTGGAGAGCTGGAATCTCTTTCCTTTCTGTGACAGCTGAAGAAGAAAGCTAAGTTGAACAGAGCTGTTGGGCTCTTGGCCTTGCCCTTGAAGAAGGACAGGGTGAAGCCTGGGAAGAGTTGTACTGTGGCAGGTTGGGGGATTACCCTCAGCAAGAGTTACTCTGACACGCTGCAGGAGGTGGAGCTAAAAGTGAGAGACGATCACGAGTGTGTGGACAAATACCACCAAAAAAAGTACAGTAATTGTATCCAGATGTGCGCTGGAGATCCTAAAGACCGAAAGCTTTCTTTTAGGGTATGTCAATGTCTCTACTATTTTGAAAGCTGTTTTAAAGTCGTTTGTGAGAATTCAGATTCTGAAGTGTAAAGGGTTTTCATTGGGAAATGGGATGGTCTCTGTTAATCCAGTTTCCAATGGCAATCAGTAAACTAGATGTACAGCTGATGGAGTGCAGTACCTAGAGTAGGAAGAAATTCAGGCTCAGACACTTAATAGCTATATGGCACTGAGAAAGTCACTTAGTCTCTCCTAGGCTCAATTTTCTCATCTGTAAAAATGGGTATAATAACAGTACCTACCTCCCAGAATTATTGTGAGGAGAAAAAGGACTTTTTTTTTTTTTTGGCAGGGCAATGAGGGTTAAGTGACTTACCCAGGGTCACACAGTTAGCTAGTGTCAAGTGTCTGAGGTCAGATTTGAACTCAGATCCTCCTGAATCCAGGGCTGGTGCTTTATCCACTGCACCACCTAGCTGCCCCCCAAAGGACATATTTTTAAAGTGTTTTGGAAACCTTAAAGTGCTGCCCCTGTTATTGTTGTTACCCTTCTTCTCCTGAGTACATCGCTGTGCAAATATATACATCTTGGGGAATGTGAGATTACCTCAGTGCTACTTCATGTGAGGTAACTTTTGGGAAGAGTGAGAGAGATCAGTAGCTTCCATATATATTAGTTGGTTTTTTTTTTGTTTTTTGTTTTTTTTAGTGAGGCAATTGGAGTTAAGTGACTTGCCCAGGGTCACACAGCTAGTTAAGTATTAAGTGTCTGAGGCTGGATTTGAACTCAGGTACTCCTGACTCCAGGGCCGGTGCTCTATCCACTGTGCCATCTAGCTGCCCCTCTTCCTTATAAATTAAAAAGGGCAGCCTAGAGTCTATGAGTACTGGGAGATACCTGATTTGGTGTCAGGTCTCTCCAAATCTGGTGGAGGTCCTTCAGTAGCTTGGTCCTCCTTAAAATATGGGAAGAATTGTTGGATGAGGAAGGAGGGCCTCTGAATCATGTAAATCCTTGGTTTCTTTTAGGGAGACTCTGGAGGTCCTCTCGTGTGTGATAGAGTGGCCCAGGGCATTGTTTCCTATGGATTTGTAAATGGGAGCAACCCTCGGGTCTATACTCGGATCGCCAGCTTCTTACCATGGATCAAGAGAACAATGAAAGCTCATGAGTACTAAGCATCACAGTTCCTACTCCCAAGCAGGAATCATTCTCTCTGCTGATTCCCCAAAATGGTTCTGCATTCAGAGCCAGAAGAAAAGAGGAATATTTGGGAATAAAGATGAACCATTTCCTAATAAACCTGAATGCTAATTTGCAATTGTGGGTATTCTTTTTTCTCTTCCTTTTCCATCAACTCTGCCTCAATGGCTCTTTATCCCCAGACATGTTCACAGAGTTATAAAACAATATAGCATGAAAAATCTTAGAAATCATATCATCTGAGTCCTTTGTATTGCATTAGGGTATACCCTTCATGGTAACACATCTTGTCATTAATGTTATGAATAAGTTTAGAGGTAGAGCTAGAGACTTGGTGAAACTTTATCCCTACACCCACAAAAGAAATCCTGCCATGTTTTTGAGTAGGTCTTGTCATCAATCAAGTTCCCAGGCACATGGTTGTCGGTCGTCTATACCCCTTCAGCCCTCACTACTACTACTAGATCACTTTATCTTGGAGCATGGTCCAGTCATTATATGTCCTTCATAGAGGTCTCATTCACTTACAGGTAAGGGAAGAGAAGAAAAGGGAAAGCAAGGAAAGAAAGGGGAAAAAAGTGAAGGGAAAAGAAGGGGATTAAAAGGAAGGGAAGAAAATGCAAGAGAAGGGAAGGAAATATAAAGGAAGAGAAGGAAGGAAATAAGCATTTATTAAGTACTTACTATGTGCTAGGCAAACATGCTGAACTCTTTAGATGATTATTTAATTGTTTGTTTGTTTTTTGGGGTGGTGCAATGAGGGTTAAGTGACTTGCCCAGGGTCACACAGCTAGTAAGTGTCAAGTGTCTGAAGTTGGATTTGAACTCAGGTCCTCCTGAATCCGGGACTGGTGCTTTATTCACTGCACCACCTAGCTGACCCCAGATGATTATTTAATTTGCTCTTTACAACTACTCTCTGAGGCAAGTGCTATCATTTCTATCATTGTCACCATTTAACAGATGAGGCAACTCAGGCAGACAGAGATGAAGTGACTTTTCAAGTCATTGAACTAGCAAATGTCTGAAGCTAGATTTGAATTCCAAATTTGGTCACGCCAGGCCCAGAATTCTATCTATGGTACCATCAAACTGTTTATATCAGTTACTTCCAATCATTCTTTCTCTCCTTATTTTTGATTGTCTTTTTAAAAAAATATGTCACAACATTCTATGATATTCATATATCACAATTTATGCAGCTATTCCCCAAATGAAGGGGATACTTTTATTCCTTTCCAGACACAATATTTTTTCCCCTAATTCATTCATTGCCTCAATTGTCAAGTTAAGCAAAAGGTTTAATCTTATTAGATGACAGATTTAGGAAAAATAAAAGTGTTAGACCCTTGTATCACAAACCCCATGATAAAATCAAACCTCAACTTTGATATCTATTTCCTTGATTTTCAGTCTTCCAAATTTCAAGAGTTAATCAACCAAGAGAGTTCATTTGCTTAATAAAAATTCTAACTCCATATATTGTAGAGGCAGAGGAATAACTCAACTCCTGACAATTAGTAGAGTTTAAAGTACACCTAGGCAGTACAGAGGATCAAATGGTGAACCTGCAATGAGGAAGACCTGAGTTCAAATAAGCCTTAAATACTTACTAGCTGTGTGACCCTAGGCAAGTCATTTCACCTGGGTCTCAGTTTCCTCAACTGTAAATTGAAGATACTACTATCCACCACCAGGATGGTTCTGAGGACCAAATGAGTTAATATTTGTAGAGTGCTTTGGAAACCTTAAAATGCACATGCACATGCACACAAAGTTAACACAAGATAGTTTTGCAGAATTTGAGCTGATTCCATGTCCAACGTGCTTTAATACATCTAGATTCCAGGAGCTGAAGAGCACATTATCTTCCTTTAACCTAACAAAATATTATCTAAAGCCTTTCCTGATCATCCCACCTCCAACTTAAAAATTATGTCTCCCTTCTATGAACTCAGCATTATGCACTTCTTATAGTTGCTGATCATATATAGAGGCAGCTAGGGGGTGCAATAAATAGAGTTCTTTACTTGACCATTGCTGCCTCAGCTGTAAAATGACCATTATGATAGTACCTACCTGCCAAGGCTATTGGGAAGAACAGATGAGATAAATCTAAAGAACTTTGCAAAATTTAAACTTCTATATAAACGTCAGCTATTATTATTAGGTTCTATTTTTTAAATTATAGTTGCATGAGTACATCTCTTAATTGCCTTGAATATTTCTGGAGGGCAGAAAATTCTTTTTTTTCATTGCTTTTCTCTCCTAACTTAGGACAGTACTCTACTTCTGCTACATATATATATATATATATATATATATATATATATATATATATACACACATATATATACATATATATACATATATATATATACACATACATACACACATACATACACACACACACACACACACACACACACATATATATATGCTGGGACAATACTTCTAATAAAGACCATCATTTTTGGATAAATGTTTGGTAAATGAATGACTAGCCTCCAATATCACCCCCACCCCAGAGGTCCTTGTATGACCTGAAGATGCAAATTCCAGTGTGATTATTCCTTTCTTCTATTTCCAGTAGCTAGGCTGTTGAATTCTCCTTGCTTCAAGAGCTGGGGTTCTTGACCCTTTGTGTGTGTGTGTCATAGAGCCCCTGGGCAGTCTGGTGAAGCCTATGGGCCCCTTCTTAGAATAAAGTTTTAAATTAAATAAAAATAAATAATACATGTTAGATTACACAAGAAACTAATGATTTTGAAACAGATATTGAGACATAAATATTTTTAAAGTTCTTGAATTTCTATTAAAGGCCCTTGAGCTATAAGAGCAAGAGAGGTCAGTGCTCCTAACAACCCTGGGCATTTAGAAGGTAAAAGGATCAAAGGATATAATCTTTTTAAAGCACTTAGCACAGTGTTCTATATAGAAGGCACATAGTAGGTGCTATATAAATTCTCAATCCCTTCCTTTCCCCCCAAAGAATTAAAAGATCAGGCAGAAAAGTGTAATAATTTACAGACAAGCAGGAACTTTCTTTTTTTTTTTTCTTTTCTTTGTGGGGCAACGAGAGTTAAGTGACTTGCCCAAGGTCACACAGCTAGTGTCAAGTGTCTGAGGCTGGATTTGAACACAGGACCTCCTGAATCCAGGGCTGGTGCTTTATCCACTGTGCCACCTAGCTGCCCCTGCTTGATATATATATATATATATATATATATATTAAACGGGGCAATGGGGTTAAGTGACTTGCCCAGGGTCACACAGCTAGTAAGTGTCAAGTGTCTGAGGCTGGATTTGAACACAGGACCTCCTGAATCCAGGGCTGGTGCTTTATCCACTGTGCCACCTAGCTGCCCCCCAAGGAAGAACTTTCTAATGAACTCACATTCCAACTCTCACCTGCTCTATGATAAGCCAGCTCTTCCTATATCAGTAGAAAACTCACATCTTTAGAAACCACATCAATATCCTTGAGCCATTTCCATCTTTCCACGGGTTTATGCTTGGCCATTTATCCTTGTTGTTTTATTCTCCATTTGCTTCTTCCCTAGATTTGAACATACCTCAACGTTTGAACACTGCCCCATCCCCATTTTCTTCAGCAGTGACAGAGAAAGAGAAGATCAAGATTTGAGGAACTTTGACTGCCTGACATGCCCTGAAGCCCCTTCTGAGAGTGCCACATGCACCTATGGCCTGGATCTATGCATTTTTGAATACATGGATTCTTAATGATTTTCTTTAGAGAATATCTTATAATTTTAAATTTTTTTCCCATAAATAATTTTATTTGACTCACACAATCACCCTGTGAGGGAAGAAGGTCTTCATGCCTCTAAGACTAGCAGGATATCCACTGAACTCTCATGATCTGCACTATAGACATGAGGAAACTGGGTCTAGGAGAGGACAAATGTCCTGTGTCTAAATCAAAGGTACATCAGCTATGGTCCTTTAAGGATGATACAAAAAGGGTGAACTCAAACACCTCAATCTTTCAGATCCTTCCAATTGCTATGGTAATTTTCCTTTTCATTTCTTGAGAAACTCTTCAGTACTTGGAAGTGAGAGCCTGAGAGCCTATTGTGGTACAACCTATTCTATTGTACCACAATAGTAATCAATCATCAAGGCCAAAGGACCTTGGGAACATGGATTTACTCTCTATGGAAAGGAGGAAGGGGCATCATTCTCACCTTCACCAGTGTATGACAGAGTGGGCCCCTTATTTAGACAAGGAGCTTTGAATCCTTTGAAAGAGCATATGGGGTCAAAGCAGTGATAGAAGTGCTGAGGTAGAATGACATTGGTCTGAAAGCATAGCAGGTGATGTCCAAAGACCTGGGTTCAAATTATGGCTCTGCTACTCACCACTGATGTCAATTTGAACAATCCCTTTTAAGATTTCAGTGACTCTTTTGGAAAAGAAAGGCTATAAAGATCGTAAATAATATGATTTTCAGCTTTTTATGGTCATCTAACTTGTTTTTATATCTGACACATTTTATTTTAATTTATTTTAATTTTTAATTTGTTTTGTGGAGCAATGAAGGTTGAGTGACTTGCCCAGGGTCACGCAGCTGGTAAGTGTCAAGTGTCTGAGGCCGGATTTGAACTCAGGTCCTCCTGAATCCAGGGTCAGTACTTTATCCACTATCTGACACATTTTAAATGCAGACTAAAAGCATGGATATACACGCATTTATGTATAGGCAAATATACATAGATGTATGTACATATATATACATTTATGTATATATACACATGTATATGTGTAGGTGCATGTGTGTATATATATATACACACACATGTACATATATACATACATATACATATATGAGAGAGAGAGAGTTAGCAATGGTATCTGTATGTATATAAGCAACTAGGTAACCTAAAACCTAGAGTGCCAGGCCTGGAGTCCAGAAGACTTATCTTCCTGTATTCGAATTCATCACATACACTTTCTAGCAATGTGACCCTAGGCAAGTCATTTAACACTATTTGCTTATTTCTTCATCTGTCAAATGAGCTGAAGAAGGAAATGGCAAAGCACTCTAGTATCTCTGACAGGAAACCTTAGACAGGATCTCAAAGAGTCAGATAGCCCTGAAACAACTCAACAACAACAAATTGAAAGTAGAGCTGTGGCCATAGAATTTAAGTTCCTCAGGATTTAATCTTTGTATCCCCCAGTGTCTAGCACAATGCTGGCAGTGAACATAGTTTAATAAATATTTTTTAAAAGGTAGCATGTGAGATGGATAGAGTAAGGTCCTGGAGAAAATGTGAATGATACTTATGTAAAGGGTACAGATGTAAAGCTTAGTCTTGTTATGAAAGAGGACTGAGATTATGAATGACATGAAAAGTCTGAGAAATCTGCTATGTGTAAGTTCCATACTATGCTAAATAAATATAATATACTAAGATGAGTGAAACACAGCCTTCTGCCTTGAGGGGTTTCCTGCCCTCCCCCTCTCTCCCAGAACCCTACATCCTGTAAGCTAAAGGTGATTAGCAGTGACTCATTGAGGCTGTTGTTGAAATCTTTTTTTTTTTTAATCATTTCTGTTGTTTCCAAGCCACAGAATGGCATCATTTAAATGGTTTTTTGATTGTGCACTGGTACCCAGCTTTGACATAAATGGACTGGACTAGGAGGGTTGTGAAGTCATTTGAGCACCTCCTTTCTTTCCCCTTGTAGGGACTATAAATTCCGGGAATGTGTAGGTAAAAGCAGTACTTGCTTTGGATACCCTCTTGTAAGATGCATTTCCTTTTCCTTCTCTTAGTGACTTTGCTGCAGTCTACTGGTGCTAGAGTTGGGGAGTTCTATTTCCCATCCTAAAGGGTTTGAATTTTGTCCCCAAACCTTCTATCCTTCCTCTGCTAAGTACCTAATCCTTCCATGCCTACTGTATATCCTTGGCCTCACACCTGTTTTCTGAGGAGTATTGGTCTTGGTCCATCCCAAAGATCATGCTGATCTCAGCACTGATAAAATGTAAGCAATATTGGGAGAGGATTTTTTCCTTTTTTTGTAAGTTTATTTACTTAGAATTTTATTTTTCCAAATTACATTTAAAAACAATGTTTAACATCCATTTTTAAATTTTTGTTTTCCAAATTATTTTCCTTCCTTCTTCCTGCCCCACCCCCAGCTTTAAGAAGGCAAGCAATTCAATATAAGTTATACATGTGTAGTCATGCAAAACATTTCCATATTAGTCAGGTTGTGAAAGGAAATAGACAAAGAAAACCTCAAGAAAAATGAAGTTAAAAAAATTATGCTTCAGTCCATATTCAGACACTATGAGTTCCTTCTCTGGGAATGGATAGCATTTTTCATCATAAGTCCTTCAGAGTTGTCTTCAATAACTATATTGCTGAGAATAGTCAAATCATTCACAGCTGATCATCTTACATTATTGCTGTTACTTTAATACATAGTACATTTCACTTTGCATCAGCTCATGTAATTCTTTCCAGGTTTTTCAAAGAGCATCCTGCTTATCATTTCTTATAGCACAACCGTATTCTATCATAATCACATACTGCAATTTGTTCAACCATTCCCCAATTGATGGGCATTCCCTCAATTTCCAATTCTTTTCCACCAGAAAAGAGTTTCTATAAAGGTTCTTGTACATATAGCTCCTTTTCCTTTTTGTTTTTTGTTTTTTATCTCTTTTTGGTTGCCATCCTAGTAGTACTATTGCTAGGTTCTATAGCCCTTTGGCCATAGTTCCAAATTGCTCTACAGAATGATTGAATAAGTTTGTTACTCCAACAGTACATTAATGTCTGATTTTTCTCCATATACCCTACAACATTTGTCATTTTTCTTTGCAGTCCTATTATCCAATCCAATAGGTATGAGGTAGTACCCCAGAATTTTTTTAACTTACATCTTTCTAATCAATAGTAAATTAGATTATTTTTTCGTATGGCTATATATAGCATATGGATATAGATAGCTTTGGTTTTTTCATCTGAAAACTGTTAATGTCTTTTGATCATTTATTAATTGGTGAATGGCTATTATTTTAATAAATTTCATTCAGTTCTCTATATGTTTGAGAAATGAGACCTTTATCAGAGAAACTTGCTTCAAAATTTTTTTCACAGTTACTAATGCTAACCATATTTCCCTCCATCCTATTCCATCCCCAAGCCATTTATTCTATTCTCTACCTCCTTTCACCTTGTCCCTACACAAAATTGTTTTGCTTCTGACTGCCCTCTCCTCCAATCTGCCCTCTCCTCTATCACACCCCACCTTATCCCCTTCCCCTTCTACTTTCCTGCAGGAAAGATAGATTTATATACCCAATTGAGTTGAGTATGTTATTCCCTCTTTGAGCCAATTATGATGAGAATAAGGTTTACTCAAATCCCTTTCACTTCCCCCATTTCCCCTTCCACTGTATAAGCTTTTTCTTGGTTCTTTTATGTAAGATAATTTACCCCATTCCACATCTCCCTTTCCCTTTCTCCCAGTGCATTCCTCTCTCACTCTTAATTTTATATTTTTAGAAATTATTCCTTTATATTCAACTGACACCTGTGCCCTCCATCTAGATATCTTCCATGCAACTTCCCTAATAATGAGAAAGCTCTTATGAGTTACAAGTATCATTTTCTCATGTAGGAATATAAATAGTTTAACCTTTTAATATCCCATATTATTTATTTTCCTGTTTACCATTTTATGCTTCTTGAGTCTTCTATTTGAAGGTCAAATTTTCTATTCAGCACAGGCCTTCTCATCAATAATGCCTGAAAGTCTTATATTTAATTGAAGGCAAAAATTTTCCCCCAAAGGATTATACTCAGTTTTACTGGGTATGTGATTCTTGATTGTAATCCCTGTTCCTTTGCCCACTGGAATATAATATTCCATGCCCTCTGATGCTTTAATGTAGAAGCTTCTAAATCTTGTGGTATCCCGATTGTGACTCCACAATACTTGAATTGTTTCTTTTGGGCCACTTGCAATAGTTTTTTGTTGACTTGGGAGCTCTGGGATTTGGTTATAATATTCCTGGGAATTTAAATTTTGTGATCTCTTTTAAGAGGTGATTGGTAGATTTTATTATTATTTTACTCTCTGTTTCTAGAATATAAAGATAATTTTCCCTGACAATTCCTTGGAAGATGATGTCTAGTCTCCTTTTTGTTTATCATGGCTTTCAGGTAGTCCAATAATTTTCAAATTATCCCTCCTGGATCTATTTTCTAGGTCGGTTATTTTTCTAATGGGATATTTCACATTGCCTTCTATTTTTTCATTATTTTGACTTTGCTTTATTGTTTATTGATCTCTCATAAAGTCATTAGCTTTCATTTGCTCAATCTTAATTTTTAAGTAATTATTTTCTTCAGTGAGCTTTTGTACTTCCTTTTCCATTTGGCCAGTTTGGCTTTTCAAGGCATTCTTTTGCTCACTGGCTTTTTGTACTTCTTTTACCATTTGGCCTGGTCTAGTTTTTTTGTTTTGTTTTGTTTTTTTGGTTTTTCTAGTGAGGCAATTGGGATTAAGTGACTTGCCCAGGGTCACACAGCTAGTAAGTGTTAAGTGTCTGAGGCCGGATTTGAACTCAGGTACTCCTGACTCCAGGGCCGGTGCTCTATCTACTGTGCCATTTAGCTGCCCCAGCCTGGTCTGGTTTTTAAGGTGTTATTTTCTTCAGTATTTTTTTTTTTTGGTGTGTGTGTGTGAGAGAGAGAGAGAGAGAGGATTTTCCAAAGGTCTTTGTGAATCTGTCTGCCTGAAAAATTGGCCATCTCATTTTAATCTTTGGGTGTTTGAAGTAGCATTAGTCTAGACAAAAGACTGAGGGCCTGGGCAGGGAGCATAATACTCAAGAAAGTGTCCAGAGGACCCAGTATTCTAGGATCTCAGTCCCTTGGATTCTCTTATAGAACTTGGCATTCTGCCTCTAATCCTCTTTCAAAGCCTTCTTCCAGCTCCAGATCAGCTGTCTCCCTTATTCCAGCTTCCTGGAGAAGTCAGGAAAATGGATATCGTGCTTCCTCTAAGATTTACAATTGAGTTTCTTCTATAGGTGAGATCATAGGAGGCCAAGAGACAAAGCCTCATTTCCAGCCATACATGGAATTCCTGATATATAGCAATGAAAATGAGAAAAGAATGAGTTGTGGTGCTTTCCTGGTTCAAGAGGTCTTTTTGCTGATAGCAGCTCACTGTTCGGAAAGGTGAGCCATCAGATAAGGGTCCTTACCCTTTGCCTTTGACAGACCTGCCACCTCTGAATGGGGACAGCAGGGTGTCTAAGAGACATCCAACAAGGTATGCTCCCTTTCCTCCACCCCCATTCCATAAAGAAGAAACTTCATGAGCTCTCAAGAGATTAACCTGGCAACTTCTCAACATCCTGCAGTCCTGACATGAGGTATTTATGGATAGAATTGGTTTTATATGGAAGTTGAATAGGTGGTCCATAATGTACAATGTCCTAAGTGGTGGGAAGGATCCTACTGGTAAATAAATCCTTCCTAGTGGAGGTGGGGAGGTGAGGAAGGAAGGGAATAAGCATTTGTATAGCACCTACTATGTGCTGGGAACTGTGCTAAGTACTTTACAAACATTATCTTATTTGATCCTCACCCCAGATTTGTGTCTGAGAGAGACTGCTATTATCCCCATTTTACATCTGAGAAAAATTAGGCAGAGGTTAAGAGACTTGACCAGGGCCACATAGCTAGTAAATAGTGAAGGTTCAATTTTAGCTAGAGTTTTCCTGACTCCTGGCCCAGAACTTTATGTACTGTTAACTGCCTGGCTGACTAGCCTTCCATAGAGCATGAACTTCTAGTTAGATCCAACTCTTTGCATTTGGATGTCATTTTTTTATTGAAAATGTGTAAAAAAAAAAAAAGAAAAAAAGAAAATGTGTAACCCAGAGGGGTAACTCATTAACCTCTTGGTTTAGTCTCAGTACTGGGAAGTTTATTCCTGAGGAAGGAGGCACCAAGAGCAAGGAGCACCCTGCATAGTGAAAGCAGGTCTGCATCTGCCTCCACCTCTTCTGTGGGGCTTCTGGGAGCAGCATCTAGTCTTGTGACATAACAGTCAGAATTTGACAATTTCCAAACTTTTCTTAGGACCAACCATGACCCTGAGACCCACTGAGACTCCAAAGCTGCTCAGAAGTACCTCTAAAGGGAAGGACATGGACCAATGAAACTTCAGTCCTTCCAATTAGACCTCTTCCCCTTTGGTACTGGTAGCTGCCAGGGCTCTTTTGCTCTGCCTGAGGCTGTGCTGTGGGCTCAGGGATCATGGGATCATACATCCTCTCTCTAGAATGGGAAGGGACATCAGTGGTTACCTAATCTAGCTTCCTCCTTTGACAGATGAAGGAACTGAGGCCCAGGGAAGTTGATTGACTTGCCCAAAGTCAAGTAGTTAAATTGGGAGGAACAGTGATATCTATTGAGTGCAAATATGGTGTTCTTTCCACATCACCAGGTTGCCTGCCTCTCTGATAACTCTCCAGGAATTTCACATCTGTGATTCTCCCTCCTGTATCTTCTTTGTGGTTAAATAAACATCATTCTGGGGGTTCACAACATCCAGAAGTCAGAAAAGACCCAGCAGTAGATTCCTGTCCTCAAAGCTATTCCCTATAAAGAATATAACAACCAGACCTTCAACAATGACATTATGCTGCTCCAGGTACTGTGCCCTACAACATTTACGTACTCTGGGTCACCTGCAAGGAAAGCCCCTTAGACTTGAGAGCCTTCTTTCTATCCCTTCACACTTTCTCCATTTTTTTATTCAACAACCAAGAAGGGTATGGTTTTAGTGGATTCCTAGGACTGGGTGTCTGGGAGATGGGAAGAAAGAGGAGACCCATAACTGTCTCTGTGTGTGCTCTCTTGGGGAGGGGAGTGAAGAGAGCTGGAATATTTTTTTCCTTTCTGTGACAGCTGAAGAAGGCCAAGCTGAACAGAGCTATTGGACTCTTGACCTTGCCCCTGAAGAAGGACAGGCTGAGGCCTAGGATGCATTGTATTGTGGCAGGCTAAGGGTGTGATCTCGAGGAGAAATGCCCAGACACACTGCAGGAGGTGGAGCTAAAAGTGAGAGAGGATCATGAGTGCATGGACAAATAACCCCAATACTATAATATGTCTACTGAGCTGTGCACTGGTAACTCTATTATGTAGATTTTATTTTATTTCATTAAGCCTTTTTTACTTTCTTTGTTCTTTTTACCTTTTTTCCTTGAAGATTCATCTTCAGTTACCTTTGTATCTTGTGCATAGTCTTTCTTCTTCCTTCCTTCCTTTTGTTCTTTTCCTTCTTCCTTTCTTTCTTCTTTCCTTCCTTCCATCTTTCTCTCACCTTCCTCTCTGTTTTTATCTCGCTTCTAAAATCCCACCAATTTCCTATTTACAATTGCCATCTAAGACTACATCTAGTAATTTTCTTTCCTATTCTTTTAAACTCTCCTCTACATCTCTGATTTCCCTCCACAAAGAAGTAGTCTACCAGAAAGCCAGTTTTGTAATCAATTGTCTATTCTACTAAGCACATTAAAATTCTTTACTAAATTCGAGTCAGGTATTCAAATACTACAACTCACATTTGAAAACCAAGTTGAATACTGAGAATGAATTTTCCTTTATCTCAAAAAGTATCTCAAAAAGAGACACTTAAACCCCTCCCAGGATTACCACATGCTCACTCTAAATTCAGAATTTCCTGCTTCAAAGAATTTGAATCTCTTTGAACCCCAAGAATGTCATTAAAAATCCAAATGCCATTTCACAATCAGCCTCTTGAGAGCAGCAAGTTGCTAGCTAAAGAATCACTTCTGAGTCCTTAAAAACTCTAAAACTCTTAAAAACTCAATTGCTATCTCACAAGCAGCCATTTGAGGGCAGCAAATTGCTTCTCTAGAAACAAGTCAAGCTAAGTGGAAAAATCACTAACCCAAGTTTTTAAAACTTAAATTATCCTAGAGGGTTGGAGAGGATCTCACAGGTAATCAAGTTCAACTAAGAATTAATGAAGAATTCCTGTGCTACACCCTTGACAAATGGCTATCCAACTTCTCTTTCAATCAACCAGTTAACCAACCAACCAATCAACCAAACAACCTATAAGCAGTTTTTGACTCATACTAAGTGTTTAATAAAATAGATATTTGTTAAGAATCTGGCAAGCCAATTCATATTAGCTCCCTCCCACGATTTCCCTAGTAAAATACATCTAGGAAGAAATAGTGTGATCTAACAAAAAGAACATTAGATATGGAAACAGATAGGGGTTTGAATGTTGAATCTGCCACTTACCAGTTTTGTGACTTTGTACATTACTCAGCTTCTCTTTATCTGTTTCATTGTCTGCCTAAAAGGGGGGGCAGGGGTAGTTAGGTCAAGTACAGTCTAAGGTATCTTCTAGCTCTACATACTGTGATCCTATGATTCCTTGAAGCAGGGCATAATGACTATGAGGACATATATCATGCAGGCCCAATAATGTCTTTACAACCTATAGTTTCACTACTTTGGGGGGGGGCAGGGCAATGAGGGTTAAGTGACTTGCCCAGGGTCACACAGCTAGTAAGTGTCAAGTGTCTGAGGCCGGATTTGAACTCAGGTCCTCCTGAATCCAGAGCCGGTCTTAATCCACTGCACCACTTTTCACAAGTAATATAACATACCTGTTCCCTGATTGGCCTTTTTTTTTGCAAACATATTATTACAATAGAGGAATGATTTATTACTATTTCATTTTAAGATGGATTAACTACTCATGCTACTGAAAGAATTCTTCTCGATCTCCTCTGAGGTAAATGCTGAAATAAAGGAAGTATAATAAAGATTTACTACTGTCAGTTGCAATGAGCTGGAGTGTTGTTGTTTTTTTTCCTGAATATGACATGACAAAAATCAGTTCTCTTTGAACACAGAGTAGACTCATGGGCTCTTAGAATGTCAGAGTTGGATAGAAATTGGGAAATCATCTAGTCTAGTGATTCTTATCTTTTTGCATGTCATGAACCCTTTTGACAGTGTGGTGAAGCCTATGGACCCTTTTTCAGACTAATGCCTTTAAATGCATAAGTAAAATACATAGGATTACAAAGGAAACCAATTAAATTGAAAAGAAGTCATAAAAAATATTTTTCTTAAAAGTTCACTGACCTTGGGTTAAGAACCCCTGATCTAGTCCAATTCCTTTTTCTCCCATTTTACAAAGAGGGGGAGTGACTTGCTACTGCCTTGTTCAGTTATTGTATTTATGTAAATTGAGTCATTGATGCTATCCTCCAGATAATGAAGACAGTTCTGCATAAGATCCCCAATATAGGTTACAAACTCTGCCATTCTCTAAGGGAAAATAAACTGACCTCTAAATAGTACAGAGCATTCAACACAGGTGAATGATAAAACTGCCTTGGTAGCAAAAGTTTGCAAATCAAGAGAGGAATGATAATTATAAAAGGGGAATAATGAATAAATTCAGGTGGATCACAGGTATGTATAGATCTGTGTGGCTTGGTTTTGATACCAAGACAATTAAATTTATTTATCCCTGTTTCCACCACTAGACGGCACCATTACAATTTTATCAATTTCAGCATCTGAATATGATTATAGGGAATAATCAAAATAACAACAGCTAACATTTACATAGCATTTATGTTGTTCCTGATATTGTATTAAGTACTTTATAACTATTATCTTATTTGAGCCTCATAATAACCCTGTGAAGAAGGTGCTATTAAATTACTATTCCCATTTTACATATAAAGCAACTGAGGCAAACAGAAGTTAAGTAACTTTCCCAGAGTCACATAGGTATTGAATATCTAAGGCCAAATTTGAACTTAGGTCTTTCTGACTTCAGGTTGAGCATTGTATCCATGGTGCCACCTATCTACTAAAGTTTTTCATTTTTTATTTGTCTTAGTAGAAGGAATTTCTTCATGTAATGTTCTCTACAAATATTTAATCACAGGTTCAGACTAAACAAAACCACACAACCACCACCAATGATATTATCAATAAATATACTCAGTCCAACATTCAAGCTGTCTGTTTTCATGCGTTCTGTTTTTATTGTAACATGATTTTTTTTTTCAAGTCCTACTGAGGGTCTATACTCAACAGATATGGTTGACTACCTAACGTGAATCAAAAATATTGGGTAAAAGTCATATGACAAGTTAGTAGAAATTCCCAAATTGTCAATATGGCTATTTTCCTAGGATGGAGATATCACCTTCACTCTGACTTTGGTGATACATATTTGACAACTGTCTCTCTGGGAAGGGAAAATGTATACATGACACACTTTTAAATATAATCTGCATGATTAACATTTCCTCCATTATTTTCTTAAGTCAAAAACAATTAATGAAACAATAAATCAAGCCCTGATTTATGGCATTTTCTAATTTCTAAGGTATAAATGCTCACACTGATAATTCAACCATGGGCTCTTGTGAACTGGTTTGAGATGGCTCCAGTAAAATTCTGCCTCTGCATAGGAAAGGCCACAGCTTCCTGTTTGTCAATATCACCACCAAGTACGCTTACCCTTGATCAAAGCTTCTTAAAATGTGGGTTGTGATCCCTTATTGGGTTGCATAACTGAATCGGGGGTCATAGAAAATTTGGCAATAATAAAAGGTTATGTGTATCTATTTTATATGCCTATATACTTGGGGTTGCATAAACATTTCTTGGTGAAAAGGGATTGCAAGTGGAAAAAGTTTAAGAAGCCCTGCATGAGATCATGATTATAACATTTCCAAGCAGGTGAAAAAATGATTGACTTATAGGTCCTGATGAGTTTTCAAAAGAAAATTGTGGCAGAGCCAAGATGGCAGTGCACAAGCAGCAATTCAGCTGAATTTTCTTAACATTCCCCTCTAAGCAAATGTAAAATAATGTCTCAAATAACATTCTGAAGCACAGAGCCAACAAAATTTTTGGCTGAGACTTTTTTCCAGCCCAAGACAATTTATAAGGTAAGCAGGTGAGGCCTGTGATGTGGGAGAGGAGTTGGCCTAGGGTGCAGAAAACTGTAGTGCAGCAACATCAGCAGCAGGCTTTGTAGGCATCTGTGACAGCAAGCTTCAGGAGATATCAGCACAGAGAAGATAAAGAAGTGGGACAACTGGTAGCCAGAAAGAGATTACAAAGGACCCTTTTCTAGCATGGGGCAGAGGACCCTTTTGCATTATCTAAATGCTGTTCCAGGACAAAGAGGACATTCCCCATAAGCCTGAATGACTATATCAACGACAAGCTGAGCTATGAGCCCAAAGCACTTCTTCCAGTACTTGGATGCATAGATTTGTATCCAGGTGATCTTCTCTTCCCAGTTCTGTAGATTTTTGCCACTGTTGCTGAGCATCTTTCACCATCCAAAACACCATCTTGGGAAGCCCTCATCACTGAAGTTTCAGAGGAGCCAGGAGAAACTGGCTCAGAGAAGTTTATAGTGAGATGTGGTATTGAATACTTAGGATCAAGGTAGACCCTAGGAAAAGCTTTGAAGTATACAAAACTTATTTTTGATGTCTCCATTCTCATGTTACTTTGATCTTTCGTCATCTTAATGGTGATATCTCCCTAAAACCCTTGGCACATTACCTTTATGCTGTGTCTCTCTGCCCTACTACCAAATCTGCTCTTAGAAAAGAGCAAACAAACTAAAACTAAAACTAAACCATAATATATCTCAAAGTGTTCCTGTTCATTGTGGTTATTTGCATTTAAAAAATGGCAAAGCCTTAAAAACCAAGGAATATATGTGTGTGTGTGTGTGTGTGTGTGTGTGTGTGTGTGTGTGTGTATGGGGGGGGGGCAGGGTAGTTAGGGTTAAGTGACTTGCCCAGGCTCACACAGCTAGTAATTGTCAAGTGTTGTCTGAGACCATATTTGAACTCAGGTCCTACTGAATCTAGGGCTGGTGCTTTATCCACTGTGTCACCTAGCTGCCCCCCAGGAATATATCTACCTTTGTGAAACTGGCTAATAGATAGAAGTTTGTAGTGGGGCCATGTAGATAGATTCTCAAAGCCTGAAAAACATATGAGATAATCAGCAGGCTCTTTTATCTATGTATATAGCTAAGACTTTGTGTAAGAGGTTTCCACAAAGAAAGTAGCCACGGTTGATTGCATGGACTTCAGGAATAGAATATAATCTGCATAGGGGACAAAAAAAAGGAAATAGCTGATCCATGTTACTTTGATATGTTAATATTTTGATGGATTTGTGACCTCATCAATGTAATTATTATCTATCTCTAATTATGGAGATCAAAACTCACCTACCCATGCCTGTCTATCTTGTGTTTCTACAACCAGTACACAAGTTCCTATTTATCTATGCCTGGGTGTCCACACAATATGTGAATGGTGGCCTTTTGCTTCTCTTGACATTGAATGGAGCAAATAAGCCATGTATCAGTTATTCTTCACCAGATGACTGGCCCATCTTATTTTCCAATCATATATTTTTTGATGGCATAATTTAGGTTACTTCTCCTGCACAAATCCTCAGTTGTAATGTGTTGGAATTTTCTCATGACAAATAATACCTCCCTATTGTTCTTTCTGGAGAACTTTATTTCTTTTTAATCTGTAAATTGTGACCTGCAGAGTTAAATTTTTAAAAAGCACCAGAAAATATTTGTGAAAAATGATTGACCCAATTTGTTTCAAGGAGAATGTTGGGGTCATTAAAAAATAGTAATTTCTCAAAGGCAATCAAGCTCATTGTCCTTTTCCTGTTCAATTCCAGGCCAAACTCATTATTCATTTTCAGTGTCTATTCAAATTCTATGTGTCCTCCAGCCAGCTCCATTGGTTGGTCATTCAACTGCTAGTAGTTTGCACAATAGATGTTCTTCATCTGCTTGGATATTCTTTTTTTTTTTTTTTTTTTTAGTGAGGCAATTGGGGTTAAGTGACTTGCCCAGGATCACACAGCTGGTAAGTGTTAAGTGTCTGAGGCCAGATTTGAACGCAGGTACTCCTGATTCCAGGGCTGGTGCTCTATCTACTGTGCCATCTAGCTGCCCCTTGGATATTCTTTTTAAATGTTTAATTTATTTTTATTTTTAATTTTTTTGGGGGGTAATAAACATTTTTATTTATAGTTTTGGGTTCTATTTTTTATCCCTCCTTCTCTTCTTCCCCTCCCCCTCCTTGAGGCAGTAAGCAATCAGATATGGGTTATACATGTATGATTATGTAAAACCATATTTGTCATTTTGTATAAGAAAACTTGGATAAAAGAAAAAAATGAAAGAAAGTGAAAAAATGCATGCTTCATTCTGTGTTCCATCAATATCAGTTCTTTCTTTGGAGGTGGATGGTATGTTTCATCAATAGTCCTGTGATGTTTAAAATCTAATGTGCGGTAACCTGACTTGACCCCAGTGTGGGGGAGAAATTAGCTAAGATTTACTAATAAATTTGGCAACAATTCAGGCTTTTAAGCATTTATTACAGTATATTAGGTGTTAGCAAAGAGAGAGAGAGAGAGAGAGAGAGAGAGAGAGAGCGAACTACCTTCACCTAGCTATCCAGGCTTCCATTGCATAGCACAGTGCCTGGGATACAATAGGCAATTAATAAAAACATTCATTTATTCATAATTTCATTCAAGCTCTCTGAACCCATTTCTCAAATTGTGGTGACTAGTAAGCCTTTGTGCTATCACACCTAACTAAGAAATGACAAAGGAAAGCTAGCCACAGTACTGCAAGCTGGGATTAACTCTGTTCTTTTGACTGTCCATATCTGGTATTGATTCAAAACTGATGGTTACAGAATAGTATTTTATTTAGGATGAGAGATTTCCTTGTAAGTTCCTGATTAATCTTTGATAAGGATCTTCTTACCTTCAACCCTATTTAAAAAACTCTGTCAAAAAAAATAAATCTGGGGGTGGAGCCAAGATGGTGGAGGAAAGGCAGTGACTTCCCTGAGCTCTCCCCAAGACCCCTCCAAATACCTTCAAATAATGCCATAAGACAATTCCTGGAGCAGCAGAACCCACAAAAGGATGGGGTGAGATCATTTTCTGACCAAAGACAGCTTGGAAGGTTGGAAGGAAAGGTCTGTTGTATTGGAGGGGGTGAGAAGTGGAGCACAACCCCAACCAGGCCATGAAGGCAGAGATTGGCTGCATCAGTGAACCAGGTCTCAGGAGCTTCTGAATTGTTTGCAGCAGCTGCTGCTTCTGGAACTCAGCCTATGGATGGTGAGGGGGTTGAGTGGTTGGCCAGGGGGAGATTACAGAGGTCTCTTCACTGGTGCTGGGGCACAACTCTGTTGTTTTGCCCGTGCTCAGGACCAGGATGTAGTCTTGGGTGGTCGTCCCAGGTGGAGGAGGGGCACAGGCACACCAGAGCTTGCAGCCACAGTGAAGCAGGATTCTTTTCCAGGTTGGAGGGCAGAGAAATGGGCCTGTGGTTGCTTCCAGACTAGAGCACAGGACTGGGGAGTGGTGAACATGCCTCTCCTTGAATTGTACCACATTGGAGGAACTAGTGATTTTCAGTTTCCTGGAGGTGTCAAACTCCCTGAAGCTTGGGACAGTGCGCCCTCCAACCTGGAAGCAGTGCCCCACTTTAAGAAGGAGTTAAAAGTCAAGAAATAGGTCGGTAAAATGGAAAAAAAATGCTGACCCTAGAAAGTTTCTATGGTGACAAGGAAGCACTAAAAAAGGACTTTGAAAATAAAGTAAGAGAGGCAGAAGAAAAAATGGAAAGAAATGAGAGTGATGCAAGAAAATCATGAAAAAAAGTCAACAGTTTGAAAAGCCAAATTGGCCAAATGGAAAATTAATCCAGGAGAGATAATTTGAAAATTATTTGACTACCGGAAAACCATGCTGAAAAAAAAAAGAGCCTAGACATCATCTTCCAAGAAATTGTCAGGGGAAATTTCATTGATATTCTAGAAGCAAAAGGTAAATTTAATTTGCCCTTCCCATCATCAAGAAAATTTTTTATTCAGCTCTGCATAGCATTTCATGCTAGAAAGCAGGGGAACTGATCTCCTATAGGCTCACTATTATCCCACTCTATTAGTATTTCTGCATCTGTATTTCCCTTGACCCAGAACATTGGATATGGATATCTCTGTGCTTTCTAGAAGTTCCTCAAATTCACCTTCTTTATAATATAGAACTAACATTGTTTTGTCCCAGTAAAGGAGCAAGAATCCAGGGTTCTATTTTAACAGAACAGAAGGAGATAGAAACCAGGGAGGGGTGGAAGCATCACTCATTGATAGAACCACCTTTTTCCCCCCTTCCTCCCTCACCCAACCAAAGCTAAAGAAGGCTCTAATCTGAGATTTTGTTATCATTAGTGTGGCAATTAAAAAATTCTGAGAGACTTAGTTTCTGGGTAATTTAATCATTTTATTAATAAGGCCAGCACATTTATTTAAAAAAGGGGAGGGTCATTTGGCTTTCTCTTATAGATGAAAGACAATCATGGTGTGGGTTCACAATTTATATACCCTTTGAAGGGTAGGCGTTCCCCAGGGTGGGAATCAACTTTGATTGGTTAACAATGAGAGAGCAAATATTGCAATGAGAGGCTGAGAGTGACCACCTCCAGCCTCGGCAATTTAGACAGAAGGGTCTGTCTCCACCCACACTTGATTGAATAGAATTCACCTTAGACTAGAGATTCCTTGTATAGTTGGGTCTTAGGTCAGATAGGTAAAGGAGAAGTTTAGCTGACCTTCAGAGACAGAGGTCTTCAAATGAGGATAGAATAAAGGGGGAACTCTGAATTTTCCCTAATCATTTGTTATTAATAATCATTTCTCTCATTAACCTTTCCTCTACTTTTGTCCAGCTTCTTCCAGAACTAAAATATTTGTCCCTAGTTTCCTAACAGACATGTATTCTCTTTTTATATTTTGTTTTCTCTTCCTGGACCAGGTTGAGCTCATTTATCTTCCTTACTTATAAAAGAAGTTTCTTCTAGTCTCCAATTTCTCTTGAACTATCCATTTCAACTCAATTAAAATACTATGTCTCCCAGGTACAAAGCATCACAAATTAGCTGGGAGAGAGATACAGATTATATACCACTTCCTGCAACAGTCTCCCTTGGTGTGATGCAGGAAATGTGTGTGGTTTTGTGGGACATGTAGCATAGACACCCTGGCGCATAAAGGCCACATTCATTTTCTGTTAGGTGCCAAAGAACACAGAAAATTGCCTTGGGCTTTTGTAAAGGACAATGTTCAGTGTCACAAGAGTATCTAAACTGGGAAGAAACTTTTAAAGAGGAGATCCAGCCCTCTCCCTTTTCTCTCTCTAGGACTAACAGTAGCTTTCCTGAGATTTGAAATTATAGAGAGGTGCCTTGTGACTGGATCACCATCATATTTCCTACCATGTTGGTCATACGTTGGAAATACACCATGTGTCTATACCTCATCCATGGATCTTTGAGGCACCACCAACCCTGCACAGACTAATTAGGCCCTTCCCACCTCCATTTGGGGGTTTGCAACCCAGCAGGCTAAAAAGCAATCCATGTAACCAGAGCAGCTAACTGGATTTGGCTGAACAGCC
The DNA here is from genome assembly GCF_019393635.1 of Dromiciops gliroides. Taxonomy (NCBI): domain Eukaryota; kingdom Metazoa; phylum Chordata; class Mammalia; order Microbiotheria; family Microbiotheriidae; genus Dromiciops; species Dromiciops gliroides. The sequence goes on from NC_057862.1 coordinate 209,967,319, forward strand.
TATCGACATAAAGAATCATTGTAATGGTTGAAATAATGCCAGCAGGCTGTAGTTGAATTAGCTTTGTGGACCAAGTTCACTGAGGCATCAATGTAGGCTTAAAATGTATTCCAACCTTCTTATTCTGATAGCCCCCTTCTGAACCTTGTATGAGAAAGCTCTGGAAAGCACTGGAGAACTGAACCATTTTTTAAAAAAATTTATTTATTTTTAGTAAGGCAATTGGGGTTAAGTGACTTGCCCAGGGTCACACAGCTAGTAAGTGTTAAGTGTCTGAGGCCAGATTTGAACTCAGGTACTCCTGACTCCAGGGCCTGTGCTCTATCCACTGCACCACCTAGCTGCCCCTGAACCATTTTGTAACAACTTCATGACCCTGTCATTGCAGGATGTAGAAGATTTTGTGCTCTTTCTGTAAGAAAAGAACCATCTCCCCCAGGAGACAACTTTGATTCTGTGTACTAACAGTGGCCAGGCCTCTGAATTGTCCAGCCTCCCTATAGTCTGTTGCTATGGCAGGTTTCTCCTCAGGAAGAGAGGATCTGGGTAGAGAAGATAGCAATGTTTCATATAATGTATGGCTATGAACTGCTTGGGGCCTGTAGGGTCTCAGTCACTGACCCGTGTTGAGGTACAGACCCTCCCTCTGGCTTGCTGAGGTAGGGCCTGCTATGACACTCCCTTCCCTGGGATGTAATTCCCCATTACCAGAGTAAGACAGACCTTTCTTGTTGACTTTCCAAGTTGTCTTGGAAAGAACCTAGAAACTGACATTCCAGTTAGTTCAACAGAAGATAAATGTCTCTGATGGGTACTGACATGCCGCATAAAAAGTTCTATGCAGTTGTTATCAGTAAAATTCCCCCATCAGTCTGGATCCCAAGAGAAGAGACTTTAATCATTAAATTCTGTTTTTTAGAGTCCCCAGATCACTCAGCCAAATTCCTTCCCACCATTCAGCAGTCAATGCAGATGCTCTTATTCAATACATCCCTCACAGTTCTCTTATACAACAGGATCCCTATAATTCAGGATATTCCCTGTAACCATTTTAATGGTCACTGAAGTCCAGTTGAATATTCCTCTCTTGGTTGCAGGCAGAGTTGTTGGTGAATCAGGAAACTGAGCATTCCTCAGGTAGCAAATACTTAACAAGGCTCTCTGGGCTTTGTGAAAAGGAAACATGCTGTGATGGGGACTAAAGGTTTCAGCCTCTGGAAGAGTTGTGACTTTTTGTGAAGGGTGATAACACCTGAGGGACCTAGCTGATTGACATCTTGAATTTGCCATTTCCATTTAACTTAGAAGTCTCCTGTGCTCTACCCATCTTCTCATAAAGGCCATCTCATTTCAGCCAATGCATGAGAAGTGAATCTAGAGGAAGGATAATGGTATGATCCTATGTCATTTATTCATTAGCTACTAGATCCAAGTAACAGGTGAACTCTAGCTTTTAAAAAGTGGGAAAGTGATCATTTCAGCAACATTTTTATCCTAGAAATATGATTGCTCAGTCTGGCCATGTCTAGGTGTCATCAGGCTTCTAAGCCTGATATTTATGATTAGAAACCTCTAAAAACATAAGCCCCATGGGATCATAAGAGTCTAGGAGCAACTGTTAGATGTTATGAATTAGATTTTCCAGAGGTTTATGCTCTAGGCCCCACTCAAAAGAAGTGTAACTATGGGTGACAGTAAATAAGGGTCATCAGGAAATCTAGATTGTGAATGTGGGTTCTCTAAGAGAAAAGGTTTCTTTTTCTGACCATGAGGTATCAGTATCTTTTTTGAGGGCAGGGCTATGAGGGTAAGTGACTTACCCAGGGTCACACAGATAGCAAGTCTCAAGTGACTGAGGCCAGATTTGAACTCAGGTCCTCCTGAATCCAGGACTGGTGCTTTATCCACTAAACCACCTAGCTGCACCCCCAGAGTATCAGTTTCTTAGTCTAGCCTGTGTTCATAATTATCTGGATTCTCCCCATATATTGTATTTCCCAAGCTTGACTGAGGATGTACCTTATATTTTCTTATAGCTGATCTGTCACTCTGTCTCTCATTTGGAGGGATATGATCTGATTTAGAGCTTCTGCCATAGTGGTCTCAGCACTGTCAATATTATGTCAATGTATGTAACAAGTAGAGTGATACCACATGCTGGAGAGTTACTGTAGGAAAGCTCCGCCATGAGGAGAAGGTATCTGAGGGCAAGCCATGTGGCTTGGGAGATCAGTTTCTTGGCATCAGGAAGTGATGTTTGATGTTTTGGTTTTTGAGGAGAGGTTTCTGGGAGGAAGAAGGAAGCATTGGATCCTTTTTGTTCCTGACCTCACCATGGCAAGTTGGATGATGGGGTCTCTTAGAAATAGATTTTTACCTTTCTCTCTGATCATTAGATCCTAATGCACTTTAATAAATGCATAAAAGTCTAAAATCTTGCTAAAGCTTTTAATTTATTGGTGACCAATCATTAGATTTTTTAGACAGTATAGCTACATAGCAACTTTACATGTAGTAGTGATTCCATGAATAAGTGGAGCCTCTTTTAGGTCTCTTCCCACCAGCTTATGGCAGTATGAGTTTAGGTAGCTCTGTGGAAGGATGGTCAAGGCATACTGAACTTTTTACCTGATGAAAGTGAAGTGGTTCTTAATAGTCTCACCCAAAAGAATAAAGAAAAAGTCATTAGTAAGGTCAACAATGTGATGCCACTTATTAGGGAATTTGGTCCTTCATGTCAAATTGAAAAGGTAAAGATGGCTGTTATAATGGGTGTAAAAACTTTATTGAGCCACCTGTATGTCATTATAAACTGTCAGGAACCATTCACCTTTCTCATGAACCACATAGGATTACCATAGCAAACTTCTCTGGCTTCTTTTCATACATATTACTAAGGAAGAAAACTATTTTACCTGACTTGGCATCTAATGTTGGATGATATTTACATGAAATGGCCCAGGAAACTCCAAGATTTTCCATTTGACCCTAACTATAATAATTGTGATAGAGGTTATTAAAAAGATCTCTACAAAAGGTTCCTCCTCTTCCCCCCACCCCCATGGAAATCTAGGTACACTAATAAACCAATTGGGACTTCCTTGGTTTGACAGTAGGCTGGCTTCTACTATCCAGAAGCCACTTACATGCAATTGGATTAGTAAGAATAATATAGGCTTGAGTGGGCCTCGGACTTTTGTTGTCCTGGAGCTAGATACCCATGATATAGTTTTACTAGCAAATCCGTAAGTTGATTATTGATTACCACTTTATCCATTCAATGTTTTAGAAGTCACACTCAAAGCTCCCTCTAACAGAGGACGTCATCACCCTCTGCCTACTTAGCAGGGTGATACCTGGCATCTTTAGAGCACCTATTTATACCATCAGCCACATATGAATGGCCACTATGGATGTTCTAATTATTTCCCACTCAAATTTTGCCAGTTGATCTGGCAAGCCTATGTGGAAGTGCTATGGCAAAGGCCCTTAGGTAAAGACAATGGAATTTAGGTGGGAACTCTTCCAGAAGATAGGATCAATTTGCCCTTGACTGTGGTCATAAAGGAGTGGTTGGCCATGGAGGTGGGGTGGAGTAAGAGACACAATCTATAAAACCCATTTCTTTTATGAAATTAACTCTCCTTGCAGATTCCTTTGGGGAATTCCCTTTGGCCTACTACTAGAACACATTTTTTCAAGGGAGATATTTATATTAATTATTTCAGTCACCTAGAAAAAGATAAAACACAGTCCCCATCTGGAATTTCTAGAAAATTTAAGAGCTTTTGCAAAAGTAAGTCTACTGTGAATTCTCCAGGCCAAAGGAACTCAACCATAGGATTGAGAACATTTGAAGAGAACCAAAGAAAGAAACTACAGGATGTGCCCATTAAACTACAACCTCACTATTCATTTTACTAATGACTCAGTTGTTAATTAACTTTCTCAAATACTATACTCTCTTCTTTTCTCTCCACTGCTTCCCTCTCTATCACACACACACAGAAAGTAAGGAACTATGAAAATTATAAAATGATGTGATTAAAAATAAAGTATCACTTGAAATAACAAATACTGGTATAAGTGCAGGTAAGTAAAAATCAGTAGATAGCAAAAACAAAGAGAGGTCGGTGAGAAAGGGACACTAGAGATGCTGGGGGGCGGACTGACAAAGCAAGTAGAGAAGAAACAGGGAGGTCGACAAATGAAGGGGGCTTGGAGTTAGAAGAGAGGAGCGGAGCAGTAAAAGCGCAGAGGAGCTAGAGTGAAGGAGAAAAAGAGTGAAAGTTGGAGAAAACTAGAGGCGAACAGGTACAAGCAGCATACACTCAGGCAAGAGGCAGCAGAGGTGGCAACAACCCTTATTATATTAAAAACAGTCAGGTCTCTTATAACTTTGCATTTCTTATCTCTTACATTTATTTTTACAAATAAACCCTGATTTGATTATTTAGTTAAGAGGCTTCTTAATTGTTTGCTTATCAATTTGGGAGCAGAGCAGTGTGGAGAAATTTTTTAAAGGCCCTAACAGATTGGTTTAGGAAATTAACAGCCAGTCAAACAGTCAGTCAAACCACCACAAATTAGGCCCCTAGATTAGGCCCTGCAGTCAGATTAGCCCCAAGTAAATTAAAAATATTTTTACAGTAAGAAAGTGACAATATCAGTTAGAATCCAGGAAACACTAAAAAGAAAATCCATTAGACATTATATTTAAGGATTTAATTAGAGAAATTATTCTAAAGTGGGCAGGATCAGGAAATGATGTATTTAACATACATAGAACATGTAATAGACATCACAAAAATTTTAACTATGATTCACTCATGCTTGTGATTGTTAAAATATAAAATTTTAGAGACAAACCAATTATTCTACTATTGAGAAATAAAAACAAATTATACTTATAGAAATAGGAAAGAAACATGACTTCTAATATTAAAGTAAAAATATTAAAGTTATAAAACTATGTACTAAAACAATCTAAAATTACATACCCTAAAAATCTGATCACAACTTGAAAACAGGAATTTATAGACAAATAAAACTTAAAATGAAATTATAAGCACAAATCTACAACTAAAACTAATGACATCAAAGGATGAAATTCAAGTTGATTTGATATAATTAAAAATTTTGTTATGTTTTAAGCATTTTACTACTATAATAGGCTTTTAAGATGGATATAGATATGTTGATAGTTATAAGACACTACACGAATTGGGGAAAATATGACTGGAGCAGCTGGAGGCTGCTGGACTAAATCTGAAGGTTAGTTTAAAGTGGTGGTGGGTTCTCCTGCTTTGGATATCTTCAATCAGAGCTCCCATAAGTAAAACCAATTCAGTTGACCCTGGGAGGTGTAACGATTGGAATAATGCCACCTGCTGGATACTTACTGTAGAAGAGTTCTGCCCATGAAGCAAAGGTCTTTGAGGGCAAGACCAGGCTTCAGGAAGTGACGCGGACTAGTGGGAGGAGGAAGGAAGAGACTGGCGCTCAGGCTCGCTTTTCTTTCCTCTGGACTCTGGCGGAGAAGGGAGCTAGAAATGCGCTCTCCCTTTAATAGATAGGAATCTAGGCCTTTCTCTCTCTCTTTACCAAATTCTTATTCTCCTTAATAAATGCTTAAAAGTCTAACTCTTGCTAAAGCTTATAATTTATTGGCGACCACTCATTAGATATTTTAGACAGTTTAGCTAGAATTTTAGCCCTTTAACAGATGGCTGACCACGAAGAGGAAAGCTAACCCTCAGTCTTCTTCTGATCTGCTGGTTGGGTAAGAAATTTCCCCTCCCTCTCCCTTTAACTGCTAAGTACTGGTGTACTGGCTGTGTTTTTCCTTTGAATTTTTTCGAATGGACCTTTTAAACTCCCTAATTATCCTATTTTTGATTTTAGTCTGTTTAACCAGACAAATGGGAGATAAGATCATGTTAATGCTTTGTTTTTGTGGATTTTCTATTTTTCTTTTTATTTTTGTTAGAAGAGCCAGCAACTTACTCACACAAGGAAATATCTCTCCCTCTCCCAACCATGCTTTTTCAGAGAAACCTGAAGAGATTCCTGCAGCTTTTCCCAGTTCTAACAGTAATTGTTGCTCTAATTTTGCATGCCTGGAGGCAATGACCCACCCTCTAGAAGCTTTTAATCCCCTAGCACCTGGAGGCAAAGTGGGGGAAGAGGAATCCAGGCCTGAGTTCAAAATCAAGTCTGATTCAAATTGCTCTGGTCCCTCCCCTCCTCTCCAGACCCCACCCTCTACTCCTCCCATGGCCAAGCCCATTGCTTCCCGGGCCTGGGAAGTCCAGAGATCTAATGCTCATGCGCAACTTTCTCTAACTACATTTGCAGCTTCAGGCTCAGCCCTTCCCCAGCCTGGCTGTGCTTCTGAGACAACCTTAGAAAGCCCTTTAAATTCCAGATATGCTCGTTTTGTTGATAATTTTGCTAACCTGCTTTTGTCTTTCATTAGTAATCTTATAAAGCATTTGTATGATGAAAAGACTGACAGACAATATAGAGGGGTTAAAGAAGAAAAATTTAAGCTGTATAAGAATGACAATCATCAACATAGTTCAAGACTCTGCTTCTTTTGCCATGGAAGGGTATATATTGTACAGAAATGTAAAAGTAAGGGGCAAGGTATTGATATGAGTGTTGGGGATTTTAGATATCGGAATCAAAAGTGTTCTAAATTCACTCAGATTATTAATAGTATCAGTTCAGAGGTTACATAGGATTTCTATACTATTACATATACATTTTGAAATTAATGGTATGGGTTTATTTTCATAGAGATTTTCATGCTTTTGAGATTGTGTTTTATACTTAGTTTTTAAAACAAGGAGAATATTTGTAAAAGCTTTTTATAGTCATGTGATCAAGTTTATATTTTATAATACTCTTATTAATATTAAGTTCATATTCATTTAGATTTCCCTAGTTTGAATTTCATTGTCTTTTATTATTCCACGTGTATTTTCTTCTATTCATTCATCTATCTAATTTTGAAACATGGTTTTGATTTCATAATACAATGTTAATTCTAGGAGTATTGTGCTCCCATATTCTGAGTTATTTGTTTTTGCTATTTTTTCTCAACTGATTATTTGATCAAACTCTTTAAAGCATTTCCTTGGCAAATTGGTTGCCAAGGCAAGTGTAAATTGATTCTAGAAGTATTATTTTTGATAAGCATATTCCAAAAAAAAAAAAAAGAGGGGAACATTTGTAAAAGTTGTCTTTGAGATTGTGTTGTGCTTTAACTTGTATTTAAATATGTTCAGATTTTTCAAAAAAGTAATTGTATGCTAAGTAAAAAAAGGTATTATTTGAAATTGTTGCATAATTATATATTATATTCTGAGTCAAGATGTATTCACATTTTTTGCAATCATTTATTATCCTCAATTTTTAAATCCATATGAGACTTGGATTATGGGAACTTATCATTTAAGACATTAATTGCCTTTATTCTGAGTTATCAGATGCCAGTTGGCCAAGATGCCATCCAATCACAAGAGGAATACATGCAAAGAGCAGACATTGAACTGTTACATGAGGGGAGACATGCACGAAGTTAAGGTATGGCCGAGGGAACGGCTTTTGACAAATGTTGAGGTTGGATTCTCTTGGTTTAATATTTATTTTATTTTTCCCCACAATATTGTACAGATGGCTGGAAGTATTCATCCCACCCATCTCACTTCTACACCTGGCTTCTATGCTCCCTCCTATATGCCTGATGCCATGGACATCTCAATCCCATGCATCTGATTAAGTCTGACTCAGTTTCTTCCAATATGTTCGGTGGCTTGGACATATATTCCATCCACCTATTTTAAGCCTGGCATACTGTATGAGCAGTACATATTGCTCAAGTGTGGGAATGCTCATATCCCATCATTTCTCTGTTCTTTTATGGTAACCCCCATAATTATCTCAGGTGTCATGATAAATACAGTGTTGAATTTGGCCTTGACACCTGTTACCAATTATATTAGATTTTTTAATTTCTCATAATGGCATGAGGATAATTAGGCAGATGATGCAAAAAGTGATGAAACAAAGATAAAAAATTTATTTTTAATAATTAATATCGCAGCAATTATCTTCTCAATTACCCTCCATAAGGGGGGGACTATAGTAATATTATAATTTTAAAGAATGGTTCAATTTTTGTTTTATTATATGTTTCATGTGTAACAACTAAGATTCTGAATTCCCTTAGACATGTTTTTGAGAACTTTCATTGTTTGATTTGATTATTGACAAAGCTATTTTAAAGTTGTGTTAAGCTCAATTTTGTAGGAAATTTCCTGGCTGATTACCAGCATCCATACCTCAACCCCTGAAAAGACTTCCATTCCACGACTACACCTAGAGGACATCTGAGAAAAGACTTTCAGAGACTTTAAATGAACAGTTTTGATTTGTTTTTGTTGTTTTTTTTTCTCTTTCTGTTATAATATACACCATCTGTAACATGTATTCTCTGCAGAGGCCCTCCCTTTGCAAGACCAATGTCAAAGCGTCGGTTCATGAGGACAAAAAAAAAAAAATCGCCCCTCTGGACAAAACTTTCCTCTCTTCCTTTTCTATATTGTTGTTCACATATTATTAGTTAGCAATAGTTATTATATTGTTTTTACTGTTCCGTCAAGGAAACATTTTGTTTCTTGAGGAACAACAGGGGGGACTGTAACGATTGGAATAATGCCACCTGCTGGATACTTACTGTAGAAGAGTTCTGCCCATGAAGCAAAGGTCTTTGAGGGCAAGACCAGGCTTCAGGAAGTGACGCAGACTAGTGGGAGGAGGAAGGAAGAGACTGGCGCTCAGGCTCGCTTTTCTTTCCTCTGGACTCTGGCGGAGAAGGGAGCTAGAAATGCGCTCTCCCTTTAATAGATAGGAATCTAGGCCTTTCTCTCTCTCTTTACCAAATTCTTATTCTCCTTAATAAATGCTTAAAAGTCTAACTCTTGCTAAAGCTTATAATTTATTGGCGACCACTCATTAGATATTTTAGACAGTTTAGCTAGAATTTTAGCCCTTAACAGAGGTATGTACATTTTATAGTGGAGTACAGGGGCCCTAGTCACAGTTCCAGGCTAGAAAAAGAGTGTTTTATGATTGTTCACAGACCAGAGCACTGTCAGTGACCACAGGTCTGCTCGGATCATGCCACCTTGGAAGAACTTGCAGATCCCCAGAACTAGCTCTGACCAAAAAAAAAAAAAAATCCTTTAGTCATTAAAAGGGTGTTGTCTCAAACAAACTGAGGCTGGAGAAAGAACTTAATTTAGAAAGACCACTGTCACCCACTGCCTCCTGAGTCATCTCCAGCGATCTTAACTTTTGCCTAGCCACTGGACTCCAGTGACTCTGTGGAACATAATGAGGCTCACTTAAATCCAATTCATTGCCTCACTTAAATCCAATTCATGGGCAAGTCAAGACATTGCCTCATGATATTATTGGTCCATGGAGGAAAAATGAACAGAATGGGGTATATAATAGTTCATAAATGTAATAGAAACAAACTAGAATTCGGGATAAAGTGTGCATCATGATTTAGGAAAAGGGAAAAAAATAGACCCATATTTATTCATAAAAATGCCTTTAAAATAGGATAGAAACAATGGCATCAACAAAGGAAGGGGGAAAAGAAGCTGATAACATCAAAGATTAGGCTCTTCTCTCTAAAATAAAAAGGAAGTTAATCATGAAAACAAATAAAAATTATTTTATCTGCTAATTATAGAGGTAAAGATGAAAAATTTAGATAATATAGAAACCAATAAGAAAAAATAACACAATAAATTAAATTTATAATTTGTAGTAATTAATGTGAATAATCTGAAATATCTGTCAAAATGAGTTTCAGAATGTATTAAGAAACAAAGCCTATTACATATTGCTTTCAATCATTTTTAATATAAATTCATATTTTTTCCAAGTAGATGTAAAACAATTTTTAACATAAGGTGTTTTTTTTAATTTTGAGATCATCCCCCCCATACCTTCTTGAGAAGGCAAGCAATTTGATAGAGATCATACATGTGCAGTTATGCAAGAAATATTTCCATATTAGCCATGTTGTTAAAAAAAATCCCAGACCCTCCCTCCAGTAAATATGAGAAAAATAAAGCAAGTAAAACAAGTATTCTTCAATCTTCATCTAGACTCTATCAATTCTTTCTCTGGAGGTGGACAACATTTTTCATCATACGTCCTTCAGAATTGTCTTGGATCTTTGTACTGCTCAGAATAGCTAAGTCATTCAGAGTTGATCATTAAACAATATTTCTGTTACTATGTATAATGTTCTCCTGGTTCTGATCACTTCACTTTGCATCAGTTTATATGGTTCAAGTGGTACCAATCTTCCCAGGTTTTTCTGAAACTATCCTGCTCATCATTTATTCTGGCACAATAGTATTCAATCACAATCATATACCATAACTTGTCCAACCATTATCCAATTGATGGGCACCCCCTCATTTTCCTATTCTTAACCATCACAAAAAAAGAGCTGCTATAAACATTTTTGTAGATATGTGGCTTTTTCCTTTTTTAATCTCTATGGGATACAGGCCTAGTAGTGGTAATGCTAGGTCAAGGAGTCTTTAGAGTTTCATAGTCCTTTAGGCATAGCTCCTAATTGCTCTCCAGAATGATTAGATTTGTTCAAAACTCCACTAAAAGTGATTTAGCGACTAATTTTCTTGCATCCCCTCTAACATCTGTTATTTTCCTTTTCTGTCATATTAGCCAAGCTAATAGGTTTGAGGTGGTACTTCAGAGTTGTTTTTATTTGCGTTTCTCTAATCAATAGTGATTTAGAGTATTATTTTCTACAGATAGCTTTGATTTCTTCTACTGAAAACTGCCTTTTAATATCATTTGACCAATTATCAATTGGGGGTTGACTCATAGTCTCATAAATTTGACTCTGTTCTCTATATACATGAGAAATGAGGTCTTTTTCAGAGAAACTTGCTGAAAAAAAATCCCCAGTTTTCTGTTTTCCTTGTAATTTTGGCTGCCTTGGTTTTGTTTTTTAAAAAATCTTTTAAATTTAATGTAATCAAAAATATCCATTTTATATCCTGTAGTGATCTCTGTCTCCTGTTTCATCCTTAATTCTTTCATTTTCTATAGATCTGACAGTTAAAATAGTCCATACTTCCCTTTGCTTATGATATCATCATTTATGTTTAAATCATTTGGATCTTATCTTGGTCTATAGTGTGAGATGTTGATATATACCAAGTTTCTGCCAAATTGCTTTCCATTTTTCCCAGTAATTTTTGTCAAATAGTGAGGTCTTGTCCCTAAAGTTTGGATTTTTACATTTATCAATCACTAAATTACTATTCAATACACACTTACTGCTGTGTATTGAAAATTTTAATGCAAAAATATTTGACTTCATCATAATTTTGAGGTTTATATATAATATATCATACAATTTTCAGGTGTATGATAAGCTAGAATAGCAATATCCAAGGAATTCAATTAAAAATATTAAATGATAGAAATGAGGACATTTCATAATTGGTGTAAGGAAAAATGAAAAAAAAAGAACAATTGTCATTCTAATACTCACAAAACAGTTAAATTCATAAAAACAAATATTTTAATGCATACTTTCAAAGAATGGCTTTAATTCTACAGGAAATAATAATCCCTAGAGATTATCATTTAGTTAACATATTCAATTAAGAATCCTTATATAGCATATTATGTAAGATAAAACTAATGGACTAAAAAGAGAAATTGGGCCAATTCTTATGTGTCTATTAGCCATTTCTCTGGTCATGTTACATTTTCTGCTGCTATTCTAACAGGCCTAATTGAGAATGACATTTTCTTCTTTCCTATTATCATATTTTTAAATGGTTTCCACACTTTGATATTATATATTTCCAACATAAATGCTACAAAAATGATCCCCCCCAGAACTACAGCTGTTGTAGTGGCAATAAGAAGTCTTCCTGGAAATGGAAGTGGTACTTCATCTACATAGATCTGAAACAGAAAGAAAAGGCCTTTAAGATCAGTAATTCAATTAAAGCCAATAGTTTCCTCTAGGTTCTCACTTACTGGATGTAATAATAATAGATGACACTGATATAGTTTGTAAGTTTGTTTTTTTTAATAGATTTTTACATACAATCTCATTTGAGCTTCAAACAAACCTATGGAGGGACTTTAGGTATATTTGTCTCTAGTATTATCCCTAGGTTTCCACAAACCTCTCTGTTACACAAGAGACAAGCTATAAAGAACAATATTTGTGCTTTCCAGCCTCTTCTGGAGTCTACAGAGAAGCTGTACATGGTGGTTGAGATGCCTGGAAGTAGAACCAAGCAACAGGTGCTGACAAGGTAACATTGTAAGTATTGGGGTGCCTGATCTATAAGGAGGACAATGATTCTCAATATTTTTTTTTTTTTGCAGAGCAATGAGGATTAAGTGAAAACAATGATTCTCTTAACATTTCCCTATTCATGGGACTAAGGAGTGAAATCTTATTCCCTCCTTCCATTTGAGGAGTCTTGCTCATGCTGGAAAAACAGGGGAGTAGGGAAGAATCCATAGGAAAGATCAGGAAAAGAAGGGGGCTGGAGATGGAGAGTAAAAGTTAATAAGACTATCTTATCAAGAGTAGAGTTTTGCCTGTTTTCATTTTTTAAATGTATATTATGGCAACAGTTATTATACTCAGTGTTTGGATCAATAGTTAAACAGAGGTAAGAGTAATATATAATGCTATATAATGTGGGGTAGAGGTAGTACCAAAATATAGTAATTTCAATTTTCTATGATGAATTCAGGTCTAGGATTTAGGGCATCAGTAGAATTTCTGAGCCAAATGTCTCTGTGAAGCTCTGTCTCACTTAAATCCAATTCACATACAAGTCAAAACATCACCCTAAGTGATGTCATTGGTCCTCTTCAACAATGAAGGACCACCACAAACAACTACAAAAATGAGCCAGACATAAAACTGTAGCCATAAGAAGGAGAGTAGCCCAGTCATCTGCAGTCTTAGACTGCCCTTTTGTGGTATCTTTTTCTTTAAACCCTCCACATTTCTGAATTTCCCTATTATTGCAAAGGGAACCACCATTATCCCAGATTCTCAGGCCCACAATCTCAATAGAATTCTGGATTCCTCTTACTCTCCCCATATATGTCTCCTCTTTAATACTTACAATTCTTCATAGCACAGTCCCTTCCTACCATTCTGGTCCTCTAACATCCTATTTCCCTCCATATACTTTACAATACAGCCAAATTGGCCTACTTGGAATTCTTCTAATACAATAATCTTGTCTCCCACTGTTGTGCATTTCTTATTAGTTGTCTTTCATTGTTTTGAATGCTTTGCCCCCATGCTTCTTGCTGTTAATTTTTTGTGGCTTCTGTCAAAACCCTGATCCAATTCTACCCTCTATAAGAGGTCTTTCCTGTTTCCTCCCACCTCCATCACTACCCCTTCTTTTCCCCTCACCCCCCACACTTATATCCAGTTACTGGTGCAATATCCTTTCAGATTATCTTCATCTACTTTGCATAATGCCTTTTATGTTCCTAGTTATTTAAAATTATTTTGAAGCTACATTCTTTTTTTTTTTTTTGTGAGGCAATTGGGGTTAAGTGACTTGCATAGGGTCACACAGCTAGTAAGTGTTAAATACCTGAGGCCAGATTTGAACTCAGTTCCTTCTGACTCCAGGGCTGTGTGCTCTATCCACTGTGCCACCTAGCTGCCCCTGAAGCTACCTTCTTAAGATCTTTATCATCTGTTCTTTTGAATTATTTATTTATTTATTTGGGGAGGGGAGATCAGCCTTCATTTCTTTTAAATTCTAACTTTTGCTAGGATATTCTAATCAATGATGAAAACTATATTTTTTCTTCCCTGTAATTTTGCCATGTTCATTTTGTATTTTGGTAATTTGATTTTCTTCTTTTTCTAATGGAGTTAGCAAAAGGTTTAACAATTTTCTTAGTCTTTTCAAACAACCAGCATTTAGTTTCTGTTCATCAGTTCTATAGTCCTTATTTTCTAATTCATTTTTCCATTAATTTCCCAGATTTTCATTTTTGTTCTTATTTGGGGTTTAGTTTTGTATTTATTTGAATTTTCTAATTTAACACATAATTTTAATATTTAATTGCATGTTAAGTTCATTAATATTCCCTCTTTATATTTCATTAACATGTTTTTCAATTGGCAAAGAGGACAAAGACTTCAAAGAGAAATTGTTAGGGAGGCTTCAGAAAGACAGGCTAACTGATACATTGTTGGTGAGCCTGTGAATTGACTGGCTATTCCAGAAAGCAATTTGTAATTAATCCTAAAAAAGTGATTATGAGCTTTAAGCCAGAGAGCATACTGCTATATAAATAGCCTAAGAATACAAAAAGCAGAAAGAAAGGTCCCATGCTCAGGTTCTCCTGGATCCAGCATGAGTGCTTTGTCCACTGTGTCACCCAGCTGTTCCATGATGACATCTTTAGGGTAAAATTAAAGGGTGAGAGGATTGCACTGGGGGAGGGAGGAGGGGAGAGGTAGAATGGAGAGAAATCCCACATGAAAGAAACAGGAAAGGGTTTATGGAGTGGGGGAAGAGATGGGGGAGGAGCTGGGAAGTGAATGAGCTTTACAATTATGATAATTGTCTTAAAGACCTTAATCTCATCAGAGTAGGCTCAAGGAGGGAATAGCTTACACACTCAGTTGGGTGGAGTAACCTACCTAACCCTGCAGGAAAGTAGGAAGGGAAGGGGATAAGGAGGGAGTGATGAAAGAAGGGAGGAGAGAGTAGGGGAGGGTACAGTCAGAAGCAAATCTCTTTTGAGGAGGGATAAGGTGAAAGAAGATGGATAATAGAGTAAATATGGAGAAGGGAATAGGATGGAGAGAAACAGTTAACAATAGTAACTGTGAAGAAGAGAAAAGGAAAAAATTGTACAAAAATATTTATAGCAACTCTTTGTGGTGGCTAAGAATTGGAAATTGAAGGAATGTCCATCAAATGGCGAATGGCTAAATAAGCTGTGGTATATTATTGTAATGTAATATTATTGTGCTATAAGAAATGACAAGTAAGATGATTTCAGAGAAACCTGGAAAGACTCATATGAGCTTATATATAGTGAAGTGAGCAGAACCAGGAGAACATTGTACACAGTGACAGCAGTATTGTTCTATGAGCAACTACTGTCAGCAATACAATGATCCAAGACAATCCCAAAGGATTAATGATGAAACATACTATCTACCTCCAGAGAAAGAACTGATGAATTGAACACAGACTGAAACATCCTATTTTGTGCTTTCTTTTTTTACATGTCTTTTTTTATAAAAATGACTAATATGGTAACATTTTACATTAAAAAAAGAAAAAGAAAAAGAAAGGTCCCATATACATTGAACATTCTTGGAGGCAATTTTTTATAGTAACAAAGAAATAGAAACAAAATAGAAACCCATCAATTGGGCAGAAATGATGAGTGATAAAATTTCACAGATACTTGGAAAGATTGATAGTACAAAGTGAAGGTGCAAAGTGAAGTAACCAGGAAAACAATATCCACAATTTGGATTACAACAATGGTAAACTACAGCGTAACTGGGAAAACAGTACATACACACATACACACAATAATATATACTATATATGGTATAATATATATGTATATATATAATATTAGAGAGAGAGAGACTACAACAATGTACAACAACACAAATTGAAAATTCAATAATTATAATTATCAAGCTTGTCCCTGAGGAGAAAAATATACCTTCTTCCATTCTTTAAAGACGTAGTAAAATATAGGCATAGAATTTTGTATATACTATCAGACTTGGTGGATATGATAGATAATTTTGCTAAGCTATTTTTCAAAAACTCAAAAACATTTTGAGGACAATTAGAAGGCATTGGACCCTGCATGGTGGGAAGCACTATATTTGGAAAAGATAATGTAAAAATTAAGACTATTAATAATTTTTAAAAGGTTAATAATCTACAATGTAAGTGGCAGGTATGGAGGAACTGTTCAAGTTGGATATTATATGGTGGATAATTGAGAAAGCATACTCTAGGTTAATGCAAACTCCCTGAGTGGATTTCCCTCCTCTTACATGTCAGTACCAACAATACAAAAACAAAAACAAAAACTAATAAAGCAAGACAAGACCAATGTATCACAGCAACAGTAAGTGATAGCTGGCTAAAAGATTGGATTTATCTTTCAGCACAGCAGACGACCTTGCCTTCAGGTTTTTATTTAAGAAGAGAAATGTATGGTGGGAGGAAGAAGAAATTAGGTAACTTAAAATAGGTAGAGGAAGGCAGGTCACATATTTGTGGTTGCAGGCAAAATTGTTATACATACTGTGCTTATTTACATGGATATGTTAACTAGGGGTATAAGTATTCCTAATTTTCCCTTTTATTTCAATGTGGTTTAATGGATAGAGTGTTAGGTTTGGAAGGATGTTCAAATTCCACTTGAGACATTTCTCAAGTTGATTGTTCATCATTAAAATGAGGATTGTTGTTTTTGTTGATTAGTCACATCTGACTCTGTGACTCCATTCAAGATTTTCTTGGCAAAGATACTGGAGTAGTTTGTCATTTCCTTATCTAACTCATTTTACAGATGAAGAAACTGAGGCAAAAAAGGTTAAGTGATTTGCCCAAGGTCATACAGCCAGCTCCCTGAAAATGAAAATATGGAATTATAATGGCTATAGTAAATACATCACAGGATAGTTGTAGGAGTCAAATAAGTTTGTAAAGTGATTTAAATGCTATTGTTGTTCAGGCATTCAGTCATGTCCAACTCTTTACAACCCCAGGGACCCTAGCATGCCAGGCCCTTTGATTCTCCATTATCTTCCAAAGTCTTTCCAAGCTTACATTCATTGTTTTCATGACATTATCTATCCATCTCATCCTCTGCCATCCCCTTTTCCTTTTGCCTTCAATTTTTCCCAACATCAGGGTCTTTTCCAATGAGTCCTATCTTCTTATTATGTGGCCAAAGTATTCAAGATCTTAGGGTTTTGGGGGTTGTTTTTTGGTTTGTTTTTTGTTGTGTGTGTGTGTGTGTGTGTGTTTTGTGTTTTTATGTGGGGCAATGAGGGTGAAGTGACTTGCACAAGATCACACAGCTAGTAAGTGTCAAGTGTCTGAGGTCGGATTTGAACTCACATCCTCCTGAATCCAGGACCAGTGCTTTATCCACTGTGCCACCTAGCTGCTTCAGCAGTTATCTTTATAAGTAAAAGAAATAAGGAGACAATAAATATCCTTTCCATATTCCTTTTACAACCTTAGACCTTTGTTCATTGTTGCATTCTAACTGTTGATTCTCAGTTTCCTGAGGAGAAAAGGAAGATGATCTGGTACTCCCATCTCTTTCAGTACTTGCCATGTTTTGATATGATTTACACAAAAGCTTAGCATCATCAATGAAACAGAAGCAGATATTTTTCTGCAATGCCCTTTCTTTCTCCATAATCCAGGGAATGTTGGCAATCTGGTCATTAGTTCCTCTTCCACTTAGAAAATCTGCCTGCCCTTCTGGTAAGCCTCAGTTCAAATATTGCTTGAAGATGAATTTGCAATGTGAGCACAATTATTCACTTAATTTGAACATTCTTTGGCTTTGTCCTTTAAGATTGGGATGTATTTAATGTAGTACCTTGTAATTAGGAGAAATAGAATTCATACTTAATGGGTTTTGTGTTTTTCTTTGTTTCCTTGGTTGCCATGGCTAAAGACTCAATAATCATAAAAAAGTGGAAAGATGTGGACTATCACAGAGGTGTTGGTCATGTGGCCTATGGATTCCTTGTGGTCCACAAAACTCCTGAGTATGGCCCATATTAGAAAATTAATTTATAAAAACTTATAGACATTTAAATTTATATGACTTTGTGTTTCAAAGTCAATATATAGCCTTCAGGGTTCCTTATGTATGGATTAGTGGCACCTGTTTCTATTTGAGTTCGATACCACTGGCCTCAAGGGTAGTTGTATTTTGAACAGGATGTAAGATCCAGACTCCAAGATTTAAGGGATTTATTTTAATCTGAGGAAAGATTTGTAAAATCTGGGGTAAGTGACCCCAGGGCAAATATTTTGTTTCTATTTTTTATTTTTGGTGGGGCAATGAGGGTTAAGTGACTTTCCCAGGGTCACACAGCTAGTAAGTGTCAAATGTCTGAGGCCAGATTTGAACTCAGGTTCTTCTGAATCCAGGGCCAGTCCTTTGTCCACTGTGCCACCTAGTTGCCTCTCTATTTTCTTCTATATTTTTTATTAATGGCACATAAAGGTATGTATCCTGCATTTATTAAATGAATATAAGTAATAGCATCAGAGTTCGAAAACATCTTATGACTAATGGGAATCTCAACTAAACAGATATTTTCCCCAGCACATTGGAAAACATGTTCCTCAAATACAAAATCCTGAATAAAAGTTTGACATATTTTTGTAAATTATTCTACTCTTGGTTTTAAAAAAATCATATTTCCTTTGGAAACATCTGAGATTTTAGTAAATTGCAAGTACAACTGAAAAGTGTTATATAACAGCCCACCAAAACGAATGTGACCTTACATTGCCTTAATATAACATCCATGACTGGGAACCTAACAGTACCACTGTACTATGTCTCAGTCATAGTACATGTAGAATACTGTACTTTGTTCTCTTCCATATTATCATCCTTTAAAGATTGTTACTTTATACTAAAATGGTCCTTTAGAGAAGAAGAGACAGGAGTGAAGGAAAAAAGTCGAGAGCTGAAGCAGGTTATTTTATAAAAACAATTAGATTTAGAATCAAGAGATTTCAGTATTGGTTCTGATACTTGTTAGCCGTGTGACCACAGGGAAGTGACATGATATCTCTGAGTCTCAATTTTCTTGTCTTTAAATTTGTGATATAATATGTTCATGGCCTTCCTCACAAGATAGCTGAAGGTGACCTTACAAATCTTAAATTTTTACATAAGTACTAGTAATTATAGATGCTAAATATAATTATTAATAATAGTAGTCTACATACCTATTTACCAGTTTTGTACTCATCTGTTAACACAGTAGCAAAGGGATCATCATTTCCCCAGTGTCTAGAATCACAATCATTGTTACTTTACTTCTTTCCCAAAGGAAGTAAAGGAACTTATGTCAATATTCTTATTAAATTTAATATAATAAGCAGTCATCCTTGCCCCATCAAGACCTAGAACATGTACCATACCTGAAACTCATCATAAAAGTTACAAAAAGTGACTCCAGGAATAACTACCACTCTGAAATGGAAGAGTTCAGAACCCTAGAGAAAAAATACACAGAATAATTAGCAATAAGGTTCATCACCAGCATTTAAATACATTTGTAATGAAAGAGTCAAATATTAATACTATTTTAAGCATTGAATTATTACATTCAATATTCTAAGAACTAAAGGAGAACCTTTCTTTAAGATCTCTTCAAGCAGAGCTTATATTACATAAAAATAATAACAATTAATGATAATGATGATAAACTCTCAAAGTCCAATCCATCATTTATGTAATGAAGGGGGATTCATTTTGATTTTTCTCAACAATGATCTCATCTTCAAATTATACCACAGTGCATTGCTGGATAGTGCTAACAAATGGCAAAAAAGAGAATGACAGCTATTGTAGGAGGATATGAAAGTCTGGAAGAATGCTGACGCACTAATCATTTGGGTTCAGGCTACCCATTGCAAACTAGATTATCTCCTTAGCCAATGTGATGAAACTATTCACATGAATCTAGGACTATATGGGGTGATAAGAAATTGCAGGCTGACCATACTTGAAACCACTGTTATGATCAGCCTAACACTAAGTGTCACAGACATGAGAACCCTTTTTCATGTTCTGGTACTATAAGAAGGCAAACTATATCAGATCGAATATTTCTATCTGCTAGAAAATTTTCACCATGCATGGCACTGCCACCTAATATGGGCAAACCACAAGTACATGTGAAATGGAACAAAGACATGAATACTTTCTCTATGCACCAATAATGTAACATAGGAAAACTAGAAAAAAAAATCTCACAAGTTACAGTCAAGGGTCCCAGCTCCAAGTCACATCATTATGTATTGCTAATTAATATAGAACAACCATTTAAAAAAAAACCCTAACTTTATTCAAAAGCCTAGAACAGACAAAATAAGAGATGGAAGTGAGGAGCTAATGAAATCTATTGAGAGAAAAGTTGCAGATGCTAAATTCATTGAAAGACTTCATTTTGATCTTCTTGGTCATGTGACCACCAAACTAGCAGATTAGTCACTTTCTCAAAACCCCTTAATGGTCTAACCCTTCAAACAAAAAAGAATTATTTGCCAAATGTAGAACAATTGCAACAAAATCCACAGAATAAAGACTAGAGAATTCTAGTAGGGGAAAAATTCTTATGAATTAGCATAAAAAGATTCCTTAAAGAGCTGTTAGCACCCTACCCCCACCCCCAGCTTTGATGATCTTAAAGAAAGCACATAAACTGACTCATTGGCTTATACTTGGGCTAATCAAAGAATGTGTCCTCCTTCTACCTGACAATAAATAGCAGAAAATGACTTTGCCCAATCCTGTGAAGTGCAAGGGAGTGGCTCTAAAAACATGCTGCCTTCTGAATGGGCCTCAACCCAATGACTATAAAGACTGCCCCAAATAACCTACATACCATGCCAACTGAGAAAAAGAAAAAAAGAGCACCTTCTAGATGTATTTAGGTAGAAAGGTAGAAAGAATGCTCTACCTGGAGTCAAGAATATCTGAGTTCAAATCCAATTTTAGATACTTATTAGCTTTGTAATTTTGGCCAAGTCACTTAACCTCTATCTGCATCAGGCTCATTATTTGTAAAATGGAAATATTAATAGCATATACTCCCAGGATTCTTGTGATGGTAAATAAGATAATATTTGTAAAACATTTTGCAAATCTTAAAGCATTATATAAATATTACTTCTGCTCCTACTTACTCCTCCTCCTCCCATTACTATTGTTATTATTATTGTTGTTGTTATAAAAGGGATGAATTAGGACAGGAGGACAACATATGAAAAAGAATCAGGATGAAAAATACTTTATCTAGTAAGGGGAGGAGTATGAGGTAGATTTGCAGCTCTGTTAAAGATAGATGGGGCAGAAAGTGAGCAATGGGGGAGCATAAAAAAGACTGAAAGACCAAAGATCAACAGAAAAACTCTCAATAAAGACAGAGCAAAAGTAGAAAAATCAGCCAAGTTCATTCTAAAACCAATGGGAAGGATGAGTAAATACCCAAAGGGTATAAAAGCTCTATTAATATATATTAAGACAAGTGAAAGGGAACAAAAATCCCATGAAATATGGAATCCTATGTTTACAAGAATAAAAAACAATACTATGAAATTCAAGAATGATTCAAAAGAGAAATCTATTTAAAAAGGAATATAGATATTTGATACAAAATTCAAAACAAAGAAACCCTCTTTACATTAGAAAAAATGATTTCTTAATGGAGAATTTCTACAAAGTAGAGAAAACTAAATTAACTCATATGGAATCCAAATATATCAAAGGTGGAAGGTAATATGGCAGAAGAAAAAGAAATGACAACATTTAAAAGGACACAATTTTAGAGAAGTCAAGCGATGGAGCATTTAGAGAAGATGCACAGAGATAACAATGACCATGATTCTCCCAAAAAGAAAGAACAACAACAACAATAACAACAACAAAACCCTTAACACCATAATACAGCACATGGTAGAAAACTGCCCAGACCTTTTTAAACATAAGATATATAATGTCAAAGTTAATATCATATTAATAAACAAGGGAATGACTACTCCAAGGAAGCACTAGAAATATGAACATTTTCTTCACCCAAAAGGAAAAAAATAATTTATAAACATTTTTAGAACATGTGACAAAGAAGTAAAAAAAATGTATAGAAATACTTTTTTTTTTTTTTGCAGGACAATGAGGGTTAAGTGATTTGCCTAGAGTCATACAACTAGTAAGTGTCAAGTGTCTGAGGCTGGATTTGAACTCAGTTCCTCCTGAATCCAGGGCCAGTGCTTTATTCACTGTGCCACTTAGCTGCCCCCCAGAAATACTTTTAAAATAAGCAGACATGATTTCACTGAGCAATTGAAAGTTTTTACCCCTGGATTTGTTTAATATAAGTGTAAGTGACTTACTTCCAAATTCATCATATGAAACAATTAAGATTCAAGAGTATAATGAAAAAAGTCTTACATAGGAAATATCCTCACTAATTCAGTCCATAATGTATAAAGAATACAAAAACAAATTGTGAGCTATGCAAATGTGTTTGTGTAAATGGAGAGATTTATAGTGGTGACTAAGGACTAATTCAATGTTTTGGGGGCAGCTGGGTGGCATTGTAGATAGAATGTTGGACCTGGAGTCTGAAAGATTCTGTGAGTTCAAATCTGGCTTCAGACACTTTCTTGCTATGTGACCCCACTCAATCCTGTTTGCCTTATTTTCCTTATATGAAAAATGAGCTGGAGTAAGAAATGGCAAACCACTTCAGTATCTTTGACAAGAAAACTCAATAGGGTCATGAAAAGTTGGGCTCAACTGAACATAAGGAGAAATACTATGTTTATCTCTCAGACATTAAGAAAATAAAGACATTCCTGCATTCAAGGACCTCACATTCTACTAGGCACAAATATCACATATGTAGAAAAGCCCACCTATAGGTCAGATATAAAGACCCAGGGGTGCTAAGTCTGCTGTGGCAAGGCTGAAAGAAATTTATCTTCTTCTGTGTCATTTCCATTGATACAATTGTATCATCTTGTTACAATAATTAGAGAATTAGAGAAATACTATGGTCCAAAAGGTCCCTGTGATTCACTTTGTGGCTTTAGGGAGTTTATTTTGGATGAATAGTACCATTGCAATCAAGCCATTATCAGTGTACTCTGAATACATTCTCAACAATCAGGCCTTCAGATGGCTGGGGGAAGCTGTAACTGAGCCCCTAGTTAGGAAAATGACTTACATTTAGTCAGAGGTTTGGTACTGGCTTAATTCACATTTTTAGCTTCAGTTAACCCTTGTCCGTTTCATGTCTTACTTGGTTGCACTCCTCTGGACTTCTTCATCATGCCCTGGCTAGACACTTTCCCTTTCCCAAGCCTCTTTCAGCTTTATTTTCTGTGTTGTATTCCATCCATTAGATCATAAGATACTGAGGTCAGGGAATGTCTTTCTTATTTATATCTTAGCCCCTCATCACAGTACCTGGGATATAGAAACTTAATAAATGCTTATTGATTGACTGACTTATTCTGGAAAGATTCAAGTTGCTGGAAACATTTGGATAACAAACAACAACAAAACAGACAGGCAATAGGATGAAAAGTTGGAGAAAGAACAGATATTTTTCTTGAAACTTCCCTCAGTCCTTAAGTAAATGGGTACATTTGGTGGCATCAACCTGAATTTTCTACTCCAAAATGACTGCAGGGCTAATGGTACTCTTTTTTTCTGCCACAGCTCAGTCTTGTCTTTCACAGGTTGCATCTGGTGTGCTGGTTGTTTCTGCACCAGTTTTGCATTAATCCACTCCTTCTCTGCTTTCTGACACTTAAAATATCTGTCTTTGAAATAGTTCCTATCTTCTATAAAAGTTTCTCAGAGCTCACAACAAGATTGGATTGATTTAAAGAAGTATACAGTTCACAATCTGTTCACATTGCATTCTGATTAATTCAATTAAGACCTTTTTTATCTAATAAAGTGAGTTATTTTTACTATAGGATGTCATAATATGTAGATCGCCATCTTAACACTATAATATTTGTTTATGGTATTGAACTGACAGTCTAGGACTTTGGTGGGATGTCCATTATCCTCTCTACTATTTAACATAGTACTAGAAATGTTAGCTTTAGAAATAAGAGAAGAAAAAGGAATTAAAGGAATTAGAGTAGGAAAGGAGGAAACAAAACTATCACTCTTTGCAGATGATATGATGGTATACTTAGAGAATCCTAAAGAATTAACTAAAAAACTACTTGAAACAATTAACAACTTTAGGAAAGTTGTAGGATATAAAATAAATCCACACAAATCATCAACATTTCCATACATGACCAACAAAGCTCAGCAGCAAGAGATAGAAAGGGAAGTTCCGTTTAAAATAACTGTAGACAATAGAAAGTATTTGGGAGTCTACCTGCAAGACAAACCCAGGAATTCTATGAACACAATTACAAAACACTTTTCACACAAATAAAAGTAGATATAAACAATTGGAAAATTGTCAATTGCTCATGGATAGGCTAAGCTATTATAATATAGTAAAAATGAGAATTCTACCTAAATTAATTTACTTATTGGGATTGCCATACCAATCAGACTACCTAAAATTATGTTATAGAGCTAGAAAAAATAATAACAAAATTCATCTGGAAGAACAAAAGGTCAAGAATATCAAGGAAACTAATGAAAAAAATGCACAGGAAGTTTGGCTAGTCATACCAAATCTGAAGCTATACTATAAAGTGACAGTCATTAAAACTATTTGGTATTTATAAAATAAGAGTGGTGGATTAATGGAATAGGTTAGGCACAGGAGACAAAGTAGAAAATGACTATAGTAATCTTTTGTTTGATAAACCTAAAGATTCCAACTTCTGGGATAGGATCTCAGTATTTGATGAAAGCTGCTGGGAAAACTGGAAGATAGTATGGCAGAAACTAGGGATAGACCAACATCTTTACCATATACTAAAATAAGGTCAAAATGGGTACATGATTTAGACATAAAGGGTGATACCATGGAAAATTAGGAGAGGAAGGAATAGTTTACCTCTCAGATCTTTGGAAAGAAGAACAATTTATGACCAAACAAGAGATGAAGAATATTTTGAAATGCAAAATGGGTGATTTTGATTACATGAAATTAAAAAGTTTTTGTACAAACAGAAGCATTGAAGCCAAAATTAGAAAGGAAGCAGAAAGCTGGGAAATAATGTTTATAGCCAGTGTTTCTGATAAAGACCTCATTTCTAAAAATATATAGCGGGGGGTGAGGGGGAGAAGCTATGTGGCACAGTGGATAAAGCACAGGCCCTGGATTCAGGAGGACCTGAGTTCAAATCCAGCCTCAGACACTTGACACTTACTAGCCGTGTGACCCTGGGCAAGTCACTTAACCCTAATTGCCCCCCCAAAACAAACAAAAACAAAAACAATAAAATATATAGGGAACTAAATCACATTTATAAGAATAGAAGTAGTTTCCCAATTGAGAAATGGTCAGAGGATGTGAACAGGCAGTTTTCAGATGAAGAATTCAAAGCTATCTATTACCATATGAAAAAATGCTCTAAATCACTACTGATTAGAGAAATGCAAATTAAAACAAATCTGAGGTACCACCTGACACCTATTAGATTGCTTAATATGACAAAAAAGAGGAAAATAATAAATTTTGGAGAAGCTGTGGAAAAATTGGAACAGTAATGCATTGTTGGTGGAGTTGTGAACTGATCCAATCATTTTGGAGAGCAATTTTGAACTATGCCCCAAAGCCAGTGGGGGCTTTGCATACCTTTATACCCACTAATACCACTACTAGGTCTATGTCCTAAAGAGATCATAAAAAAAAGGGAAAAGGACCTACACGTCCAAAAATATTTATAATAGCTCTCTTTGTGGTGGCATAGAACTGGAAATCGAAGGAATGCCCATCAATTGAGGAATAGCTGTACAAGTTGTGGTATATGAATGTACAGACATATTAAAGTGCTGTAAGAAATGATGAGCAGATAGATTTCAGGAAAACATGGGAAGACTTGAGTGAACTGATGCTGAGTGAAGTGAGTAGAACCAGAACATTGTACACAGTAACAGCAACATTGTGTGACAATCAACTCTGGTAGACTTGGCTCTTCTCAGCAGTGCAAAGATTCAAGACAATTCCAAAAAACCCATGATGGAAAATGGTCTCCACATCCAGCAAAAAGAACTGTGGTTCTGAATGCAGATTGAACCATACTGTTTCTACTTTTGGTTTTTAGTTAGTTATTTTGAGGTTTTTCCTTTTTGTTCTGATTCTTTTTTTCATGGCAGATTGGTGAAGAGATATGTTTGATGTAATTGTACGTATATGGCCTATATCAGATTGCAGATTGAACCATACTGTTTCTACTTTTGGTTTTTAGTTAGTTATTTTGAGGTTTTTCCTTTTTGTTCTGATTCTTTTTTTTCATGGCAGATTGGTGAAGAGATATGTTTGATGTAATTGTACGTATATGGCCTATATCTTGTGGAGGGTGTAGGGAAGTGAGGGAGAAAAATTTGGAAATAAAAATCTTATGAAAAGAAATGTTGAAAACTATCTTTCCATGTAACTGGAAAATAATAAAATGCTTTTATTATTTTTTAAAAAGGAAGGAAAGCTTACTTGTCAGATCTATAGACAGGGGAAAATTTAAGACCAAAGATGAGATAGAGAACAGTATGATATGCAAAGTGGATCATTTTGATTACATTAAATTAAAAAGGTGTTGCACAAACAAAACCAATGCAATCAAGATTAGAAGGAAAGCAGAAATCTACAAAACTAATTTCATAGCCAGTGTCTCTGATAAAGACTTCATATCTAAAATATATAGATAACTGGATAAAATACACGACAACACCAGTTGTTTTCTAATTGAGAAATGATCAATGGATATGATCAGGCAGTTTTCAGAAGAAAAAATTTAAGCAATCTATAGCCATTTGAAAAAATGTTTTCAATCACTACTGATTAGAGAAATGCTGATTAAAACTACTCAGGGGTACCGCCCCATGCCTATCTTATTGGCTAATATGACAAAGAATGAAAATGATAAATGTTGGAAATGTTGGAAAATTTGAACACTAATGCACTGTTGGTGGAGCTGTGAACTGAGTCAACCATTCTGCAGAGTGATTTCGAACCATGCAGAAAAGGCTACAACAATGTTCATGCCATTTTACCCAGTATTACTGTATGCCAAAGAGTCTGTATGCCAAAAAGATTACAAAAAATGGGGAAAGGAGCCATATGTACAAAAATATTTATAGCTGTTCTTTTTGTGGTGGCAAAGAATTGGAAATTGATGGGATGCCCAACAACTGGGGAGTGGCTGAAGAAGTTTTGATCTATGAATGTAATGGAATATTATTGTGCTATAAGAAATAATGAACAGCAAGATTTCAGAAAAACCTGCAAAGAGTTAGATGAATTGATGCTGAGTGAAATGAATAGAACCAAGAGAACATTATACACAGTATCAACAACATTGTGTGACAGACTTAGCTCTTCTCAGTGTGAGATTTAAAATTGGATATTAGATCATAAATCTACCCTACTTAACCTTTCCCTTAATTTATCTCCCAGACTAGTAAATGGAAGAAGCTTCTGGTTTTCTAGATAGACCATTTATTGTATAGTAGTCACAAAGTGATGTTGATTAGAAGGATAGGAAAGTAGAAACACAATACAAATCGTCTTAAATCTAAGCTTAGTCTATATTCCATATAAAATTCACCAAAAGAGAAGGCCACCTTTGGGGAGAGAGAGACCGTCTGTGCAGCGCAGTCAGGAGACCAGCAGAGCAGGAAAAACCACTCACTTCCATTCTCTCCTTGCCTTTTAAGCTCGCACCCCGGAAGTGGAGTGCTAGCAGGCAGTCTGACGTGCGCAGCAGGCAGACTGGCGTGCGTAGCTCATGCCGTTGGTCTCCTCCCCGAAAGGGTGGTCCTTAAAAAAAACTGGCGTCTTTCAGTTATCCTAATCGACTGTTAAAAAACTTTCATATTTTTTTACCACATCAGAAATACAATGATCCAAGACAATTCCAAAAATCTCTTGATGAAAAATGCTTTCCACATCCAGAAAAAGAACTATGGAGTCTCAATAAAGATTGAAGCATACTATTTTCACTTTTGTTGTTGCTTTTTGGTTATTGTTGTTGTTGTTTTATTTTCTTGTGTTTTTTCCCTTTTGTTCCAATTCTTCTCTTACAACATAACTAATATGGAACTATGTTTAACATTATTGCAATGTATGATCTATATCAGATTTCTAGCTGGCTTCAGGAGTGGGGAGGGAAGGGAGGATGGGAGAAACATTTCAAAATCAAAATGTTACAAAAATGAATATTGAAAATTATCTTTACATATAATTTGAAAAAAATTAAGGTCTGGTAAAATGAAGAAAAAAAGAATAAACCATTATATTTAAAACAAAAAAAGTAATTTAGGCTCATAGAAGTTATATGACATGTCCAAGTTCACATTAATAAATACAAGTACCAAGGTTTGTTTTTTGACTCATTGGTGTGGCATTGAGTGGCTCTGGACAGGTGACAAGATTTGGGAGTAGCAAGTTGTGAGTATTGCAGAACAAGTGGTAAGGGGAAATCCATTATTGAAATGGATGACTAAGTGTCAAAACTATGCAAGGAGGAAGGTGGGTATGAGGCAGTAGGATAGGTCAATAAAAGGAAGGTAGTAAGAGGGTCAAAATAAGCCAGAAGAAGGAGATTTACTTCTAAAGAAAGAGGAAATGTTGGATGGGGGAAATTCCTTAATGATATGGAAAAGTATTATATGTTGGGCAGAAATAGGATTAAACATTTTCTGAGACTGGATTAGATTATATAGATTAGATAAAACACTTATGAATTTGCTATGTGTTATAAATTGTACTAAGCATTTAATTTTTTTTAAAGACAAAAACCAAGACAATTCTCAAATCTAATGACAGAAGACTGTCATTAACAGGGAAGGTTTTGAAGTAGCAAGAAAGAAAATGAAAGAGTTCATAGGAACTCATTTTAATTTCATCAAAGGTGAGTTAATCTGCTGACATAGATAGGCTAGCAATGAATCTGAGACACTAAAGAGCATGAGAAAAGTCATGGATAGTTTTGAAGAAGGAAGAAAGTTCCAACAACTCCAGAAAAAAAAATTAGTTTAGTTAGTTCCAGCACGAAAAGGACAATTAAGAAGTGAATGAGGAAAAAGAAAAATTTATAAATGACAGAGAACAGTTTAATTCCCTCTTTTTAACATTTTTAGTGGGAGAGGCCCTATGGTACAGAAAGTTTTGAGAAAAATAGGAAAATGGTGGGGTTGTCAGGATTCTTTTTTGCTTTTTTTTACTTTGTTTTCTCTCCCTCTCTCTTTTTCTCTTTTACTCTAACTTTCCCACCTTGTTCTTTACTGCTTCCCCCCTGTCCTTCCTTTCTTCTTTTCTACCTTCCTTCTTTTCTTCCTCCTTTCTTATTCACATCTTCCTTCCTTCCCTCATCTATTTTTCTTTCATTTAAAAAAGTTTTTTGAGAATTTGTGTAGCTATCTCATCCAAGCTGAAAGAAGTTCCATGGTTACTCATAGGGATGATACCAATACTTATTGGCTCAGAAGTTCTGACATCTTCCATTTTTCTCACCTAAGCCAGTTCACCCCAATTTAGGCAGCCTGGTGGCCATTGGCTCCCAGAAGTTCAGAATATGTGTGCTGAAATTAGTGAGGACACTTGAATAGCTTTAGCCCTTCATAAGCTCTGAACTCTCAAACTCAAGTGATACACCAGCTTCAGCCTCCCTAGAAAGACACAAAGACATGTTCTAACACACTAAGTCACTTGATGTTCATATTTGAGGAAGACAAGAGCACAAGTCAATTTGCACTGGCCTCTGACGACTTCCCTGCATAGTGATGATGGTACATGTGGGATTTTACACATTGGAGCAGACAATTTTCTATGGATAAAACACAAACTTACGGTTATGCTTAGGTTGAGGTCCTTTGGATTATATACAGGAAGAAAAATCTTACTTTCTACATACTTCTTCAGTTTCTCCATAGTTTCTGGCATTTGCTGTCCTATAATAGACAAAAAACATCTTTCAGGCATATGTTTTCCCATAAAAACAGCAAGGTGATTATGGTCTACAAGAGCTTACATTTATGTAGGTTAACAAAGTTCTTTCCATAGAATAGCAGTTGTTTTCATATTATAGATAAGAGAGTGAAGTCAGTTAGGTGAAGTGGTTTACCCAAAATCACAGTACTGTTAATTAATACAGTGCTTTGTTTCAAATAAATTGTGGATTCATTCAATAGATCTATTGATTTGCCTAAAAATATGACAGATATCAATAATGCTGCTATGAGAAACTATGTTCCAAGATCTAATCACCTGATTCATGAATGATCTTTTCATAAATTAGGGTCTCTTGCACTTGTGTTTAAAGCCAGCTAAACTATTATCTCCAACCTTGAGAACCTACAGAAAGTCTAGCATACTAAAACTCAGAGAATAGGGTTGGAAACCTAACAAGGATAATAATAGTAACTCACAAGGTTAAGTATCATGAAATCATAAAATGGAAGGAACATTAGGAATCATCTCTAGCACCATCAATTTGCAGATGAGGAAACTGAATCACTAAGAAGAGATGTGAATTTCAAATATATATGTATTTATGTATACATATATACATGTATATACATATGTATGTATATATATTTGTAATTCACATCTCTTCTTAGTGATTCAACTGAAAATATTTATCTCTATATACATATATACTTGTATATACATATATTTGCAATTTACATCTCTCATATACATGTATGTGTATGTGTGCATGTATGTATATATGTATATATACACATATATGTGCGTACATATCAGTTATAAGATTACCATATTTTATTTGCTATAATAATTCTGATTTCTACCCATATGCACCGGGAGCCTTATAATCTTAGATCTGTTTGAGTTTGAGTTTGAGAAAAGTATCTGAGGCAAGCAAAATGGTGGAACAGGAAGACTTAGAATATCCCAGTTCTAACACAAAATTACTCCAATAAAGATCTAGTAAAAAACACGAGACCAAGTAATGATTCAGAAATCCAAGGAGAAACCATAGCTCAAGATCACAAATTCAGGCCACATGCAAGTGACCCAACTAAAGACTT
The DNA here is from genome assembly GCF_019393635.1 of Dromiciops gliroides. Taxonomy (NCBI): domain Eukaryota; kingdom Metazoa; phylum Chordata; class Mammalia; order Microbiotheria; family Microbiotheriidae; genus Dromiciops; species Dromiciops gliroides. The sequence continues at coordinate 209,998,411 of NC_057862.1, forward strand.
TGGAACAGTGGTAAGTTGGCTTCTCTATCACTTTTAACCCATAATGGGATCTACTATTCATCTGTAGGTACAAACCAATGGTGGGCAGCCAGCTTGTTGTTCTGAGAACAGAGTAGGATAGCAAAGACTGAGACTCAATTTGGATTACCTCAATCCAAACTTCCCCTTCCATCTCAGCCTCAAAATGCTTCTCAACTCTAAGATGTGCTCATCTTAATATCTTTGGCAGTCAGTTTTCCTCTGGACCAAGGAAAGTCATTGTGGTAATGGGTGCTTCAGTCAGAGTGAAGCAACATGGCATTGTAGAAAGTGTGCTACATCCAGTTTTGAATTCCAGCTTTGGCACCTTGAGCAAATCACTTTATCAAACCCGTTCCTTCATTATAAAATGAGAATATGGGGTTAGGTCTGGCAGTTAGGTGGTGCAGTGGATAGAGCACTGGGCTTGGAATCAGGAAGACTTATCTTCATGAGTTTAAACCTGGCCTCAGATACTAGCTGTGTGACCCTGGGCAAGTCACTTAACCCTGTTTGTCTCAGTTCCCTCATTTGAAAAATGAGCTGGAGAAGGATTGGCAAACCACTTTAGTATCTCTACCAAGAAAAGCCCAAATGGAGTAATGAAGAGTCAGACATGCCTGAAACAATACAACAATAGCTAGATAATGTTTACTTGTTTGGAGAATTCAGTCATGTCTAACCCTTTGTGACCCAATTAAAACAAAGTTAATTTACTTGCCCAGGTCACCTGCTAATAAGTGTCTGAGACCAGATTTGAACTGAGGAAGGAATCTATCTGATTCCTGACCTAGTGCTCTATTCACTGTGCCATCTAGTTGCCCAGATAATATCTACAGTCCCTTCCAATACTAAAATCTTGTGTGTGTGCTTTTCAGGGGGGGATAATCCTAAATTATTTTCCCCTTCTTTCTTAAATATGAAAAAGGTTGATAAATTGTAAAAATACTGGAGAAAGGAGTATTTGATACAAAATACTTAATCATGTTATTTTACTATGAACATTCTTTGGAAACATGAATACAATAGAGAGGGTGTTAAATGGCTCACGAAGTTCAATTGTCGACCATACTAAATTCTTTTTTAAAATATAAATTCATGGGGTAGCTAGGTGGCTTAGTAGACACAGCACCGGCCCTGGATTCAGAAGGACCTGAGTTCAAATCCACCCTCAGACACCTGACACTTACTAGCTTTGTGACCCTGGGGAAGTCACTTAACCCCACTTGTCTCACTATATATGTGTGTGTATATATATATATATATATATATATATATATATATATATATATATATATATATATATATATATATATATATATATATATATATATATATATATATATATATATATATAGTGACCTGGGCAAGTAAATATATATTATATGTATATCTATTCATAGCATACTGGAGTGAGAAAGAACCTTAAAGCTAATTTAATTTGAACTTTGTTGGAAGTATAAATTCTTTCTACCATATTCCTAACATGTGGTCATCCAGGGCCTGTTTCAAGAACTACAGTGATATTCAATTAATTGCTTTCTATGGCCATCCATTATTAGAAAGATATTTTTTGTGTCAAGTCGAATTTATTTTATCGAAACTTCCACCAGCTATTCATAGTTCTATCCTCTGGAAAAGCAGAATATTTCTCTTCTCATATGACAAATAATCACATGTTTGAATATAGCTATGACATGCCCTCTAGTGAACAGATCAAATATCCCTACTTTATTTATTTTGTACAACATGATATCCATTCCCTTCATTGCCATGGTCACCCTTCTTGGGACTGTACTCCATGCCTCTGTAATTCTTCCTGAAATGCAGGGCCCAGAATTGAACAATGCTTGATATCTGAGATAGACTGGACAGAGGAAAGTGATACCATAACCTTCCTATACATTTATTAATATGGTTTAAGACTGTATTACCTTTGGGGGAATTGCTGTATTACCCTGTTGGCTCATATTAATTTTGAAATTGTTTAAAATCTCTACAATTTCTCGTATGAACTATATTGATTATGCTCTATAATGAATATGCTCTATGTTGTTCATTTATTTTTTTAAACCATAGTACACATATCTTACTAAGATTTATATTTTTAGACTTGGCTCATTGTTCTAGTCTTTGGAAATGTTTTCTGATTCTCTCATACATCATAGTTGTCCTTGCCAACATTATGTCATCTACAAATTTGATAAGCATTTCATCTATCTTTATCCAAGTTTGAAAAAAATAGGGAGCAAAACAGACCCCTGTGGACATTCAACTAGAAACTGCCCTCCAAGGTGACAGAAAGCCATTAATTACCATTTTTTAAATGATTGATTATTTGACCACTTCTGAATTCAACTGACCATACTATTTTCATTATGTTTTTCTTTTCCCCCACAAGAATACTGTGGAAGACTGTAATATTATACACCTAAATTTAGATACACTGGCAGGATCATGTGACCAGTAAGATGGTTAGATTAATAATTTTCTCTGCATTTTTTTCTTTTAACACTTAAACCACCCTCATCCCACCCCACAAAAAAAAGGAACAGTACAATCAGGTGTATTGTACTTATAGTTGAGTCTAAGGGAGATTGAGGGTAGAAGCTGAACAAAGTAAAAATCCTTATGTATTAATGATAGAGAGCACTTATTAGAACTCATTCAGAACTATTCTTCTATCAGCCTCTATCTATCTGCAGAAAATGCCAAAACACTACAGATTTATTTGGAGACATTCCATACCACTTCCCTTTACTGGAACAGAAAATGCTAAAGCATCTCTGCTCTCCTACCGTCCCCACAGAAGTGGCAGTTGTTGACTATGCCAAGCCATATATAATATAAATAGCTACTTTCAAGCCATGCTTGTTATTTATAGTTTTGAAACATTGACTTTTACTGTTTGTGTGTATGTTAGTTGTTTTTTTTGTTTTGTTTTGGTTTTGGTTTTGGTTATTTTTGCAGGACAATGAGGCTTAAGTGACTTGCCCAGGGTCACACAGCTAGTGTCAAGTGTCTGAGGCTGGATTTGAACTCAGATCCTCCTGAGTCCAGGACTAGTGCTTTATCCAGTGCGCCACCTAGCTGTCTCTGTATGTTAGCTTTACTTTATTTATGTTGTTGTCATTGTGGATATGGGAGGAGGGGGGCTCTGCATACCTCACATTGTAGTAAATCACATAGTTTTTACCATGTTTCTCCATATTCTTCGTATCTGTCATGTTTTACAATACAGAAATAATCAATTACATTAAGGATCACAATTCATTTGGCTATTCTCCAATTGATAAACAATTGACAATGTTTATATTTCTTTGCTATCACAAAAAGGATTGTTTAGAGAAACTTGAAACAAAGCTTTTCCATTTATTTTCTTCCTTTGTTTTCCTGGGTGCATTAATAATTTTGTGCAGAATCAAAGTTATCTATTTTATCTTCTGTAATTACCCATGTCCATTCTTTGGTTAAAAATAAATCTCCTACTCATAGCTGTGAAAAACATATGATCTGCTTCTCTTCTAATCTTGTTTTTAAATATTACAATCTGTATCACTAGAAGGACCAGATGTTAAGAATACCTTGGAGGACTAACATATGTTAACCAACATTTCTTTTCCATAAGGCAAAGAAAATAAAGCTAGTACAAGAAATTATAATATATGCTTGCAATTATTTGTATTTAAAGTGCATTTCTGCCTAAAGGAGAAAGAAAATATTACCACACTATCCTTAGAAATAAAGGTAGCAGTGTATTTTTTATTGAAAACAAAAATATGAAGTGTTTAAAAATATGAGTCATTTTATGCATCTAGTCCTTATCGGTAGGATGACCTATTTTATGTTTTTCACTCTTCGAAAAGTCTTTATAATGTGAAAGAATGCTGATAACAAAGGTATAGAAAAAGTTATGAGGTATAAAGTAGAAATTCATGAGCCTTTTTGAGTTCCAAGTGCCTAAAAATATTGTGTCAATTGACTTACCTGATCTTTCTAGTATCAAACATCCATTTATATTATATTGTAGAATGTTTTATAGTGTTAGACTAAAACTAATTTCAGCCAGAGTGATTTCCAGTTTTCCCAATAAATATCTGAAATTGGGTTATTGAGTCCCACTGTTTCTGATAATCCATTGTCTGGTTTGTTTATTGATTGGTCTATTTTAAAAATGATTACCAGATGTCTTTGATGACTGTTGCTTTATACATAATATAGTGTGAAGCCTAGAAGTGCTGTTCCCCTTTTATCTCTACCTCTTATCATTTCTCTTAATATTCTAGACATTTTATTTTTCCAAATGCAATTTGTTATTATTTTATTGAGCCATGTAAAAGATTCCTTTGATAATTTGATTGATATAACATTAAAATGTAAATTAACTTAACTTTGCTAGTATTTTCCTTTTTATTATGTTGGCATGGACCAAGCATGAGCTCTGAATGTTCTTCCTGCTATTTAAATTGTACTTTATTTCATGAAGGTATACTTTTTATTTGAATTAATATGATTCTTTTGTGAGCTTTGGTATACTGATCCCTAGGTATTTTAATAAACTTTATAGTTATTTGAAATGGCATTTTACTTTCTATTTATTGTCCCTTTGCATTTTGACATTATTATGTAGAAATATTGATGTGTTGTGTTTCTTTGTTTGGGTTTTTTTGGTGAGGCAAATGGGGTTAAGTGACTTGCCCAGGGTTACACAGCTAGTAAGTGTTAAATGTCTGAGGCTGGATTTGAACTCAGGTCCTCTTGACTGCAGGGCTGGTACTCTATCTACTGCGCCACCTAGCTTCCCCGAAATATTGATGTTTTTTGAGAACTTTTTGGTAGCCTACAAATTTGCTGAAACTATTAATAATCTCAGTTATTATCTTTGCGGATTCCCTGGGATTTTAAAAGTAAACCATCATATCATCAGCATATAGGGATAGTGTTTTATTACCTCCTGACTTATCTTCAGATCTCAAATTTATTTCTCTTGTCTTGCTATTGCTAGCATTCCCTTAGCTTTAATTATGGTAGGGACAATAGACATCCTTGCTCTATTCCCATTTTATTGGAGAAACTTCTAGTGTATCCCCATTGCATACAATGCTTACTTTTGGTCTTAGTAATTTTATAATATTAAAAATTTCCCTAAGCTTATACTTTGAAAGTTTTTTTCCTATAAGTGAATGTAAATATTTTGACAAAGGCTTTTCCCTCATCTATTAAGAAAATCATGTGGCTTGGGATGAATTTGTTTTTAGCATGATTAATTATATTCACTGTTTTTCTAATGTTAAACCATTTTTATATGCTTATCATAAATGCAAGTTGGTCATAATGAATTATTCCCTCATTGAATTGTTGTAGTTGGACAGGATTTTATTTCAATTTCATTAGTAGTATTGATATATAGTTATCCTTATATTATTTACCCTTCTCTGATATTAGGTATTAGGACTGAATTTGCCTCATAAAGGAATCTCATAGGGTGCTTTCATTCTCAAGATTTGAGAAAAATTTCTATAGTTTTGGTAATAATCATTCTTTTAAAATTTGATAGAATTAACTGATGTATCCATCATGATGAGGAGGTTTTTCTTTTGTAATTTCTTTATAACTAGCTCTGTATAATTTTCTGAGATTAGATTATTTTAGGTTTCCATATGGTCTTTTGATAGTTTGGGCATTTTATATTTTTAAAGGCATTTCTCTGTTTCTCTTGAGTGCTCAGGTTTTTGGATTGTATAATTCTTTTAATTTCTCTGGTATTGTCATTTTGCCTTGGCTATTTTTGTTTTGTTGATTTGATTTTTCTACTTTCTAATAAAAAAATGCTAAAGATCTATCATTTTCATCAATCTTTTTAAAGAGCCAGAATTTAGTTGTACAATTCTATAGTTTTTCTATTTCAAATTTATTTTTTCCTTTAATTTTTAATATCTCTTCTTTTGTGCTTATTTTAGATTTGCTTATTTTTTGGTTTTCTATTTTTGTTTTTTTTTTGTTTTTTTTTTAGTGAGGCAATTGGGGTTAAGTGACTTGCCTAGGGTCACATAGCTAGTAAATGTTAAGTGTCTGAGGCCGGATTTGAACTCAGGTAATCCTGACTCCAGGGCAGGTGCTCTATCCACTGCGCCACCTAGCTGCCCCTGGTTTCTATTTTTAACTGCATATTTAGTTCATTAATCTTCCCTTTTCACATTATACTAATGTATAGTTTGGAAGTTATAATTTTTCCCCTGAGGAATGTTTTATTTGCATCTCAGAAAATTTCCTGTGCTTTATCATAATCATCATTACCATCATCACCATCTTTTGCTTATGCTCCCTGAACTGATTGCTCTTTTTACTGTTATTATCTGTAATGGAATAATTAATATATTAATATTAATTATTAATAATATTATTAATAATGGAATAATTTATCTTTCTTCCCGAGAAAGTTAAGTTGATTCTATGTCACTTTTTATTGATCCTATTTGCAATTAATTGATTTTGTTCTTTAACTGCCTAATTCATGGTTGTCTGTCTCTGAACTTAGTTCAGGAATTCAACTGGCTTGTAATAAATTAAGCTTAGAAATTCAGTTCTCTTGCTAATGACTTTTATTCTTGCCTTAAAGAAATCTACCATCCTTGAGGTATGCAGATGAACATGAGGGTGTCTGATCCAGCATCTATACAACACCAAACTATCTTTTAAGGATATCTGGTTATTACCTAAAGAAATATGGTCTACTAACTCTGACCTTGCAGGTGGACTAAAAACTTAACATTTCTTAGTCACAGGAGGGAAGGATGGAGTTGTTGAAAACCTCTCATTCCCACTTTCCAACCAATCATATTGTCCCCTACACCTCATATTTGTAATAGTGAAATGTTGATTTCACCATTCATGATGTTGAGCTCTTATAACCAATCATAACTTGTTCCCTGCCTATGAAGTCTTGTTCTCTGTTCTTTACTACCCAAAATCTATAAATGGAGAGCTTTCTTCTTAAGGTCTTTAGCTTAACTAAGGTATCCACTAACCTACTTTATTAACAGGTCCATGCCCTGCTATTAAACTATTATATTTCTCAGAGAAAATATGCCTCAGTCTATCTTTGTTACAATTTCACTTGGGAAATTTTGGTGATAGTCATGGGACCAGAGAGAAAGAGCTTTCCCCAGACTCCTTAGCAGAAAGTCTCCTCTGGTGCCTTAGTCTACTTTTGTTGGAATTTCACTTGTAACATGCCCTTTTAATGTTTCCAATATTTCCATATGAAAATTAATTCATGGTCAGTTTTTTAAAATTGTTCAATGTGGTACTGAGAAACATTAATACTAGAGTAGTTTCTTTTAGAAAATTCTGTAAGATTTTTAGCTCTAGACTCTGCAGCAATCTGTTCAATTTCATATTTTCCCTTTTGTTTATTTTTGTTAGATTTATTTACTTATTCAAAATGGAGAAAGAGATTGGAAACCCATGCCACTATTTTATCACTTGTCTATGTCTTCTTGTACTTCAGCTAATTTCCTTTTATGAATATAAATGCTAAGGCATTTGGAAAGTATTTAATATGCATATTGATTTGTTGTCTATGGTTCCTTTTGGGGGGCAAGTAGGTGGCTCATTGGATGGTATAGCACTGGCCCTGGAGTTAAGAGGACTTGAGTTCAAATCTCACGTCAGACATTTAATAGCTGTGTGTTCCTGGGCAAGTCACTTAACCTCAATTGCTTTAAACTTCCAGAGCCATCTCCAGTCTTCCTGATATATCTTGCCACTGGAACCAGTTGGGTCTGGAGGAGACAGTGAGGTTGTTGACCTTGCACAGCCTTTCCTCACTTAAATCCAATTCAGTGGAAGTAATGACATCACCCCAATATCTTGATCCCCCTCAATAATTAAGGACAAACAGAAAAAACAACATTGGTTCCTTTAAGCTTAATATGATTCCATTATTTTCTCTTTTTATGTTGTGAGTTTTTAGTTTTGCTTTGTCTAATAGCATGATTACAATTCTTGCTTTTTTTTTTTTTTGGATTCACCTAGTAAATTTTGTTATAGCCCCTCCTTGACATGTTGTATTATTCTGGGAGACATTATCCTTAAATTGTCTAGACAGATCTTCAATTCAAGATCAATATGTTAAGATTGTTTGTAAATAATGTTGTTGTGTTTTAACATTACTGATTTTCACTTCTCTTCTTCTAAATTGTATTCACTTCAGTATATTTGCATTGCCAATCAGTTATTCTCTCTCCTGTTACTTTGGTAAGAGTCCTTACCATGGATTCAGTTTGTTTTATTTTGTCAATTATATCTGCTGTGCAGATTACAAATTCTGAATTTACAAAATTGATTTCTTTTTTAAAGCATCGGTGATTTCCTGCTGTGGTCCCATGCTCTCTAGGTAATCCCCTGCCTCATCAGGCATTGATTCATTGTACTTTGTTCTTGCGATATTTATTTATAGATTATTTTAACTGATCTGGAGGTCACATTCCTTTCTGTTATCACTAGCTTCCTTGTTGTGCTCTCTTATTTGATTACATTCAAGGTCTTAAATTGAGTTTTCTTCCTCCAAAGATCTTTGGTAATTTCTCCTTTTCAATTAATCAATCCCTTCTCTTTAGTTGTAGTTCACCTTCGGGCTTCATTTTAAAGCCATTTCAATCTCCTCCCAAACTGGCAAATTTACATTCTACCATCTTCTATCTCTGCTTCATGTGACTTTAAGAAAAGCAAAACTGGCTTTAGCTGATACTTGGCCCTTCCCTTTAGACTTAGTGATGTGCCACATTGAAACACATACTCTTGCATCAATAGTTGTATTGCTATTGTAGTGCTATTGCAATGGAGATATTAGTTTAGAATATAGTGTTTCAAAAGTCAAATGACATAGGTTTACAATAAAAAACAAATCCCTACCTGCAAAATTGAGTCCAATTGCATAGATGAAAAGTTGACTTTTAATGAAATACAGGGCATTCAAGCATCCTTGATAAAAATCACAGAGGGCAAAATTTAATACACTGAGTATCTTTTCTACATATTAGGTTTTTCTCCCACTTTCTGAAAATGTGTATTAATATTATGGAAAAAATTCCTGGTGTGAAAGTGACTAAGTACATTAGTTTATTGTGATCTTCAGAACTTGTTGATTGAAATTTTGAATTCATTAATTCTCTAAGTAATGATGGCATTAAAATGCTTATCATTGATGATATATTTCATTTCACATTTCTAGTTATTATATAGCCTCTCCTCTGGCATTTATGGCTCTGGCACTGCCAAACATTTAAGAAAGAGGATTAGAGAGCACATTCAGAGATAGAGCACCTACTGACATTGTGGCCATAGCTCCTTCTCTTAGATACAGACAACTAGCTCCTGGGCAAGTAGAAACATAGGCAGAAATGTTTTTGAGGCACTTTAATTATATGGAGGTAACAACTTCTAATACTGTTTCCAAAGAGAGACAGCAGTTAAGAGAGCCCATAAAACTCCCTACAGAGCCTAGAAGCCTTGACTGTTGAGCAAGTGCTGCTTAACTGTATCCACAAACATCATTAAGAGATGCTTTCTTATAATGACACTCCCTGATGTTAACAGAGTCTCACAGCCGGTGTACCCAAACCACAAATTTCTCTCTCAATTATCATGTAACTCCTGAGAACTTTATCATTATTTAGGGCAGTTTTAAAAAGTTTGAATAGACAGAGGTCATGGATATGAATTTATTATGTTGGAATGACCTAAAAAAATGAAGTGTGAGAAAAAGCTGGGGAAAGGATGAAGGGACAGGTCGAAGGAGAAAAGTGTTTCTTGTATAAAAATGGCATGCATAGAAGATCTTTTATAGTTCAGGGGAAAATTTGGGGTGTGTGTGGAAGACAATGCCTAAATCTCATTGGAATTATTTCAAAAAGGGAAGTGTGTGTGTGTGTGTGCGTGCACATACTCAGATGTTAATAAAAATCTATCTTACTCAATAAGGAAATAAGAGGGGAAGGAGATAAGAGAAAGGGGGTGGGGATGATAAAAGGGAGAGTGAAGTGTAGGAGACAGTGCTTAGAAGGAAAATAAACTTTTGAGGAGGAAAAGGATAAAAAAGGAGAAAAGAAGAAACAGAAGAAAACAGGATGGAAGGAAGTACATAGTATTCATTAAGAGTGTAAATGGAATGAGCTCACCCATAAAACAGAAGAGGGTAGCAGAATGGCTTAGAAATCAGAATCCAACAAAACATTGCTTATGAGAGACACATTTGAAGCAGAAAGACACAAAATAAATGTCTGGAGCAGAATCTAATATGCTTCAGTTAAAGTAAAAAAGACAGGGGTAGCAATCATAATCTCAAAGTAAAAGCAAAAATAGACATAATTAGACATTTTGTTAAAAGGTACCATAGACAATGAAGTAACATAAAAAATTTTATGGAAAGTTTCTCTGGATAAAGGCTTAATTTCTGAAATGGATAATATATTAAGAACAAAGTAAAATTTATAAAAATAAGAGCCATTCCCCAAATGATAAATAATCAAAAGATATGAACAAGAAGTTTTCAGAAGAAATCAAAGCTATATATAGTCATATGGAAAAGTGATCTAAATTGATTAGAGAATGCAAATACAAATACCTCTGAGGTGCCACCTCATACCCCATCATAAATGACAAATGCTGGAGGGGATGAGGGAAAAATAGGTACAATGATGAATAGAATAGTGAACTGGTCCAAGCATTCTGGAGAACAATTTGGAACCATGCCCAAAGGGTTACAAAACTTTGTATTCCCTTTGACCCAGAAACACCCCTACTAGGTCTATATCCCCAAAACATAAAAATAAAAAGAGCCATATATACAAAAGTATTTATATCAGGTAGGGGTTTTTGTGGTGGCAAAGAATTGGAAAATGAGGGGATGCTTATCAATTGGGGAAGAACTAAACAAATTGTGGTATATGATTAAGATGGAGTATGATAAACTGATGCAAAGTGAAATGAGAAGAACTGGTAAATCATTATGCACAGTACCAACAATAGTGTAATGATGATCAACTGTGAAAAACTTGGCTACTGTGATCAAAACATTTACCCAAGATAATTCCAAAGAACTCATGTTAAACAATGCTGTCCATCCTCAGAGAGAGAAGTGATGAAGTTTAAATGCAAAATGAAGTATGATTTTCTCACTGCCTTTTTCTTGCCTTTTTGAAATATGGCTAAGATGCAAATATGTTTTGCATGATTTCACATGTATAATTGATATCATACTGCTTGCCTTCTCAGTGGATGGGAGGGAGGGAGAGAATTTGGAACTCAACATTTGAAAAAAAATGTTAAAAATAAATAATTTTTAAATTTTAAAAATGGCTTTATGTAGCAGACCACACCCCCCAAAAGATTTGATGTTACTTAGGTAGTCAGTCTACAACGCCAAGCAGGATGAGAGGTACATTCCTGTCATGGGAGATTACTAATACAAAGGCACAGTTGAGAAATATGGAATAGTATGTATGGAGTACAGCCAGCTCTAATGATTATAAAGGTTTTGTTTTGTTTTTAACATTCATAGTATATATTTACAATGTACAAAAATCAGCCTCACTCTAACTTTTTCTCACTGTTCCTGGTTCTGACATCTGAACCAAGCACAAGTATTTTTTTCCAGGATGATTATTACCAGGTCTTTACCATCTTGGTGACTTTCTTCTGAAAGGACCCCTCTCTTTAGATGGCATTTCTAAAAATGTGGTGTTCTGAACTATACCCACCTCTTTACATGTGTTACAGAAATTGAGTTCACTTTCCTGCATATTTCTAGACAGCCTAAGATCATTTACCTTTTTAACCACCATATCGCACAACTGACTCTTGCCTGAGAATGTATTCCAAGAAGCATCCTATGTCTTTTTTTTTTGAGGGGGGGGTTGTGGGACAATGGGGGTTAAATGACTTGCCCAGGGTCACACAACTAGTAAGTGTCAAGTGTCTGAGGCTGGATTTGAACTCAAGTCCTCTTGAATCCAAGGCCAGTGCTTTATCCACTGTGCCACCTAGCTGCCCCCCATCCTATGTCTTTTTGACATGAATTGTTTTCTTTTTTTTTGTCTTTTTGAAGGGCAATGAGGGTTAAGTGACTTGCCCAGGGTCACACAGCTAGTAAGTGTCAAGTGTCTGAGGCTGGATTTGAACTTGGGTCTTCCTGAATCCAGGGTCGGTGCTTTATCCACTGGGCCACCTAGCTGCCCCCATGAATTGTCTTCTTAGCATACATTCTTCCAAACTGCATTTATGAAATTGATTTTTTTTAATTCAAGTACAAGATTTTACATATATCCCCATTAAAGATTATTTTGTTAGCATCAGAGCTCTATCCTAACTGGTCAAGATCTTTTGGGATCCTGATATTGTCAATAATGTATTAGCTTTCTGTCTTCCATAAATTTGATAGTGATATTATCCCCAGTTCCTATGGGAAATTGCACTGCATTATTGAGCAAACATTAATTACAGGTTAGTAAGAAAGAAAATAGAGAGAATCCATTCTACCAAACAGGGACCAGAGGTTACTAACCCTATGCTTATGACACCAAGAAAGTAGTCTTTAAATTTTCTAGGACTGAAATCCTGATTTTTAAAAAATTTATAAAATCCACTTTACTTAATTAGCGCTAGAGTGGGGTAGGAAGAAGCAAGACAAGGATAAACATGCTTGTCATTTTAAACTATTTTTCCTTGTAGACCCATAAATATTCCCTTATGAACCTCCATTTATAAACTACTGGTCTAAATGATTCAGTATTTTATGATCAAGTAGAAATTGTCAAGAAATAGGCAAGCCTTACTGATTTTCCAGTTTTTCCTTCGATTCACTTCAGTTACAGTAACCAAAAATGGAGGCTCCATCTTGAGTTCTTCATGATCTTCATTGAGGATGTTCAAAGAGATGGGATACTGGCTAACAGGAAACTTATACCGAGGGACCTAAAACAACATTAGAAGAGGAATTTTGAATCTAGATAAAAATAGCTCATATTGGGGGCAGCTAGGTGATGCAGTACATAAAGCACTGGCACTGGCCCTGGACTCAGGAGGACCTGAGTTCAAATCTGACTTCGGACACTTGACACGTACTAGCTGTGTGACTGTGGGCAAGTCACTTAACCCCCATTGCCTTGCAAAACAAAACAAAACAAAACAAAACTCATATTTCTGTAAAAAAAATATGGTAACTACATTTATAGAATTTAAGTACCAAGGAATCACAGTCAGGGTTATACATAGTACTAGATGCATAGATTTGAATCCTAAAGATGCCAATTATTAGATATTTGGCATTGCAATGCATGTTGGCAGAGTTGAGAATCACTCCAATCATTTTGGAAAGAATTTTCAAAGTATAAATCAAAAAGTTTCTTAACTCTACCTCTGACTAAGCAATGCTATTACTTGGTATGTGCCCCCACAGTGCTCAGAGAGAATGGAAAGATTCAACTAAAATTTCCATAACAATACCTCTTATTTTAGCAAAGAAATGGGAACAAAATAGGTGCCCATCATCTGGGTAATGACTGAATAAAATAAGGTTATTAATATAATGGGATAAAATTGCACCAGAAGAAAGAACAAATGATTAATTTAGGGAAACTTGGGAAGATGTATATAAACTGATGCAGAGTGAAATGAGCAGAACTCTTCTCAAATCAGGCCATAAGAAATGATGAGCTTCATGATTAGAAAAATATGGAAAGATTTGCATGAAATAAGGAATCAATCACAATTTTAAAATATTGATACCTCCCACATATGAGCAGGAAGTCAATGGACTAAAGATGCACGATGAGACATACATTTTCATTGATGACTAGTCTTGGTGTGTTTCACTTGTTTATGTTTTGTTATTTGTTTTATGTTTTGCTGATTTATCATAATGGAATATTTCTGAGGGAAAGGGGAAAATGATGAGTTGGAGAATGGTGATATGGAAAAATTGAAAAACAAAACATTAATAAAATTCATTTTGTTAATGTTTTCTTAATATTCTTTTATTTTCCTTACTTTCCTATCACTGTGGAGGTTACTACCATCCTCCCATGCACTCATGCTCACAACTTAGGGGTCATCTTAAATTTCTTACTCTTATCCACCCTTCCCCATATCTAACTTGTTGCAAAGTTTTCTCATTTTGAACTTCATGACAAACATCTCATAAATGTTACCTTCCCTCATTTGATACTCCCACCATCTTGTTGCAGTCCTTCATCACTTCACATCTGACCTTACTCTCTTCCATATACACTTCATGTTCCAGTGACTGTAGCCTTTTTCCTCTTTCTCATGCAAGATCCTGTTTCCTAGCTCTGTGCATTTTCATTGGCTGTCCCTGATTCCTGGAATTATATTTCTCCTCATCTCTACCACCTTCTTTCCCTGATTTCCTGGCTTCTTTCAAGTTACAGTTAAAATTCCATCCTCAATTGCTTACTATCTCCTATCCCCCACTCCAATCTGTTACCAAGGCCTATCAATTTTATCTTTGTTATGACTCACAATTATTCCCCCTTCTGTCCTCTGCTATGGCCACTAGTGCAGTATAGGTACTCATCTTTCATTTTTTTCCCTTTTTTTCAAAATACCTCGGTAAAATGATTCATATTTAGAAGCCTCCCTGTTCCATAGAAATTTCCTTTCTCTATGGGCCAACAGGTCATGACTTTTGATGATGGTTAAAGTCTTTGTTGCCCTGTTCCATAAATTATAAGCAGTGAATCTTATTTTCATAATAGGCCAGATAGACTATGTTTTTTTCGGGGAGGGTTTTTGTTTGTTTGACCAAAAGAATAAATTTTATTAACTTGGATTTAAGTAATTGGTTTTCAAGTTATCAGATTCTCTTACCTTTTCCCTGCAGTCTGAGAAATCCATACTGTAAGAAAACTTCTCTGAAGTGGAGCAATTACACTCTGCTCGAGAGGATTTATTCAAACACTTCTTATATTTTCCAGTTACCTAGAAAGCAAACAAAAGCGTAAGAGAATACTTTCTTTTGAAGGACCTACCTCTGGGCTGGCAAGAAGGAAAACCTCAGAAAACATGTCATCATCTTCTTGTTCACTTCTGGAGACTTCATCCTCTTTTGTCACCACCTCTATAATATAATGGGTAATTTTTATATAGCCCTTTAAGATTTGCAAAGAGCTTTACAAATATTATCTCCTTGGATATTTACAACAAATCTGAGAAGCAGAAATTACTGTCATTATCTCAATTGTACAGATGAGGACACTAAGGCAGATATATGTTAAATGAGCATTTGAGGCTGGATTTGAACTCATTCAGGTATAGTGTTTGATTCATTGCCCCATATAGCTGCCTTTAACTACCATATGATGTTACCAGCTCAATATAACCACTATTTTATCCTTCTTGCATGCAGATTGATGCAAACTAATAAACTTGAGGAATGTATCCTCTTTGGGGGCACATATAACCTAAGAACATTTTGCCCTGAGTCAGTAGTAGCACAAGCCCACAGTTGAGACTTAGATGCTACAAGTTGGTAATGGATGAGTTGGCTATTCCCTCTAAGGTCAGATCAGGGATGGGGGGTGGGGATAAACTGATGGGATTTCCACATAGACGTGACCTATTGAGTAAAATATTGAATAAAAACTTCAAGTTTTTCCCTGTGGCAAAATCTTTCCATTCTTATATGGAAACAGCAATGTAGGAGCCAAGGTGGTGGAATAAGGAAGAAACTTGCCTGAACTCTCCTAAATGCCCCTCCAAACAACTTCAAAATAGTGATTCAAAATGAATTCTGGAGTGGCAGAACCAAAAAAGGATGGGGTGAAACAATTTTCCAGCTCAAGACAACTTAGAAGGTCTCTCTCATTGAGATGAGGATGGAATACAATCCAGCAAGGAGGATGTTCCCAGCAAGCCAGCAGTAGGCTTCCTCCTAGAAAGCCATTTCCCAGTTGATAAATGGACAAATGATATGAAGATGCAATTTTCAGACAAAGAAATCAAAGTTATTGATGATCATATGAAAAATGCTCTAAATCACTATTGATTAGAAAAATGCAAACTAAAACAGCTCTGAGGCACAACCTCACACCTATCAGAGTGGCTAATATGACAGAAAAGAAAAATGATAAATGGAAGGAATATAGGAAAATTAGGACACTAATGAACTATTAGTGGAGTTGTGAACTGATGCAACCATTCTGGAAAGCAATTAGGAACTACACCTAAAGGACTATGAAACTGTGCAAACCTTTTGACCCAGCAATTCCACAATTATGTCTCTATCCTAAAGAGATCAAAGAAAAGGAAAAAGAACCTATTTGTATGAAAATATAGCATCTCTCTTTGTGGTGGCGAAGGACTTTAAATTTAGGGGATGCCCATCAACTGCAGAATGGTTGAACAAATTGTGGTATATTATTGTGATGGAATATTGTTGTGCTTTAAGAAATAATAAACAGGATGATTTCAGAAAAAAACTGGAAAGACTTACATGAACTAATGCAGAGTGAAGGGAGCAGAACCAGGAGAACATTGTACAGCAATATTGTATAATGCTCAACTGTCAATAACTTAGCTATTCTGAGCAAACTGTGAATGACTTAGCTGTTCTTAGTAATACCAAAACAATTTCAAAGGATTTGGGATGATAAATGCTAATTACCTCCTGAAAAAGAACATACTATTTTTTTTATGTTTTTTTTATTTTTTCTTTTCTTTCTTTTTTCTTCCTTCCTTCCTTCCTTCCTTCCTTCCTTCCTTCCTTCCTTCCTTCCTTCCTTCCTTCCTTCCTTCCTTCCTTCCTTCCTTCCTTCCTTCCTTCCTTCCTTCCTTTCTTTCTTTCTTTCTTTCTTTCTTTCTTTCTTTCTTTCCTTCTTTCCTTTTTTCTTTCTTTCTTTTTCTCTTTCTTTTTTTGGTTTGTTTTCTTTCACAACATGATTATTACAAAAATGTTTTTTAAGATTGCATATGCATAACATATTAAAATGCTTGCCATCTCAGGGAGGGGAAGATGAGGAAGAGAGGAAGAGAAATTAAAACTCAAAATTTTAAAGAAATAAGTATGAAAAACTGTCTTTCCATTCAGTTGGAGAAAAATATTATTCTAAAAAAAGAAAACATGAATTTAGTACAGTGGAAAGAGTGTAAGATCCCTTTTCTAACATTTACTAGCATTGTCATGATGAGAAAGTAACCTGACATATCTGAAGTTCAGTTTCCTCATTTGAAAATGGGAATAATTCTTGAACTACCTACCTGATAAGATTGCTATGAGAAAAACATTTCATATAAAACTCAGTGTTCAAGAAATATCTGTTATTATTTTCCTTTTCTTGTTTCTTGTGCCTAATAAATTCAAATTTTCCTTTCTTTGCTTTCATGTTCTACATTTAACATCATGCTTCTGTTCAATCCTGATTTTAGTACTATACTTAAGTTCCTTTTGCTGTGGCAATGCCTAGAACGTCATTACATCTTTTTGGAAAAGGTTTTTAATTTTTTTCCATTTCACTATTTGGAATAAAACTAGGTCTTGGTTTTACAAATGAACTCTATCATATTAAAGAAAGCCCTTCCATATCCATGATTTATAGGAATATTAGCCTGAATATATACTGTAGTTTCTCAAATTTTTCTATAGCTATTTGTATAGTCATGTGATTTTTTTGTTGTTTACATGATGACTTCTGTTCATTTCTTTCTGATATTCATCATTACCTGAATCCAAAGTCTAAATCCAATTTCCTCATAATCAATTTTTTGATATTTTGATATATAGCAACTTTTTAGAAGTCTGTTAAAAGTTTTTACATTATTTTTTTGAAGAGAATAGTCTATAATTCTCTTTCTTCAATAACCCCCTGGTTTGGGCATTAGCACCCTTTCTCATAAAAGGATTTTGGTAGGGTATCTTATTTGGGATAACTGACAATAATTTTTGTAATGAGTTGCATTACCATGTAAATGTTTAGGGGTATTAATTTATAAATCTATATGCAAGACCATGAAATTGAAACATTCTCAGAGGAAACAGAAAGACCAACTTACTGACAATTGGAGAGATGGATAATAATAGAAAATCATTGTCCAAGGAAAATATTTTCATCTTGCATATAGGAAGCTTGTTATTGTGGTTGTGGTTGTGGCTGTGGTTGTTGTTCCTTCATTTTTTTTTTTTTTTTTTTGCTGAGGCAATTGGGGTTAAGTGACTTGCCCAGGGTCACACAGCTAGTAAGTGTCAAGCATCTGAGGTCGGATTTGAACTCAGGTCCTCCTGACTCCAGGGCCAGTGCTCTATCCACTGCACCACCTAGCTGCCCTGGTCCTTCATTCTTGAAGAGGACCAATGCCATCCGAATGGTGATATCTTGACTTGCAAGTGAATCTTCCTTTTTAAAATGGCATTGTAAAAGGATTCAAGGGGCAGCTAAGTGGCACAGTGGATAAAGCACTGGCCCTAGAGTCAGGAGTACCTGAGTTCAAATCCAGACTCAGACACTTGACACTTACTAGCTGTGTGACCCTGGGCAAGTCACTTAACCCTCTTTGCCCTGCAAAAAAAAGGCTTCAAAGGGAATACATTATCAATAATATACTGTCAATTTTAATAATATTCAATAATAGCTATAGAGAATTTTTTATATGATTACACTGAATCTAGCCTAGAGTCCATAAAAATATTGTATGATCATATGAAGTGACTTACTCTTGATTCAGGAAATAAATTTCTTGGCTTAGGTTTGCTGGGATCGGCATTATAAAAGTTGTCTGTAAGTGGGATAGCTATTCCCAAGTGAGATGGAGGTCTGTAGTTTTCCTGGATGGAATTAAACATAATCATACAAATGGACTTAGTAGGTGAGCATATGTTTAAATCACATTGGCATTTTTATTAAACTTTAATATTTACCTTAATAATACTCTAAGTATTCTTATTTCCTCTACCTAGGACTTGTCTTCACTGTTTTTAACTCTACAAACTAGACTTCCTCACCCCTAGCTAAATGGCCCATCTTAGCTTACATGTTGTGACAGGCAGAAGCAGGAAATCCAAGTATAGCACACACAATAGGCCCTTTGATATGGGTCTGGGCTAATTCAAGTTTTCTCCTTGAGAAGCTAAACTGAAGGACAGACACATGTAAGAAGTAGGGGAAAATAAGCAGCCCTGAGAAAAAGATAGCTCCAGAAGTCAGGACCACCACCCCTCATCCAAGCCTCTCCTACCCCACCAGGAGATAAGGCCATTGGGCATGGCTGCTACCTGAGCTTCCAGGGGACAGAGATACCACCATCCCTTATTCAAGCTATCCCCACCCCTAAAGGGAACTTTCTATTGTCAGGTGCATGATTGAGGAATAGTGATTTTTTTTTTCGGGGCAATGGGGGTTAAGTGACTTGCCCAGGGTCACACAGCTAGTAAGTGTTAAGTGTCTGAGGCTGGATTTGAACTCAGGTACTCCTGAATCCAGGGCCAGCGCTTTAACCACTGTGCCATCTAGATGCCCCGAGGAATAGTGATTTTAATCAATTTCCCATAATAAAGGAATGCACTATTTATAGATTGCTAACAACTTCAGTGCTTCAGAATATGGCTGGGAATGTGAAGTAAAAATAACTTCTTACCAAGGTGAATTAGTTAACATTAAAAGTTATTCAATAAAGCCTATGCAGCACATCAGAAAGGTGCTGTACTCAAAGCTTTATTGGCACTTAGAAACAGTGGCTACCTTGTGCTCACCACACTTAAAACAGCAAATTAGAAGTAAAAACAAAAGGCAGAAATCAGCCTAGCATGAAGGCAAGAGAAAAAACAACAATGACAACTAAGAGGGGAAAAATATAATAAAACACCACAAAATATGAGTCATTGCATTTGGGGACAAGCACCCATATTCAATGAACTATAAACAAGTGCAATAAAGACCACAGTTTCTTGAGAACAGATCCCACTTCTTATTAGTTTTTGTTTGCCTCCTGGTGACTAGTACAGAACATTGCATGTAATAGATGAGTATTTTAAAAAATAAATAAATGGCAAAGGATGTTCATAATGATAATGTCTAGTCATCAAGAAAAAGTTAATGTCCAAAGACTCTATTGAAAAGAACAAGAGAACTATGAGTAGTACATTTTTATAAAGATTCCATCTGGACCCATCCTTTCCCTCTATAATATTTACTTGTTAGATTATTTTTCTGTAAACACATCATATCCCTGCTAGAAGACTCAAAGCTCCTATAAGAACAGGACCTGTGCTACTTTTCATTTTTCTATCTCCAACACCTAGCACACTATCTTTCTTTCTTTCTTTTTTTTTTGGCGGGGCAATGAGGGTTAAGTGACTTGCCCAGGGTCACACTGCTAGTAAGTGTCAAGTGTCTGAGGTCGGCTTTGAACTCGGGTCCTCCTGAATCCAGGGCCGGTGCTTTATCCACTGTGCCACCTAGCTGCCCCACACACTATCTTTCTTGCATATAGTTGGCACTTAAATCTTTACTGAATTGGTAATTATTTGAAAGAAAAAAACAAAGGTTTAACACTTAGAGCGGTAAACATCCATTATTTGGGAAATTCACATATATGGACTATTTTTTTTTGCAAGGTTGCAGGATAAATGTGAAGTTGAAGATAATTCACTTTATTATTTATTTATTTATTTATTTATTTATTTATTTATTTATTTATTTATTTATTTATTTATTTTTGCAGGGCAATGAGAGTTAAGTGACTTGCTCAGGGTCATACAGCTAGTAAGTGTCAAGTGTCTGAGGCTGGATTTGAACTCAGGTGCTCCTGAATCCGGAGCCAGTGCCTTCACCACTGAGACACCTAGATGCCCCTGATAATTCACTTTAAATCAGAAATAACACCTATTAGTCCTCAGATCATTTGTTTTAATTACATCAATAAAATTCAGAGTTTGAGTTGCTATGTGATTATTTTTTTCCAATAAGCTTATCTTTAGACTGAATCTTATAAAAACTAACTAAAAGCAAAATTAAATAAATCTCTAATTAACTTGATAATAAAATCAAAGCATACACTAATTGAAACTTGCAAATCTCTATACCTCCCCCCCCTTGTAATACAGATCCAATGTTTTGGAAAGGGGTGAATTATCTAAAAAAGATACTTTGGCAAATTCTCTCCATTCCAAACATAAAGCTGTAAAGTTTGTTAATGAACACATATTTCTTATAAAGTCAACAAGAGCACATTAAGTTTGGAAGAATTTTCAATGAAAATCAATATTCATGGTATATTTTTGAATTCACATAAGACCAGAGTCATAGCTATTACTGAATGATCAGGGCGATTAAGCAGGAAATCAATATTTGGAGACTGAAAAAAAATTTAAATAATGATTGCCAAAGATCATCACATTTTAAAGTTTACTATATTTACAGATGAGAAAGACTTTCAATTCATTAGTAGCCAGTGATACCTTCCTAGGTAAACTAAGAAGCTTCCAGATGATTTTTTTTTCTTCCACAGTGAGTCAGGAAGTGACAGGAGCTGAGTTTCTCTTTGGCCCTGCCTATCCTCATTTCCTAACAGTCCAAGTGGTAGTGCCCTTAGTTAGCCTCATGGAGCCCTGAGGTATGTCCTCCCATTTAATGAAAGTTTTATTTATGCATTTTCACATTAGGGATTATAGAGTTGATTTGAAATCATGTTTTTGTTGCTCACCCTGATGATGTAAATGGTTAATTCTGACTCTAAGTGAGATGTTTCTAATTTGAAAGTGACCATTCTAAAAAATTTATTTATTCCAGTTTTCTATCAAAATTCATTAATGCCTTCTATAAATAACAGAACTACTGAGATAAAACAATTATAAAGCATTTTGAACATCTCAGAAAGATGTCTAAACTAAATAACTGGTTATTTATATATTAGTAAGAGAGTATGATTGCTCTTAGTACAATCTGTCCTTACCGGCAAGGTTTTGATCATATTGAAACCATGTTTATTTCTATGTATTCCCTTTTCCCAGGCAGACATGGAAATCTCTTGATTAGGAATAAGATACATGTTTTTGATATAACTACAGCTGCTCTTCAGTGTTAATATAATTGTTGATATATAGCAAACTGTTGATGCTTGCCAAACTACGAAAGAAACTGAAGTCATACCCTAGGAAAGAGTCATATAATTTATGTCCATTTAATGAAACCAAAGAAGAAAAAGGTTAATACTTAAAGATTAACAAAATAACTGTAACAATCTCTTTGGGAATAAGTTATAACAAAAGCATTATGCCATTCTTTCTAAGAAAAATTACTGTCAGCATAGTTGATTAGTAATGAAACATTACTTGATAACAGGTTAACAAAAGCTTTTTGAAGTCAATACAACAAACCCTAAAACTGTACCCCAGTTGGCAGGTTTATTAATATTGCTTTGAAAATGATGATAACAGCAACAACAAAAGTAATTAAAAGATTCCAAAGAGTATTACCTACTTTAAATTACTCGATTCTCATAATTATCCCACAAAGTCAGTGCTATTATTATCTCCATTAAATAAATGAAGAAAATGAGGCTAAGAACACTTGTGAATTGTACATATATAACTTGTGGAGGGCAGAGGAAAGGGAGGGAGAGAGGGAGGGAGGGAGAAAAATTTGGAACTCTAAATCTTATGAAAATGATTGTTGAAAACTACCCTTACATGTAACTGGAAAAAATAAAATGTTTGTTGCTAAAAATTTTTTTTTTAATTTAAAAATGAGGCTAAATGACCAATTCAAAGCTAGCAAGTGCCTGAAGCAGGATTTTCACTCATGTCTTCCTGACTCCAGGATCAGTGTTCTGTGCACTGAACCTCCTAGATATGACAGATTATGTTGAATTAGAAATTCAGGTCTATTGAGGTGATGCAAGGAGAGAAACTATGAGAATTTACTTTTATTCTCCTCCTCGAAAAAAAAAAATCCCTGTCTCTAATCCTAAAATCTGGTGAGTTACTGACCCTAATAATCAAGGTGATCTGCCTTTTACTTGTCCAGCAATACCTCCACATAGGTCTCTGACTCCAGGGCAATAATCTCAGTCTGCAGTAGTGTCTGTTTATTCCCTATCTTTTCTTACACCGCTTACTCATTAAGATGCCCCTGGGACTAATACATGGATCATTTCTAAAATGGAGAAATGGAGCTAGTTATAGAAATGGGTTCAGAAATGGAAATACCAAGGAAAGGGAGATTTGTATCCTACGCTACAAAGGTATTTTACTTTTTGTTTTTGTTTTTGTTTTTTGCAGGGCAATGAGGGTTAAGTGACTTGCCCAGGGTCACACAGCTAGTTAAGTGTCAAGTGTCTGAGGGTGGATTTGAACTCAGGTCCTCCTGAATCCAAGGCCAGTGCTTTATCCACTGCGCCATCTAGCTGCCCCGGCATTTTACTTTTTTAAAGACAATTATTAAGTTTAGATTTTAAAAATCTCTTAAGTAGGAAATTCTATCTTACTTGTCGTAAATATCTATTGATGGCTTTAATTTCAATTATGTAACTGTCAGTGTCATCCCAATAGCTAAGAGAATCTATTTCCATCAAGGTTGGACGTCCACTGAATACTTCTACATGTGGCATTTGAAATATCCGTGCACCTGTGGAAGAGAGAACCACAATTCACCAACTACTGAATTTATTCAAGCAAATAGTAATGAATTGAATAGCATTTAAAAATTAAATCTTGGGCAGCTAGGTGGCGCAGTGGATAGAGCACCGGCCCTGGAGTCAGGAGTACCTGAATTCAAATCCAGCCTCAGACACTTAACAGTTACTAGCTGTGTAACCATGGGCAAGTCACTTACCTCGCATTGCCTCACTTAAAAAAAAAAAATTAAATCTACCAAGGTTAATGTGTGGCTACAGTAATTGAGAAGGAAAGGAATTGCAAATAAATTATCCAAACACAACTGCTTATTTGGCTAATGCAATTTCCTCTTAAAATCTACCCTTAAAAACCATTCGTTTAGTTTTGCTTTCTCCTCTCTCCCACATTCACATTTTTCGTTTTGAGTATGTGATAGAAATTTTATATATCTATATTTATTTAATGTTAATTTGATTAATCTTGAAGGGGTAAGACTAGATTTAGTTGTCATCTGAGGGAGAAATGCACTTTTATTTTTCTGAGGCAATTGAGTTGAGTGATTTGCCCAGAGTCACACAGCTAGTAGGTGTCATGTATGTGAGGTTGGATTTGAACTCAGCTCTTCCTGACTCCAGGATCAGAGTGCTCTATCCATTATGCCACCTACATACTCCAGGAAATGTACTTCTTTCAAGGGCACTTGACATATAGCCAGTCACCCAGTTCACAACTTTAGAGCCATTACTGACTCCTTACTTTTCCTCATCTCCCAGGGCTAATCAGGGGCCAGATCTAATTGTATCTGAACAACTATGCTTGAATCTCTCCTTTGTCTCTACTTACATAGCCACCACCCCAGCTCAGGTAGTCATAGCCTTCACCATTGCAATACCTGCTAATTAGTCTGCCAACGAGAGTTCAAATCTGACCTCAGACATTTAGTAGCTGTGTGACCCTGGACAAGTCACTTAACCCCAATTGCCATAAAACATTCAGGGACCATCTCCAGTCATCCTAATACGTATCTTGCCACTGGACCCAGATGGCACTGGAGGAGAAAGTGAGGTTGGTGACTTTGCACAGCCCTCCCTCACTTAAATACAATTCAGTGCATCATGACAACACTCTGATGTCTTTGTCTTGGATGTCATGGACCTCTTCGAGAATGAAGGACAAAAAAACAACAGCCTGACAATAGTCTCTCTCTTCTCCAATCTACCTTCTACAGTTTTAAAACTCCTATTCCTAATGCACGTCTGACAATATTGTTGGCCTCCTAAAGAAGCTTTGCCATCCCCCTATTGCCTCCAGGACAAAATAAAACCTCCCCTACTGACCATCCACAACACCTCACAGTAGGATTTCATATCGTCTTTACAAACTGTTTTCACTTTGCCTCAAAGTTGCAGCCCAAGAGGCCTACTTCCTGTTCCCTATACATGACATTCTTTCCCCCACCCCTGGGCCTTTTGATAGGCTGTCTTATAGGCCTAGAATGCTTCCTTGCTTCCATCTCTTGGAATTTTTCGCATCCTCCAGGGATAACCACTTCTTTCATGAGCCATTTCCTAATGCTCTTAGTTTACAGCATTTTCTTTCTTTGTTTGTTTTTACTTATCTGTATGTACCTCTCTCTGTCTCTCCATCTATGTACATGTATATTATGCATATACATGTGTGTATGTATGTATGTATTTCCCCAATAGAATATGTTCCTTGAGGACTTGAATGCAGGGATTGGGCTTTATTTGGTTTTTTAAAACTCAGCATCTAGCAATATTTGGCTCCCAAATGTATTTTCATACATGTCTATATAACTAAAATTTAATTAAAATGCCTATAAAATTTCAAAAATACCTTTTGAATTAAATTGAATTGAATTGAAACAGATCAACAAAGAAATGATATTAAAGAAATTTCCATGGATAATTTCTTCTTTACCCCCTAGCATCCACCCATCCCTCAAACATACATAAATCAAACAAAGTGCCATGGTATTTACTCTAAATTATGGTCACTGTGTTCTGAACTATGGCCAAAAGTCTCCCATCTGGGATAGCAGGAGAGTTAGAGCCCAGGGAATCACAAACTCCAGCTTAGTTATCCTATCCAGGACTGTGAGATAGTGGGACAGGGCCCAGAGCACATACTCCCCAAGGATAGATTCCCATCTAAACTGATGAGAAGAAGTAGGGCTTATAGACCCTAATTCCCAGTTTGGGGGGTGACTGTGGAAAGGGGGAGTGCCAGAAAATACAACTTAATCATCTGGACTTTTGGGGTACCTGATTCCAGACTGAGTACTGAGAGGCTCATAGCATTCCCCTCTTCAAACCTGAGCCTTATATGCAGAGGAATTGTTAATCTCCCAAATTGCAGAGCCACCCCACCCCAAGTCCTCCTACCAAAAAACCACAGAAAAGTTAAGAGGAAGATCTTTACCAGTCATCCATAATACAGAGACTGGAAATGAACAATCTTAAGAAAACCCCTGGGATACTCAAGAAATACCATGTTAAGGGGACTTGAGTCTAAAAAACCAGAAGGGAATAATTCAGATGTAATTTCAAGAGGATATCAGGCAGAAGAAAGAATGGATTGTCAATAGGGATTTTGAAAAGAATTAAAGAGCATGATAAAAGAGGGGAGAAAGAGGTAAAAGATGGTATAAGAAGAAAAATTAGAGCTCTTGAGAAAATATTTTGAAAGAAAATAAAGAGCTATGAAGAGGAAGTGCAAAATCTTATCAAAGATTTAAATTGCCTGAAAAATAAAATGGAGAAAAAGACCTCACAAATGCAGTGATATGAGAACAAACGAGTAAAGGGAAAATATACACAAAAAAGAAAATGTGAGTTATCTATATTTTTTTTAAAGACTGACCAACAAAATAGAATTTTTAGAGCAATTGGACTCCAGAAAAAAAGACTGATAAAGCAAAAATTCTGGACATAATATTTTAAGAAATCATCATAGAGAATTGCTCAGAACTATTAGAAAGAGAGGGCAAATCAAAAACAAGCAGAATTCATAAATCACCTGAAAGAAGCATCAAAAAGGTGATTACCAAACTCTAGAGCCAGTATCACATATACACATATAGTAGACACACATATATACTTTATATGTGCATATGAAAATATATTATAATCACATACCAAAAAATCTTATCACAGTTGTAAGTATATAGTTTTAAACAGCCAATATAATAGAAGTTTGGAATTCAGTACCTAAAAGGTAAAAGATAAAGTCTATAATCAATAATATTATTCTGAAAGAGATAAAAGATGCTACTACTCCTTCAGAAACCTATTATAACTAAGGGTCAATGAAGAGAAAGAGAAACGGAGGTGGGGGGATGGAGAGAGAGTGTGAGAGAGAGAGAACTTTGAGAGAGAAAAAGAGAAAGGGATATCAGTTTCCAAATTCCTTTGTTTTTTTCCTCATAAAGTGGGGCTTAAAACAAAAAGAAGGGAAATGTAACTATGATCATAAATGTGAAAGAGATAAACTTCTATTATATATCTTAGAATGGTCAAATGAATCAGAAATTAAATCAAATAATGTATTTATAAGAAATACACCTGAAACATAAAAATTCATATAGAAATAAATTGACAGACTGGAATACAATCTTTTATGACTCACATGTTAACATGGGGTCTGTAATGATTATACAAACCTGTCAGAGTTACACAACAACTAACCAATCAGAAAGTTTTCTGAAGCCCCAAACTGCTTGACATATCAGTGATCCTTTGTGGGTAAACTCTAGTCAAATGTGGAGATGCCTGTAGCAGCCAGAAACTATAGAACCAGCCTACTACAGCAACTAACTGTAGGCTCAAGACCTTACTCAGGACTTTCCAAAAATCCAGCTTCCTGGCTTATTGTATCTATAGATTTCTTCTCCTTTCCCCCTCCTTCTCCCCACCTGAAAGCCTCTAGAAACCATATTATCTCATCCTTTTCCCACTCTCCTTTGAGCAACTAAGAATTCTCCCTCTCCAATCCCTTGCAGGCTCTTTTTCTCCCCTGCAAGCTGCTGTTTAAGGTTGCCCTTTAGGTGCTTAAGACTGGTTCTGTGGTTTCTGACTGCCACAGGCATCTCCACATTTGGCTTGAGGTCACCCACAAAGTTTCACTGATATGTCAAGAAATTTTGGACTTCAGAAGACTTTCTGATTGGGTAGTTGTTGTGTAACTCTGACAGGTTAGTATAGTCATTACAGAGCCCATGTTAACGCAGATAACTCTAAAATGCAAAGATAGTCTTTGAAAGAAGGGACATCCAGTTAAAGATTTCTACACCGAGTTGTGTATGTTTTGTACTGCCTTTTGACCAGTTGAAATGAAAGTGAAATTCAAGTAATTCATACTCTCATCACTTCTTCCATTTGTATATAAAGTTCTAAGACAATCTGATAATGTCTTAAAAAGTTCTCCTATCTTTTCCTTGAATGTATTCTCTCTTTTTTTCTTTTGGGGGGGGGGGTGAGGCAATTGGGGTTAAGTGACTTGCCCAGGGTCTCACAGCTATTGTGTCAAGTGTCTGAGGTCAGATTTGAACTCAGGTCCTCCTGAATCCAGGGCTGGTGCTCTATCCAATGTGCCACTTAGCTGCCCTCCTCCCTTTCTTTTTAAATATCTCCATAACATAATAAGACTACTAATAATTTTTAATAGCTCTTTTTCTCTTTTCTTTTATTTTCTTGGTGAGGCAATTGGGGTTAAGTGACTTGCCCAGGGTCACAAAGCTAGTAAGTGTTAAGTGTCTGAGGCCGGATTTGAACTCAGGTTCTCCTTACTCCAGGGCCAGTGCTCTATCCACTGCACCACCTAGCTGCCCCAATTGTTCTTTTTCTAAGATGCCTCCTTCAATGACTCTTGTGACAATAAAATTCAACAAGATTTCCTTTAATATCATTTTTCTTGATTGGAATATTTTTCATTTATTTTTTTAAGGGAATTGCAGTTAAATGACTTGTCCAGGGTCACATAGCTAGTAAGTATTTGAGGTTAGATTTGAACAGAAGTCCTCCTCACTCCAGGGTTCTATCCACTGAACCACCTAGCTGTCCCTTGATTGGGATTTAAGCAGTTCATTCTTATAAAATCTCTTCTAATTATTTACTTAATTCTGTACATTTCTGAGGGAACTTTTTTAAGCTCTAAAAGAAGAGATAGATAGATAGATGTTTGTAAATATATATATAGAAACTATAAGCTATAAACTTATATATGTGTGCATATATAGTTTTTTTAATATATACCAAGTTTATATCTATATAGAGACTATGACTCCACTGATTTATACAATTATTGAAATAATTTAAAAGGAACCAAATTTGAAAAAAACATAAGAACTATGACAAATGCTATTCAATCAAGGTGAAATAAACCTTGTTTCTCTTGACCAAAAGGTGGTAAAATAGGTGTGGGATAAGACATACTTGTTTTTCATTGTACTGTTACAAATGAGGATATCTTTGATTTAGGTTGTGAAAAAGTCATTGGGGTCTGATTGTGATAAAACACACACACACATACACCAACAATTTATTATTTCTTTGATTTTTAATTTTTTTTTGCAGGGCAATGGGGGTTAAGTGACTTGCCCAGGGTCACACAGCCAGTAAGTGTCAAGTGTCTGAGGTCAGATTTGAACTCAGGTCCTCCTGAATCCAAGGCTGGTGCTTTATCTACTGCACCACCTAGCTGCCCCCCCAACAATTTATTTATTTTATTTATTTTTATTTTTTGCGGGGCAATGGGGGTCAAGCGACTTGCCCAGGGTCACACAGCCAGTAAGTGTTAAGTGTCTGAGGCCGGATTTGAACTCAGGTACTCCTGAATCTAGGGCCAGTGCTTTATCCACTGTGCCACCTAGCTGCCCCAACAATTTATTTTTAAAACAGAATTATGATCACAGAATATTTGAAGTGGCATAACATTATGTAAAAGATATTATATATATGTATATATATATAATTTGCTGATTAAAAATAGATCAATATATTTTAATCTAATTGTGTGTTTTTAACTGATGGTTGAAAAATGACAAATTTACAGGAGAATAAGGAGAAAAATTATTTTAAAAAATCTGAAAAATAGTGACTATAATACAGAATAATCCAAATGTCAAAAAGAACATTTCACATTAGAGAAAAGGAAAAGATCCCTTTATTTTCTGGCTATCATTTACACATTTTAAGAAAAAAATTAAGCTCACCTTTGCTTATCTTTGGAATTATTCTAATTTTAAAAGTGTAGGTAGCCCCTAGATCGATGTATTTAATAATACTTCGTGATGTTTGAACATCATCATGCTGAATCCAATGGTTACAAATGGTGGGAGAAATAGACCATGTAGAGACAAATTTCATTGAAAAGTCATATAGCAACCATTCATTCGCTTTAAAAGTTTTATTGAAAGGTACTCTTGTAGGCATCGTTGCAAGAGCCAAAGCTTTTGTATAATCAATAAACTGAATAAGAAGGAAGCTGCTATAACCAGGAATGACTACAGTCTTCTGAATGTCAGAACGTTTAAATTTATATAATGATCCTAAAGCTAAAGAAAATACAAAAGTTATTTATATAGTGGAAGATGGATATACTTTCACAACAATTGATTAACTTAATAAATAAATGTATTAGGACTTTAAACCTTGGATTGGACTTAAGGCTAAATTAAGTTATTTCATTTCATTATCATAAATTCCAAAAGAGAATTTTCATATATTACCATAGAATCTTAGAATAGGAAGGGACCGTAAGGGCCAATTGGCAAAACCTATGTCCAATTTGTGACTGCTCTCAATGATATTCGAGATAAGTGGTCTTTCAGCCTCCTTGATATTTCCAGTGACTGGGAATTCACTATTCAAGTAGTCCAGTTACATTTAGACAGCTCTAATGTTATAATGTTCTATACTATAGTGAGTGCTAATGTTTTATGGAGATTCGGTGTGTTTCCCTGCAAGTTCCACTTCTTGGTCAAAATTCTTCCTTCTGATTGGCATTATCAAGAACAAGTATAATCCATTTGCACATACTAGGCTTCCAGATGCTATATTGGCCAAAATATTACATTCCCCCCCAAAAAAACCTGGTTCATATAAAAATGGTTTAGCAGTTATTTGGTTATTTTTAATGTGTATTTATATTTTTTCTTTTTTTGGGGGGGGAGGCAATGGGGGTTAAGTGACTTGCCTAGGATCACACAGCTAGTCAGTGTCAAGTATCTGAGGCTGGCTTTGAACTCAGGTCCTCCTGAATCCAGGGCCAATGCTCTATCCACTGCACCACCTAGCTGCCCTATATTTTTTCTTTTAAAAGACATATTTCTCAAGGGACATGCTGTATTTTGAGATTTTATATACAAACATATGGAATTCTAAAATGGTTATGATGCCTTTTATCATAGTTTTATTCTTTTTTTGTGGGGCAATGAGGGTTAAGTGACTTGCACAAAGTCACACAGCTAGTAAGTGTCAAGTGTCTAAGGCCAGACTTGAACTCAGGTTCTCCTGAATCCAGGGCTGGTGCTTTATCCACTGTGCCACCTAGCTGTCCCCTAATAGATTTATTCTTAAAAATAATATTGAACAACATAAATAAAATCAAACTCCCAGAAACACTTAACTGTTATTTGTGAATGCATGGTCAAAAAATTGTACCAAATTTGAACTTTCTCTTTTATACCATTTCTGCATTATTGCATTTATTGGTTCACTGCTCTATAGCACGTTTACACATGGTATAGTGACTTTGATCCCTATTGCTAGAAGTCCAGGTATTTGATATTTACCTACTTCCCTAAGGTTATCTGGTACCTTTAAGGGTTTGGGGATGTATTGTCTCTGCCATTGGCTCAAGACACTACCAATTATATTGCTTCGATTTTAGGAGTCTAAGGACCACAGTTTTATTAACCATTTAACAGTTGAATTACCTTTTACAAAAAATATTTACTTCAAAAGTGTAACAGAAATCAATATACAAACATTTCTTCCACCGTCTGGGGCATAATTGCCCTTCTATCCACTTGGCATCTGGGGAGGAGCATTAGGTTCACAGTTTAAATCAGTTCTCAGCATTAATCCCACCAAATCTACAGCTCCCTTGGCTTCCTCTGCTGAGCTGGCTACAATATCTGGCCTGGAATCTTGACTCCAAGGTCCAGTACTTCACCTACACCTAGAACTGAAAAGGATGAATGAAATAAAAGAAAAACCCCAATCCTGTTTCTCAGAGCCATAGGACCTAAAAGAAAGGAAAATGGAAGGATGTCCTTCCTTTCACCCAATTTAGTGCACAGTGGCTATGCTGTGGGTAAAGAAGACCTGCACTTATGAAGGCTAGAACAAATAAGTCTCCATCAGCGAGATTTAAAAATACATCCAGGTCTGGATAAATAGTCAATGGAAAGAAGCTTCTCCCATTCATGTGGTAGGAGAATACACAAATGTTTTCTTCTAGAAATAGGTGCTTGGTGTCTCCCACATGGTTGCCTTCATTTGCTGACCTAGCCATGCACTAAAGCGTGGTTAAACCTGCTTCCCAGATGAGTATGTTTTAAAAATGTCATACCTTCCTTTAATTATCACTTTCTGTTTGATAAGATACGCCCTCCCATAACTATACTACATTCAGAGACCCCATCCCCCATTATCAGTGATCCTTATCCAGTCAAATGTGCTTGATTGCATTAGGGTCTTTAGTTTACCTTCCTTATTATTTGTATATATACCTAAAGCCATATCTATATCTCTTTATGTATTTGTGTATGGAAATTCGGGGTGTATTCAGAGTTCAAGGAGGACTAGTACTTTTTAGGGCTGCTGATCCACTTTGGTGTCTACATTGATGTTCACCAAACTCTCATCTGTGACTCCAAGAAGATGTAACATGTGCAGAAGCCACACTCTGGCAAACTAGCTTTGGTGTTTCCAGTTCTTTGGCTGATAAAAATAAGTAGTAAAGAGATCAGCCCATGAAACATCCATTAGACTCTAATGGTCAACCAGTGGTTAAAGAGTCCACTTTGAAAACTTCTGTGTTAGTATTAATGTATTTTCCACATAATTTCCCACTTTCTAGACATCAATTACTTAACACTTAAATGCAAACTCACCATTCAAATGAAGAATAATTTTATAAAATGGGTCTATATCTTTTTCAATGGTTATGGTACTCAATAAGCAAGGATTATCTTTTGCAATTTCAACTTTAAAAGGTTTTAACACTTCTGTAATAGCTGAGGTTGGAAAGCCTACAACATGATCATGTTCCATAATCTTCACTATATGAGCAAATCCAGTTGAGCTGAACAAAAATAAATTTCATGTCATTTAAATAATCATAACCACAAAATAAAAAATACATCCTTTTTTCTACAGGTTGTGGGAAGGGATTCAATTAAGCAAGGATTGTAAGAGTCCATGGAGTGTCTAGGTAATGTTTAAAAGGGTGGGTTTTATTGGAATCTTATGGTAACTATGTGAACATAAGTAACTTTGGACTTTTGTCCTTTTGTCTAGCTCATTCTTGCCCATCAATCTCTCTGCATTTCAATAAAATTTCTGAAAAAATATTTGCCAACAAATTTTGTAATCTGAAATTTTGTTATCAGAAGTGAAAATGGTATAAAATATAAATGGATGAATCAAAATGCTAAAAATAATGGGATTATACTGTAAAATTATAATTTTTTAAATGGCTAGTCTACAAAACACAAGACTGTTAGAAGAGAAGAAAAAGTTAAGGTACTTTGTAGGACCAAAAAAAGTCAATAGGTAGAATAGGTGACCCATAGTCAGAGAAGGGATAGGAAGGGCTAGTAGGAAAATTTAGAGAAACAGAACATGTATTAAGGCAGCAGTGGTTGCAAAGGAGCTTGTGACCACTTCATGCAAACTTACTCACCTCTGGTTTTATAAGAAGATAAATAGGAACAGGACCCATTCTGAAGATGAAAGGCACTGACCCTGACATGGCATGGATTCAGAATCCACCCTGATCTGGGAACTATTGCTGAGTAACCATGATAGGAAACTCAGATCAAGGGGAAGCCTGTAGTTCTGTCATTCTGAACCTTTAGAGCCTTCTAGCTGCCTCACAAAGAGCTGGAGAAAATAGCAAGCTAGTGGAACAACAATTAAGAGCAAACCTGAGGGGGGCAGCTAGGTGGCACAGTGAATAAAGCACAGGTCCTGGATTCAGAAGGACCTGAGTTCAAATCTAGTCTCAGACACATAATACTAGCTGTGTGACACTGGGCAAGTCACTTAACCCCATTGCCCCACAAAAAAAAAAAAAGAAAAAAAGAGCAAGCCTATACTTTTTCACCCAGACCAAGTAAAGAATATGAGTTTAGCTATCAGACTTTGCCCTATGTCAGATGGACTTAAGGCATGCAGTAATTTTTTCTTTTTTTTACTTAATAATATTTTTTTCTGAATTACATGTAAAGATAGTTTTCAACATTCATTTTTGTAAGATTTTGATTTCAAAATTTTTCTCCCTCCCTCTCTTCCCTTTCCCTTGTCTATAAGAACGAGCAATCTGATATAGGTTAAATAGTACAATCATGTTAAACATATTTGCACACTAGTCATGTTATAAAAGAAAAATCAGAACAAAAGGGAAAACAATGAGAAATAAAAACAAAACAAAAAAGTGAAAATAATGTTCCTCTATCTGCATTCAGACTCCATATTTCTCTGTATGTGGATAGCATTTTCCATCATTAGTCTTTTAAAACTGTCTTGGGGGCAGCTAGGTGGTGCAGTGGATAAAGCACTGGCCTTGGATTCAGGAGGACCTGAGTTCAAATCCAGCCTCAGACACTTGACACTAGCTGTGTGACCCTGGGCAAGTCACAAACTCACTGCCCTGCAAAAAAGAAGAAGAAGAAGAAGAAGAAGAAGAAGAAGAAGAAGAAGAAGAAGAAGAAGAAGAAGAAGAAGAAGAAGAAGAAGAAGAAGAAGATACTATCTTGGATCATTGTACTGCTGAAAAGAGCTAAGTATCATAGTTGATCATCACAAAATCTTGCCATTACTGTGTACAATGTTCTCCTAGTTCTGCTCACTTAACTCAGTACCAGTCCACTAAAGTCTTTCCAGGTTCTGAAATCTTTCTGTTCATTATTTCTTGTAGCACAATAGTATTCCATTGCATTCATATACCACAACTTGTTAGGTCATTCCCCAATTGATGGCCATCCCCTCAATTTCCAATTCATTGCCACCACAAAGAGAGCTGCTATAAATATTTTGTACATGTGGATTGTTTTCCCTCTTTTATGATATCTTCAGGTTATAGATATAGCAGTGGTATTGCTAGGTCAAAAGGATATGTACAGTTTAATATCCCAAATTGCATATTTCCAAATTGCTCTCTGGAATGGTTGGATCAGTTCAGAACTCCACCAACAATGTTCCAGTTTCCCCACATCTTCTCCAACATTTGTCATTTTCTATGTTAGAAAATCTGATAAGTGTGAGGTGGTAACTCAGAGTTTTTGATTTGCATTTCTGTATTCAATAGTGATTTATAGCATTTTTTAAAAATCTGACTACAGATAACTTTAATTTCTTTGTCTAAAAACTGTCTTTTCATATCCTTTGACCACTTATGAATTGGGAGATGACCTGTTTTCTTATAAATTTTACTCATTCTAAATATATTTGAGAAATAAGGCCTTTATCAGAAACACTAACTTTAAAATTGTTTCCCCGGTTTCTGCTTTCCTTCTAATATTGGTTACATTGGTTTTGTTTGTGCAAAACTTTTAAAATTTAAAGTGTTCAAAATCATCCATTTTACATTTCATAATGTTCCCTAACTCTTGTTTGGTCATAAATTCTTCTCTTTTCCATAGATCTGATAAACTATTCCTTCCTCTCTTAATTTGCCTATGATATCACCCTTTATGTTTAAATCATGTATCCATTTTGACCTTATCATAGTATATGGTATGAGATATTGGTCCATGCCTAATTTCCATCGTACCATTTTCCAATTTTCAACGCAGTTTTTGTCAAATAGTGAGTTCTTATCCCAGAAGTTGGAGTCTTTGGGTTTATCAAACAGTAGATTACTTTAGTCATTTACTACTGTGTCCTGTGTACCTGACTTATTTGACTGATTCACCACTCTATTTCTTAGTACCAAATAGTTTTGATGATTGCTGCTTTATAATATAGTTGCAGACCTTGTATGTCTAGGCCACCTTCCTTTGCAATTTTTTTCATTTCATTTCATTGATATTTATTTTGTTTTGTTTTTAGGGTTTTTTATTTGTAAATTTTTATTTATTTAGAATTTTCCCCAAGTTACATGTAAAAACAAATTTTCACATTATCGTTCCAAATTCTCTTCCTCTCTCCCTCCCTGATGGTATCTGAAAACATATTGAAGCATAATTTTTTTGATAGTTCCTTAATATGAAGTTTTGTTTTTGTCTGTTTTCTCTCACAACCTGGTTAATGTAGAGATGTTTTCCATGACTATTCATGTATAACATATATTGAATTATTGAGTTCTTGGGGGTGGGGGTGGGAAGGGAGGGAGGAAGAGAAGTTGGAACACAAAGTTTTTAAAAATTTATGTCAAAATTTGTTTTTACATGTAATTTGGGAAATAAAATTCTGAACAGAAAAAAAATGTTTTGCTTCTTACTGTCCCCTACCCCCAATCTACCCTTCCTTCCTTCACCCCTCCCCTCTCATTCCCTTCTCCTCCCACTTTCCCACAGGGCAAGATATATTACTATGCCCACTTGAGTGTGTATGTTATTTCCTCTTTGAGCCAATTATGATAAGAGTTAGGGTCACTCACTCTCCCACTCCTCCCCCATCTTCCCCTTCACTCCATAAGCTTTTTCTTGTTTCTTTTATCTGAGATATTTTACCCCATTCCATCTCTCCCTTTCCTTTTCTCCCAGTGCATTCCTCTCACCCTTTAATTTTATTTTAAAGATGTCAGCATGGGTAAGCCAGGTGACACAGTGGACAAAGCATGAGACCTGGACCCAGGAGGACCCAAGCCCAAATCTGGCCTCAGACATAAGATACCCACCAGCTGTATGACTTTGGAAAAGCCACCCAACCCCGACTGCCCCCCCAAACAAAAATGAAACAAAACAAAAAACCCTGATAAACAAAAAATAAATGCCTTACAGATATCATCTTTTCATGTTCAATTCACATCTGTGCCCTCCGTCTATATTCCATTCAGCTACCCTAATACTGAGAAAGTCTTTATGAGTTAAAAGTATCATCTTCCCATGTAGGAATGTAAACAGTTTAAACTTTTAACATGTCTCATGATTTCTATTTCCTGTTTACCTTTTTATGCTTCTCTAGGGTCTTGTATTTGAAAGTCAAATTTTCTATTCAATTCAGGTCTTTTCATCATGAATACCTGAAAGTCCTCTTTTTCACTGAAATCCCATTTTTCCCCTGAAAGATTTTTTTTGCTGGAAAGGTGATTCTTGCTTGTAATTCCAATTCTTTTGCCTTCCAGATTATCATATCCAATGTCCTCTAAATCTTTAAGTTGTTAGATCTTGGGTTATCCTGACTGTGGCTCCACAATACTTTAATTGTTTCTTTCTGGCTGCTCACAATATTTTCTCCTTGACCTGGGATCTCTGGAATTTGGCTCTAACATTCCTGGGAGTTTCCCTTTTAGGATCTCTTTTGGAAGGTGATCACCTCTTGGTCTCAGGCCCTGGAAGAACTGAGGAAAGGATTTTAAAAATAAAATAGGAGAGGCAGAGGAAAAAATGGGAAAAAGAAATTAAAATGATGCAAGTGTCAGTAGTTCAATAACGGAGGTACAAAACATACTGAAGATAATAACATGTTAAAAAAAAGAACAGGCCAAATGTCAAAAGAGACACAAAAAGCTACTGAAGAGAAGAATTCATTAAAAGCAGAATTGGTTAAATGAAAAAGGAGGTACAAAAGTTCACTGAAGAAAAGAATTCCTTAAAAATCACAGTTGGACAAGTGGAAATGAATGATTTTATGAGACATCAGGAAACAATAAATCAAAATTGAGAAAAATGGAATTGTAAAATATCTACTTGGAAAGTCAACTAAATTGGAAAATAGATTTAGAAGAGATAATTTAGGAATTATTAAACTACCTTAAAACCATGATTTTTAAAAAGAGCCTAGACAAGATATTTCACAAAATTATTAAGGAGAACTTCCCTGATATCCTAGAAAAAATTGAAATTGAAAGAGGATAATAGAAATTGAAAAAATCTACTGATCATCTCCTGAAAGAGATGTCAAGATGAAAAATTGCAAGATTATTGTAACTAATTTCCAGAGCTCACAGGTGAAATAGAAAATATTGCAAGTAGACAGAAAGCAAACAGCAACAAA
Organism: Dromiciops gliroides; assembly: GCF_019393635.1. NCBI lineage: Eukaryota > Metazoa > Chordata > Mammalia > Microbiotheria > Microbiotheriidae > Dromiciops > Dromiciops gliroides. The sequence goes on from NC_057862.1 coordinate 210,036,463, forward strand.
TATCATGGAGCTGAAGTCAGGATAGGACAAGATTTAAGGGCTTCTACATTAAAGAAATCAGAGGCTTTGGAACATGATATCCTAGAAGGATTATAGGATTACAACCAAGAATCAGCTACCCAGTGGAACCATCCATAATTCTACAGAGGAAAAAAAAGTTATTTAATGAAATTGAGGACTTCTAAGCATTTCTTATGAAAGGACCACGGCTGAATAGAATTAAGATTTTCAAATACAAGACTCAAGATGAATATAAAAAAGTAAACAGGAAAGAGAAATTATAAAGAGTTTAATAAGGATAAACTGTTTACAATCTACATGGGAAGATAATACTTATAACTCCTAAGAATATTGCCTTTCTTAGGGAAGTTAGAAAGTGTGCATAGACAGAGGGCATGTGTGTGAGTTGATTATGATGGGATGCTATCTGAAAAATAAGATTAAGGGGTAAGAAAGAGGGTGTACTGGGAGAAGGAAGAAGGCAGAGATGCAGCGGGATAAATTATCTCACATAAAAGTGGCACCAAAGAACTTTTATAGTGGAGAGGAAGATGTGCGAGTGTCAGACAATGCTTGAACCTTTCATAGAAATTGATTCAAATAACATACACATTCAGTTTGGTATAGAAATCTATCTTACCCTATGTTGAAGTAGGAGGAGAGGGAGATAGAAAGAAGGGTAGATTGAGGGAGGCAGTGGTCAGAAGCAAAACACTGGTGAGGAGGGATAGGGTGAAAGGAGAGGGTAAAAAAATAAATATGGGGAGGAAAGCAGGATGGAGGGAAATACAAAGTTAGGGATCATAACTGGGAGTGTGAATGAGATCAGTTCACCCATAAAACAGAATTGGATAGCAGAATGGATTAAAAAACAGAATCCTACAATATGTTGTTTACAAGAAACAGACTTGAAGAGACAAAGAAAGAGTAAAGATTAAAGCTTAGAGGAAAATATATTATGCTTTAATTGAAGGTGTTTTTTTAAAAGTGGGAGTAGGAAGCAGTATCTCAGAAAAAGCAAAGCAGAAATAAATCTAATTATAAAAATTAAGTAGGGAAACTCCTTTTTGCTAAGAAGGTACCAGAGACAATAAAATAATATTAATGGTAAACACATTTTCCCAAATGTTATAGCACTCAAATTCTTAAAAGAGAAGTTAACTGAGTTATAGGAAGAAATTGGCAGTAAAATATAATAGTGGGAAATCTCAACTTGCCCCTTTCCAAATAAGATAAAACTAACAAAAAATAAACAAGAAAGAATTTAAGGAGATGAATAGAAAAGTTAGATATAATAGATTTCTTTAGACATCTGAGTGGGAATAGAAAAAAATTATATTTTTCTCAGTGGTACATGGTATCTACACAAAAACTAACCATATTTTATGGCATAAAAACCTTCCAACCAAATGCAGACAAGCAGAAACATTAAATGTATCATTTTCAGATTATAATGCAATAAAATTACATTTAATAAAGGACCATGGGAAGATACATTAAAAATTAATTGGAAACAAAACAATCTAATCCTGAGAATGAGTGGGTCAAAGAACAATCAATAATTTCATTAAAGAAAATTACAAAAATGAGAAAACATACCAAAATTTATGAGATATAACCAAAGCAGTACTTATGTGGAAAATGTTCTCTCTAAATGCTTACATCAATAAAATAGAGAAAGAAAACATCAATGGATTGGGCATTATACTAAAAACAATCTAGGAAAAAGACAAATTAATAATCCCTAATTGAATAGCAAATTGGAGATCCTGAAGATCAAGGGAAAGATTTATAAAGTTGAAAATAAGGAAAACATTAAATTAATAAATAAAACTAAATGCTGGTTTTATAAGGGGAGGGATAAGAAAAAAGATGAATCATTGGTTAATTTGAATTAAAATGGAAGAAAGAAGAAAACCTAGTTAGAAGTATTAAAAAATGAAAAGGATGATATTGCTACCAATGAAGATGAGGTTAAAGGAATTATTAGGTGCTTTTTTACTCTATTATATGTCAATGACTCTATCAACCTGAGTGAAACAGAAAAATATTAACAAAAATATAAATTTCCCAGTTTAAAAGAAAAGGAAATATAATACTGAAATAACCCTATTTTAGGAAAAGAAATTGAACATACCATCAAGGAGTGCCCTAAGGAAAAAAATCACCAGGATCAGATGTATTCACAAGTGAATTTTATCAAACATTAAAAAAAATTAATTTGGGGCAACTAGATGGCACAGTGGATAGAGCACCAACCCAGGAGTCAGGAGTACCTGAGTTCGAATCCGGCCTCAGACACTTAACACTTACTAGCTGTGTGACCCTGGGAAAGTCACTTAACCCCCATTGCCCCGCAAAAAAAAAAAAAAATTAATTCCAATGCTATATAAACTCTTTGGGAAAAAGGCAAAAAAGACCAAACAACTTTCATGTCACAAATATGGTGCTGATACCTAAGTAAGAAAAAAAGAAAGAAAACTATAGAACAATTTCCCTAATGAATATTGATACAAGAATTTTAAATAAAATTTTAACAAGGAGATTATAGCAATATATCCCAAAGATCATATATAATGACTAGGTGGGACTTATATCAAGAATGCAGAACTTCTTTATTATTAGGAATTCTATCAGCATATTTTGACCAAATAAATAATAAAAACAACAAAAATAATATGATTCTCAACAGATTCAGAAAAGACTTTGGAAAAAATTCAATGCTCATTCCCAAGAGAGAACACTAGAAAGCATGGGGATCAATGAAGCTTTCCTTAAAATAAGTAGTATATATCTAAAGTCATTAGTAAGCATTATCTATAATGGGGACAAGCTGGAAGCTTTCCCAATAAGATCAGAAGTGAAGCAAGGATGCCTACTATAAAAATGCTAGCCATAGCAATAAAAGAAAAAGAAATAGAAGGAATTAGAATAAGCAAAGAGGAAACAAAACTATAATTCTTTGCAGGCAATATAATGGCATTCTTAGAGAACTTCAGAGAATCAACTAAAAAGCTAGTTGAAACAATTAACAACTTCAGCAAAGTTGGAGGATATAAAACAAATCATTGGCATTTCTATGTGTTACCAACAAAGTTCAGCAGCAAGATATCAACAGAGAAATTCCATTAAAAATAACTGTAGGCAATATAAAATGCCTGGGAGTCTGCCTCCCAAGACAAACCCAGGAACTATATGAACACAATTGCAAAACATTTTTCACACAAATAAAGTCAGATCTAAACAACTGGGAAAATAGGGTAAGCTGAGCCAATACAATAAAAATGATCATTCTACCTTAATCAATTTACTTTATTCCAAGCTACACCAATAAAAACACCAAAAATTATTTTATAGGACTAGAAAAATAATAACAAAATTCATCTGGAATATCAAGGGAGAAAAAAAGGTGAAGGAATATGGTCTAGTTATACTAGATCTCAAACTGTATTATAAAATGGTAAGCATCAAAATTATCTGGTACTATCTAAAAATAGAGTGGTGGATCAGTGGGATAGATACACTGTAGTGATCCAAGATCCAAGCTGCTGAAACAAGAACTAACTATTTAACAAAAACTCCTGGGAAAAATGGAAAACATCTTGGTAGAAACTAAGTATAGACCAACATCTCATACCTTATACCAAGAAAATGTTGAAATTGGTACATTATTTACACATAAAGGGTAACACCATAAGCAAATTAAGAGACTATAGAAGAGTTTACCTGTGAGATCTATGGAAAAGGGAAGAATGTATGACCAAAGAAGATATCAAGAGTTTTATGAGATATAAAATGGATGATTTTGATTATATTTAATTAAAAAGGGTTTTCATAAGGAAAATCAATCTAGCCAGGATTAAAAGGAAAGTGGAAATCTGGAAGCCTAACCATAAAAAGTTACTATGGTGAAAGGGAAGATCAAGAAACAAACTCAGAAAAAGACATTGATGTAAGCCTCAAAGAAAAATGTGATTTGGAAAAAAGGCCAAAAACAATTCCTGGAATTTATATGCATATGTTTATGTGTCTACAATAAAACCCTAATTTATCAAATATCTAGAGAACTGAGCCAAATTTATAAGAATATCAGTCATTTCCCAATTGATAAATCTGTGTATATCCTTTATCTACCAATGTAACTACTAGTTCTATATCCCAAAGAGATCTCCTCAAAAGGGGAAAGGGCCTATTTGTATAAAAATACTAATAGCAGCTCTTTTTGTGGTGGTGAATTAGAAATTGAGGGAGTACCCATCAGTTGGGGATTGACTGAATAACTTGTGGTATATAATCGTGATGGTATACTAATGTTCTATAAGAAATGATAGTGTGTTTCAGAAAAACCTGGGAAGACTTACATGAACTGATATAAAGTGAAGTGAGCAGAACCAGGAAAACATCATACATGGTAATAACAATATTGTACAATGACTTAGCTATTCTTAGGAATACAATAATCCAAGACAATTTCTAAGGACTCATCATGAAACATAATATTTACCTCCAAACAAAGAGCTTATAAAGTCTTAATGTAGATAGACACATATTATTTTTCATTATATATTTTTTCCTGGGCTTTTTTTTTTTGGGGTCTGTTTTCTTTCACAACATGACCAATGTAGAAATATTTTTGCATGGTTGCACATGTGTATCCTACATAGAATTCCTTGCCATCTCAGGGAGAAAAGAGGTAAGGGACAGAGGGAGGCAAAAAAAGAAAATTTGGAACTCAAAATTTTAAAATGATGTGGAAATTGTTTTTACATGTAATACGAAATAAGATATTATTGAAAAAAGAAATATTTGGAGCTTGCAATTAACCAAAACCAGAAGAACTATAAAACACTGTTATCTAGTTCCATCTCTCAGTTTGTACCTGTCAAGTTGATTTGGGGGAGGGGCATATGTATGACATTTGTCCTGATTTCAATTTATTAGATTTGTTCCAAAATCCTAGCTCGTCATGGTCTTTGTTATATTTTGATTCTGTAATCAGCTGTGTTAGAATTGTCACCTAGTTTCTGAAATTTCACCCTGCCTAGGACCTCTCAGATCCTAGGGCTTATAGTCTCATTCACTCTACTGAATTTAGTTTATGTCATTGCTTATTTTCATTTAAACACATCTCTTTACTAGCCACATAGCTGTGGCCACTTAGCCAAGTCTGAGAAAGATTCTGTTACCTTCTATAAGTCGTATTCATCAAACAGATCCCAACGGTCTTAATTTAACCCAGGGTGGTGCAACATTCAGCTTCAGAACACAAAGGAGACTGGTAACCAAATTTAATAATCTAGGTTAAATCATAACATACCTTGATTTTAATTGTTTTCCAGCATGAATATGGTTAAATCTTATATCCATTTTATCTTGACTCTGTTTATTCAGGGGTGCATAGGCAAAGAAGATAATTTTAGTTGCAGTGAGATACTGTGGAGCTAGTGAAGTATTAAACGCCACATTTCCATCAATCTGGAAGGTGAATAATAAAGTATCATATTTAAATAACTCTATTTTGGGTTTGAATAATTTAATACACAAATACAAAATATTTCATATACAACATATGAACAATTCTAATTCTTATACTAGATCAGAAAAATTATTATTTTCTATTTTATCTCTTTTCTCTCTGAGTAATAATTAATACCTTATATTAATGTATATGCATGCATACATTTTATGGATGTATGGTCTTCCTGATTCCTTCTATGTACCAGGGACTGTGATTAACTGAGGAAAAAAGAAAATATTCTATTCTCCTCTCAAAATCTCTTTTTAAGACTGGTTTTTTAATATGCATATACCAAAAAATGGACTTGGTCAGTCCTCCCTGGTGCCTTTATTTGTCTGGAAATTTGGTGGGGATAGTAAAAATAAAAATGCATACAAATTTCATAAAATCAATTTATGAAAGCAACTTTAATGTCTAAAGGAACTTGGATACTGCAATCAGTCCCTAAACTATCCTACTCTCTCTATAAGAAGTTTGGAGGGGAGAAGTAATTGAGTCTTTCTAGTACTCTAGGAGATGGACCAAATTTGGTCCTTCCATACCTTATAATTTTTCTCTTTGTTTTTGCAGAATATATTTTCCAACCCACAGGCTACATTGCTATATTTTGTGATCTAACTTTAGCATAATAATCACCTTGGGTGTAACAGGAGAGAAGGCTCAAAGCACATATACTAGCTTAAAAGTCCAAAATAAAATTATTTTTCCCACTAAATCATCCCCCTTCCTCATCTTTTCTGTAGAGGGCACCACCATCCTCCTGGTCAGTCAGGCTTACAGGCTAGAGTTTATCCCTGACTGCTCACTATCTCTCACCCACCTAATCCAAATTGTTGCCAAGACCTTTCAATTTCATTTCTATATCTCTCAAATAAACCCACTTTTCTCTTTTGACAATGCCACCACTCTAGTATCAGCCTTCATTACATCATGACTTGATTATTGCTATAGCCTGCTGGTGGGTTGGCCTGCCTCAAGTTTCTTCTCACTCCATTCAGTTCTATTCAATCCTCCATTCAATCCATTTTCTTTTCAGCCACTAAAGTGATATTTCTAAAATATAGGTCCAACCACATCACTCCCATCCCCCACTTAATAAATTCCAATGGCTCCCTATTACAACCAGGATCAAATACAAAATTCCCTCTTTGGAATTTAAAGTCCTTTATAACCTCCTTTTCTAGTCTCTTTACATCTAACTCCCTACAATGTACTCTTTGATCTAGTGACACTGGCCTTCTGGCTGTTCCACAAACAAGGTACTCCATCTCTATTAGTCTCTAGTCATTTTCTTTGGCTGTCTCCTATGCCTTGAATGTTCTCCCTCCTCAATTCTGCCTACTGACTTCCCTAGCTTTTTTTTTTTTTTTAGTGAGGCAATTGGGATAAAGTGACTTGCCCAGGGTCACACAGCTAGTAAGTGTTAAGTGTCTGAGGCCGGATTTGAACTCAGGTACTCCTGACTCCAGGGCCGGTTCTCTATCCACTGCGCCACCCAGCTGACCCTTCCCTAGCTTTTTAAAGTCCAAACTAAAATTCCATCTTTTACAGGAAGCTTTTCCAAACCTTTATTTCTAGAGCCTTCCCTCTGTTGATTGTTTCCTACTTATCCTGTATACAGTTTGCTTTTAATATATTTGTTTCTATATTGTCTCCCCCATAAGAAGGTAGGCTCCTTGGGGTGAGGACTATCTTTTGACTTTATTGTATACACTGCAGTTATCACAGTGCTTAGCACAAAGTAGGGACTTAATAAATACTTGTTGGTTTCTTGATTGATTACAAACTATTGCCCATCTTCAATACCTCAAAATTGTTCTCACTCCCAACATTTAGAATATCCATGCTTCCCCTGACTCCAGCTCCTAATTCTAATTAGGATGCCTCTTTTCCCTGCCAAATACTGTAATAAGTGAAGAGGATAGTTGCTAGTTTCAGTGGCGATAGTGTGTCCTCTCATAAGAAATGCATGTAGGCTAGGATAGAAAAGTTGGTACAGGGGCAGCTAGGTGGTGCAGTGGATAGAGGACTGGCCCTGGATTTAGGAGGACCTGAGTTCAAATCTGGCCTCAGACACTTGATACTTAATAGCTGTGTGACCATAGGCAAGTCACTTAACCCCAATTATCTCACCAAAAAAAAAGAAAAGTTGGTAAAGTATTATTGAAGTGCATTCATATATGAAGGATATACTTCATGCCATGACCAACATAAGTATGTCTAACAACGGGTTGTTGGGTACAATAACATATACAATAAAATTTATTCATTGTATCACTGATATAAGTTGGTTGAAAAATATATGGAAGACAAAGATGAGCTTTGTATTTTGAATATCAAATGGAAAAATTGAGGCATCAATCTAAATCAGGGATTCTTAAACTTTTTCCACTTGTGACCCCATTTGGCCTGAGGAATTTTTACATGACCCTGGGCATTATAAAATAAGTATATATACTTTTTACTGTTTCCAAATTTTTCTCAACCCTCATAGTCAGTTCCAAAATCCTATATGGAGTCATGAACTATGGTTTAAGAAGCTAGGATCTAGATCACTGTAGATCCATAAAACAGGAACTTGCAACACATCCTTATTGTACACAATACATGAACACTCCTGTTTTAAGGATCTAGAGTGATCTATAGACACATGCACATACAGATGCACATAATTATATGTATATATTTGCATTGCATATACATATATTACATCAATATCTATATAAAGCATAGCTATATACCATACAAAATATATTCACATATTATGTGTATATATGTACACACACATATATCGGTATCGACATAGACATACACATCAATATAGATATAGATATACACACATACACATATATGGGGAGACAGATAATGACAGAAACAGAAAGACAGAGAGACAGAGTAAGAAAAGATGTCACACTACTCACCTACCATCTCAGGAAGTCAAGTTGACTTTGATTTGTTTTATAAGATTCATCCTTCCCCCCTTTTCTTGAAGGCTTAAGGAAAATTTCTAGTCCCAAACAGAAAAATCATTCACCTTTTTAAAATTTTTATTTATTTTTTAAATTTTTTTTTAGTGAGGCAATTGGGGTTAAGTGACTTGCCCAGGGTCACACAGCTAGTAAGTGTTAGGTGTCTGAGGCCAGATTTGAACTCAGGTCCTCCTGACTCCAGGGCCAGTGCTCTATCCACTGCGCCACCTAGCCACCCCTCATTTGCTTTTTGACTGAGAGACAAGTACTAACTTTATAACTGATCTGCTCGATCATCATTACATACTATTCATCATTGGGGACACTAGGTTAAAATTGGTGTTTCTGAAAACATGCCAATCTACCTATAAAGCAACTGCTAATCCTGTGCTACTGAAAGTGATTTTAAACACTGTTTTAAAAGAATGAGCAATTTCAACATATATAGCACTGACCGATGTGAGTGATGATGTAGACAAGAGAGGATGTTTATCTATGCCATTATATGTACTTCTATTCAGAGTAACTAAAATTCCAATTCCTACATGGTCATAGTATATTTCAAAAGTTGGTGCTTTGACTTTTCCATATTTGGTATAAGTTCTTAATCCTAATAGAAGCAAAAGAGAGAAGAATTTTTTTAAAGAAGCCTTGTCCTTTTAATATATATATATATATGTATATATAAATTGAATACAATGACAAATTCATTTAGAGGTTGGTAGAAATAAAAGTGTATTTTCTCAACAAAATTCATAGACTCATTTAAATCTATCCATTGACCCTTTGGTCATGTAAGGACGTCAGGTAGAGAGTCCCTGATATGTGGGATGAAAAAAATGTCTGTGGGCACACAAACAGGGCACAGCTACTGATGAATCAATGGGCATCTACTTTTTTCCAGTTCTTTGCTACATAAAAATATTATAAATATTTTGTTGGGTATGAGCACTTTCTTCTTATCAATAACCTTGGTGTGTGTGTGTGTGTGTGTGTGTGTGTGTAGTATTGGATTTTCTGGCTCAAAGGTTATGGATTTTAGACACTTTATTTGTATTACTCCAAATCACTTTTCAAAATGGTTATGGTGGCTTATAGGTCCACAAAAAATACACTAGTGTGCCTATCTTCCTACAACTCCCAAGCCATTTATTCATGTAAATGGTGAGGTTTATGACAATAATTCAAGACCATATTATACCCCCATTAAATAAAAAAATTGATCATTGAGGAGCCCATACTCAATGACCAATAGAGATTATACAAGAAAACAGCAGAAATTGTTCAATACGTCATTGCAGGTTGCAAAAAATTAGCACTTGCTGAATACCTAGTTAGACAAGCTCTGGTTTTGAGAATTACAAAACAGAAATTCCCTAGTATTTTTATGGCACAACAAATGAGAAATCCTTACATTACAAGTTATGCATCTTCCCATGTAAGAATGAAAACAGTTTAACATTTTAGTATCCCATAAATTCTTTTTCCTCTTTACCTTTTTAGGCTTTTCTTTAGTTTCATATTTGAGTATCTTTTTCATTGAATTCCCATTTTATTTTCTCCTGAAGGATTATACTCAGTTTTGCTAGGTAGGTGATTCTTGGTTGAAATCCCAGTTCCTTTGCCCTCTGTAATATCATATTCCAAGCCCTATGATACTTTAATGTAGAAGCTCCTAAATCTTGTATTATCCTGACTGTGGTTCCACAATACTTTGTTTCTTTCTGGCTGCTTGCAATATTTTCTTCTTGACCTGGGATCTCTGGAATTTGGCTATAGTATTCCTGGGAGTTTTCATTTTAGGATCACTTTCTGGAAGTGATTGGTGGATTCTTTACATTTCTATTTTACCCTCTGGTTCTAGAATATTGGGGCAATTTTCCCTGACAATTTATTGAAGATGATGTCTAGGGTCATTTTTGGTCGTGACTTTCAGATGGCCCAATAATTTTCAGATTATCTCTCCTGGATCTATTTTCCATGTCAGTTGTTTTTACAATGAGATATTCAAATCACCTTCAATTTTTTCATTCTTTTGGTTTTGTTTTATTGTTTCTTAATTTCTCATAAAGTCATTAATTTCAATTTGCTCAATCCTAATTTTTATGGATTAATTTTCTTCATTGAGCTTTTGTATCTCCTTTTCCATTTGGCCAGTTCAGCTTTTCAAGGCATCCTTTTCCTCATTAGCTTTTTATATCTCTTTTACTATTTGGTCTGTTTTTAAGGTGTTATTTTCTTCAATATGTTTTGTGTCTCCTTTGCCAAGCTGTTGCCTTTTTTCCCATGATTTTCTTGCATAACTCTTAATTCTTTTTCTCATTTTTTCCTCTACCTCTCTTTATTATCAAAGTCTTTTATGAGAGCTTCTATGGGCTGAGACCAATCCATACTTTTCTTTTTTAAGTGTTTTTTATCATAAAAGAATTTTATTATTTTCTATTTACATGTAGAGATAGTTTTCAACATTTGTTTTTATATTTCTAGTTCCAAATATTTCTCCCTCCCTGCCTTCCCTCCCTGCTCCCCAAGACAGCAAGCAATCTGATATAAGCTATACATGAACAATCACCTTAAACAATTTACTGCAATAGTCATGTCATGAAAGAAGAATTAGAACAAAAGGGGAAAGCCTCAAAAAAGAAAACAAAACAAAACAAAAAAATAGAAACAGTATGATTCAATTTGCACCCAGATTCCACAATTCTTTTTTTCTAGATAGGGAGAGCATTTTCCACCATGAGTCCTTTGGAATTATCTTGGATCATTGTATTCCTGAGAAGAGTTAAGTCTATTACAGTTTATCATCACATGATATTGTTGATACTGTGTACAATGTTCATCTAGTTCTGCTAATTTCACTCAGCATCAGTTCATGTAAGTCTTCTCAGGTTTTTCTGAAATCTATCTGCTTTAACGTTTCTTACAGAACAATAGTATTCCATTACATTCATATACCACAACTTGTTCAGCCATTCCCCAACTGATGGCCATCCCCTCAATTTCTAATTCATTGCTACCACAAAGAGAGATGCTATAAATATTTTTGTACATATGGGTCCTTTTCCATTTTTTATGATCTCTTTGGGATAATGGTATTTCTGGGTCAAAGGGTATGCACAGTCCTGTTCCCCTTTGGGCATAGTTCCAAATTGTTCTGCAGAATCATTGGATTGGTTCACAACTCCACCAATAATGCAATAGTGGTCCAATTTTTCCACAGCTTCTCCAACATTTATTATTATCATTTTTTTGTCATGTTAGCCAATCTTATAGGTATGAGGTGGTACCTCAGAAATGTTTTAATTTGCATTTCTCTAATCAATAGTGTTTTAGAGCATTTTTTTCATATGGCAATAGATAGCTTTGAGTTCTTTATCTGAAAACTGCCTGTTCATATCTTTTCTCAATTGGGGAATGGCTTGCATTCTTATAAATTGATGTTTCCCTATATATTTTAGAAATGGCCTTTATCAGAAATGCTGGCTATAAAAATTGTTTCCCAGCTTTCCGCTTCCCTTCTAATTTTGGATTGCATTGCTTTTGTTTGTATAAAACCTTTTTAATTTAATATAATCCAAATCATCCATTTTACATTTCATAATATTCTCTATCTCTTCTTTGGTCATAAATTGTTCTCTTCTCCATAGACCTGAGAGGTAAACTATTCCTTCTTTTCCTAACTTACCTATTGTATTACCCTTTATTTCTAAATCATGTACCCATTTTCACCTTATTTTGGTATACAGTCTAAGATGTTAGTCTATCCCTACTTTCTGCCATACTATCTTCCAGTTTTCCCAGCAGTTTTTGTCAAATAGTGAGTTTTTATTCCAGAAGCTAGAATCTTTGGGTTTATCAAACAGTACATTACCAAAGTAATTTACTACTACTGTGTCTCCTGTGCCTAACCGATTCCATTGATCTACCACTCTATTTCTTAGCCAGTAGCAAGTAGTTTTGAATACTACCCCTTTATAGTATAGCTTCAGATTTGGTACAGCTAGCCCACCTTCCTTTGCATTTTTTCATTAGTTCCCTTGATATTCTTGACCTTTCTGTTCTTCCAAATGAATTTTGTTATATTTTCTAGCTCTATAAAATAATTTTAGGTAGTCTGATAGGTATGGCACTGAATAAGTAAATTAATTTAGGTAGAATTGACATTTTAATCATATTAGCTTAGCCTATCCTTAAGCAATTGATAGTTTTTCAGGGGTTTAGATCTGATTTTATTTGTGTGAAAAGTATTGTGTAATTGCATTCATAGAGTTCCTGGGTTTGTCTCATCAGGTAGGTTCCCAAATGTTTTATATTGTCTATAATTACTTTAAATGGAATTTCTCTATTTAGCTCTTGAAGAGATTTGTTCATGTACAGAAATTCTGATGATTTATGTGGATTTTTTATCCAGCTACTTTGCTAAAGTTGTTAATTGTTTCAAGTAGTTTTTTAGTTGATTCTCTAAGTATACCATCATATCATCTACAAAGGGTGCTAGTTTTGTTGCCTCCTTTCCTATTCTAATTCCTTTTTCTTCTCTTATTGCTAAATTACCATTTCTAGTACTGTATTAAATATTAGAGATGATAAAGAGCATCCCTATTTCACCCCTGATCTTATTGGAAATTCCTCTAACTTATCTCCATTACATATGTTTGTTGATGGTTTTAGGTAGATACTGCTTATCATTTAATGGAAAGCTCCATTTGTTCCTATGCTCTCTAATGGTTTTAATAGGAATTAGTGCTGTATTTTGTCAAAAGTCTTTTCTGCACCTATTGAGATAATCATATCATTTTGGTTAGTTTTATTATTGATGTAGTTTATTATGTTGATAGTTTTCCTAATGTTTAACCAGCCCTGTATTCCAGTTATAAATCTTACTTGGTCATTGTTTATTATGTTTGTGATAAATTGCTGTAATCTCCTTGTTAATATTTTATTTAAGTTTTTTGCATCGATATTCATTAGGGAAATTCATCTATAATTTTCTTTCTCTGTTTTGGCTCTGTCTGGTTTAGATATCAAGACCATACTTGTGTCATAAAAGGAATTTGGTAGAACTCCTTCTTCACTTACTTTTCCACATAATTTATACAGTATTGGAGTTAATTGTTCCTTAGATGTTTAGTATAATTCACTTGTAAATCCATCTGGTCCTAGAGATTTTTTCTTAGAGAGTTCATTGATGGCTTGTTCAATTTCTTTTTCTAAAATGGACTTTATTAAGGATTTTATTTCCTCTTCAGTTCATCTGGTCAATTTATATTTTTGTAAATATTCATCCATTTCATTTAGATTGTCAAATTTCTTGGTATACAGTTGGACAAAATAGCCTCTAATTATTGCTTTAATTTCCATTTCATTAATTGAGGGAATGCCCATCAATAGGGGAATGGCTAAACAAGCTGTGGTATATGAATGTAATGGAATACAATTGTGCTGTAAGAAACAATGAGCAGGAGGAGTTCAGAGAAACCTGGAAGGACTTATATGAACTGATGCTTACTGAGGGGAGCAGAAGCAGGAGAACATTATACACAGTAACAGCAACACTATGTGATGAACAATGGGGATAGACTTAGCTCTTCTCAGCAGCGCAACAATCCAAAACAGTTTCAAAGAACTCATGATAGAAAATGTTCTCAAAATCTGCCCCCCAAAAAAGAAGAAGAACTGTGAATTATGAATGCAGATTGAATCATACTGTTTCTACTTTTTGGACTGTTTTTTTCCTGCTTTTTTTGAGGTTTTTCCCTTGTGCTCTGATTCTTCTTTTACAAGATGACTAATGTACAAATATGTTTAATGTGATTGCACATATACAACCTATATCAGACTGCTTTCTGTCTTGGGGATGAGGGAGGGAAGGGAAGGTGAGAGAAAAAAAAATGGAACATCCTGTGAAAACAAATGTTGAAAACTATCCTTATATGTAACTGTAAAATAATAAAATGCTTTAAAAATAAAATAAAATAATTTCCACTTCATTGGTGGTGAATTCACCCCTTTCAATTTTGATATTGGTAATTTGGTTTTCTTTCTTTTTTTAATCAAATTAACGAAAGGTTTATTTATTTTATTGATTTTTTCATAGGACCAGCTCTTAGTTTTATTTATTAATTCTATTGTTTTATTTCAATTTTATTGATCTCTCCTTTGATTTTCTAATTTAGTTTTTAATTGGGGATATTTGTTCTTTTTCTAGGTTTTTTACTTGCATGACCAATTCATTTATCTCTTTCTCTATTTTATTCATTTCTCTGTTTTATTCATTTAAGCACTTAACAATATAAAATTTCCCCTAAGAACTTCTTTGGCTGCACATCCCATAAGTTTTGGTATGTTGTCTAATTGTTGTCATTCTCTTGGATGAAGTTATTGATTGTTCCCATTATTTGTGGTTTGACCAACTCATTCTTTTGTGTGTGTGTGTGAGGAAGTTGGGGTTAAGTGACTTGCCCAGGGTCACACAACTAGTAAGTGTCAATGTCTGAGGCCAGAATTGAACTCAGGTCCTCCTGAATCCAAGGCCAGTGCTTTATCCACTATGCCACCTAGCTGCCCCTGACCCACTCATTCTTTAGGATGAGATTATTTAGCTTCCAATTAATTTTCAGTCTATCTTTCCATGGCTCTTTATTACATATAATCTTTATTGCATCATGGACTGAAAAGGATGCATTTACTATTTCTGCCTTTCTACATTTGACTGTGACATTTTTGTGCCCTAATACATGGTAAATTTTTGTGTTCATGCTATGTACCACTTAGAAAAAGGTATATTCCTTTCTATCCCCGTTCATTTTCTCCAGATGTCTATCATGTCTAACTTTTCTAACATTCTATTCACCTCTTTAACTCCTTTCTTATTTATTTTCTGGTTAGATTTATCTAATTCTGAGAGGGGAAGGTTAAGATCTGCCCCCCCCCCAGTATAGTTTTGCTGTCTATTTCCTCTTGTAACTCATTTAACTTCTCTTCTAAGATTTTGGATGGTATACCACCTGGTGCATATATGTTTAGTATTGATATTACTTCATTGTCTATGGTACATTTTAGCAAGATGTATTTTCCTCCCTTATCTCTTTTAATTAGATCTATTTTTGCTTTTGCTTTGTCTGAGATGAGGATTGCTCCCCCTGCTTTTTTTTCTTCAGCTGAAGTATAATATATTCTGATCCAATCTCTTACCTTTACTCTGTGTGTATCTTTCTGCTTCAAATGTGTTTTGTGTAAATAACATATTGTAGTACTCCAGTTTTTAAACCACTCTGCTATTCACTTCTGTTTTATGGGAGAGTTCATCCTATTCACAGTCACAATTATTATTACTGTCTATTTCTCTCCATCCTATTTTCCCCTTTGTACTTTTTTTTCTTCTTTCACTCTATTCCTCTTCACTAGTGTTTTGCTTCTGACTACTGCCTCCCCAAATCTGCCTTTTTATCAGCCTCCCTCCTCTTTCTTTACCCTTTCCTCACCTACTTCTGCCCTCCCTTCTTTCAGTGTACCCCTTTCCCCCTTACTCTTTTACTTCCCTAAAGGGTAAGCTAAATTTCTTTATCCAAATCAGTGTATATGTTATTCCCTCTTTGAACCAAATCTGATGGGAGTAAGGTTGAAACAATACTCACCCCTTTCTTCTTTCCCTCCATTGTAATGGATTTTTTGAACCTCTATATATGATGTAATTAACTCCATTCCACCTCCTCTTTCCTCTTTTCCCCATATACTCATTTTTCACCCCTTAATTTTCTTTATATCATCAAATCCAAGACAATTTATACCTATACTCTCTTTGTATACTCCTTCTATCTGTCCAAATAGAGCTACAGTTCTCAAGAATTATAAGTATTACCTTCCCTTATAGGTATGCAAACAGTTTAACTTAATTGAATAACTGTTTTCCTGTTTACCTTTTTATACTTCTCTTGAGTCTTGTATTTGAACATCAAATTTTCTGTTCAGTTCTGTTCTTTTCATAAAGAAACCTTAAAAGTCCCCTATTTCATTAAATATCTATCTTTTCCCCTTTAAAAGACTACTCAGTTTTGCTAGGTAGTTGATTCTTGGATGCAATCCAAGGTCTTTTGCCTTCCAGAATATCATATTCCAAGTCTTCCATCCTTTAATGGTGAAGCTGCCATGTCCTGTGCATTCCTGATTGTGACTCCATGATATTTAAATTGTTTCTTTCTGGATACTTGCAGTATTTTCTCCTTCACCTGATAATTCTGGAATTTGGCTACAATATTCCTTGGAGTTTTCCTTTTGGGTTCTCTTTCAGGAGTTGATCAGTAGATTCTTTCCTTGCTGGTGGGTCTCACAATTGGGTTGCGGCACTACCTGCCTGCTAAGCCAGAACCATGGGGCCTCAGTTGCTCTGCTGTGACCAAGAGCCTGCTATTGACTTGCCCAGACCCCCCTCCATGCTGTGCTGTGCTGAGCCATGCTGCTTTTCCCTTTTACCTAAGTGAGACTGATCTTTCCTAAGTCTTCTAAATTATCTCAAGTTAAAAAATTGTATCTTGGGGCAGCTAGGTGGCGCAGTGGATAGAGCACCAGCCCTGGAGTCAGGAGTACCTGAGTTCAAATCCGGCCTCAGACACTTAACACTTACTAGCTGTGTGACCCTGGGCAAGTCACTTAACCCCAATTGACTCACTAAAAAAAAAATTGTGTCTCTCTGTCTTTTTGTAGGTTCTGTAGTTTCAGAATCCATTTAGAGGCTTGATTTAATGTTTTTTTGAGGGAAACTCAGGAGAACTCAGGCAACTTCCTGGCTTCTCTCTGCCATCTTGGCTCCACCCTTCCAAATCATATTTTTCTTGGGAGCTTTGGATATAGGAGCTTTGACTATGTTTTATTCTTCTGAGTGTGTATTTTGATCTTCTTTGTCACCATAGAAACTTTCTTTGTTCAGAATTTTTTTTCTGTTTGCTCATTTTCCCAGGATATTTCTCAACTTTTAACTCTATGTTAAAGTGAAGCACTGCTTCCATGATGGAGGGTGCACTGTTCCAAGCTTCAGGGGGGGTTGTGCAGCTATAGTCGGAGATGCTTCTTCTTCTTCTTTTTTTTTTTTTGTAAGTTTTCAGTTCTTCCAAAGTGGTATGATTTAAGGAGTGGTATATTTACTACTCTCCTTGCCTGTGCTCTGGACTGCAAGCAACCACAAGCCTGCTTTTCTGCCCTGGAACTATGAAGAGCATCCTGCCCCACTATGGCTACAAGCTCTGATGTGTTAGTGTTCCTCCCCAGCCTGGGACTGCCACCCAAGACTGAAACCTGGATCCAAGTATGGATAAAACAACAGAGTCCTTCCTCAGTGCTAGCAAAAAACAAAACAAAACAAAAAACAATTTGTAATCTCTTTCTGGCTAATTGTTCAACCCCCTTACCCTCTGTGGGCTGAGTTTCATAAGCAGTTGCTGCTGCTGATTTGGTGGCTCCCAAGTCCTGTTCCTGGTTTGGTGGGTCTGGGTCTGTGTTGGCATAGTCTGCATTTGACTGTGCTCCACTCTCACCAAAGTGCAACAGATCTTTCCTGCCCACGTTCTACACTGTCTTTACCTGGAAAATTATTTCACCCTGTCCAATTGTGGATTCTGCTGCCCCACAAATTGTCTTATGACATTATCTGAAAGTATTTGGATGGATTTGGGGGAGATCTCAGGCAAGTCACTGCCTTTCCTCTGCCATCTTGGCTCCTCCTCCCCCAAATCCTTACATTACAAGTAAAAGATCTTAAAATATCTTTGACAATTCAATAAACTGTACTAGGACTTGAATACTAACATAGATAAAAATCCTGTTCATAATCAAGCAGACATAACATAGATCAAATTAGATAGAGATAGATAGATAGATATAGATATAGATATAGACGTGCCAAATACTCATCTCCAGGTTAATTTAAAACTTAACAGGAAAAAATCAAAATCATGTTAGCACAGAATGAAGTACATTTCATCCTTGTCTTCTTGTCTGCCATTTAAGTTATATATCAAGAGTTCTTCCAGTGTGTGTACAGAATGTGAGATAATATTCTAATACTTGTATTCAACTATGAAAAGCAAATATTTTAATCTAAATGTTAAATAGTTTAAAACAATGAAAAAATAGGTTTATAACTTATCAAAGGACTGTTTCATTACTCTATCCATGAAATGAGAATGGTATATCTATAACATACCAACATTTATATAGCATTTTTAGTTTTACAAAGCAAATAAGCCAAGAATAATCTGAATCCAAATTGTTTGTTGCCTCTTAAGTCAAATTACATTTACTAATGGCCTCTCAATACTGACATAGTGGTCCTGTGTTAAAACAAAACAAACAAAAATAAAAAAACACTTGGCTGTTGTAAAAAATTCAAAGGGGATTTTATCTAGCCCATATTGAAACAAATCTGTTCTATGATACCTGGTATACCTGAGATGTGGTGAAAACCTCTATTAAAGAGGACTCCATTATTTTTCAAAACAGTTCATTTTACTTTCAGATAGTTGTAATTGCTTTGGATTTATTCTTCAAATTAATCTAAATATATCTCTCTATAACCTCTACCCAGAATTCCTAGTTATGCCCTATGGAGCCATGAAGAACAAATCTAAGTGCATGACTAATCTAAGAACAAATCTTCCACATGACAGTCCTTCAAATTCTCAAAAGCAGCTATTGTGTTCTCCTTACATCTTCCCAACCAAGATAAATAGTCTTAATTCCTTAATGATCTATCTATGATACAATCTACAGTACTCCAACATCATGGTCACCTTCCCCTGAATGTGTTACTGTTTGTCAATATCCTTACTAAAATGAGGTACATAAAATTGAATATAGTCTACAAATGAATTCTAGTCCTCTTAAGATTGTTGGGGTTACTTCAAGTTCATTTCTATGCCATGATATTTATAAGCAAAAAAAAACAATCAGTGTTGGACAATTACCTTTAAGGATAATAAAAATGAAAAGCAGAACTTGAATTAAATATAGTACTGAATCTGAAGCCCATGTAGAAACAGGTAATTTTGGCTATGAAGAGAAATATTGAGGGAATATGATAATATGATTGAGGGTGAGGATTTTAGGATTATATCACTAATAGATAGATGATATAATTGATTTATAGTATCTGCCCCAGTTTTAGTGACTGGATCTGAATTCCTTACCTGCCTTTGAAAGATAAACTGTTGAAGACATAGAAAGAAAGGCAATATCTGAAGTGTAGAAAGAATGGTAGGTGCGCTTTATGGGATCATTTGACATATAGCCTACCACCACAAAACTGTTTCCTCCATCAGTTGAAAGCCACACCTAGAGAAAAAGAAAATAACAAATAAACCTTTTGTTTTATAATGTGAGGTGTACCTCATCAGAAAGATACCATACAATGCTTTTCAACATTTATTATTCACCTACTGTATGAAAGATACTGAGAACTCTGAGAATCAGGGTGCCACCACCCTGCTGAGAAAGACTTTGTGAGAACCAGGGCTTCTTTGCCCTGAGGAAAAAGCATGTGACTTGGTGTCCGGAAGTTGGCTGGCATCTGGAAGTTCCATCTATTCATAGACCGCCTGTAAGTCATGTCAATCAATGGACCAGCCAATTAGCTTGTGTGTGGGGACCACCCCTCTTCCAGTCCCACAGGGAACTTCCACTGGAAGCCACAGAGGATCAAGCCTTTTTCATTCAAGAACCAGCTGTTGATGGCAGGGGCAGGCAGAGTAGACAGAGTAGACAGATTTTCTTTCTCTATGTGTTCTCTTTACTAACCTCTAATATACTTTAATAAATACTTAATGCCCAAAGACTCGTGCTATGAGCTTCTAATCTAAGGTGACCACACATTACATTTTTAGACACCACAGTTAGATTTTTTAACCATCACAGAACACAAAGTTAAAAAAAAATCAGTGCCCTTCCTCAAGGAGCATGCAACCTACTAGGAGATATAACAAGCATACAGGTAACTAAAAAGACGGTAATATGAGTAGTGAGAGAGTACTAACAAATGGTATACTCAGGAATGGCTTCATGGAAAAGTTAGTACTTTAGTTGGACCTGGATGAATAATATAGGTTGTGGAAGTTAGAGAAGAAAGGAAGGTTTATCTTTATATTTTATTCACACACACACACTACACTCTAATTCTGTTCAGTTAAACAAATATAAAGATGCTGTTGTGCATCATATGGATAGGTACTGGGCCTGTGATTTCTTATAAGGAACTAGCAAAAATCTCATTAAGCAATCCATGCACTCTACTGGGAAGATGCAGCATGTTCACAGGTGATATATAAAAGAAAATTTGAGGAGAGAGGGAAAGCACTAACATCTAGGGAGATTAGGAAAACTGCATTAGAAGTAATGCCCTGGATTTAGAAGGACCTGAGTTCAAATCCCGCCTCAGACACTTAACACTTACTAGCTTTGTGACCCTGGGCAAGTCACTTAACCCCAATTGCCTCACCAAAATAAAAAAAAAGAAGAAGTAATGCCTGAACTGAGCTTTGAAGAAACCAATGGATTGCATTAAGTCTGCCAGATGGTGGAGGGATTTAAAGCTGGAGCTAGATAATCACAATTCCAACAACCAACCACTAGCACTCAGTTGAAGAATTTTAAGTTTAAAATAAACAAAGAGATCATTCTCTGTTAAATATGTGTGTAGGTTAGTGTGAAGGAAGAATAGCACATTTTCTAAATTGAGATAAAGTCTTTAGAAAATTTTTACAAACAATGAAGAAATAACTCAATTATTTGATGACCACTAAGATGCTAATACTTAGGTGAAAATAATTAAGGGATAGAACTTGCCCAAAAAAGAAACCCATAGTCACTGTTGTCTAGTTTTCCTAGTTTTCTCAGGAAAGCAGAAGTGATCTAATCTTCTGAAAATAATCACTGTTTCCAGCTTCAGTGAACTTTATTTCTTTTGATACACTTTAGACTTTATTTATTTTCATTTATTTACTTGTTTATTTAAGTATTTATGCATACTTTTATATATGATAAATGTACAAATGTACATCGATATATAGATATATCATATATAAATATTTATTTTCTCGATTTGAATGCAAGCTCCTTGAGACTACAGATTGTTACATTCTTTGCATTTGTATCCCCAGAACCTAGTATTGTGTCTGGTACATAGTAGATGCTTAACAAAGACTTGATTGAATGATTGGTTCTCCTATAACATATTTTCAAGTAAATATAGGTTTTTAAGTTTCTCTGTCTAGATTAAATACCACAAGCCAACCTCCATCATAGACTGAGCATGTGTCAATGGTTCTAAAATCACAAGACCAGTCCTCCAGAAGTTTTGACTCCTGAGAGCAAAATTTAGATTGGAAAAATATGGCTAATAATAATGATCCTAGCAAACATGGATACTAATAAATACTTTTTTTCTCTGTACCTTTCCACATGACTTGAATCACCTCTCCTATCTTCTCCATCTATCCAGATCTTATCTATCTTCTACATCAAAGTTGCTTTTGATGCCTCTGAATTACAATGGCATTTAGATCAGTACTTCAATTGATCTCCAATTGCATCAACATGGATACTCTCATCATTGTCTTAGGTAGTGAGCCAATAATACATTTTCATCCCTTGAATTTTTGTCCACTCCCTCCCATGGGATTTTAGAGCTCCATTAAATATGGTAATGACTTTCTCCTCCTTTTTACATTTTGAATATGGGTGCAAAACTTTGGTTGTCTTTTTTATTGCACCATTCTTGATCTATCTCTTTTTTCAATCAGATATTTCCTCCATAATATCTCTTATACCATTTCTAGTTCATATATAAATGATTGGATATATGCCATGGTCTACGTATACCCAACAGATCACTATCCATTGTCTTTTGAATCATCTGTAACTTTTACTCTTTAGAGAATGTGGTATAAAATTCAAAACTATGTATCAGTGGAAGAACATGCAATAGGAGTTAAATTTTTAGCTCTGAGGAGTAAACATTGAAAGCCCTGCACTATTTCCCAAATGTAATGCATCCTACTCTCTTTCTCCCATTAAATTAAATATCCCCCTTCTATTAACTCAAAGGACAGATCATCCAACAACTTATTATTACCCATATAATGGATATTTTTTATCAAATTAGTTCTTCCCCTATGAATTGTTAAGTGGATCTTTTTTTTTTTCAGCTAATCATGTATGGACACAATTTATCAACAAAAGGGAACATCTGAAGTACTAATATATATATATATATATATACATATATGTATATGTATATATGATATACATACATATACATGCATATATATACATATATATGTGTATATATATATTTCTTGTTCTGTTTGCAAGTTTTACATAATGTATTTAATGATAGGAAAGACCACCTTTGGCAAGCATACCCCTCCCTATTTTATGCCTCATTAGATGTTACCAATGAGAAGGTCATTGAACAGAGTTATTTCTACAGTTGCATTTATCAAGAAATTTTCTGTGATATTAATATATTCTTAAGAGACTACTTTGGAGGAACATCTATTGAGCTACATTTTGTTCTACCTGAGCAAAAATGTTTAGTTTTTTTGTTTGCTTTTTGTTATCAATAAGCAATTAATACATTGACATCTTTTGTGGTTGGTTGGAACCTAAACTTTCACCGTTTCTCTGAGAGGACTGGAACCTTCCAGAGACCCCATAGTTGACTTGCTCAAATCTTAGTATGTTAAGGAAGGATTAAAGTAAATTAATTACACTCAATGTTGTGCCAGGGTTTGAGATTTTAAAACAAGCCACAAGTGAAATTTTGTTGATACTCACCTGATTGCCAAAAACATAGAGAAAGTGACTCCTAGGATGGAAGACCATTCCAAGAGCAAGAGAAAAATCCTTAGGAAATCTGAAAACTGGAAATTTCAGTTGAATGTGTGGTACAGACTTATATAGATTCCGCACAGCAACAGAAATCCTTTGCTAAAAGAAAAACATAATTAAATGAATACATAAAATTGCATGGTCAGAAGGATTTTTCCATCATCATCAGTTTATTCCTTCATTCAGAATTGCTGATGCCAATAATGGATTTATTGGCAGCTCTGCCAACCTGGATATACTTTGGGTATGAATCCACTGATTCACCCATCATTCAAGGACAATCTTGGATTAAGTATACAAAGGCTCATCTCCAGAAGGTTGAAATATTTTTTTCAGTTACAGAATAGATAAATCCACCTTCTAAATATCAGAGAAGTTGACATCTGTATTGGTGCCATATCAAAGAAATCAGAGAACTTTTATCATTCCCAAAATTTTTACTCTTCATAAGCTAGGGATATGTCTAATTCAATCCACCATTCCTTATATTTATAACAATCTACTGCCCATAATTTGGATTACCTATTTCTTATCTAAAAACAATTAAACATTATAGGGGATTGTGCCATTCTTCTTATTTATGTCCTCATTCCCTCTTAATCTGGACCACCAGCAAAATAACAAGCAAAAAAACCCTTACTATTACAAAAATTGCTAAAAATCTATAGCAACATGCCAAAATAATAATTGTTCTCTAAAAAAATCATGATACGAAATCAAAGACATACTGGTTCTGTGTTTTCTCCAGTTCAAGTAATATCACCCCAGTAGTAGGCTTTGGCCAGTCATGGATGACCATGGATCAGTGCCTTGAAGAGTCACAGGCCACAGTGTGGCTGTGAAATCCAACACGGGAGCCACAGCTCCTGCCGCAATGAGGACATTGGAAAACTGTGCTCTCTCTTGCCCATTGGTTCCTGTGTCTCATTCATTTTTCTTCCTCTAGAGCTTGGAGGCCCATCTCAGCTGCATGCAAGATGCTCCTGAGTACTGAACTCTTATCAGGCGCGGTCCTTGGCCATCTACTCCCAGCTGCCGGTGTCTATTTCCAGAGCCTTCAAGTCTCACTTGAATACATCTCTGTAGCGAAGCTGGGGTGGTCCAGCAGGTCTTTGGCCTGAGGCTAACTCGCCATAGAGTAGGTCTTTAGGAATGCATGCGTTGCACATGACCGAGCCAGCTCAGCCATCTTTGTTTCAGTAGCGTGTAGATGCTTGGAAGTTGTGCACATTGGAGCACTTCTGTGTTGGTGATCCTATCTGACCAAGATATGCCAAGGATGTGCCAGAGGCAGTGCATGTGGAAGCTGTTAAGCTTCTTCTCTTGTCTAGTGTATGTAGTCCATGTTTTGCTGCCATGCAGTAAGGTACTCAGGACACATAGTCTATAGACGGCAAATTTGGTTCATTTTGTCAGCTTACTGTTTGCCCAGACACGCTTGGCAAGCTTAGACATGCTTGAAGTAGCTTTCCCAATCCTCTGATTGATTTCAGAATGAAGTGACAAATTGTCACTGACAATTGGCTCTATTATCACCCCAGTAACTGCTAATATTTATGTAACATTTAAAATTTACAGAATGCTTTATACATACCTCTTTTGATCCTCATAATAATGCAGTATGGTAAGAAGTACAGATATCATTGTTGTTATTTTGCAGATGAGGAACATGAGGTTCAAAATCAATGTGATTTGCCATGGTTATAGAGCTTGTAAGTATGGGAAGTGGTATTTGAACCCAGGTCTCATTAGGCAATAGGCTTTCTATACTAACTATGACCTTCATGAATTACAGACATCCTTTACCAGGGATGTTTGCAGGGGATAAGCCACTTTGACCTATGTACTCTTTTTTAAAATAAAATTATTTTATTTTTTTTCCAGTTACATGTAGAAATAATTTTCAACATTTGTTTATATGAGATTTCAGATTTCAAATTTTTCTCCATTCCTCCCCTCCCTCCGCCCTCCCCTAGACAGCAGGCAATCTGATATAGGTTATATATACATAATAACATTAAACATAAATCTGCATTAGTCATGTTATATGAGAAGGATCAGAGTACAAAGGAAAAACCTCAAATCAGAAAACCAACAGCACCGAAAACAAAAGAAGTAGTATGGTCCGATCAGCATCCATATTCCACAGTTCCTTTTTTTCCCCTGGATTTTGAGAGCCTTTTCCAACATGAGTCCTTTGGAACTTTCTTTTTCAGTTGGATTGGTGAGAATAATCTAGTCTATCACAGTTGATCAAGACATAATGTTGGGGCAGCTAGGTGGCGCAGGGGATAGAGCACCGGCCCTGGATTCAGGAGAACCTGAGTTCAAATCTGGCCTCAGACACTTGACACTTACTAGCTGTGTGACCCTGGGAAAGTCACTTAACCCCAGTTGCCTCACCAAAAAAAAAAAAAAAGACATAATGTTGATAATGTGTTATTCTGGTTCTACTCATCATCAGTTCATGCAAGTCCTTCCAGGTTTCTCTGAACTCTTCCTGCTCATCGTTTCTTACAGCACAATAGAATTCCATTACATTCATATACCATAATTTGTTAAGCCATTCCCCAATTGATGGACATCCCCTCAATTTCCAATTCCTTGCCACCACGAAAAGAGCAGCTATAAATATTTTTGTACATGTGGGTTCTTTTCCCTTTTTTATGATCTCTTTGGGAAAAAGACCCAAGAGTGGTATTGCTGGGTCAAAGGGTATGCACAGCTTTATAGCCCTTTGGGCATAATTCCAAATTGCTCTCCAGAATGGTTGGATCAGTTCACAGCTCCACCAACAATGCATTAGTGTTCCAAATTTTTCCACAGCTTATCCAACATTTATTATTTTCCATTTTTGTCATATTAGCCAATCTGATAGGTGTCAGGTGGTACCTCAGAGTTGTTTTAATTTGCATCTCTCTAATCAATAGTGATTTAGAGCACTTTTCGTATGGTAATAGATAGCTTTGATTTCTTCATCAGAAAACTGCCTGTTCATATCCTTTGACCATTTCTCAATTGGGGAATGACTTGGATTCATATAAATTTGATTTAGTTCCCTATATATTTTAGAAATGAGGCCTTTATCAGAGGTACTGGACATAAGACCTATGTACTCTTGCAATGATCTCCCCCTCCCTTATTTTTCATATCCTCCTAATAGTCTGGACTCTGGTTATTCATGATAACCCTAGTAATAGGAATTATTTAAAAGTGTTAAAAATAGAAAGGGCTACATTGGTGAACATTGAATTCTGACTAAGGGGCAATGAGTGTTTGCCAGTGATGCTTTAAATAGAAAACATATTAGGGTTAGGGATTGGAATAGATAAATTTAGTAGTCTCTTACAAATCTATAATTCTTTGATTCTATGATTTTTAGATAGGGGCTATATAAGGGGCTATCTATTTCCTGCCCTACATTAATTCATGTATCTTCCTGATGTTCTGGACTCTGATGACTCAGGATAACTCTAAAATAACTAAAAGTTATTTTAGAACTGTTAAAATGGAAAGGGTTTTATGGGGAGATAGTTAATTCTAACACAGGTGAAGTAAGCGTTTCCTGGGTATGTTTAAACTGAAGTAATATCCAGGTTAGGGATTGGATTGGATGACCTTTTCAGTCCCTTTCAAATCTCTAATTCTTTGAAGTTATGTGATTCTAGGAAAGGACTATACAAAAATACTTCCTACTAGACTATCTGAAACCCTTTTGCCATTGCTAGGACTACTATGTAATGATGCCATTGGTGATCAACTGCAAATTAGATATTTGTATTTCCATTGTATTTGGCTGGAAACGAAACCACCTTAAAATGACAGACATACCTGTGTCTTCATAAGGTAGATTGCAGTTCTCTGCTCATCATCTATAAGAAATGACACAATTCTGTAACTGACTTTCCCTGTTTTTGAAATTTTGGGTAAGCAAGGCCTCCAGTAAGCAAATGGATCTACACTATAGAAACAAGTGGATGTCTACAAAAAAAAAGAAATAAAAAAATTTGAGATTTACTTCATCTAAGATACCATTTGGGTACCTCTAAACATCAGCGACTATGAACTTTTGTTTTCTTGCATCTTGATTTGGCTTTTAAGGAATGCTTCTGTCAACTTCAACTAGGTCATTCTTGATTATTATCTTGAAGTTCATTTCTAGGGCTGCTAATTCATAAAATTTGACAAATTTCATGAAGTGCATTCATTAGTAACGTTGGAATTACAAGGAGAGTAACATTTTCTATTGGAAAGAACTGTCATTTAAAAAAATTATGAGTAGCAATTTTCAATAATCATTCAACAATAATAGTTCTTATTTTCTTTTAATGCAACAGTTTACCTGGCTCAAAGTCTTGTTTTTGTCAAAAGTGATAGCAAGAAAATCACCTAAAATCATAAATTATAAAAAGTATGAGCATAATTGGCATTTTCATATAGGTTTCAAGCAGTTAATAAAATTGCATTTTTAAACTTTGAATTTGTTTTAATGATTAATGAATAATATTTAAGACAGTAGATTTCATAGAAAATTTTAGCTCAAGCACAATAATATATCACACTATTTTATTATTAATTTTATTTAAAATGCAATGCTCATTCAAATATGTTTAAGTAAAATTTACCTTCAAATTGTTCCCTGTTAGCTAAACATCTTTCATGATACCATAGTTTTGCCCGCACATAATCTTCCTATTAAAAACAGAAATACATTATCTCGTAGTTCCATGTAGATTTGAGAGATTATAAAGAAATTAATGGAAAGTCTCAAAATACTGGTTAAGAATAGAATAATTGAGAGTGGAAAGAAAATATACTCAGAAAAGAGTAAGTCATACAATCTAGAAAAGATGAAACAGAAAACAATTTAATGCAGGAGGGGAAAAGGAGAAAATGAAGAAGTTAGTGATAAAAATTAATAGCAAAAAGTGTAGTAAAACCCAGATCTATCAAATATTTTCCCAAGGATGCTAGCAGCTAACAACATTCCATGACTTACTGAAGACAAGTACTCCATCCCACATTCTTCAAATCTAGACCAGCTTGGGGGAACCCAAGTCAATTGAATGTTGGAATCAATTGTGATTTCCATGTAGAGCTTTCTCTGGACAATGTGTGATGTAGTTCCTATTTTTGTTCTCCTCCATGAAGTCATAACTTGTACTTTTATAACTCTTTAAAATTTATGAGGTAAATTTCTTAACACAACCCTGTGAAGTATCTAGTAAAAATATTTCTATTTTACAGAAGAGAAAGTTGTCTCAGAGGGGTCAAATGACTTGCCCATGGTCAATCAAGTTAATAAATATCAGAGGCAAGATTTCAGGGTAAGTCTCTGAACTCCAGGTCCTATGCTCTTCTCACTATGTCATGCTTCACTGATGCCCTCAACTGGAAGTAAGCTTACCTCCTCTGGATCCACACAATGGCTTGTTATTTACTTAATACACAGTACAGGTATCATTGTTCTCTGTATTTTAACATGTTACACCTTGGAATGAGTTCTGAACTTGAACTTGGAAGATCTGAGTTCAAGTGTCAGTTTTATCATAGAACAGATTGTGACCTTAGGCAAAGGACTTAAACTCCATGAGACTCGAGTTCCTCATATATTAAATCAGGGGTGATATTTTCCAAGCATAAATAAGAGGGTTGTTGTGATGGTAGACTACAAACTGTGGGTAAACATATTGAATAACTAAAATACCACATAAAGGTGAGCGATTCCTTGCTGCACACCTGGCACTCCAGTAATGTAGAGAACTCCAGGAAGAAAACTCCTTGTTCAAAAGTACATTGGTAATTCTTCTGCAACTGGGGATATTGAATGATTAAATGACTTGTCCAGGGCCCCATAATGATTATGTAGCAGAGATTGGATTTCAACCCAAGTCTTCTCTTTTCTAAGCTTGAATTTCAACTTGCTATGCCATGTTGCCTAAACTATTACTATCTAGATTTTATTCCTCTTATTTTTATTGGCATTTTATCAGAAATAATCCTATGGAAGGTGGACAACCCATACCAAATCTGAAGCTATACTATAAAGTACCAGTCATCAAAACTATTTGGTACTAAGAAATAGAGTGGTGGATCCATGGCACAGGAGACACAGTAGTAAATGACTTTAGCAAACTACTGTTTGATAAACCCAAAGATTCCAGCTTCTGGGATTAAAAACTCACTATTTGATAGAAACTGGTGGGAAAAGTGGAAGACAGTATGCCAGAAACTAGGCATAGACCAACACCTTACACCATATACTAAAATAACATCAAAATGGGTACATGATTTAGACATAAAGGGTGATACCATAGGTAAATTACAAAAGCGAGATAGTTTATCTCTAAGATCTATGGAGAGAACACTTTATGACCAAGCAAGGTATAGAGAATATTATGAAATTCAAAAAGGATGATTTTGATTATATTAAATTAAAAAGTGTTTATTCAAGCAGAAAAAATGCATCCAAAATTAGAAGGGAAGCAGAAAGCTGGGAAACAATTTTTACAATGAGTGTTTCTGATGAAGACCTCATTTCTAAAATATTTGGGAACTAAATCTTCACACTAGCTGTGTGACCCTGGGCAAGTCACTTAACCCCAATTGCCTCACCAAAAAACAAAAAAAGGAAAAATAAAGAACTAAATCAAATTTATAAGAATGCAAAGCATTCCCCAATTGAGAAATGGTCAAAGGACATGAACAGGCAGTTTTCAGATGAAGAAATCAAAGTTATCTATTGCCATATGAAAAAAAATGCTCTAAATCACTATTTTGTTTTGTTTTGTTTTGGTGAGGCAACTGGGGTTAAGTGACTTGCGTAGGATCACACAGCTAGTAAGTGTTAAGTGTCTGAGGCCGGATTTGAACTCATGTCCTCCTGAATCCAGAGCCAGTGCTCTATCCACTGTGCCACCTAGCTGCCCCCTAAATCACTATTGATTAGAGAAATGCACATTAAAACAACTTTGAGGTGCCACCTCACACATATAAGATTGGCTAATCTGACAAAAAAGGAAAAAAAGGAAAATAATAAATGTTGGAGAAGCTGTGGAAAAATTGGAACACTAATGCATTATTGGTGGAGTTGTGAACTGATCCAACCATTCTGGAGAACAATTTGGAACCGTGTCCATTTGACCCAGTAATACAACTACTAGGTCTGTATCCCAAAGAGATCGTAAAAAGGGAAAAGGACCCACATGTACAAACATATTTATAGCTGCTCTCTTTGTGGTGGCAAAGAATTGGAAATCGAGGGAATGGCCATCAATTGGATAATGGCTGTACAAATTGTGGTATATGAATGTAATGGAATACTGTTGTGCTATAATAAATGATGAATAGGCAGATTTCAGAAAAACCTGTAAAGACTTAAGTGGACTGATGCTGAGTGATAGACTTAGCTCTTCTCAGCAATACCAAGATCCAAGACAATTCCAAAGAACTCATAATGGAAAGTGGTCTCCACATCTAGAAAAAAGGACTGTGGATTCTGAATATAGATTGAACCATACTGTTTCTACTTTTCTTTTTGTTTTTTTTTCTTTTTTGAGGTTTTTCCCTTTTGTTCTGATTCTTCTTTCACAACATGACTAATGGCAGAAATATGTTTAATGTGATTGTACATATATAACCTATATCAGATTGCTTTCTCTCTTGGGGAGGGGGAGGAAAGGAAGGGAGTGAGAAAAAATTGAAACTAAAATTCTTATGAAAACAAATATTGAGAACTATCTTTATATGTAACTGGAAAATAATAAAATACTTTTATGATTAAAAAAAAATAATCCTGTGTAACAAGCAGAGCCAAGAAGGTAGAGTAAAGGGACAAACTTGCCTGAGCCCTCCCAAATTCCCACAAAATAAATTTAAAATAATGCCTCAAAATGAATTCTGGAAAATCAAAATCAACAATGATTGGGTGGGTGAAACAATTTTCAAACCCAAGACAATTTAGAAGAGCATGAGGAAATATCTGTCTCACTGGGGTAAGAGTGGAGAGCAGTACAGGGCAGGCCATGCCCCAGCAAGCTGGCAGCAGACTTTGGGGGTAACTGAATCATCAACAATGGTTTCATACATTAAGGGGGTCAGACAACTTTTCAGGATGTTACAAAGAACACTTTGTTGGCACTGGGTACAGGACTCTTTTGCATTGCCCATACACACTTCTGAATTGTAGTTCCAGGGTGGGAAGAAGTACCAGTAGAAGTGAGGATTCAGGTCACAGTTTCATGGTGGAAAAAATCCTTGTGGTCACTCACAGAACCAGAGCACAGGCCAGAAGTTCAGTGACCACACCTCTCCTTAGATCATACCACCTTGGAAGAACTAAAAATTTACAGACCCCCAGAATTAGCTCAGAAAAGCAGCAAGAAAGTTCTGATGTTTGGAACAATGCTCCTTCCATTCCTGGAGCATATAAAATTAAAAGTCAAGAAATGGACTAGAAAAATTTTTTAAAAATTAAAAAAAAAGAATCCAACCATAGAAAGTTACTATAGTTGGACAGCTTGGTGACATAGTAGATAGAGCACCAGCTCAAAAGACAGGAGGACCTGAGTTCAAATCTGGCCTCAGACACTTGATATTTATTTGCTGTGTGATCCTGGGCAAGTCACTGAACCCCAATTGCCTCTCAAAATAAGAAAGAAAGCTACTAAGATGACTGAGAAAATCAAAACACAAACTCAGAAGACAACAATGTCAAAAAAACTACATATGGAGGCAGCTAGGTGGCACAGTGGATAAAGCACCAGCCCTGGATTCAGGAGGACCCGAGTTCAAATTTGATCTCAGGCACTTGACACTTACTAGCTGTATGACCCTGGGCAAGTCACTTAACCCCAATTGCTACAACAAAAACAAACAAACAAAAACCAGAATAGGCCAAATGATAAAAGAGGCACAAAAATCCACTGAGAACACCTTAAAAAACAAAATTAGCCAAATGGAAAAAAGATGTTAAAAAAATTCACTGAAGAAAAGAATTCCTTAAAAAGTAGAATTGGCTAAATGAAAAAGGTAGTACAAACACTCGCTGAAGAAAATAACATAATAATTAGAATTAGACAAGTGGAAGCTAATGACTCCATGAAACATTAAGAAATAATAAAAGAATTAAAAAACAACATAAGAAAATGTGAATATCTCCCCAGAAAAACAATTGATCTAGAAAATAGGTTGAGGAAAAAGAATTTAAGAATTATTGGATGTAACGATTGGAATGACGCCACCCGCTGGAAACTTACTGTAGAAGAGTACCGCCCATGAAACGAAGGTCTTTGAGGGGAAGACCAGGAGTCTTTTCTTTGGCATCAGGAAGTAACGTTGGCTAGTGGGAGGAAGAAGGAAGAGACTCTCTCGGTCTCGCTCTCTTCCCTTTGGACTCTGGTGGAGAGCGAAGCAAGAAATGTGTTCTCCCTTTAATAGATAGATGAATGTAGGCCTTTCTCTCTCTCTTTACCAAATTCTTATTCTCCTTAATAAATGCTTAAAAGCCTAACTCTTGCTAAAGCTTATAATTTATTGGCACCCACTCATTAGATGTTTTAGACAGTTTAGCTAGAATTTTAGCCCTTAACATGGATTACCTGAAGTCCATGATAAAAAAAGAGCCTAGACATTGTATTTCAGGAAATTATGGAGAAAAATTGCCCCGATAGCCTAAAACCAAGAGATAGGGAAATTCCATTTAAAATAACAGCAGACAATATAAAGGACAGTTAGGTCACAAAGGGATAGAGTGCTAGGCCTGAGGTCAGGAAGATTTATCTTCCAGAGTTCAAATCTGGCCTCAAACACTTATTAGCTAAGTGATCCTGGATAAGTCACTTATCCCTGTTTTACTCAGTTCCTCATCTACAAAATGAGCTAGAGAAGGAGACTTGCAAACCGCTCTAGTACCTTTGCCAAGAAAACCCACTATGGGGTCACAAAGTGTTGGAAACGAACAACAACAAACATTAAAGGATAATAGCTTGGAATATGATATTGTGGAACTAGGATTACAGCCAAGAATACACAGAAAAGCTGAATATAATCCTTCAGTGGGCAATAATGGATATTTAATGAAATAGAGGATGTTCAAACATTCTTGATCAAAAGACAAAAAGCGAATAGAAATTATTACTTTCAAGAGAAACAAGAAAGGTAAACTGAAAAGAGAAATCATAAGGAATTCAATAAAGTCAAACTGTTTACATTCATATACAGGAAGATGATACTTTTTAACTCTTAAGAATTTAATCATAATTAGGACAGTTAGAAGAAGTATTTATAGAAAGAAGGCACAGATGTGAGTTGATTGTTATAGGATGATATAAAAAAATAAAATTAAAGGATGAGAAAGAGGGATACATTGAAAGAAGATGGAAGGGCATGGGATAAATGATTTCACATTAAAGAGGTGTGCTTTCAAGGAAAAGCTTTTACAATGGAGGAGAAAATGGGATGGGGGGGGTGGCAGGTAACACTTGAACCTCATTGGAATTGGAATTGGCTCAAAGAGAAAATAACACACATTCAATTTTACCTATTAGGAAGTAGGAGGGGGAGGGGATAGAAGGGAGCGAGTAGATAAAAAGAATGGAGGGTTGGGGGAAAAGGTTGTCAGAAGCAAAACACTAGGAAGGAGGGAGAGGGTGAATGAAGGGCGGGGGGAAAGAAGGATAAATGGGGAGGGGAATAGGATGGAAGGAAATACACAGCCATCATAACTGTGACTGGGAATTGGATCAGCTCACCCATAAAACAGAAGCTAATTAGCAGAGTGGATTAAAGCCAGAATCCTACAATATGTTGTTTATGAGAAACATACTTGAAGCACAGACACATAAAGAAGAGCTGGAATAGAATATATTATGCATCAGCAGAGGTTAAAAAAAGCAAGACTAGCAATAATGGTCTGTAAACAAAAGTAAAAATAGATCTAATTAAATTAGAGAAGCAGAGAAACCACATTTTGCTAAAAGGTATTACTCTCTGGATGGGCCTCATGATACTACCAGCAGAGCCAGGCTTATGCCCCTCCCGCCCCCCCCCCCCCGTGGTTCACCTCCTCTTGGACTAAGTAGGTTTTGAGGCTGAGGAGGAAGAGATCTTGGTGCAGCTGAGGAAAAAAAAGTGCTGAGCCCCAGCACTTTTTCCTGGGCAGCACTGGCAGCTTCTCCCCTGGTACAATATGTTCAAGAGAATGGCCAAATTTGGCCCTGACTCAAGTGGGAAAGAGAAGGGGATACTGTTGTTAAACTTACAGTTTATAGTAATATTATTTGATATGTTGGAAAAAAAAGAGAAGATGGTCATACTCATCAGTGGATGGTATATATTCTGTCCACACCTATACATACATGCATACATACATATATATACATATATATATATATATACACATATACACGCATATATGTATATATGTACACACATATACCCGAATGAGAATGTGTCAGCATATGTGAAGAAAATGCATGAGATCCATGATAATCTTTTAAGAGTTACTACTGTCACTATATTAGATTATATTAAAAAGGTGGGGTGAATTTGAAATAATCACCCAAATATTTTCATTGATCCTAATGAAAGTCCTGTTAACACTTTACCACTCATTGAAATTATTTCAGTTGGACACTGCTGCAGTGCTGGGGGAAAGGATAGTGGTTTCTAAGTTCTATGATTAAATGATATTTCAAGATCCAACAGCAATGATAAAACAGTTATTAACAACATCTTGCGAGCTAACCTTAGGAGCCTATTAGCAAGAAACAGAATTTGCTAAATTTGAAATGAAAATGACAAAAGAAAAATTAAATGCTACCAAGAAAAAAAGCTTAAAAATTGCTGAACTTGGGGCAGCTAGGTGGCTCAGTGGATAAAGCACCGGCCCTGGATTCAGGAGTACCTGAGTTCAAATCCAACCTCAGACACTTGACCCTTACTAGCTGTGTGACCCTGGGCAAGTCACTTAACCCCTATTGCCCTGCAAAAAAAAAAAAGAATTGCTGAACTTAAAGAGAGATTAAAAGCAAGTCATTAAACTGTCAATTGTTTAAAACTTGAAATCAGGAAACTTGAAGACAATGATCAGACAAAAGAAGATTTTTATTTATTTTTATCATCTCAGAAGGACTTAATAGGAAAGCAACTGAAAATAGAGTAGATTTTGTAAAATGGAGTAAATGCTATTATGTTTCTTAAAGTGGGACTTCTTAAACTTTTTCCACTTGTGATCCCCTTTTGCCCAAGAAATTTTTTCATGACCCTGGGGTATGTAGGTATATAAAATAGGTATACATAAACTTTTACTGTTGCCAAATTTTTCACAATCTCCATATTCAGTTATGTAACCTCATTTAGGATTGCAACCCACAGTTTAAGAAGATTTGTCTTCAAGGAGTTCCAGGCATAGCTATCTATCTTGGGCTTTTTAGCAAATACTCCTAGGATTGATACCTTTTAAACATTCTTATGTAATTATAAGAAGTACTGTACAGGCATTTTGCCAATCCATTGAAGGCATTTCTGTGACTTTGAGCACAACCTCTAGTTTTGGGGATTTTGTTATGAGAAATTTTCACTGTAAGGTATAGCTTTTGTACAAATATTGTAATTTTTTCAGAATGTATAATTAGGGTTTGTTAAAATAGACTTGCCTCTTACTGATTCCAGTAGGCTCAAATGTATTTTGTATGTGCTATGGAGAAGTCACCTAGAGAAATGAATATGTATCTTACCTGCAATAATCACTCTATTTGAAGCTCA
This sequence comes from Dromiciops gliroides, assembly GCF_019393635.1. Taxonomy (NCBI): domain Eukaryota; kingdom Metazoa; phylum Chordata; class Mammalia; order Microbiotheria; family Microbiotheriidae; genus Dromiciops; species Dromiciops gliroides. The sequence goes on from NC_057862.1 coordinate 210,072,595, forward strand.
TGGACTTCAAATATTAAATATTGAATTGAATCGACTATTGAAATTCATGGAATCACATTGGCTACCAGTAACAGAATTATGAAGTACATTGAAAAGGTAAACTTCATAGCCCCAAGGATACCTGGGAAAGTGTTCTTTGCTGGTGGACAATATTGAAAGTTTAATGTTTCTCACCTAGGTTATGAAGGGAGTCTTTGCATTCTGTATGAAGATGAAATAAATCTTAATGGATTATTATTTTTTTTTTGCTGGGCAATGGGGGTTAAGTGACTTACCCAGGGTCACACAGCTAGTAAGTGTTAAGTGTCTGAGGCTGGATTTGAACTCAGGTCCTCCTGAATCCAGGGCCAGCACTTTAACCACTGCGCCATCTAGCTGCCCCTGGATTATTTTTTAAAGGTACCATAGACAATGAAGTAATAACAATACAAAATATATATGCACTGAATGTTATAGCATCCAATCTTAAGGGAAAACCTAAATGAGTTACAGGAGGAAATAGTAAAACTATACTAGTAGGGGACCTCAAATTCCCCTCTTAAAATGAGATATATCCTACCAAAAAAGGAGAAAAAAATTAAGGAAATGAATAAAAATTTAGATAAGTTAGATATATACCATTAGAGAAATTTGAATGGAAATAGAAATGTACTATATACCTTATTTCTCAGTGGTCCATGACGCCTACACAAAAATTAATCATGTGTTAGGGCATAAAAACCTCACAAGCAAATGCAGAAAAGTGAAATATTAAAAGCATCTTCCTCAGATAATGATGAAATAAAAATTGCATTCAAGAAAGGGTCATGGAAACAGATTAAAAATTAATCTGAAACTAAATAATCTAATTCTAAAGAATAAAGTGAGAAAGAATAAAGCACAGAAACAATAAATAATTTAATTAAAGACATTGACAACAGAGAAAACATACCCAAATTTGTGGGATGCAACCAAACAGTACTTAGGGGCAAATTTATCTCTCTAAATGCCTACATCAATAAAACGGGGGGGGGGGGGGGGGGCGGGAGGGGGGAAGCAGATAAATGAATTGGACATGCAACCCAAAAAAAACTGGAAAAAGAACAAATTTTAAAACCCCAATTAAGCACCAAATTGAAAATCAAAACTGAAAATCAAAGGAGAGACTATTCAAATTGAAAGTAAGAAAATCATTGAGCTAATAAATAAAATTAAATGCTAGAGTTATGAAAAGAAACAAAATAGATAAACTGGATATTAATTAGATTTTTTTTAAAGAAGAATATCAAAATGAAAAGGGTGAATTCACTAGCAATGAAGGTAAAATTAAAACAATTACTAGGAGCTATTTTGCCCAATTAAATGCCAGTAAATCAGACAATCTAAGTGAAATGGATTAATATTTACAAGAATACAAATTGTCTAGAAGAGGAAATAGAGTACTGTAGCTACCAGCCTAATATTCCTGATGCATAGTTTTCATTATGTAGCTCTTCTGTTTAACAAATAACAGCTCCCCACAGGTTATAAAAGCAAGATTATTTCCTCTCCAATTCCCCAGGTAATCTGGCCATTCCTCATCTATTCAACTTGTATGTCAGAAACACTCTGGTTTGACTATATGTTTTCTCAATGTTTCCTAATGTCACAGTGTTCATTCTTGTTTTCTATTCATATAATTCCTATAGCTGGGATGTTGTTATCAATTGATCTCCCTGACATGCCTGTTATTATTGTTCAGTCATTTTTTTAGTTGCCCTTTTGTGACCCTATTTGAGGTTTTATTGGCAAAGATGCTGGAGTGGTTTGCCATTTCCTTCTCCAGTTCTTTTTTTTTTTTTTTTGCGGGGCAATGGGGGTTAAGTGACTTGCCCAAGGTCACACAGCTAGTAAGTTTCAAGTGTCTGAGGCTGGATTTGAACTCAGGTACTCCTGAATCCAGGGCCGGTGCTTTATCCACTGTGCCACCTAGCTGCCCCAGTTCATTTTATAGATGAATAAACTGAGGCAAACATAATTAAGTGACTTGCCTAGGGTCATACAACTAATAAATGTCAGAGTCTGTATTTGAACTCAAGGAGATGAGTTTTCCTGACTCTAGGCTCAGCACTCTGTCCAGTGTACCACACAGCTGTTTTCCAACATGCCTACTACCAATCTAAATTCTACCAATAGATTAAGACCCACACCATATGCCACATCATCCACAGAGTTTTTAAAACCCAGTGGTCTCCTGAAATACTGATCTCCTCCCTTTCTGACTATCTATTGCATTTATCATCTGCTCCATACATCCTGAAATTGGATTGTTGCATTTTTGAAAAACTTAAACTGTATAATGCTGCTACAGTGGGGGTGATTCTAATGTAGTTACTCTCTCATTTAACCATATATATTAAAACATCCATCTTTAGCACCCATGTTTCCCTCCTTTGACTAGTCTGCAATCCCCATCTCTATTAATTTATGCTCTTACCCTTTCAAAACCACAAAAGTTTGCTCTGGAAAACTGGAAGGAAAAAAAGGAGAAAAAGGATTATGTCTTCAAATGAGAATGTATAACAAGAAGTGAACTAAAGTTCTAACGAGGAGATATAGAATAACAAAATAATATCAGGATCTCAGAGTTGGAAGGGACTTCAGTTAAACATTCTAACTCAACCAATATATGAGTAAGAATCCGTTCTCCAGTATCCATAAGGGTCATCTGTCTTCTAAAGGAAAACCTCCAATGAGAGGGAACCTAATATCCCACAAGGAAGCCTTTTGGAAGATTATAGTTCTCAGGAAGAGTCAAAATTAAGTCAAAATTTCTTTCCCCCTGACCTCATGCTCTCCACATCCCTGTACCCCATTGCTCTCATGCTGTCCTCTGGGACCATGCAGACCATTTAATTCCCATTCCATATAACAGGTATTTTTTTAAATACTTGACTCTAGAGGTGATGTTTACTATAAATCTTCCCAACTTCAGGCTGAACCTTATGGGAAATTATCTCCTTCATTTTTCTCTTATTCTTTATCTTGCCTCTTGTGGTCCTCAATTTATTGTCTTGCATTATTTTCATAGTACAGTAAAGACCAATTGCATTCCCCACAATGGAAATGTTTTATATGTCTTTTAATTTTTTTTCTCAGAACCAGTTATGGGTCAGAACTAATTCTGTTCTATGAGACACCACAAATAGTATATCAAGTATATATTGGCTTGATGTCATACAAACATTTAAGATCAATAACTACAAAGCTGAAACACATACCATTAAATTCTTCTTTGGATACCGAAGATCCTCACTTGTAAAAAGACCCAATGAGGTGAGAAGTATTAAATGATGATTTGTTAAAACAACATCCACAAATGAAAAATCTAGGCAGTCTAACAGAGGGAAATAGCCATATAAGTCATTATAAATTCATTATTAATGGACAACATGCTTTAAGTAATCAGGATTTGGTGTCAGAGGATCTGAATTTACATCCTGACTCTGACATGTATTAGCTAGATGACCTTGAACAAATCATTTAACCTCCCAAGGTTTTACTTTCTAAATTCTGGATCCTATAGTATCCTGAATAATTTTGGGCTCTAAAATGGCTCTACTATTATTATGCCAATGAGAAAAGGTAATATTTCGGGTAACTATTATCTAAATATGTTAGCACAGTGCAATCCTGAGTATTAAATTCTAATTATACCACTGATTTACTATTGAGCATTCAATAATCACAATGTATATGGTCCTTTACATCTTTCTTCTTGAAATTTGGGGTCAACAAACTGGTCAGAAATGCTATACGACTTCATAAATACATGCAATCCCATACCCTTTGTAATTTAAAATCATAGGATTAAAAAATAAGACACCTTAGAGAATATTTCGTATAGTCCCCTCATTTTACATGTGGATAAATTGAGGCCAGAGAGAGAAAGGGCCCTGCCCACATTTGTCTCAAAAGATAGGCATATGGGGGCAGCTAGGTGGCACAGTGGATAAAGCACTGGCCCTGGATACAGGAGGACCTGAGTTCAAATCTGGCCTGAAACCCTTGACACTTACTAGCTGTGTGACCTTGGGCAAGTCACTTAACCCTCATTGACCCACCAGGAAAAAAAGATGGACATAGGGGAGATGCTTCCTAAAGACTTGGTCAGGGAAAAAAAAAATCACCTTGTGATAATACAGAGCAAATATTTTCTGTCAAATTGTGCCATGAGGTACCATTGTTATCCCAAAATCCAGACACAGTCAAGCCTAGGTAGACACCTAAATAAAAGAAAAAAATTAAATCCAAGACAAAGATTTAAATGAGGCTAACACTTGAAACTTTAAAAAGAATGAGCAAGATTAATTACATCTGAATCAATTTTAACAAATTTGTAGTATCAGGTAACTAGGAAGAACTTCTCTGAGCTATAAGTGGGCCATTCCTTATTTATTACACTCATCCATCTTTGGGGAGAAAAGAAAAAAAATCTTCCTTCAGCTTTCCTAACAAGTCCATTGTATGGATGAATATTTGATTGTCTCCTGGTACAGAATGACTCTGGGACAATATAACCATTCATGTTTCCATGGTGCTTTACAGTTTACAAAGTATTTCTCTCACAGCACTCAAGACAATGAGATAGGGTAAATGTCATTATACCTCTTTCACAGATGTAGAAATTGAGGATCACAGAAATTAACCAAACTACTCATGGTCACAGAGCAGGCAAGGAGCTGAGCTGGTACTTAACCTCTGGTCTTCTAACTGACTACCATGCACAAAGCAGTGTGTTAGGTGCCAGTAATATTCAATATTCAACAGATCTTTGATCACATTGAGGTAAACATACCTTCCATTGGTGCAGCTTGCAACCCATCCTGCCTTCTCCTCTTGATTTTTTTTCTTTTACTTTTTCCAGTGCCCTCTCAGATATCTCCCACAAAAGAATCGGGATAGAGGACTTCCTAAACTCCTTAAGAAAACCATTTACATTGGGAGCCTTCACTTGCTTTCTTCTGAATCTTTTAAACCATTTGAAATTTGGATTCTGATTTCATCATTCAGGAGAAATTTCCATCTCTATATTTGCCAGTGATCTTTTAGTTGCCAAAAAATAACATTTTCTCAATCATGATCCTTCTTAACCTCTCTGCAGTATTTGACATGGTTAATCTCCTGTTTCTCCTCAATATTATTTCCTCTCAAAGTTATGGTTATATCATTCTCCTAGTTCTTGCCTTGTATGCCTGACCACTTCTCAATCTCCTCTCCTTTCTTTGTTTATCCATGTCACCAAAACTAATACTAATAACCAAGTAGTACTACTTACATTGAGGAATATTCCAGTTTAAAAGTATAAACTTACCTTCAAGTCTGTTATCACATATGATACCAAGTATTACCACATCATTAGCACAGGGGCATTTTGCTATCCTTATACTTTTCACATGTGGAATCATCTTAATAAACTGACTGAGACTTATTGGTTCCCCAAGTTCCCACTGAAGAATAGGTTCTGTAGAATGATCAAATTTTAATGTTAAACTTTATACCTGTGTTTGTAAAAAAAGAAATATTTTACCCTCTACTTTTAAAATATATTTTCTTTACTTTCTTTTTAAACAATAATAAATATTTTATTTAAAATTTTGAGTTCCAAATTCTATCCCTCCTCCTCTCCCTCCCCTTCCCCCCTCCTTCAGGTGGTAAGAAATCAGATATAGGTTATATATGTGCAATTATGTAAAACTTTACCAATATTAGTCATTTTGTATAAGAAAACTTGAATAAAATTAAAAAAAAACAAAAGAAAGTGAAAATGGCATGATGCAGTCTGTGTTCAATCAAAATCAGTTCTTTCTTTGGAGGTGAATATTATGTTTCATCACTAGTCCTTTGGGAGTGTCTGGGAGCCTTGTATTGCTAAGAATAGTTAAGTCATTCACACTTCAAACAATATTGCTGTCACTGTGCACAATGTTCTCCTGGTTCCGTTCACTTCACCATACAACAGTTCAAATAAGTCTTTCCAGGTCTTTCTGAAATCATCCTTTTTGTTATTTCTTATGGCACAATAATATTCCACCACAACTGTATACCATAGTTTATTTAGCTATCTTCCCATTGATCGTCATTCCTTTGATTTACTTAGCCACCACAGAAAGAACTGCTATAAATACTTTTGTACAAATAGGTATTTTTCTCTTCTTTTTTGGATTACCATATACTTTTAAAAGCTTTTAGGGGGGCAATACATTAATTGTATACAGGGCCTCTCTATCTATATATGTCATTGATACTTCAAGCTCAACATAGATAAAGCTAAGCTTTTCATTATAAGTCTGCTTCCCCTTCTTGATTCCATTATTTCTATTCTTCTAGTGATGTTATATGACTTTGAATCAATAAGAAGTACATGTTTTAAAGAGCTAAAGTTGATAATCAGTCAAAGGACAATCAAGGAATGCAAGTTGGGTGTGAGCAGAATATGACACACTACAATCATATTCAGACAGTGCCTGACACCAGGGAAGTGCTTAATAAATGTTTTTTGACTTGACAACATTACTGGAGTTCAGAAAAGGTAATGATGTCACATAGCAGTGGAAACAGGGAGAGATACATTTAATTTTCTATCCTTTCAGGATAAAAATCATTTCATGCCACAACTGTGATTCAACAAAAATCATTCACTGCTAGAATTGTTGTGCTGTGCTTTGATATGATTGTTTTTATACTAAGGCTTTTAAGTTTCCTGTTCTGAATGCCCTACACTATTAATTAGTCAGTTGATTATCCCCTGGAGAAGACCAGAATTTTCATCCTAAATTTGGGATCCTAGGTAGAACCTTCTTTACTCTCTAGAACTCATATTTGATCATTCAATTTGCATAAAGACAATAATTTAATGAGATAGCTGTATGACTTCCATTGAGTCACTTTCCCTCTGTGAAAAAGAATGTGGGAAGGTGAAAGGGAAAGTTGAACTCAATGATCTCTTAATTCCCTTCCTAATTTAACATTCTATGAGTCCATGAGTTCAGTCTATATTTAAAGTGAACTGATTTTCTTACTCATGGATAGCACAATGTATAAAATACTAAATCTCAAAACAGGAAGAACTATGTTGAAATCTAGCCTCAGACAGTAGCAGTGAGTGATTCTGGGAAAAATCACTTAACCTTTATCTACCTCTGTTTCCTCATTTGTCAAGAGGGCTCCTCAAAAAGACTTAGTTCATGGCGTTTATTATGAGAATCAAATGAGTTAACATATAAAGTACTTTGCAAACCTTAAAGTACCATATAACATTTTGGCTTTTATTATTTTGATTCTACTACTACTCAAAGGAAAATAAATAGCACTGCACCCCATTACAACTCTCACTAATGAAGCTTCACACTGTTACTTTTCTTTCATTTTTACCTCGGATAAGATCCAAAAGTGTTCCTTCAGTAATGTAAGTAGTTACTCCATCTTGTAATGAGATACTTACAAACCATTGCTCTATTGGCGCAATATCTATATGCAAACAAAGAATAAAGAATCAATTAATTCATATAAGCAATGGCACCAAATGAGACTGTATGTGGTATGGAAATTTACAAAATGTCCCAATTCAGATATCAACCTCATTCTTAAAGAAGTCTTAGAATCATGATATTTTCAAGTTGTAAGATTTGTATAATATATAACTCTACTCTACCTTCTTACACATGATGAAATTGAGATATAGAGAATTTAAGTGACCTTTACATGGTCTCACAAATAGTATGTGGTAAAATCAGGATTTTAACAAAGGTTCTGTGATTCCAAATTAATTTCTCTTTAAATGAGATCATGCTACCTCTTATAACAGATTTTTTTTAGAATGCTGGGAGGATTGGAATAAAAATGCACTGATCTTGAGGCCAGCATGCTGATATCTGCAAACAGGTTATTATTTCCCTTCTGAGGCTCCTATGATTGTCCATATTATCAGTCTCCTTCACAAACGAATATCTAGATGCTTAACAAAATCATTTGAAAAGCAGTGCATAGCTTCAAAGAATTATAGAATCCTAGCATTGGCAGCCCAACTTTGTCTAGATGCTATCTGAAGCACCATTATATTATATAACCTTCTTAACAAGGAGTCTCCCAGTTATAACTGGAACATCTCCAGAAATCAGAAAATCACCCCTTAACAAGACTGCCCATCACATTTTTGGACATCTTTAATATGGCTGTATTTCCTTAAATTGAACCTAAATCCATATAATTTCTAACTGTTGGTCCTAATTTTGACTTTTGTGGCCAAGTACAAGGTGGTAATGTTATCCTCCAAATTACAACACTTTACATACCATATTCTGCCTCCATCCATGCTTCATTATTCTGCCTCCATCCATGTTTCATAATTCTCTCATTTTGTAATCTACATTCCTTCCAGATTCTTTCCTTTACTCTTATGCACTTGACTGAGCTTTCCCTCATGTCTGGAATGAAATCCTTTCTCATTTCTACCTTTTAGAATCTTTATTTTCTTCCTGTGTGAAGCCTCCCTTAGTATGACATGGACACCTTGCATTCTTTATTAATTATCTATTCCTTCTGATTTCCCCCAGAGAATTTTCTCTAACACCTCAATTGACCTTTTTATTTTTCCTTTCTGTATTTTCTGGCTCCTTAGACCACTCAGCCAGCATGGTGTAGTGGATAATCTGAAAAGCCAGGAAGAACTGGGTTAAAGTCCCATTTCTAATATATATCCATGAATAATAGAGTCCTTAAGTGAAGAAACTGCTTGATTTTTGGTTTCTACCTTGGTGCCTTGTATATATTATACAATCATAGATTCTGAATTGGATGAGCCCTCAGAGTTCATTCTAGTGCAACCCATACTTGAATAAAAATAATATCTACTACTGTTGCTGCTGCTGCTACTACTACTACCACCACCACCACCACCACCACCACCTCCAGGCAAAATAGATCCAGCAAAAATATGTAGCTGAATGTTATAAAATTTACTAGCATCTTGAGATCAAAGATGAAAGGGAAAAAATGAAAAACAATACCCACTCAATGCCAGTATAAATTTTTGCCTTTAGAGCTACAAAATAGTTATCTAGCAAGAATCTTTCCTACTATAGAGGTCCTTAAGGGTTACAGAGTATTTAGAATGGATGTTGGTGATGGATGATAATGGGGAGGGGTAAAAATGGATGGCATTTTTAAAAAGGCTTTTGAATAACATAGTATTTTTCCCAATTACATATAAAAGCAATTTTAAGATTCACTTTTTTTCCAGCAACAAACATTTATTTTATTTTATTTTCCAGTTACATGTAAGGGTATTTTTCAGCATTCATTTTCATATGATTTAGAGTTCTAATTTTTCTCCCTCCCTCCCTCCCTTTCCTCCCCCCTCCACAAGATCACAACCAGGTTATATATGTACAATCCACAAGTGTTCTTTTTATCAGTTCTAGTTATAGGGGTACATAGTAAGCTTCCTCATTAGCTCCTTGGGATTGTCTTGGATCATTGCACTGCTGAGAGGAGTTAAGTCATTCACAATTGCTCATTGAACAATACTGCTGTCACTACATACAATGTCCTCCCAGCTCTGCTCACTTCACTATACATCAATGTTCATTTGTCTTTCAAGGTTTTTCTGGGATCTTCCTGTTTGTCATTTCCTGTAGCACAAGACCATTCCACTACAATCATACAGCACAGCTTTTTCCATTATTCCTCAATTGTTGGACATTCCCTTGATTCTCAATTCTTAGCCTCCACCAAGAATTTCTATAAATATTGTTTGTACAATTTTTCCCCCTTTTCTCTTTTTCATGATTACTATTAACTGTTTCCCTTCCATTCTATTCCCTTCCCCATGATATTTATTCTATTATCCATCTTCTTTCATCCTATCACTCTTCAAAAGGGATTTGCTTCTGTCTGTCCCCTCCCTGACTCTGCCCTTTATTCTTTTGCCCCTTTCTCTTTATCCCCTTCCCCTCCTATTTTCCTGCAGGGTTGGAGAGATTACTCCGCCCAATTGAGTGTGTACATTATTCCCTCCTTCATCCAATTCTAATGAGATTGAAGTCTTTGAGCCAATTCTGATGAGTGTTAGGCTCATTTACTGCCCAGATTAAATAGATTACTCTACCCAGTTGGATGTGTCTATTAGTCCCTTTTTGAGGGAGCTCTGATGAGTTTAAGGTCTTTGAGCCTTTTCTGATGTGTAAAATTAATTTACTGCCCTGCTCCTCTCCCATCTCTTCCCCCCATTTCATAAGCCTTTTCCTGTTTCTTTCATGTAGGATTTCACATCTGCCCTTCCCCCTCCCCCAGTGCATTCCCTTCACCCCTCAATTTAACCCTAAAGATGTTGTCACCTAGCTAAGTGACACAGTGGACAAAGCATCACCCCTGGACCCAGGGGGATCCCAGCCAAAACCCGGCCTCAGACACAAGACAGTCACCCACTGTATGACCCCAGGTATGTCCCCCAGCTTCAATTTTTTATGGTTCTCTAGGGTCTTGTAAATTCAGGTCTTTTCATCACAAATATCTGAAAGTCTTCTTTTTCATTAAAGTCCCATTTTTTCCACTGAAAGATTATGCTGAGTTTGGCTGGGTAGGTGATTCTTGGTTGTAATCCCATTTCCTTTGCCCTTTGGAATATCATATTCCAAGCCCTCCGGTCCTTTAATGTAGAAGCTGCTAGATCTTGTGCTATCCTGACTGGGGCTCCACAGTACTTGAATTCTTTCTTTTTGGCAGTTTGCAATATTTTCTCCTTGACCTGAGAGCTCTGGAATTTGGCTATAATATTCCTAGGAGTTTTCCTTTTGGGATCTCTTTCTGGAGGTGATCGGTGGATTCTTTCAATTTCTATTTTAGCTTCTTCTTCTAGAATTTCAGGGCAATTTTCCCTGAGGATATCTTGGAAGATGATGTCTAAGCTCTTTCCTTGATCATGGTTTTCAGGTAGACCAATAATTTTCAAATTATCTCTCCTGGACCTATTTTCCAGGTCAGCAGCTTTTCCCAGAAGAGATTTCACATTGCTCTCTACTTTTTTATTCATTTGGATTTCCTTTATTGTGTCTTGGTTTCTCATAAAGTCACTGGCTTGCATTTGTTCAATCCTCATTCTTAGGCAATTATTTTCATCAGAGAGCTTTTGTACCAACTTTTCCATTTGCCCAATTTCACTTTTCAAGCTTTTGACTTTTTTCTCATGTCTTTCCTGCATTACCCTAATTTCTCTTTCCATTTTTTCCTCTACCTCTCTAGCTTTATCTTCAAAGTCCTTTTTAAGCACCTCTATGGCCTGAGACCAATTCATATTTTTCTTGGAAGCTTTAGATATAGGGACCCTGATGTTGACATCTTCCTCTGAGGGTGCCCCTTGGTCTTCCTTGTTACTGAAGAAACTTTCTATGGTCCTCACCTTTCTCTATCTGCTCATCTTGCCTTTTAGCTCCTTAAAGTAGGGCACTGTTTCCAGTCTGAAGTATCCCAAGCTTAAGAAGTCCCAGGTGGTATGATTTAAGGAGAATCTGGTTCTTCACTTGCCTGGACTGTTCCCTGGTCCTTAGATGACCCCAGACCAACTTGCTAATCAACCAGCTTTGTGTGTTGTGGTTGTTAGTCTCCCCCCCTGCCAAGGGCTCAGCTGACTCACCAAACTGTGAGCTTAATTCCAGACAACACTGGTGCTTCAGCTGATTCAGAGGCTCTGGGGTTCTCCTCTGGTGAGGCCTTCCTGGGACTGGATTTGTGTCAGGGTGACTGTGGGGTTGGGTTCGACTCCTGTATTAGCACAACAGCTCCCTCCTTCTGACCTTCCAAGCCGTTCTTGGTTAGAAGATGATTTCAGCACATTCTCCTGTGAGTTTTGCTGCTCCAGGCATTTTCCTATGGCGTTATTTGGATGTTTTTTGGAGCGATTGTGTCATGAGTTCGGCAGCTCACTGCCTTTCCTCTGCCATCTTCAAGATTCACTTTTTTAAACTTTGAGTTCCCAATTCTGTCCCTCCCTCTCCAACCCATCCCTGAGACACTAAACAATTTGATATAGGTTTTATATGTTCAGTTATGAAAAATAAATTACTGTATTAGTCATGTTTAGAAAGAAGACAAAAAACAAAAGAAAGAAAGTTAAAAACAGCATGCTTGGGGCAGCTAGATGGCACAGTGGATAAAGCACCGGCCCTGGATTCAGGAGTACCTGAGTTAAAATCCAGCCTCAGACACTTAACACTTACTAGCTGTGTGACCCTGGGCAAGTCACTTAACCCCCATTGCCCCACCAAAAAACCCCAATAAAACAAAAAATAAACAAACAAAATCAGCATGCTTCAGTCTGTGTTCAGTCAATATCAGTTCTTTCCTTGAAGGTGGATAGTATGCTTCATCATTATCCTATAATTTGCAGAAATATAACATCACCATAAGGTATTTAGATAGATTACCAAAAAGGGACATATTGCCAAAAATTATGCACAATTCTCCAAATGCAATCCAGTCAATCCTATTTATTTCTTAGCCTAATTCATTGTACATCAGCAATTAGTCCAAGATATATGTTTGGATAGACCAATTGAATGGGTTATACACACAAACTGTATAACATTCTTATCTTAACGTATCTTAGACATTCTTCAACCATTTGGTTTTCCTTGTTAGGTCCAAATTTTTTGAGCAGTAATGTCTCACTTATGAGAGTATGCAATATTCTAATTTATTCAATCAGTATGTTGTCACCAGTGAATAGGAGTATGTGGAGAACTTTACCATCTATAAGGAACTTGTGTTGGGTAGTCTAGATATCAATGGGAAATATATTAGACAATACATATTCTTGTTTTGTGCCTTGATGTTAACAATCAAATCACTGTTAAACACAATTTTCTCTATTGTATCTATCAAACAATCTTATACAATCTTAAAATTTTTGCACTATTCCAGTTCAGAATTCAATAAGTTTACATTTTAAAAATCATTATTTTTATCACATATATGTAAGAGAAATAAACATACATGATTCTGACCTGTGTTAAATGTGATTGTTTCTCTTGGGATGCTAATAAACCAGGCATTCTCCTTAATACCCTTAACAAAGATGACAGAAAAAGGGTTTGATAATAATTAATTATGGAACTTAACTTGTCTGATTATATAATTATATAAAATAAACTTTTAACAGTTAAATACCTAATAATTTTATTCTTTGATTAGCTAATAATTGAATGTTAACCCTACTAAACCATGAAAGCAAAAAAAAGTTAAATTAAAAAAGTATGATCCCACAAATTAATTATTCCAAAATATGTCTCCTCAACTGTAATTTAAAAATTGTATGGTAGACAATAATGACACTTCAATAGACTTTTTATTTTTTCAGTATGGGCAATAGCCCAGTGATGGAGATCAGAATCTAACTATGCCTACTTCCCCTTGTGGTTCTTGTACATGTCCTCACATAAATCTCTCAAAAGAGACCTATCCAAAGTTGCAAGGCAGAGAGTCCTTCTACTTCTTTTGAAACTGCATAGATTCTAATAGACAGCACAGGCTCTCTTTCAGTTATCCTTCAACTTGATACATATTTTTACAGTTTAAGCAACAGAGGACTGACTGATTCCTTTATAGGATCATTCCTAGTCCATCAATAAACATCTCTTAAGCACCAGTTATGTGCCAGGCATTGTGCTAAGCACTGGATACCATCCATATTGGACCTTCTAACTAGATGTGTACCTCAAAGTTCTGCATTAGGACATCTCAAATTTAATATTTCCATAACATTTCCATTCATTATGTTACCCCCAAAACTTAATCCTCTACTAATTTTTTTTCTATTTCTGTTCCACATACTCTTCACTCCATTGAATTAACCTCCTTGCTATTCTTTTAATGAAAAATTCCATCTCTTGACTTTGGGAATTTCCACCAGCTGTCATCCAAATCTGAATGATCTCTCTTCATCTCTGCCTCCTGGCATCTTTTAAGTATTAGCTAAATTCCCACCTTTCACAGGAAGCCTTTCCCAGTTTCCCTCAATTCTAGTACCTTTCCTCTGTTATTTCTGATTTATGTTGTATGTAGATTATTTGTATGTAGTTGCTCATATGTTTTCTCCCCCTTTAGATTGTGAGTTCCTCAGAACAAAGGCTACTTTTTATATGTCTTTGCATGCTCAGGACTTAACACAATTACTGGCACATAGTAGTTGCTTAATCAATGTTTATTGACTAACTGACTTTCAGGAGAACCATCTTCCTTCCAGTCAGTCAGGCTTGTGATCTTCAAGTCATCATCAACTCCAGGCTCTCTCTCACTCTGTATCTATTTAGCTACCATTGATTGTGTTTCTCACATCTGCTCACTTCACTCTACTCACATGATCACAACAGTAATTGATGACTTTGTCACCTTCTATCTGGACTATTGCAATAGTTTCCTAATTGGTTACACTTTCTCAATGTTCTCCCCTCTTCCATCTATCCTCCACTCAGCTGCCAAAATGATACTGCTAGGCACAGCCCTGACCATGTCATTACTCTTATCAAAAAGTTCTAGTGGCTTCCTATTGCCTTTAGGATAAAATAGTCAGTTTTTAAGGAAAAAAACAACATTAAAGCCCTTCACAACATGGTTTCAATCTGCTATGCCAGACTTGATATAAATTGTGTATTTCACAATTCATCTAAACATGTGTTTTTGTTGTTCTTTACATATGGCAAACCACCTCCCATCTCTTTGACTTTATGCAGGCCGTCCTGCATGACTGGAATGAAGATTTTCCTCACCTGTGCCCCTTAGAATGCATAGTTTCCTTAAAAACTCAGCTTAAATGCTATCTCTTACAAGAGATCTTTCTTATTATTGAGTATTAGTGCCTCTTCCCAAAATGTTACCTTGTATTATTTTTTAAAATTTTCTTTATGTACTTACAGGAATGTAATAGAATGTATGCTTCTTGAGGATGAGGACCATTTCATTTTTGTCTTTGTATTACCAGTACATACATAATGCCTGGCACATTATAGTCATGTAATAAATAATTCTTAACTGATTGTCAGGTGCTAAAAAATCCTCACGTTTATCAATCAGATTAGCTCTTCAGGTGGTAAGGAAAAAAATTTACATTGCCTTAGAATATAAGTTCCCAAAAGATTGGTATAAATCATCTGAGTTTTCCATGTTGAGATTTGGTAATTGTAGATATCAAACAGTTGTATGACTACTTGATTGGCAACAACTCAAAAGGCTATTGTTTTACAAAGCTATGTAAAAAGTAAACACAAATGTACCAACACCAAATTCTACCATAGAAAGTGGAAATTCCATTGATCTCAACCTGTGGAAATGGACTTCCTTCCATTTAGATTTGTTATTTCCTGTTCCTGTTGGGCTCATTTCTTTATTGTTATCCTTACCTGAACAATCCCACTTCTAATATTAATTCCTGTCTTTCCTCCTCCCTTACTACTCCATTCCCTTTCATTTCTCTCTCTCCCCTTTTAATAACAACATACTTTTCTAACAAAATATATATCATCAAACTTCCCCTGAAAGAAAAAAAAAAGAAAAATAACCACATCATGTTAATCACACTGAATATGTTGACTGATAAAAATAAAATACAATAGAGTGATGTTTTTTTAATTACCATAGTTAAATTAAAGTGAAAGACACCAGAATAAGTACTATTCATGATTCTAAAAGTGGGAGCAAGTCCTCTTGATGTAAACAGTTTTATGAGGTTCTGTCTGATCTCAGAAGGTCTGTCTCTAGTTAAGAAATAGCAGTTGACTACCTTTAAAAAGAAAGATCAAAGTATTAAATCTCTGTGTGGATAGAGAGGTTAGAGGAAAGAAACATATCATATTCATCTGTTAATAAAGGATAGATAAGGAGCAGGTAATCTAGAATGGAATTATTTTTAAATTCTTTAATAGAATTAATGGGATAACATTAGATAACAATTTTACTTATGGAGAGTGGCATCCAAAGATCAGAGCTTAGCATCAGAAGGATGTGGCATGTCACCTAATGCAAACATGCAAACTGATGCGAAGACTTGAAACTTGATTTGGCTTAGATAGCTCTGCTTTATATTTGATGATGAGCTTTTCCTTTATCTTTTTTATCAATATTCATTAGCATTCTAAACACTTTTCAAATAAAGTGTTAAATAAAAATGTGTTGTTCTACCTATAAGGACCAAGTGTGTCAAATGACAAAGATGAGTCTTTCCATATTCTTAAATTCTTGTCTTGCTTTAAATTAAATTCAATATCCAACTAAAGGAAATTGCTACAGAGGAATTGGGTCACTCCTTTTATGAAAAACTCAAAATCTGAATTAATCAAAATGAAAAATCAAATGTAGCATACTACTTTTGGACAAATTATGGGCATACCAGGAAATTGGATAAATATTTTATGGCTCAATATAGGTAGGTATACCTCATAATGTTGGCCCTAGTATGATTTCACAATAATGTTGTTAATATATCACAAACAAATCCTGCCATGAATTTGCAAAACAGTGTTGTAACATTTGCTCTATTTGTCCTATGAAACTTAAATGTAACATCCTTTTCCCTAGGAATCATATTTTCATGGATTGTATTCATAACATAAGATCACAGGAAGCAGAAAAGGGACTTTGGCAATCATGTAGTTCAAATTCCTCATTTATAAATGAAGAAACTGAGTCATAAAGGTAAGTGGTCTGCCCAAGGTCTCAGATAAAATAAATAGTTGAGTCATGACTTGAACACATGCTGCATCACTCCAAATGAGCATTATTCTACTAGGGAATGATGTATATATCTATAGAACATTGGTGTATAGAATATTGGCTGATTTCCAAGACATTGAAGTAGGTTTGTTTGAATCCAAATCCAGAGCCCTCCCTACTTCACCCTGTTGCTGCATGCACCAATACTTGTATATTTTGCACACCTTTATTTTATCTTTCTGTGTGTATGTGTATTTGAAACTAGATATACCTCATAGCCAATGTACTGCTTTTCTGTGATCATTAAAGCTATTAGATAGGAGTAGGTGCATGAGCCAAGGATAATTTTTAATTCATTCATCCATCTATTCATTCAAAATCTCTTTCCCAGACCCTGAAAATGGTTGAATGTAGTTGAATAGAATGTAATCCTATTGATTATAAATACTAGACATCAAAAAAAGAAGAATAATTAATATATTCCGTGAATTAACTTACCAAGTCACCTGAGGTAAGAAACAACTTGATTGTATCATTCCCTTCCAAATGACCAGGGGAATAGCAAGAAAACAGTGAAGTGTGATCTCCTGAAAGGTATATAAATAATAATTGTATATAAACACATGTGTTACTATGAAATTTCCATTAAGAACATATTTTCTAAATATTGATGTGGACTGGTTATGGTAGAATGGGGAATCCTCCCATGAAAATTTTAAAAAGTAGAGTTTCATAGGCATACTGGAAAGTTATTTCCTTCCTTCTCAATGAAGGAACTTGTCCTCAGGGCATAGCTGCCAAGACTGCAAATATATTTTATTAATAATAATTTCTCTCCATCAAGTTTTAGAAAACACTTTCATAACAAAAACTGTGGAGAAAGGGGAATACAAATGGTGCCATCCTCATTTATGCAGATGAGAAAACTGAAGCTGAGCAAGTTGATGTGACTCATTCAAAGTCACACAGTTTTTAAGCAGAAGAACTAGGAGCTGGACCAAGGTCTCTTGCATATTGTTATTGTGGAGAATAGAAACAAAACTAGTAAATCCTGGGAAAGATCACCTCCCCGTCCCTGCTCACCTGTTCAGTGACCAACAGTCAGATGGATTTTCTCCATCTCTTAGGCAAGATTCACAGAAAGGCTTATAGTCAGATATAGAAATGAAAAAGAAAAGACAATTATTTTGACCCAGAAATACCACTACTGTGCCTATATTCCAAATGGATCAAAGGAAAAGGAAAATAACGCATTTGTACAAAGTATTTTTGGTATCTCTTTTTGTGGTGGTAAAGAATTAGAAATTGAGGGGAATATTCATCAACTAGGGAATGGTTGAACAAATAGCAATACATGATAGCAATGGATTAATGGTATATTACAAGAAATGAAAAGTAGGATAGTTTAAGGGGGAAAAAACCTTTGAAGACTTAAATGAACTGATTCAAAATGAAGCAAGAAGAATCAGGAGAACATTTTACATAGAAACAGAAATATTGTAAGCATGATCAACTGTAAAAGACTTAGCTAATTTGATCAAGACAATGATCCAAGACAATTGCAAAGGACCCATTATGAAAAATGAGATCTACTTCCAAAGAAAGAACTGATGAATTTTGAGTGCAGATTGAAGCATACTTTTTTAAACTTTATTTTCTTGTTATTATATGTTTTCTTTTGCTATGTGGCTCATATGGAAATGTTTTTCATGACTTCACATTTATAATTGATATCAAATTCCATTCCTCCTCACATGGTGAGGGAAGGTCAGGAAGGAGGGAATTTGGGACTCAAAAACTTTTGAAATGAATGTTTAAAAGATTTTTAATGTAATTGGGAAATATTTAATGAAATACATAAAAATATTTTTTTTAAATAATCTGACTTGAAACAGTTATATCACTACTAAGTCTACATCGTAAAGAAATTAAAGAGGAAAAAGACACATGTGTACAAAAATATTTATAACAATTGTCTTTATGATGGAAAATAACTGGAAGTTGAAGCAATGTCCACCAATTGGGCAGTGGCTGAACAAACGATGGTATGTGTGTGTATAATAAATACAAATGCATATGTATATATATATATATATATATATATACATATATGTGATGAAATATTTTGTTGATAAACTAGAAAGACTTGTATAAACTGATGTAGAGTGAGGTGAACAGTATCAGGATAACAATATATAAAATGAAATCAATATTGTGAAGAAAAACAACTTTGAAAGATTGAGAAGTCTGACCAACACAGTTTCCAACCATAACTCCAGTGGATTCAAGCTGGAACATGTTAAGCCTCTCCTGATAGAGGGGTGATGAACTCTGAGTATAGATTGAGACACTTTTTTTTTTTCAGACATAGTCCATCTGGAAATTTGTTTTACTTAACTTTACATGTTTATAATAAGTGTTTTGTTTTTCTTGCTTTTTCAATTGAGTACTGGGGGAGATAAAGGGGAGAAATTACAGATTTCAAAATAAAATGATATTTAGGTTTTTTGTTTGTTTTGTTTTATTTTGTTTTTGTTTTAAAGCAGAAATAAGCTAGTAAGAGTTCTGGGACAGAGCCAAGATGGCAGAAGAAAGACAGTAAGCTCCCAAACTCATGACACAATCTCTCCAAAGAACCTCCAAATAATGCCATAGGACAATTCCTAGAGCAGCAAAACCCACAAAAGAATGGGCCGAGATCATTTTCCAATGATCCAAGGCTTTCCAAGGATGGCTTAGAAGGTTGGAAGTAGGGGGCTGCTGTGCTGAGACAAAAATGGAGCCCAACCCCATAGTCATGCTGACACATATCCAGTCCAAGCAGGCTGAGCCTAGGAAGGAGACCCCCCGGAGCCTCTGAAACCCTACAGTGCCAGTGTCATCTGGAACTAAGCTCACAGTCTGATGAGAGGGCTGAGAGGTTGGCAGGGGAGAGATTGCAGGGGTCTCTGATGGTTCTGAGGTGGAAAATGGGATTTTCACCCGTGCTGGGAACCAGGAAGTAGACTTTAGAAGCAGTGACCCAGGTGGGGGAGGGGCACAGGCTCATTGGAGCTAACAACCACAGCACACAAAGTTTTGCTGTCTGGTTAATTAGCAAGTTGACCTGGGATTAACTACAGACCAGGGAATAGCCTAGATGAGTGGAAAACCTGCCCTTCCTTAAATCATATCACCTGGGACCCCCTGAAGCTTGGGACAGTGCAGCCTGGAAACAGTACCCCACTTTAAGGAGCTAAAACTCAAGTAAAAGATAGGCAAGATGAGCAGACAGAGAAAGGTGAGGACCATAGAAAGTTTCTTTACTGACAAGGAAGATTGAGGTGTACCACAGAAGATAGCAATGTCAGGGCTCCTATACCCAAAACTTTTAAGAAAAATAGGAATTGGTCTTAGGCCATAGAGGGGCTCAAAAATGACTTTGAAGATAAAGTCATAAAGGTAGAGTAAAAATGGAAAGAGAAATGAGGGTGATGCAGGAAAGACATGAGAAAAAATTCAAGAGCTTGAAAAGCCAAATGGAAAAGCTCTCTGACGAAAATCATTGCCTAAGAATAAGTATTGATGGGGCAGCTAGGTGGCGCAGTGGATAGATCACCAGCCCTGGATTTAGGAGGACCTGAGTTCAAATCTGGCCTCAGACCCTTGACACATACTAGCTGTGTGACCCTGGGCAAGTCACTTAACCCCAATTGCCTCACCAAAAAAAAGAATTAGGATTGAACAAATGGAAGCTAGTGATTTTATGAAAAACCAAAACACAATGAAGCAAGTACAAATGAATAAAAAATAGAGGTCAATGTAAAATATCTTCTTGGAAAAACAACTGACCTGGAAAATAGGTCCAGAAGAGATAATTTGAAAATTATTGAACTACATGAAAACCATGATCAAGGAAATTGCTCAGACATCATCCTCCAAGAAATTGTTGGGGAAAATTGTCCTGGGGCAGCTAGGTGGTGCAGTGGATAGAGTACCATGTAGAATGATAGTACCAATTAAAAAGGGGTAGGGGTGGGAGAGAGGATGTTAAATGAGAAAAGAAAGGATTGTATTATAAATGAAGGTAAAGAAAAAATACATGTGTATGTATGCATATATATTTATATATACATATACACTTAAGAAAAAAGATCATAACACATGAAATAAGAAGTAATTGTAACTTGCCTTTATTATTATATGTTATTCCTGATAATAAATCAGGCATCGTCCAAAGTAAAACTGCAGTATATAAAGAATATTTTCCCATCTGTTGGAATAAATAAGAGAAAATTTTAATTTTAATTGCCCTGTTGTTCCTACATAATTAAACTTCAAATAATCAGAAGTTTTATGTTCTTTAATTTCTTGAAGCAACTGATGCATCTGAGAGAGACAATTTAACACATGATCCAACTGATTTCATATTTTCCTTAATTCCCTTATATATAAACTAGAAAGAAAATATTAGGCCAGAATTTCCTTCAGCCTAAGTAACTTTTGAACAAGATAACCAATTCTCATTAAATATGAATAAAACAGGACTCAACTTCATGAGAACTGTGAGACTGACCAACAGAACTGATTCCTAAGTAAAAATTGATTCTTTTGGGAGCAGCTAGGTGGCACAGTGGATAAAGCACCGGCCCTGGATTCGGGAGTACCTGAATTCAAATCCAGCCTCAGGCACTTGACACTTACTAGCTGTGTGACCTTGGGCAGGCCACTTAACCCTCATTGCCCAGCAAAAAAAAAAATTCATTCTTTTTCAGGGTGACAAGGTGTTTGATTGATTTTTGGATTAACTCTGAATACCCTCTATTTACACCCTCTGAATCATTTTCAGTTTAACTCTGTTAAACTGGAATTTGGAATTAAAAATCTATATTCAAACTATAGTTTGAGATTATACTCTTACTCCAAAATCCTTCTTACCATCGGAAAGGGGGTGTACAACCTTTTCTTCACCCTCTTTTAAATCTGTCCAGCTTTCTTCCTCATAGGACAAGAAAAGTCTTAAATCTACAACCTAAATTTCCACAGTTGACCAGTTGAAGTGTCCACATCAAAATCAGCAGCAATCCGCTTCTCCCTACTAGAGAGAAGTGCTGGAGAGTTCCAAAGAGGGGCAGTTGGAATGAATCTCCAACTGTCTCCTGAAAAGCATCACTCAAAAGTCCTGTCTTCAAATAACAATGGGCAGGATTGGGAGGAACCCAAACAATGATTTTAGGAATAATCTGCCTTGGGGAAAACATGTAAAGAAACAAACAATTGCTGGTCTAAGACTGATGTCTGAGTCATCTTGATGAAAGTCTCATTTAAAAATATAGAGAAATCCAATGACCATTTTCTCAGGCTTGACCACTTGAGACCTCCCTGTAGTATTTATCATTGTTGATATTCCTTCAGGATTCCTTCCTTGATTTTTATAATACTGCTTTTTTATTTTGGAACATGTAGCCAACTAAATTGAGGACTACAAAAGTGAGATAATATTTTGCAGAACTTAAAAGTGCTACATAAATGTGAGCTATTAGAGATATTTTCTCCACTGTTCATTAACAACAACAACAAAAAAGAACAGTCGTTGTGCACCAGAGGTAGAGAAATTTAATCTGAATCCATACTATAAGAAAGCAATAAGTCCAATATGAATATATTTTGTAGAACATTATTCCATAATTTGTTCACTCAGTACTCTTCATCTACCAGCCTCAATGCCCTAGAAGAGTACACAAAAATTCCCACATGCTTGTAAGCCTTGGGATCCACTCAGGAATTTCCCTTTTGTTGCTCAGTTTCAACTAGTATTTCTCATCTTTGTCTTTACTCTAGCATCTGATTGCAAAAAGCATAAGGTGTGGGGCAACTAGGTGCCGAAGTGGATAAAGCACTGGCCCTGGATTCATGAGGATCTGAATTCAAATCTGGCCTTAGACACTTGTCACTTACTAGCTGTGTGACCCTGGGCAAATCACTTAACACTCATTGCCCCACAAAAAAAACCAAAAAACCAAAAACAAGCATTAGGTGTATACTCTGGCCACCCATGTGAGGAATAAATGAAGGTGTCAGGGTACAGGGACAGGTGAATTACACTTCCCTATGCTTGAAGTAAATTATAGATTACAGAAACCTAAAATGGCAGACACATCCAGAAACACCCACACCACCCCCTCTAAACCCTATGAACCTCTCTAAATAAATATTATAAGACAAAGAAAACTAAACCAACACCTGAAAAAACCCGGAACCCTTGTAAACTCCCAAGACAGCATGGACCTGCAACAGCATATTCAAGAGAGAAATTAGAAACATGACATTACAAGGCAACAAATGACATAATTAATGACTTGCAGTTTGAAAAAATCAGCATAACAGTAACACTTTAATCCACAGAGATGTTTTTCTAAAGAAACAAAAAATAAATCATCAAATGCAAATATACTAAAAAAATTACAGTTTGGGAGAAAAGCAGAAAAAGTAATAAAGTTCAAAGAATAAATTATCTCTATGTAAGCAAAAGCCAGGAACTTGAAGGCAGTATGTGTAGAGATAACTTAAGGATCATAGAACTCACAGAAGAATGTGAAAGTTAAAAAAGAATATAAAATATAATGGAAAATTGAATAACACAAGACAGTTCTTCAAACATGAGAAACTAAGAGAATGGAATTATAAATTCTTAAAGGCAAAGGAGCTCAGGAAGCAACACAAAATGATGTAGCCTGTAAATCTGATCCTGACCATCAAAAAAAAAAAAAGATGGTCATACAGAAAAAGAAGAAGAAGATGATGGTGATGAAGAAGAAGGATTTAAAGAATTCCAAGTGAGGGTGTGAGGAGTTAAGAAGTTAGCATATTCTTTGACTTTAAAAAGAAATCACATGGGGGCAGCTAGGTGGCACAGTGGATGAAGCACCAGCCCTGGATTCAGGAGTACCTGAGTTCAAATCCAGCCTCAGACACTTGACACTTACTAGCTGTGTGACCCTGGGCAAGTCACTTAACCCCCATTGCTGCACAAAAAAAAAATTAATTTTTAAATTTTTAAAAAATAAAAAGAAATTGTACAATAGAAATAGAATAAATACATTCAACTACACTGAAAAAAAAGTAATGAAATTACTTATTCCAGAGATACATCTCCAAAGATTATTTTTAAAAAATGCAAATATATCTACTAAGTTTGAAAATAATACTGCTTGAAGATGGTGGAGAGGAATCAGCAAGCTGCCTGAGCTCTCCTTCTATTCCCTCAAAAAGAACATTAAATCAAGCCTCTGGACGTATTCTGAAACTACAGAACCTGCAAAGAGACAGAGACACAGTCTTCCAACCAGAGATAATTCAGAAGACTTCAGGAAAACGTCGGTCTGACTCAGGCAAAAGGGAGGCCCAGCGCCGAGGGGGTCAAGGCAAGTCAGCAGGAGCTGCGGGCCACAGCTGAACAACTGAGGCCCCTGGAACCTGGCTCGAAAATCTAGTGGCCAAGAAGGACAGTGGAAAAACCTACCTGCACTGGCTGGGAGGGCCACGAACGGGTCAGGTGGGATCAGGCCCTAGGATCCGGTGCCTGGCCTAGCGCTCAGACAGGAAGTACAGGGGGGAGAACTGCACACTCTATAAAGGCCTCAGAGTAAAAAGCCAGTCACGCAGCACCTATACCCCTGCACAAGAAGCCCAAAACAGGGACCCTGGTGCCCCCAGAGCAGACCTCAACTTAAAAAATAAATAAATAAGCTGCAATAATGAGTAAGAAGCAAAAAAGAGCCCTCACCATTGAGAGCTTCAGTATCAATAGGGAAGAAGGCAACACAAACTCAGATGAGGACAATACCCTTAAATTGCCTACATGTGAAGCCTCATGAGGGAAGGTGAATTGGTCTCAAGAACAAAAAGCCTTCCTGGAAGAGCTCAAAAAGTATTTTAAAAATCAATTGAGGGGCAGCTAGGTGGCGCAGTGGATAGAGCACCGGCCCTGGATTCAGGAGTACCTGAGTTCAAATCCAGCCTCAGACACTTAACACTTACCAGCTGTGTGACCCTGGGCAAGTCACTTAACCCCAATTGCCTCACTAAAAAAAAAGAAAAAAAAAGAAAAAAAATCAATTGAGAGAGGTAGAAGAAAAAATGGGGAGAGAAATGAAAGCAAAACAAGAAAACTATGAAAAAAGAATCAGCAGCTTGGAAAATGAAGCACAAAGATTGACTGCAGAAAACAATTCCTTAAAAAATTCATCTGGCCAAATGGAAAAAAAGTGCATAATTTCACTGAAGAAAACAATGCCTTAAAAAATTCATTTGGTCAAATGGAAAAAAAGATGTGTAATCTCATTGAAGAAAGCAATGCCTTAAAAAATTCATCTGGCCAAATGGAAAAAAAGGTGCATAATCTCACTGAAGAAAACAGTGCCTTAAAAATTAAAATTGGACAGTTGGAAGATAAGGAATCCATGAGACACAAGGAATCAGTCAAGCAGAATCAAAAGAATGAAAAAATAGAAGAAAATGTGAAATACCTCATTGGAAAGACAACTTATCTGGAAAACAGATTGAAGAGAGACAATTTGAGAATCATTGAACGTCCTGAAAGCCATGACCAGAAAAAGAATCTAGACACCATATTCCAGGAAATTATTAAGGAGAACTGCCCTGATATCATAGAATCAGAGGATAAAATCATCATTGAAAGAATCCACTACAGGGCCGGTGCTTTATCCACTACGCCACCTAGCTGCCCCCCTACCGACTTACCCAGGGTCACACAGCTAGCAAGTGTTATGTGTCTGAGTCCGGATTTGAACTCAGGTCCTCCTGAATCCAGGGCTTGTGCTTTATCCACTGTACCACTTAGCTGCCCCCATGAATAGTCTTAATAATTGACCCTACAAATAGTTACAAAGACTCATACTGTTACTACTCATTGCTAATTATTCTATGTCATTTTTCACAGGGTTCTGAGTTATACCATTTCAGAGTGACAGTTATTCCTGGAGTCACCTTTTGTAAATTAATTACCGAGTTTCAGGTATGCTATAGATTTGGGGTCTAAATGAGGCAGATGGCTTAATGAATTTAATGGGAATAAATGTACATTTTTGACTAGGTAAATTAAAATGTTAGATATAAACCTAAGAGATTGAAGAGAAAACAAATTAGCATAACTTGGTGAATAGTTTGAATGGGGGATGGGAAGGGATGTCAGAGGTTAAAAAAAAGAACCCTAATGTATAAGGTTTTGAACCTACTTACCAGGAGAATGATAGCCCATCCCATTGGATGGCATTATGGACATGGATAAGTGGGCAGGTCCTATTTAAAGTTAGAAGATTGGGCAGTTTGTCTAATTACTACTGAAACTGAAAAACATGGTCTCATATATAGTACTTTAAGCTTTAATAATCAGGTTAAGTCCAGTACTGCTCAAGCAGCTTAATACTCCACTAAGACTTTTTGGACACCTTGTATTTATACCATTTGCTTTATTTGAAAATGAAACTTTAATTTTAAGTTTTAATCACTTTATTCATTGAATATTTATAGAGTAGGAAATAGACTCAGATAAAACTGCTTGCCCATGGTCATATAACTACATAATGTTATAGTCAGTACAGCAACCCAGGTATCCTTACTTCAAGGCAGTGCTTTATAATAGTATACTCCTGCTGCTTCTGTTTTTCTCCCTACTACTAGCCTCCTTACTTTGATTCCACACTTTGATATCTCCTCTGATAGTTTAAAGTTATGACTTCTTCAGGTTTCTGAAGCTTTGAATAACTAAATTGCATAGGATATGGATGGCCAGCAAAGAGTGAACTTGGCTCATGGCAAGTGCCTTTGTACTTTTGTCCATAGCCACTCATTTTGCATAAGATTCAGCAGAAATCTGGGAAATATAACAGGATGGTCACCTTAAGTTAGAGTTGGGTTTCCTCTCAGAGGGAATTGAACTCTAAACCAGAAGGTATTTTTGGACACAAGAGGCCAAAAAAGCACAGTAGCAGCACTCCAGCCAAGACTGAGGTTGGAGGTGGTAGAGCGTATTATAACACTGTGTGAGGAACAAGCCCAGTGCTATTCCCTGAAAATAGCCAGGTTCACCTAGTAGTAGAGTAACCCATCCATTTCCACCATGCAGTCAATTTAGTGAACATTCTCCAGAAAAACAAGGCCCCACAGTTTAAAGTTATGAGTTGAATTGGCCACATGTGCAATCTACTCTTGTGCCTCAATAGGTTGTACAATAAGTTTGTTACCATTCTTCCTTTCCTGGACTCTGTGTTTTTGTTGCAGTGGGTGTTGCAGTTTTTTGGAAAGAATGCTTTATTACTACTGTTCTTGTGCCTTTTCTAAGAACTTAACTGAATCTATGAACTAATTGGAGGTTGATGGGGAATGATGCATCATCTACAGTTTTAATGTATATTGATTCAAAGTGAAAATAGGCAAAACTCTCCTACTTCTGTTAGGATAGTCTCATGAAGCCCTTCCTAGTTAGTACCCACTACTCTCTAACCACCTCTACTCTTGATGGTGTTTTATTAGTGAATCCACAATTCAAAATGTAAGGAAGAAGCAAAAAAAAAAATCACATTATTCTTCCCTTTGTCTTGTCCTTTTTATATTATTGCCTCTGGGCTAAACCCTTAACTTTTCTGTTAGTTTGAAGATCTAACTGTGTATTCCTACTGTTGTGTTTAACTTAGCAGTAATTGAAGGGACACAATTAGCTCAACTCAAATGCATTTTATCAAGTGGCATAGTTTGAACAAATGTTCCCTCCATTAGCCTGTGGAACACTCTCCTCAAAATATACAAAGCATCAATGAGAAGGGTGGACATAACCATTCAGTAGAGGGTACACCTTTGATAAACACTCTTGGCCCAGGCAACTCACATTTCTGGTACTAGAGAGCTCCAGGTCCTTTCTTTTTATTGCTTTTTAAAATCTTCTTTTAAAAAATCATCTATTTATTTATTTTTAATTTTTTAAAATTTTATTTTTCAAATTACATATAAAAACAAAATTTGACATCAATTTTTAAGAACTTTGTGTTCCAACTTCTTCTCCTCCCTCCCCTCTCCAAGAACTCAAGAAATTTAATATAAGTTATACATAAGTAGTTATGCAAAACATCTCCACATTAGCCAGGTTGGAAAAGAAAACAGACTAAAAAAACTTTCAGATTAAGGAACTATCAAAAAAATTATGCTTCGATCTGTTTTCAGATACCATCAGTTCTTTCTCTGTAGATGGATTGCAATTTTCATAAGTCTTTCAGAGTAATATTGGATATATGTATTGCTGAAAATAACCAAGTCCTTCACAGCAAATCATCTTATACTATTGCCGTTATTTTGTGCGTTTCTTTTTTATTTTATTTATTTATTTATTTATTTATTTATTTATTTATTTATTTATTTATTTTTAGTGAGGCAGTTGGGGTTAAGTGACTTGCCCAAGTTCACACAGCTAGTAAGTGTTAAGTGTCTGAAGCCGGATTTGAACTCAGGTACTCCTGATTCCAGGGCCGGTGCTCTATCCACTGTGCCACCTAGCTGCCCCCAGTATACAGTGCATTTCATTCTGCTTCAGTTCATGTAGGTCTTTCCAGGTTTTTCTGATAGTATCCTGTTCATCATATTTTTTTGTTTGTTTCCTATAAAGTAACTAACAAAAAAGAATTATGTTTCAATCCGTATTCAAATACATCAGTTCTCTCTCTGTAGATGGATTGCATTTTTCATAAGGCTTTTGGAGTTGTCTTGGATCGTTCCATTGCTGAAAATAACCTAGTCATTCACAGCAGATCATCTCCCAATAATACTCCTCTTTTCTATACAGTAGATTTCACTTTGTATTAGCTCATGCAGGTCCCTCCAGTTCTTTCTGAAAGTATTCTGCTCATCATTTTTTTATAGTAAGCTACAATTATATAGTACTTTAAAGAGAGATTTCCTTAAATTAAACCCATGAGGTTGATCATTGCAACAACAGTAATAGATAACTTTTATATAGTAGCTTAAACTTGACAAAGAATTTTCTTCACAATAGTCCAGCAAAGTAAGTACCATATGTTTTGGCATTATCATCAACCAATCATTAATCAATCATCATAATTGTTTCCCTCCATCCTATTCCCTTCCCATAATTCCTCTATTTTCTATCTTCTTTTACCCTATTCCTCCTCAAAAGTGTTTTGCTTCTGACTGCCCCCTCCCCCATTCTGCCCTCCCTTCTTTCACCCTTCCCCTCCTACTTTCCTGCAGGGTTAGATAGATTACCCTACCCAATTGGTTGCGTATGTTATTCCCTCCTTGAGCAAACTCTGATGAGATTAAGGTCTTTGAGATAATTCTGATGTGTGTTAGGCTCCTTTACTTCCCCACAGCCCACCACCATATTTCCCCCCCCCACCTCAATAAGCCCTTTCCTGCTTCTTTCATGTGAGATTTCACCCTATTCTACCACTCCCCTAACCCCTCCCCCAGTGTATTCCTCTCCCCCCTCAATTTTACCCCAAAGATGTCATCATGGGGCAGCTAGGTGACATAGTGGACAAAGCACCCACCCTGGACCCAGGAGGACCCAAGCCAAAATCTGGCCTTAGACGCAAGACACTTATCAACCCAGACTGCCCCCCCAAAGAAAAAGAGAAAAAAAATGCTTTACAAGTATCATCCCTTCATAATCAATTCCCACCTGTGCATTCTGTCCAAATTTATTCCTATCATCTGCCTTAATACTCAGAAAGCTCTTATAATTTCAACATATCATCTTCCCATGTAGGAATGTAAACAGTTTAACCTTTTAACATCTCTTATGATTTCTTTTTCCTGTTTATCTTCTTATGCTTCTCTAGGATCTTGCATTTAAAATTCAAATTTTCTATTCAGTTTGGGTACCTGAAAGTCCTCTTTTAATTGAAGTCCCCTTTTATACACAGTTTTGCTGGGTGGGTGATTTTTTGGTTGTAATCACAATTACTTTGCCCTCTGGAATATCATATTCCATGCCCTCCAATCCTTTAATGTAGAAGCTGCTAGATCCTGTGATATCCTTACCATGACTCCACAGTATTTTGAATTGTTTCTTTCTGGATACTTGCAATATTTTCTCCTTGACCTGGAAGCTCTGGAATTTGGCTATAATATTCCTGGAAGTTTTCCTTTTGGGATCTCTTTCAAGAGGTGATCAGTGGATTCTTTCAATTTCTATTTTACCTTCTGCTTCTAGAATATCAGGGCAATTTCCCCAGACAATCTCTTGGAAGATGATGTCTAAGCTCTTTCCTTGATCATGATTTTCAGGTAGTCCAATAATTTTCAGATTGTCTATCCTGGATCTATTTTCCAGGTCAGAAGTTTTTCCAAGAAGATATTTCACATTGCACACTATTTTTTTTTATTCATTTGGATTTGCTTTATTGTGTCTTGGTTTCTCATAAAGTCACTAGCTTCCATTTGTTCAATCCTAATTCTTAGGCAATTATTTTCTTCTGAGAGCTTTTGTATTCATATCTCCTTTTCCATTTGACTTTTCAAGTTGTTGACTTTTTTCTCATCACCCTCATTTCTCTTTTCATTTTTTCCTCTACCTCTCTAATTTTAACTTCAAAGTCCTTTTTGAGCACCTCTATAGTCTGAGACCAATTCATATTTTTCTTGGAAGCTTTAGATGTAGGGGCCCTGATGTTGCTATCCTCTTCTGAGGGTAAACCTTGATCTTCCTTGTCACTAAAGAAGCTTTCTATGGTTGGCAACTTTCTCTGCCTGCTTATCCTGCCTGTCTTTCACTTGACTTTTAACTCCTTCCTAGTTTAGGGTCCTGCTTTCAGGTTATACTGTCCCAAACTTCAGAGGGTCCAAGGTGTTATGACTTAATGAGAGGCAGTTTCTTCACTTGCTTGGCCCTTTTTCTGGTCCATAGATAACCCAAGCCAACTTGCCAATCAACCAAGCAGCAAAACTTTGTGTGCTGTGGTTCTTAGCTTCAACAAGCCTGTACCCCTCCCCGACCTGGGCCGCCACCTCCCAAGGTTCCTTCCTGGTTCCCCGTTGGGGTAGGACATCCAAATTCCCCTTTAACTCCTGAATACACCCCCACAGACTCCCCCCAGCCAGTTGTTCAGCCCTCTCACCATATCGTGAGCTTAGTTCCAGAAGATGCTGGCACTGCATGTGATTTGGAGGCTAAGGGAAAAGTTTCTCTGGTGTACTCTGCCTGGGGCTGGATCTATGTTGGTGTGATTGTGAGGCTGGACTTCACTTCTAGACTGGCTCCCTCTTCTGCTGAATTTCTAAGCTATCTTTGGCTGGAAAATAATTTCAGCCATCTTTTTGTGGGTTCTGCTGCTCCAGGAGTTGTTTTCACATGCTGCTTCTGTCTGGTCATAGTTTTTCTTCTGGGTGAATTCCTTGCACCTGTTTTTCTCTACAGTTTAGGCCAGGGTTGACTCTCTTCTCAACTCACAGAGGCTATGCTATTCAGAATTGCCTCTTCCTTTTATTCTGGATCCTACCTCCTATTGGGTGTTCCTAATGGGCAAGTTAGATGATTATGAGCAATGTGGGAGAAAAGAGGAGACAAAATCCCAGTTCTTCCTCCATTAGTGAATCTTCATTTCTTTCAGAAGTCATATGCACCAATGCTGCCTCTTGCCTACATTATACATTAAAGAGTATGTCTTGGTGAGCAGGAAGCCCCAAGATGGCAGAGTAAGGCAGGAACTCTCCTGAGATGTATCAAATCACTCTCCAAGCAACTATAAAATTAAACCTCAGAATGAATTCTGGAGTGGCAGCTAACACATGGAATGAAACAACTTCTCAGCACAAAACAACTTAGAAGGTCGATATGAAAGGTCTATTTCACTGAGGTGAGAGTGGAGATCAGTCCAACAAGTGGGCAGCCTGGGAAAGCCAAGAGTAGGCCATCACTCAGCAATCCAGGAATGAGTTTCTATGTCTGACACAAGCCAGTAGCAAGACTTAGGCTCCAATCCCTGGAACAAGCTACTAGCAGGGCTTGCCTCAGCAAACCAGTTCAGGTCTTAGAAGCAACAGAATCAGCAGCAGTTATTCCTGAAACACTCAGCCCACAGAAGATAAAGGGGCCAGAAAAATGGTCAGAACAAGATTATAGGGAATACTTTGCTGTGGGTACAAGACTCTGTTGCATTGCCCAAACAGGGATCCAGTTCATAGACCCAGGTCACAGTTCCAGGATGCAGAAGAGCACTAGCACACTAGGGTTTGTAGACACAGTGAAGTGGGGATCCTTGTCACTGTCCTAGGGTGGAAAAGAGTACTTGTGGTTGCTCAAAGACCAGAGCATGGGCCAAGAGAACAGTGACCACACCTCTCCCAAGAACATACCACTTTAAAAGAACTGAGAGGGGCAGTTAGGTGGCACAATGGATAAAACACAGTCCCTGGATTCAGGAGGACCTGAGTTCAAATCTGGCCTCAGACATTTGACAGTTACTAGCTGTGTGTCCATGGGTAAGTCACTTTACCCTCATTGCCCCACAAAAAAAAAAAAAGAAAAAGAAAAGAACTTACAGGTCCCCAGGATTAGCTCTGAAAATAGCAGCGCAAAAAACCTGAATCTTGTGACAGTGCCTCTTACACCCCAGGATCAGAGCCCAACTTTGACATAAAATTCAAAAAGGAAGCTGAAAATGAGCAATATAAACAACAAACAAAAAAATTAATCAAACCAAAGAAAGTTACTATGGTGACAGGGAAGATCTCAAAACACAAACTCATAAGAGGACAGCAATGTCAAAACAGCTACATGTGTATCCTCAAAGGAAAATAGACATTGGTGTCAAGCCCCAAAAGAACTCCTGGAAAAGCTCACAGAATTATTTAAAAAATCAAACAGAAGAGGTAGAAGAAAATTAGGAAAAAATGAAAATGATGCAAGAGAATCATGAAAGTAGAGTCAATAGCTTGCCAAATGAAGTACCAAAAATGGGAAAAAAAGATATGCAAAAATTCACTGAAGAGAATATATCTTACCTGGTTAGTTACCTTGAAATTCTCTTTATCATGATCAGATAATATCACACTTGGGGAAGGTAAGACAAAGTATATTTCCTTACTTGTATTTCATTTAAGAACTTATTATCTCAACTCTGTTACCTGTCCCTTTACATTCTGTGATTGCATCAACTGGGTTGGGGGAAAAATTAATTGGTAACTCCCTGTTCAATCCCCTCCCCTGCATACTACATATAGTAGAGAATTTCATGGAAGTCTAGAGGACATGTATCTTCTCTCAGGGAAGTTAGTGTATCATCGAGGCAATCTCATTTCTGATAGATGGTTTCAGAATGCTTAGCTCTCGGGGCAGCTAGGTGGCACAGTGGATAGAGCACTGGCCCTGGATTCAGGAGGACCTGAGTTCAAATCCAGCCTCAAATCAGCCTCAGACACTTGACACTTACTAGCTGTGTGACCCTGGGCAAGTCACTTAACCCTCATTGCCCAGCCCCCCAAAAAAGAATGTTTAACTCTCTCTGCATGATATTCTGGGTCCATGGATATATTACAAATAGAAAATTAAAGACAGTTCTCTAGATGTATACTCTACTTTGGTATATATTTTCTAGGAGACACCATCATCCAGGCCTCAAATACTCTCATATCACATAATTTTCATGTATCCATATATTTCATGCTGCACTATAGCTTTAGAAGCTTCAGACTCTATGCTGCACAAGGCGAGACCTTCTCAGACTCTTTTCATATACTATTACTTTCCCTTTTATCTATTCAGATGAAACTCTGCTTACAACCAGACTAACTATCAATACTCACTTGCTACAATGCTTCTCACAGCATCCTGGACTAGCCCCCAAAGCATCAAATGACAGCACTTACTTCTGTTTCCCTCTTAATTCTAAAGCATGACATCATCTCAACAAACTATTGAACTATCAATGTATGTGGCTAGTTTTTTTTTTAAATCCATTTTTGCATCTGTCCTGCAGAAATGTTTCTTTTGTGGCTGTAGATGAGCACATTTATTGTAAATAAAGCACAGGTTTGTTGCCTATCAAACTCTAAACAAGGCAGTGTGACAAAGTAGATAAAGATCTGAGCTGAGGATGGTTCAAATTCTGACTCCAACATGTAATTCATAATGTGATCCAGGACAATCATTTAACTTAAGAGGCAACATGGGAAAGAGTGCTAGATTTGGAGTCAGAGATATTTGGACAGAGAGCCCACCTCTTGGTGACCTTGAGCAAATTCTATAACATCTCTGGGCCTCAGTTCCTCACCTGCAAATGAGGAGTTAAAGATGATAACTGCTAAATCCCATCTCTCTCTCTCTCTCTCTCTCTCTCTCTCTCTCTCTCTCTCTCTCTCTCTCTCTCTCTCTCTCTCTCTCTTCTTCCTCTTTCCCTGTTCCTTTCCCTCTGCTTCTACATATTTATTTGCGTATATAATTCTCTGAGTCTCATTTTCTTCATCTTTAAAATGAAGATAATTCTGCCTATATTATAGTTCTTCATTTGAGCTGTTTTAAGGATTAAATTAAATATTTGTAAAGATTTCTATGAAAATGAGAATGCTATATAAATGGTAGATTCTTTTAATTCATCAACTAAGGGGACCCCAGAGTATCCCACTGGCTTAAGTAATTAAAACTAGGGATCTAAAATACTATTTTTCTTTTTGTTTCAGATTTATGTTGATGGTGCACCACTTCCATTTCCAGGAAGACTGCTTATTTGTTCTATAACAACTGTAATTTTAGGTGGAATAATTCTTTCAGTATTTATGGTGGAATTATTTGATGTCCATATATGGTTATCAATTAAAAATCTGGTACTAAGGAAGAACAAAATAGCTACATCAGATTCCTCTATTGATTTAGAAGATCAATAGAATTATACGTAACACGAATGAAGAACAACATGAAAACCAGTGAAATTTCTTTTTTCTCCTTTGCTGTTCTTTAGTCTTTTCAATAATTCCCAGCATTCAAATTCTTAGAGGAGAAGTTAAATGAGTTACAAGAGGAATTAGACAGTAATACTATACTAGTGGGGATCTGAATCTCTTCCTCTCAGAATTAGATAAATCTAGCTGAAAAATAAATAAGAAAGAAGTGAAAGAGGTGAATAGATTACTAGAAAAGTTAGACATGATAGATGTCTGGAGAAAATTGAATGGGGATAGAAAGGAATATACCTTTTTCTCAGCAGTACATGGCACATTTTCAAAAATTGACCATGTATTAGGGCACAAAAACATCATAGTCAAATGTAGAAAGGCAGAAATAGTAAATGCATCCTTCTCAGATCATGATGCAATAAAATTTACATGTAAGAAAGAGCCAGGGAAAAGTAGAATGAAAATGAATTGGAAACTAAATAATTTCATTCTAAAGAATGAATGGGGGGCAGCTAGATGGCGCAGTGGATAGAGCACCGGCCCTGGAGTCAGGAGTTCCTGAGTTCAAATCCGGCCTCAGACACTTAATACTTAACTAGCTGTGTGACCCTGGGCAAGTCACTTAACCCCAATTGCCTCACTAAAAAAAAAAAAAAAAGAATGAATGGGCCAAACAACAAATCATAGAAACAATCAATAACTATATCCAAGACAATGACAATAATGAGACAACATGCCAAAATCTATGGGATGCAGCCAAAGCAGTGCTTAGGGGAAAATTTATAGCACTAAATGCTTACATGAATAAAAAAGAGAAAGGAGATTAATGAATTGGGCGTGCAACTTAAAAAGCTAGAAAAAGAACAAATTAGAAATCCCCAATTAGATACTAAACTAGAGTTCCTGAAAATTAAAGGACAAATTAATAAGATTGAAAGCAGGAAAACTAGAATTGATCAATAAAACTAAGAGCTGGTTTTGTGAAAAAAAAAACAATAAAATAGATAAAATATTGGTTAATTTGATTAAAAAACAGAAAGAAGAAAACCAAATCACCAGTATCAAAAATGAAAAGGGTGATGTTACCACCAATGAAGGGGAAATTAAATCAATAATTAGGAATTATTTTGTCCAACTGTATGCCAATAAATTTGACAATCTAAATGAAATGCATGAATATTTACAAAAATACAAACTGCCCAGGTTAACTGAAGAGGAAATAAAATCCTTAAATAAACCCATATTAGAAAAAGAAATTGAACATGCCATTAATGAACTCGCTAAGAAAAAATCCCCAGGGCCAGATAGGTTTATGGATGAATTTTACCAAACATTTAAAGAATAATTAATTCCAATATTATACAAATTATTTGGAAAAATAGGTGAGGAAGGAGTTCTACCAAATTCGTTTTATGACATGAATATCATGGTGATACCAAAACCAGGCAAAGCAAAAACAGAGAAAGAAAATTATAGACCAATTTCCCTAATGAATATTGATGCTAAAATCTTAAATAAGATATTAGCAAGGAGATTACAGCAAGTGATCACCAGGATAATACACCATGACCAGATGGGATTTATACCAGGAATGCAGGGCTGGTTCAACATTAGGAAAACTGTTAACATAATCAACCACATCAATAAGAAAACCAACCAAAAACATATGATTATCTCAATAGATGCAGAGAAAGCTTTTGACAAAGTACAACACCCATTCCTAATAAAAACACTAGAGAGTTTAGGAATAGGTGGAGCTTTCCTTAAAATAATAAACAGTATCTATCTAAAGCCATCAGTAAGTATTATATGCAATGGAGATAAATTAGAGGCCTTCCCAATAAGATCAGGGGTGAAACAGGGATGTCCATTATCACCCCTATTATTTAATATTGTACTATAAATGTTAGCTTTAGCAATCAGAGAAGAGAAATGAATTAAAGGAATTAGAGTAGGGAAGGAGGAAACAAAACTATCACTCTTTGCAGATGATATGATGGTATACTTAAAGAATCCTAGAGAATCAACTCAAAAATTACTTGAAACAATTAACAACTTTAGCAAAGTAGCAGGATATAAAATAAATCCACAAAATCATCAGAATTTCTATACATGACCAACAAAGTCCAGCAGCAAGAGATAGAAAGAGAAAGTCCATTTAAAGTAACGGTAGATAATATAAAATACTTGGGAGTCTACTTGCCAAGACAAACCCAGGAACTCTATGAATAAAACTACCAAACACTCTTCACACAAATCAAATCAGATCTAAATAATTGGAAAGATATCAATTGCTCAATGGATAGGCCAAGCTAATATAGTAAAAATGACAATACTACCTAAATTAATTTACTTATTCAGTGCCATAGCAATCAGACTACCTAAAAATTATTTTATAGAGCTAGAAAGAATAATAACAAAATTCATCTGGAAAAACAAAAAATCAAGAATATTCAGGGAAATTATGAAAATAAAAATTCACAGGAAGGTGAGTTAGCGGTACCAAACTTGGAGCTTTACTATAAAGCGGCAGTCATCAAAACTATCTGGTACTGGCTAAAAAATAGAGTGGTAGATCAATGGAATAGGCTAGGCACAGGACATGCAGTAGTAAATGACACTAGTAATGTAGTGTTTGATAAACCCAAAGACTCCAGTTTCTGGGATAGGAACTCAGTATTTGACAAAAACTGCTGGGAAAACTGGAAGATAGTGTGGCAGAAATTAGGCATAGACCAACATCTTTTAAACCTTATAGTAAAATAAGGTCAAAATGGATACATGATTTAGACAGAAGAGGTGATACCATAGGTAAATTAGGAGAAAAAGGAATAGTCTACCTTTCAGATCTTTAGAAAGGAAAACAGTTTATAACCAAACAAGAGATAGAGTATATTATAAAATGCAAAATGGATGATTTTGATTACACTAATTAAAAACTTTTTGAACAAACAGAAGCAATGCATCCAATATTAGAAGGGAGGCAGAAAGCTGGGAAACAATTTTTATGTCCAGTACTTCTGATAAAGGCCTCATCTCTAAAATATATAGGGAACTAAATGAAATTTATAAGAATCAAAGTCATTCCCCAATTGAGAAATGGTCGAAGGATATGAACAGGCAGCTTTCTGATGAAGAAACCAAAGCTATCTATTCCCATATGAAAAAATGCTCTAAATCACTAATGATTAGAGAGATGCAAATTAAAACAACTCTGAGGTACCACCTGACACCTATCAGATTGGCTAAAATGACAAAAAAGGAAAATAATAAATATTGGAGAAGCTGTGGAAAAATTGGAACACTAATGCAATGTTGGTGGAGCTGTGAACTGATCCAACCATTCTGGAGAGCAATTTGGAATTATGCCCAAAGGACTATAAAGCTATGCATACCCTTTGACCCAGCAATACCACTTTTGGGTCTTTTCCCCAAAGAGATCATGGAAAAGGGAAAAGGACCCACATGTACAAAAATATTTATAGCTGGGCTTTATGTGGTGGCAAGGAATTGGAAGTTGAGGGGATGCCCATCAATTGGGGAATGGCTGGACAAGTTGTGGTAAATGAATACAATGGAATACTATTGTGCTGTAAGAAACGATGAGCAGGAGGAGTTCAGAGAAACCTGGAGGGTCTTGCGTGGGCTGATGATGAATGAGATGAGCAGAACCAGAAGAACATTGTACACAGTATCATCAACATTGTGTGTTGATCTATTGTGATGGACTATATTCTTCTCACCAATGCAATGGTACAGAAGAGTTCCAGGGGACTCATGATGGAAGAGGATCTCCAAATCCAGGGGGAAAAAAAGAACTGTGGTGTATAGATGTTGGTTGAACCATACTATTTCTTTTGTTTTTGGTGCTGTTGTTTTTCTATTTTTAGTTTTTTTTTTGTCATTGCTCTGGTATTTCTCTCTCTTTTTTTTTTTAGTGAGGCAATTGGGGTTAAGTGACTTGCCTAGGGTCACACAGCTAGTAAGTGTTAAGTGTCTGAGGTCGGATTTGAACTCAGGTACTCCTGACTCCAGGGCCGGTGCTCTATCCACTGCGCCATCTAGCTGCCCCTGGTATTTCTCTTATAACATGACTAATGCAGAAATATGTTTAATGTTATTATGTATGTATGTGTGTATATATATATATATATATATATATATATATATATATATATATATATATATATATATAACCTATATCAGATTATCTGCTGTCTAGGGGAGGGGTTAGGGAGGGGAGGGAAGGAGAAAAATCTGAAATTGGAAAGCTTGTATAAAAAAAAAGTTGAGAACTATTTTTACATGTAACTGGAAAAATAAAATACTTTATAAAAAAAACAAAAACAAACAAAAAAACAAGGAGAAATAAAAAGAATTATACTGGGAAAAGAGTAAAGGAAAGGCAGAATGGGGTAAATCTCATCACATGAATAGGCACAAAAGACAAATTACAATAGAGGGAAAGAAGGCAGGGGTGAGCATTGTTTGACCTTACTCTTATCTGATTTGGCTCAAATAGGGAATAAACATATCCACTCAACTGGGCATAGAATTTCATCTTACCCTACAGGGAAGTGAAAGAGGAAAGGGGAAAGAAAAGGGTGGATTGCTGATTGAAGGCAGGGTAAAACTTGGAGGGGAAAAGGGAAAGGACAAAAAGGAGGTGGGGCTTAGAGTAGGGAGGGCAAAACTAGGAATTGAAAGGGGAAAGGACAACAGGGAGGTTAGGCTGATAAAATAAAGGGTATACTGAGGTGGCAAGAAACAAAACACTGGGGATAAGGGACAGGGGAAAAGGAGAGAGAGAAATATGAAAAAGGGAAAAAATAGGATGCAGAGCAATACAGAGTTAGTAATCTTAACTGTGAATGTTAATGGTATGAACTCTGCTATAAAATGGAAGCAGCAGAGTAGATTAAAATCCAGAATCCTACAATATGTTGTTTACAAGAAACAAATTTGAAGCAGAGAGATACACACATAGAAAAGGTAAAATGTTGAAGCAGAATATATTATGCTTCAGCTGTAGTAAAAAAGCAGAGTAGCAATCCTTATCCCAGACAAAACAAAAGTGTGAGAAAATAATGGGATTTGGCAGATACTCAAAGGCTCACCTGGATATTAATCTAACCTGACTGAATTAAGTGAGATTGATTGACTGCTGATTAGCCTACTTAAAGTTAATTATATTGTAACCACACCTGGCTAGCCCTTAAAGAGTTATTATTCTCAGAAGCTAAAGGCTTTGAATGTAACTTGAGACCACCTTCAAGTCCAGTGAACCAATGGATTTGGATGATGCCTACCAGTCAGCTTGAAGCAGTGTATAAGGACTGCCTCTACTTCAGACCTATAAAAAGCTTCCACACTCAGTTTAAGAGAGTTCATGATTGAAGCAGGCTCCTGGCGGAGGACTTGAGAAAGAACCAGACCAGGCTCGAACTCTAGGCTAGATAGGCCTTTTCTTAACTCCACGTGTTCTCTTTTTTCTAATACCTGGTATGCTTTAATAAATGCTTAATGCCCAAAGACTGGTGCTAAAGCTTCTAATTTAAGGCAACCACACATTTAAATTTTAAACAACATGAAAGTAAAAACAGATCTAATTAAAAGAGATAAGGAAGGAAACTACATCTTGCTAAAAGGTACCATAGATAGTGAAGTAATATCGATGCTAAACATATATGCACCAAGGGGTACAGCATCCAAATTCTTAGAGAAGAATTTGAGTTACAGGAAGAAATAGACAGCAAAACTATATTAGTTGGGGACCTCAACCTCTCCCTCTCACAACTAGATAAATCTAACCACAAAATTAATAAAGGAGTTAAGGAAGTGAATAGAATTTTAGGAAACTTAAATATGATAGACTTCTGGAGAAAACTGAATGGGGATAGAAAAGAATATACCTTTTTCTCAATGGTACATGACACATACACAAAAATTGACTATGTATTGGAGCATAAAAACTTCAGAGTCAAATACAGAAAGGCAGAAATAGTAAATGCATCCTTTTCAGATCATGATGCAATAAAAATTATGTGCAATGTAGGGCCATGAAAAGATATACCAAATATGAAATGGAAACTAAATAATCTCATCCTAAAGAATGAGTGGGTCAAACTACAAATCATAGAAACAATTAATAACTTCATCCAAGAGAATGATAATAATGAGACATCATACCAAAACTTATGGGATGCAGCCAATGCTGTTCTTATGGTAAAGTTTATATCTCTAAATGCCTACATGAATAAAATAGAAAAAGAGGAGATGAGTGTATTGGAAATATAACTTAAAAAGCTAGCAAAAGAACAAATTTAAAATCCCCAATTAAATACCAAGTTGGAAAATTTGAGAATTAAAAGAGAGATTAATAGAATTGAAAGTAAGGAAACTATAGAATTAATAAAACTAAGAGCTGCTTCCATGAAAAAAAAAACCAATAAAATAGATAATCCTTTGGTTAATTTGATTTTTAAAAAGAAAGAAGAAAACCAAATGACCAGCATCAAAAATGAAAAGGGTAAACTCACCAGGAACAAAAAGGAAAGCATAATTAGGAGCTATTTTGCCCAACTATATGCCAATAAATTTGACAATCTAAATGAAATGTGTGAATAATTACAAAAATATAAGTTGCACAGATTAACAGAAGAAGAAATAAAATCTGAAAACAGGCCCGTTTTAGCAAAAAGAAACTGACCAAGCCATCAATGAACTCCCTAAGGAAAAAAATTCTCCAGGGCCAGATGGGTTTACAAGTGAATTCTGCCAAACATTTAAATAACAATTACTTCCAATACTATACAAACTATTTGGAAAAATGTGTGAAGAAGGAATCCTATCAAATTTCTTCTTTTAGACAAATATGGTGGTGATATCTAAACCAGGAAGAACAAAAACAGAGAAAGAAAATTATACACCAATCTCCCTAATGAGTATTGATGCAAAAAATCTAAATAGAATATTAGCAAAGAGAATATAGCAATTTATCATGAGAACAATGGACTATGACTCAGTGGGATTTATACCAGGAATGCAGGTCTGTTCCAATATTAGAAAAACTATCAGCATAATCAACTACATCAATAAGAAAACTAACCAAAATCATATGATTTTCTCAATAGATGCAGAGAAAGCTTTTGACAGAAGACAGAACCCATTCCTATTAAAAAGACTAGAAGGCAGCTAGGTGGCATAGTTGATACAGAACCGGCCCTGGATTCAGAAGGACCTGAGTTTAAATCCAGTCTCAGACACTTGACACTTACTAGCTGTGTGACTCTGGGCAAGTCACTTAACTCTCATTGCTCCACCAAAAAACAAAAACAAAAACAAAACCCTAGAGAGCATAGGAATAAATGGAGATTCCTCAAGATAATAAACAGTATCTATCTTAAACCATCAGCAAGCATTATATTCAATGGGGATAAGTTAGAAGTGTTCCCAGTGTTAAGGGTTAAAATTCTAGCTAAACTGTCTAAAATATCTAATGAGTGGTTGCCAATAAATTATAAGCTTTAGCAAGAGTTAGACTTTTAAGCATTTATTAAGGAGAATAAGAATTTGGTAAAGAGAGAGAAAGGCCTAAATTCCTATCTATTGAAGGGAGAGCACATTTCTAGCTCCGCTCTCCACCAGAGTCCTCAGGAAAGAGACCGAGACCGAGCGCCAGTCTCTTCCTTCCTCCTCCCACTAGCCTGCATCACTTCCTGATGCCAAAGAAAAGACTCCTGGTCTTGTCCTCAAAGACCTTCACTTCATGGGTGGAACTCTTCTACAGTAAGTCTCCAGCAGGTGGCGTCATTCCAATTGTTACAGTTCCCCGCTTTGTTTCCTCAAGAAACGGTACATTTCCTTGATGAAACAGTCAAAAATAACAGAATATAATAACCTATGCTAACTAACAATATGTTAATAACAATATAGAAAAGGAAGAGAGGATAGTTTTGTCCAGAGGGGCAATTTTTTTTTGTCCTCATGAACTGACACTTTGACATTGGCCTTGCAAAGGGAGGGCCTCTGCAGAGAGTACATATTACAGATGGTGTATATTATAACAGAGAAAAAGAAAAAAAACAACAAAAACAAAACAAAACTTTTCATTTAAAGTCTCTGAAAGTCTTTTCTCAGATGTCCTCTAGGTGTAGTCATGGAATGGAAGTCTTTTCAGGGGTTGATGTGTGGATGCTGGTAATCAGCCAGGAAAATTTCCTACAAAATTGAGCTTAATACAACTTTAAAATAGCTTTGTCAATAATCAAATCAAACAATGAAAGTTCTCAAAAACATGTCTAAGGGAATTCAGAATCTTAGTTGTTACACATGAAACATATAATAAATCAAAAATTGAAACATTCTTTAAAATTATAATATTACTATAGTCCCTCCTTATGGAGGGTAATTGAGAAGACAATTGCTGCAATATTAATTATTAAAAATAATTTTTATCTTTGTTTCATCACTTTTTGCATCATCTTCCAAATTATCCTCATGCCATTATGAGAAATTAAAAAATCTAATATAATTGGTAACAGATGTCAAGGCCAAATTCAACACTGTATTTATCATGACACCTGAGATAATTATGGGGGTTACCATAAAAGAACAGAGAAATGATGGGATATGAGCATTCCCACACTTGAGCAATATGTACTGCCCATACAGTATGCCAGGCTTAAAATAGGTGGATGGAATATATGTCCATGCCACTGAACATGTTGGAAGAAACTGAGTCAGACTTAATCAGATGCATGGGATTGAGATGTCCATGGCATCAGGCATATAGGAGGGAGCATAGAAGCCAGGTGTAGAATGAGATGGGTGGGATCAAAACTTCCAGCCATCTGTACAGTATTATGGGGAAAAAGAAAATAAAATATCAAACCAAGAGAATCCAACCTCAACATTTGTCAAAAGCCGTTCCCTCGGCCATACCTTGACTTCATGCATGTCTCCCCTCATGTGACAGTTCAGTGTTTGCTCTTGCATGTATTCCTCTTGTGATTGGATGACATCTTGGCCAACTGGCATCTGATAACTCAGAATAAAGGTAATTAGTGTCTTAAATGATAAGTTCCCATAATCCAGGTCTCATATGGATTTAAAAATTGAGGATAATAAATGATTGCAAAAAAATGTGAATACATCTTGACTCAGAATATAATATATAATTATGCAAC
This sequence comes from Dromiciops gliroides, assembly GCF_019393635.1. Classification (NCBI taxonomy): domain Eukaryota; kingdom Metazoa; phylum Chordata; class Mammalia; order Microbiotheria; family Microbiotheriidae; genus Dromiciops; species Dromiciops gliroides. The sequence goes on from NC_057862.1 coordinate 210,116,403, forward strand.
AATTTCAAATAATACCCCTTTTTTTTTACTTAGTATACTATTACTTTTGTGAAAAATCAGAACATATTTAAATACAAGTTAAAGAACAACACAGTCTCAAAGAAAACTTTTACAAATGTTCCCCTCTTTTTTTTTTTTTGGAATATGCTTATCAAAAATACTTCTAGAATCAATTTACACTTGCCATGGCAAACAATTTGCCAGGGAAATGCTTTACAGAGTTTGATCAAATAATCAGTTGAGAGAAAAAAAAATAGGAAAAACAAACAACTCAGAATATGGGAGCACAATACTCCTAGAATTAACATTGTATAATAAAATCAAAACCATCTTGCATTGTTTCAAAATTAGATAGTCAATGAATAGAAGAAAATACACATGGAACAATAAAAGACAATGAAATTCAAACTAAGGAAATCTAAATGAATATGAATTTAATATTAATAAGAGTATTATAAAATATAAACTTGATCACATGACTATAAAAAGCTTTTACAAATATTCTCCTTGTTTTAAAAACTAAGTATAAGACACAATCTCAAAAGCATGAAAATCTCTATAAAAATAAACCCATACCATTAATTTCAAAATGTAGATATAATAGCATAGAAATCCTATGTAACCTCTGAGCTGATACTATTACTCTGAGTGAATTCAGAACACTTTTCATTCCAATATCTAAAATCCCCAATACTCATATCAATACCTTGCTGCTTACTTCTACATTTCTGTAAAATATATACCCTTCCATGGCAAAAGAAGCAGAGTCTTGAACTATGGTGATGATTGTCATTCTTATTCAGCTTAAGTTTTTCTTCTTTAACCCCTCTATATTGTCTGTCAGTCTTTTCACCATACAAATGCTTTATAAGGTTACTAATTAAAGACAAAAGCAGGTTACCAAATTATGAACAAAACAAGCATATCTGGAATTTAAAGGGCTTTCTAAGGTTGTCTCAGAAGCACAGCCAGGCTGGGGAAGGGCTGAGCCTGAAGCTGCAAATGTAGTTAGAGAAAGTTGAGCATGCACATCAGATCTCTGGACTTCCCAGGCAGGGGAAGCAATGGGCTTGGCCATGGGGGGAGTAGAGGGTGGGGTCTGGAGAGGAGGGGAGGGACCAGAGCAATTTGAATCAGACTTGATTTTGAACTCAGGCCTGGATTCCTTTTCCCCCACTTTGCCTCCAGGTGCTAGGGGATTAAAAGCTTTTAGAGGGTGGGTCGTTGCCTCCAGGCATGCAAAATTAGAGCAACAATTACTGTTAGAACTGGGAAAAGCTGCAGGAATCTTCAGGTTTCTCTGAAAAAGCATAGTTGGGAGAGGGGGAGATATTTCCTTGTGTGAGTAAGTTGCTGGCTCTTTTAACAAAAATAAAAAGAAAAATAGAAATTCCACAAAAACAAAGCATTAACATGATCTTATCTCCCATTTGTCTGGTTAAATAGACTAAAATCAAAAATAGGATAATTAGGGAGTTTAAAAGGTCCATTCAAAAAAATTTAAAGGGAAAACACAGCCAGTATGCCAGTACTTAGCAGTTAAAGGGAGAGGGTAGGGGAAATTTCTTACCCAACCGGAAGATCAGAAGAGTGAGGTTCAGCTTTCCTCTTCGTGGTCAGCCATCTGTTAAGGGTTAAAATTCTAGCTAAACTGTCTAAAATATCTAATGAGTGGTCGCCAATAAATTATAAGCTTTAGCAAGAGTTAGACTTTTAAGCATTTATTAAGGAGAATAAGAATTTGGTAAAGAGAGAGAAAGGCCTAGATTCCTATCTATTAAAGGGAGAGCACATTTCTAGCTCCGCTCTCCACCAGAGTCCTCAGGAAAGAGACCGAGACCGAGCGCCAGTCTCTTCCTCCTCCCATTAGCCTGCATCACTTCCTGACGCCAAAGGTCTTGCCCTCAAAGACCTTCACTTCATGGGTGGAACTCTTCTACAGTAAGTCTCCAGCAGGTGGCGTCATTCCAATTGTTACACCAGTAAGATTAGGGTTGAAACAAGGATTTCCATTACCACCACTATTATTCAATATTGTACTAGAAATGTTAGCCTTAGAAATAAGGGAAGAAAAAGAAATTGAAGGAATTAGAATAAGCAAGGAAGAAACAAAAGTATCATGCTTTGCAGATGATATGATGCATACTTAGAGAATCCTAAAGTTAACTAAAAAACTACTTGAAACAATTAACAACTTTAGCAAAGTTGCAGGATATAAAATAAACCCACATAAATCATCAGATTTCTATACATGACCAACAAAGTCTAGCAGTGAGATAGAAAGAGAAATTCCATTTATAATAACTGTGGACAATATAAAATACTTGGGAGTCTGCTTGCCAAGGCAAACCCTGGAACTATATGAACACAATTACAAAACACTTTTCACTCAATAAAATCAGATTTCAACAAATGGAAAAATATCAATTGCTAATGGGTAGGCTGTGCTAATATAATAAACATGACAATTCTATCTAAATTAATTTACTTATTCAGTGCCACACCAATCAAATTACCAAAAAAATTCTTAAAGAGCTAGAAAAAATAGTAACACAATTCATCTGGAAGAACAAAAGTTCAAGAATATCAAGGGAATTAATGAAATAAGTTACAAAGGAAGGTGTCCTAGCTGTACCAAATCTAAAACTATAATATAAAGCAGCAATCATCAAAACTATTTGATACTGAAAATATCTATAAGAAATGGAGAGGTGGATCAGTGGAATAGGTTAGGCACACAAAACACAGCAGTAAATGAATCTAGCTATCTCCTGTTTGATAAACCTAGACTTTAGCCTTTGGGATAAGAAGTCACTATTTGACAAAAATTGCTGGGAAAACTGGAAAATACTATGGCAGAAACTAGATAGAGACCAACATCTTATATCATACACCAAAGTAAAGTCAAAATGGGTACAAGATCTACACATAAAGACAGATACCATAGGCAAATTAGAAAAAGAAGGAATAGTTCACTTGTAAGATCTATGGAGAGGGGAAGAATATATGACCAAAGATGAGATATAGAACATTACAAAATGCAAAATAAATCATTTTGATTACATTAAATTAAAAAGGTTTTGCACAAGCAAAATCAGTTACTCTCCTGCTATTGGGGCTTTGTCATTACATAGGTGACATACTATCATCCTTCATTCCTGCCTCCCTGGCATTTTGACTTCACCCAAATTTTATTGCAAGTTTACAGTTACTCATATTTATCTTACTCTAGCTTTCCCTCTCTGCAACTTTGCTTAACTGTATACTTGTGGTTCCTATGCTGGTACTCTTATGTAAATGCTATATAATAGAAAATCTCCAGAGCCTAGATAAGAGGCTTACTCTCCTATCCTAAAATACCTAATAAATTTCTTTCTAAAACTACTTCAGATTTGTGGGTTTTCAGAAACATGCTGATTGCTTGGAATTTTGCAACATGCACTTTTGATTTCTTTTATACTTTTACTTTCTTTCTACATTATTGTAGTCATTATATACATATATATGTATATAGTGTGTACATATGTGTGCATATATCAATAATTTTGTTTTGTCTTGTTTTTTTTTTATCTGCTTAGCTCACTTTCTATCAGGTCACGTAGATCTTTCCATGCTTCTCTATATTCGTCATATTATTTCTTACAGAACAATACCATTCAATTATATTCATGTACCACAATTTGTTTAGCCATTTCCCAATTGATGGGCATCCATCTACTTTTTCCACTTCTTTGATATTATAAGAATTACAATTATAAGTATTTTGGTGTATATGTGGACTATCTTCCTATCAATGGCCTCCTTAGTATATTAGTACACTAACATATACTACTAGTATAGTGGAAGCTCTGGGTATGAATATTTCATTGCTTTATTTACACACTGCTTTCTAAAATTTCTGTATTGATACACAGGTCCTTCAATAATCTAGTAATGAAAAAATAATCTACTAATGAATTTATCTACAACCTCTCTACCATTGACTATTCCCATATTTTATCATATTTGCCAATTTGCTGAAATTGTAAATAAGTAAGCTGAAATCCCATGGTTGTTTGGATTTTCATTTCCCCTATTACTGATTTGGAGCATACTTCCACATGATTATTAATAATCTGAAATTCTTCTTTTTATAAATAACCAAAGCATATAAAATGTTATCTATTGGGAAATGTCTTCCTCCCAACTTTTCAAAGCTCATATTATTTTCCCCATTTACTTTGTAATGATTGGAATGACGCCACCTACTGGAGACTTACTATAGGAAAGTTCCACCATGAAAGGAAGGTCTTTGAGGGCAAGATCATCCGTCTTTTCTTTGGGGTCAGGAAGTGAAGTTTGCTGGTGGGAGGAGGAAGGGGGACCTGGAGCTCTGTCTCTCTCTCTTTTTCCTGAGGATGCTGGTGGAGAAGGGAAGCTAGAAATGCGCTCTCCTTTTAATAGATAGGAATCTAGGCCTTTTCTTCTCTCTTTACCAAATTCTTATTCTCCTTAATAAATGCTTAAAAGTCTAACTCTTGCTAAAGCTTATAATTTATTGGCAACCACTCATTAGATATTTTAGACCGTTTAGCTAGAATTTTAGCCCTTAACAGATGGCTGACCACGAAGAGGAAAGCTGAACCTCACTCTTCTGATCTTCCGGTTGGGTAAGAAATTTCCCCTACCCTGTCCCTTTAAATCCGAAGTACTGCTGAATTGCCGGGTGTTTTCCCTTTAAATTTTTTCAAATGGACCTTTTAAACTCCCTAATTACCCTATTTTTTATTTTAGTCTGTTTAAACAGAAAAATGGGGGATAAGATTATGTTAATGCTTTGTTTTTGTGGATTTTTTATTTTTGTTAGAAGAGCCAGCAAGGTGCTTACACAAGGGTGTTCCCCCTCTCCCAGCCATGCTCTTTCAGAGAAAACTCTAATTTCTGTGGCTTTTCCAAGTTCTAACACTAATTGTTGCTCTAATTTTGCATGCCTGGAGGCAACGACCCAACCTCTAGAAGCTTTTAATCCCCTAGCACCTGGAGGCAAAGTGGGGAAAGAGAAATCCAGGCCTGAGTTCAAAATCAAATCTGATTCAAATTGCCCTGGTCCCTCCCCTCCTCTCCAGACCCCACCTTCTACCCCTCCCTTGGCCAAGCCCCTTGATTCCCCTGCCTGGGAAGTCCAGAGATCTGATGCGCATGCTCAACTTTCTCTAACTACATTTGTAGCTTCAGGCTCAGCCTTTCCCCAGCCTGACTGTGCTTTTGACTCAACCTTAGAAAGCCCTTTAAATTCCAGATACGCTCATTTTGTTCATAATTTTGCTAATCTGCTTTTGTCTTTAATTAGTATCCTTATAAAGCATTTGTATGGTGAAAAGACTGACAGACAATATAGAGGGGTTAAAGAAGAAAAACTTAAGCTGAATAAGAATGACAATCATCACCATAGTTCAAGACTCTGCTTCTTTTGACATGGAAGGGTATATATTTTACAGAAATGTAGAAGTAAGCAGCAAGGTATTGATATAAGTATTGGGGATTTTAAATATCGGAATCAAAAGTATTCTGAATTCACTCAGAGTGATAGTATCAGTTCAGAGGTTACATAGGATTTCTATGCTATTACATATACATTTTGAAATTAATGGTGTGGGTTTATTTTCATGCTTTTGAGATTGTGTTTTATACTTAGTTTTTAAAACAAGGAGAATATTTGTAAAAGCTTTTTATAGTCATGTGATTAAGTTTATATTTTATAATACTCTTATTAATGATAAGTTCATATTCATTTAGAATTTCCTAGTTTGGGGCAGCTAGATGGCGCAGTGGATAGAGCACCGGCCTTGGAGTCAGGAGTACCTGAGTTCAAATCCAGCCTCAGACACTTAACACTTATTAGCTGTGTGACCCTGGGCAAGTCACTTAACCCCAATTGCCTCACTAAAAAAAAAAAAAATACCATAGCACCGATTATGAGGATGTTCAGAGCAAAGGGAAACTGAAATGAAGAAATCAAACCTTGCATTTGGGCAGCTAGATGGCGCAGTGGATAGAGCACTGGCCCTGGAATCAGGAGTACCTGAGTTCAAATTCGGCCTCAGACACTTAACACTTACTAGCTGTGTGACCCTGGGCAAGTCACTTAACCCCAATTGCCTCACTAAAAAAAAAAAAAAAGAATTCCCTAGTTTGAATTTCATTGTCTTTTATTGTTCCATGTGTATTTTCTTCTATCTCTATTTTGAAACAATGCAAGATGGTTTTGATTTCATAATACAATGTTAATTCTGAGAGTATTGTGCTCCCATATTCTGAATTGTTTGTTTTTATTATTTTTTTCTCTCAACTGATTATTTGATCGAACTCTATAGAGCATTTCCCTGGCAAATTGTTTGCCATGGCAAGTGTAAATTGATTCTAGAAGTATTATTTTTGATAAGCCTATTCCAAAAAAAAAAAAAAGAGGGAAACATTTGTAAGTTTTCTTTTAAAAAAAGTTTTCTTTGAGATTGTGTTGTGCTTGAACTTGTGTTTAAATATGTTCTGATTTTTCACAAAAGTAATTGTATACTAAGTAAAAAAAAAAGAGGTATTATTTGAAATTGTTGCCTAATTGTATATTATATTCTGAGTCAAGGTACATTCACATTTTTTGCAATCATTTATTATCCTCAATTTTTAAATCCATATGAGACTTGGATTATGGGAAATTATTATTTAAGACATTAATTGCCTTTATTCTGAGTTATCAGATGCCAGTTGGCCAAGATGTCATCCAATCACAAGAGGAATACATGCAAGAGCAAACACTGAACTGTCACATGAGGAGAGACATGCATGAAGTCAAGGTATGGCTGAGGGAATGGCTTTTGAGAAATGTTGAGTTTGGATTCTCTTGGCTTAATATTTTATTTTATTTTTCCCCACAATATTGTACAGATGGCTGAAAGTATTCATCCCACCCATCTCATTCTACACCTGGCTTCTATGCCCCTTCCTATATGCCTGATGCCATGGACATCTCAATCCCATGCATATGATTAAGTCTGACTCAGTTTCCTCCAATATGTTCGGTGGCATAGACATATATTCCATCCATCTATTTTAAGCCTGGCATACTGCATGGGCAGTATATATTGCTCAACTGTGGGAATGCTCATATCCCATCATTTCTCTGTTCTTTTATGGTAACCCCTATAATTATCTCAGGTGTCATGATAAAAGTGTTGAATTTGGCCCTGACATGTTACCAATTATATTAGATTTTTTAATTTCTCATAATGGCATGAGGATAATTTGGAAGATGATGCAAAAAGTGATGAAACAAAGATAAACATTATTTTTAAAAGTTAATATTGCAGCAATTGTCTTCTCAATTACCCTCCATAAGGGGGGACTATAGTAATATTAATTTTAAAGAATGTTTCAATTTTTGATTTATTATATGTTTCATGTGTAACAACTAAGATTCTGAATTCCCTTAGACATGTTTTTAAGTACTTTCATTGTTTGATTTGATTATTGACAAAGCTATTTTAAAGTTGTGTTAAGCTCAATTTTGTAGGAAATTTTCCTGGCTGATTACCAGCATCCACACATCAACCCCTGAAAAGACTTCCATTCCACGACTACACCTAGAGGACATCTGAGAAAAGACTTCCAGAGACTTTAAATGAACAGTTTTGTTTTGTTGTTGTTGTTGTTTTCTCTTTCTCTTTCTGTTATAATATACACCATCTGTAATGTGTGCTCTCTGCAGAGGCCCTCCCTTTGCAAGACCAATTTCAAAGCGTCAGTTCATGAGGACAAAAAATTGCCCCTCTGGACAAATCTTTCCTCTCTCCCTTTTCTATATTGTTATTAACATATTGTTAGTTAGCGTAGGTTATTATATTCTGTTATTTTTGACTGTTTCATCAAGGAAACATCCCATTTCTTGAGGAAACAAAGGGTGGACTATAATGTTTGGAATGACGCCACCTACTGGAGACTTACTGTAGGAAAGTTCCACCATGAAAGGAAGGTCTTTGAGGGCAAGATCATCCGTCTTTTCTTTGGGGTCAGGAAGTGAAGTTTTCTGGTGGGAGGAGGAAGGGGGAGCTGGGCGCTCTGTCTCTCTCCTTTTTTCCTGAGGATGCTGGTGGAGAAGGGGAGCTAGAAATGTGCTCTCCCTTTAAAAGATAGGAATCTAGGCCTTTTCTTCTCTCTTTACCAAATTCTTATTCTCCTTAATAAACTCTTGCTAAAGCTTATAATTTATTGGCAACCAATCATTAGATATTTTAGACAGTTTAGCTAGAATTTTAGCCCTTAACAATTTAGAATTTAATTTTTTCCCCAAATTACATGTAAAAAACCGATTTTTAATGTTGCTTATTAAAACTTTGTGTTCAAAATTCTCTTCATCCCTCCCTTCCCATGCCCCCTTAAGAACACAAGCAATTCAAAATAAGTTATATAGATGTAGTCATGCAAAATATTTCCACATTAGTCAGGTTGCAAAAGAAAACAGACAAAAAAACTTTTTAAAAAGTAACTAAAAAAAATATGCTTCAATTCGTATTTAGACACCATCAGTTCTTTCTCTGGAGATGGATTGCACTTTTCATAAGTCCTTCAGAGTTTTCTTATCATTGTATTGCTGAAAATAGCTAAGTCATCCACAGATGATCATCTTACAATATTTCTGTTATGTTGTATACAGCACATTTCACTTTGCATCAGCTCCTGTAAGACTTTCCAAGTTTTTCTGATAGCATATTGCTCATCATTGCTTGTAGCACAATAGTGTTTCATCACAATCTCATCCTACAATTTGTTCAGCCATTCCCCAGTTGATGCCATCTCCTTAATTTCAAATTCAACTTTTTGGTTATCTCTTTTTGGATACCAACCTAATAGTGGTATTACTGGGTCAAAGAGTATACATGGTTTTACAGCCCTTTGGCCATAGTTCCAAATTGCTCTAAAGAATGTTTAAATCAGTTTACAACTTCACCAAAAGTGTATTAATGTCTCATTTTCCCCATATCCCTTACAACATTTGTTATTTTCCTCTGCTGTCCTATTATCCAATCCAATAGATATGAGGTAGTACACCAGAATTGTATTGACCTGCATCTCTCCAATCAATAGTTAAGAGTTTTTTTCATATATCTATAGGTAGCTTTGATTACTTCATTTGAAAATGCCATATCTTTTGGTCATCTATCAATTGGGTAATGGCTCTTATTTTAATAAATTTGGCTCAGCTCTCTTAATGTTTGAGAAATGAGGCCTGTCAGACAAACTTGCTTCAATTTTTTTCACAGTTACTATTGCTAACTGTATTTCCCTTCATCCTCTTCCCTCTCCACGAGAATTTATTTTTTACCTTCACCCTGTCCCTCCTCAAAAGTGTTTTGCTTCTGACTGCCCCCTCCCCCAATCTACCCTCTTTTCCTTCACCCCTTCCCCCATATCCCCTTCCATTCCTACTTTCCTGCAGGGTAAGAGAGATTATTATACCCAACTGAATGTGTATGTTATTCCCTCTTTGAGCCAACTCTGATGAGAGTAAGGTTCACTCATTCCTCAATACCTCCCCCACCTTCCCCTCTACTGTCTAAGTTTTTTCTTGTTTCTTTTATATGAGATACTTTATCCCAATCCACCTCTCCCTTTCCCTTTCTCCCAATACATTCCTCTCACTCCTTAATTTTATTTTTTAAAGCTATCATCCCTTCATATTCAACTCACACCTGTGCCCTATGTCTCAATATACTCCATTCAGTTCTTATGAGTTACAAGTATCATCTTCTCATATAGGAATGCAAACAGTATAACTTTTTAATATCCCTTGTGATTTCTCTTTCCTATTTTCCTTTGTATACTTCTCTAGAGTCTTATAATTGAAAGTCAAATTTTCTATTCAGCTCAGATCTTTTCATCAAGAATGACTGATAGTCCTCTTTTTCATTGAAATCCCATTTTCCCCCTATGGATTATATTCAATTTTGCTGGGTAGGTGATTCTTGGTTGTAATACCAGTTCCTTTGCCCCTTGGAATATCACATTCCAAGCCCTCTTATCATTTAATTTAGAAGCTGATAGATCTTGTGTTATCCTGAGTGTGGCTCCACAATACTTGATTTTTTTTCTTTCTGGATGGTTGCAATATTTTCTCCTTGACCTGAGAGCTTTGAAATTTGGCTATAATATTCCTGGAAGTTTTCATTTTTTATCACTTTAATGAAGTGATAGGTACATTCTTTCAAATTTAATTTTACCTTCTATTTCTAGAATATCAGGGAAATTTTCCCTGACAATTTCTTGGAGGATGATGTCTAGGCTCTTTTTTTGATTATGACTTTCAGGTAGTCCAATAATTTTCAGATGATCTCCCTTGGATCTATTTTTCAGGCCAGCAGTTTTTCCAAGGAGATATTTCACACTGCCCTCTATTTTTTCATTCATTTGGATTTGCTTTATTGTGTCTTGATTTCTCATAAATTCATTGGCTTCCATTTGCTCAGTCCTAATTTAAAGGAGTTATTTTCTTCAGAGAGTTTTTGTATCTCCTTTTCCATGTGGCCAATTTGGCTTTTCAAGGCATTATTTTCCTCATTTGGCTCTTTCTACCTCTTTTACCATTTGACCCAGTATGCTTTTTAAGGTCTTATTTTCTCTAATATTGTTTGCGTCTTCTTTACAAAGATCTTGCCTTTTTTTTCATGATTTTCTTGCATCCCTCTCATTTCTCTGTCCATTTTTTCCTCTACATCTCTTTATTGTCAAAATACTGTTTTAGTATTTCTATGGCCTGAGATCAATTCACATTTTTGGGGAAGCTTTGGATATAGGAGCTTTGACTTTGTTATCTTCTTCTAAGGGTGCATTTTGATTTTCCTTGTCACCATAGAAACTTTCCAGGGTCAGCATTGTTTTTTTCTGTTTGCTCATTTTACCAGCCTATTTCCTGAGTTTTAACTCTTCTTAAAGTGGGGCACTGCTTCCAGGGTGGAGGGCACACTGTCCCAAGTTTCAGGGGGGGGGGGGGTTAGCTGTTTTCAGAGATGCTTCTAGGAATTTCTAAGTCCTTAGTTCTCCCGAGGTGGTATGATTTTTTTTTATTTATTTAGTTTTATTTTATTTTATTTTATTTTTTTGAGGTGGTATGATTTAAGGAGAGGTATGTTTACTACTCTCCTGGCCTGTGCTCTGCTCTGCAAGAACAACAACAAAAAAGCAACCACAGTCCTGCTTTTCTGACCTGGAACTATGAAGCCTGTTCCACTATGCCTCAGTGCTAGCAAAAAGACTCCTGTAATCTCCATTGGGCCAATGAAGAAATCAAACCCACCAATATCTTCCTTTCAAGAAAAAAATATTTAATGCAAAAAGATATTAAAATTTACAAGGTTGGTCTAAAACATATCATGCAACTAGAAGTTCAAAAACAGTGTAAAGGGAAGTAATAATATTTAGTGTAGATGAATTCATTTATTTTTATTCAAAGAGAAAAAAGTTCAGTGAATAATCAGGAAAAGAAAAAATGAATGGCAAATACGTAACAATCTTCAATTATATAGTGACAAAAAAAGTTGGACAATTAAATTCATAAAAGTAAACATTTAAAGCATACTTAGAAATAATTAATTTAATTCTAAAAGAAATACTAATTACATATTACTAACATTTGTTTTGTACATTTAACCCATGAAGCTTTGTTCTGGGAATTATTGAAAAGACTAAAGAACAGCAAAGGAGAAAAAAGAAATTTCACTGGTTTTCATGTTGTTCTTCATTCATGTCATGTATAATTCTATTGATCTTCTAAATCAATAGAGGAATCTGATGTAGCTATTTTGTTCTTCCTTAGTACCAGATTTTTAATTGATAACCATATATGGACATCAAATAATTCCACCATAAATACTGAAAGAATTATTCCACCTAAAATTACAGTTGTTATAGAACAAATAAGCAGTCTTCCTGGAAATGGAAATGGTGCACTATCAACATAAATCTGAAACAAAAAAGAAAAATAGTATTTTAGATCCCTAGTTTTAATTACTTAAGCCAGTGGGATACTCTGGGGTCCCCTTAGTTGATGAATTAAAAGAATCTACCATTTATATAGCATTCTCATTTTCATAGAAATCTTTACAAATATTTAATTTAATCCTTAAAACAGCTCAAATGAAGAACTATAATATAGGCAGAATTATCTTCATTTTAAAGATGAAGAAAATGAGACTCAGAGAATTATATACGCAAATAAATATGTAGAAGCAGAGGGAAAGGAACAGGGAAAGAGGAAGAAGAGAGAGAGAGAGAGAGAGAGAGAGAGAGAGAGAGAGAGAGAGAGAGAGAGAGAGAGATGGGATTTAGCAGTTATCATCTTTAACTCCTCATTTGCAGGTGAGGAACTGAGACCCAGAGATGTTATAGAATTTGCTCAAGGTCACCAAGAGGTGGGCTCTCTGTCCAAATATCTCTGACTCCAAATCTAGCACTCTTTCCCATGTTGCCTCTTAAGTTAAATGATTGTCCTGGATCACATTATGAATTACATGTTGGAGTCAGAATTTGAACCATCCTCAGCTCAGATCTTTATCTACTTTGTCACACTGCCTTGTTTAGAGTTTGATAGGCAACAAACCTGTGCTTTATTTACAATAAATGTGCTCATCTACAGCCACAAAAGAAACATTTCTGCAGGACAGATGCAAAAATGGATTTAAAAAAAAAACTAGCCACATACATTGATAGTTCAATAGTTTGTTGAGATGATGTCATGCTTTAGAATTAAGAGGGAAACAGAAGTAAGTGCTGTCATTTGATGCTTTGGGGGCTAGTCCAGGATGCTGTGAGAAGCATTGTAGCAAGTGAGTATTGATAGTTAGTCTGGTTGTAAGCAGAGTTTCATCTGAATAGATAAAAGGGAAAGTAATAGTATATGAAAAGAGTCTGAGAAGGTCTCGCCTTGTGCAGCATAGAGTCTGAAGCTTCTAAAGCTATAGTGCAGCATGAAATATATGGATACATGAAAATTATGTGATATGAGAGTATTTGAGGCCTGGATGATGGTGTCTCCTAGAAAATATATACCAAAGTAGAGTATACATCTAGAGAACTGTCTTTAATTTTCTATTTGTAATATATCCATGGACCCAGAATATCATGCAGAGAGAGTTAAACATTCTTTTTTGGGGGGCTGGGCAATGAGGGTTAAGTGACTTGCCCAGGGTCACACAGCTAGTAAGTGTCAAGTGTCTGAGGCTGATTTGAGGCTGGATTTGAACTCAGGTCCTCCTGAATCCAGGGCCAGTGCTCTATCCACTGTGCCACCTAGCTGCCCCGAGAGCTAAGCATTCTGAAACCATCTATCAGAAATGAGATTGCCTCGATGATACACTAACTTCCCTGAGAGAAGATACATGTCCTCTAGACTTCCATGAAATTCTCTACTATATGTAGTATGCAGGGGAGGGGATTGAACAGGGAGTTACCAATTAATTTTTCCCCCAACCCAGTTGATGCAATCACAGAATGTAAAGGGACAGGTAACAGAGTTGAGATAATAAGTTCTTAAATGAAATACAAGTAAGGAAATATACTTTGTCTTACCTTCCCCAAGTGTGATATTATCTGATCATGATAAAGAGAATTTCAAGGTAACTAACCAGGTAAGATATATTCTCTTCAGTGAATTTTTGCATATCTTTTTTTCCCATTTTTGGTACTTCATTTGGCAAGCTATTGACTCTACTTTCATGATTCTCTTGCATCATTTTCATTTTTTCCTAATTTTCTTCTACCTCTTCTGTTTGATTTTTTAAATAATTCTGTGAGCTTTTCCAGGAGTTCTTTTGGGGCTTGACACCAATGTCTATTTTCCTTTGAGGATACACATGTAGCTGTTTTGACATTGCTGTCCTCTTATGAGTTTGTGTTTTGAGATCTTCCCTGTCACCATAGTAACTTTCTTTGGTTTGATTAATTTTTTTGTTTGTTGTTTATATTGCTCATTTTCAGCTTCCTTTTTGAATTTTATGTCAAAGTTGGGCTCTGATCCTGGGGTGTAAGAGGCACTGTCACAAGATTCAGGTTTTTTGCGCTGCTATTTTCAGAGCTAATCCTGGGGACCTGTAAGTTCTTTTCTTTTTCTTTTTTTTTTTTTTGTGGGGCAATGAGGGTAAAGTGACTTACCCATGGACACACAGCTAGTAACTGTCAAATGTCTGAGGCCAGATTTGAACTCAGGTCCTCCTGAATCCAGGGACTGTGTTTTATCCATTGTGCCACCTAACTGCCCCTCTCAGTTCTTTTAAAGTGGTATGTTCTTGGGAGAGGTGTGGTCACTGTTCTCTTGGCCCATGCTCTGGTCTTTGAGCAACCACAAGTACTCTTTTCCACCCTAGGACAGTGACAAGGATCCCCACTTCACTGTGTCTACAAACCCTAGTGTGCTAGTGCTCTTCTGCATCCTGGAACTGTGACCTGGGTCTATGAACTGGATCCCTGTTTGGGCAATGCAACAGAGTCTTGTACCCACAGCAAAGTATTCCCTATAATCTTGTTCTGACCATTTTTCTGGCCCCTTTATCTTCTGTGGGCTGAGTGTTTCAGGAATAACTGCTGCTGATTCTGTTGCTTCTAAGACCTGAACTGGTTTGCTGAGGCAAGCCCTGCTAGTAGCTTGTTCCAGGGATTGGAGCCTAAGTCTTGCTACTGGCTTGTGTCAGACATAGAAACTCATTCCTGGATTGCTGAGTGATGGCCTACTCTTGGCTTTCCCAGGCTGCCCACTTGTTGGACTGATCTCCACTCTCACCTCAGTGAAATAGACCTTTCATATCGACCTTCTAAGTTGTTTTGTGCTGAGAAGTTGTTTCATTCCATGTGTTAGCTGCCACTCCAGAATTCATTCTGAGGTTTAATTTTATAGTTGCTTGGAGAGTGATTTGATACATCTCAGGAGAGTTCCTGCCTTACTCTGCCATCTTGGGGCTTCCTGCTCACCAAGACATACTCTTTAATGTATAATGTAGGCAAGAGGCAGCATTGGTGCATATGACTTCTGAAAGAAATGAAGATTCACTAATGGAGGAAGAACTGGGATTTTGTCTCCTCTTTTCTCCCACATTGCTCATAATCATCTAACTTGCCCATTAGGAACACCCAATAGGAGGTAGGATCCAGAATAAAAGGAAGAGGCAATTCTGAATAGCATAGCCTCTGTGAGTTGAGAAGAGAGTCAACCCTGGCCTAAACTGTAGAGAAAAACAGGTGCAAGGAATTCACCCAGAAGAAAAACTATGACCAGACAGAAGCAGCATGTGAAAACAACTCCTGGAGCAGCAGAACCCACAAAAAGATGGCTGAAATTATTTTCCAGCCAAAGATAGCTTAGAAATTCAGCAGAAGAGGGAGCCAGTCTAGAAGTGAAGTCCAGCCTCACAATCACACCAACATAGATCCAGCCCCAGGCAGAGTACACCAGAGAAACTTTTCCCTTAGCCTCCAAATCACATGCAGTGCCAGCATCTTCTGGAACTAAGCTCACGATATGGTGAGAGGGCTGAACAACTGGCTGGGGGGAGTCTGTGGGGGTGTATTCAGGAGTTAAAGGGGAATTTGGATGTCCTACCCCAACGGGGAACCAGGAAGGAACCTTGGGAGGTGGCGGCCCAGGTCGGGGAGGGGTACAGGCTTGTTGAAGCTAAGAACCACAGCACACAAAGTTTTGCTGCTTGGTTGATTGGCAAGTTGGCTTGGGTTATCTATGGACCAGAAAAAGGGCCAAGCAAGTGAAGAAACTGCCTCTCATTAAGTCATAACACCTTGGACCCTCTGAAGTTTGGGACAGTATAACCTGAAAGCAGGACCCTAAACTAGGAAGGAGTTAAAAGTCAAGTGAAAGACAGGCAGGATAAGCAGGCAGAGAAAGTTGCCAACCATAGAAAGCTTCTTTAGTGACAAGGAAGATCAAGGTTTACCCTCAGAAGAGGATAGCAACATCAGGGCCCCTACATCTAAAGCTTCCAAGAAAAATATGAATTGGTCTCAGACTATAGAGGTGCTCAAAAAGGACTTTGAAGTTAAAATTAGAGAGGTAGAGGAAAAAATGAAAAGAGAAATGAGGGTGATGAGAAAAAAGTCAACAACTTGAAAAGTCAAATGGAAAAGGAGATATGAATACAAAAGCTCTCAGAAGAAAATAATTGCCTAAGAATTAGGATTGAACAAATGGAAGCTAGTGACTTTATGAGAAACCAAGACACAATAAAGCAAATCCAAATGAATAAAAAAAAATAGTGTGCAATGTGAAATATCTTCTTGGAAAAACTTCTGACCTGGAAAATAGATCCAGGATAGACAATCTGAAAATTATTGGACTACCTGAAAATCATGATCAAGGAAAGAGCTTAGACATCATCTTCCAAGAGATTGTCTGGGGAAATTGCCCTGATATTCTAGAAGCAGAAGGTAAAATAGAAATTGAAAGAATCCACTGATCACCTCTTGAAAGAGATCCCAAAAGGAAAACTTCCAGGAATATTATAGCCAAATTCCAGAGCTTCCAGGTCAAGGAGAAAATATTGCAAGTATCCAGAAAGAAACAATTCAAAATACTGTGGAGTCATGGTAAGGATATCACAGGATCTAGCAGCTTCTACATTAAAGGATTGGAGGGCATGGAATATGATATTCCAGAGGGCAAAGTAATTGTGATTACAACCAAAAAATCACCCACCCAGCAAAACTGTGTATAAAAGGGGACTTCAATTAAAAGAGGACTTTCAGGTACCCAAACTGAATAGAAAATTTGAATTTTAAATGCAAGATCCTAGAGAAGCATAAGAAGATAAACAGGAAAAAGAAATCATAAGAGATGTTAAAAGGTTAAACTGTTTACATTCCTACATGGGAAGATGATATGTTGAAATTATAAGAGCTTTCTGAGTATTAAGGCAGATGATAGGAATAAATTTGGACAGAATGCACAGGTGGGAATTGATTATGAAGGGATGATACTTGTAAAGCATTTTTTTTCTCTTTTTCTTTGGGGGGGCAGTCTGGGTTGATAAGTGTCTTGCGTCTAAGGCCAGATTTTGGCTTGGGTCCTCCTGGGTCCAGGGTGGGTGCTTTGTCCACTATGTCACCTAGCTGCCCCATGATGACATCTTTGGGGTAAAATTGAGGGGGGAGAGGAATACACTGGGGGAGGGGTTAGGGGAGTGGTAGAATAGGGTGAAATCTCACATGAAAGAAGCAGGAAAGGGCTTATTGAGGTGGGGGGGGGAAATATGGTGGTGGGCTGTGGGGAAGTAAAGGAGCCTAACACACATCAGAATTATCTCAAAGACCTTAATCTCATCAGAGTTTGCTCAAGGAGGGAATAACATACGCAACCAATTGGGTAGGGTAATCTATCTAACCCTGCAGGAAAGTAGGAGGGGAAGGGTGAAAGAAGGGAGGGCAGAATGGGGGAGGGGGCAGTCAGAAGCAAAACACTTTTGAGGAGGAATAGGGTAAAAGAAGATAGAAAATAGAGGAATTATGGGAAGGGAATAGGATGGAGGGAAACAATTATGATGATTGATTAATGATTGGTTGATGATAATGCCAAAACATATGGTACTTACTTTGCTGGACTATTGTGAAGAAAATTCTTTGTCAAGTTTAAGCTACTATATAAAAGTTATCTATTACTGTTGTTGCAATGATCAACCTCATGGGTTTAATTTAAGGAAATCTCTCTTTAAAGTACTATATAATTGTAGCTTACTATAAAAAAATGATGAGCAGAATACTTTCAGAAAGAACTGGAGGGACCTGCATGAGCTAATACAAAGTGAAATCTACTGTATAGAAAAGAGGAGTATTATTGGGAGATGATCTGCTGTGAATGACTAGGTTATTTTCAGCAATGGAACGATCCAAGACAACTCCAAAAGCCTTATGAAAAATGCAATCCATCTACAGAGAGAGAACTGATGTATTTGAATACGGATTGAAACATAATTCTTTTTTGTTAGTTACTTTATAGGAAACAAACAAAAAAATATGATGAACAGGATACTATCAGAAAAACCTGGAAAGACCTACATGAACTGAAGCAGAATGAAATGCACTGTATACTGGGGGCAGCTAGGTGGCACAGTGGATAGAGCACCGGCCCTGGAATCAGGAGTACCTGAGTTCAAATCCGGCTTCAGACACTTAACACTTACTAGCTGTGTGAACTTGGGCAAGTCACTTAACCCCAACTGCCTCACTAAAAATAAATAAATAAATAAATAAATAAATAAATAAATAAATAAATAAATAAATAAAATAAAAAAGAAACGCACAAAATAACGGCAATAGTATAAGATGATTTGCTGTGAAGGACTTGGTTATTTTCAGCAATACATATATCCAATATTACTCTGAAAGACTTATGAAAATTGCAATCCATCTACAGAGAAAGAACTGATGGTATCTGAAAACAGATCGAAGCATAATTTTTTTGATAGTTCCTTAATCTGAAAGTTTTTTTAGTCTGTTTTCTTTTCCAACCTGGCTAATGTGGAGATGTTTTGCATAACTACTTATGTATAACTTATATTAAATTTCTTGAGTTCTTGGAGAGGGGAGGGAGGAGAAGAAGTTGGAACACAAAGTTCTTAAAAATTGATGTCAAATTTTGTTTTTATATGTAATTTGAAAAATAAAATTTTAAAAAATTAAAAATAAATAAATAGATGATTTTTTAAAAGAAGATTTTAAAAAGCAATAAAAAGAAAGGACCTGGAGCTCTCTAGTACCAGAAATGTGAGTTGCCTGGGCCAAGAGTGTTTATCAAAGGTGTACCCTCTACTGAATGGTTATGTCCACCCTTCTCATTGATGCTTTGTATATTTTGAGGAGAGTGTTCCACAGGCTAATGGAGGGAACATTTGTTCAAACTATGCCACTTGATAAAATGCATTTGAGTTGAGCTAATTGTGTCCCTTCAATTACTGCTAAGTTAAACACAACAGTAGGAATACACAGTTAGATCTTCAAACTAACAGAAAAGTTAAGGGTTTAGCCCAGAGGCAATAATATAAAAAGGACAAGACAAAGGGAAGAATAATGTGATTTTTTTTTTTGCTTCTTCCTTACATTTTGAATTGTGGATTCACTAATAAAACACCATCAAGAGTAGAGGTGGTTAGAGAGTAGTGGGTACTAACTAGGAAGGGCTTCATGAGACTATCCTAACAGAAGTAGGAGAGTTTTGCCTATTTTCACTTTGAATCAATATACATTAAAACTGTAGATGATGCATCATTCCCCATCAACCTCCAATTAGTTCATAGATTCAGTTAAGTTCTTAGAAAAGGCACAAGAACAGTAGTAATAAAGCATTCTTTCCAAAAAACTGCAACACCCACTGCAACAAAAACACAGAGTCCAGGAAAGGAAGAATGGTAACAAACTTATTGTACAACCTATTGAGGCACAAGAGTAGATTGCACATGTGGCCAATTCAACTCATAACTTTAAACTGTGGGGCCTTGTTTTTCTGGAGAATGTTCACTAAATTGACTGCATGGTGGAAATGGATGGGTTACTCTACTACTAGGTGAACCTGGCTATTTTCAGGGAATAGCACTGGGCTTGTTCCTCACACAGTGTTATAATACGCTCTACCACCTCCAACCTCAGTCTTGGCTGGAGTGCTGCTACTGTGCTTTTTTGGCCTCTTGTGTCCAAAAATACCTTCTGGTTTAGAGTTCAATTCCCTCTGAGAGGAAACCCAACTCTAACTTAAGGTGACCATCCTGTTATATTTCCCAGATTTCTGCTGAATCTTATGCAAAATGAGTGGCTATGGACAAAAGTACAAAGGCACTTGCCATGAGCCAAGTTCACTCTTTGCTGGCCATCCATATCCTATGCAATTTAGTTATTCAAAGCTTCAGAAACCTGAAGAAGTCATAACTTTAAACTATCAGAGGAGATATCAAAGTGTGGAATCAAAGTAAGGAGGCTAGTAGTAGGGAGAAAAACAGAAGCAGCAGGAGTATACTATTATAAAGCACTGCCTTGAAGTAAGGATACCTGGGTTGCTGTACTGACTATAACATTATGTAGTTATATGACCATGGGCAAGCAGTTTTATCTGAGTCTATTTCCTACTCTATAAATATTCAATGAATAAAGTGATTAAAACTTAAAATTAAAGTTTCATTTTCAAATAAAGCAAATGGTATAAATACAAGGTGTCCAAAAAGTCTTAGTGGAGTATTAAGCTGCTTGAGCAGTACTGGACTTAACCTGATTATTAAAGCTTAAAGTACTATATATGAGACCATGTTTTTCAGTTTCAGTAGTAATTAGACAAACTGCCCAATCTTCTAACTTTAAATAGGACCTGCCCACTTATCCATGTCCATAATGCCATCCAATGGGATGGGCTATCATTCTCCTGGTAAGTAGGTTCAAAACCTTATACATTAGGGTTCTTTTTTTTAACCTCTGACATCCCTTCCCATCCCCCATTCAAACTATTCACCAAGTTATGCTAATTTGTTTTCTCTTCAATCTCTTAGGTTTACATCTAACATTTTAATTTACCTAGTCAAAAATGTACATTTATTCCCATTAAATTCATTAAGCCATCTGCCTCATTTAGACCCCAAATCTATAGCATACCTGAAACTCGGTAATTAATTTACAAAAGGTGACTCCAGGAATAACTGTCACTCTGAAATGGTATAACTCAGAACCCTGTGAAAAATGACATAGAATAATTAGCAATGAGTAGTAACAGTATGAGTCTTTGTAACTATTTGTAGGGTCAATTATTAAGACTATTCATGGGGGCAGCTAAGTGGTACAGTGGATAAAGCACAAGCCCTGGATTCAGGAGGACCTGAGTTCAAATCCGGACTCAGACACATAACACTTGCTAGCTGTGTGACCCTGGGTAAGTCGGTAGGGGGGCAGCTAGGTGGCGTAGTGGATAAAGCACCGGCCCTGTAGTGGATTCTTTCAATGATGATTTTATCCTCTGATTCTATGATATCAGGGCAGTTCTCCTTAATAATTTCCTGGAATATGGTGTCTAGATTCTTTTTCTGGTCATGGCTTTCAGGACGTTCAATGATTCTCAAATTGTCTCTCTTCAATCTGTTTTCCAGATAAGTTGTCTTTCCAATGAGGTATTTCACATTTTCTTCTATTTTTTCATTCTTTTGATTCTGCTTGACTGATTCCTTGTGTCTCATGGATTCCTTATCTTCCAACTGTCCAATTTTAATTTTTAAGACACTGTTTTCTTCAGTGAGATTATGCACCTTTTTTTCCATTTGGCCAGATGAATTTTTTAAGGCATTGCTTTCTTCAATGAGATTACACATCTTTTTTTTCCATTTGACCAAATGAATTTTTTAAGGCATTGTTTTCTTCAGTGAAATTATGCACTTTTTTTCCATTTGGCCAGATGAATTTTTTAAGGAATTGTTTTCTGCAGTCAATCTTTGTGCTTCATTTTCCAAGATGCTGATTCTTTTTTCATAGTTTTCTTGTTTTGCTTTCATTTCTCTCCCCATTTTTTCTTCTACCTCTCTCAATTGATTTTTTTTCTTTTTTTTTCTTTTTTTTTAGTGAGGCAATTGGGGTTAAGTGACTTGCCCAGGGTCACACAGCTGGTAAGTGTTAAGTGTCTGAGGCTGGATTTGAACTCAGGTACTCCTGAATCCAGGGCCGGTGCTCTATCCACTGCGCCACCTAGCTGCCCCTCAATTGATTTTTAAAATACTTTTTGAGCTCTTCCAGGAAGGCTTTTTGTTCTTGAGACCAATTCACCTTCCCTCATGAGGCTTCACATGTAGGCAATTTAAGGGTATTGTCCTCATCTGAGTTTGTGTTGCCTTCTTCCCTATTGATACTGAAGCTCTCAATGGTGAGGGCTCTTTTTTGCTTCTTACTCATTATTGCAGCTTATTTATTTATTTTTTAAGTTGAGGTCTGCTCTGGGGGCACCAGGGTCCCTGTTTTGGGCTTCTTGTGCAGGGGTATAGGTGCTGCGTGACTGGCTTTTTACTCTGAGGCCTTTATAGAGTGTGCAGTTCTCCCCCCTGTACTTCCTGTCTGAGCGCTAGGCCAGGCACCGGATCCTAGGGCCTGATCCCACCTGACCCGTTCGTGGCCCTCCCAGCCAGTGCAGGTAGGTTTTTCCACTGTCCTTCTTGGCCACTAGATTTTCGAGCCAGGTTCCAGGGGCCTCAGTTGTTCAGCTGTGGCCCGCAGCTCCTGCTGACTTGCCTTGACCCCCTCGGCGCTGGGCCTCCCTTTTGCCTGAGTCAGACCGACGTTTTCCTGAAGTCTTCTGAATTATCTCTGGTTGGAAGACTGTGTCTCTGTCTCTTTGCAGGTTCTGTAGTTTCAGAATACGTCCAGAGGCTTGATTTAATGTTCTTTTTGAGGGAACAGAGGGAACAGGCAGCTTGCTGATTCCTCTCCACCATCTTGGCTCCCCTAACTGTTCTTAATGTTTGCAAACTCCTATTTCTAAGAGGTAATTCTAGATAATGGATAATCAATGAGAGAAGCACACTAAATGGGGACTTATGAGCTATAGTATAGTATGTATTATAGTATGAGTATAATATTAGTTTCAAATTAGGTACAAAAACCTAGTTGAAACCCCTCAGGCTTACCCCCAGAACTCTATGAGGAAAATTAGTCAGTTTCCCTATGGTCCTCCAATGAAAATAGGAGTTGGGGAAAGTAGTCCCTCGTACATTAGGATTAATAGGTGGGTACAGAATATCATTTTTCAGTTCCACTCTTCTACTGCTTATTTGCAGGTCCTCAGAAGAGTCAAAGGAATTTTCTTTTCAAGATATACAGCTAGCCTACTATAGAGAGATAGAGATAGAGACACCAGGATTTGGGAAGTGACTGCTAACTAAGTTCCCAGAATTCCCGGGTTCCAAGGGGGATGGGAGATTTTATTCTCTACCTTGGGACAGAATACCTAGAGTTCCCAGGTTCAATTGAATTTGAACTTGAGAAGAAAGCCTGGCCATTGTGTATAGGTTAAGGCATCTTGATATTGTCAATAAAGAATTCCTTAACTTTCTATTACTATTTATTTTCCTTAACCAAGCCAGAGGAAGGTAAGGGAGATATTCCAATTTCTCTCATCTTTTTTTTTTTTTACTTTCTATGTTACCTAAAATGCCTATGAGCCCTCTGCTCCCAAGGATATTTCCTTCCACAAATTGCACTCATGACTGCAGATTGAGTCCCCCAAGGTCAGCTATCTCAGTTTCTACACTTTGGCTTATATTTCCAATACTGTAGCTATAAGCCCTCACTAGTGAGTTTCTCATTAATAGTTGGCCAGTAAAAAACATTTGCTAATATCAAAGGTACTTATTAAGATGAAATAATAAAAATAGTAGCTATAAAACATTGCTCCATAACCTGGAATGCACTATTCCACACAAGTACATGGGCATACACAGAGGGAACACATGTGACCAAGGTGCTTCACAACTTTATAACTACCAAGCCTGGGGGCAGCTAGGTGGTGCAGTAGATAAAGCACCAGCCCTGGATTCAGGAGTACCTGAGTTCAAATCCAGCCTCAGACACGACACTAGCTGTGTGACCTTGGGCAAGTCACTTAACCCCCATTGTCCCACCAAAAAAAAAAACAAAAACCCAACTATCAAGCCTGGAAGTCTTTTCTTTCTTCCGAATATACTTTCTGTAATGGGACAGCAAGATAATGCAGTGGATAGAGCACTGGACCTGAAGTTGGGAGGATCTGAGTTCAAATCTTACCTCGGACATTTACTGGCTATGTGACCCTGGGCAAGTCACTTAACTCCAATTGACTTAAAAACCTCTCCAGTCATCCTGATATATATGTTGCCACTGGACCCAGATGGCTCTAGAGGAGAGAGTGAGGTTGGTGACCTTGTATAGACTTTCACTTAAAACTAATTCACTGCAAGTTGACATCACCCTGATGTCATGGTCCTCTTCAAGAATGAAGGACAAACGGGGCAGCTAGGTGACACAGTGGATGGAGCACCGGCCCTGAAGTCAGGACTACCTGAGTTCAGATCTGGCCTCAGACACTTAACAACTTACTAGCTTTGTGACCCTGGGCAAGTCACTTGACCCCAGTTGCCTCACTAAAAAAAAAAAAAAAAAGAATGAAGGACAAACAACAAGTTTCTGTAAGCCAATCCTTATTTGCTGGAACTCTCTCAAATCCATGATTGGTTCTCTTCTTTATTGGCAGACATCTCACTCCTTGAAGCTGCTCCTGGCCTTTGTCAGTCTAGATTGTGTATCTATGATCTTTTCATTATGCCTTGAATTCTCAAACTATCCCTTGAACTTCTGATTAGATTGTCTCTTTCTTGGTGAGTAGTCTTCTCCTGCTGGACCCCATGGCTGATAGGGGAAAGGAGAGAAAATCCTTTCCTATTCTCCTAGAAATGAAGAGCTTGTTTCTTCCCCTGCTGTTAGCTCTCTCTTCTACTTTTAAAGCTAGTAATAAACTCAGAGGCTTAATTTAAAATTCAATGGCCGTGGTCAATTTGTTGTTATTTATGTCTAATGTCCAAGTTGTATTTAATTCTTTCAAAAAATCTGCTCACAATATGGAAAGGGATCAATTCATACAAATAAAAGGTCACTATATTAATAATCTGTTACTTATAATCATATTCTATGATTATATCAATTGAGCTGGTGGTGGGGACAAGAAACAAATACGTTCCTCTCTTACATGTATAAATCTTAAGAGCCACTTGTTTTGGCTTGATAACCTTTCTCATATTTGTGTGTATATATGCTTGTGTATACATATGTAGTAGTTATGCATATATAGTTATCTGTCATAGAGATCTAGATCTAGATATATAGAGATAAAGATATAGATACATATAGATATAACTATATGGTGGTGGTGGTGGTTTTTCAGTAATTTCAGTCATGTCCAACTCTTCATGACCCCATTTGGGATTTTCTTGGCAAGGAATTAGAGTAGTTTGCCATTTCTTTTTCCAGCTCATTTTACAGATAAGGAGCTGAGGTAAACAGGGTTAAGTGATTTTACGAGGGCCACATAGCAAGTAAGTGTCTGAGGTCAGATTTGAACTCAGGAAGATGAGTCTTCCTGCCCTTAGGCCCACCTAGTTGTACTACCTAGTTGATTGATAGATATATATAGATATATATACAAAATATAGGCAATTATCAACAATCCTTTATACATTTTCACTTTTGCATTAGAAACCACAGACATTTACAACTATGCACAGTAGAGAAAAAAATAAGAACCACAAGGTATGCAAGTCTTTGGAGTATCTGGTATCCTACCAGGTACTGCATTGGTCTTCTTCACCCGACCATTATTATAAAGAGCTACCCATGTATTCCTTGCATATTTTCATTGTTTCCTTTTTATCTTTTTTTAAAGTGAGGCAATTGGGGTTAAGTGACTTGCCCAGGGTCACACAGCTAGTAAGTGTTAAGTGAGGCCAGATTTGAACTCAGGTACTCCTGACTCCAGGGCCAGTGCTCCATCCACTGCGCCACCTAGCTGCCCCATTGTTTCCTTTTAAAACTCCAGTTTTGTGTTACAGTTATGTCCTCAAAGTGTAGTGCATGTGTTCTGAGCTATAAGCCCAAGCATGCAGTCAGTGATACAGCATAGTGAGAAAATAAAGGTGCTAGATAAACTTCCTGCTGGAATATCTGCAGCCACTGTGGGCCTCAAGTTTGGTAGTTAACAAGTGCTAAAGTAACCTCTCAAGTACGCAATGAGGGAATTGAAAAAAATGGAAAAGTGACTAAGTGTGTGGGTATATAATACAATGCCTTCACCTTGCCAAATGACATAGTGGAAGGTCACATTCAGGTTTTAAAAAGTTTTAGTTTTAAGAATTTTATCTGCAATGCAGTATTTATGGTATCTGTGTTATGAAAAGTGAATATTGTCTAAATCAGTGTTTTTTATTAGGATGTTAGCACAAAAGGACACAGAATTCTAGGGAATTACTAGCAAGAAAAATGTTTTGCATGTAGGTGCCCTGAGGTTGTTTTCCTCTTCTGAGGGTGCACCTTGATCTGGCAGAGGAAATGCAGTAACTTCTTAAAGCTCTCCCCCAAATACCTCCAAATAATGCCATAAGACAATTCCAGGAGCAGCAGAAACCACAAAAGTTTGGGATGAGATAATGTTCCAGCCAAAGATGGCTTAGAAGGTGGGCAGGAAAGATCTGTTGTGTCTGGATAAAAGTGGAGCACAGCCATGCCCATGCCATGCAGATCCAGCCCCAGGCAGGCTGCTCCAGAGGAACCTCTCAGCTATGGCAGTAGCTGCTTCTGGAACTCAGCCCACAGACAGTGAGGAGGTCAAGTGGTTGGCCAGGGGGAGATTGCAGGGATCTCTGCTAGTGCTGAGGTGGGACTCTGTTGTTTTTACTGTGCTCAGACTCAGGAGGCACTTAGGTGGTGGCCCACTTGGGGGAGAGGCATGGGCATGCTGGAGCTTGGAGCCACAAACAGGATTGTGTTACTGGGTTGAAGCAAGCAGGACTGTGATTGCTTGCAGACCAGAGCACAGGCCAAGAGGAGTGGGGAATGAGTCTCTCCTTAAATTGTACCACCTTGGACCCCCTGAAGCTTGGGACAGTGCATCCTGGAAGCAGTGCCCCACCTTAAGAAGGAGTTAAAAGTCAAGAAATAGGCTAGAAAAATGAGTGGAAAGAAAAAATGCAGACCATAGAAAGTTTCTTTGATGACAAGGAAGATCAAAATACACCCTCAGAAGAAGACTTTGTAAGCAAAGTCAAGGCTCCTATATCCAAAGTTTCCAAGAAAAGTCTGAATTGGTCTCAGGCCATAGAAGCACTCAAAAAGGACTTTGAAAATAAAATGAGAGGTAGAGGAAAAAATGGAAAGAGAGGTGAGAGATACAGGAAAGTCATTGAAAAAAGTCAACAGCTTGAAAAGGCCAAATGGAAAAGGAGATACAAAAGTTCTTGGAAGAAAATCATCACTTAAAAATTAGGATTGAGCAAATGGAAACTAATGACTTTATGAGAAATCAAAACACAATAAAGCAAATCCAAATGAATGAAAAAATAGAGGGCAGTGTGAAATATCTCCTTGGAAAAACAGCTGACCTGGAAAATAGTTATAGGAGAAATAATTTGAAAATTATTGGACTACCTAAAAACCATGATCAAAAAAGAAATTTGGACATCATCTTTCAAGAAATTTTAGGGGAGAATTGCCCTGATATTCTAGAAGCAGAAGGTAGAGTAGAAATTGAAGGAATCCAACAGTCATGTCCTGAAGGAGATCCCAAGATGAAAACTTCCAAGAATGTTATGGCCAAATTCCAGGGCTCTCAGGTTAAGGAGAAACTACTGCAGGCAGCCAAAAAGAAACAATTCAAATACTGTGGAGCCACAGTCAGGATAGCACAAGATCTAGCAGCTTCTATGTTAAAGTATTAGAGGGCATGGAATATAATATTCCAGAGGGCAAAGGAACTGGGAGTCACCTACCCAGCAAAACTGAGTATAATCTCTTAGGGGGAAAATGTCAATTCAATGAAAGAGAGGACTTCCAGGCATTTCTGATGAAAAGACCTGAGCTGAGTAGTAAATTTGACTTTCAAATACAGGACCCTTGAGAAGCATAAAAAGATAAACAGGAAAAAGAAAACATGAGGGATATTAAAAGATTAAAGTGTTTTCATTCCTACATGGGAAGATGATACTTCTAACTCATAAGAACTTTCTCATTATTAGTGCAGCTGAGTGGAGTAGACTTAGACAGAGGGCACAGGTGTGAGTTAAATATGAAGGGATGATATCTTTAAAGCATTTATTTTTTATCATTATTTTGTGGGGCAATCAGGGTTGGGTGGCTTGCCCAGGGTCACATAGCTGGTGTTTGGTGTCTGAGGCCAGATTTGGGCTTGGGTCCTCCTGGATCCAGGACTGGTGCTTTGTCCCCTGTGCCACCTAACTGTCCCATGATGATTTCTTTTAAAAAAAATAAAATTAAGGGGTGAGAGCAATGCACTGGAAGAAAGGGAAAGGGAAGGTGGAATGGGGTAAAGTATTTCACATAAAACAAGCAAGAAAATGCTTATGGAGTGAAGGGGAATATGGGGGAGGTGCGGGGGAGTGAGTGAGTGGGCCTTACTCTCATCAGAATTGGCTCAAAGAGAGAATAACATATACACTCAATTGGGTATAGTAAAATATCTTGCCCTGTGGGAGAGTGGGAGGGTAAGGGGATAAGGGGGTAGGGGGAAAGGAGGGGAGGGCAGATTGGGGGAAGGTCAGTCAGAAGCAAAACACTTTTGAGGAGGGATAGGGTGAAAGAAGATAGAAAATAGAGTAAATATTAAAGGGAGGGAATAGGATGGAGGAAAACACAGTTATCAATAGTAACTGTGAAACAAAAATTGAAGCAGAGATTAGGATGGAACCCCATTGTGCTGTAAGAAATGAAGAGCAAGATGCTAGCAGAAGCATTTATGAAAAATGCAGTTCATCTACAGAGAAAGAACTGATGACATCTGAATGTGGATTGAAGTATAAATTTTTGTTTGTTTTGTTTGTTTTTATTAGTTCCTCTTTTAAAGTTTTTTTTTGTCTGTTATATTTTGCATGCCTGAACATGTATAACTTATGTTAAACTGCTTGAGTTCTTAAGGGGGATGGGTAGGGAGGGAGGAATAGAATTTGGAACACAAAGTTTTAAAGATCAAAGTGAAAATTTGTTTTTACATGTAACTTGGGGAAATAAAAAACAATTTAAAAAAAAGAAAGAAAAAAGAAAATAAATGCTTAGAGTTACTAAACTGTTCATTCAATAACCAAAGCTGGTTACTAGTCACATCAATCAAACATTTATTTATTAAGCACCTACTATAAGCCAGGCTAAATGCTGGAGAGAAAAAGGAGGCAAAATACAATTCCTGACCTCAAGGGGCTCTCAAGGACAATGTTTACCACCTTTTATTTTATCATGGCTTCCAGGGCAATGGGTTTTAGAAGGGGGGAAAAAAGCCTTTTTAGCCCAACCAGCACATGCATATTAAATTACTATTTAGAAACACAATTGTAACTAGAGTCTGATAAAGCTTTTCAAGTAGATGAGAAAGATGGTGTAATTGAAGGAAAACTGAGAGTCAAGAGACTTTAATCCAAATCTTTTCTCTAGTTATGTAATGAAGAATGTCACTTAAGCTCTCAGTACCTGTTTCCTCCTTGGTAAAATAGGGATTATGGTACCAGTATGACCTTGAGGGGAAAGCACTTTATCAACCCTAAAAAGCTGTGTAAATGTGAGGCTCTTTTTATTTCCGCAGGTCTGATAATACAGTTCTTTTTTCTGGATTACCACATGCTTTCAACAAAAGCAACAACAACAACAAATAACAGGTGGCTTTGAATTTCTATCCTCCTACATGCCCCTTCCATGCTCTCTATAACCACTAAGCTTCCCTTTTTTCTCTGTGGTCATACTTAATCTTCATCTAATTGAATACAATTCAAATACAATGTTTGCATGGGAACATTGCTTCCAATTTGCAGCCTACCCATCCATCTTTCCCTAGGACTAGTTCTATATAGTTCCATTTCTGTTCATACATATGGCATCTGAGAGTTGACTAAAATAGTACACCCAAGTATGAAAAATAAGACCTCCCAATTCTAACTCCAAGGTACAGGAAATACACATATACACACATATACACATAGATATAGCTCACATGGTGTCAGTTCAGAATTAAATCAAAGGCTTGGACACATGAAAAGCACTCAAGTACTATTTTTCCCCTTTAAAATGACTTCAACAATATTATTCAAATGGGGTTATCATCTTGACATTATGAATACTCCCACTGCCAACCTAAATCACACCTATCCAAGACCTTTCATCCTATGTCATTCTTGCTAATATATGACCATGAGTCATCCATAATAGAATCTCCACAATAGGCTGATGGCCTTCCTTCCTTGGGGCCATTTAAGCATTTTATACATAACCACTGTGATCACAGGACTGTACAGATCTCACTTTCAATACAAAACCAGTCCATATCCTTTCAAGGGTTATTTATAGCATGCATCTGATGATCCCTTTTATTCTACTTCTTGGATACAAGTCATAGTGACCCCAAAAACTCCCCAAAAAAGGAAAAAAGAAATTGTACTCTTCCCATGGCTCACCCCCAAACACCTGTAGTTAATATTCCTTTCACTTACCAAAATATTTTCCAGACTCTAAGCAATTTTAGAAGCATATTAATTTAGTTAAAACATGAGATAAATTTTTACTCAATTTTTTAATTAAAAAAATAAAATAAGCAAAAAAAGTATGAACTTACAGTTATGCTCAGGTTAAGACCTTTTGGATTATACACTTTATCAGCAAGGGTCTTTTCTAAGTATTCTTTCATTTTTTTAATCTCATTTGTCACATTTTGTTCTGTAAAATGATCAAAATATTGTTCAGGCATGCATCATCAAAATCTTATTATTCATGGTGACTAATATCTATAGGAGCTCACGTTTATATAATCTTTTAACATTTACAAAACGTTAAATTTTTTTCATTTTATAAATGAAATAGAAGTGAAATTATTTGATCTAAGTGACTCTGGTATTTATTCAATGTTATGCTTTGGGCATATTGTGGGTTCAATAGACCTTGGGGCTAGCCTGAGAACATGACGACCAGAGATAATTCTTCTATAGAAAAAATGTGTACCAAGTTCCAAACAAATGACTTATGAATCATCTCTTCATATACTTGCTTTTCTATTAAAAGTGATTGTTGGGCAGCTAGGTGGCACAGTGGATAGAGCACTGGCCCTGGATTCAGGAGGACTTGAGTTCAAATTTGGCTTAGACACTTGACACTTACTAGCTGTGTGAGCCTGGGCAAGTCACTTAACACTCATTGCCCCACCAAAAAAAAAAAAGTGATTGCTAGCACCAATGGTCTTTTGAATCTATAAAAAGTCAAGCATAGAAATACTGAATAGATATTTTAGACTTCCAACAATGTGCTTATTAAGACCTCTCTGAATCATAATGTTTTGGTTACCATCTATGTCTGGTCTTATTCTAATACTAGGTCTGATGGCCCTTTTTATACATGAAAGATAATCTACTATATAAAGTATTGAACCAAAGATTCTAAGTGAATATGATGCATTTACTATATTCATAGTCTTGAGTCTGATTCAGGACAGTTGAGTTACATTAGAAATCCAAGGGGCACAGCTAGGTGGTGCAGTGGATAAAGCACCAGACCTGGATTCAGGAGGACCTGAGTTCAAATCCAGCCTCGGACTCTTGAAACCTGCTGCCTGTATAACCCTGGGCAAGTCACTTAACCCTCACTCATTGCCCTGCAAAAACAAAACAATTTTTTAAATTAAAAATAGAAATCTGAAATGTGTACAAACTTTGCCACCTTTGTTCAAAGAATCAGCTCATGACTATCTGCAAGAGAGTTCCTCAGAAACCTATTCAAGGTCTTGAGATAAAGGAAAAGAGGGCCAAATTAAGACACGAGAAGAATTGAATTACGCCATACTTTTTTCTTTCTCTCTTCTCTGCCCCCTCAACTAATGATAATGCTCAGACATCCCAAAGTGTAAATCTGGATGTGGAGGTACTAAGAAAGACTTTGCTTCGCTATAAATCACCACCAAAGAAAGAATGGGAGTATTTCTACACACATTATTGATGGTGTTTTTCTTTCACAAAAGGAGAAGGGTTCAAAATCTTCTTTAGAATGACATCACCAATATTTATGTAGATTTAGAAAACCACAACATCCTTGCTGTTTCTAGCTCTCCTAAAGCTTCAGTTAGCCATACAGAATGCTGATTTATGACACAATCACTAATTTGGAAAAGCAGTTTCTGCTAAATGTAGAAAATGAAATAAATAACTGATCAAGAAAGTTATCAAATCTACATATTTTAAAACTCAGAAAAATTGCAAATTAGTGAAGTGAGTATCCCTAATTGACCACAGAAACTATACCTAAAAAGGAGGGTTAACAACATATTGGAATAATAACTCAAAAAGTTGTGGTGAGGATTACAGATTTAAAGAATTGCAGACCTAAAGAAAACCTCAAAGATAAATCTGTACAACAGTATTATTTTACATATTGAGGAAAGTAAGATTCAGAAATAGAATGTCTCAGAAGTAAGATGATGTAAATTCTCAAGAATTTACATGAAAATGAGATTTTATAATTATCTTTGACATATTTTAACTTATCTTAGAATTGTGATTTTTATCCATATACATTAGCCAATACCAATCATTTTAAATTCCAAGGAGAAAAGCCCTAAGTTAGAGGGATTTTAACAAAGGCTCCATAAACCTTTAAAATATATTTTGATAAATATTTAATGAATTGCTTTCCGTTATAGGTCTACATATTTTTAAATATTTTTTAAATGTTATTTTAAGAAAGAGTCCATGACATTAAAAAAAAAAAGTTTAAGAACCTTTGCCCTAGGTTTTATTATATAGGAGGGTTGAATCCTGTGAAGCATCCATAGGAAAGACTTTTCATGCAACAGTCCATGGATCATGTACCTGAGTTTGCTCAGGCAATAAATGGGAAAACATGTGGCTCAGAACTGAAGCATGTATCAACTTAGCAAACTCTGAGTGATACTTTGTCTATCCTCACTACCCCTGTTTTCCTCCTGCCCCACCTCCACTCTCATGTACATTCTACATTGAATATTTTTTTAAATTCCCACCTTGGAGGAACTCTAAATTTGAGGTAAAACTCAAGTCTCAAGTAGATTTCCCCAGAATTTCCATGTGGGGATTGAGGGGGTGTTTGGCGTTTCAAGCCAAAGTTTGACCACTTTACAGGTGTGTACCAGAGAGGATTTTTTTTCAGAATCAGATTTGACACATATTGTCTTATGGGGTTCCTTCCAAATCTAACATTCTGGGGTTCTGATGTATCACAAAGTTTTTGGTGGGCTGATTAAGTACTTCTGGTTCCATACATTTCTTTTTTTTCTTTGTTTTTGCAAGGCAATGAGGGTTAAGTGACTTGCCTAGGGTCACACAGCTAGTAAGTGTCAAGTATTTGAGGACAGATTTGAAATCAGGTCCTCCTGAATCCAGGGTCGGTGTTTTTTCCACTGTGCTACCTAGCTGCCTCATGTTCCATACATTTCAATGAAGGTGAATGATTCATTTATTTTCTATCATCTTTGCTATGACCCATCCATAGTCTCTGTGATGTAACTTCCCCACCCCCTTAACTTTCTTTAGAGTTCAATATTTATCATATGATCACAAAGGAAGGCTTGTGGAATTATTAAATTTTTGAGCTCAAAGAGACATTAGAATCTGAGACCCATAAAAGTTTAGCAACTTACCAATAGCACACAGGTAGTGACAGCACTAAGACTTGAACCCAGGTCTTCCAAGTCTTTTAATCTTTTCATTGTGCAAAGAGGGAGAGAAAACTTATGTTTTCCATTCATAATTGTAGGTGGATATTCTGATATATAAAAAATTTGGTACCCCTATGGGGTTGACTCACTCTCCTGATTTTCATGGGACCCTCATATGGATGTAGAATAAAGTAATCTAAATTTACTCATATCTTCCAATCTCTTAGTTAATTTCCTGTGAAAGTTAATTTCTGTGGTCACTGATTATGTGTACTATGAATTTTAGTTAAGAGCATTTTACAGTTTCATCTTACAGATAAGAAAATTGAGACTAAAATGTTAGTCTTCTGTTCTTCAGGCTAACCATTCCCATATCCTCACCATGTTGACTATTAACCTCTTGATGGACTATAGATCATCAATATTCATCCAAAAATGTGGCATCCAAAACTTAGCACAACGCTATAGATGAAGCACAGAACACAGTAGGACTATCACTCCCTTGTCTCTGAACATGACCCTTCTAAGTAGCCTAAGACTACATCAACATTTTTGGATGCCTTATCATGTCACTGACTCATATTGAGATTCTAATAAACTAGAACCCAAAGGGCTTTTTCACATAAACTCTATTCTTGCCACAGATTTCCCCATCCTTTGTTTATGCAGTTAATTTTTTAATGAAGTGCATTATTTTTATGCTTCTCAAAATTCAAATTTACCTTCTTAGCTTCAATTTTCTCTCTTAACCTGTCGAGAACTTTTGGTATCCTGATTTTGTGTCGTCCATAAACTTCATGACATAATTTCCATTTTTATAGTAAATTGGAATATTGACCAAACAGCAGTCAAGAGTTAGTAAGAAAACAGGTGAAAAAAGGAAACACTGACAGATTGAGACAAGCAAAGGGCAATGAGTTACAATGTCTTTATATCTGAAACATGAACTTTATACCTGGGAGGGCTGAAATATTGTTTTTTATTATCTTAAAGCTAGAATGAAACTAGTAGAAGGAGAACAAGAATGGTCACCACCTCTAACTACTTTGCCAAAGAACTTTTCATGAGGTCATAGACACTCCTTGTAGATTCACAGGGTCTTATATATAGTTCTCCATTTGTAAAGCTCTAGTCTAAATGATTCTTCATTTAACAATCAGCTTGGAAATAGGTAAGTCTTACTGAGTTTCCAGTTTTTCCTATTATTCACTTCAGATATCGTAACAAGATACGGAGCTTCCATTGGAACGGAGCTATCTCCATGCTTGATATTCAAAAAGATAGGATACTGGATAACTGGATACATAAAACGAACAACCTAAAAATTAATTACAAAAGGGCTTTTAAACATTGAAGAAACATATTTCTCTTAAATTTTAACATCAATTACACTTTTAATTCACTTTAGTAAATAATGTAATAGACATGTATTGAAGTGAAATCTATACATTGTGCACACTGACAGCAACATTGCTCAAAGAAGAACTATGAATGATTAAACTATTCTCAGGAATACAATGATCCAAGGCAATCTCAAAGAACTAATGAAAAAGCATATCATATGATTGAACGCAGACTGAAGAATGTTATTTTTCATTTTCATTTTTTCTTTTATTTGTTTTCATATACAAAATGGCTATTATGGTAATATTTTACATGATTGTACATGTATAACCCATATCTAATTGCTTACTGCCTCAGGGAGGGGGAAAAGGAAGGAGGGAAGGAAGGATAGAATTTGGAACTTTACATAAAAAATTATTCTTTTTACTTTTAAAAGAGTGAAATCTACTTCTTCAGAGTTTTTTTTTTTTCTCACAGAATGGAATTAAAAAAAAAAAAACGCATGCTGTAACATCAGCATAGATTCCAGGAAGTAAAATAAAAAGCCACTTCGTGGCCTCCAATTTCTCAAAATCTTGTAATATGAAGTTCAATCACACCACTTATCTGAAACTCTTTTCTCCAAAGAGATCATTCAAGAAAAGGCCAAATATGATGATGTTTTCTCAATCTAAATTTTTCTTGACCTCCATACACAGTATTTGATACTGTTGATCAAACTCTCCTCTGAGAGAATCTCTCCTCTATCATTTTTTTGATCAAAACTATTTCTTTTTGTTCTCTTCCTATCTTTGTATCCTCAGTGCTTAGCAAAATATCTGGATTTGTGCTTAATACTTGATTGGTTAAGGGATTACATATGGAAAATTTCAATACTTTCTTTTTTGCTTGGAGAAACAGAGAATGTTGGAACTTGAAGGGCTCTCAGAACTATCTAGTCTCAAACCTCATTTCATAAATGAGAAAAAAGTACCAGAGGGGGCGGCTAGGTGGCACAGTGGATGGAGCACCGGCCCTGGATTCAGGAGTACCTGAGTTCAAATCCGGCCTCAGACATTTGACACTTACTAGCTGTGTGACCCTGGGCAAGTCACTTAACCCCCATTGCCCTGCAAAAAAAAAAAAAAAAAGTCCCAGAGAAGTGAAGCCTATTGCCCAAGATTACCCAGTCAGTTGGTGATAGTAATAGCAGGCACTTATATAGCTTTAATAACTTTATAAATGTTAAATACATAAATATGTTTTAATAATAATAAATATATAAACTTTATAAATGTCATCTCATTTTAACCTCAGAACAAATCTGGAGGGTAAGTGCTATTATTTTCATTGTAAAGATCACGAAAAAGAGGAAGACAGAAGTTAAAAGACTTGTCTAGGATTAGTATCACACAGGGTCCCATAGGTAATGAATGTTTGAACTCATATTTTAACTCAAGTCTTGATGAGTCCAGGTCCAGCACTCAATTGCAGAACCTAATCGGGATTAGAATTTAGCTCTCTGTTTTCTGAGTATATAGTACATCAGTCAAAAGAAATGGACTCAACTCTCAGCTCTACAATTTATTAGATTTGTAACTTTGGGCAAATCATTTCACTTCTCTTGACCTCACTTTTTCCTCTGCAAAATAAATGCATTTGTTTAGGTAATTGCTATGTTCCCTTCTAGCTTTCACAATCAATGGATCTGAGTCAGATATTGTTAATTTTCTTAAATGAGAAGGTATTTGAGTTATACTTGTTTTGTGATGTAAAAGAGAAAGATTTTCTGACTTGAGTAAAGGCTCAAATAAAGACTACTGTAGAGTAGGGAACACTCACTTGTACTGGATAGAGTGAAGAATTGGTAAATATTTAGGAATACATTCAACATAAGTGGATCCATTAGGAAGTATGGTGTTGGATTGTCAAGATATTTAAGATCAATGGTGAGTTTTAATCTTAATTGCAAAGTAATATCAGATAATTATGAAATCTAGAGCTAAAGTATGTTGTCTCATTATAATCATTAAATTGCAATTATTGCTTCTATGATCTGTTCTTTCACCTACTCAATATTTTAAGTTAGCTTTTAAATTTTTCAATTAATTATAATCTATGTTTTAAAATGCCCTTTACTGAATGTAATTTTTATTGGATTATGGTCAGGAAAAGATTCATTTGATATTTTTAATTTTTTGCATTTGTTCATGAGGCTTTTATGGGCTAATACATAGATAATTTTTGTGAAAGTACTATGAAGAACTGAGAAATATATATGTTCCTTTCTATTCTGATTCAATTTTCCCCAGAGGTCTATCATATCTATCTGTTTCTAAAATTCTATTCATCTCCTTAAGTTACTTCTTGTTTATTTTATGTTTATTTCTCTAGGTCTAAAAAGACTAATGAACATCGATGTATAGTGAAGTGAACAGAGCTGGGAGGACATTGTGCATAGTGACAGCAGTATTGTTCAATGAGCAATTGTGAATGACTTAACTACTCTCAGTAGTGCAATGATCCAAGACAATCCCAAGGAACTAATGAGGAAGCTTACTATGCACCCCCATAGAAAGAACTGATAAAAAGAACACTTGTGGATTATACATATATAACCTTTTTGCAATCTTGTGGAGGGGGAAAGAAAGGGAGGGAGAAAAATTTGGAACTCTAAATCTTATGAAAATGAATGTTGAAAACTATCCTTACATGTAACTGGAAAAAAGAAAAGTTTGTTGCTAAAAAAAAAAAGAAAAGGTTTATAATAATATTCTAAGAAATCTCATCATTTCTAAAATGCTAGAAACAGGTATCATACAAAGACTTATGATAACATTCTCTATTCTTCCTTTGGTGGTCACACTCAGTAAGTGAGTGGATGAATGGAAGAATAAATGAACAAATCAATAAACAAATAGATAAATGAATAGAAGCCGATAATGGTGATAAATTATTGAAGAGAAATATCATCTCTTGTTATCTCTTGTTTTTCCTTGATTATCTAGATGTTCAGGTAATGTTAATGGTACAGTGGAAAGAGTATTGGCTTTGGAGTCAATGGTATAATGGAAAGAGCATTGGCGTTGGAGTCATATGAACTGTATTCAAATCCTTTCACTGACACATGCTACCTATCGAACCTTGGGAAGTCTCTTAATTCCATGGGTCTAAACTTCCTCTTCTATGAAATTAAGGGATCTCAATGAATGACCTCTAAGGTAATTTCTATCTGTAGATAGCTAATACTATATTCTCCTAATATTTGTAAACTATTTAACACATAGATTTTATATAAATGCTTATTTCCTTTCCCTTCCCTAATGGAATTTAGAATCTATTCTATCTCAACTTTGAAATCTATCCTATTTCATAATCTTTTTCATACAGCTTTTCTTTTTTTAACAGAGGTTATATTTAATGCCATTCTAAATCCTGATCTTTAGGCTCCAAGTCTCAGGTCACATGCCTAGCCATGAAGCCAAGAATTGGTTAAAAAAAATATATATATATATACATATATACACACATATATATGTGTGTGTATACATATATTTTTATATATGTATATCTGTATACATGTAGATTATATATATAAATATACAATATTATTTATGCAGATACACACACATACATTACACATACATATACACATACATATCTCCAAATAGTACCTTGGGTCAAAACTGAGGCAGAGCTTATAGTAAATGGGAATGTGCCAAGTAGGTTTCAGGATCAGAGATGAAAGAGTTGAATGGTACCTAGAAAAGAAACTCTCAGAGCCTGTGTCTACCTTGATCTCTTCCTTTATCCTCCTCCCACTCTGTATTCCACAAAGAATGAACCACTTGTGAAAGGAAGTAATCAAAGTTCTCTGCCAACAAGATGCCAAAAATAAATACTTGTCTCTAGAATAAGCAGTTTCCAGATAGTCCCCACTGGAGTTACAGAGGAATTGATGCTTGTGTCCAAAGTGGCATTGCCTACATCAGGAAGATTTGCTAATTCTTCCACTGGGGAAGTATTGTTGACCTCTGAACTAGAGATATTTGTTACTCTGGGAATGTTTGTGTCTGAGCCTAAGGTCCTTGAACGGTTTACTAGAACTTTCTTGTATAGATTGTTCAATGAATTTTAGGCCATTTTAATTGTTTTCTAAAACTCCTAGAATTTGAGCATGACTATAAACTGTTTGGGGTAGGGGGGAATGACTTGGTTTTAGGATAAGGTACAGATAAAAAGTCACATCACATAGGGGCAGCTAGGTGGTACAGTGGATAAAGCACTGGCCCTAGATTCAGGAGGACCTAAGTTCAAATCTCTCCTCAGAAACTTGACACTTACTAGCTGTGTGACCCTGGGCAAATCACTTAACCCTCATTGCCCCAACAAAAAAAAAAGTCACATCACAGATGTTTAATTAAATATCTTTTTATTCTATGTAAAGAATGCAAGCAGACACTGTAGACAGTGAAGCTTATCTTTATCATAGCACTGTTAAAAGACTAGGTCCCAGAGAAATGTATCAGATTCATGGAAGAGGCAGAATTTTCCAGTAGGAAGAGGCTCAAAGCTGTTTTTATTGGGTAAATTCACACTAAAAACAAATTAAGCTAAAATATATAAATATATCCAGAGAGGTAGAAATGGGAGAAGAGGTAAGGGGGGATGAGAAGCAATCTATTTCCTGAGTACCATATTGTGCTTAGCACTTTGCTAGCACTTCCTCTGGATTGCTTCCATGGTGAGTGTGGGACAATCCAGAACCTAGTCCTTTTTAGAGAAGAGGCCAGATAACACCAAATGGTAATGAAATAACTACCTTCGCTTGTCCAAATGCTAACTATCCTTACAAAGCCAACTAAAATGCTCTCACTTCCCTGAAATCTTACATGGTCCTTCCTCTCCAAGCTGGAAATAGTTTCTTCCTTTTCTGATTTGTCATAACACTTTGTATCTCATTTGTGAAAGCTATTATATTTTAGTTTGTATTGTGGTAATTGTGAAAATGTGCCTGTTTTATTTTCCCTACCAGAATGTAAGCTATTTGAGGTAGGGAATATGCCTTATTATTTTTTTAATCATCATAGTGCCTTTCATGTGATAAGGGCTCAAGATATGTTTGTTGAATGCAGAAAGGAAGGGAAGGGAAAAGTGTAAGGAGAGGGAAAGAATAAATATGCCCTTCTACAAATATGATGTGAGCTTTTTTTCTGTTCTTAAGAAAAATTAATGTCATGAATTGAGCATTTAAGTAATTTGTTTTCAGGCTATCATAATATCTTACCTTTTCCCTGCAGTCTGAGAAAGCTATATATTGAGACATCTTCTGTTCAGTAGTACAATTACACTCATCTCTAGAGGTCTTGTTTAAACATTGCTTATATATCCCTGTTTCCTACAAACCAAATAGAAGTGGGAAGAGAGAGAAAATTCTATGATTCATCAGCCAGTTTAATCACAATCTCCATACTAGGATATTGGGGGCAGGTAGGTGGCGCAATGGATAAAGTACCAGCCCTGGATTCAGGAGGACCTGAGTTCAAATCTGACTTCAGACACTTGACACTGGCTGTGTGACCCTGGGCAAGTCACTTAACCCTCATTGCCCTGCAAGAAATATACTAGGATATTACTGGCTTACTGGTTTTTCCCTCTTGCCCACAGATAAATACAGACCAACAAACTAGAGGAATTCATACTGAATATATTCAGGACAATCTTCTCTGAGGCCACAGCAGGAAGTATATGACACAAAAAACCCCTCAGGAAAAAAGGCACTCCTGGAGTGCTGTAGGTAATAGGATTTTCCTGGGGCCATAGCTCTATGCTGCTCTTAAGTTTGCTGAACAAAAAAGTATAATGTAATTACTTTGGCATCCTGGTGGAAATGCCCAAGAAGGAAGGAAAGGAGGGAGGGAGGAAGGGAAGAAGTAAAAAAAGGAAGGAAGGTGCTAGAAATATGGAGAAATATACACTGAAG
The DNA here is from genome assembly GCF_019393635.1 of Dromiciops gliroides. Classification (NCBI taxonomy): domain Eukaryota; kingdom Metazoa; phylum Chordata; class Mammalia; order Microbiotheria; family Microbiotheriidae; genus Dromiciops; species Dromiciops gliroides. The sequence continues at coordinate 210,157,163 of NC_057862.1, forward strand.
ATGCTGCATTTACTGAATGAAATGTGTTAGGAGTCATCAGCTTGAAGGCTCCTAGTGATGCTCTGACTAGGGAAAAGACAGTTATAGGGCAAAAAAGGAAAGTTCATGATATAATGTCCTTTAGAATTTTTCTTTTAGAATTTTTCCCTAGACAAAATATACAGTACACAGGGACTTTGTAGAGACAAATTGGTTAGACAACAAAAAGGTGCCAACATATTCCTTAAGTTTCATTTGTCATTCAGTTCATCTTCTTGCAACAAAATAATAGTGATAAAGGGGATAATATCATCAATATTTTGTGGATTTTAATGAAATTCAGTAGAGGTTACAGAAATTCAGTATATGATTAAGGCAAATTGTAGAGTTCACAAAAACACTAGTGTAATCATAGGAAATGACTTACTTTTGATTTGGGATGGTAATTCCTTGGTTTGGGACTACTGGGATCTGCATTATAAAAGTTAGAAGTGATTGGGATGGCTATTCCCATTGATGATGGAGGCCTGTAGTTTTTCTGCATAGGGTTAAACATAATTATACAGACAAAGCTTAGTAAATAAGCATAAAATTTATACAATTTTGTTGTTTATATTATACTGGGTGTGAGTATTCTCATTTTCGATAACCAGTAGAAGTCACAGTTGTATTGAGCTGCCCCAGCTGAACTTGAGTATGGACAATCATCTATAATTTCTTGGCCATTCCAGACTCACATTTCCTGCCTAGAGGTAAGTAATCTACATAATAATAAGCTCAATAGCATAATAGGCACTCTGGTATTCAGGCACTCAGCCTTCTGCATAGGCTTGAACTTGAGATAAAGAACAGAGATTCAGTTGGACTATAGCTTGAAGTCTCTGGCCTGCAAATTCTAAAAGGCCAGAGGTAGGAGAGTTCCTTACACATGGATCATATTTAATTCATAGTTCTAACAAACATGACTGTCTGGATCCTAGCAAACAAAAGGAAACAACAGGTTAAGAGCAGAAAATTGGAGGTGGACTCAAAAGTCAATAGTAATAAGAGAAATGATAAAGCAGGTAGAGAATCACCAGGTTAGGGCCATGCAGTTATGTACATCCAGGTCGAATACTCAGGACACCACTATATTACAACACAACCCAGTACAAAAAAAGACTATAGTCAGTTCCTTGAGAGTAGATCCTGTAAGTCTATGTAACAGGGGATTGGCCAATGGGAGCACCATCCACAGATCTGCCTGTTCTCAAACCACTTGGAGAGACTTGGTAACCTGTTTCTGCAAGTACCTGGTGATACCTCTGCTTCAGAGCATTCAGAAGGCATTTTGCGGTGATTTATGGGTTGTAAAGAATTATAGAAAATCTGATGATGCTATGAAGTGGAAAACCAGAACCATTCATTCTACATCATCATATATGTCCACAAAAAATTCACACCAGACATCCCCAAGTGCTTTCTCAGAAGGCAGAGAGCAATGCATGGACTCTGAGGACGGGGTCCCATTAACCAGTCCCCACAGTTATTGATGGTTTTTTTTTTACCTTCCCTAGTCCCTACTGCAGGATACTGGATGTGGTAGTAGGTGCTTAATAACTGACTATTAAATAAATAATGGACAAGTAAAATTAATAATGTTGAAACCAAGTCAACAATAAAAAGGTCAACATTCAGAAAAAAATAAATGAAACAAGACTATGAATAGTACATTTTATAAATCTTATCTGTTGGACCCCACCTTTGTCCTTTTACCCTTACTTTGTATTGTATTTATTTGTGAACATGTCATTTTCCTACAAGAAGATTGTAAGGTCCTCAACAGAAAGGTCTGTCACTTCTCACACTAGATGAGACTTTTCTTTGTACTGACTGACCTTTTTGGTTGGCCTCTACATTAGCAGAATTGTCATATTCCTAAGTTTTCCCCTCTCTTCATCAGGGGCTGCAGTCCTAGAGCCTCTCCAACCATTAAACTGAATGTGAATTAATTACTGTGGCAGCTAGGTGACACAGTGAATAGAGCCCTCACTTAAATCCAATTCAGTGCAAGTTATGATATCACCGTGATGTCATGGTCCTCTTCGAGAATGAAGGACAAACAACAACTTAATTACTTATTTTATTTTTCACATCATGAACTAAAAAGTGATTTGAGGTCATGTTTTGGGATGTTCATTCTAGGAACACAAAAGGACTTATTTCAGTTTTGAATAAGAAATCTCTAAATTTAAACTTATTATTCTAGGAATTTCATCTGCTCCAATTTTCTAACAGAATTTATGAATGTTATGACCACTGAGACAACACCCATTTAAATAATCTTAAACATCTTAGAAAGCTGCCTATAGTAAATGTCTAAATACAAATTAGTAATAGATAATCATTGCTTCTAAAAAAACCCAAAAACCCCCCCCAAAACAAAAAAAAACCCTCTTCTTACCGGCAAGGTTTTGATCATGTTGAAGCCATGTTCATCTTCATGAGATCCATATTCCCACTCATCAAAGGATATCTGGTAGTTGGGTAAAAAACTCATGTATTTCGTATAACTACAGCTGCTCTTCAGTGTTAGGGTAATTAATGAAGTCTGGCATGTAACTGTTGCCTCCCAGACTATGAATGAAATTGAAGTGATACCCTGGGAGAGAGTCACATAATTGATGTCTACTTAAAGCAACCAAAAAAAGGAGAGAAAAGTTCAGTTTTCAAAGGGTTATATAAATGACTTGGAAAATTCATTGGGAATAAGATACAAGAGAAAATGATGAAACCATTCTTTCCTTTCTTTTTTTTGTGGGGCAATGAGGGTTAAGTGACTTGCCCAGGGTCACACAGTTATTAAGTGCCAAGTGTCTGAGGCTGGATTTGAACTCAGGTCCTCCTAAATCCAGGGCTGGTGCTTTATCCACTGTACCACCTGGCTGCTCCTGAAGCCATTCTTTTCTAGGAAGGACTTTTTGCATATCTTATTACTAATGAAAATTATCAAGTCAACAGTACCTTAACAAATTTCATCATCATATAAAGTTTTCAGTCATTATAATAAGCTCTATTGACACTTTCCCAGTGCCAGGCTGATGTTAATATGATGGAGTCACTTAAATGAAGAATTGTATACAAATTTTGTGAATAATTGTCATCTCTCTGTTCAAGAAATGTGCCCTTTTTTAGTAGGAGTTCATTTTCAACAGCCAAAAATGAAATTAATTCATTTAACTTCTCAATGTACTAGGTAATTCTCTTAGATGGTCAGTTTAAGAACATTTGCTGATTTGGGGAGTATGCAAGTACACATTTTCATGCTGGAAATTTCCTATACCAATGAAATCTCAAGTTTAGACAAAACATTAATAATCAACAGCTATATTTGATGTCTGTATAATGTTAAGGCTTCTAAATAAATTATAACAATTTTTCAACATGACATGGTTATTTGAGGATTTTTTTTTATTTTTAAGAGTAATTGCTGAAAATGCTCTTATGAGAAATATTCTAAGTTATCTCTGAGGTGCAAACATAGATGAGAGAGAGAGAGAGAGGGAGGGAGAGGGAGGAAGGGAGAGGGGGGAAAGAGGGAGGGATGAATCGGTGGATGGAAAGAGTGAGAGAAAGATATGCCTATAATATATATATGCATATGTATATGATGTATATAAATCTATATATATAAACATATAGAGAGATATATGTCTATAAATATATCTAGCTACATATAGATATAGAAGTGTCAGGAGTTGTTATTGCTTCTTTAGAGTGGGTAATACATTATGAATTTGAGGTCTGTAAGGACTAACCTTCCTCTATGTCTACTTTTTTTTCCATTACCTACTTTAGAGTACTAGATCTGTAGTATCTCCAAAAGAATTTTATTATTCTGGTTTTATAAAGTTCTATGGTTTGATTATCATAACACCATGCCTGCAAGTTAATTTAGGTAACATCATTTTTTTTATATTGGCATAACTCAGTCATAATAGACATTCCTCCTTGAATTGTGTGATTCGTGATTTATTTGTTTAAAGAATGGTTTTATTTTATAATTACATAAATCTGGTTGTGTTAGACTTTGATTGAAATATATAGTATTCATTTTATAGTTCTATTGAATGAATTTTTCATTGTATTATTTTTTTCTAAATTTTGTTATTGCTGTATAGAAATTAATCACTGGGCTTTTAAAAATAACCTATCTTGTCAACCGAAAAAGTGGATAGCATTGTCTGCTTATGCCTTTAATTTCATTTTTGCTATCTTTTGCTATTTCTTGCATTTCTAATGCAATGTTAAATTGTATTGGAGTTGGGGACATCATTGCTTTCCCCCTATATTTAATGAAAAATCTTCTAGTGTTTCTCTAATACAATATACAATAATAATTTTTTAGATTTATAATTATTACTTAACATATGGTCCTATTTTTGTACTTTTCAGTTTAATAATTTTTACTTTACATTTTAAGCACAAAAGAGGGCTGTATTATATCAAAGCTATTTTTTAAACTATTGATATAAACATATGATTTTAATCATTTGGGGAATTATGATTATATTAGAGTTGGCACAATGGGTAAAGGGCTGGAGTTGGAGTCAGGAAGAACTGAGTTCAAATCCTGCCTCCAGTGCTTTCTAGCTGTGTGAACCTGGACAAGTCACTTAACTTCCCTCAGCTTCAACTTCCTCATCTATAAAATTAGGTTATTATGAGGATAAAATAAAATAACATGTGGAGTGCTTGGCAAACCTTAAAGAGGAACATAAGTGCTTGTGTTACACATTCTTATATCTTCTTTCTGGAATATTATTTGAAGTTTTGTATCTACATCCATTAATGACATGGGTTTATAGTTCTCTTTTTTTACTTTGTTGTTGTTATTGTTGTCATCATTGTTGTCATCATCATCATTGTTGTTGTTGTTGTTTGTCCTTCATTCTCAAAGAGGAATGTGATATTGGGAGGTGATGTCAATTGACTTTCCCAAGGTCACACAGCTAGTAAGTGTTGAGTGTCTGAGGCTGGATTTGAACTCACATCCTCCTGACTCCAAGGCCAGTGCTCTATCCACTGTGCCATCTAGCTACTTGTTATTAATTATTATTATTATTAAGCATTTACTTTGTACAAAACACCATAAACACTATGGACAACTCAGAGAAACTAAGAAGCTCACATTCTAATGAGGGAGGTAACAGAGACAGAAGATTTTAGCTACATGTCAGATTTAAATAAAGGCCTAATAGTGCTTAACATGTAAAAGCAAAGCAGATGGTATTGTGGGGGGAAAACATATCTCTTCCTCATAGTGAAAAATTTGATAATGCAAAGGAGTTTGGTAGTGAGAAATTTCTTTCATTTTCATTATTTGTGGCTACTAAGGAGCTCCTTGAAGGCAGGGACTGTCTTTTGACTTTGTATCCCTAATGCTGAGCACAATGGCTGATACATGGTAGGCACTTTAAAATATTGATGAATTCATTGAAGCAGTGGGTTATCTCCCCAAGGATTGCATTCTATAGACAATGGCTACAGGGGTGAGGTTAGAGCAAAACTGATAGCCTGGAGGGAGCTGCTATTCCCAGTGCTCTTGGTTATTTGCCCTGGCATCTTGGGCAAGTGGTGGTGGTTTGACAGCTAGGTCAATGTTTCCCCTGTCTCTCCCTCAGGACATTTTGCTGCTCCAGCTGCACTAACTCATCTTTGCTTTTCCAAAGTTCTTTCTCTCAGCTCTCCTAGTCATTAAAGAAGAAAGTCACTTTTTCTGGCAGGTTTCTCAAGTTGATACATTTAGAATGAAACCTGTGAAAGGCCTTAGCTTAAAAAACCAAGTTCTCTCACTGCATCCAGGGCCATCTCCAGTTGCCTTGATCTATATCTTGCCACTGGACCCCGATACCTCCAGTGGGGAGAGTGAGGCTGGTGACTTTGCACAGCCGTTCCTCACTTAAATCCAATTCACTGCAGTCATGACATCACCTCCCAGATGTCATAGTCCTCTTTGAGAATGAAGGACTAACAACAACTACAACATTTAGATTGAAACTAGATAGGGCCCACACAAGTAGCAACATTTCCCTGGTCTTCTTAAACAATAGAAAAATAATCTTTTGAAATGCAAAGGAAATATGCTTTAACTCTTTTTGCTTTGTTTTGTTGTTGTTGTTGTTGTTGTTGTTTTGGGTTTTTTGGTTTTTTGGTTTTTGTGGGGCAATGAGGCTTAAGTGACTTGCCCAGGGTCATACAGCTAGTAAGTGTCAAGTGTCTGAGGCTGGATTTGAACTCAGGTACTCCTGAATTCAGGACTGGTGCTTTATCTACTGTACCACCTAGCTGCCCCAATACATTTCAATTCTTCAGTAAGCCTGTGAGTTCCTCTGTGCGTACCTCTACTTAAACTAATCATAATCCCAATATGCCTTCTCAACCCTCTGTGATTCTCATACATGTCCTTCCACTAATGCTTCATGATTCAGTCACCACAGTGGACTGTTTCCTATGATTCTTTTAACAACAATACTAATATAGCAGCTGAACTATCAAATTGTTATAACACTCTCACAACATGAACAGCTTAGTTCTTTTCTGGTCATGCATGTAGGTGATGGTGGAATCACTGTTGACAATATTTTATAACCTATCCAGATCCACCACTTATCTTTCCATAGTCTTCTTGTCCATCTGTCATTTTAATTTCAAGTTATCTTAGGCCATGAAAACAGATAAGAAAACTAGACTATCCTCTCTTTGGAAAGGCTTAGTACTATAAATAATAATGATGCATGTGCTGTCAGACATGATTGATGGTAGAGACAATGATATTTGGAAATAACTGTCATCATCCAGTATTGTGAGAAAATAATGGGATTTGATTCACATTTTTTGTGATCGTTATCCTCAATTTTTAAATCCATATGAGACTTGGATTATGGGAACTTACCATTTAAGACATTAATTACCTTCATGAACACACAGTATGCATTAATGCAGTTTATTCAAAGTAGCCTAAAATCACATAGGATGATGCCATACTGTTAACTAATACTGTGTTAAAACTATAGTTAATTTTCAGATGAATAACTACCATGCTATAGCTTCCTCACTTATACTTGCAAAATTGATTTTAAACCAAGTGTATGATTTTATTATATATATTTCTATTACATTTTCTCATATTAAATTTCTAACAAAGTTCTAACTGGTTGACTTCCTTTAAATTAACTCTAAATTTATCACCCACTCTGTTGTCTATTTTTCCCTGGATTTGATTTATATACATATTCCTATCTCCAATGACAGAAAAGTTTACGGTGATTTTTTGTGCCCCAGCATCCAGGTGTTATGTCTCTCTCTAGCACCAATAGCACCTCCAACTTAATCTCAAGGACATCCCTACTGTACTTATATCCCCTGACTTCCATTAAGAGTGATGTTTTATCAAGAGAAACCTGGGCTGTGTGACACTGGACAAGTCACTTAACCCCACATTCACCTTGCAAAAAAAAAAAAGAGAGGGGGGGGGGAAACTAGGGCCATTCCATGCAACACTTCCAAAAAGGAGAAAGTAAAGAACAATAGCAAAAAAAAAAAAAACCCTTTCCACATGAGGTAACAGCTCCCTACATAGATAAATTGCATCAAAGAAAAATAAATTTGTAGACCATGATGCAAAAGTATTAGCATTTTTTCCTCAAAAGTAAAAGCAAACAAACAGCATTGAAAATATTTTTTCCTCTGTCTTTAACTTTACAAAATCTACTAAATGTGCTTTTCTTTTATAAATTAGAAGATGCTATCTTACATTTCTGAAATATTTATTTGTAATTGACATTTCAACTACATAACCGTCAGTTTCATCAAAATATGCATTTGTATTTATATCCATCAAGGACGCATGTCCAACAACTATTTTTATAAGTGGTGTATTTAGTTTCCGAATATCTATGGAACAGAGAAAAAGAATTAATATCTATCTACTCAATTTATTTAATTAAATCAATTCAGACATGTTAGTTGCTATTTTAGAATGATATTCCTAAAGGTTTATATATGGATAAAGTAAATGTAAGGAACAGAAACTATAAATGTTTTCAAAACAGAACTAATCAATTGGTTATTCCCATTTGAATATTTTTAAGTATTGAAATGCATTTTTGTTTCTTAAATTTATTTTTATTTTTGTCTTTTGCCTTCATCTTACATTTATTTCCATATATGATCCACAATCCTCCGAATGCCCAGTGAACCATTGCTTATAGCAAAGTTGGTGGAGTTGTTTTTGTTTTTTTAGGAAAAAAATAATAAAGCTAAACAACACATCACCCCTAATACTATATGGGTAAAATTCCACATTTATAAAATCCCCTTTCTGCAGTGAAAGGAAAGAAGCAAATTTCCTAACCTCTTCTATAAAGACATGGGTTATTATGAATAATGTTGTTTTATTTTATTTCCATTTTATTGTTTTAATTGTGTATATTGTTTTCTCAGTTCTTATTTCACTCAGCATCACTTTAGGTAAAAATTCCTGTGCTTCTCTGATGGTTTTTTTTCTATTTCTTAGCTCTTATACCACAATAATAATCCATTATATTTATGTAACAATTAATTTAGTTATTTTCAGATTGTAATCCCTTACTTGGTTTTAAATTGTTTGCTATCATAAGGAAGTGTCACTTTTAATATTTTTATGTATTTAGGATTTTTCCTTCTGTCTTTCTGATCCCTAGACATATGATTAGTAATAGAATCTCTGGGTCAAAGGATATAGACATTTAGATCACTTTTTTTTTTTTGCAGGGCAATGAGGGTTAAGTGACTTGCCCAGCATCACACAGCTAGTAAGTGTCAAGTGGCTGAGGTAGGATTTGAACTCAGATCCTCCTGAATCCAGGGCCAGTGCTATATCTAGCCAGTGCCACCTAGCTGCCCCCTACAGCACTTTTTAAAAAATCTTAATTCCAGGATTCTGAGAAAATGGTGGAATAAGGGAGGAAATTACCTGACTTTCCCAAATTCCCCCACAAACAACTTAAAATGACACCTCAAAGTGAACTTTGAGTGGCAAAAATAATTAAAAATTAGAGTAAAACAGCTGTCTGACTAAGACAACTTGGGAGGACTTTTGGAAAGATCTGACCTCCTGGCATGGTTCTCCAACAGACACTGCTGAATCAATAAACAATGAACCTTAGGGGCAGCTTGATCTATAACAGCCTCAGCTTCAAGAACTTTCACTCCATGGACAGTGGAGGGGGGAAGAGGAAGGAAGACAGCTGATCAGGGGAAAATTGCCCTCCACCCTGCTAGATAGAGTCCTAGATGCACTAATCATATGAAGTCTCAGGCTTTGACTATGGGAAGAAGAAGCAAGTACACTTTTCTGATTGCATTTGCAGAGGAGCAACAGCCCTGATGGCTGTGGTCAGCACTCCCGGAAGATCAGAGTCCTTGTTTTTGGTTCCAGGACATAGGAGTAAGCCACAAAGGTCTGCAGGAAGTAAGAACATTTGCAGTGATAGCATTGTTATTTGTTATCCTTTGATAACACAAGATTTAGCAGCTTCTATATTAAAAGACCAAAGACCATGGAACATTATATTCCAAAGATTAAAGGATTTGGGGTTGCAACTAAGAATAACTCAATCAGAAAAACTGAGTGCAATCCTGCAAGGGGGAAAATATATTTATTGAATTAAAGGACTTTCAGGGATTTGTGAGGAAAAGACTAGAACCGAACAGAAAATTTGACCTCCAAGAATCTAGAGGAACATAAGAAGATAAAACTTAATGACCAACTATAAGAGATTAAATAAGGTCAAACTGTTTACTTCTTGTATGAGAAAAACACTATCTTCAACTCTTAAGAATGTTATCATTACTTAGGTAGTTTGAAATAACATTACATAGACAGAAGGTTTGGGGTTGAGTTGAGTATGATGGGATGATCCTAAAAAATAGAATTGGGTAGGGAGAGGTAAAATGGATTTATTATCTCATACAAATGAAGAGTGAATGAAAGAACTATTACAATGGAAGCAGGAGAGGACTTGTAAGCTGGAACCTTATTCTCATCAGAACTAAGTTAAAGAGAGAATAACATACATCTAGAAGAGCATAAAAGTCTTAACTCAAAAAGAAACAAAAGGGTGAGGGAGTAAAATAAGGGGGGGACTGTTAGAATGATGGGTTAAGTAATGGGAGAATAAAGGGTGGAGAAATTAAGGAATAGGAGGGTAAGGGAAGATAATAAGGGAGGGATTATTTTTAAAGTGTGAGGATTAGGGAAAATGTGATTAGAAATAAATCAAACAGGTGAGGAGGGATAGGGTAAAAAGGGGAGAAAAGGATAAGCAGTGAGGAAAAACAGGATGGAGGGAAATGTATAACTCACAATTATAACTTTGAATGTGAATGGGATGAGCTTACCCATAAAACAGAAACAGCAGAATGACTTTTTTTTTTTGGTGAGGCAGTTGGGTTTAAGTGACTTTCCCAGGGTCACACAGCTAGTAAGTGTTAAGTGTATGAGGCCGGGTTTGAACTCAGATCCTCCTGAATCCAGGGCCAGTGCTCTATCCACTGTGCCACCTAACTGCCCCCAGAATGACTTTTAAAGAATCCACTGATCCCCTCCTGGAAGAGACTCCAAAAGGAAAACTCCAAGTAATATCATAGTCAAATCCCAGAATTATCAAGTAAAGGATAAGATACTGCAAGCACCCAGAAACAAATCATTTAAATATCAAGAAACAACAATCAGAATTGCACAGGACCTGGCAGCTTCAACATTAAAGGATCAGAGGGCTTGGAATATGATATTCTGGAGGGCAAAGGAAGTTGGATTCCAAACAAGAATGTACTACCCAGAAAAATTAAGTATAGTCTTTCAGGGGAAAAGATGGGCATTCAATGAAATAGACTTTAAAACTTTCCTAATGAAAAGTCCAGAACCAAACAGAAAAATTCAGTCTTCAAATACAAGATTCAAGAGAAGCATAAAAATGTAAAATGGGGGAAAAACAAAACATGTTATTCAATAAGATTAAAATGTTTATATCCCTACATGGAAAAAGATACTTGTAACTCTTGAGAACTGCATCTCTATTAAGGCAAACAGGAGTACAGAGGGTGTGGGTACAAGTTGATTTTGATATGATGGTATAAAAAAAATTTGATGGGCAGCAAAAAGGATTATTATGGGAAGAAGAGGAAAGGGGAGGCAAAATAGGGTAAATCATATCACATGAAGAGGCACAAAAGATCTATTACAATAGAAGGAAGGAAGGGAGGAGTGATTATCGTTTCAACCTTATTCTCATCTGATTTGGCTCAAAGATGGAATAACAGACACGCAATTGGACATAGAATTTTATCTTACTCTATAGGGAAGTAAGAGGGCAAAGAAAAGGGTGGGTTCCTGATAGAAGGAAGGTCAAAACTAGGAGACAAAAAGGGAAAGAGGTAGGGCTGATAGAAGGAAGGGTAGATTGAGGGAAGTGGTGATCAGAAGCAAAACACTGGTGAGAAGGAAAAGGGGAAAACAGGATGGAGGGAAATATACAATTAGTAATCATAACTGTCAATGTGAATGGGATGAACTCTTCCATAAAACAGAAGTGGATAACAGAGTAGATTAAAAACCAGAAGAGCTTCTTTTTTAAAAATTTTTTTTTGGTTTTGGGGGGCAATTGGGGTTAAGCGACTTGCCCAGGGTCACACAGCCAGTAAGTGTCAAATGTCTGAGGCCAGATTTTAACTCAGGTCCTCCCGAATCCAGGGCCAGTGCTCTATCCACGAGAGTTTCTTTAAATAATGAATTTCCAGGTCTAGACCAAATAATAATAATAATAATAATAATAATAATAATAATAATAATAATAACAACAACAAGAAAAGACAAGAAAGCAAACAAAAGACACACAAAATGAAAATTTGGTTTTACTTAAAAGCAAAGTTTATCATTAGTTTATCATTTTACTTAAAAGCAAAGTTTATCGTTATATGGTAGGTAAGCAAGACTTAGAAGTAATGAAATGCAATAATATAGTTCAATAAACCCAAGAACAGAAATTGCTACTGATGGGGTGACTGCTACTGCTGTTGCTGCTGCTGCTAATATCTAGTTAACATTTATAAAGCACTTACTATGTGCCAGGCACTGTATTAAGTGATTTACAATTATCTTATTTGAATAAGGATATCCAATTTGACAAGAACTGTTAGAAATATGAAATCAGTCTGAGAAATCAAATTTTGACCACATGTTGTTCAATGAGCTATGATAGGCTCCAAGTGAAAATATGGCTTAACTATAAAAGGTGATATCATTTAAAAATGAGAGGAAAAGAAAAGGATACACCTTATACAGCTATGTCAGGGGGCAATTCTTAATCAAACAAGAGGATGAAAAGATCATAAAAGATATTATAAAATCATTAGGTTACATAAATTTAAAAACTTGTACTTACAAAAGCAATGCAACTAAAAAGATGAATTAAAAAGTATTAAAATATTAAAGTATTAAATGAGGGGGGAAGTTCTCATAGCAAATATCTCTAGTAAAAACCCAGTATTCAAGTGAAACAGGGAATTAATAACAGAGATGTGTGCCTTTTCCCATTCTAGTTAACATCCTGTGAACATTCACAAGTTAATAATAACAATAATCTATATCATGCCTAGTATGTCATGCTAAATGCTTTAGAAATATTATCTTACTTGATCCACACACCAATCCTCAGAGTTAAGTGCTATTATCCCTATTTTGTAGATGGAAAAACTTAAGTGACTTGCCTAAGATCACAGAGCTAAATTGTGCAGCTCTGCCTCACTTAAATCCAATTTATACACAAGTCAAGACATCACTCTTGTGGTGTCATTTGTCTGCTTTGAGAATAAAGGACAAACAACAACAAGAATAGGAACCATTCTCCCATGAAGAAGTGGTAAAATGATATAAATATGCATTTTTCTATATGGGAATACAAGCTATGAATATTTGAAAGAATACTCCAAATCACTAATAATAAGAGAAATTAAAATTAAAGCAATTCTCAATTCGTACTTCACCTCCCCTAGATTGGCAAAGAAGACCAAAGATGAAAATGATCCAAGACAGAGTTTCGGGAAGTCAGGCACAGTAATTCCCTGTGGGTGGAGCTATTAACTAGTCTAATCTTTCTGGAAAATTATTGATAATTAAACACCTAAAAATCACTAAAATGTAAAAAGCTTTGGCCCAGAGACAATATTGGTAGGTATATTAATATTAGAACTGAAGAATGAATGTCCTAATGTATACCAAAATATTCATATAAGCACTCTTAGAGAAAGTAAATAAAGAGAAATTAAGGTAAAATGGCTAAAATAACTTGATATAAGAATGTAAAATATTACTGTGCTATTTTTTTTTAAAAAGAATATGAAAAGTTCAGAGAAACCCAGGAAGATTTGCAGAAACTGATGCCAGTGGGACAATTTATACAATGTCCACAAGAATATACCAGGGTGGGGGGTGAAGAGCAACCACTGAAATAAATCAGAAATCTAATAAATGCAGTGACCAGTTGTAACTTCAGACAATTAACAATGAAGCCCATCATCCCTATCTAAGCAGAGAGGTGATGATCTATAGGTGCAGAATGGTTGACATATTTGCTTTGTTTTATATAACTATACTTCTTTATTAAAAAAGAAAGAGAATTATTGGAACAAGGAGGTAATTACACATATAAACACATACATATGTGCTTACATATATGTGTGTTCTCTCCATATATATATATACACTATATAACTTCCTTATCACATATATGTATATATGTGTACATCATCCATACATGTATATGTATATAATCCATATGTGTGTTTACATGTATACTTTTATGCATATATGTGGCAATTAATATATATACAATATAACCTCTAAATACAATATAAACATATAGTGTATATACATGCATGTATATAGAAATATTCCAATGCATCCCTATATGTAGTGTGTAAAAATATTTTATTAACTAGGCCTAATTTGGGGGGACTAATTTGATTGGGGTACTAATTCTGGGACTTGTGACTAACTGGCTATCTGACTGCTATTATCTTAATGTGGGCCATTTATATAAAGTTCCACCACACTGCTCCACTCCCAAATTGATAAGCAAAGGATTAAGAAGCCTCATAACTAAATAATCAAAGCAGAGTTTAGTTATGAGATACTATTGAAAATTAAGAATACAGGGAAATAAAATGTACAACCTGACTGCATTGTGGTGAGTCTCTTTCCACTGAGTCTCTTTCCCACCTGCTGCGCCTGGACCTTCTTTAATACAATAAGGGCCTTAGCTGCCTCTTGCCTTAGGGCACTCAGGTCCTTTATTCTAACTCTGAGCCCCTTTCACTTTGTAAATCCCCCTGCTTCTAACTTTCCTCTCCTTACTGCCACTGCTGAACCCGTGTTTCTCTCTCACCGACCTTCTGTCTGTCTGCTCTGTCAGTCTGCCCTTCGGCCTCTCTTTTCTCTGCTCCTAGTCCTTTAGCCTTCACCTGCGTCCTTGTAGCCCCTTTTCTAGTCTGCCATGCCCCCAACCTTTCTAATCTCATCAGCCGCCTCATCTCTAGTCTTCAACTTCTCTAATCTCGTCAGCCCCCTCTCTGAGTCTAACTACCAGGTCTATATATACCTTTTCTTCTCTCCGCTCAAATCTCGGGGCTTCCTGCACCCCAACAGACCAAGCTAATCCTCCAGCCAGGGCTGTGGCTGGTGGTGGGGGGTGTGCTCAAGCCTCACGTGATACACCAGAGTTCAGCCTGGACAAGCCCAGGATCTCTCGGATACCTCCGCTCAGGTCGGAGGGAGCTGGGGGCTTTTTCCCCCCAGCTGTCTGACCTGGCATCTTGTACAGCCCACGGGGCTTTTTGGCTCAGCTGAAGCGGAGGGGGAGGGGCACCAGCACCTCCTACACAGAAGAGACCCTGAGGGCCTAAGGCTTTCTGATCTCAGCCTAAAGGTAGGGTCCCCAAATCAAAATAAATTTCCACAGTAGCTATGTAAAATATACATGATATATAAAGTAATATCATAAAAATTATATTTAGACCAACATATAAATATGTATATTTATAAGCATGTACAAGTAAATCTGCATGCAGATATATGCATATAATATATTATTGAAATAATGATCATAAAAGATTTTAAATTTAAGTAAATGTAGATTGAAGCTATATATGTATATATTTTTTAGTTCAGAGCGAAGTATAAAGCTTTGATTAACTCAGTACTCAATTTGCTACATTTTAAAAGTCAAGGGTTCAAAATATTTAAAATGTGTTATGACAGAAAAAGAAAATTGTCAAAAGAAAAATATCTTTAGAGGAACCTCTAACATGTTCTTTAAAATAAAATAAACCAAATATCAAGAGGAACATATCATAATCAAGAAAAGGAAGGGAATCCCAAAATTATGAGTTATTATTTGCAATGTTTAAGAAAAAAATGAAACTTACTGTATGGCACATCTGACAAAACCTTAATTTTAAAGTTAAAGTCAGACCCCAGATCAAGATATTTCAGTATGTGCTTTCCTGTCTGGACATCATCATGTACGATCACATGTTTACACAAGGATGGAGTAATGTACCATCCGGATGTAGCCATAGTCCCAAAGTGATACAGGAACCACCGTCTGCTTTCAATACGTTCACCTAAAGGCACACTATTAGGCATGGTAGCAAGAGCTAAAGCTATTGAGGTATTCAAAATCTCAAGAATTAGGAGGCTGCTACGACCAGGAATCACCACAGTTTTTCCAATGTCATTATTTTTAAATTGAGGAGTCTTTGAATATTTCTCTGGAAAAAGAAAAAACAATTATGAGACATATTTGTTTAAGAGAAATGAATGTATTTTTAGCAGGAAAATTGATAAATATAACTGACAGATGAATTTTTTAATTGTAGCTTAGACCCAAAATCCTAAGGCTACATTTGGGTTATCCCATGACGCAATCATATGTGACAAAAGAATCATAAAATCAATGGTTTATAAGCAATCATACGGGTGATACAGTGTAACCCCATATCTAATGCAGGAATTCCCCTACAACATCCCTTATGAGTGATCTTGGCTCTCTTTTAACACTTCCAGTGACTATAAATTCCCTTGGAAAGTATTCTATGACCTTCTGAAGACCTCTTAGGATCTGTTTGCCCTAAATCCACTTTACTATAAGTTCCATTCATTACTCACAAATCTCCCTTTTAGTTCAAAGTATGCAGAATTAGTCTTATTCTTCTTTTATATACTCAGTCTTCAGATAGAATATTTCTTAAAATATAGGCTGCACCTTGTTTTTTTTCCAAAATTCAACTTATATAAAAAGCTATTTTGGGAGAGGAAAGGCAGTAAGTTCTCAGGACTCAACACGGTCGCTCCAAAAAACCTCCAAATAATGTCATTCCTGGAGCAGCAAAACCCACAAAAGAACAGGCTGAGATAATTTTCCAGCCAAAGACAGCTTAGAAGGTTGGAAGGAGGGGGCTGCTGTACTGGGGCAGGAGTGAGTCCCAACCCCACAGTCACACTGGCACAAATCCAATCCCAGGCAAGCTGAGCCAAGGAAAGAGATCCCCAGAGCCTCTGAATCAGCTGCAGCACCTATTTCATCTGGAAGTAAGCTCACAGTCTGGTGAGAGAGCTGAGCACTTGGCAGGGGGAAGATTACAGGGGTCTCTGCTGGCACTGAGGTGGAACTTAGGTGTTGCACCCCTGAGGGGAACCAGGAAGTAAGCTTGAGTGTCAGTGGCCCAGGTGAGGGAGGGGCATAGGCTGGTCAGAGCTAGCAACCACAGCACACAAAATTTTGCTGTCTAGTTAATTAGCAAGTTGGCCTTGGGGTTATCTACAGACCAGGAAACAGGCTAGGTGAGTGAAGAACCTGCCCTTCCTTAAACCAAAACACCTGGGACACTCTAAAGCTTGGGAAAGTATAGCTTGAAAGTAGGGCCCTACAGTAAAAGGGAGTTAAAAGTCAAGTAAAAGATGGGCAAGAAGAGCAAGCAGAGAAAGTTGAGAACAACAGAAAGTTTCTTTAGCAACAAAGAAGATAGAGGTGCACCCTCAGAAGAGCATCACAATGTCAGGGCTCATACATCCAAAGCTTCCAAGAAAAATATGAATTGCTCTCAGGCCATAGTGGTACTCAAAAAGGACTTTAGAGACAAAGTAAGAGAGGTAGAGGAAAGAGAAATGTGAGTGATGCAGGAAAGTCATGAGAAAAATAGTCAGCAGCTTGAAAAGCCAAATGGAAAGAGATACAAAAGCTCTCTGAATGGGGGCAGCTAGGTGGCACAGTGGATAAAGCACCGGCCCTGGATTCAGGAGTACCTGAGTTTAAATCTGGCCTCAGACACTTGACACCTACCAGTTGTGTGACCCTGGGCAAGTCACTTAACCCCCATTGCCCCGCAAAAAATAAAATAAAATAAAATAAAAATAAATAAAAAGATCTCTGAAGAAAAACTAAATGCCTAAGAATTATGCTTGAACAAATGGAAGGTAGCGACTTTATGAGAAACCAAGACACAATAAAGCAAATCCAAATGAATAATAAAAAAAAAATAGACAGCAATGTGAAATATCTTCTTGAAAAAACAGCTGACCTGGAAAATAGTTCCAGGACAGATAACTTGATAATTACTGGACTACCTGAAAACCATGATCAAGGAAAGAGCTTAGCCATCATCTCCTGAGAAATGTTTGGGGTGTGAGATTTAAAATTGGATATTAGATCATAAATCTCCCCTACTTAACTTTTCCCTAAATTTATCTCCCAGACTAGTAAATGGAAGAAGCTTCTGGTTTTCTAGTTAGAGCTTTTATTGTATGGTAGTTACAAGGTGATGTTGATTAGAGGGATAGGAAAGTAAAAATGCAAAGCGAATCGTCTTAAGTCTAAGCTTGGTCTATATTCTGTATAAAACTCACCAAAACCCAAGGCCACCTTTGGGGAGAGAGAGAGAAACCGTGTCAAGCACGTGCTGCTGCTAACCTCGAGCCTGGCAGAGTTGAACTCCATTCAGCGTCTAGAGTACAGCACAGTCAGGAGACCAGCAGAGCAGGAAAAAGCCCCACTTCCGTTCTCTCCTTGCCTTTTAAGCTCACACCCCGGAAGTCGAGTGCTCAGCAGGCAATCTGGCGTGCTTTGCAGGCAGACTGGTGTGCGTAGCTCATGTTGTTGGTCTCCTCCCCAAAAGGGTGGTCCTAAAAAAAACTGGCATCTCTCCATTATCTAACTGACTGTTAAAACTTTTTACCACAAGGGAAAATTGCCCTGATATTCTAGAAGCAGAAGGTAAAATAGAAACTGAAAGAATCCACTGATTACCTCTTGAAAGAGATCCCAAAATGAAAACTTTCAGGAATATTATAGCCAAATTCCAGAGCTCCCAGTTCAAGGAAAAAATATTGAAAGCTGCCAAAAAGAAATGATTTAAGTACTGTGAAGCCACAGTCAGGATAACACAAGATATAGAAGCTTCTTTATTAAAGGATTGCAGGGCATGGAATATGATATTCCAGAGGGCAAAGGGATTGGGATTACACCCAAGAAAAACCTACCCAGCAAAACTGACTATAATCTTTCCAGGGGAAAAATAGGACTTCAATGAAAATGAGAACTTTCAAGTATTCATGATGAAAAGACCTGAACTGAATAGAAAATTTGACTTTCAAATAAAGACCCTAGAGAAGCATAAAAAGGTAAACAGGAAAAAGAAATTAAGAGGGATGTTAAAAGGTTAAACTGTTTATGGTCTTACATGGGAAGATGATATGTCTAACTCATAAGAACTTTCTCAGTATTAGGGTAGATGATAGAAATAAATTTAGACAGAGGGCACAGGTGGGAATTTATTATGAAGGGATGATATCTGTAAAATATGTATTTTTTGTTTATCTTTTTTGTGGGGTGGTTGGAGTTGGGTGAAATGTCTGGGGTCATGTAGTGGGTGAGTGTCTTATCTCTGAGGACTTGGGTCCTCCTGGGTCCAGGGTGAGTGCTTTGTCCACTGTGTCACCAAGCTGCCCCATGATGACATCTTTAGGGTAAAATTAAAGGGTGAGAGGATTGCACTGGGGGAGGGGGAAGGGGAGAGCTAGAATGGGGTGAAATCCCTCATGAATGAAACAGGAAAGGGTTTATGGAGTGGGGAGAGATAGGAGAGGAGCAGGGCATTAAATGAACCTTATACTCATCAGAATAGGCTCAAAGACCTTAATCTCATCAGAGTTGGCTCAAGAAGGGATTAGTATACACACTCCATTGGGTGGATTAATCTAAACTGGGCAGTAAATGAGCCTTAAACTCATCAGAATTGACTCAAAGACCTTAATCTCTTAAGAGTTGGCTCAGAGAGGGAATAACATACTCCCTTAATTGAGTGGAGTAATCTATCTAACCCTGCAGGAAAATAGGAGGGGAAGGGGATAAAGAGAGAGGGGCAAAAGAAGGGAGGGCAAATTAGGGGAGGGGACCATCAGAAACAAATACTTTCCAAGGAGGGAAAGGGTAAAAGAAGATAGAAAATAGAATAAATATCATGGGAAAGGGAATAGGATGGAAGGAAACAGTTTACACAAGTAACTGAAAAAGAGAAAAGGAAAAAAATTATACAAAAAATATTTATAGCAACTCTTTGTGGTGGCTAAGAATTGGACATTGAAGGAATGTCCATCAATTGGGGAATGACTGAATAAGCTGTGGTATATGATTGTAATGGAATATTATTGTGCTATAAGAAATGACAAGCAGGATGATTTCAGAAAAACCTAGAAAGACGCATAGTGAAGTGAGCAGAACCAGGAGAACATTGTGCACAGTGACAACATTATAACTATATGAGCATTGTGAATGACAACTTCCCTTAGCAATGCAATGATCCAAGACAATCCAAAAAGAACTAATGATGAAGTATATGCTATCCACCTCCAAAGAACTGATATTGATTAAACAGAGACTAAAGCATGCTATTTTGCACTTTCTCTTTCTTTAACTTGAGTCTTTTTATGTAAAATGACTAATATGGTAATGTTTTACATAATTGCACATGTATAAGCTATACTGATTGCTTTCAATCTTGTTAAGGAGAGAGAGGAGGGAGGGAGTGAATGAGAGAGAGATAGAATTTGTAACTCAAAACTTTAAATAAATAAATATTTTTTTAAAAAAAAGAAAGAAATGACAAGCACTATCATTTCAAAAAGGCCTGGAAAGACTTGTATGAATTGACATATGGTGAAGTGAACAGAAGCAGGAGAACATTGTGCAATATTGTTTGATGAACTTCAAATGACAAACTATTCTCAGCAATACAATGATCCAAGACAATCCCAAAGGACTAATGATGAAGCATACTATCCACCTCCAAAGAAAAAAGTGATATCGACTGAACACAGACTGAAGCATGCTATTTTTCCACTTTCTTTCATTTTTTCTTTTATTCAAGTTTTCTTATACAAAATGACTAATATGTTAATGTTTTAGATAATTGAACGTATATCTGCTTGCTGGGGGAGGAGAGGGGAAGAAGGGATAGAATTTGGAACGTAAAACTTTAAATAAAAATGTTAAAAAAAAACTATGTTGGACTTTATTTGACTTTATTTGGACTTTTATTTTATGAGTTATTTTTCAGTTTGTATCTCTTTTTTCATTCAAAGAGATCTCTCTTAAGGAATGTGCCTGCATTTAGAGGTAGCATATATTCAGATATTCATGTCTGAAAAAGGCTAAGGTGTTTTTAATTATATTTTTATATAAATATTTTACTATTGACCAGTAGGAAAAAAAATGTCCATGAACACTGTTACTCATGAACACATTTAGCACATTGCTATGGGAAGTTATTCAGGATCCATTCTGACTTTCCTTTTTAGACATCAACTTCTGGAATCTTTCATATTTGGTAAATATAGTGTTGTACAGAACAGAATATGAGTAAGATTGACATGACATGACTTTCTAAGGCTATAATTTTTATAATTCTATTTGATTGCTCAAATGATCCTCAACTTTCTTTGAAAAAGAAAGGGTTATTTAAATAGCAAACTGACTTTCATGGAAATATCTTCTTCAATACAAACATCTGTAATAGTGTGGGGCAGATCCTCTTTCAAACATGGCACTATATATACTTTGAGTGGTCTATTTTCTTTGGGGACAATATGTCTGAATATAGAGAAAGCCACCCCCTCTCAACTTTGTAGTTAGGCCTTCACCAGGATGAATCTAGGTCTATATGAGTCAAGAACCAGAACTCTTTGTGGGAAGGGATGGTCTAGGCTGTGACTCACACATTTACATCCACCCAAAATGATATCTATAAATCGAGAATATATTCTGCAAGACAATAATTATAAAGATTGAGGCACCTATAAAACAATTCATAGATATAAGAATTACCTTGGACTTTCTCTCCTTTAAATGCCAATTGCATGTACTCAATCTAAATATGGCAACTGGGGAATCACTTCAGAGAAAAAAAGAAAATCACAAAACAATACTTTCTAAATTTGAAACACTTTATGGTTCAACAGTCACTGAAAACTGTAGCCTATGAGCTTCCATAGGTGTGTTAGAGGACACATGACTTTAAAACAAAAACTTTTAACAATCAGCATAGCAAATACCCATTTTAGGGGTAAGTTCATTCCATTCACATTCAAAGTTACAATTATTAGTTGCGTTTTTCCCTCAGTCCTATTTTTCTTCTTTATTATCCTTCTCACTTTATCTTTTTACCCTGTCTCCTCACATCTGATTTATTTCTTTTTTTAATATGTTAAAAGTTTTTTATATTTTTTACATGCGTAGTCATGCAAAACGTTTCCACATTAGTAAGGTTATGAAAGAAAACAGACAAAAAAATTTAGAAAAATGAACTAACAAAAATGCTTCAATTTGTATTCAGAGACCATCAGTTCTTTCTCTGTATATGGATTGAATTTTTCATAAGTCCTTCAGAGTTGTCCTGGATCATTATATTGCTGAAAATAACTAAGTCCTTCATAGTAGATCATCTTACAACATTGCTGTTATTTTGTATGCAATACATGTCACTTTTGCATCAGCTCATGCAAGTCTTTCCAAGTTTTTCTGATAGCATCCTGCTCATCATTTTTTATAGTAAACTACACTTATACAGTACTTTAAAGAGAGATTTCCTTACAATAAACCCATGAGGTTGATTATTGCAACAACAATAATAGATAACATTTATATAGTACCTATACATGACAAGAAATTTTCTTCACATTAGCCCAGCAAAATGCCATACATTTTATTATCATCAATCAGTCATTGTCAATCAATCAATCATCATCCTCATCAATCCATCATCATCATCTTACATTGCTCTTGCCTCTGCTTCAAATTTTTTAATTTACTATTGCTGTGTTTCCATCCATTCTATTCCTTCCCCAGGATATTTACTTTATTTTCTATCTTCTTTCTCCCTATTCTTCCTCAAAACTGTTTTGCTTCTGACTGTCCCCTCCCCAATCTGCCCTGCCTTCCTTCATATCCCTCCCTTATCCCCTTTCTGTCCTACTTTCCTGCAGGGTATGGTAGATTACTGTACCCAATTGAGTATGTATGTTATTTCCTCTTTGAGCCAATTCTTATGAGAGTAAGGCTCACTCACTCCCCCACAACTCCCACAACTCCCCCATCTTCCCCCTCACCACTTCATTAGCTTTTTCTTGCTTTTTTCATGTGAGATACTTTACTACATTCCACCTCTCCTTTTCCCTTTCTCCCAGTGTATTCCTCTCACCCCCTAATTTTATTTTTAAAGATACCATCCCTTCATATTCAACTCATACCTGTGCCTTCTGTCTAAATACACTCCATTCATTTGCCCTAATAATGAGATGTTACAAGTATCATCTTCTCATGTAGGAATGTAAAACAGTTTAACCTTTTAATAGCACTTATTATTTATTTTTCCTCTTTACCTTTTTATGCTTCTCTAGGGTCTTGTATTTGAAAGTCAAATTTTCTATTCACCTCAGGTCTTTTCATCATGAATGCCTCAAAGTCCTCTCTTTCATTTAATTCCCATTTCCCCCCTGAAAGATTATACACAGTTTTGCTGGGTAGCTGGATTCTTGTTGTAATCCCAGTTACTTAGCCCTCCAGAATATCATATTCCAAGCCCTCCAATCCTTTAATGTAGAAGCTGCTAGATCTTGTGTTATCCTGATTGTGGCTTCACCATACTTGAATTGTTTCTTTCTAGCTGCTTGCAATATTTTCTCCTTGACCTGGGAGCTCTGGAATTTGGCTGTAATATTTCTGGAAGTTTTCATTTTAGGATCTCTTTCAGGAGTTGATTGGTGGATTCTTTCAATTTCTATTTTACCTTCTGCTTCTAGAATATCAGGCCAATTTTCCCTGTCAACTTCTTGGAATATGACATCTAAGCTCTTTTTTTATTATGGTTTTCAGGTAGTTCAATAATTTTCAAATTATCTCTCCTAGATCTATTTTCCAGTTTAGTTATTTTTCCAAGAATATTTCACATTGCCTTCTATTTTTTCATCCTTTTGGTTTTGCTTTATTGTGTCTTGATTTCTCATAAAGTCATTAGCTTCCATTTGCTCAATCCTAATTTTTAAGCAATTATTTTCTTCAGAGAGCTTTTGTACCTCCTTTTCCATTTGACTAATTTGGCTTTTCAAGCTGTTGACTTTTTTTTCATGATTTCCCTGCATCACTCTGATTTCTCTTTCCATTTGTTCCTCTACCTCTCTTACTTTATTTTCAAAGCCAATCTTTGAACTCGTCTATGGCCTGAGACCAATTCATATTTTTCTTGAAGGATTTGAATGTAGGAACTTTGACTTTGTCGACTTCTTCTGAGGGTGTATTTTGATCTTCCTCGTTACCATAGAAACTTTCTAGGGTTGGATTTTTTTTCTGTTTGCTCATTTTCACAGTCTATTTCTTGACTTTTAACTCCTTCTTAAAGTGGGGCACTGCTTCCGTGGTCGAGGGCACACTGTCACAAGCTTCAGAGGGTCCCAGGTGGTACAATTTAAGGAGAGGAACATTCACCAATTCCCTGGCCTGTGCTCTCATCTGCAAACAACCACAGGCCTGCTTGTCCTCTAAGCCAGAAGAGAATCCTGTTTGACTGTGACTACAAGCTCTGGTGTGCCTGTGCCCTGTATCCACCTGGGCTACCACCCAAGACTTTGACCCAGATCTGAGCACAGGCAAAAACAACAGAGTCCTGCCTCAGTGCCAGCAAAGAGACCCCTGTAATTTCCCCCTGGCCAATCACTCACCCCGCCCCCCCCCTTACTGTCTGTGGGAAGAGATCCTGAAGCAGCTGCTGCCACAGCTGATTCAGAAACTCCCGAGCCCTGATTCTCTGGGGCTGGGTCTGCGTCTGCACAGCTTGGCCACAGGTCTGCTTTCTGCTTTCACCCCAATTCAACAGACTTTCCTGCCCATCTTCTAAGCTGTTTTTGGCTGGAAAATGATCCCATCCCATCTTTTTGTGGGTTCTGCTGCTCCAGGAAATGTCTTATGGCATTATTTGAAGGTATTTGGAGGGGTCTTGGTGAGAGCTCCGTGAAGTCACTGCCTTTCCTCCACAATCTTGGCTCCACCCCTTAGCATTCTCCCAATCAATCATCTAATTTACTTCTAACCACTACTTCCCTAATTATTATCCTTTTAAATAATCCCTCCTTTATCCTATCCCCCAAATTATTTTTTTTAATTTTTTTATATTTTTTGGGGGGGCAATGGGGGTTAAGTGACTTGCCCAGGGTCACACAGCTAGTAAGTGTCAAGTGTCTGAGGCTGGATTTGAACTCAGGTCCTCCTGAATCCAGGGCCGGTACTTTATCCACTGTTCTATCTAGCTGCCCCTCCATCCCCCAAATTCTTATGTTTTAATCTACCTACCCTTCTAAAAGTCCTTTCCTTACCCTGTCCCCTCATCCTCCCATTTCTTTATAAATTAGAAGACTTTTATAGCTTTCTGGATATATATGTTATTCCTTATTTAACCAAATTCCAATAAGAATAACATTCTAGAACTGCTGGCCATCCTCCCCCACCTGCTTTAACTCTAATAGTCCTTCTATTCACAGCCTTTTTGTATGAAATAATTGCTCCACTTTACTTATCCCTACACAATTTTATTTTTTATAATCATCCCATCATGCTCAATGTAACATAACCCCAAACCTTCCCTTTGTATACTCTTGCAATATCAGTTTCCTTCTTTCAAAATTATACTCAGATTTGCTGGGTAAGTTATTCTTCATTGTAACCCCAGCTCTTTTGCTCTTTGAAATATAATGTTTCAAGCCTTTCACTCTTTTAATGTAGAAGCTGTTAGATCTTGTGTTATCCTGACTGTATCTATACAGTATTTAAATTAATTGTTTCTTGTTATAGTATTTTCTCAAATGGGGAGCTTAGAAACTTGATTATGATGTTCCTGTGAGTTTTCAACTTGTCATCTCTTTTGGAAAGTGATCAATGAATTTTTTTTCTATTTCTATTTTTATAGTGACTTTTAAGAGTACAGATAACATTTTCTCAAATAAGATGCAAACAGTTTGACCTTATTGAGTGCTTTATAATTGGTCTTTAATGTTTGCCTTATATTTCTCCTGGATCTTATATGTAAAATTTTCCATTGAGGTCAGGTCTTTTTGTCACAAATGCCTGAAAGTCTTTCAATTCATTCAATATTAATTTTCTTCTTTCAGAATTATACTCAGTTTTTCTGGGTAAGTTATTTTTGATTGTGACCCCAGCTCCTTTATTCTTTGAAATATAATGTTTCAAGCCTTTCACTCTTTTAATGTAAAAATTGTTAGATCTTGTGTTATCCTGACTGTATCTCCACAGTATTTAAATTAGTTTTTTTCTTGTTGCTTATAGTGTTTTCTGCTTAACTGGGGAGCTTACAAACTTATGAGGTTCCTGTGAGTTTTCATCTTGTCATCTCTTTTAGAAGGTGATCAATGGATTTTTTTCCTATTTCTATTTTATCCTCTCATTCTAGAACTTCAGGGAAATTTTCCTTAATGATTTCTTGTAATATATTCAGATCCTATTTTTTATCGAAACTTTAAGGTAGCCCAACAATTCTTATGTTGTCTTTCCTCAATCTGTTCTCTAGAACAATTGCTTTTTTAATGACGTTTCACATTCCCTTCTACTTTTTCATTTTGTTTTATTATTTCTTGGCATCATATAACATCATTAGCTTTCCCTTGATCAATTCTAGATTTTAAGAAATCATTTTCTTCTTTAAGTTTTTGGATTAATTTTTCCAAATGGTTGGCTTTCTTTTCATAATTTTCTTGACATAACTAATTTTTCTTCAATCTTTCTTATTTGAATTTTAAAGTCTTTTTTAAGCTCTTCCAAGAACTCTTTTTAGGCTTGTGACCATTTGACATTTTTCTTTAAAGTAGGAGTGCCTTTTTCAATTTCACTATCTTCTTCTGAATATGAACCTAGGTCTTTTATTCCCCCATAGTAGCTATCTATCGTTTGTGTTCTTTCTTTTTGCTTACTAATTTTTTAAACAGTTTATTATTATAGTCAGGTTCTAGTCCCAAGGTGTGGGTGATGATGCCTCAGACTTCAAGTTCTTTGTACTGTTGTTTTCTAAGCACTGTCTGGGGGCCCAGCCAGAAGTAATCCTCCCTGCCACAAGACATGGCTAGGGCCCCTAGCTAAGCCATCACCTCAAATATTGTTGCTTCCTGTGGTTCCTCCAAAGCTACAACTTCAGCTCTACCTGCTACCCTGGAACCAAAACTAGGAACTCTGCTCTACTGTACAAGTGTCCACAGCCAGCCAGGTCCTTGCCCCTCTGTTACGACACTCACCAGGTGTGTGCTCACTCCTCCTCACTCACAGACATAGCCCAGGACCACATCTGGTCATCACAGCTCACCTGGTCTTCCCCTAATAAGCTGTGTTACATCATCCACACTGTCCATAAGGTGAAAGTTCCTAAAAACGAGCATGCCACCCTACTCAGCTGCCTCCAGGACTTGTTTGTTGATTCAGTGAAGTTTCTCTGAAGGTATTTCCCTAGAAGTCTCTCCTAAGGTCTTCCTCAGTTGTCTTAGAAGGACAAACTGCTTTACTTTGACTTTTAATTATTTCTGCTGTTAAAGTTCACTTCGAGGCAATGTTTTATCTTATTTGGTGAAAGGATATTTCCTGTCTTATTCCACCATCTTGAAATGAATATTTCCTTAAATGCTAAGTAATACCTATTTAAAAACAAAATTCAGTATTATACATTATGGGAATAAAATAGAGGCTTTTACAAAAGAGGGAAAGCAAGGAGAACAGTTTATATAATAACAATGATATAAAAATTTAGAACTTTGAAAGTCAACTTTTACAATGCACTGACAAGCCATGATTTGGGAGGACTGATGATGAAACATGCTACTTATACCTCCTAAGAAAGAAATGATATATTCAGGAATCATAATGAGATTTTTTGGACATGCCACATAAAAATTGTTTTACTTCATTATGCATCTTTGTTACATAGTTTTGCTTTTCTTATTTCTCAATGGGGATGGGGAGAAGAAGGAGTGTAAGGAAATAAATACCTGTTCATTAAAAAATAAAATTTTAAAAGATGAGAGGAAAACAAAGATTTCTTGAAAAAACTGCAAAAATAAGGAGCAGCTAACTTGCCAAGAATTCCCTGATTACTTATAAACTGAGGTATAATCTGGAAGATAAAAAACAGGTGATATTCTTAAAATGTTTGTTGAATTGAATCAGCTGGACACAAGAGAGTAAAAGAAGAAAGCTGACTATTTAGGAAACCATGAAAAAACATTCAAGGATTCCAAGCTATTTGCTCCTATTTCCAAATATTCTCATTATAATGTTATACTCACTCTGTCAACAATCATTTACTAAGTATTAACTATATGCTAGGCCCTATTTTAAGAATTGGGAATAAAAAGACAGCCTCTTCCCTGAAAGAGCTTACATTCACATAAGGAAAAACAAGCCATAAAAGAAAATCAAAAAGTTGGGGAGGGAAAACCAGATTTGAGATGAAGGTACCTGGCCTTAGATCATGGTAGAGAAAGTCTAGAATGAAGTCTGGAGAATAATGAGGCATGCCTGGCCTGAATTTCCTTCTTAAGTAGGAGTCATAGGCTTACAAAATAGGCTTCCAGTTAATATGAAGATATGAAATGTCCTGGTTGGTCCATTCCCCTGATAAATACTCCTGCAAAGATTTTAAAAGGAGAGAGAGGAAACAATGATCAACTAAACCAAAGAGAAGTGTCAATAATCCCCGCTCCAATCCAGGAATATATAAGAAGATGGTCAGAAAGCAGTATTTGGAAGCAAAAACCATAAATTACAATGGAGATTGTAGCTTGGTTCCAACCATTCCATCTCAACTGACAATAAGGAAGTAGTATTTCCAGGGTGAAAAAGGGATGGAACTGAGCAGAGATGGCTCAACCCTTCCCCCAATACAGGAGAATTTCAAGCCTAACCCTGGCACAAATTCCATATCCAGGAATTTAGGCCAACTAGAAAAACTTCCCATGGTATTTAGTGATACAAATGGGCAGTTTGAAGTATCTCACTAGAGAGAAGAGATGGATTGCCCTATTTAATTTGAAAGGTTCAATGGAAACAGAAAGAAAATTGGAGAGAAGGAATCAAAATAAGAGAGAGAGATCTTCCAGACTTTTTGAACATGAGCTGAAATCATTCTACTTCTGAAGAAGCTCCAACAGCTTCCTCATCTCCCTCCAAGGAAAGAAAAGTTTTCATATTTTGTTTTATGTGAGAGAGTTCTTAGAGAAGGAACTGTCTTTTGCCTCTTCTATCTATATTATTATGCACAGTGGCTGGCACAGAATAGGTGCTTAATCAATATTAAGCATCTGACTGCTACATAGAGCAACTGTATGCTATTAGCATTATCTTTTTAGGATTGTTTTCTGGAAAGAATTTTTGTCTCTTACTAAAATCAAGTAGGAGGAAAACCTGTTAAAGAAGAAAGGAATGAGAATTTTTAGTAGGAAACTTTTATTTTAGAAAGTGGAAAACTGTTCACTCTCCTATGATTTCATTGGCATAGGAACATACTGCATAAGAAAATTCCTTCTACTAACACAGATTGATATATATTTTTGCAATGTACAGTCTTCGGTAGTTCCATATGTAACAATTGAAGTGATGCCACCTGCTGGAGAGTTACTGTAGGAAAGCTCTGCCATGAGGAGAAGGCAACTGAGGGCAAGCCATGTGGTCAGGTCCTTGGTGTCAGGAAGTGATGTTTGCTCATGGGTACCGTCTATCAAAGCTAGCAGCCAATTAGCTTGGAGCTGTATGTGTGTGTGCACACGGGATGTTCCCTGTTTCACAGGAGGCTTGTGGGAGGAAGAAGGGGCAAGGTTGCTCACTTGCTCTCTTTCATCAGGACTCTTGTGGAGAGTAGAGCAGAAATGCAGGCTCCCTGAGATAGACAGCTGAATCTAGGCCTCTTTGTCTCTTTTCACCAAATTCTTTTTCTCCTTAATAAATACTTAAAAGTCTAAACTCTTGCTAAAACTTATAATTTATTGGCAACTACTCATTAGATATTTTAGACAGACTAGCTAGAATTTTAGCCCCTTACACATAGAGCAGAAAGAGAATAAGTGACTTCCCCAGGAGAAACTTCAACACATCTTCCTGGCTTTGAGGGTAGTTCTCCTTCCGCTATATGAGACAACCACAATGGAAAGGTCCACAATGAATATGGTGCAAGTATATGAACAAATAGTTCTCATGAAAATTGTTACCTATTGATAATGAAAAGAAAGGTCAATCATAACTATAATGATACTCAGTTACTAACTTAATGTTCCTTACTAAACAAGATGACAAGCCATAATTTAATCCCAATCCATGGCTTCATATTCCTAAACTGAATGACATGTGAACATTTAGCTTTAATTTTTTATGTTCCCAAGTGAATTTTTTTGGGCTGGGCAATGGGGGTTAAGTGACTTGTCCAGGGTCACACAGCTAGTAAATGTCAAGTATCTGAGGCCAGATTTGAACTCATATCCTCCTGAATCTAGGGCCAGTGCTTTATCCACTGTGCCACCTAGCTGCCCCTCCAAGTGAATTTTAAGTTCTCTAAAATATTTGGTTAAAAGAGTAATTTGGGGGCAAGCTAGGTGGAACAGTGGATAGAGCACCAGCCCTGGATTCAGGAGGACCTGAGTTCAATTCGACCTCAGACACCTGACCACTTACTAGCTGTGTGACGCTGGGCACGTCACTTAACCCCAATTGCCTCACCAAAAAAAAAAAGAGTAATTTGTAGCCTGATCATTTCCCTTTAAATTCTCAATGGTATTATTGGAAAAATATTTTGGTTTTAAAAAGCACATTATTTTAATAGAAGCTATGTTCAGAGTTTAGAATGTTCAGGGTGTTAGCTTTGTTTAAAGTTCAAACATTCCTTTCAAAAAAGAGATGACAAAGATGAGAGTGATCAATGTTGGTAGTGTTTGTAGAAAGATGAGCACACTAATGATTTATTGGTTTAGCTATAAACTGATTCAACAAGTCTACAAAGCATTGGGTTATTATAAGACAATGGCTAGAATGCATTGCTAAAGATAGATTACACAAAAGGTCAATGATAAAGATGAAAGCTATATATACATCATATTTAGAGAAAAGAATAAATAAGTTGTGGTACATAAATGTAACAGAATATTATTGCTCTCAAAGAAAACAATAAATTTGATATCTATAGACAGGAACAGGAAGAATAAAATAGTTATAGAAACACGTTTTCTAATAACTAGAAATAAAGTAAATGCCCATGAAATTGGATAATGGCTAAAACAAGTTGTATTACGTAAATGTAATGTATAATATTGCATACTGTTCTGTAGGAAACAATTAATATAATATATACACACTAGGATAGGAAAAATTATGTGACTATTGCAAAATGAAGTATGCATCATCAGGAAGTCAATTAACACAATGATTACAGCAATGTAAATGATAGAAAAGCAACTACAAAGCAATAGCAAACTCAATACTGCAAAATTATAATTACGAGGTTTAGTCCTAAAGAAGAGATATGAGAAAACAGATCTCTGGTTTCTTGTTGAGGTGTTAAATTAGTCTGACTTTTTTCCATTATGTAAGTTAGTTTGGATGTTTTTTTTTTCTTTTCTTATCCTTTGTTCTGACTCTTAAGGTTGTGTAGAGGAAAATAGAAAGGGAAATATTGTGACAAAGAAATAAAAAATATATTCAGAAAGAAAAACTCAAATGCAGAAAAAATTTGCACAAACATAATTAATAAACTGTATATACACTATGACTTAGAAATATCACTACTAGGTCTGTATCCCAAGAGATCAAGAAAAGGGGAAGGGACATCTATGCAAAATATTCACAGCAGCTCTTTTTATAGGGCAAATAATTGGAAATAAAGAGGATTTCCCATCAAATTGAGGAATGGCTGAATAAATTGTGGCACATGATTATAGTGGAATTTTATTATGCTGTAAGAAATGATGGATAGGATGCTTTCAGAAAAACCTGTAAAGATTTATATGAATTGATGGTAAATGTATTGAGCAGAACCAATAGACCACTGTACACATTAAAGCCATATTGCACTATTATGAACTGTGAATGATAGCTACTCTCAGCAATACAATGATCCAAGACCATTCCAAAGACTCATGATGAAAAATGTTGTCCACCTCTAGAGAAAGAACTGAAGGAGTCTGAAGGCAAATTAAAGCATAATATTTTACATTTTCTTATTTTTTGTGGTTTGCTTGGGGGGTTTTGGGGGGTCCATTTTCTTTTGCAATATAGCTAACATAGAAATGTTTTTTGCATGATTACACTTGTGCAACCTATATAAAATTTCTTACCATCTTAAGTGGGAGGGGAGAGGAGGGAGGGGGAGAGAATTTGGAATTAAATATTTTTGAAATGAATCAACGATATTTTTAATGCAGTTGGGGAAAGTATCATCAAAAATAAACAATCAATGTAGTTAGAATAAATTTAGTCAATTTGGAGGAAAATACTTCCATCAATTTCCCTGATAGTGTTTTGATATTCAAGATATATAAAGAGCTAATACAAATATAAAAGAATAGGGGGTGTAACTAGGTGGCACAGTGGATATAACACTGGCTCTGGATTCAGGAGGACCTGAGTTCAAATCCAACCTCAGACACTTGACACTACTCGCTGTGTGATCCTGGAGAAGTCACTTAACACTCATTGCATATATATATATATATATATATATATATATATATATATATATATACACACACACATATATATATACACATATACATATACATATACATATACATATATATATATATATATATATATAAAGAATGCCAATCCTGTATAGCTAAATCTCTAAGAGATATGAATAGGCAGTTTTCTAAATAAAATAATTCAAATTATCCACCCACCATGTTTAAAAATGTTCCAATAACTAACAAGAGAAATGAAAAAAAAATTCTAAAGTTCCAGTTTATCCCCATCTAATTAGTAAAGTTAACAAAAATGGCATTTGACTGGAGGGGCTATGGAGGATAGGAACACTAATACTCTATTGGCAGAGCTGTCATGTGGTCCAACTATTCTGGAATGCAAAATGTACCTATACAAAAACTCACTAAATTGTACATACTCTGACCAGTGATACCACAATTATCCCCCTAAAGAGATCAAAAAGAAAAAAGCTCCATATGTACAAATATATATTAACATTTTTTGTTGCAATATAGAACTAAAAGCAAAGCTAGTACTCAGAAATTGGGGAAGGACTGAATAAAATTTTGGTATGGGAACATACTGTAACATTATTCCCGCCATAGAAATGATGAAAGTTATAGATTCTAAAATACCTCTGAAGATTTTTATGAATTGTTGAAGAGTGAGGCTAGCTGAACCTAGAAAACAATTTATATAATGATTTAAATAAGTGTAAAGGAAAAGATCTTTAAAAGATTTAACAATTCTTATCAATTCCATGATTAATCACGACTCCAGAAGATCTGATGATGAATCAGATTTCCACTTCTTGGAATATAGATCCCAAACTGAGAAATATATTATCAAAGTGACCAATGGTATACTTATTATGAGTAAAGGTTTGATTTTTTGTGGAAGAAATTTTGGTGGTTAGATGAGTGGATAGTGAAGTGATAGAGAAAAGAGAGAGGAAAAAAAGAAAAGACCATCAGTAAAACACTAACAAAATATGCAGGCAGAAGAAATTTCAGGAGAGGGACAAAACAAGAAGAGACGTTGCTATAATCATGTTAAATTTAATATACACTTTAAAAAATTGTTTCATAATTGAAGTTCATGCTCTAATATATGATCTGTTAAAATATACTATATATATTGAAATTGAAAAGGGGATTGTTATCCCCACACCCTAATCCAATATGGATTATACATATATGATCATGCCAAAACATCCACCATATTTGTCACTAATAAAAGAATGTGAAAAATAACATAATTTAGTCTGTTCCATCAATATCAGTTCTTTCTTTGGAGATAGACAGTGTGGTTTTTTGTTTGTTTTTACAGTAGCATGTTTCATCAACATTCTTTTGAGATTGTTTTGGATTATTGTAATGTTGAGAATAGTCAAGTCATTCACAGTTCATAGAACAATATTGCTGTCTCTGTGTACAGTGTTCTCTTGGTTCTGCTCACTTCCCAATACATCATTTCATACATCTTTCCAAGCTTTTTAAAAGTCATCCTATTTGTCATTTCTTGCTACACAGTAATATTCTATTACCAACATATACCATAGTTTGTTTAGCCATTCCCCAAATGATGGCATTCCTTTGATTTCCAATTTTTAGCACCACAAAAAGAGCTGCTATAAATATTTTTGTACAATGAAGTCCTTTTCTCTTTTGGGGGATGTCTTTGGGATATAAACCAAGTAGTGGCATTGCCGGATCAAGGGGTATACACAATTGTATAGCCCTTTGAGCATAGTTCCAAATTGTTCTCCAGAATGGTTGAATCTTTTCACAACTCCACCAACAGTGGATTAGCATCCCAGTTTTCCCACAATCTCTCCAACAACCAATATTTTCCATTTTTGTTATACTTGTCATTCTAATACTTGTAAGGTGATATTTCAGAGTTGTTTTAATTTTCATTTCTCTGATCAATAATTATCTAGAGCATTTTTTCATGTGATTATTGATAACTTTGATTTCTTTGTCTTAAAACTGCCTGCTCAAATCCTTTGACCATTTATCAATTGGGTGAATGAATTGTATTTTAAAAAAATTTGATGCAGTTCTTTTTATATTTGAGAAATGAGGTCTTTATCATAGATATTTGTTTCAAAAATTCTTTCCCAGTTTTCCACTTGCCTTGTAATCTTGGTTATATTAGTTTTGTTTTGCAAAAGCTTTATGATTTTAAATAATCAAAATTATCTATTTTACATTTAATTTTTTTCTCTATATCTTCTTTGGTCCCTAAATTCTTCCCCTATCCATGAATCTGACAGAAAGACGATTCCATACTCCTTAATTTTCTTATGTTATCATCCTTTATTTGTAAATCATGTACCCGTTTTGACCTTATTTTAGTATACAGTGTGAGATGCTAGTCTATACTTAATTTCTGCCATATTATTTTCTAATTTTCCCAGAAGTTTTTTAAAATAATGAGTTTTTGTTCCAAAAGCTTGGATCTTTGGGTTTATCATATACTACATTACTATAGTCATTTACTATAGTGTTGTTTCCATCTATTCTATTCCACTGATCTACCTCTCTATTTCTTAGCCATTACCTAATTATTTTGATAATTACCACTTTATAGTACAGTTTGAGACCTGGTACTGCTAGACCACATTCTTTTGTATTTTTTCATTGATTTCCATGATACCCTTGAACTTTTGTTTCTCTATATTAATTTTGTTATTATTTTTTCTAACTCTATGAAATATTTTTTATAGTTTGATTGGTCTAGCACTAAATAAATTAACTTATGTAGGATTGTCATTTTTATTATATTGACTCTGCCTATGCATGACCAATTAATATATTTCCAATTATTTAGATCTGAATTATTTTTGTGAAAAAGTGTTTTTGTAGTGGGGCAGCTAGTTGGTGCAGTGGCTAGAGCACTGTCCTTGAGTGCAGAGGACCCTGAGTTTGAATCTAACCTCAGACACCTACTAGCTGTGTGACCTTCAGTAAGCCACTTAGCCCCCAATTGCTCTCCCACCAAAATAAGTTAAAAACAAAAGAATTTTGTAGTTCTGGTCATATAGTTGCTGTATTTGTCTCAGGAGGTAGACTCCCAAGTATTTTATATTGGCCACCGTTATTTTAAATGGAATTTATCTTTCTGTTGTTGCTAGACTTTTTTAGTAATATTTAGAAATGCTGATGGCTTATGTAGATTTATTGATAATTTGATAATAATTTCAAGTAGCTTTTTAGTTGATTCTCTAGGATTTTCTAAGCATAACATATCACCTGCCAAAGAATGATAGTTTTGTTTCTTCTTACCTATTCTAATTCCTTTAATTTATTTTTCTTCTCTTATTGCTATAGGTAACATTTCTAATGTAATATCTAATAATGGAGGTGATAATGGGCATCCTTCCTTCACCCCTGATTGAATTGGAAAGCCTTTTAGGTTATCTCCATTACAGATGTTACTGATGGTCCTTGGATAAATAGTAGTTATCATTTTAAGGTAAGCTCCTTTTATTCCTATGTTCTCTAGTGTTTTTATAGGAATGGGTGATGGGCCTTTTCTGCATCTATTGGGATAACTTAGGGGGGGAACTTCTGTTGTTTTTGTTATTGATGTGGTCAATATGCTTACTAGTTTTCCTAATATAGAACCAGTCCTACATTCTGGTATAAATCCCACATGGTCATAAGTATGACCTTTGTGATATATTTCTATAACATATTTTGCCAGTATTTTATTTAAAAATTTTGTATCAATATTCATTAGCAAAAAGGGTCTATTTCTTTATCCGTTTTGGCTTTTCCTGGTTTGGGTATTAGCACCATATTTGTCTTATAAAACGAATTTAGTAGGACTCTACTTATTTTTTCAAATAATTTATATAGTATTGGGATTAATTGTTCTTTAAATGTTTGGTAGAATTCACTTGTGAATCATCTGGTCCTGGACATTTTTTCTTAGGAAGTTCATGATGGATTGATCAATTTCTTTTTCAAAAATTGGGGGTCATTTAAATAGTTTATTTCTTCTTCTGCTAATCTGGGTTAATTTATCTTTTTGTAGGTATTTATCATTTCATTTAGATTATCAAAGTATCGACATATAAAAAAAGGAAGAGGAAGGATTTAAAACATGAAGTATTATGTACTAGAATATATCTAGGTATATATAATATAAATATAATAATGTAGAAATTTTATTTACATATCATATATATGTGCATGTGTTTATTATATCTGTTTGATATATGTATTAAATTCTAATTATATATAACAAAATAAAATATTTTAAAATTATTTATTTATTTAGCATTTCCCCCTAGTACATTAAAGAAAAATTTTTCACATTTATTTTTAAAATTTTTTTCTAAATCCAGCATTTTCTTCCTCCTACCATCCCCACCCCTCTGTAAGAAATCAAGCAATTCAATTTTATACATGTGCAGTCATGCAAAACATCTTCCACATTATTCAGGTTGTAAAAGAAAACAGATAAAATAACTTTAGAAAGAGGAAAACTAACAAACAAAAATTATACTTCAATTTGTATTCAGATACCATCAGTTCTTTCTCTATAGATGAACTGCATTTTTTCCCAAGTCCTTCTAATAGCATCCTGCTTATCATTTCTTTCACAGTTACTCTTGCTAACTGTATTACCCTCCATCCTTTTCCCTCCCTGATATTTACTTTATTTTTCTATCTTCTTTCACCCATCCCTCCTCAAAAGTGTTTTGCTTTTTACTGCCCCTCCCCCTCTGTCCTCCTTCCTTCACCTCTTTCTCCTTATCCCCTTCCCCTCCACTTTCTCTCAGGGCAAGATATAGTACTATACCACTTGAATGTGTATGTATTCACTCTTTGAGTCAATTCTAATGAGAGTAAGGCTCATGACTCCCCAACTCCTTCCCCCATCTTTCCCCTCTACCTCTATAAGCTTTTTCTTTTTTCTTTTATGTCGAGCTACTTTACGCCATTACAACTCTCCCTTTCCCCTTTCTTCCAATGCATTCCTCTTTACCCCTTAACTTTATTGTAAGATGTCAATCATGAGGCAGTATGGTGACACAGTGGACGACACAGCAATCAGGCCCTTAAACCAAGGAGGCTCTAGCACAAATCTGGCCCCAGACATAAGCCACCCCACCCTGCCTGCCCCATAAAAGGATAACAGAACAAATGCTTTACATGCAACATCCCTTCATATTTTTTTTCTTTTTCTTTTTTGTGGGGCAATGAGGTGTTAAGTGAATGCCCAGGGTCACAAAGCTAGTAGTAAGTACAAGTGTCTGAAGTTGGATTTGAACTCAGGTACTTCTGAATGCAGGGCTGGTGCTTTATCCACTGCACCACCTAGATGCTCCTCATCCCTTCATATTCAATTAAAACCTGTGCCCTCTAAGTATATTCCGTTCAGCTGCCCTAATATTGAGAGAGTTTTTATGAGTTAGAAGTATCATCATCCCATGTAGGAATGCAAACAGTTTAACTTTTTAATGTCCCTCATGATTTCTTTTTCCTGTTTACCTTTTTATGCTTCTCTAGGGTCATGGATTTGAAAATCAAATTTTCTATTCAGCTCAGTTATTTTCCTCAAGAATGCCTGAAACTGGGGCAGCTAGGTGGTGCAGTGGTTAGAGCACCGGCCCTGGAGTCAGGAGTACCTGAGTTCAAATCCGGCCTCAGACACTTAACACTTACTACTAGCTGTGTGACCCTGGGCAAGTCACTTAACCCCAATTGCCTCATTAAAAAAACAAACAAACAAACAAAAAACAAACAAACAAACAAAAAAGAATGCCTAAAACTCCTCTTTTTCATTGAAGTCCCATTTTTTCCCTGAAAGATTGTACTCACTTTTGCTGGGTAGGTTGTTTCTCTCTCTCTCTCTCTCTCTCTCTCTCTCTCTCTCTCTCTCTCTCTCTCTCTCTATATATATATATATATATATATATATATATATACGCATATATATATACACACATATATATACATATATATATATATATACATATATGTGTGTGTGTGTGTGTGTATTCCAGTCACATGTAGAGATAGTTTTCAACACTTGTTTTTACAAGATTTTTAGTTTCAAATTTTTCTCCCTCCCTCCCCTCTCCCCCCCATTCCCCAAGACACCAAACAATCTCATATAGGTTATATATGTGCAATCACATTAAACATATTTCTCAATTAGTCATGCTCTGAAAGAAGAATCAGAGCAAAAAGAAAAAACAAAAAAATAGAAATAGTATGGCTCAATCTGCATCTAGATTCCAAAGTTTGTTTGTTTTTCTGGATTAGGTGAGCATTTTCCATCACAAGTCCTTTGAAACTATCTTGGGCCATTGTATTGCTAAGAAGAATCAAGTCTATCACAGCTAATCAACACATAATGGTGATGATATGTACAATGTTCTCCTGATTCTACTCATCTCACTCAGCATCAGTTCATGCAAGTCCTTCCAGGTTTCTCTGAAATCCATCTGCTCATAATTTCTTACAGCACAATAGTATTCCATTACCTTCATATACCACAACTTGTTAAGCCATTCCCCAATTGATGGGCAACCCCTCAATTTCCAATTCCTAGTCACAACTAAAAGAGCAGCTATACATATTTCCCTTTTTTATGATTTCTTTGGAAAAAAGACCCAAAAGTGGTATTGCTGGGTCAAAGGGTATGCACAGCTTTATAGCCCTTTGGGCATAATTCCAGATTGCTCTCCAGAATGGTTGGATCAGTTCACAGCTCCACCAACAATGCATTAGTGTTCCAATTTTCCCACAGCTTCTCCAACATTTATTATTTTCCTTTTTTGTCATATTAGCCAATCTGATAGGTGTCAGGTGGTACCTCAGAGTTGTTTCAATTTACATCTCTCCTAATCAATAGTGACTTAGAGCATTTTTTTCACTGTGGGAATAGATAGCCTTTGATTTCTTCATCAGAAAACTGCCTGTTCATATCCTTTGACCATTTCTCAATTGGGGAATGACTTGGATTCATGTAAATTTGATTTAGTTCCCTATATGTTTTAGAAATGAGACCTTTATCAGAATTACTGGCCATAAAAATTGTTTCCCAGCTTTCTGTATCCCTTCTAATTTTGGATGCATTTCTTTTGTTTGTCCAAAAGCTTTTTAATTTAATGTAATCAAAATCATCCATTTTGCATTTTGTAATATTCTCTATCTCTTGTTTGGTCATAAATGTTCTCCCTTCCAAAGATCTGAAAGGTAGATATTCCTTCCTCTCCTAATTTACCTAAAAATATCACCTCTTATGTCTAAATCATGTACCTATTTTGACCTTATTTTAGTGTAAGATGTAAGATGTTGGTCTATGCCTAATTTCTGCCCATACTCTCTTCCGTTTTTCAAAGCAGTTTTTGTCAAATACTGACTTCCTATCCCATAAGTTGGAGTCTTTGGGTTTATCAAACACTATATTACTACTGTAATTACTACTGTGTCTCCTGTGCCTAGCCTATTCCATTGATCCTCACTCTCTTTCTTAGCCAGTACCAGATAGTTTTGTGGCTGCCACTTTATTGGGTAGGTTGATTCTTCATTGTAATCAGTATCTTTGCCCTCTGGAAAATCATATTCCATGCCCTCCCAATCCATGCTGCTCGATCTTGTGCTATCCTGACGGGGGCTTCACAGTATTTGAATGGTTTCTTTCTGGCTGCCTTGCAATATTTTCTCCTTGAACTCAGAGCTTTGGAATTTGGCTACATAATTCTGGAAGTTTTAATTTGGGGATCTCTTTTCAAGAGGTAATAGGTGTATCTTTTTATTTCTATTTTACCCTTCTGCTTTCAGAACATCAGGGCAATTTTTCCTGACAATTTCCTGGAAGATGATATATAAGCTCTTTTTTTGATCATGGTTTTCAGGTAGTCCCAACTGATTTTCAAATTATCTCTCTGGATCTATTTTCAGGTCAGCTATTTTAAAGGCAATACTTATTTATTGCCCTCTATTTTTTCATTCATTTAGATTTGCTTTATTGCTATCTGATTTCCATAAAGTCATTAGCTTCTATTTTCTCTATCCTAATTCTTAAGCAATGATTTTCTTCAGAGAGCTTTGCACCTCCTTTTCCATTTGGCCAATTTGGCTTTTCAAGCTATTGACTTTTTTCATGTCCCTCCTGAATCACTCTCATTTCTCATTTCCATTTTTTCCTCTACCTCTCATATTTTATCTTCAAAGTCCTTTCTTGAGCACTTCCATGGCCCTGAGGCTAATTCATATTTTTTCTTTGAGCCATTTGGATATAGGAGCTTTGATTCATTATCTTCTTTCTGAGGGTTGTATTTTGATCTACCTTGTTACCAACAAACTTTGATGGTACCCTTCTTTGTCTGCCTGCTCATCTTGCCTGCTTATTTCTTGGATTTTAACTTCTTCTTCAAGTGGAGCACTGCTTCCAGGATGCACTGTCCCAAGCTTCAGAGGGTCCCAGGTGGTACAATTTAAGGAGAGATTCCTTTCTCAGCCTGCCTGGCCTGTAAGTAACCATGGGCCTGCTTGCTCTTAATGTGGAAGGAGAAATCTGATTGATATTTGATTCTTTGCAGCTGCAAGCATGTCATGCCTATGCCCCTCCCTGGGCTACTGACACTCAAGTCCACTTCCTGAACAACACAGCAGCACTACTGCCTTGCTCCTGCAGAGACCCCTACTATTTCCCCAAGCCAACCACTTGGAAACCTCTCACAGTCAGTGGAGCTGAGTTCAAGAAGTAGGTTGCTGATGTTGATGATTCTGGAGGCTCTGCAGGCATGGCCTGCCTGGGGCTGGATCTGTGTTGCATGCTGTGCTCCTCTCTCAACCCAGTACAGCAGGCCTTCACTGTCAGTTTTTTAGGCTGCTTTTGGTTGGAAAATGGTCTCACTCTGTTCTTTTGTGAGTTCTGCTGCTCCAAGAATTGTCCTATGGCATTTTTCTTGAAGGTATGTGGACAGATCATGTAGGGAGCTCCAATAGTTACCACCTCTCCTCCAGTCTTGGCTCCGCCTTCCCAAAAATCAGTAATGTTGTTTAAATACTGTCCTTGCTATTCCATATAAGTAAATGTCTTTGCTAAGAGTAGAATGAGTCTCCTGTTAATAGAAAGTATATCGGGGGGGGGCAGCTAGGTGGCACAGTGGATAGAACACTGGCCCTGGAGTCAGGAGGACCTGAGTTCAAAACCAACCTCAGATACTTAACACTTACTAGCTGTGTGACCCTAGGCAAGTCACTTAACCCCAATTGCCTCACAAAAAAAAAGAAAGTATATGGGATGTGAAGAATGGTAGGCACCCTATGAGGTTATAATATTAGGAGTACAAATCCACACACAGGATTATCTCTGAAATCCAGAGAACTACCTAAACTCTGGAAATACAGCCCATAAGTTCAAGTGCCATTTTGAAGGAGTAGTCCAGAGGAAGTACTGAAATGGATTCTAGGGTTAACACTGCAGACCTACATTCATAATACTCACTTATAAAATATTTATTTTGTTCACTAGTTAAATTCATAATAAAAAGAGTAAAAATGGCCCTTAACTTTGAATCTGTAAACTTGAAAAGAAATAGTTGACAACTATATTTCAATTAATTTGTTTCCTTTGAAACCCTATACATTTTATCTTATACATTTATAAACAGTATTCTGAGAAGTCCATAGGCTTTATCAGACTTCCAGAAATGTCCATGATGCAAAAAGATTTTTTAAAAACTCTGACCCAGAAGAAACCTTTAGAACATTAGGTAGAGCCTATTTAGAGAATTTATGGAAGTACATGAATAAAAACAATTGTATGAAAATGCAAGGATAAGTTATGATTTCTAGCAGTGACAGGAAAACCTATATTCCTGAGATCATCAACACACTAAAGCATCAACATAACTGGTTAATTCCTCTCATAAATTTATAGATGCTATCATATTATAAATAGTAATAGAATAAGAGAACAGTCTGTGATTAATCTAATTAACTCCAGTGAACAAGTAACCAATGTGTCCCAGAGCCCATTTGAAGCAGTTCTATCTTTCCCATAAGAAAATTTCCCACTGTTATGTAGTCATCAATTTCTTACTATTTAAGTATAAACTTACCCTTATGAAGAACAATTTTGTATAAGTATTCTGAATATATTTCAACAATAATGGAACCCAGTAAACTAGAACTCTTCACAGGCACTTCAACTTCAAAAGGCCTTATTATAGTTGCAATTGCTGAACTTGGAAAGCCTACATAGTTCTCATGATACAAAATGCTCGTTATCTCAGCTTTTCCAAATGAGCTATAGAAAAAAGAAATTTCAAGTCATTTAGGTTCTATGTTAGTGGAAGCAAATAATTAGGGAGTTTCACTTACATGATTGCTAAGGAACATTCCAATTCTAGATTTACATAGTTCTATAGTTCTTTCCAAAGTTATAAAACAGATGAATTTCAAATAGGACAATTTAAGTTTTGATTTAGTACAAAGGCTTATTGACTTGGCTCTTGTTCCTTTTTACTGTTCTTCTAAAAATCTAACATAAAACAATCTATAACTATTTTATAAAGAAATTGAAGATATCAGAATGGGGTAATCTCTTTTTTCACATTTCTACAGCAAGTGTACTGTGAGCAATGAATTGAGCTAAATTCATGAAGAAATTAATTTTGCTTGCTGTCCAATTATGTGAAGAGTTTCATTGGCACAATGTAAAAGGCCAAGAACATACAATCCTTTTCTCTAGGCTTAGAACAGAGGTGCTCTTATGAAAGCTTTATAAGTATGACAAACTTAACAAGGAGTTGATGAGCCATAAAAAAAAAATACAATTTGGATATGTAGTTCTTCCCAAAAGAAACAAACACAAAATTAGGCTTTACTATGAGAAAGGAGATTTTTGTGTAGGGACTACACAAGAGTATGGGCCTCTCCAGGAGAATCAGGAGAACAGAAAGGAGAAGTAAATGCCATGTTCCATAGCAATGCTATAAATATAGCAATAGTAGTAGTCTACCATATCTGTAGTTCCCTTCTTTGAGACCATGAGAAATGATTTATAAATGGACAAGCAAAGATGTATTTAACTGTGGCTTGTTTTTGTTTTGTTTTTTACAGGGAATACTCACTCAAGGAGCAAGAGTGCTGAAAGAAATAAGCCAGAAAGAGAAACTTTTGACCTCTACACTGCCCTAGGTTTAGTTACCCTCAAATCTGTTTTGGTTTTAGCTCCATAAAAGAATATATTGACCTGCCCTTAAGTTGTCTGGTGTCCTTTTGTTTGTGGCATGAGGACTGAATGGTATTTACCCAGTATAAAGGAATATTTTCTAATGGAGAGCTGGGATCCCAATCCCCAGCTGGCCCTTAGAAAATTTGCTCTCTATTTGATGGCATTAGCATAAGTTATTTCCTAATTATACTTCCAATTACAAAACTACTCTACACAGGCCATATTTTATAAATCGGTTACATTGTACAATAGCCAATATTACATAAAAATCTATGAAGTGGACAAGAGGTAAAGTAGAGGGTAGTGGAACATTTCCACATAGACAGTAATAACTCCAATGAATATATACATCTATATTAGCACTTTGTACTAAGAAACTTTTTAATAAGAAGTAGGAGTTCCATAGAAAGCAGAGTGGATGAACCAGTATACTAACATATGATAATGGTTTGAAAATATAAAGAAATAGATAAAAATGGAAGCAAAAAGTATTCCCTTTTGGAGTATAGGGAATATAGAGCTGATAGCTAAACCAGGAAGTGTGAAAATAGAGAAAGAAAACTATAAACCAATTTCCCTAATGAATATTGAAACAAAATTTTTAAATTAAATCCTAAAAAGAGATTATAGCAATCTATCACATGGATCACACACCATGACCAGATGGGATTTAACCCAGAAATACAGGGCTGATTCAATATTAGGAAAACCATCAGCATAATTGACCATATCCATAACAAAACCAACAACAATCACATGGTTATCTCAAGAAATGCAGAAAAACTTTTGGACAAAATGCAACACTCATTCTTGTTAAAAACACTAGAAATCATAGGAATCAATGAAGTTTTCCTTAAAATTATAATTGTCAAAAACCATCATCAAACATTATCTGTAATGGAGATAAGCTAGAAGCCTTCCCAATAAGGTCAAGAGTTAAACAAGGATGCTCATCATTACCAGTATTATTCAATATAGTGCTAGGAATGCTAGCCATCACAATAAGTGATTAAAAAAAGAAATGGAAAGAATTACAATAGGCAATGAGAAAACAAAACTATCACTCGTTGCAGATGATATGTTTGTATACTTAGAGAATCCTAGAGAATCAGCTAAAAAAAAACTAGTTGAAATAATTAACTTTAGCATGCTTGCAGAATATAACATAAATCCACATAAATCATCAACATTTCTATATATTACCAACAAAGTCCAGCAGCAAGGGATAGAAAGAGAAATTCCATTTGGAATAACTACAAAATATATAAAATACTTGGGAGTCCACTTGCCAAGTCAAACCCAGGAATTCCGTGAATATAGTTACAAAATATTTTTCACATAAATAAAGTTAGATCTCACCAATTGTAGAAATATTAATTGCTCCTGGGTAGCTTGAGCCAATATAATAAAAATGACAATTCTACATAATTTACTT
Organism: Dromiciops gliroides; assembly: GCF_019393635.1. Classification (NCBI taxonomy): domain Eukaryota; kingdom Metazoa; phylum Chordata; class Mammalia; order Microbiotheria; family Microbiotheriidae; genus Dromiciops; species Dromiciops gliroides. The sequence continues at coordinate 210,202,154 of NC_057862.1, forward strand.
CTTCAGTGCCATACAAATTAACCAAAAAAAAGTATTTTATAGAACTGGGGGAAGGAGGGAATTCATTTGAAAGACCAAAAGATCAGGAATATCAAGAGGATGGATGAAAAAAATATAAAGGAAATACCAGATATCAGACTGTATTACAAAAGTAGTAATCATCAAAATAATCTGATGTTGGCTAAGAAATAAAATTATTGATCAGTAGAATATATTAGGTACACACTACACAGTAGTAAATAACCATGATAATCTAATGTTTGGAAAAAACCCACAGATTCAAGCTTTTAGTACAAGAACTCACTAATTGATAAAAATTGCTGGAAAACTGGGAAGCAGTTTGGCCAAAACTAGGAACAGACCAATGTCTCAAACTGTATAGCAAGATAAGGTGAAAATAGGTACATGAATTAAACATAAAGAGTGATATAAGCAAATTGGGGTAGCATGGGATATTTTACCTGTTAGACACAGATAAAAGAAAAATTTATGAACAAACAAGAGATAGCAGTACAAGATGTAAACTGGATAATTTTGATCACCTCAAATTAAAAAGGTTTCAAAGAAAACAAAACTAATGCAGCCATGATTAGAAGGAAAGCAGGAAACTATGAAAATTTTTATGTCAAGTTTCTCTGATGAAGGCCTAATTTCTCATATATGTGAAAAACTGAGTCATATTTATAAGAATATGAATCATTCTCTGATTGACAAATGGCCAAAGGACATGAACAGGCAGTTCTCAAAAGAAGAAATCAAATATATCTATAGTCATATGAGAAAATGCTCTCAATTATTTTTTTTAGTTTTGATTCTAATTCAATGCTAAAAATTAATTTTTGAGAGTCAAATTTCCATGTCTTTAAATAAGTTGAGAATTTGGAGGCAATAGAGAGGGGAATAAATAAACCCCAGTTGGGTTTCTTAGGATTTTTTTTGTTTAATACTTCTAAAAAGAATGCATATATAAATAATTGAGATATGAGAAAAGCATTGGATCAACACCAATGAACCTACAAGAATTGGGATTTGGGGAAGATGAACAAGACATTTTAAAAATTAGAAACTAGATATTTTTTTAAACCATGGACAATTCGAAGCAATAATTTTCTGATAAAATCCCCATCAACACTGGAGTCACGCCATTATTTTTATTATATTAGAGCCCTTCTTCTGGTTCTGATGTTTCTCATATGTAAAACACAGATAGGATTTCCCTTACTGGTCCCTATGGTATCACATCTTCTTCCCTCCTAGCTTCTTAATGAAGTTGACCATCCATCCCAAGTTCTCTTGTAAGATGATTAGAATCATTTCATATACTTTTATCTACCAGCACCTTACTGTTAACCTTACTTCTCAACACACCAGGTTCATCAGCAATAATAAACATTATATCTTGTCTCAGTAGATTAGATCAGGAGTAGCAGGAAAATGCAATAAGATTTTATTTTTAAAAATCTAATCTAGGGGCAGCTAGGTGGTGCGGTAGATAAAACACTGGCCCTGGATTCAGGAGGACCTGACTTCAAATCTGGCCTAAGACACTTAACACTTACTAGCTGTGTGACCCTGGGCAAGTCACTTAACCCTCACTGCCCTGAAAAAAAAAATCTAATCTAATCTAAGGGGGAGCTAGGTGGTGCAGTGGATAAAGTATCAGCCCTGGATTCAGGAGGACCTGAGTTCAAATCCAGCCTCAGACACTTGACACTTACTAGATGTGTGACCCTGGGCAAGTCATTTAACCCTCGTTGCCCCACAAGAAAAGAAAAGAAAAGAAAAGAAAATTCTAATCTAAACCAATCTGGTGTGGTTCCAAAGGTACATGTTTTTCTTCACTTATTGATTAATAACATTTGAACCTTAACCTCAAAAGCAACAACTAGCAAATCTCAATGTTGTAGGCAGGAATACGATGTGACCCACAATAGGAGGGAGGAGGGAGAAAGGAGAAGGGGCAACACATTTTTCACCCCACTTGGTATGGTTTCATTTAACACTGTACCTATTCAAAGTGTAGAATTAAAAAACAGCTTTGGGGGCAGCTAGGTGGCAATGTGGATAGAGCACCAACCCTGAAATCAGGAGTACCTGAGTTCAAATCCAGCCTCAAACACTTAACACTTACTAGCTGTATGACCCTGGGCAAGTCACTTAACCCCAAATGCCTCACCTAAAAAAAGAAAAAGGCAACTTTAAAAAAGGAATATAACTTACTGAAGAGGAGCACCTCCTTCCTAAAGAGCACAAGGAGGGAAATATCTGCTTCCTGAAGCAGATCTGGAAAGTAGAATCCAATTTCTTCCTTCCCCTCCAAAATACCCCCTCCCCAAAATAATATCCACTAACTAATAGATTTTTTTTAATTCCCCACAACAACAACACCCCCAAAACAAACCAAAAAAATCCCAAACAAACAAAATCTAAGAAATCCCTGATCACTTGCTAGGTTGGCACCAGGGAGCAGCTTCAACAATTTTGAGCCTAGAATTAGTTTCTTACAGAGTCATCACAAGAATGTTTTGCATTTTAATCACCCTCCCCAAAAAAAATTAGAGACAGTAAAGAAAAATAAAAGCTAATGATTAGTATCTGACAATATATAATTACTCAAAATTAACTAACATTTGAGTTGGGAAGGAAAATGGGGGTCTCAGTAGTCCATGTCTCACACTAGAAATATAGGGGTGGGTGTAGGGCATTTGTCACTGTTGCAAAAACAAATTTTAATTTATCTTTAGTTTGATTTAAACATTGCTTTTAATATGATGCTGACAGTAGCTTTACAGAGGAGCCTCTGGAGGGTTGTTCATAGCAGCACACACCTGTGACTCTTCTTCAGTTCCAGAAGCTCCAGGGCTGCCAGTATAACCTAATCAAATACATTTTAGACCTTTCTGTGTGAGCACAGAACGCTCCATGTGTTTGGCAGCCTTCAGGTCACAAGTCAGTTTTTCAACAGTTTCTGGAGTGATGGGCTTCTGGTCTTAGTAAGTTTCTCAATAGTAGAAGGGTCATCTCTGAGATCAATTTAGGTCCCACCAAGCAAGAAAGGAACCTTTGGAAAGTGATGAGTAATCTCTGATACACACTTTTCTTTCACATTTTCAAATGAGGATGGGGAGACCATTGAAAAATACATAAGACACATCTCTCTGTGGCTAATGGAGGGGTTGTAATCTATCATAATCTTCCTATCCTGCATTATCAAACAGTCTAAGAGTATATGGCTCTCCACCAAACATAACCAAGATGGCACAGTTTTCAAATATCATTCATACAAATTTACATGGGTATTTGTTGTATATGAAATCAGAAGACACGTCTTGCCAATGGCACCATCACCCACTTAACAGTCTTCATTACTAAAGTTTTTTTCTATCTACTTTCAGTATTTCAAATCCAATGTAATCTTCTCCATCTTTTGCTTCCTACAAATTCCTGGTTCTTTTTAGGTTATTTGGATTGGTTAGGTTTTTCTAGTTAGAGCATTTCTCATTTTATTTCTAGCATAACACTCACCATCTCCCTCCCAATTTCTATTAATTAGAGAATGCCAATTAAAACAGCTCTGAGATACCACCTCACACTTATCAGATTAGCTAATATGACAGAAAAGGAAAATAATAAATGTTGGAGGGGAAGTGAAAAAATAGATACACTATCGCCCTGTTAATGGAGTTGTGAACTGATCCAATAATTCTGGAGAGCAATTTGGAACTAGGTCCAAAGGACTGTTCTTACCCTTTTACCCAGTAATACAGCTACTAGGTCTGTGTCCCAAGCAGATCAAAGGAAAAGGAAAAAGACCTATATGTACAAAAAAATTATAGCAACTCTTTTTTGTTATGGCAAAGAACTAGAAATTGAGGGGATGTCAATAAATTAGGAAATGGCTGAACAAGTTGTGGCATATGATCGTGATGTAATACTATTGTACTATAAGAAATGCTGAGCAGAATGTTCTCAGAAACACCTAAAATGATTTACATGAACTGATGCAAAGTGAAATGAGCAGAACCGGAAGAACATTGTACATAATAAGAGCAATACTGTATGATGCTTAACTATTAACTATTAATAGCTTAGCTGTCCTCAGCACTACAATAATTCAAGACTTTTCCAAGGGAAATGGGCTTTTATAATTCCTCACTCCTTCAGAGAATAAGGGACAACTTGGATCTAAGTGTGTTTGTGTGGAAAATATTTTGGAAATTTCCTTTTGGCCAATTCATTCCTTCCAATCATCCTGGAAGGATTAAATCAGGCTCACTCTCACACTAGCCCTTACTCCAACACTTTGTTCAATGACAGTAAAAAATATTTATTGAACTTATTCTGTGAACAAGGCACTATGCTTACTATCCAGGGTAAAGATGATTGAGATATAGTCTTGACCTGAAGGAATTTATAATCTAGTTTGAGACATAAGACAGGAATATAAATATAATGCAAAATAGAATAATATGAGGCATGGAATCACAAAGTGCTATTCAAAGGCAGCTAAGTGACACAAGGGATAGAGGGCAGAATTTGAAGAAGGCTTAAGTTCAAATCCTTCTTCAAGCAAGCCCTAGCTGTGTGACCCTGGGCAAGTCACTTAACCTCTCCATCCCAAAGCTTCCTCAGCCATAACATAGGAGTAATAATCACACCTACCTTGCAAGGCTATTGTGAAGATTAAATGAGCTAACATAATGTACAGCATCTTATAGACTTTAAAGCACTACATAACTGTAACTTCTATTATGAGAGCTTTTTGGAGGGAGAGATTACTTGATGACTAATTACTCACTTAACTCCTTTGATAGGATACAAAAGACCATCATTCCACAATGAAGTCCTAAAATATAAAGCCCACTTGAAAAATATTTACTAAAACTCACCCACATCCAAGTTCATCCAGTGAATGAACAGGTACATATGACTAATGTGAGAATTTATCTAGTTTTGTGAGGAAGGAGGGATTTGTGAGGGAAGAAAAATTATGTCAACACCATAAATTAAGAGGGGTGTAAGCTGAAAGGGAGGGTAATTGGAGTCACTGAAGTTACTGTAAAGTTTTCAGTTTTCCCAAGACTTAGCTGTGTACTCTAAGCCATCTGTGAAAAATAAACTATATATAAAGGTGTTTTTATATTACAAAGCTTTGGGTCTGTGTGTGTACCTAAGCAGGACTCTTGTCATTGAGCCACAGAGCACAAACCAGGACTATTTCATATGATTAGAAGAATTTTCTTTAAACATGCCCAACTTTATAATAATGGAGGTACATTTCCTGATCATTCTTTGAAGCAACCACTGTACAATTCTGTTTTCCAAATAGCTGCATTCATTTCACTAGCTGCACCTGATGGTTCAGAACTTCTTACACTCTGAGAATAGTTCCCAGTTTTGGCAGGAAATTGACAGGGAGCTCTAAACTTATACTATGGCATAAGCATGGTCTTTCTAGTTGCATGTTACCTAAACATGTAACTCAGAATTAATTGCTTTTTCCTGAGTTTCTAGCTCCATCTGTTGTCTAGAACAACCTGTATTCTCGGTGGCTATTGGTGTCCCTGTATTCCACACACATGTCTTGCTCTGATTTTGCATCCCTCGACCTTCAAACCCACTAGAATTATAAGTTTCTTTAAATACAGTATTGTTTCTATTTTAAAATTGTTGTCTCTCTATCCCCAATGACTATCTTCTTGCCCATAGAAGCTACAATTATCTGTACTACTGGTCAATTTCTCTACTTTCAAAGTTGAGAGTTCATTATAATATTATATGAATAAAAATCTTCAAAGAATAACCATAGAAGATTTCCCATAAAGAGGAAAGAGTTATTGGTCAAAATTCAGTTTTTTGTAAAACCATTCCTCAAACAAACAAAAAGGGCAGCTAGTTGGTACAGTGGATAGAGCAATGGGCATGGAATCAAGAAGACCTAAGCTCAAGTTCAGCCTCAGAAACTTACTAGCTATGTGACCATGAGCAAATCATTTACCCCTATTTGCCTCAGTTTCCTTATCTGTAAAATGAACTGAAGAAGGAAATGACAAACACTACAATATCTTTGCCAAGAAAACTCAAAATGGGGTCATGAAGAGTCAGACATGACAAATAACCAGATAAAACAAAAGACCTACACTGATATAAGAGATTAAGAACAAAACTACAGTAAGAAAATCCCCATAAAATTTAGAGCTGTATGAAACAAACCAAAAAAGGACCATTCTAAAAGCCCTAAATCACCACTGATCCCACTTTAAGTCTATACCATAGGGGAAAAAATTAATCTATACTCATTAAAGGCCATGATTGCTTGTGTAGCACATATGCAGGAGCTAATATCCCAACTTCCATTTGCACTATCAAGCTGGATCTCCAAAAGGCAACTATTATATCCCTTTAGGTCTCTAGTATTAAGCCTGAGTGGTAGAGATTGAGGGAAGGGAGGGAAGGGTCTAATGCTATAGCTCAAAAACCCCCATTGATATACTTTCCCATTGATTTTCAGTTGATATCAACTAGACTTCTGGAGTTTTTAGAAAGGGATATCTACTAAAGTAGTATATTTTAAAAGATAGTTGGTATAAAACAACTGTGACACACTGTTCTACAAGTACATATAGTTTTCAGGAAGAAAGTAGGCTCAAGCTTGGGAGAAATGGGCCAAATGGGTAACCACAGCTATTGATTTTTCTCCTCAAAGAGGCAAACCAAAGCTCCTGAATGTCCTTTTGTTGGCTTACTTGAGATGTTTCTCTTATATATAGTAGAACTTTTCCATTGAGCTCAACCTTAAGTACACTTATCCTCATCAACTTTGGTCTGTAGTCAGCTCTAGATACAGACACTGCTGCCAGATACTTCTGTCCTGGATGTTCTGTTAAGATGCTAGTGGAAAAGTCCAAATCATTTCTGGATGCTTCAAAGCTCACAAAGTCCTCCTTTGGCTAAGGGGATAAGGAGAAGAGACTAGAACATAGATGAGGCAAAGACTCTTCTCAGTTTATCAGCTAGAAGGCTTCCACCTGGTTCACCACTCAAATCTCCCAGGTTCTGAGCCACTCTGCTATTTTAGAGAAGATCCATAGGGCAACATGATCAAGTCTGAGCAGACCTGCAATCCTTCTGAATGAAATGCCTTTTGATTGATGTCTAGCATTGTATCACAACTAGTTCACAGTCTCTAGTTGATTGAATATAATGTGTTTTTATTATAAAAATCAGAAGGGGTGGTGTAATTATGACCCCTGCTTTTATGCCTGGTTCCATACCACTTAACCAGTATTGTGATTTTTTCGTAATCAAGAATGGAGCACCTCAGTGCCTCCTCTATCCAGTACTTTCAAGAAAAAAGAGATGAGAAACTAATATGAGTAAAGCTTCCTGACTACTCTATATCAAGCTGAAGACAGAAAGTTCTGTGTAGTTGGTAGATGCCCTCTACTTCTACTCTTGTGCTTTGTATAGAAGAATCAGCATGCAGTTGCTGAAAAATTTCAACATCAAGACAAGTTCAGAATAAATAACAAGGGGAAGCCCATCTCTAGCAGCCTGTCACTAAGAAACTAAAGACACAAATAAATAAAAACAAACATTTACTGCAAATGAAAAATAATAAAAATTTTTAAAATTTAGTGGGATTTTTATAGCACAGGAATAAAACTCTAAAAGAGAACCATTTCAGAAATAATTATAGGTAGAAATCCAAAAAGAGCAGATTAATCCACATATCCCCCCACAAAAAAATCTATTCTCTGCCCCTGCTAACCTAGGTTCTGACCCTAGGTAAGCTTTCATATTCTCTGTCTTATTCTTACCTTACAGTATAATACCCTTGATGTCAGAGACTGTTCCTTTGTATTTAATATCTTTAGTGAGGGATGTTAAAATGTTATACTGTTTGCATTCCTACATGGGAATATAATACATCTGATTCATAAGAACTTTCTCAGTATTAGGACAGCTGAAAGGAATAAATTTGGACAGAGGGCGCAGGTGGGGATTATGAAGGGATGATATCTGTAAAGCATTTATTGTTTGTTTATCAGGTTGTTTTGTGGGACAATCAGGATTGAGAGACATATTAAGAGTCAGGGTCACACAGCTGGGGAGTGTCTTATGTCTGAGGCCAGATTTGGGCTCAGGTCCTCCCGGCTCCAGGACAGGTGCTTTGTCCAATGTGTCACCAAGCTGCCCCATAATGACACTTTTAAAATAAAATTAAGGGGTGAGAGGAATACACTGAGAGAAAGGGAAAGGGAGAGGTGGAATGAGGCAAAGTATCTCACATAAAAGAAGAAAAAGCTTATAGATTGAATGGGAGGAGCAAGGGAGGAAATGAGCTTCACATCAGAATTGACTCAAGAGGGAATAACATAAACACTCAAGTTGGTCTAATAATGTATCTTGCCCTGCAGGGAAGTGGGAGGGGAAGGGAATAAGGGGGAAGGGGTGAAGGAAGGAAGGGCAGGTAGTAGGAGAGGCAGGCAGAAGCAAAACACTTTTGAGGAGGGTGTGAGAAATAGAGATGAAAACCACACCTACCTGGAGGCTTTTTCTCTCAAAGGGCTCTGTACTCTGACATCAGGAAGACCACCCTTAAATCCAGTGAACCAATAGATTTGAATGATGCTAGCCAGTTAGCCTTAAGCAGTGTGTAAGGGCCATTTCTCATGCTTCCCTCAGAGAGCTTACGCTCACTGATTGCTCTTGGCCTGGGAACGTGGAAGGGGAACCACCCGGCCCAGTTCTGTCTCTCTCCTCTCTCCTAGCTAGGCTTTCCTATCTTTCAGAACCATGTGGGCTCTTTTTATTAATATTTAATATGCTTTAATAAATGCTTAATGCCTCAAAACTGGTACAGTAGCCTCTAATTTATAAGTAGCAGTATATTAGGAACCCCAGCTAATTTTCCCCAAACTTGGGACAGAAATAAGACAACCAATAGTTTAATATGCTACAGTTTTGGCTACCACAAAGGGCATGATGAACCCCAAAATCTTCTGATCTTCTCTTCAAAAAAGCTGGGTAAGAAATTCTGTTTGTATGTTTCTCCTATTTTCATTGATTTTATGTGCCTGTCTCTCTAAATCACCAAAGGCCTGTTTGTGCCACTTTTCGTGCAAGTTTATTTTTCTTTCCCCAGCCACCTATTCTTAAGAGGAAAAGTTTTGGGTTCTTTTTTTGTTTCACTCAATTATAGACTGTAACTTCATAAGATCATGTTAATGCTTTGTTTTGTGGATTTTCCACAAAAGAGAGAACAGCCATTGGAAAGGACTGAGGTTGGGTTCTCTTGGTTTAATTGCCTGGCTTTGACACCCCCCCTCCTATATGCCTGATGCCATGGACATCTCAATTCCATGTATCTGATTAAGCCTGATTCAGTTTCCCACTTCACATATTTCACTTGCTGTCTGCATAGCCATGAGGTCTGGCAAAGTTCATTTCCTTTACTTCTCTATTCTTTTATGGTAACCACATAATTATCTCAGGTGTCATGACAAACACGATGTTGAATTTGGCCTTGACATCTGTTACCAGTTATATTAGATTCTTTACTTTCTCATAATGGCATGAGGATAATTAGGCACATTATGGCAAAAAGTGATGAAACCAGGATATAAATCCTTTTCTTAATTAATAGCATAATTGTCATAGCCCTGTATTAAAGAAAGGTATAATCAGCATAACTTATGGACTCTTTTGCAAATAACTTAAGGGGATATCCACTTTTGTTAAGAAGTAATGATAACTGAAATTAAGCTGGCAACTTTTATATTGCACCTTCTCAATTTATTCTGCACAGGGGGGATTATAGTTTGATTTGGTTATTGGCAAAGCTATTTAAAGTTGTGTTAAGATCAATTTTGTAGGAAACCTTCCAGCAGCATGGAGAATCAGGCAATCCCCAGTGTTCCCTGGGTACCTGATTCCAAATTCCATACACATCTGAGAGACTTCTCTATAACCATACCCCAAATTTTCCAGCTGAGACATTCTAGCAGATCATCAGCATCTGAAACACCTGAGATACTTCTCTACAACCACACCTGAGACCATGCCCAGAATCCAGAGCCATAGTTAGCAATAGTAACTAGGGAAAAAATTTGAAGCAGAGGCAAAAGCAATGAAAGATGAGCATGATGATGATGGTGGTACTTACTTTGCTGGGCTATTGTGAAGAAAATTCTTTGTCAGGTATAAGGTACTATATAAATGTTAGCTATTATTGTTGTTTCAGTAATCAACCTCATGGGTGTTTTGTAATGAAATCTCCCTTTAAAGTACTATATACCAACAGAATAAAAAATAAAAAGTACTATATAAATGTAGTTTACTATTAAAAAAAAAAGATGAGCAGAATGCTATCAGACAAACCTGGAAAGACTTACATGAACTGTTGCAAAGTGAAATGTACCATACACAAAATAATAGCAATATTGTAAGATGATCTGCTGTGAATGACTTTGTTATTTTCAGCAATGCAATGATCCAAGACAAACCTGAAGGACTTATGAAAAATTCAGTCCACCTACAAAGAAATAACCAATGGTACCTGAATATGAATGGAAGTATATTTTGTTGTTGTTGCTGTTAGTTCCTTTTTCTAAAAATTTTTTGTTTATGTTTTGCATGACTGCACATGTATAACTTATATTGAATTGCTTATTTTCTTAAGGAGGAATGGGGAGGAAGGATGAGAATTTGGAACACAAAGTTTTAAAAATCAATGTTACAATTTGTTTTTACATGTAAGGTGGGGGAAAATTCTAAAGAAATAAAGAAAAACAAAACAAAACAAAAAAAGTCAACAGCTTGGTAGAGGAGACACACCCAAAATATACTGAAGAAAATAACACCTTAAAAAAAGACTGGGCCAAATGATAAAAGAGGTACAGAAACTCTCTGAAGAAAATAATTCATTAACAATTAGGATTGAGCAAATGGAAGCTAATAACTTTATGAGAAATCAAGAAACAATAAAGAAAACCCAAAAGAATGAAATACTAGAAGGCAATGTGAAATATCTCATTAGAAAAACAACTGACCTGTAAAATAGATCCAGGAGACATAATTTGAAAATTATTGGACTACCTGAAAGCCATGATCAAAAAAAGAGCCTAGACATCATCTTCTAAGAAATTGTCAGGGAAAATAGCCCTGATTTTCTAGAACCAGAAGGTAAAATATAAATTGAAAGAATTCACAGATCACCCCTTAAAAAAAGATCCCAAAGTGAAAACTCCCAGGAATATTATAGCCAAATTCTAGAGCTCCAAGTTCAAGGAGGAAATATTGCAAGCAGTCAGAAAGAAAGTATTGTGGAGCTATAGTCAGGATAACACAAGATTTAACAGCTTCTACATCAAAGGATTGGAGGACTTGGATTATGATATTCCAGAGGGCAAAGGAACTGGGATTACAACCAAGAATCACCTACCCTGCAAAACTGAGTATAATCCTTCAGGGGGAAAAATGGGAATTCAATGAAAGACAGGACTTTCAGGCATTCTTGAGGAAAATACCTGAGCTGAATAGAAATTTTAACTCTCAAATACAAGACTCTAGAGAAGCATAAAAAGATAAACAGGAAAAAGAAATCATAAGGGATATTAAAAGGTTAAATTGTTCACATTCCTACATGGGAAAATGATACTTGTAACTCATAAGAAGTTTCTCATTATTAGGGAAAATGAATATTTAGATAGAAGGCACAAGTGTGTGCTGAATAGGAAGGGATGATATCTTTAAAAAAAAATTAAGGGGTGAGAGGAATGCACTGGGAGAAAGGGAAAGGGAGAGGTGGTATGGGGTAAACTATCTCACATAAAAAAGCAAGAAAAAGTTTATACAATGGAGGGGAGATGTTGAGGAATGAGTGAACCTTATTCTCACCAGAATTGGCACAAAGTGGGAATAACATACACAATCAATTGGGTACAGTAATCTATTTTACCCTGAAGGAAAGTAGGAAGGGGGGTAATAGAAGGGATGGAAGATTGGGGGAGGACACAGAAGAAAAACACTTTGGAGGACAGACAGGGTGAAAGAAGACAGAGAATAGAATAAATGTTGTTGACAGGGAATAGGATGTAGGGAAATACAGGTAGCAAGAGTAACTGTGAAAAAAATTGAAATAAGTTTGTCTGATAAAGACTTTATTTCTCAAACATATAGAGAACTGAGTCAAATTTATTATAAATAAGAGCCATTCCCCAACTGATAAATGACAAAATATATGATCAGTTTTCAGGTGAAATAACCAAAGTTATCTATATTCATGTGAAAAATAATGCTCTAAGTTGTTTTTTTTGTGGGGCAATGAGACTTAAGTGACTTGCCCAGTGTCACACAGCTAGTACATGTTGAATGTTTGAGGCCATATTTGAACTCAGGTCCTCCTGATTTCAGGGCCAGTGTATTATACACTGTGCCACAAAGCTGTCCCTCTAAGTCACTCTTGATTAAAAAGTTGCGAGTCAAAACAATTCTGTGGTACTACCTCATACCTATTGGATTGGATAATAGGACAGCAGAGGAAAATAATGGAGTTATAAACTGGTTCAAACATTATGTAGAGCAATTTGGAATTATGGCCAAAGAGCTATGAAACCATGCATACTCTTTAATCTAGTAATACCACTACTACATCAGTATCCAAAAAGAGATTAAAAAACAAAAAGTTAAAGGACCTATATGTACAAAAATATTTCTGGCAGTTCTTTTCTGGTGCAAAGAATTCAAAATTGAGGCAATGCCCATCAATTGGGGAATGGTTGAAAAAAATGCAGGATGTGATTGTGATGGAACATTATTATGTTATAAGAAATGATGAGTAAGATGCTCCCAAGAAAAACCAGGAGCTGATGCAAAGTGAAATGTACTATATACAAAGTAAAAGCAATATTGTAAGAGGATCAGCTGTGAATGTCTTTGCTACTCAGCAATACAGTGATCCATTACAGCTCTGAAAGACTAACGTTAAAAAGATACTATCCATCCTCAGAGAAAGAACTGATGATGTGTCAATACAAATTGAAAAATAATTTTTTTAGGTTTTTTTAGGGAGATTGGTCTGTAATTTTCCTCCTCTGTTTTGGCTCTGCCTGGGTTAGGTATCAACACCATATTTGTGTCATAAAAGGGATGTGGTAGAAATCCTTCACCTATTTTTCCAAATATTTTGTACAGTATTGGAATTAATTGTTCTTTAAATGTTTGATAGAATTCACTTATAAGCCCATCTGGTCCTGAATGTTTTTTCTTAGGGAGTTCATTAATGGCTCATTCAATTTCTTTTTCTAAAATGGACCTATTTAAGGATTTTATTTCCTCTTCAGGTAACCTGAGCAATTTGTATTTTTGTAAATATTCAGGCATTTAATTTAGATTGTCAAATTTATTGGCATAGAGTTAGGCTTAATAGTTCCTAATTATTGCTTTAATTTTCACTTTGTTGGTGGTGAAATCACCCTTTCATGTTTGATACTGGTAATTTGGTTTTCTTCTTTATTTTTTTAATCAAATTAACCAGTGGTTTATCTATTTTATTGGTTTTTTCATAAAACCAGCTCTTAGTTTTATTGATAAATTCTATAGTTTTCTTGCTTTCAATTTTATTAATTTCTCCTTTGATTTTCAGGATTTTTACTTTAGTATTTATTTGGGGATTTTTAATTTGTTCTTTTTCTAGCCTTTTTAGTTGCATGCCCAGTTCATTGATCTCCTCTTTTTCTTTTTTATCCATGTAAGTATTTAGAGATATAAAATTTCCCCTAAGCACTGCTTTGGCTACATCCCATAAGTTTTAATATGTTGTCTCATTATTGTCATTCTCTTGGATGAAGTTATCGATTGTTTCTATGATTTGTTGTTTGACCCACTCATTCTTTAGGATGAGATTGTTTAGTTTCCAATTCATTTTCATTCTACTTTTCCCTGGCTCTTTATTACATGTAATTTTTATTGCATCATGATCTGAGAAGAATACATTTACTATTTCTGCTTTTCTACATTTCACTATGAGGTTTTTGTGCCCTAATACATGATCAGTTTTTAGTATGTGCCATGTACTGCTGAGTAAAAGGTATATTCCTTTCTATCCCCATTCAGTTTTCTCCAGATATCTATCATATCTAACTTTTCTGATATTCTATTCACCTCTTTCACTTCTTTCTTATTTATTTTGTGGTCAGATTTATCTAATTCAGATCCCCCACTAGTATAGTTTAGCTGTCTATTTCCTCTTGTAACTCATTTAACTTCTCCCCTAAGAATTTGGATGCTATACCACTTGGTGCATACATATTTAGTAGTGATATTACTTCATTATCTATGGTGTCTTTTAGCAAGATGTTGTTTCCTTCCTTAACTCTTTTAATTAGATCTATTTTTGCTTTTGCTTTGTCTGAGATAAGAATTACTACCCCTGCTTTTTTATGTCAGCTGAAGCATACTATATTTTGCCCCAACCTTTTACCTTTACTCTGTGTATCTCTCTGCTTCAAATGTGTTTCTTGTAAACAACATATTGTAGGATTCTGATTTTTAATCCACTCTGCTATTTGCTTCAGTTTTATGGGAGAGTTCATCCCATTCACATTCACAGTTAAGATTATTAACTGCTTATTTCCTTCCATCCTCTTTTCCCCTTTGTTTGCATTCTTTTATCCCTTCTTTCATCCTATTCCTCTTGACCAGTGTTTTGCTTCTGAAGACCATTGCCTCCCTCAATCTGCCCTCCCTTTTATTAGCTGCCCTTCTTTTTCTTGCCCCTTTCCTCCCTCACCACTGCTTCTGCCCTCCCTTCTATCAATACCACCCTTTCCCCTTCCCCTTTTGTTTCCTTCAAAAGTAAGCTAAATTCCTTTATGCCAATGGGAGTGTATTTTATTCCCTCCCTGAACCAAATCTGATGAGAGTAAGGTTGCAACAATGCTCAAACCTCCCTTCTTTCCCTCTATTGTAATGGGTTCTTTTTGTGCCTCTTTATATGATGTAATTAACTCCATTCCACCTCCCCCTTCCTTTACTCCCCTTAGTCTTCTTTTATTCTGCCCCTTAGGTTTCTTTATATCATCACATCAAAGTCAGTTTAATAACAATACCTTAACAGAGACACAGATCCCAAGAGTTAAAAGTATTATCCTCCCTCATAGGGATGCAAGCAGTTTAACATCATTGAACAACCTTTCACACCCCTTGTTTACCTCTTTATACTTCTCTTGAATCTTGTATTTGGAGATCAAATTTTTTGTTCAGTTCTGGTGTTTTTCTCAGGAAGCCTTGGAAGTCCCCTGTTTCTTTGAAAGGCCATCTTTTCCCCTGAAAGAGAATGCTCAGTTTTTCTGGGTAGTTGATTATGGGTTGTAATCCAAGCTCCTTTGCCTTCCCAAATATCATATTCCAAGCCCTGTGATCCTTTAATGTTGAAGCTTCCAGGTCCTGTGAAATCCTAACTGTGGCTCCATGATATTTAAATAATGTCTTTCTGGCTGCTTGGAGTATTTTATCTTTCACCTGATAATTCTGGAATTTGGCTATAATATTCCTTGAAGTTTTCCTTTTGGGGTCTCTTTCAGGAGGTGATTGGTGGATTCTTTCAATAATGATTTTATCCTCTGATTCTACAATTTCAGGGTAGTTCTCCTTGATAATTTCCTGGAATATGGTGTCTAGACTCTTTTCTTGATCATGGCTTTCAGGTATTCCAATAATTCTCAGATTATCTCTCCTGGATCTATTTTCCAGGTCAGTTGTTTTTCCAGTGAGGTATTTCACATTTTCTTCTATTTTTCACTCTTTTGATTCTGCATGATGGATCGTTGGTGTCTCAAGGAGACATTAGCTTCCATCTGCCAAATTTTAATTTTTAAGGCATTATTTTCCGCATTAAGCTTATGCACCTCTTTTTCCATTTGGCCAATTGCATTTTTTAAGGAATTGTTTTCTCAGTCAATTTTTGTGCTTCTTTTTACAGTATAACTCATTTCTCTCATTTCTTTTTCCATTTTTTCTTCTACCTCTCTCATTTTTTTTGGTGAGGCAATTGAGGTTAAGTGACTTGCCCAGGGTCACTTGTCAAGTGTCTGAGGTCACATTTGAACTCAGTTCCTCCTGAATCCAGGGCTGGTGCTCTATCCACTATGCCACTTAGCTACCCCTCATTTATTTTTTAAAAGCCTTTTTGAGCTCTTCAAAGAAGGCTTTTTGGTCTTGAGACAAGATCATCTTCCCACTTGAATCTTCACTTGTAGGCATTTTGACAAACTCATCTGAGTTTGAGTTTTGGTCTTCCCTTTCACCATAGAAACTGTCAATGGTAAAGGTCCTTTTTTGTTTCTTGCTCATATTGTAGCCTTTTTTTTAACTTTTAAATTTGAAGTCTGCTCCTGGGGCACAGGGTTCAATGTTACAAGCTTCTTACTGCTCTCAGCTGCACCACTCTCAGCTGCCCTGCTCTCAGCTGTGTCAAGTTGCAGCAGTGTGGAGCTGCCCACTGAGTTGAGCTGAGCTGAGCTACCAGCTGAGCCAAGTAGTGCTGAGCCACCTTCCCCTTTCACCCAGGTGAGGCAGACCTTTCCTGAAGTCTTCTAAATTAGCTCAAGTAGGAGGATTGTGTCTCTCTTTTTGTAGGTTCTGTAGTTCCAGAATCTGTTTAGAGGCTTGATTTAATGTTGTTTTTGAGGGAAATATGGGAAAGCTCAAGCAACTTCCTAGCTTCTCTCCACCATCTTGGCTCCACCCCCAGAACTTTGATAATCCCCTTTTCTTCTACTTTATTTTTCTTAAGGTTTTTTGTCTGTTTTTTCACAACCTGACTAATATGGAAATGTTTTCTATGACTATACATGTATAACTTATATTGAATAGTTTGCCTTCATAAGGGGGGGGGGGAGGTGAAGGAAAGAAGAGAATTTGGAGCACAAAGTCTTAAAAATGGACATTAAAATTGTTTTTACATGTAATTAGGGAAAAATACATTTCAAATAAATAAGGGAAAAAACCTTATGGAAAGAGGACAACTTACATATCATTCTCATCATGTCAGCTGTTGAATCTTTCCTAAAGAAACTTTTGTGAGTCTACAAAAGATGAGCTCACATCTCAATTGTCTTGTTGAAGTCTAAAAAGCAATCATTTTGTCCATCTGTGCAATGGTTTACAGAACATTAATTATAAAAGAATAATGGAAAGCTAGTGACCTGTCCTTTGACTATTTCTATCTAAACCCAAATAGAGAAAAGAATGAGAT
Organism: Dromiciops gliroides; assembly: GCF_019393635.1. Classification (NCBI taxonomy): domain Eukaryota; kingdom Metazoa; phylum Chordata; class Mammalia; order Microbiotheria; family Microbiotheriidae; genus Dromiciops; species Dromiciops gliroides. Next base: position 210,219,414 of record NC_057862.1, read on the forward strand.
CCCAGTGATAACGATGATGATGACAGTGATGATAATGGAGGAGGAGGAATATGGTAGTTAATTGGGAATTGAGATAGGAAGGATGTATCAGAGGAAGAAACCAGCATCAAAATAGTATAAGCAAAGTTAACACATTGACTTAAAAGAGGAAGTCACCTCATGACCCCACAGGTTCATATTGGCAATTGATCTCCAGCATCTGCTATATTTGTAGGGTCATTAATCTTATTCAGTTCAGCAGAAAATATACAATGTATAAATGAGTACTGATATGTCTCACAAACAACTGTTGTGGAGAAGAACTTTGGCACCACAACGTTTATTATATTCCCCATCTCTCTGCACAAAGTGACAAAAGAATCTATATACATACATACATATATATACACACATAATCACATATACATATACACATATATATACATATATATTTATATTTATACACATTTCTGTGTGAGCATATGTATGTATGTATATACATATATATGTATGCATATAGCCACTAACAAATTAGTTATTTAAAAGTAAATATCTTTGATCACCTCTAACCAATAGGACTCTGGTCAGAAGCACCTCCACATTGGCTCCATCAGACTATACATTCATCAATCATTTTTCTACTAATTTATCAGGTTGACTTTAAATTACTGTAATCTTCCAAGTTCTATGGTGATAGAAGCCTGCCTACCAACCTCAGTGGAAGAAATCATTCTCTGAGGTATAACAATAGGGCAAACCCAAAGCTCTCCAAACAGCAGTAGTTTGCCAACTCTTATTTCATTTTGTTGTAGACTTGATCTCAGTGGGATTCATCAATTTTTGCCATGAGATCTCTGGGTCTACACCATTCTCTCCACCCTAAGACCTATTAGTTGCCCACCCCCTAAGAGCATCACCTGTTTCCCCTTGTGCTGTTACTAAATCCATGTTTAAATCTGCTTTCTGGTTACATAGGCAGTTCTTTCTCTAGTTGCTTCATATAATTTACTTTCACTTTCATTACATTGATGGGCAAATATTTTAGGACCATTGACCATAGTACAAGAATGCTTGCTTTAGTTCTATCATTATCTGCTACATTAACTTATTTTAATAGCATTTGAAATGATTCATTCAGGTCAATGGACTCCTCTCCCCACATCCCATTTGAATAGCATCCCTGATGAATGCAGCCAGAAGCATAGCATCTCAGTCTCCCAGACTGCCCAAACTGTTCATTTGGTTATTTCATTCCATGGGGTTCTACATCACCCTTCAACCAAAAGTAAACACAATTGAATCTACCAAAATAATGCCAAATGTTCTGGTCCAGGCATGGCTCAAGCAGGTCTGGTGGTTTGGTCTTGGGATTAGAATGGAATGATATATTTGTAAACTGTCTAACATTAACAAAAAAGAAAGTTTACTAAATATTAATTAACATGTAATGGAAATTTAGCAAAAATACAAAAGTGGTGAAGGTAAGCATCATTCCCATAGTCTCCATACAGAAACTTATTTTGTCAGAGAGTGTGTTGATAAATAGGATAGTAGGACATCTGTTAAGTCTGAGGAGGTATTGGCTCTTTATGGCATAAGGTTATTAATTCCCTAGGCAATATGAAAGTTACATCAATAGCCTGAGCCCTAGTCCCACAAACTAATTAAATCCCAGAGATGACTTCCTGCTTTATAAAGAAAAACTAGAGTAACTCATATGGCAGGAACCCTAGCAGATGCTACTCCTCCTAACACGAGGCATATCTACTGATGTTATTGCTTCAGGGAAGCTGCTGAAATCACAATGGTCACAGCCACCATTAATACATGAATACAATTCTCTGAGAATCAGTGCAATTAGTGAATAACCAGAATATTGATTCCATGGTTCTGGATAAGGTGGAATAGCAATTCTAGGGCTGAAGATTGTTTTTTCTTGCTAGTTTGTAGAGTTATCTAGGGTTCTGATTCCTCAGGTCACAAGCAAAAATATAATAGAGTATGGCTAGATTTGAAGTCATTACAAGATGGTTCAAGTTCTCCCTGCGACACTTACTACCTAAGTAAACTTGGACAAGACACTAAACCTCTCCATGTTTTAGTTTCCTCATCTATAAAATGAGGAATATGGAAGAGATAAACTCTAAGTCTAATGTATATCCATTTTAATTCTCATCCAGGGGGCAATACTGAGTTAGGAATGGCATCCTTTTTTTGGTTATACATTTGTAATCATGTTAAACATATTTCCACATTAGTCAAGTTGTAAAAGAAGAATCAGAACAAAGAGAGAAAACTACAAGAAAGAAAAGGGGGGGCGGGTAAAGTGAAAATAGTATGCTTTGATCTGCATTCAGACTCCATAGTTCTTTCTCTGGATGTGTATAGCATTTTCCATCATGAGTCTTTTGGAGTTGTCTTGGATCATTGTGTTGCTGAGAATAGATAAGTCTATCATAGTTGATCAATTAAACAATGTTTTTGATACTGTGTACGATGTTCTCCTGTTTCTGCTCACCTCACTCAGCATCAGTTCATATAAGAGGAAAGACATATTTAAAGATTATGTTTTTGCCCCATTTCAGAAACCCAGAATTAAAGAATATCAGACCTGGAAAGAATCTAGGTGGCCTTCAGTCCAATCTGTGCCTAACCAATAATCCCTTATGACTACATACCCAAACAAATCGTCATACAGGTTTCATTTCAAAACCCCCAGGACAGACAACCACTACTTTCTGAGAATGCCAATTCTGCTTTTATCCAGCTCTAATTGCCATACTTGAAGCTTATGTCTACCTCTCTACACTCTGAGACTAAGTAGAATTACATCTGATTCTTATTCCACCTAACAGACTTACAGATACACAAAGGCAGATATTATGTCTGTACAAGTGTCCTGTTCACTGTAATAATTACGTAATTCTTTCAACCAGTCCTCATATCATAATCTCAATGTCTTTCATCATCCTGGTTGCTTTCCTCTCTTTCTTTTCCTCTAGTTTGCCAATGTTCTCTCTAAAATGTAGCAACCAGAATTAAGGTTAATGTTCCAGACCAGATTTAACTAGAGTATAATACAATGAAACAATCACTTTCCTAATTCAGAATACTGGGTTTGTTTTCAAAACTTAAGATTCCTAAGGACTAGAGCCATAATGGTGGAGTAAAGGTAGGGATTCCCTGAGATCTTTCAAATTCACCTCCAAACAATGTTAAAATAAAGCCTCAAAATAAATTCTGGAGTGGCAGAACCAACAAAGGAATGAGGTAAAGCAATTTTTTCCAGCCCAAGAAAACTTGGAAGTTCAGCATGAAAGGTCTCTTTCACTGGGATGAGAGTAGAACCTAGTCCAGTAAAGGTTGCATTGGCAGGCCTTGGGGAAGGAGCAACTAAATCAACAAAGCAGCTATCAGAGCTCACAGCCCTCAAACAGTAAAGGAGTCAGAGAACTAGTCAGAAAGAGAAAACAGAGGATCTTTTGCTGGCACAGGGAGCAGAACTCTGTTGCATTGCCTATATTCAGTTCTGGGTCAGAGTCCCAGGACAAAAAAAAGGGGTACTAGCAGGATCAAGTATCCTGTCCAAGGTTTCTGGTTAGAAAAGATTACTTGTAGTCACTCACAGACTAGAATACAGACCCAGAGAGCAGTGAGAGCATGAGAGCTTCTAGACAGAGCCCAGAGCTAGCTCGGGGGGGGGGGGGGAACAATATAAAAAACCTGAAACTTGGTACAATGTCCCTGTCATCCTTGGGGCAGAGTCCAACTTTAACATAAAATTAAAAGTCAAGAAATGAGCTAGGAAAATAAGCAAATGACAAAAATAAGAACCTGATTATAGAAAGTTACTATGGTGAGAGGGAATATCAAAACACAAATTCAGAAGAAAACAATGAAAACAAAATATCTACATCCAAAGACTTAAAGAAAATTGTGGATTGTTTTCTGGACCTGGAAGAACTAAAAATGGATGTTAAAAATCAAATAAGAGAAGGAAAAGGAAAAATTGGGGAAAGAAATGAGAGTGGTTCAAGAAAATCATGAAGAAAAGGTTCACAGCTTGGTATAGGAGTAGCCAAAATATTGAAAATAGCATGCTAAAAACTGATATTAAGTCAAATGGTAAAAGAAGCACAAAAATCCACTGAAGAGAACCCCTTATAAAGCATAATTGACCATGCAGAAAAAGATATACAAAAATTACCTGAAGAAAAGAACTCCTTAAAAAGTAGAATTGGCCACATGGAAAAGGGGGTACAAAAATTCATTGAAAAAAGTTCCTTAAAAATTAGAATTTGTGAAGTGGAAGTTAATGAATCCATGAGACATCAAGAAACAATAAGAAAAAGTCAAAGGAATACAACAATAGAAGAAAATATGGACTATCTCATTGAAAAAACAAAATAGATTGAGGAGAGATAATTTTACAACTATTGAACTGATGGAAACACATGATAAAAAAAATAACCTAGACATCATCTTTCAAGAAATTAAGAAGAAAAACTGCCCTTATACTCTAGAACCAGAGAGTAAAATAGACATTGAAAGAACCCACCAATAACCTCCTGAAAGAGATCCCAAAATGAAAACTTCCAGGAATGTTATAGCCAAATTCCATAACTTGCAGGTCAAGATGAAAATACTACAAACAACCATAAAGAAACAATTTAAATATTGTGGAGTCACAGTCAGGATAACACAGGATTTAACAGCTTCAACTGAATTGAAGGGCTTGGGATGTGATATTCCAGAGGACAAAGGAGCTAGGATTACAACCAAGAATCACATACTCAGCAAAACTGAGTATAATCCTTCAGGGAACAAAATAAATATTTAATGGAACAGAGAACTTTCAAGCATTCTTGATGAAAATATGATAGTTGAATAGAATGACTTTCAAATGCACTTGTCCCACACAAAATAGGCATGAAAGAACTATTATAATGGAGGGGAAGGGGAATGTGGGGTGGGGAGGACAGGCAAAGCTTAAAACTTGCTCTCTTAAAGTTGGTTCAAAGAGGGAATAATATACACACTCAGTTGGATATAAAAATATTTCTTCCTTTTAAGGAATATAATAGAAGGGGAGGAGGGACTAATAAAAAGGAAGAGATATTGGGGAAGGCAGTGATGAGAATTATACACCTGTGAGGAGGAAAAGGAAGAGAGTAAGAATGGGGGGGGGGGTAAAAAAGAGACAAATAGCATGGAGGGAAATAAACAGTTATCAGCAAAAGCTGACTGGGAAAATAATTCCTTAAGAATCAGAATTGGATAGATGGAAGTTAATCACTCAATGAGACATAAGGAAGAAGTAAAGCAGAATTAAAATAATCTAAAAGTAGAAGAAACCATAAAGTAGCTCTTCAGAAAAACAACAGCTTTGGAAAATAGATAAAGGAGGGACAATTTAAGAATTATTGGACTACCTGAGACTCATCATCAAAAAAAGAGCCTAGGCAGCATATTTCAAGACATTGTCAAGGAGAACTGCCCCAATATCTTAGAACCAGAGGAAAAAATAGTCATTGAAAGAATACACTGATCACCTCCTGCAAGAGACTCCAAAAGGAAACTCCAAAGAATATCATAGCCAAATTCCAGAATTATCAAGCAAAGAAAAAAAATACTGTAACCAGTCAGAAAGAAACAATTTAAATATCAAGGAGCAACAATCAGGATTACACAGGACCTGGAAACTTGAACATTTAAAGGATCTGAGGGCTTGGAATATGATGTTCAGGAAGGCAAAGGAACTTGTATTACAACCAAAAATGTACTACCCAGCAAAATTAAACATACTCTCTCAGGGGGAAAGATGTGCATTCAATGAAATATGCGACTTTAAAACTTTCCTAATGAAAAGTCCAGAACTGAACAGAAAATTCAATCTTTAAATGTGAGGCTCAAGATAAGCATAAAAAGGTAAAACAGAGGGGAAAACAAAACATGTTTTCAATATGGATAAAATGTTTACATACCTACATGGGAAGAAGATACTTGTAACTCTTAAGAATTGTATCTTTATTAAGGCAGATAAAAGGAGTACACATAGACAGAGCTTGTGGGTATAAGTTGATTTTGATGTGATTATATAAAAAAAACCTTAAGGGGTGAAAAAGGGTTATACTGGGAGAAGAAGAAAGGAGAAGCAAAAATGGGGTAAATCACATCACATGAAGAGGCATGTAAGACCTCTTACAATAGAGGGAAAAAAGAAGGGGAGAGCATTGCTTCAATCTTACTTTCATCTGACTTGGCTCAAAGAGAGAAAAACATACACACTCAGTTAGGAATAGGATTTTATCTTACTCTATAGGGAAGTAGGAGGAGAAAGTGGAAGGAAAAGGATGGGGTGCTGATAGCAGGGAGGGAAAACTAGGAGGCAAAGAGGGAAAGAAAAGGGAGGTGGGGCTGATAGAAGAAAGGGTAGATTGGTGGTCAGAAACAAAATATTGGTGAGAAGGAACAAGGGAAAAAGAGAGAAAAAAGTATAAACAAGGGGGAAAATAGGATGGAGGGAAATATAGTTAGTAATCTTAAGTGTAAATGTGAATCGAATGAATTCTCCAATAAAATGGAAGTGGAAAACAGAAGGGATTAAAAGCAGAATCCTACAATATGTTCTTTTTACTTTTTGTTTTTTGGTGGCGCAATGAGGGTTAAGTGACATGCTCAGGGTCACACAGCTAGTGGCAAGTGTCTGAGGCCGGATTTGAACTCAGGTACTCCTGAATCCAGGGACAGTACTTTATCCACTATGCCACCTAGCTGCTGTTCTTAACAAGAAACATATTTGAAGCAGAGAGATACACACAAAGTAAAGGTAAAAAGCTGGCACAGAATATATTATACTTCAACTGAAGTAAAAAAAAAAAGCAGGGGTAGCAATCCTTATCTCAGAAAAAGGAAAAGCAAAAATAGACCTAATTAAAAGAGATAAGGAGGGGCAGCTAGATGGTGCAGTGGATTGAGCACCAGCCCTGGAGTCAGGAGGACCTGAGTTCAAATCCGACCTCAGACACTTAACACTTACCAGCTGTGTGACCCTGGGCAAGTCACTTAACCCCAATTGCCTCACTAAAAAAAAAAAAAAAAAGAGATAAGGAAGGAAACTACATCTTGCTAAAAGGTATCATAGACAATGAAGTTATATCAATACTAAACATATATCAACCAAGAAGTACAGCATCCAAATTCTTAGACAAGTTAAGTGAGTTAAAGGAAGAAATGACAGCAAAATTATACAACTGGTGGACCTCAACCTGCCCCTCTCAAAACTAAATAAATCTAACCACAAAATAAATAAGAAAGAAGTTAAGGAGGTGAATAAAAAATTAAATATGATACAACTCTGAATAAAACTGGATGGGGATAGAAAGAAATGGTACATAGCACCTATACAAAAATTGACCATGTGTTATGGCATAAAAACCTCAGAGTCAAATGTAAAAAGGCAGAAATAGTAAATGTGTCCTTCTCAGTTCATGATGCAATAAAAATTTTGTGTAATAAAGGGCCATGGAAAGATAGTGTGGCAAGTAAAACTACATGTCCCAAGTTTGGGGAAAATTAGCTGGGGTTTCTAATATATATGTTACTTATAAATTATAATCTTTAGCACCAGTTTTGGACATTAAGCATTTATTAAAGCATACCAAGTATTAGTAAAAAGAGAACACCTGGCTCAGAAAGTTAAGAAGCCCCACGAACCTAGGATAGAAGAGTCAGAGAGAACAAGGCACAGCCCCCACCTCAGAGTTTCAGGCCACAAAGAGGAAGTTCTTCTGCCTGTGAGAGTGGAAGCTACTTCCAGGTCTGGACAAGAGGCAGTCCCTATACACAACTACAAGCTAATTGGCCAGCATCACCCAAATCCATTGTTTCACTAGACTTGAGGGCGGTCAGTGAGCAGAATGTGCCCAAAGTCAGAGTTCAGAGAACACACCCTCTGAGGGCCAGGCTCTCAGGTAGGCATTGTTTCAACTTCAAGTGAGTTAATCAGCAAAATCAATCCAATCAATCTCAATATTATCCTCTCCAGCAGGGGCCTCTGGGCATCCCAAAACCCATTATTTTCTCACAATGGACCAAAAATTAATTGGAGAACTAAATAATCTCATCCTTAAAAATGGGTGTCAAATCATAGAAAACAATAATTTCATCAAAGAGAACGACAATAATGACACAACATACCAAAATTTATGGGATGCAGCTAAAACAGTCTTGGGAGAATTTTTATATCTCTAAGTGGTTAAATAAATAAAATAGGGAGAGCGGAGATAAATGAATTGGGCATGCAAGTAAAAAAGCTAGAAAAAGAACAAATTAAAAATCCCCAATTAAACACTAAATTAGAAATTCTGAAAAGCAGAGATTAATAAAATTGAAAGCAAGAAAACTATAGAATTAATAAATAAAAATAAGAGCTGGTTTTATTTTAAAAACCAATAAAGCATAGAAACCTTTGTTTAATTTGATTGTTTTAAAAGAAATCCAAATTACCAGTATCAAAAATGAAAAGAGTAATTGCAACACCAACAAAAAGGAAATTAGAGTAATAATTAGGAGCTATTTTGCCCAACTATATGCCAATAAATTTGACAATCTAAATGAAATGAATGAATATTTACACAAATATAAATTACCCAGATTTACAGAAAAGGAAATAAAATTCTTAAATAAATAAGCTCACTTTACAAAAAACAATTGAACAAACCATCAATTATCTCCCTAAGAAAAAATGTCCAGGGTCAGATGGGTTTACAAGTGAATTTTGCCTAACATTTAAATACCAATTAATTTCAGTACTATGCACACTATTTGGAAAAATAGGTGAAGAAGGAATCCTACCAAATTGTTTTTATGAGACAAATATGGAGCTGATACCTAAACAAGGCTGAGAATAAATAGAAAAAGAAAATTATAGACCAATCTCCCTAATGAATATTGATGCAAAAATTCTAGTTAGAATATAAGCAAAGAGATGACAGCAAATTATCACAAGGATAATGCACTATGACCAGGTGGGATTTATACCAGGAATGCAAGGTTAGTCCAATATTAGGAAAACTATCATCATAAATCACCCACATCAATAACAAAACTAACCAGAATCATATGGTTATCTCAATAGATGCAGAGAAAACCTTTGAAAAAATACAGCACCCTTTCCTCTTAAAAATGCTAGAAGGCAGGGCGGCTAGGTGGCGCAGTGGATAAAGCACTGGCCCTGGATTCAGGCGTTCCTGAGTTCAAATCCGGCCTCAGACATTTGACACTTACTAGCTGTGTGACCCTGGGCAAGTCACTTAACCCCATTGCCCCGTAAAAAAAAAAAATGCTAGAAGGCAGCTAGGTAGCACAGTGGACAAAGCACTGGCCCTGGATTCAGGGGGACCTAAGTTCAAATCTGACTTCAGACACTTGACACTTACCAGCTGTGTGACCTTGGGCAAGTCACTTAACACTCATTGCCCCGCAAAATAAAACAAAAACAAAGACAAACAAAAAAAGAGCATAGGAATAAATGAAGCTTTTCTTAAGATAATAAACATCTATCTAAAACCAACAGCAACCATTATCTGTAACAGGCATAAATTAAGATTTATTGTACTAGAAATGTTAGCCTTAGCAATAAGAGAATAAAAGGAAATTGAAGGAATTCAAATAGATGAGAGGAAAACAAAATTATCACTTTGCAGATGATCTGATGGTATACTTAGAAAATCCTAAAATAACTGTAGACAACATAAAATATTTGGGAGTATACCTGCCAAGAGAAACCCAGGAACTATATGTACACAATTACAAAACACTTTTCACACTAATAAAATCAGATCTAAATATATGAAAAAATATCAAGTGCTCTTGAGTAGGCCAAGCTAATACAATAAAAATGACAATTTTACCTAAATTAATTTACTTACTCAGTGCCATGCCAATCAAACTACCAAACAATTATTTCATAGAGCTAGAAAAAACAAAAGGTCAAGAATATCAAGGTAATTAATGAAAAAAATGCAAAGGAATGTGGCCTGTCTATACCAGATCTAAAACTATATAATAAAGTGGCCACCATCAGAACTATTTGGTACTGGCTAACAAAAAAAGTGGTGGATCAGTGAAATAGGTTAGGCATACAAAACACAGTAGTAAATGAATATAGCAATCTCCTGTTTGATAAATCCAAAGACTCTGGCTTCTGGGATAAGAGTACACTATTTTACAAAAACTGCTAGGAAAACTGGAAAATACTGTGGCAGAAACTAGGCACAGACCAACATTTTACACAGTATTCCAAAGTAAAGTCAAAATGGGAACATAATCGAGACATAAAGGGTGATACCATAGGAAAACTAGAAAAGGAAGGAATAGTTTACTTGTCAGATGTATGGAGAGGGGAAGAATTTATGACCAAAGATGAGAGAGAGAACATTATGAAATGCAAAATGAATCATTTTGATTACATTAAATTAAAAAGGTTTTGCACAAACAAAATCAATACAAACAAGATTAGAAGGAAAGCAGCAAGCTGGGAAACAATTTTTACAGAAACCAGTGTTTCTGATAAAAGCCTAATATCTAAATTATATAGAGAACTGAATCAAATATATAAGAATACAAGTAATTTTCCAATTGAGAAATGGTCAAAGTATATGAAAATATATCAGGAATGCAGGACTGGTTCAGTATTAGGAAAACCATCAGCAACTACATGGATATAATTACAACACTAGTCATCCAAATAAAGGCAGATCTAAACAATTGGAAATGCATTAATTGCTCATGCATAGATCAAGCAAATATAATAAAAATAATAAGCTCTACCTTAAATTATTTCTTCAATGCCATACCAATCAAACTATGAAACATTACTTTTTAGACCTAGAAAAAAATAATAAAATTCATCTGGAAGAACAAAAGGTCAAGAATATCTAGGAGATGGATTTATTTTTTTTTAATGTGAAGGAAAGTGACCTAGCTTTAGCAGATGTCAAAGTGTATTGTAAAGTGGTAATCATCAAAACAATCTGGAAGTAGCTAAGAAATGGAGTGGTAGATAAGTGGAATAAATTTAGGTATACAATACACAATAGTAAATGAAAATAGTAATCTTGTGTTTGATAAATCCAAAGACCCAAGCTTTGGGAACAAGAAATAATTATTTGACAAAAACTGCTGGGAAAACTAGAGACCAGTTTTGAAGAAAATAGACATAGACCAAAATGTCATACTGTATAACAAGATAAGGTCAAAATGGGTACATGATTTAAACATAAAGGGTGATATCATAAGCAAATTAGGGGAACATGAAATAGTTTACCTGTTAGATCTATGGATAAAGAAAGAACTTAAGACCAAAAAGAAGTAGAGAACCATATGGGTTGCAAAATGGATAATTCTGATTACATTAAATAAAAAAGGGTTTGCAAAAATAAAAGCAATGCAACCAAGATTAGAAAGAAAGCAGAAATCAGATCTTTTTTTGTGGTGGCAAATAATTAGAAATTGAAGGAATGTTCATCAATTGAGGAATGGCTGAACAAGTCATGGCATATGATTGTGATGGAATACTATTGTGCTATAAGAAATGCTGAGCAGGGTGCTTTCAGAAAAATCTAGAAATATTTATGTCAATTGATGCAAAGTGAGCAGAACAAAGAAAACAGTGTAAACAGTAACAGCAATATCATACAGTAATCAATTGTGAATGACTATTCTAAGCAACACAATTATCTATAACAATTTTGAAAGGACTCGTGAAAAAAGGGCTTCAGAGAAAGAACTAATAGGATCTGAGTGCTGATCAAAGCATACTTTTTAAACTATTTTTCTTGGGGGTTTTCTGGCTTATGTTTTCTTTCTCAGCATGGCTAATATCGTAATATGTTTTGCATAAGTAAATTGTTTGCCTTCTCAAGAACAACTGAGGGTGGGAGGAAAACAATCTAAAATTCAAAATTGAAAAAATAAATAAATATTTAAAAATTTACATGTAATTGGAAAAAATAAAATACTTTTTAAAATAAAAATAAAAGTTAAGATTCTATTAGTTAATGTGGGTGTAGTAGTATTTGTTTGCTAAAGAGGAAAGGAATGTGAGAAAACAATTTTAAGAATAGGGTTTGGGGGGACCCAGGGACATCCCTCCCTCCAAACTCTGGCTGGTTTCTCAGAGCCAGCCCAGAGACAATAGAAATGGAAATCAGAGTCAGTGGAGATTAAAACCACACCTTTTTTAGAGGCCTTTCCCCTCAGTGTGTTTGTCTTTGACTAGACCTTGACCTCAGCACAGTACAACTCATTTTGATATGGACCAGAATTGAATGATTCTAGTCAATTAGCTTTGATCATTGTGTAAGAGCCACCTCTCCCGGAAGAGGAAAAGAGTCGGAGGTCATGAGGTGACTGCCATTCTGGGGTGGACCTGACCAAGGAGGCACTCGCAGGCTCAGGAGCCATGTGTTTGCTCTCTCTCTCTCTCTCTCTCTCTCTCTCTCTCTCTCTCTCTCTCTCTGTAATGTAAGGCTTTCTGAACTCTACTTTGTAGCCCTGTGCTCACTGTGTCTCTATGGTGCTATGGGCTTTCTGCTTGCACTTAATATGACTTAATAATAAATGCTTGCTGCCAAAATTGGCACAATAACCTCTAATTTATAAGTAGCAATATATTAGAAACCCCAGCTAAGTTCCCCAATAACTTAGAACAGAGACAGGCTCCTCCCAATATTTTCAAAGGACACAGAAAGAAGTATTTATTAAGTACCCATTATGTACCAGACACTGTGTACTTTACAAATATTATCTCATTTGATCCTCATAACAACCCTGGGAAATACCATCTCAATTTTACAGTTGAAGAAACAGGCAAGCAGAAGTTAAGTTAGTTTCCCAGGATAACACAGCTAATCAAGTGTCTGATACCATATTTGAACTCAGTTCTTCAGGTCCATTGTTCTATCCACTGTATCACCTCAGGGCCTAAAGAACACTATTGTTTCATATTGAACTTTTAGTCCCTGAATTCTCAAGATCTCATTTCAAACTTCTATTTTATCACATCTCTCCCTTCTTATCCTTGTGAAGTTGACCTTCTTTAACCCAATAGTAAAAACTTAAGAGTTTTCCTTATTTCATCTTATTAGATTCAGTCCAACATTCAGTCAAGATCTTTTTGCATCCTGACTCTGCCATAACATATGTTAGCTTCCCTTCTCGTTTTTTTTTCCCCACTTTGGCTATGATTTAGATCTCCTGGCTTAAAGATTCTTCTCGATCACTATACTCAGCTCTATATGTACAAATATTCAGTCACATAATTCAAATGTCTTAGCTTCTGGCTGCTGAGCTGGGACCTAAACTATCTCTTCCCAACTTCCAGGTGTAGTGTTTCCTCAAGTAGATTATTACTAGATTCTCTCACCATGAGTGGTCTTCTCCAAGCTGTTATCCATCACCTCATTTGCCTCTTGATTGAGTAGTTGCTGCTTCTCCTTAGCCAGTACTTTGCTATACTCATTTAGTTAATTATTATTTTTTTAAATAAAAGTATTTTGTTATTTTCCAGTTACATGTAGAGATAGCTTTCAACATTTGTTTACATAAGATTTCCAATTTCAAATTTTTCTCCCTCCCCTCCCTTCCCCCAGTTAATTATTCTATTAATTCCAAGGGCCCTGATTTAAATCTATGGGATCTGACCTTTGGTTTTAGAGCACGACAGAAACCAATGGTAAATTTAACTATCTGAAATGAATCATAATCTACCGTAATCTTAGTAGTCTGCCAACGTGATGTTGGTAAAATCTTAGATTCTTTCTGGTTTCCTGAGTAGCATTCTGGGGTACATATGCAAAAAAGATTATTTCAGTCATTGAGATGTACTGTGGAGCTAATATAGTATCAAAGACATCATCTTCTTTAATCTAGAAAGAGGAAAAAAAGAATGCCATATATTTTAACATTTTCCATTTTATATATAAACATAAGTGAAAAAATTTGTTTGCATTTAATAATCACATAATATTATAATTCAGAACAATTTTGTTTTCCTGAGTAACACCTGATGCCCAGTCTATCGAATATATTCTATCTAATTACCTTATGTGTGCAAGACTGTATATATCCTTGATGCAGAGTAAAGAAAAGTTTTCATCTCCTCTCTTTTGATAATCTCTTTTTAGGCTGGGATTTTTAACATATGGAATCACAAGAAAATTTGTTGAGCCTTTGCTTACTGGTAACCCTCTATGTCTGTAACAACCTGGTTGGGAAAGGTTGGGGTAGGGAGAGCAGCTCTGAAAAGCATGAATGTAGACTTCATGGAAACAAAATGCTTCACTGCCTGAAGGATATTGGACACCATTCTTCTGCACACTTTTCAAGAAATTGCCATGGAGTGGCATGTTGAGATTATATACTTCCATGGGATAAAGAGAACATATATTAGACCTGTGATTTCATTGTTTTAGAGCTTTTGTTTTCTGTGATTTTATTGGAGAAAGTCCATCTATCAATGCAGGTTGTCACCTTCTCTATAACTTGTACTTATAACTTAGAGTTGCCTAGAATAGTGACAAGCCTAGGGTCACATGACCAATATGTATCAGAGGTAGTCCCTGAACCACATAACTTCCATAGGTGGATATGAGAAATTGTCTTTCAACGAATACATAGGACTTTATGTGAATATGGTTCTTTGAGGCACTGCCTGGAGAACTGATTTTGTTGTGGTGTTTTATTCAGTGATCTGACCTGAGTGAACCAGGAAAGAGGACTCAGTTCACATCTCTTGACTTTAAAGTTACTGTCTCTCATGGTGAGTCATCAGAGGAGTCCTCACCCTCCACTCAGAGAGAGCATCCATGCCTCCCCTGTCCCTGACTCCTGGTGTAAATACCTTTTTTCCTAAGGCCAACAAATGCATTCATTCCCATCATTCTCTAGCTGTCAGCTTCCCTAAAGACCTCTCCTTTTCAATTCTAATGCTTTGTTTTTTGTTTTTTTAATTTCATCACTGTTTAAATCCAGTGTTTCATTATTGCCTGGGTAGCTTTGGGGACTGGAGGAAGGAGAGGATAAACAGTAGAAGTCAACCCCAGTAGATATCTTTAATCTGAGATCTTCCCCCAGAACTCTAATGGGTAGAACTAGGGAGATAGAGAGATGCAGACTTAATGGGGAAATACTAAAGTAAAAATGTTCTCCATTACTATCTTCCCTTACCTGTTTACAACCAGGTCTCAAACTGTCATTCCACTTCACTGGACATTACTCTCCTGCCCAAACTTGATGGTCCAACTAGCCAAATTGGACTTCTTTCTGTTTCTCCACAATTCCCTTTCCTATCTCCATGGTTTTGCAGTACCTATGACCCAGACCTTAGAATACATTCCCTACCTAAGAAACATCGCAAGTACCAAGTTCTACGTGAAGCCTTTTCTGATCCCCCTCTCAACTAAGAGTGAACTGACTCCCTAAATGCCTTCAATTTATTCTATATTTACATATATGTGTATAAGTGCATATTTCATATTTATATAATATACGGCTTCTAGGTGGAATAGTGGATAGAATGCTGGACTTGAAGTAAGGAAGATCTGAGTTCAAATCTCACTTAAGATATTTCCTAGCCAGATAACCTTAGGCAAGTCACACAATTTTTCTCAGTCTCAGTTTTCTCCTCTATAAAATGAGAACAATACCTACCTACCTACCTGGGTTTTGAGGATAAAATGAGATAATGTTTGTTAATTTATAAAATCTTAAAATGCTAAAAAATGACTTTCTTATTATATGTACAGATCCTTCCTATGTATAATATACATATATATATATACACATTCAAGGTTCTTCAGAGTAGGGATCATTCCTACCAACCTAGGAATCCTGGAGATCTCTAGGGGATTCTAGGGATTTCATTCTTTATATTTTAATCTCTAGTACTCAGCATAGTATCAGGCACATAAGAAGTTCTTTTATTTATTTATTTAATTCAATTAATTAATTAATTAATTAATTAATTTATTCATTCATTCATTTATTTATTTATTTGTTTATTTATTTATTTATTTATTTATTTATTTATTTATTTATTTATTTATTTATTTATTTATTTTTGTGGGGCAATGGGGGTTAAGTGACTTGCCCAGGGTCTCACAGCCAGTAAGTGTCAAGTGTCTGAGCCCAGATTTGAACTCAGGTACTCCTGAATCTAGGGCCGGTGCTTTATCCACTGCACCACCTAACTGCCCCCAAAATGTAAATGTAATGATACTTTCAATTTTTTTTTCTTTTGGTGAGGCAATTGGGGTTAAGTGACTTGCCCAGGGTCACACAGCTAGTAAGTGTCAAGTGTCTGAGGCTGGATTTGAACTCAGGTCTTTCCTGACTCCAAGGCTGGTGCTTTATCCACTGCGCCACCTAGCTGCCCCACGTAAGAAGGTCTTAATAGATAAATTCTTGTTGATTTGTTGATTGATCAACTTAGCTATCTTCCATTTTCTTAAACATTAGAGTCCTAGAGAAAAATGGAAATGTAAAAGGCAAGAGATGAGAGACAGTAACTTTAAAGTCAAGAGATGTGAACTGAGTCCTCTTTCCTGGTTCACTCAGGTCAGATCACTGAATAAAACACCACAACAAAATCAGTTCTTTGGGGTCAAGCTCAGTCATTATAATTTCTTGGAATTCAGTTTCATTTTTAATTTATTTCCATTCAACCAGTTGTAATTGTGTATATTGTCTTCCTATTTCTGCACTGCTCATTTTGCATCATTTCAAATAAGTCTCTCCATGCTTCTCCATATTCTCCCCAGTTTGACATTTGCTTTCTTTCCTGTTTTTTGCTACTATCATAAATGTTCTATAGATATGGAACTGGGACCTTTCTTTTGTCATTGCCCTTCTTAGGGACATATGCCTAACAGTGGAATCTACAGGTCAAAGACTGGACATTTTAGTCTCTTTCTTTGCAGAATTATAAATTGCCTTCTAGAATGGCTGAATCAATTTATAGATCCATCAAAAATGTATTTATGTACCTTTCTTCCCACATCCTCAACAACATTCCTCTTCTCATCTTTGCCAAATTACTGGGTGTTGAGATACAACCTCAGGTTTGCTTTGATTTGCATTTTCTTACTACTGGTGATTTGCAACATCACTTTATATTTGCATCAGAGTCCACATACCTCAAACTTCCCTCACCTACCATTTCAGGCAGGTAAGTTGAATTTGATATGTTTGATTAGGCTCATCTTCACCTCTATAGTCTTGAAGGCCCATGGACTTTTTTTAATCCTTTGTCCCCCAAAATCCATTTTATTCTAGACTGATAAGTGCTGATTTTCATGATTGTTGTTCTATATTACCATAAAAGACCATTCAACAATGGGTATATAATTTAGGTTAAAATACTTGTGCTTGAATGTAGTACATCATCTACCTATAAGGAAGCTATTAGCCCTGTCATTCTGTGTTTAATTCATATTTTGAAAATATTTAACACATTATCAACATACACACATGCACACACATCTCACTGACCTGAGAAATTGCTCTATTATCAACTAGAGGAATTATGTCTAATGAATCCAAATCGTTATTACTCAGAGTAATTAAAGCTTCAGTGCCCAAATGGTCATAGTAAATTGCAAAAACAGTGTATTTGCTTTCACCCAATTCAATATAAGATTTTATTCCTATTGGAAAGAAAATAGAAAAGTTATTTTGAAATTCAACCTTTTACCTGGACCCAGGCAAATACTTCCTTAAGTGTGACTAGGATAAGTTTTCACTCTGCTCCACTGGGTATCTGTTTTTGTTGGGCCTCTAACAGTGTTTGGTTTTGGCTTAAAGAACTGGTAACTTAACTCATCCACCTGACCCCCCACTGGAAGAATGAATTTTGATGAGCTTTGTATTACCATATCTTGGGAGAATGAAGTCACTGGTTATCACCTACTTGCCTAGTCTCTGGGTTTTGCTTCTACTTAAAGTGATCCCCTTTGTCATACTGATAATAGACCCAACATATGTTCTAGGCTTGATAATCAGGGGCTCTACCCTAGTCATGGAGAGTTGCTAACTCTTAGGATCGTAACTTCATTTCTCTGGGCTAATGCTTAAAAAGAAGGCATAGCTAGATGATCACAAAGGATTCTTCTGGAATGAGATATTTTGCTACCCCCTAGCTTTGTGGCCTAAATGCTGCCCTGTTGTCCCAGTAATCCCATATAACACTTTTTTTTTCCAGTTCTGTGTCTACCTTTCTCTCCCCAACGATCTCTTCACTATGCTGCTTCCTTCTACTGTAGTCAGTCACTTTCCTCTCTGACAAAAACAAAACAAAAAAACTCTGGACTCAACTCCTAGAACACTAGCTTTCAGGGGATGAGCTTTCACTTTTAGGCCTTCAGACACTTCCTGACCCTCCACATCATGCTATCTCTCTAGCTCTCCTACATTTATCCCCCTTTCCCCTTTATAATATAAGCTCCTTGAAGTCAGAGGCTATCTTACTTTCTTTCATTTTTATCTCCATTTAACATTAAGAACTTAATAATTATATTATCTCTCAATCAATCTCATTGCCCTCTGTCTAGACCACTGGTCTCCCAAACTTTTTGATTTTGTATGTATCAGAGGTGGAACTTGAACCCAAATTTTCCTGGCTTCAAGACTAATTTTCTATCCACTACTGAATACATTATAAAACACAAAAATAAGTATTTTAATGCAATGAAAATAATTAAGATAATTTGTTTTATTTATTTATGAGACAAACCCCTTTTTGCTCTTACTAAAAATTACCCATATTTTAGCGGAAACAATAATATTTAGGCTTCATTATGATTTCAAAAAATATTTCCTTAATAATATACTTTGGGTTTAATTTCCATTTATTCTGATGCTTGGTTTTTATGGCTGTCAGTTGAAAAAGATGCTTCACAAATGTGAAGAAGCATGGGTATTGAGCTTATTCAATCAGCACACTAATTGTTCAGGCCAATCCACTAATTATGAAAAGATTTTTGTTGAAATTTCATTTCTAAAATTCCATCTTCCATGATGTCATCAGCTGCTTTTGCAAATACATCAAAAGGTATTGCATTATTTTTAATTATCAAAAACCACAGAAACTCTTTTGATTTTTAGATCACTGGTTCTTGTTTTGTCAATTAGTCATGTCTGACTCTCTGTGACTCCAATTTGGGGTTTTCTTGACAAACTGGAGTGGTTGACCATTTCCTTCTCCTGGTCATTTAACAGATGAGGAGGAAACTGAGGCAAGCAGGCTTGAGTGACTTGCCTAGGGTCATATAGCTGATGTGTCTGAGTCCAGATTTGAACTCAGATCCTCCTGACTCCAGAGCCAGCACTCTGTACACTTTGTACCTTAGCTGCCCCCTTAAAAAGCTTAGAAAATAGTGTTTCCAACTTTGTTATGGGTGACACATTTAGTTTTCCACAACAAAACTTCATTTTTCAATATCTTGCTTTGTGATATGATGATCATTTCTGTGATGATATTGCTTTGTGATAGAGCATCATTAGCTAATATCTGCAGGTACATAAAGGTTTTGATGGGATTTATCTTCAATGATTGAGTAACCATTCAGTATTTCAAATAATCCTCTTGATAATTTTGGTATGGATAGAGGTGGGGGTGGGGGATGCAGGGGGAGGGGAGGCAGGTGGATATTCCTTGTCAAATCTTATTAAAATCATTGTTTTTACCTTAGAATGTAGCTGATAAGCACTCCCTGGTAGAAATTTTAGCTCTTCCACCTCCTTATTAACTTCTGGTGTAGTATCCCCTCTGAGTTAGTCAGCCATTTTGTTCTTTGAGTCATAGGTCCAGTCCCCAAAAGATTGCCATCTTGAGATCCAAGGTAACTATTCTTCTGTTGGTAGTTATTTTTTTAACACTGTAGTTCATAAGATCCCCATTGGTGTGCTTCCCATTTAATAATCAGGCAAAAGATGCAATTAGCTCAAAGCAAAAATATTTAGTGTGATAGCACAAGAGTAGTAGCTACAAGATATTGTCCTCATAAACCTGAAGCATACTCTCTCACAAATACACAAAGTATCTGTGGGGAAAGTATGTCACATAAGTGATAGTAAGGTACACATATAGAGAATATATGTTGCCAAGACAATTCACAACTCCAAAACTCTGGAGAGGGTGAGTAGGTGGGAATGGTTGAGAGAGGAGAACCAGAGATAAGATAGACTTAGGACTGAATTATAACAATGTCATGTAAGACCAAGCCTCTACTCAGAACACAGAAAGACTCTGGCCACATGACACCACTTTCATTAAGTATTAATTTCTTCATAAATGGATATTTTTGACAGTTGGACATTGCAAAAAGAAAGAATGTTGGGGATGCGGGTTGTGGGGAGGGGGGGACCAGGAGTGAGATATACCCATACCAAAAAAAAGAAATGTAAATGACCAAAAAACAATCTAAAGCAAATGCTACAAAATTACAAACAAGAAGAGAAGGGAAGATGAATTTATTAAGTGTTGGAGCTTACTTAGGCAAATTTGGAGCTTCTTAAATTCTATACTCATGAAGTAAAGAAAGAATAAGGGGGGAAATGAATTTAACTCTCAAAATGGAATGTTATAGGAGCAACATTTACCCCACATAAGCTAGGATAGGTTTTTTTAAGGCAATGATAACATCCTCAAGACAATTGGTTCAAAGAACAAAGGTTGGAATAAATCAATCAATAAATAAAAATTCATTAAGTGTCTACCATGCACCAGTCACTGTGCTAAGCTCTGGAATCATCAAAATAGATTCTTGATGTCCTTAGTACAAAAGCAGAGTGAAGCATCACACTTTTCTGACTAGTGGACCATTGTGACAAATTCTGGATGACAAACAACTGGAAGGATATTCGTTGATCCTCCTTTGACCATATTAGTATATGAAAAAAATATCATTCTACCTGAGGTAACATACAGTTAATGCTATACCAAATTAACAATGAGGTATTTTATGAAACTAGATATTTGGGGGAAATGGTATAAAATTTGAAAGTAGATGTATTTTTTAAAAGAGGGTGGAAAATACTAGGACTTCCAAATCTCAAATTATATTAGAAAGAATAATCACAAAAATGTTTTTATACTAGTTAAAAATAGAAAGGCAAATCAGCAGAATAGATGATAAAATAAGGATCAGAAATAGTAAATAAACTAGTTTTCTCTAAATTCAAGAAGAGTTCTCTCCATTTGACAAATACTGCTAGAAAATAGGTTTGATGTGAATTCTTAAGCAAACAAGGAACAAAAGAAATAAAGATAAAACAAATCATTCCAAATAAACTTATCTGATAAGTTTTACATGTACAAAATCAATGCAGCTATCTTTTTGTGGTGGGAAGGAATTGGAAACTGAGGGGATGCCCATCAATTGGGGAATGGCTGAACAAGTTGTGGTACATGAATGTAATGGAATACTATTGTGCTCTAAGAAATGATGAGAAGGTGAATTTCAGAGAAACCTGGAAGGATTTGCATGAACTGATGCTGAGAGGAGCAGAACCAAGAGAACATTGTACACAGTATCAACAACATTGTGTGTTGATCAACTGTGATAGAATTGATTCTTCTCAGCAATACAATGGTCCAAGATAGTTCCAAAGGACTCATGATGGAAAATGCTTTCCAAACACAGAAAAAATGAACTGTTTAATCTGGATGCAAATCAAGCCATACTATTTCTATTGTTTTTGTTGTTGTTTTTCTTTTTTGAGGTTTTTCCTTTTTGCTCTGATTCTTCTCTCATTACATGACTAATGCAGAAATATGTTTAATGTGATTGTACATGTATAACCTATATCAGATTACTTGCTGTCTTGGGGAAGGAGGGAGGGAAGGGAGGGAGAAAATTTTGAAACAAGAAATCTTATAAAAACAAATGTTGAAAACTATCTCTACATTTAACTGGAAAATAATAAAATATTTATTAAAAAATCAATGCAGGGCAGCTAGGTGGCACAGTGGATAAAGCACCGGCCCTGGATTTAGGAGTACCTGAGTTCAAATCCAGCCTCAAACACTTGACACTTACTAGCTGTGTGACCCTGGGCAAGTCACTTAACCCCCATTGCCTGGTAAAAAATAATAATAATAATAAAATTAAAATTAAATAAAAATCAGTGCAGCTAGAATAAGAAGAGAAAAGCATCAACTTGGAAATAATCTTGGCATAAAATATCTTTAAGGAGGTTCTGATATCCAAGGACATAAGTAATTAAAACAAATAAAGAAGACTAAACAATCCTCTAATTGAGAAATGGTCAAAGGATATGAATAAATTGTTTTCAAAATAATTTTTAAAAACTATTGGGGCAGGGCAGCTAGGTGGTGCAGTGGATAAAGCACCAGCCCTGGATTTAGGAGTACCTGAGTTCAAATCCGGCCTCAGACACTTGACATTTACTAGCTGTGTGACCCTGGGCAAGTCACTTAACCCCCATTGCCCCACAAAATAATAATAATAATAATAAGACTATTAAGAACCATGTGAAAGATTGCCTCCAAATAACTATTTATAAAAATGCATATTAAAACAGCTCTAAGTTTTTACCTCACATCTAGCAATCTGGAAAAACTGACAGAAGATTAAAATGGTCAGTGGTTGGAAGGGCTGTAAGAAGACAGTTCCACTAACATACACCAAAAAACAAGTTGAAATTATGCTTTTAAAAATTATTAGAGTTTCAAATCGTTTTATTCAGAGATTCTACTGCCCTTTGATACCTCCAAGGAGGTAAAAAACAGAAATAATGATTACATGAATACCAAAATACTTATTGCAACACTTATTTTGGTAGAAAAGAATTGAAACCACAAGAATAGATCTGACATAGGCTAAACAAATTGTAATATATTAACTATAAAGCAATGTTTCCATTTAGTAACTCACAAATCCCATGAAGGTATTACACTAAAAATTCTTTAATAGTATAATTTCAAATTATTATGAACAGTATAATAAATTACTCTTGGGGTTCACAATACATTACTTGTTGTTGAAAGTGAATCATAGGTATAAAGGAAGAAATTTTTTTGGAAATATTGCTGTAATATGATATTATAGTATAATATATTATGCAAGAAGAAATGTTGAATATGAAAAATTCTAATAAGCATGGAGAGTCTTGGATGAACTGATGCACTGTTAAATAAAAAGAACCAAGAAAATAATATACAGAATGACTGCAACAATATAAATAAAGGTGTTTTTTTTTAAGAAACTAATGCTGCATAATTATAAAAACCAATTTTGGCCTCAAAAAGCAATTTCAATTGAGTACAAGGGTCAGAAGTCAGGGTTGAGAACTAAACAAGAGGAGGAAAAAGTGAAGGTAATGATTGTAGACAGTTTTCTAAGAACTTGACTGTGAAAGGGAAGAAATATATACATAGATTGAGAGCTTTAAGGTCCAAAGAGGATTTTTATTTTTTTTAAGTATATGGGATACTTGGGCATATTGATAGGGAAGGAACCAGTAGACAGGGAAGAGATTGAAAGTTAGAGGGAGAGGGGAGAGGATTAAGAGGGAAATCTGCTGAAGAGTTACTTCTTCATCAGAGACAAGGATAAAGGAAAAGGAACTGGGGAATAGTGTCAAAAGGGCTTTGAGATATAGAAGAGGAGAGATCATAGCAAATAGTCTCTATAAATTATAAAAAATCCTCTGCTAGGGAGAGGTATAGAAGGCATGAGAAAAGCTTTGGAAAACCTTCTGTATGAACTGAGATAGAAAATCAATCAGATTCAACATAGGAGTTACCACATAAGGATTGTAGAACTGGTTCCTCTAGTCTTCTTGTGGGTATTTGACCAGGCTTTCACACAGCAGAGTAGAAGCAGCTTCTTATAATGAATGAGGACCCACAGCAGCATGGTATATAGGTACCTATCCTTCTTTCTATTATTACTGTTGACCTCCAAGGGTTACTGAGACATACGCAACTGAAAATCATCTTCATCTATATTGTAAGTATAGTGTATGCTCTAGGAAAGCATACTCCATAGAGTTCTTTGTAGTGCTCCCCAAGTCATGTTGACCTGAATATTTAACTAGATTATTTAGTCTTTGTGGTGAGAAAAAAACTTCAATTCAATTCAAAAAACATTTATTAAGTACCTACTCCATGCCAGGCACTGTGATAAGAAATTGGGATACAAGTAAATGAAAGAAAGACAATCCCTGCCCTCAAGGAGTTTATAATCTAATGGGACAAGACAATACACAAAAGGAAGCTGAATGCATATGGGGTACTTATAGAGTCAGAACCTAGAAGAGGCACTGATGGAAAATGAAGCCACCTTATATTCAGATACCAGTAAATAGATTGATGATCAAACTTAAACACAGAATTTGAGTACCATACACCAATTTTAGGAAATTAAAATCACTTTGGAATCTTCTTGTAATGGAAATCACTTTGGAGAATTTTATTCATATTATTTGATAGAGGTATACCAGGTAACTCTAATGATATGTGATTTCATCAGTGTGATTAATCTTCCATCAATATAGACAGCAATTCTTCTTTGCCTTCAAGTTGTTGTACCTGAAAACATTTATCACCTGCTGACCAACATTTTAAGCAATGTCTTTATATACTTAGGCTGGTCTTCCAAAAACATATATAGAGTCTATTACTACTAGTCCTGTTACAAGAAGCCTTTCCAGTTTGATAGGACCTGCCCAGCTTGAATTCAGCTGCCATGAACTTTAAAAACATGAGATAACCTCCATGCCATGATGAGATTATCAGAAGTATTTTAGCTTACTCTTAGAAACATGTAAAATAAAAGGAAAATTTGAGTGACTCTGTGAATAATTTGGCTATGAAGGAAAAATATTAGAAGACATTAGGAAGGACATTTCAGTTTTGAGCAAGAATTTTAGGATTAGATGGTATGAGTGAGATTTTCCCCACCCCTTAGTTATGAAATTTAAAGTGATTTAATTATGATAATAATCAGCATATTAACTGAAAATTTGTGATTATATTTAGATATCTTATTTTAATTGTATTAGTAGATTAAGTTTCTTTTCTTTCTAATTAACAATGCCAGATGGTACTTTCCAATGTTAGGCATTAAGTAATATCAGAAGATACTATAGTCAGCAATAATATATTTTAGAAATCACAAGTGATACGCTTGACTCAAGGGGGTCATGCAACTCACAAGTGATATGTTTGACTAGAAGGGGGTCATGCAGCAGAATTATGACCCTGTTCCCACAAGAAGACTGATAAAAGTATTGGAAAATGTTGACATTTGTCACATAGGCAGTTTCCATATTTCCTAGGAAGATGACTTAAAATTAGATTCTTTTAATTAGTATGGTATATAAGCATTTAATCTCTGTAGGGGTATAAAAACCCATTGATTCTGTAACTCGAGGTCTTTCAGGTCCAACCCCTTTCTGACTGGCTTCGTTGTGAGATAGGCCCTCTCTCAATAAACCTATTTTCTATGGCTTGGAGACTTAGCTGTTTCTTTTCCTTTGTCGAACTTAGAAATTTTCACAACAATGGTCAATACAGTTTCACTAGATAGTTAATATAATTGGATTCTAGCATCTGGTACATCTTTCTATTATTAGATCTTAATGTCTCACCTGCCTTAGAAAAATACAATTTCGAAGTCTGAGAAACAAAGATAATTTCTGAAGAATGGAAACTGTGGTAGCTCACAATTATGACTTCATCATGAAAATTTGCCACTCTCTCAAAACTGTTACCTCCATCATATGAAATCCAGACCTAGAGAGAAGAGATAACAACAAATGAAGAACTGTTATTTTCTGTATTGAGGGATTCTTCATAACAAAGGTATTACAAAATTCAATTCAATTATATGAATAATTATTAAGTGCCTATTATGTAAAATATGATTAGTCTTGGTGTTATGCATCAGCAACGGAAATTCCTCGTGAAGAGCCCCCTGCACTGATGAAAATGGATGTCTGGTCTAAATAAGAAAGACACTGAGGAAATTGTAAAGTCTAAAATTCTAGCTGTGATGTTTAAAATCTAATGAGTGGTAGCCTTAAATTAGAAACTTTAGCACCAGTCTTTGGGCATTAAGCATTTATTAAAGTATATAGAGAGGGAAAAAGCAGCTTTCATCTAGCTATCTAAGAGCGTGCATCTGTCCTGCCACCAACAGCCCGTTTCTGCACAAAAGACTGCACTCCTTCACCGCTTCTCCCAGAAGCCCCCTGTGAAACAGGAGGCAGGACTGTCCACACACACACAGCTCCAAGCTAATTGGCTGGTAACTTTGATTGAAACAACCCACAGGCAGCAGGCACAACTTCTGGATGCCAATCCAACCTTCAAAACCCCAGAAAGTTCACCTTATGTTTTCTCCTCAGGGCAGAGCTTCCCTGCAAAGTCTTTCTCAGCAGGTTGTTGGTGCTTCAATTCTCAGAAAATATACCCCAAAAAAGACATTTCTGCCATCAGATAACTTGCCAGTGAATACAACACATACCCAGAAAAATAAAAAGGGAGTGAGAGCACCAAAAAATGTAAAACTCAGAGGACACATTATGGAGGAGATGTTGCCTGAGCCACGATTTAAAGGAAGATGAAGGATGAGGATTCTGAGAGGCACAGAGGGGAAGGGAGTGCATTGTAGGAGTGAGATTATGGTCTATGCAAATGCACTAGATAGTTGCAAAAAAAAAGTGCTTGGCAAAACTCTAAACTTTTCTATTTAGCTAAGCTATAATTATTTTGATTCATTTTCCAATAAAGTTGATTATTTTGCATTAAACTCCATGTTTTGCTTTTCCTAAGTACTTTTGCAGATATCTTATGCTATATTTTCATTCACTTACAGGATTTTCAAGAGAAGAAACCATATTATAACAACATAGCATCTGACTAATAAAATTTGCTGAGGTAGTGAAATATTTATTCATTAGTGAATTTTAACTATAGAAATGTAATTCTGACTCTATAAGAGTGGGGAAATAGGATAAACACTCTATGCATAAAATTTTCTAAGTAATGTCACTGGTTAGAAGTGCATGCTAATAATAGGCTTAATGCTAAGTTTGGGCCATAGTTCCATTTATTCTTTTTAAACCAAAAGCATAGCAGAGTCAAGAAGCTGAAATAGAGTAACAACTGCCAGACTTCCCCAAAACCTCTCCCACAAAATAACCATTTTGCTGCTGTTTTTCAGTGATGTCTGACTCTTCATGACCCCAATAACCACAGAACACCAAGCCCTTCTATCCTCCACTGTATCCCAAAGTCTGTCCAAACACAAATACAATCTATGCTCCAACCACTGATACTGAAGAGGCCAATGTTGATCAGTTCTTTGAAGACCTATGATGTCTTTTAGAAGAAACAACAATAAAAGATATCACATTCATCATAGGGGATTGAAAATATAAATACAAGGAAAGAAAAAGGTAATTGGAATAAGAAATGAAAGGAGGACAGACACTAATAGAATTTTGTCAAGATAATTTGGTCATAGATTTCTTTTTCAACAGTCCAAAAGATGGACCTGGACATGTTTTGTTCTAATAAGCAAACATATAGTTGTAATCAACGAGCTATAATCCTAATGGGATCTTGTATTCTTTGACCCTTTCAGTCATTTGTATGATTAATAATGTGGTCTGTTATAAAGAATCATGTGCAGAAGTTTCATTGTTTAATTCTCTTTTTTTTTCATCAAAGATAAATTTAATATGTACCTAGATCGTTTCTATAAAGATTTTATAAAAGCAAAAAAACATTAAGTAGTTGTTAATGTGCTTTGATTATCTTTTCAGGTAATAAAAAGATTTCATATTTTCCATTCTTTTAGTATATTACCCTCCTTGTGTTATTTCATTATATAATCCTACAAAGTTTTTAAGATCATACTACTTCTGACACAAATTGCCTTAGATTTAGCATGTATTTGATACAGTCCAATAGCTCTCCTCAATGTCATCTTCTTGATACACGTAAATATATATGATGAAATACATGTATGTGTAAATATATTTGTTTATATATAAATGTATAATAGGTAGGTAGGTAGGTAGATAGATAACATCAATGGTTGAAATATAAGGATTGAAAAATGATACTTCTACTGTCACTGAAAATAAAATCTTTATAGAAATGTAGGGAAATTCTTTAGAAAAATTTAACTTTATCCTTCCCTTTACTATCAAATTCTTCACTCCCTTTGTCCTATCAATGACTATACCTTGCAAAATTCCAACTCTATATCACATCCACCATCCATTTATTCTACTCTTACTCATACTACTAACCTGTGCTGATGGAAATAACAAGACTCTGCTGATTGAGTCCACTACAAATTTATGGCATCTAATCTTAACTAGATCTCATCATAGAAAGAAAATACTTTTACTCCTCCCTACCTATTCCTCACAGAGGCTGTTCCAAACTTGTTCTTCTCTGCTTAAGGCTTTCTCACCTACCATTCCTCCATTATCAGAAGACTTAGTTCACATGTTAATGAGAAAAGGGACCATTATTTATTCCCTCTTTATTATTTATTATTATTTATTCCTTCCATTACTGTACATCTCAAAATATCTTGACATCATCCCCATTATTCTCTGCTACTTTATTGTAGTCTCAAATGAAGAGGTGACCCTTGTATTTGAGAAACATAAGTCTTCTACACATACCCATAATCCCTTCCCCTCCCTTCTCCAGATGTTTTTCCTTGAATTCATCCCCACCCTTTCTACTCTTTAGACTCTTCCTTAAGTACTGGTTCATTTCTCAATGCCTACAAATATGCCAAGTCTTTCCTGTCCATGGGGGAGGGGGGTAACATAATTAGAAGCTACTATCCATTAAGGTATTTTAAGATGTGTGGGAAAGCATTAGAAGAATTCATAAGAAGGCAGAGTTCAGATGGCAAAGAGGAAGCATTTTGCCTAATTTGTCCAGCACTTCTCCTCCAGAATGACCTAAAAAAAAATGTACTAGATTGAATTCTAATGAAGAACGCCACACCAATCATGTCCATTTTTCCTAGACCAGTGAAGTTTAGGGAGAGAGAGAAGCGGTCTGTGGACACTGAGGAAGGGGTCTGGCAGAAGTTCCTGCAAAAGGCCCCCGTGGGGAAGCACCCAGTCAAAAGGGATGCCTACACTAGCACTGGGTACAGTAACATGGGCCATCTGACAGCTGTCACCTATTTTCTAGTTCCCAATTACAGATATAGGACAGAGAGGATTAGATATAAGGACAAGTGTTGAGCCTAGATATACATGGAGCAATGGACAAGTTATAGGAGCGTAGCTATATGATTCTGAGTCCAGGCAGAGAGTGGTGACATAGTTCTAGCCTTTAACCCAGAACATAAACTTACAATAGAATAACTGCATCAGGAGTCCCAGATCAAAAGAGTGTCAAGCCATTGAGTACCTCTAAAATGTACAGAAGCTCCCAACAAGCTAACAGTGACTGAATCCAGCAGGAATCCACTGAAACTCTCAACCATACAGAAGCCAATGAACCCAAACCTGGGTTAAGAATTTGTAGAGGGCAGTGATCAGACATCTCCTAAAATCAGGAGCATTACAAACTTGCAGGCCCTCAGACTGAACTGAGAAAAACCAGAAGGACATAAAAGAACAGAAGCTTAAGCCAGACATTCCACCTCGCTAATTCCCTCCCTACCTCCCCCACTCCCTTACTCCCACAATAGGTGTACTGAGTGAAATACTAACATAAATAACAAAGTCAAGAAGTATTTTTAAAGGGGGAGCCAAGATGGTAGAGTAGAGGAAGCACTACAGGAAAGTTCTCACAGCATTTTCCTCCAAACACCTTTAAAATAACACCTCAAATTGAATTCTGGAGTGACATAGCCAACAACTGGAGTGAGGCATTTTTCCCTCAAGACAACTTAGGAGGTCTAAAGGAAAAGTCTATGACAATTAGATAGATACTTTCCTAGAGCTCATGTGACAGCAATACCAACAATGGTTCTTGAAGACAGTTGCAACAGAGGCAACAGGAGCTTCTGGAACTCTCAGCCCAGAGACAGTAAGGGGATTGAATAACTGGTCAAAAAGAGGTTCCAGCGGATGCCTCTCCTAGCACTAGGTACAGGATCAGGTAGAATTGGGCAACTGCAATGCATACACCCACTTCCAGGTCACAGTTTCAGGCTAGAGAGGAACACTTAGGGTCACGAGGGTGCAGGGGCCTTAGTTCCAGTTCTGGGAAGTACAGAAGTACTAGCCCTTCTGGCTACAAGAGAGCAAGGGCCCTACCTGAATAAGGATCAGAGAACAAACCAAAAGCATAGTAATTACACTTCTTTCCAAATCATACTACCTTGGAAAAATCAAGATCTTGCAAACCCCCAGGACTGGCTGTGAAAAAAGGAGCCTGAAAAGGCTTGAAATTTAGGACAGTGTCTACTCCTCCAAGTGACCAGAGATCAACTTTAACATAAAGTTCAAAATTGGGGGCAGCTAGGTGACACAGTGGATAAAGCACTGGCCCTGGATTCAGGAGGACCTGAGTTCAAATCCAGCCTCAGACACTTGACACTTACTAACTGTGTGACCCTGGGCAAGTCACCTGACCCTCATTGCCCCACAAACAAAACAAAACAAAAAACATAAAGCTCAGAATCAAGAAACAGACTGAAAAAATGAGAAGGAGGAGGAAGAGAACAAGAACAAGAAAAAGCTGACCATAAAAATTCTGCTATGGTAAGAGGGAAGATCAAGACATGAATCAGAAGACAATGACATGAAAATAGCTACAAGCAAAGCCTAAAAGAAAAATGCAGATTGGCGATGAGGCCAAAAGGAATTCTTGGAAGACCTTTAAAAAGGATTTAAGAATAAAACAAGTGATAGAGAGAAAATTGAGAAAAGAAATGATAGTAATGCAAAAAAATTATGAAAAGAGAATAGGTTGGCAAAAGAGGTACAAAAATACTGAAGAAGAGGCTAAGCCTAGATGGTGGAGGGAAGGCAGTGACTTGCCTGAGCTTTCTTCAAGGCCCCTCAAAATACCTTCAAGTAATGCCATAAGATAATTCCTAGAGCAGCAGAATCCACAAAAGGACAAGTTGAAATCATTTTCCAGTCAAAGACAACTTGGAAGGTCAGCAAGAAAATTCTGTTGTAGCGGGGTGAGAGTGGAGCACAGTGCAGCATAGGACATGCCAGTGCAGAACCAGTCACAGTGTAGACACAGACACAGCATAGACCAGTGAGTCAGGAGCAGGCCCCAGAAGGCTCTGAATCAGCTGCAGCAGCAACTGCTTCTGGAGCTCAGCCCACAGATGGTAAGGGGACTGAACAATTGGCCAGAAGGAGAGGTTTCTTTGCTAGCATTGAAGCAGGACTCTGTTGTTTTGCCCATACTCAGATCCAGGTCAGTCTTGGGTGGTGGTCCCAGGCAGGGGAGGAGCACAAGTACAAAAGACCTTGCAGCCACAGTAAAGCAGGATTCTGTTCATAGAGCCAGGACAGAAAAGTAGGCCTGTGGTTGCGTGCAGACTAGACCACGGGCCAGGAGAATAGAAAACATACCTCTGCTTAAATCATACCACATTGGAAGAACTAAAAACTTACAAATACCTAGAAACCCCCTGAAGCTTGCAACAGTGCACCCTCCACCCTGGAAGCAGTGCCCCACTTTAACAAAGGCTGGGAAAAAGAGCCAACAGAAAAAAATGCTGAGCCTAGAAAGTTTCTTTGGTGACAAGGAAGATCAAAATACACCTTCAGAGGAAGATAACAAAGTCAAAGCTTCTACATCCAAAGCTTCACAGAAAAATATGAATTGGTCTCAGGCCATAGAAGGGCTCAAGAAGTACTTTGAAAATAAAGTAAGAGAGGAAGAGGAAAAAACGTTAAGAGAAATGAGTGTGACAGTTAAAATTAAATGTGTTCACCCTATTTCTGTCCCAAGTTTAGGGAAAATTAGCTGGGGTTTGTCATATATTTGTTAGTTAGAAATTAGAGGCTACTGCACCAGTTTTGGGGCATTAAGTATTTATTAAAGCATATTAAATGTTAATAAAGAGAGCCCACATGGCTTTGAAAGATAGAAAAGCATAGGTAGGATCTAAAGGAGGAAAGATAGTGGGGAACCGTAGTGGGCTGCCTCTGCTCTCACCAAGTTCCAGGACCAAGAGAGTGATCAGCAAGGGTAAGCTCTCTGAGGGAAGTATGAGAAGTGGCCCTTACACACATCTTTAAAGCTAATTGGCTAGCATAATTCAAATCTATTGTTTACTGGATTTGAGGGTGGTCTGGCTAATGTCAGAGTATGGAACCCTCCGAGGAGAAAAAGCTTTTAGGTAGGAGGGATTTTGAGTGAGGTAACTTCCTGACTCTGGGCTGACCTTAAGAAAGGTTAGGCCAGGCTCTCTCAGGGGCGCCTCTGGGAGTCCCAAGACCCCTATTATTAATCATTTTCTCACATGAAAATGATGCAAGAAAATCATGGAAAAAAGTCAACAGCCAAAAAAGTCAACACCCAAAAAATACTGAAGAAAATAACACCTTAAAAAAAAGACTGGGCTAAATGGTAAAAGAGGAACAAAAAGCCAATGAGGAAAAGAAAGCTTTGAAAAGCCAAATTAGCCAAATGGAAAAGGAGGTGCAAAAGCTCTCTGAAGAAAACAATTCCTTAAAAATTAGGATTCAGAAAATGGAAGCTAATGGCTTTATTACAAATCAAGAAAAAATAAAGCAAAACCAAAAGAATGAAAAAATAGAAGGCAACATTAAATATCTCATTGGAAAAACAACTGACTTGGAAAATAGATCCAGGAGAGATAATTTGAAAAGTATTGGACTAACTGAAATCCATGATCACAAAAGAGCCTAGACATCTTCCAAGAAATTGTCAGGGGAAATTTCCCTGATAAAGCTAAAATACAAATTGCACCTCTCCTGAAATAGATCCCAAAATTAAAACTTACAGGAATATTATAGTCAAATTCCAGAGCTCTCAGGTCAAGGAAAAAATATTGCAAACAGCTAGAAAGAAACAATTCAAGTATTTTGGAGCCTCAGTCAGGATAATACAAGATCTAGCATCTTCTACATTAAAGGATTAGAGAGCTTGGAATATGATATTCTGGAAGGCAAAGGAATTGGAATTACAACCAAGAATCACCTGCCCAGGAAAAATGAGTATAATCTTTCAAGGTAAAAAATGGGACTTCAATGAAAAAGAGGACTTTTAGGTATTCATGATGAAAAGACCTGAAATGAATAGAAATTTTGACTTTCAAATACAAGACTCTAGAGAAGCATAAAAAAGGTAAACATGAAAAAGAAACCATAAAGTATATTTAAAAAGCTTAAGACTACTTTCATTCCCACATGGGAAGATTATACTTGTCACTCATAAGAATATTCTGATTATTACAGCAGGTGAATGGAATATATTTAGACAGAGGGCACAGTGTAAGTTGAACATGAAGAGATGATATCTTTTAAAATATATATTTAAGGGGTGAGAGGAATGCACTGCAAGAAAAGGAAAGGGAGAGGTGGAATGGAGTAAAGTATCTCACATAAAAGACACAAGAAAAATCTTATATAGTGGAGGGGAATATGGGGGAGGTGCTGGGGAGTGAGTGAACCTTACTCTAATCAAAGGAATAACATGTACACTCAATTGGATATAATAATCTAATTTACCCTGCAGGACAGTAGGAGGGGAAGGGGATAAAGAGATCAGGGTGAGAAAAGGGAGGGCAGATTGGGGAGGGGGCAGTCAGAAGCAAAGCACTTTTGAAGAGGGAAAGGGTGAAAGAAGATAGAAAATGGAGTAAATTTCATAGGGAAGAAAAAGGATGGAGGGAAATGCAGTTAGCAATTGTAACTGTGAAAAAAAATTTGAAACAAGTTTGTCTAACAGGCCTCATTTATGAAACACATAGAGAACTAAGTCAAATTTGTTAAAATAAGAGCCACTCCCCAATTGATAGATGATCAAAAGATATGAAGCTTTCAGATGAAATAATCAAAGGAACCTATAGCAATATGAAATAAATGTTCTAACTCACTATGAATTGGAAAGAGGTAGGTCAAAACAATTCTGGGGTACTACCTCATACCTATTGGATTTAATGATAGGACAGCAGAGAAAAATGACAAATGTTGTAGGGGATATTAATTCACTTTTAAAAAAAAATTTTTTTTGGTGGGGCAATTGGGGTTAAGTGACTTGCCCAGGGTCACAAAACTAGTGTTAAGTGTCTGAGGCTGGATTTGAACTCAGGTCCTCCTGACTCCAGGGCCAGTGCTCTATCCACTACTCCACCTAGCTGCCCCACATTAATTCACTTTTGATGAAGTTGTAAACTGATTCAAACATTCTGCAGAGCAATTTGGAACTATGACCAAAGGGATATAAAACCATGCATACTCTTTGACCTAGTAATACCACTACTAGGTCAGCATCCATAAAGAGATAAAAAACAAAAAGTTGAATTTGAAATTGAGGAGATGCCCATCAATTGAGGAATGGCCAAACAAAATGCGGGATGACATTATGATGGAATACCATTGTGCTATAAGAAATAATAAGCAGGATGCTATCAGAAAAACCTGGAAAGACTTACATGAGTTGATGAAAAGTAAAATGTACTGTATACAAAGTAACAGTAATATTGTAAGATGACAGCTGTGAATGACTTAGATATTTCAGCAATACAATGATTCAAGACAACTCCGAAGGACTTATAAAAAATGCAATCCATATGGAACCAAGATGGCAGAGGACAGGCAATGACTTCTTGGAGATCACCCCCATATTCCTCCAAATACCTTCAAATAATGTCATAAGACAATTCCTGGAGCAGCAGAATCCACAAAAGGATGGGGTGGGATAATTTTCCAGCCAAAGACAACTTTGAAGGTCAGCAGGAAAGGTCTGTTGTACTGGGGTGAGAGTGGAATGAAGATCCAGGGCACACTGTGTAGACCCAGACCCAGACCCAGAGAATCAGGCCTCCAGAATTTGGAATCAGCTGAGGCAGCATCTATTTCTGGAACACAGCTCACAGACCAGTGAGGGGATCCAGTGGTTGGCCTAGGGAAGATTTCAAGGGTCTCTGCTGGTAGTGAGGTGGAACTCTGTTGTGTTGCCCCTGCTTGGAACCAGGAAGCAGTCTTGAGTGGCGGCCCAGGTTGGGGAGGGGAGGAGGCATGACTGAGCTTGCAACCACAGTGAAACATTATTCTGTTCTCATGTTAAAGAGAAAGCAGGCCTGTGGTTATTACAGACCAGAGCACAGGCCAGGGGAGTGTAGACTGTGCCTGTCCTTAAATTGTACCACCTAGGACCCCCTGAAGCTTGGGACAGTGTGCCCTGGAAGCAGTGCCCCACTTTAAGAAGGAATTAAAAATCAAGAAATAGGCTGGCAAAATGAACAGACAGAAAAAAAGGGTGGACCCTAGAAAGTTTCTCTGGGGACAAGGAAGATCAAATACACACTCAGAAGAAGATAACAAAGTCAAAGCCTCTACATCCAAAGCTTCCAAGAAAAAATACGAATTAGTCTCAGGCAATGGAAGTGTTCAAAAAGGACTTTGAAGATAAGGTAAGATAGCTAGAGGAAAAATGGAAAGAGAAATCAGAGTGATACAGGAAAGTAATGATAAAAAAAGTCAACAGCTTGAAAAGCCAAATGGAAAAGGAGATATAAAAGCTCTCTGAAGAAAATAATTGCTTAAGAATTAGGATAGAGCAAAAGGAAGTTACTGACTTTATAAGAAATCAAGACACAACAAAGCAAAACCAAAAAAAAATGAAAAAATAGAACGCAATGTGAAATATCTCCTTGAAAAAAAAGCTAACCTGGAAAATAGATCCAGGAGAGATAATTTGAAAATTATTAGACTACCTAAAAGCCATGATAATATCCAAAAAAAAAGAGCTTAGACATCATATTCCAAGAGATTTTCAGGGAAAATTGCCCTGATATTTGAGAAACATAAGGTAAAATAGAAATTGAAAGAATCTACTAATCACCTCCTGAAAGAGATACCAAAATGAAAACATCCAGGAATATTACAGCCAAATTCCAGAACTGGCAAGTTGAGGAGAAAATATTACAAGCAGCCAGAAAGAAAGAAATCAAGTATGGTGGAGAAACAGTCAGAATAGCAAAAGATCTATCAGCTCCTACATTAAAAGATAAAAGGGCTTGGAATATGATATTCCAGAGGGCAAAGGAAAGGGGATCAAGAATCACCTACCCAGCAAAACTGAGTATAATCTTTCATGGGGAAAAATGGGATTTCAACAAGAGGATTTTGAGGCATTCATGATGAAAATACCTGAGCTGAATAGAAAATTTTACTTTGAAATATAAGAACATAGGGAAGCACAAAAAAGGTAAACAGAAAAAGAAATCATAAGGGATATTAAAATGTTAAACTGTTTACATTCCTATATGAGAAGGTTATACTTGTAACTCATAAGAATGTTCTCATTATTAGGGCAACTTAACAGAATATATTGAGACAGAAGGCACAAGTGTGACTGGAATATGAAGGGATGATATCTTTAAGACAATAAAATTAAGGGGTGAGAGGAATGCACGGGAAGAAAGGGAAAGGGAGAGGTGGAATATGGTAAAGTATCTCACATAAAAGAAGCAAGAAAAAGCTTATGAAGTGGAGGGGAATATTGGGGAGATGCAGGGGAATAAGTGAGTCTTACACTCATTAGAATTGGCCAAAAGAGGGAATAATATATACACTCAACTGGGTAATCTATCTAACCCTGCAGGAAAGTAGGAGAGGGAGGGGATGGAGGGAGGGAAGAAAGAAGGGAGGGCAGATTGGGAGAGGGGTCAGTCAGAAGCAAAATACTTTTGAGGAAGGATAGGGTGAAAGAAGATAGAAAATAAGAGTAAATATCTTGGGGGAAGAATAAGAGAGAGAGAAACACAGTTAGCAACAGTAACTGTGAAAAAAAAATTTTGAAGCAGAGGCAAGAATAATGTAAGATGATGATAATGACAATGATGATTGATTGATGGATTGATGATGATTGGATGAAGAGGAGGATTGATTGAAGAGGAGACCTGATTGATAATAATGAGAATTGATTGCTGATGATGAGGATTTATTGATGCCAATGATGAGGATGGATTGATGAGGATTGATGATGATGATGATGATGATGATGACAAAATATATGGTACTTACTTTTCTGGACTACTGTGAAGAAAATTCTTTGTCAGGTTTAAGGAACTATATAAATGTTATCTATTACTGTTGTTGCAATAATCAACCCCAGGGGTTTATTGTAAGCAAATCTCTCCTTAAAGTACTATATAAATGTAGTTTATGATGAAAAAAAAGATGAGAAAAATGTTATCAGAAAAACCTGTAAAGACCTACCTGTGCTGATGCAAAGTGAAACATACTGTATACAAAATAACAGCAATAATGTAAGATGATCTGCTGTGAATGACTTGGTTATTTTCAGCAACACAAGGATCCCAGGCAACTCTGAAGAATGTATGAAAAATGCAATCCATCTACAGAGAAAGAACTGATGGCATCTGAATACAGATAGAAGCATATTTTTTGTTAGTTCCTTTATCTCAAGTTTTGGTTTTGTCTGTTTTCTTTTGTAACCTGGCTAATTGGAAATGTTTTGCTTGACCAATCATGTATAACTTATAAGTTCTTGGGTGGGGGGGGGGGGTAGGGAGGATGATAATTTGGAAAACAAAGTTTTAAAACATTAATGTCAAAATTTTTTCAATGTAATTTCAAAAATCAAAATTCTAAATGATTCAAAAAATGCAATCCATCTCCAGTAAAAGAACTGATGGTGTCTGAATATAGATTTAATAATATTTTACTTCCTTTTTCATATTTTTGTCTGTTTTCTTTCACAACCTGACTAATGTAGAAATGTTTTACATTACTACACATGTATGACATATTGATTGCTTGTGTTGTTAAGGGGGCAAAGAAGAAGAGAATTTGGAACACAAAGTTTTAAAAATTGACATTAAAAATGTGTTTACATGTAATTTGGGAAAAAAATAAAATAAAATTCCAAAAAAAATACTGAGGAAAACATGGTTAAATGTAGAATAGGCAAAATATTAAAATATAAAATTTCCAGAAGAACTATTTAAAAGGCAGAATAGGTCAAATAGTAAAAGAAGTACAAAACTTCAGTAAGAAAATAACTCCTTAAAAAAGCAGAATTGCCCAAATTGGAAGATCTCACTGAAGAAAGTAATTCCTAAAAAAACTAGAATTGCGCAATTGAAAGCTAATGAATCCATGAGACATCAAAAAACAATAAAACAAAGAAATTGTGAAATCTCTCATTAGAAAAACAGCTGACTTCAAAAATTGATCAGGGAGAGATAATTAAAAAGCTATGAGACTACCTGAAAGCCATCATCAAAAAAAAAGAAGAAGCTAGACATCATATTTCAATTAATTATAAAGGAAAAATTCCCTCATTTCTTAGAATGAGAGGACAAAACAGAAATTGAAAGAATCCACCAATAAAATCCTAAAAGAGATCCCATAAGGAAAATTCCCATGAATATTATAGCCAAATTTAAAAACTCCTAGATTATGAAGAAAATACTACAAGCAGACAGAAAGGACCCATTAAGATACCTTGTAGCCACAGTTAAGGTCACAGGAGATTTAGCAACTACCATGTTAAAGAGGTACAGGTCTTAGAATATTATATTCCAGAAGGTAAAAGCTAGGATTACAACCAAGAATGACCTATGCCCAGCAAAACTGAGTATAATTGTTCAGGAAAGGAAATGAATATTTAATGAAATAATGGATTTTCAGACGTTCCTCAAGAGAAGGGTGGAGAGAGAGAGAGAGAGAGAGAGAGAGAGAGAGAGAGAGAGAGAGAGAGAGATCAGGAGGGACTTAATAAGGTTAATCTATCAATATTCTATATGGGAAGATGATGCATGTAATTTCTAAGAAATGTTATTAGGGCAGTTAGAAGGAATCTACAGGTGGCAAAAGTATGAATCCATTATCTTGGAAGAAGCAAGAAGGGAGAAAAAGAATGAAGAAAATTGCCTCACATAAAAAAGCATGCAAAGAAGAGCTTTTAAATCTAATTCTCTATTGAACTGGTAAAAGAGGAAAGGAATATACATACATACATGTGTGTGTGTATATATATATACACACACACACACACACACACACACATATAAATATGTTTATATGTATATACACAGAGTGACTCAGTTAGGTATAGATATCTATCTTACCTAACAGGGAAGTAGGAGGTAAAGAAGATAAGAGAAAGGGGGAGTGAAAAGAGGGAGGGCAGATTAAGGGAGACAGAAATATTAAATGAGCCCTTTTTAGACCACAATGCAATAAAAATTACATTCAATAAATGGCCCTGGAGATGCAGATAAAAAATTGGAAATTAGATAATCTAATGCTAAAGAATTAGTGGGTCAAAGAACAAATCATAGAAGCAATCAGTAATTTCATTAAAGAGGACAACAATAAGACAACATATACCAAAATTTAAAGGATGTTGCCAATTCAGTACTAGGGGGAAATTTTATATCTCTAAACACATCAATAGAAAAGAAAAAGAGCATATCAATAACAGATCAATGAATTGGGGCAAGGGGCTTTAAAAAATTACACAAAGAATAAAAATCCTTAATTAATTGCCAAAATAGAAAATAATCAAATAAGAGATTAATAAAATTGAAAGTTAAAAAATGAACTAACTGGGCAGCTAGGTGGTGCAGTGGATAGAGCACCAGCCCAGGAGTCAGGAGGATCTGAGTTCAAATCTGGCCTCAGACAAGTACTTAACACTTCCTAGCTGTGTGATCCTGGGCAAGTCACTTAACCCCAATTGCCTCACTAAAAAAAAAAAAAAAAATTTAACTAACCAAAACAAACTTGGAGGTGGTTTTAATTGGGGGGGGGGATGATATAATAGATAAATCATTGGTTAATTTAATTTTTTTAAAAGAAGAAAACAAAATTACCCATATCAAAAAAGAAAAGGCTGAATGAACTGCCAATAAAGATCAATCAAAGCAATTATTAAGAGTTATTTTAATTTGCCTATAAAACTGACAATCTAAGTGAAATTGATGAATGTTTTAAAATATAAATGAGAGAAAATAGAATGCTGAAATAACCCTATCTTACAAAAATAAATTGAACAAGCTATAAATGAGCTCTCAAAAAAAATTACAGGAAAAGATGAATTAACAAGTGAATTCTAAATTTAAAGAACAATTTATTTGAATAATATATAAACTATTGAAAGATAAAGAGTCCTACACCAAATTCCTTCTATGACACAAATATGGTTTTGATACCTAAACCAGGGAAAGGAAAAAACAGAAAAGGAACACTATAATTGAACCCCCTTAATTAATACTGATCCAATTTTTAAAAATAAATAAAATAGTAGAAAGAATACACCAATCCATCACAAAGATCATACACTACATGCAGGATAGATTTTTATGAACACTAG
Organism: Dromiciops gliroides; assembly: GCF_019393635.1. Lineage (NCBI taxonomy): Eukaryota > Metazoa > Chordata > Mammalia > Microbiotheria > Microbiotheriidae > Dromiciops > Dromiciops gliroides. Next base: position 210,259,975 of record NC_057862.1, read on the forward strand.
GGCTATCAGGATAACTGATCACAGTAATAACAAAATGAACAAAAATCATATTCTTTTAATAAGCGCAGAAAAAGTTTCTGACAAAATGAAACAGAATTATAATTTAGAAAGACAGGGGCTGAAGCAAGGATGCTGATTTATCACCATTACTTTTCAATATTCTGCTATAAATTAGACAAGAAAAGAAATTAAAGGAATAATCAGGGGCAAAGAGAAATAAAACTATCATTTAAAAAAATGATATGATGGTTTATTCAGAGAAACCTAAAGTCAAATAGAAGAGCAGTAAAAACAATTAATAGGATATATATATATATATAACAACAATACAAAACATGTGCTTTTCTATATATTACAAAAAAATCCAGCAGGAAGAGATAAAAAGAAAAATTCAACTTAAAATAACTCCCAACAGTAAGAAATACTTGGGAGTATATCAAAACACACATAGGAACTCTATAAACACAATCACAAATAGTATTCACACACACACACAAATGTCATAACTAAAGAAGTGAAGAAACTTTCATTATGCATAGGACAAATAAGCCAATATAATAAAAATGACAATTCAACCTAAATTAATTTACTCTTTCAGTGCAATACCTAATTAAACTACTAAAGAATTATTTTACAGAGATAGAAAAAATAATAATATTCATATGGAGAAAAAATATAAAGAATATCAAAGGAATCAATGAAAAATATGAAAGAGAGGGGTTTAAAAGTACCAGATATCGAACTATAATACAAACCTGTAATCACCAAAATAATCTGGTATTGGGTAAGGAATAGAGATGTTAATCAATGGAATGGATTTTACATAAATATGTAAAATATTTATTCCATAAATATATATGTAAACATACAATATGCACAATCAAAAGGGGACATTTGCCAGTATTTAATAAAGCCTAAGATCACAGCTATTAGAGGGAGAAGTTATTATGCAATAAAACCTAATCAGAAAACTAAAAAGTCTAGAAGAAATTGGACATAGACCAATATCTCATATTGTGTACCAGAAAAGCTCCAAATTGGTACGTGTGACATCGTAAACAAGATAGCAAAATATGGGAAAAAATACCTGTCAGATGTATAGATGAGTGAAGAATTCATAACCAAACAAGACATAGGAAGGTTCACAAAAGGCAAAATGCACAATTTTTTTATGAGATATTTTATTTTTTCCGTTACATGTAAAGATAGTTCTCAACTTTTGTTTATACATGCTTTACAATTTCTGATTTTTCTCCCTCCCTCCCCTCCCTCCCCCCCTCCCCTAGACAGCAGGTAATCTGATCAAAATGCACAATTTTAACAAAATAAAAGTTAAAAGTTTTTACACAGAGCCAATGTAGCTAAAATTAGAAGACAAACAGGAAATTGGGGGTTGAGAAGGGGAGAAATTTTGTCCCAAGTTTCTCTGATATAGGTCTGATTTTTAAGATATATAGGAGGGAAGTTGAGAACTATTTTTACATGTAATGGAAAAAAATAAAATACTTTATTAATTTTTTTAAAAAGATATATAGGAGGGGTAGCTAGGTGGCACAGTGGATAAAGCATCAGCCCTAGATTCAGGAGGACCTGAGTTCAAATCTGACCTCAGACACTTGACACTACCTGTGTGACCCTGGGCAAGTCACTTAACCCTCATGGCCCAGCAAAAAAAAAAAAGATATATAGGAAACAGACAAATTTAGAAGAAATAGAATCATTCCCCAACTGATAGATAGTCTAAGCATATGATTAGGGAGTTTTCAGAGGAAGATTTTTTTTTCCGTATAAATATTATTTTCCAGATATATTTAGAGATAGTTTTCAACATTTGTTTTTATAAGATTTCTAGTTTCAAATTTTTCCCTCCCTTCCTCCCCCCTCCCCAAGCAAGTAATCTGATATAGGTTATATTTGTACAATCACATTAAACATATTTCTGCATTAGTCATGTTATGAGAGAAGAATCAGAGCAAAAAAGAAAAAACCTCAAAAAACAAAAACAAAAACAACAAAAAAGCAATAGAAATAGTATGGTTCAATCTGCATCTAGATTCCACAGTTCTTTTTTTTTTTTTTTGGATTTGTAGAACATTTCCCATCATGAGTCCTTTGGAACTATCTTGGACCATTGTATTGCTGAAAAGAATCAAGTCTATCACAGTTGATCACCACATAATGTTGTTGATACTGTGTACAATGTTCTCCTGGTTCTGTTCATCTCACTCAGCTTCAGTTCATGCAAATCCTTCCAGGTTTCTCTGAAATCCACATACTCATCATTTCTTAGAGCACAATAGTATTCCATTACATTTATATACCACAACTTGTTCAGCTATTCCCCAATTGATGGGCAGCCCCTCAACTTCCAAGTCCTTGCACCACAAAAAGAGCAGCTATAAATATTTTTGTACATGTGGGTCCTTTTCCCTTTTCCATGATCTCCCTGGGGAAAAAAGACCTAATAGTGGTATTGCTGGGTCAAAGGGTATGTACAGCTTTATAGCCCTTTGGGCATAATCCCAAATTGCTCTCCAGAATGTTTGGATCAGTTCACAGCTCCACCAACAATGCATTAGTGTTCCAATTTTTCCACAACTTCTCCAACATTTAAAAAACCCCTAATTTTATCAGGAGAGACATGGGCAGTAGAAATGTCCCTTGGGGAGAGGCTCAGCCTAAACTGGTTTATGTTTATAAGTAAACAAAACAGATGGCTCAGGGGTTAGTTGAAATGACTACATCATTCAACCACACCTTTAATTTAGACTGGGAGAGATCATGTTTTTTAGTTTAACTGAGAAATGGGGTTTGACAAAATGGGGAATGGGGTCAATTACAGGATATAACCAATTATTAAATGATAGACCATAATTTTAATTTCCTCATTTTATGTGTTTGGCAAGTCAAATCACCCAGTGGAGACAACCCAGGTTCCTAAGCCCAAAAGCCCTGGGAATAGCAATGCCCCTCAGAATATGAACCTTGCTTCAAACCTGGTCCCACAGCCATCACTGAGAAGGTGCTTACTTGTCTCATCAATACCAACACCAACCACTTACCAACTGGTGCCAATAAGCAGGTAAGTCCAAAAACTCCAAGAATGGCAATGCTCCCCAGATTACCCATCCTGATTTCAACCCAGCCCAACTATCATCTTGGGAAGCAATCACTTGGAGATTTCAACTGCTTCTTCAGGTGCTGAATTGAAGCCACTGCCTCCTCAACACTCACAGCCTTGTGCACAACTTAGCAAGTGAAGAACCCAAAAAATAAAGTTTTTAACAACAAAGTCCTTTGCATTACCAAATGATATTAAATTTAAAAACAAATATGAACTTATCAGTGGAAATTAAAATAAAGATGATATATTACCATTTGCTTTGGCCATCTCAAAGACCATAGGACCTTTCAACTTGATGTGACAAACTTATTTGTATTATCCCCCTCAATAAAATGCAAATTCCTTGATGAGGACTGTTTCCATTTTTTAAAATTTCCAGCACTTAGTACAGCTTTGTACACAGTATACATAGTTTTTCTTTCATTTATTTATTCATTCAAGAGTTTTAAGAAATTCTGAATTAGTGGCCACTGAATTAACAATATTATTTTGAAATTTTAATTATTATGATTGTGTGTGTACATGCATCCATATAAGTTAAACAGTAAAACTCCATGTGGGATGAAAAAAATAAACCCTCAATTTGTTGCCATTGTCATTCACTATTTTTCCTTTCTGTAGAAGCTGCAGCAAAACAAACCAAAAAAAAGTAAGAAATTGTGGAGGCTATATCAGATTACCAAATCCCAATTGACAAGGATAGAATATGAGTGGCATTTCTCTATAATATCAGTCCCTGCCAAGTGCTTCCAGGGAAGAAAATTAAAACTAGGAGAACCTATTCTGATGTGTACCAACCCCAGGACCTCTATCCTGGGGATAGTTTGCTCCTACATGTGTGGAGGTTCTTGGGAATGCTGATGATTGTAAGGTTTGGGAGAATCCAGATACTGGCTCTGATTTTTCATTTTTTTTAGTGAGCCATCCAGAAGTACCCACAAAATGACTCACCAAGGGAAGGACTGAAGTGGAGAAAACACTTGTTCATTAGCCCAAGAAAAGTTGATGGATACCTACCTGATTTCCATAAACATACAGAAAATGAGTCCTAGGATGGAAAGCCATTCCAGTAACATTATGAAAATCACCAGGGAAAAAAAAACTTGGAAATTTCTGTTCAGTTTTTGGTCCACGTTTTACGTATTTCCGCACAGTAACAAAAGAGTGATTCTAAAAAAAAAAACAAAAATAAAAAAGGACATAACCAAGTGCAGTGTGTAAGATTGATCATTAAGTCAGAAATTGTTTTTCTTCATATAAACAATTCATGAAACTATTCCCTAAGGCACAGAGAGCTTATGATCCATGTTGGTGGGAACATAGTTCTTTAAAATTATTTAGCAAGGGAGTAGATGGCAAAATGAAGTCAGAATTTTCCCTGAGCTCTTCCAACACATCCATTACACAACAACCTAAAAACACACCAACCCAAATTCTGAGTGGAAAAATCTAAGAATGAAGAAAAAGCTGAAAACCTGTATGAAAGCATTGAATAAAAGGTCTTTGAAGCCTATATTAAACCTTGGTTTGAAACTAAATAACTTAATCCTAAAGAATGTGTGGGACACACCAAAAAAAAAAAAAAAGCCGGGGCAGCCAGGTGGCACAGTGGATAGAACACTGGCCCTGAAGTCAGGAGGACCTGAGTTCAAATCCAATCTCAGACACTTAACACTTACTAGCTCTGTGACCCCAGGCAAGTCACTTAACCCCAATTGCCTCACCAAAAAAAAAATGTGTGAGACAAAGAATAAACCATAGAAATGATCAATAATTTCATTAAAGATAATGACAGAAATAATAGAACATATAGGGATGCACAAGAGATAAAATTGACAGTTTTGATTACATAAAACTAAAAAGGTTTTGCACAAACAAAATCAATGTTGCTAAAGTTAGAAGAAAAGCAGGAAACTGGAGAAAATTTGTAGCATTTCTTTGATAAAGGTCTCATTTCTCAAATATGTAAGGAATTGAACAATAGTTTGTGAGGTGGCAGCATCACTGCCGTGCCATAATGAGGCCCAGGTGGAATTTAAGTAAAGGGATAATCATAATAAAAACAGAAACCTGAAAATGTCCTGTAGTATTTCTCTCCAATAAACTGATCTATAATCAGACCACTGTCACAGACCAAGCCTATCATTACCGTGCTCAGGCATAGTATACATAGATTCAAAAAATTTAAGAACTTTTGTAGGATAATAATTAATGCAATAATAATGTTGTTGTTGTTGAGTCATTTCAATCATGCCTAACTCTTCAGGACCCTATTTAGGGTTTTCTTGGCAAAGATAAGTTCACCATTTCCTTCTGCAGTTCATTTTACAGATGAAAAACTGAGGCAAACAGGGTTAAGTGACTTCCCCACAGCCTGACAGCTAGTAAGTTTCTGAGGCTGGATTTGAAATCAGGAAGATGAGTCTTCCTGACTCCAGGGCCAGCACTCTATCCACTGTGCCACCTAGCTAATTGATGATGGTGGTGGTGGTGGTGGTATTCTTGTTGGTGGTGGTGGTTATAGAATTACATTTAGACAGCACTACATTGTAAATTTAGTAAATTTTATTATTCCTTTTTTACGATGAGAAAACTGTGAGTCAAAAAAATTAAGTGTTTGCTTATGGTCCCAGAGTGAGCAAGGGAATGAAATGGGATTCAAATCCTGATCCCCTTGGTAGAACTACATAGTGCTTTAAGTTTTACAAAATATTTTCTTTACAAAAACACTATGAGGTAGGTATTACAAATTTGATCTCATTTTAAAGAAGAAAAGTTTACGTTCAGAGAAGTAACATGACTTTCAAGAAGTCACAGAGCTATCAAATGTTGGAACTATGGCTCAAATTCAGGTATATCCTGACTATAATTCTGGCATTCTTTCCATTATAATATCACAAAGATGGATTGATGGTGTGATGTAAGGCTAAAGGGAAGTTTCTAGTACAGTATTTAAGGGAACTATCCTTGGTATTTTACTTTTCAATATTTTCATTAATGATTTGGATAAAAGCATACATAGGATGCTTATCAAGTTGCAAATGACAGAAAGATGAGAGTAATCACTAATTTTTGGGAGGATAAAGTCAGAATAAAAAAAAATCCAAAAAGTAAATTAATTTACTTAGATAAAATCTCATAGGGATTAAGTCCTAAATTTAGCTTTTTAAAAATCATCTGACCACAAAATGTCACAATATTACAAAGAAAAAGCATTGCCCCTAAAAAAGATGCATGAGAAGACACTCCCACTTCCTTCCTTTGCAAAAGGTAGAGAGGTCTATGGGTATGGCACGCTGTATATATTTTCAGACTTGCAATTCATCTTCAGTGCATCAGTTGAAAAACTGCACAGCTTTAGCTAGGGAAAAAAAAACAATCAGAAGATATAACTGCATCACTGCTTTAAAAGTATTTGAGAGTTGTTAGGTAGAAGAACTAGATTTGCTTTTGTTGGCCTTGAGGACAACAAATTAGATCAATGTATAGAAATTACAATGAGGTTGAGGTATGATCTAAGAAAAAACTTCCCAACAACTATAACACCCCAAAATTTGAATGTTCTGCTTTTATCAACAGTGAATTCCAGCAAAGGTTGAATGATATTTGGCAAGGATGATCTTTTCTTCAGTCATTTCAGTCTGACTCTGTAACCCACTTCCTTTTCCAGCTCATTTTATATATAAGAAAACTGAGGCAAACAGGGTTAAGAGATTTGCCCAGAGTCACACAGCCTATAAATGTCTGAGACTGGATTGGAACTCAGGAAGAAAAATCTTCCTCATTTCAAGCTCTGTCCACTGCATCAACTAGCTGCCCTAAGCGTGACCTAACCAGGTACAATTTTAGAAAAGTGTTGGACCAAATGAACTCAAGTTAATTACAATTGGGTGTAGGCCTCCATCAGTTGTGGACAACCATGGATCAGCACCTTGAAGATCCACAGGCCACAGTGTGGCTGTGCAGTCCGATACAGGAGCCACAGCTCCTGAGTGACTTATAACCAGTAACTGCCACATCCCGTGATATATCTACCCCATGAGGAGTAGCTGGAGTGTCCTCTCCAGGGTGCTGGCCTGGGCAGATCAATTGGAAAACACGCTGTTGCCCACACAGCAGGTTTTCCCTCTCCGCGACATTGGTGGATCCAAAGGAGAGGCAGAGCCAATACAGTGGAGTTGCCAGAGGGATGCAATGTCCAACATCCAACTGCCTAAGGGACTCCAACTCCTGATTTTTTCTCGGGGTTAACTCCCAAAGCCTTTCCCATATATGGGTAAAGCCACAAGGCAGCAGAGGTTTAAAATCAGTGTTTCCTTTCCCCTAGGCAGCTTGCCTGCCAAGGCTAACAAGCCCCACCTGCCTGAATAATTACAATTAAAAGAAGTAATATGACCATGAAGCATGAACTTGAACTTGAAAATTTTTATTGCTGAGATTTGCCCAGAAAAAAGAAATCACCTTGATGTCACAGAACATACCCTATCATAAAAAAGGTAGATTGCATCATTCAATTCATTGTCAATAAGGAATGACAACAGTTTACTCTTCATTCTTCTAATGTTAGGATCTCTAGGATTGGGGAGGCAAGTTTCCCAGTTATCAAATGGAGTGACACTATAGAAACAAGTAGATAACTACCAAAAAAAGAAAAGAAAAGAAAAGTTAGAGATACACTTCATATAAGATCCCCTATTTCATATCACCAGCCTTATTAGCCTGTGAACTATAGTACTGTCTTGTGTCTTGGTTTGATCTTGAAAACATGGGTTTGCATAATTACTAAGGCTGTTAGCAAATATGAAGCAAGTCCAATGAGTGTTCCAGAATATTTCACTTGATAATGGAAAGCTTCATCTAGTTAGTGTTTTATTAATAGCTTGACACATTTCTAACCTAATTACTGCAACATTTTCATAGTTAGGAACAAGGAATGATAAGCTTTCTAATCAGGGAAACTGGTAATTTTCTCAATTATAGGTTGTCTACTTTTTTTTTTTAGTGAGGCAATTGGGGTTAATTGACTTGCCCAGGGTCACACGGCTAGTAAGTATCAAGTGTCTGAGGCTGGATTTGAGCTCAGTTACTCCTGACTCCAGGGCCGGTGCTCTATCCACTGTGCCATCTAGCTGCCCCTGGTTGTCTACTTTTTAAAAAGCATTCACAACCAAATTTCTTACCTTCTCTTAAGGCAATAGTTTACCTGACTCAAACTCCTAGTTCTTGAAAAGGTGATAGCCATATAATCATCTAGAAAGCAAAAAAATGACAAATTATAAATAATCTACATTAGGTTACAGAGTTCAAGTAGTTAATGTATTTTCAGTTATAATTTTAAGCTCCAAAACTATGCTATAATATTTATTAATGAATATTATTCAAGACTTTAGATTTTGCCAACTAGCCTAAGTACAATAATATATCATGATTATAAACTCTTATTTTTATTTAGATTGTAATGTATACACAAATGTATTTGATAGAAATTTACCTTCAAAATGTTCTTGGTTAGCTAAACATATTTCATTATACCATAGTTTTGCTTGAATATAATCATCCTATTGAAAACAAAAAGAGAACATATCTAGCAGCTATGATATAAATTTGAGAGGAATTTGACAAAATTATTAAAAATCCTTCAAAGATTTGTTGTTGAAGAATTGGGGGTGGGGGTAGACAAGATAGAAACATAAAAGGAAAAGGTATAGAATCTCAAAAAGATTAAATAGAAGGAGGAGAAAGTGAAAAAGAATAAAGAAATAAGATTAATAAGACAGGTTATGGGAATGACCCATGTCTACACAACACTTTCTTTAGGCAACCAGGTAGCAACCAAAATCTACTATTACATGAATAACTGAAAATTGGCTATATGTATGTATGTATATATATATATATTCATACATACATATACACATGCATATATATGTTTATATACATATACATAGAGACATATCTTTTTCCCTTAATTTATTTAAGGTGTCACTTGCAGCAGATCATCTTATAATATTGCTGTTATTTTGTATACAGTATATTTCACTTTACATCAACTCATGTATGTCTTTCCAGATTTTTCTGATAGCATCATGCTCATGTTTTTTTTATGGTAAGCTATATTTATGTATTACTTTAAAGGGAGATTTCCTTACAAAATACACGAGGTTGATTATTGCAACAAAAATAATAGCTAACATTTATATAGTAACTTAAACCTGACAAAGAATTTTTTTCACAATAGCCCAGCAAATTAAGTACCACAACCACCACCACCACCATCATCATCCTCGTCTTACATTGCTCTTGCCTCTGCTTCAATTTTTTCCTATTACTATTACTATTTCCATCCATCCTATTCATTCCCCATGATATTTACTCTATTTTCTATCTTATTTTACCCTTTCCCTCCTCAAAAGTGTTTTGTTTCTGACTGCCACTCCCCCAATCTGCCCTTCCTTCCTTCATTCCTCCCCCCTTATCCGCTTCCCATCCCACATCCCTGAAGGGCAAGATATATTACTATACCCACTTGAGTGTGTATGATATTCCCACTTTCAGTCAATTCTGATGAGAATGAAACTCATTCACTCCACTGCTCCTCCCCCATCTTCCCCTTTACTCCATAAGCTTTTTTTCTTCTTTTATAAGAGATCCTTTGCCCCTTTCCAACCCTCCCTTTCCCTTTCTCCCAGTGCAATCATCTCATCCCTTAATTTTATTTTAAAGATGTCATCAAGGGGCAGCTAGGTGGTGAAGTGGACAGAGCACCGACCCTGGATTCAGGAGTACCTGAGTTCAAATCCGGCCTCAGACACTTAACACTTACTAGCTGTGTGACCCTGGGCAAGTCACTTAACCCCAATTGCCTCACTAAAAAAAATAAATAAGTGAAAAATTAAATAAATAAATAGATAGATAGATAAATGGATAAATAAATAAATAAATAAGATGTCATTGAGACTTCTGGGGCAGAGCCAAGATTGTGGAGGAAAGGCAGTAAGCTCTTGAACTCATGACACAATCACTCCAAAAAACATCCAAATAATGCCATAGCACAATGCCTAGAACAGCAAAACCCACAGAAGACTGTGCTGAAATCATCTTCTAACCAAGAATGGCTTGGAAGGCCAGAAGGAAGGAGCTGCTGTGCTGAGGCAGGAGTGGAGCCCAATCCCACAGTCACCCTGACACAGATCCAGTCCCAGGAAGGCCTCACCAGAGAAGAAAACCCTCAGAGCCTCTGACTCAGTTGAAGCACCAGTGTCATCTGGAACTAAGCTCACAGTCTAGTGAGAAGGCTGAACCCTTGGCAGAGGGGAGACTACAGGGGTCTATGCTGGTGCTGAGGCTAAACTTGAGTTTTTCACTCCTGCAGTAGCCCAGGTCGGGGAGGGGCACAGGCTCTTCAAAGCTGACAACCACAACACACAAAGCTGGTTGATTAGCAAGATGGTCTGGGTCTTCTATAGACCAGGGAACAGTCCAGGCAAATGAAGAACCTGATCCTCCTTCAATCATACCACCTGGGACTTCTGAAGCTTAGGATACTGCAGCCTGAAAACAGTGCCCCACTTTAAGGAGCTAAAAGTCTAGTAAAAGAAAGGCAAGATGAGCATACAGAGAAAGATGAGTACCATAGAAAGTTTCTTTAGTGGCAAGGAAGATTGAGGTGCACCCTCAGAGGAAGATGTCAATGTCAAGGCCGCTATATCTAAAGCTTCCAAGAAAAATATGAATTGGTCTCAGGCCATAGAAGCACTTAAAAATGACTTTGAAGATAAAGATAGAGAGGTAGAGGAAAAAATGGAAAGAGAAATAAGGGTGATGCAGGAAAGACATGAGAAAAAAGTTAAAAGCTTGAAAAGTCAAATGGAAAAGCTCTCTGGTGAAAACAATTGCCTAAGAATGAGGATTGAACAAATGGAAGCCAGTGACTTTACGAGAAACCAAGACACAATAAAGCAAATCCAAATGAACAAAAAAAATAGAGGGCAATGTGGAATATCTTCTTGGAAAAACTGCTGACCTGGAAAATAAGTCCAGGAGAGAAAATTTGAAAATTATTGGTCTGCATAATCAAGGAAAGAGCTTAGACATCATCTTTCAAGAAATTGTCAGGGAAAATTGCCCTGAAATTCTAGAAGCAGAAGCTAAAATAGAAATTGAAAGAATCCACCAATCACCTCCAAAAAGATCCTCAAGGAGGGACTAACACACACACACACACACACACACACACACACACACACACAACTGGGTGGAGTAATCTATTTATTCTGGGCAGTAAATGAGCCTAATACTCATCAGAATTGGCTCAAAGACCTCAATCTCATTAGAATTGGCTGAAGGAGGGAATAACATACACACTCAATTGGGTGGAGTAATCTCTCTAACCCTGAAGGAAAATAGTAGGGGAAGGGGATAGAGAGGGGCAAAAGAAGGAAGGGCATATTAGGGGAGGGGACAGACAGAAGCAAATCCCTTTTGAAGAGGGATAGGATGAAAAGAGATGTATAATAGAATAAATATCATGGGGAAGGGAATAGGATGGAAGGGAAACAGTTAACAATAGTAATCATGAAAAAGAGAAAAGAGGGGGAAATTGTACAAAAATATTTATAGCAACTCTTTGTGGTGGCTAAGAATTGAGAATCAAGGGAATGCCCAACAATTGAGGAATGATGTAAGAAGCTGTGGTATATGATTGTGGTGGAATGTTCTTGTGCTATAGGAAATGACAAACAGGATGATCCCAGAAAAACCTGGAAAGACTAATGAACATCCATGTATAGTGAAGTGAGCAGAGCTGGCAGGACATTGTGCATAGTGACAGCAGTATTGTTCAATGAGCAATTGTGAATGTCTTAAATACTCTCAGCAATGCAAAGATCCAAGACAATTCCAAGGGACTAATGAGGAAGCTTACTATGCACCCCCATAGAAAGAACTGATAAAAAAAAGAACACTTGTGAATTGTACATTTATAACCTGGTTGCGATCTTGTGGAGGGGGGAGGAAAGGGAGGGAGGGAGGGAGAAAAATTGGAACTCTAAATCTTATGAAAATGAATGTTGAAAACTACCCTTACATGTAACTGAAAAAAATAAAATAAATGTTTGTTGCTAAAAAAAAAAAAAAAAAAGATGTCTTCATGGGTCAGCTAGATGACACAGTGGACAAAGCATGTGCCCTGAACCCAGGAGGACCCAAACACAAATCTAGCCTCAGACATCAGACACTCCCCAACTCCATGACCCCAAGAATGCCACCCAACCCCAACTGCCCCACAAAAAATATATATAAACAATAAATGCTTTACAGATATCCTCCCTTCTTAATTCCCATCTGTTCCCTCTGTCCAAATTTATTCCTTTCAGCTGCGCTAATAATGAGAAACTTCTTGAGTCAGATATATCATCTTCCAATGTAGGAATGCAAACAGTTTAGCCTTTTAACATCCCTCATAATTTCTTTTTCCTGTTTACCTTTTTGTGCTTCTCTAAGGTCGCGTATTTGAAAGTCACATTTTCTATTCAATTCAGGTCTTTGTATCATGAATGCCTGAAAAAAAAATCCTCTTTTTCATCGAAGTCCCATTTTTTCATCTGAAAGATTATACACAGTTTTTCTGGATACATGATTCTTGGTTATAATCCCAATTGTTTTACCCTCTGGAATATCATATTCCAAGCCCTCTGATGCTTTAATGTAGAAGTTGCTAGATCTTGTGCTATCCTGACTGTGGCTCCACAGTATTTGAATCATTTCCTTCTGGCTGCTTGCAATATTTTCTCCTTGACCTGGGAGCTCGGGAATTTGGTTATAATATTCCTGGAAGTTTCCCTTTTGGGATATCTTCCAAGAGGTGATCAGTTGATTCTTTCAATTTCTATTTTACCTTCTGCTTCTAGAATATCAGGGCAATTTTCCCTGACAATCTCTTGGAAGATGATGTCTAAGCTCTTATTTTGGTCATGGTTTTCAGGTAGTCCAATGGTTTTCAAATAATCTCTCCTGGATCTATTTTCCAGGTCAGCTGTTTTTCCAAGGAGATATTTCATATTGCCGTCTATTTTTTCATTCATTTTGATGTGCTTTATTATATCTTGATTTCTCATGAAGTCATTAGTTTCCATTTGTTTAATTCTGATTTTTTTTTTGCAGGCAATGGGGGTTAAGTGACTTGCCCAGGGTCACACAGCTAGTAAGTGTCAAGTGTCCGAGGCCAGATTTGAACTCAGGTACTCCTGAATCCAGGGCCAGTGCTTTAACCACTGTGCCATCTAGTTGCCCCTAATTCTGATTCTTAAGCAATTATTTTCTCCAAAGAACTTTTCCATTTGGCTTTTCAAGTTGTTTACTTTTTTATGACTTTCCTGCATCACTCTCATTTCTCTTTCCATTTTCTTCTACCTCTCTAACTTTCTTTTCAAAGTTCTTTTGTGAGCACTTCCATGGCCTCTTACAATAGAGGGAAAGAAGGGAGGATTTGAGCATTGTTTGAGCTTTACCCTGATCAAATTTGGCTCAAAGTAAAAAAATGTATCCACTCAATTGTGTATTGAATTTTATCTTTCCCTATAGGGAAGGAGGAGGGGAAAGGGGAAAGAAAATAGGAAGCACTAACAGAAGGGAGAGCCAAAGAATGAGGGTAAAAGAGGAAATAAAAGGGAGGAATGGCTGATAGAAGGGAGGTCAGATTGAGGGAGGGAGGGAGGGAGTGGTCAGAATCAAAACACTAGTGAGAAGAGACAAGGTGAAAAGAGAGAGAAATATATAAACAAGGGGGAAATGGGATGAATTCTCCCATAAAACTGAAGTGGATAGCAGAGCAGATTAAAAAACAGAACCCTACAATATGTTATTTACAAGAAACACATTTTAAGCAGAGATATACATAGAATAAAGGCAAAAAGACTGGAGCAGAATGTATTACAGTGAAGCTGAAGTAAAAAAAAGAAAGGCAGGGGTAGCAATCTTTATCTCAGACAAAGCAAAAGCAAAAACAGATATAATTAAAAAGAGATAAGGAAGGAAACTACATCTTGCTAAAAAGTACCATAGACAATACTAAACATATATGTACCAAGTGGTATAGCATCCAAACTCTTAGAGAAGAAGTTAAGTGAGTTACAAAAGAAATACACAACAAAACTAAACTAACAGGGGACCTCAACCTCTCCTTTTCAGAACTAGATAAATCTATCCATAAAATAAATTAGAAAGAAGTTAAAGAGGTAAATAGAATTTGAGAAAAATTAAATATGATAGACCTCTGGAGAAAACAATGGGGATAGAAAGGAATGAACTTTTTTTCTCAGCAGTATATGGCACCTACAAAAAAAAAAAAAACAACCACAGTAAGATGCAGAAATTAATAGTGAACCCATTCTTTGCACATCAAATGCAATAAAAAATATAAATAATAAAAAACCATGGAAAAATAAACCAAAAACTAACTGGAAAACCAAATTATTTCATCCTAAAGAATGAGTGGGTCAAAGAACAAATCACAAAAACAATCAATCATTTCATCAAAGAAAATGACAGTAATGAGACAAGATGCCAAAACTTATGGCAGGCAGCCAAAGCAGTTCTTAGAGGAAATTTATTATCTCTAAATGCCTACATAAATAAAATAGAGAAAGAGGAGGTCAAAGAATTGGACATACTACTAAAAAAAACTATAAAAATAACAAATTTTAAATCTCCCATTAAATACCATATTAGACATTCTGAATATCAAAGGACAGATTAAGAAAATGGAAAGTTTAAAAAAACATAGAATTAATAAACAAAAACAAGAGCTGGTTTTATGAAAAAATAAAATACATAAACCTTTAGTTAATTTGATTTTTTTAAAAAGAAAGAAAACCAAATTACCAGTATCAAAAATGAAAAGGATGAAGGCAACACGAATACAGAGGAAACTAAAGCCATGTTGCCCAACTATATGCCAATAAATTTGACAATTTAAATGAAATGAATATTTGCAAAAAATATAAATTGTCCAGATTAACAAAAGAGGAAATAAAATCCTTTTAAAAGCCCATTTTAGAAAAAGAAATTGATAAGACATCAATGAACTTCCTAAGAAAAAATCTTCAGAGCATGATGGGTTTACAAGTGAATTCTACCAAACATTTAAAAAACAATTGATTCTAATACTATACAAACTATTTGAAAAAATGAGTGAAGGAATCCTACCAAATTCCTTATATGAGATAAATATGATGCTGATACCTAAACCAGGAAGAACAAAAGCACAAGAAAAAAAATTATAGGCCAATATCCTTATCAATATTGATGCAAAAACTTTATATAGAATATTAACCAAAAAATTCAGCAATTTATCATTAGAATAATACGCTATGACCAGGTAGGATTTATGCCAGGAATACAGGGCTGGTTCAATATTAGGAAAACTAATATCAACATAATGGGCCACATCAATAACAAAATAAACCCAAATCAGATGATTATCTCAATAGATGAAGAGAAAGGTTTTTTACAAAATACAGCACCCATTCCTATTAAAAACACTAGAGAGCATAGAAATAAATGGAGCTTTCCTTAGGATGATAATAAAGTATTCCCAATAAGAACAGAGTTGAAAGAAGGATGTCCATTACCACCACTATTATTCAATATTGTACCAGAAATGTTTGCTCTAGCAATAAAACAAGAAAAATAAATTGAAATAATTAGAATAGGTGAGAAGGAAACAAAAGTATCACTCTTTGCAGATGATATGATGGTATACTTAGAGAATCATAAAAAATCAACTAAAAAACTACTTGAAACAATTAACAACTTTAGCAAAGTTGCAGGATGTAAAATAAACCCACAGAAATCATCAGCATTTCTATATATGACCAACAGAGTGCAACAAATAGAAAGAGAAATTCCATTTAAAATAAATGTAGACAATATAAAATATTTGGGAGTCTACCTGCCAAGGCAAACCCAGGAACTATATGAACACAATAACAAAACACTTTTCACACAAATAAAATCCGATCTAAACAGACAGAAAAATATCAATTGCTTGCGAGTAAGCCAAGCTAATATAAAAAATGCCAATTCTACCTAATTAATTTACTTATTCAGTGCCATACCAATCAAACTACCAAACAATTATTTCATAGAACTAGAAAAAATAATAACACAGTTCATCTGGAAGAACAAAAAAGTTGAGCATCAAGGGAATTAATTGAAAAAATTGCAAAGCCTACCAGATCTAAAACAATTGTATAAAGTGGCAACCATCCAAACTATTTGGTACTGGCTAAGAAATAGAGTGGTAGGTCAGTGGAATAAGTTAGGCACACAAAACACAGTAGTAAATGAATATAGCAATCTCCTGTTTGATAAACCCAAAGACTCTAACCTCCAGGATAAGAATTCACTATTTGACAAAAACTGCTGGGAAAACTGGAAAATAGTATGGCAGAAACTAGGCATAGACCAACATCTTACATCATATACCAAAATAAAGTCAAAATGTGTAGATGATCAAGACATAAAGGGTGATACCATAGGCAAACTAGAAAAGGAAGGAATAGTTTACTTGTCAGATGTATGGAGAGGGGAAGAATTTATGACCAAAGATGAAATTGAGTACATTATGAAATACAAAATGGATCATTTTGATTACATTAAATTAAAAAGGTTTTGCACAAACAAATCCAATGCAAACAAGATTAGAAGGAAAGCAGAAAGCTGGTAAATAATTTTTACAGAAACCAGTGTTTCTGATAAAGCCTTCATTTCTAAAATATGTAGAAAATGAATCAAATATATAAGAATATAAGTAATTTTCCAATTGAGAAATGGTCAAAGGATATAAACAGGCAGTTTTCAGATGAAGAAAATAAAGCTATATATAGCCATATGAAAAAATGTTCTCAATCACTACTGATTAGAGAAATGCAAATTAAGCCTATTTTGATCTCACACCACCTCACATTTATCCAATTGGATAATATGACAAAGAAGGAAAATTAAAAATGTTAAAGAAGATGTGGGAAAACTGGAACACTAATGCATTATTGGTGGAGTTGTGAACTGATGCAACCATTCTGGAGAGCAATTTGGAACCATGTCCAAAAAGGCTATAAAAGTGCCCATACCCTTTGACCCAGCAAAACCACTACTAGATCTATATCCCAAAGAGAACATAAAAAGGGGAAAGGACCCACATGTACAAAAAAAAATTATAGCTGTTCTTTTTATAGTGGCAAAGAGTTGGAAATTTAGGGGATGCCCATCATTTGGGGAATGACTAAACAAATGGTGGTATATGCATGTAATGGAATACTATTGTGCTGTAAGAAATGATGAACAGGCTTATTTCAGAAAAACCTGGAAAGACTTACATGAACTGATGCTGAATCAAGAGAACATTATATATAGCATCAACAATATTGTGCAATGATCAACTATGATAGACTTAGCTCTTCTCAGCAACACAATGATCCAAGACAATGCCAAAAGACTCATGACAAAAAATGCTCTCTATATCCAGAAAAAGAACTATGGGGTCTGAATGCAGATTGAAGCTTACGATTTTCATTTTTGTGTTGTCTCTTTTTGCAGGGTTTCTTCTTTCTTGAGTTTTTTTCCTTTTGTTCTGATTCTTCTCTCACAACATGACTAATGTGGAAATATGTTTAATATTATTGTAATATATCATATTACTTATTGGATTAGGGAGGAGGGAGGGAAGGGAAGGTGAGAGAAAAATTTGGAACTCAAAATCTTACAAAAATGAATGTTGAAAACTATCTTTACATGTAATTGAAAAAATATACTATTTTTTAAAAAGAGGTGGGATAGGGAGAAGGGAAAGAATTTAAAACTGAAAATTAAATTAATTTTTAAAATATAAAAACCAAAGTCATCTTCTTAATACCAGAGATGCCTGTGTCAAAATGCATAAGCACCATGGCTGTGGTTTGGAAAACTGCTTCTATTAGAAATGTGCCTGTTGATGACATAATTTCATTTTCAGGAAACCATTTTTATTGTTTGTGTGAGGAAAGAAAGACTTTTTTTATTATTTTTTTATTTTTTTTATTTTGTAGGAATTCTCTGCTAAAGTGAAAAAAGTATGGTGAACTACTCCTGCCTTCATTACTTCACCACATGTTGCCAGAAATTCTTTGCTATCTGGCCTCTGCTACTTCAAGAAAAATATAAAGAGAAAGAACTTTAGGCTTATTTTTTTCTTCTCTTATATTTGATTCTTCATGACCCCATCTGGGGTTTTCTTCACAAAGATGCTGGAGTGGTTTGCCATTTTCTTTTCCAGTTCATTTCACAAATGAATAAAATGAGGCAAATGGGGTTAAGTGACTTGCCCAGGGTTACGCAGCTAGTAAGTTTCTGAGGCCAGGTTTTAACTCAAGCAGATGAGTCTTCCTGACTCCAGGCCCAACAGTCTATTTTCTGTGCCATGTAGCTGCTTCTTTAGGTTTATAGAATCCCAGAAAATTAGAGCTAGGAGCTTACTTTTGAGATCATTCCCTTCCAGTTTCACTTTATAGATGAAGAACCTGGAGAAGTAACTTGATCAAGACGACACAGCTAGTTAGTAGCAGAAAAAGAGCAAGACATCAAATATACCAAGTTCTAGTCTATTGTTTGCTTCAATATTGACCACTTCTCCAAATCCAGTGATCCTTTCCTCTGTTCTTATGCTCATTGTCACCTCTGCAGCATTTGAGACTGCTAGCCAATCCCTCTCATGTAAATCTCTCAAGCCTTGGCCTCCCAGAAAATTCATTCACCAGATAAATCTTCCTAAAATAGAACCATCATCATATCATTCCTTTGGAGAAGAGATGATAATAACTCCCCAATACCCATCAGATCAAGGTTAAGTTCTGCAGTTAAGGATTCAAATACCCTTATAATAGAGACAGCTGTATATAGAGTTCTAGACCTGAAATTCAGGAGGACATGAGTTCAAATCCTAAAGTTGTAAACCTTTACTAGTTGTTGGACCCTGGGAAGTCACTCAACTTCTCAGCCTCAATATCCTCATATGTAAAATAAAGATAATAATAGCACCTACTTCACAGGGTATTGTGATGATCAAAGTGAGATAAATGGACAGTACTTTGCCAACCTTAAGGTGCTGCTGCTACTACTACTACTACTACTACTACTACTACTACTACTACCACCACCACCACCACCACCACCACCACCACCACTGCCACCACCATGGTCATAATTATTATTATCCATCCTATTCAACCTGTTAGGAGAATTATATCCTCAGTTACCTTCCTGTTTCCTCAATTCCTCCTATTCATTCCTGCTCATTTTCTTGTACTATTTCCCATACCTGGATTGCTTTTCTCCCTCCTTCCCATTGATCCAAATCCTAACAATATGTTTTTTTTATTTTAATTTTAATTTTTATCAATTACATGTAAAGGTATTTTTTGAGTTCCAAATTTTTCTCCCACCCTCCTTTCCTTTCTCCCTCCCAAGGCCAGCAAGCAATTTGATATGGGTTGTACATTACTATCATGTTACACATATTTCCACATTAATCAGAACAAGAGGAAAAAATGCAAGAATGAGAATAATAACAAAAAGGCAACAACAAAAGTGAAAATAGTATGCTTCAATCTGCATTCAGATTCCATATTTCTTTTTCTGATTGTGGAGAACATTTTCCATCATAAGTCTTTTGGTATTGTCTTAGATCTGAGAAGAGTTAAGTCTAACACAGTTGATCATCACACAGTGTTGTTGAAGCTGTGTACAATGTTCTCTTGGTTCTGCTCAATTCACTAAGAATCAATTCATGTAAGTCTTTCCAGGTTTTTCTGAAATCCATCTGTTTATCATTTCTTACAGCACAACAGTATTCCATTACATTCATATATCACAACTTATTTAGCCATTCCCCAATTGATGGGCATCCCCTTCATTTCCAAATCCTAACAATGCTTTAAGAAATGATGCTAAGATTCACATGCTATATAAAAGCCTTGCTTCAAATTTCCTGCAATTAGTGATCCATGTATCTTGCAGTTTAAGTTTTGTACTTTTTATCTGCCTGTGCCTTCTGGCATTGACTTTTTCTTTAAAATTTAAATTGTCAAATGTATTACTCTCAGGTTTATAAAACAAATCCCTACCCATATTCCCTATTCAAACTCTGTTTTTCAGGCCCAAGAATTTATGTTGTCTTACCGAATTAAAACCACAAAAGCTTACTCTTGAGAACTAGAAGAGAAAAGAAAAAAAAATGACTGTAGTAAAATGATGCAATGAGACAAAGTGGGTTGAAATTTCAACAGAGATAAAGTCATATGATCAACCTGACACTGACACCTGTTAGACACTGGAGTTAGTTTCTGAGGTGGCTACATACTACAGAATTTCACTCTTCTAATTTTACCCCACCATCTATGAGGTTCAGCCAGGGAAATTATTGAAAACCTGTCCTATCTGAGAATCTTCCTCTGCACCTAGAGCATCTTTCTCCTTACCAACTCTTCTCTAATTGTTGCTTTAATCTCTCCCTCTACTACTTAATCTTCTTCTCTAACGCATAGGATTTAGTCACCCCAGATTCCACATTTTCTAACTCTAAAATCACAATTTTTTTCTTTGTTTTCCTCCATGCTTTTTATAAGAAATACCTGAGCAACACCATCAGCAGAATCATGGAATCTGAAAAGGAAGGGACCTCAAAGGCAATTTAGGCTATTCCCCCACCTCAACAACACTAACAAAAATTCCCAGTGAATAATTATAAAGCCTCCAAGTAAAGACCACTGGTGATTGGAAACACGGTTCTGTCTATTCCACTTTAGGGTAGTTCTGACTACCCTACTATAAGGATGATTTTCCTTATATGCAGCCAGAATCTGCTTTTTTTCTTAGCTATTTCTCATATCTCTAATTTCTGGGGTCAAAGAGAATTAGTCTAATCCTCCTTTGATATGACAGCTCTTAAAATCCTTCTTTTCCATGCCAATCACCTCTATATCCTTCAACTAGTCTTTGCCATGACATTATTCCTGCATTTTTTTCCTTAATCCCTATTTTATTCCTACTCTTTGTAGTCCTCGGCTTTGTATTCTGACATGATGATATTTGATACATGTATTATGTGGTGTCTCAGAGCAAAACTGTCTCTCCACCCTTTGAGAAAACATCTGTAAAGATGGTAAAATTAAAGTTGGCAAAGTTCAGAATTAAAATATTGAAAGTTCTTCTATAGGACCATGACCTTTTAAATAAGTGAGGATGCTTTATTTTTTTTTAGTTTTATTGATATATTTTGTTTTTACATCATCTATACTTCTTTTTTTTTTTGGTGAGGCAATTGGGGTTAAGTAACTTGCCCAGGGTCACACAGCTAGTAAGTGTCAAGGGTCTGAGGCCAGATTTGAACCCAAGTCCTCCTGAATCCAGGGCTGGTGTTCTATCCACTGTGCCACCCAGCTGCCCCTACATTTCTTAATATATCATTCTCTCTACCCTTTTCAGAGAGTCATCCCTCATAACAATCAATAAGAAAGAAGTAAAAAGGTCAGCAAAGCTAATATATCAGTCAAATCATCAGTATAGGTAGCATTCAGTATTCACAGCCTCCACATCTCTACAAAGAAAATTGGGGAGGTCCTTCTCATATTTTTTTTCTTTGGGGTCAAACTTTATCATCATAATTTCACTGGAAACAGATTTGATTATTTGATTATTTTTCTTTCAATTTATTTTGTAGTCAATATGTGTGTTATTTTCCTGCTTTGGCTTCCTTCACTTTGTATTAATTCATATAAACTTTCCCTTGCTTCTCTCTATTCATCATTTCATACAGTGCAATAATATCCCATTACATTCATATGCCACAATTTGTTTAAACATCCTCCATCAATGGATATCTACATTGTTTCCAGTTCTTTGCTGCAATAAGAAGTGCTGCTATAAATATT
Organism: Dromiciops gliroides; assembly: GCF_019393635.1. Taxonomy (NCBI): domain Eukaryota; kingdom Metazoa; phylum Chordata; class Mammalia; order Microbiotheria; family Microbiotheriidae; genus Dromiciops; species Dromiciops gliroides. The sequence continues at coordinate 210,282,061 of NC_057862.1, forward strand.
TTGTACTATGTGGAGTCTTTATTTTTAATATTGACCTCTATGGGATAAATACCTAACAGTGAGATCTTGGGCTCAAAGAGTACAGATATTTTAGCCACTTAACATGTTTCCAAGTTGCTTTCAGAATGGCTAGAGTACCTTTTCATAAAGACTCCAACACTGACCCTTCTCATCTTTTGTCATTTTTGTCAGTTTCCTAGGTATGAGGTTAAACTCTGAGTTGTTTTGATTGGGCGGGAACATTTTATAAAGAACAATTATCAGCATTATTTTCATCACCTAGACTGCCTCTATCCACAAAAATAAAAATGTCAATATGCCTTCACAGATGTTTCTCCTGGGACCTCCATTTTGTGAAGGGGCCAAAGTTGGCCTTCCTTCCCTGTTCTTGGTTTCTAGACTTTTAAACTATGTATCTGCCATGGAACTTCCCTTAGACTGGAGCTTCCTTTTGTGCCTGGGCCTCCTACCCTTGGAATATATAATTACTTTTATGACCTTCTCAATCTAGAATATCCCTCTGCAAGACCCACTCTCCACTCTCATTGGTGAGTTCTTCCTAAAGCCTCCATTTTTTTAAAGCAGTCCCACCTAGACTTCTTTCCTTTCCCTGACCTCTTCCTGGCTACCAGACTTCAAAATCATACCTCAATACTTGGTACTTCAATTTCCCATTACTCCCTTCCTAGGCTTTTCAGCTCTTTTAGGTGTGGTATCTTCTCGGAATAGAATATAAGCTTCTTGAAGATATGATGTTTCATTTTACTTGTATTTGTATGCCCAGCACTTAGCATAATGGCTGGTACTTAGAGACTGCTTAATGAATGTACATTTCTTCCCTTTGTTCCTTGCTTCCTTCTCAAAGGTCTAAGAGACACTATCTAGTGTATCTATCATGTATTTCTTTACTTGACACCAAAGCAATGTCTAAGACAGATAGCAACAGAGATGAAACACATACCACTAAAGTACCATTTGGATAACGAAGATCTGCACTGATGTAAAGGCCCACCGTTGTAAGGATCACTAAATGATGATTTGTTAAGACAATTTCCACAACTGAAGATGTTATACATTCTAAAGAAAGAAAAATATCAAGAGATCATTATAAGTTCATTTATGAACTGAAAACACATTCACAGGGAATAGGATCAACAGAATTCATTTTTATAGCTTTACTTTCTCTTCATGATATAGATGAGGAAAGGTAATACTTGGATAAATGTGACTTAGTTACGCTGGCACAAAGCAATCCTGGAAACCAAAACTCTTGGTTTTAAACCTAATTTGACTGATTTACCAATTTCAGGGAGCTACAATGTCTCTGACCCTTCATTTCCTGTTTCTTCCTTTGTGGGGCAATAACCTAATCAAGTATGCTATGAGACTTCATACATTTGTGGGATTCTATGTTTATCAACTATTAAAATTAAGTTGGAACTTAAAAGTCAATTAATTCAAATTCCTCATTTTATAAATGGACCTGCCCAATGTGTCATCAGGAGATGGGAATAGAAGTGCTACCGAAGAAACTTGGGGCCAAAAAACTTACCTTCATCACTGAAAGTGCAGATATTACTTGTCAAATCATACCAAACAGTGTCATTTTGCTCCCAAAATCCAGAATAAGTCAAACCTATGTGAATTCCTAAAAAAGAAATTTAAAATAAAGCTTTAAATGTGGGTAAACACCACAGGCGTCTAGGTGGCACTGAAGATAAGACTGCTGGCCCTCTAATCAGAAGAACCTTAGTTCAAATCCAGCCTCATACACTTAATAGTGATGTGACACACACACAAAAATCAAAAACACCTACACACACATATATATGCACACACAAAACCCACAAACTTATTTTGTAACAACTGATGCAGGGGCAGCTAGGTGGCGCAGTGGATAGAGCACTGGCCCTGAAGTCAGGAGGACCAGAGTTCAAATCCGGCCTCAGACACTTAACACTTACTGGCTGTGTGACCCTGGGCAAGTCACAACCCCAACTGCCTCACCAAAACAAAACAAAACAAAACAAAAACAAAACCACACACACACACAAAAAGAACTGATGCATAATCATGATACTTATACACTTAGTATCATTATTTATTAAAGCAAGTTAAATATATAAATGTTTAACTATAGAAATACATTTGTGTGTGAATATATTTTTATATATGTATATATTTGTTTAGATGTTTGTTTGCATACTTTCCCCCATTAACTGAGAGCTCCTCTGGAGTTTGCATTTTGCCTTTTTTTGTATCCTGTGTGAATGGCACAATACCTGGCATATAGTACATTAATAGATGTTGATTGACTGATAAGATAAAGAAAGGAACAAAGAGGCAAGGAATAGACCCTTAAACTGGTTTTGATGCTATCTTCTCAGTAGCATAGATCAAAAAAGGTGTTTGTTTTAACTTCTTTACCAGGTATTAAACCATCCAAATTTTGGAGCTACCACTCATGGGTTTTAATGTAGGATGATTCTCTCCTCTCTCTTCTGAATATAAAACAAATGGTGTAGGCTCCAAGAGTAATAAGACTGCTCACCTGATTTGTTCTATATGGGGTCTTTTCCATTTATTTCTATTCAATCCCTAAATACTTTGTTCAAGGCACTAGACATACTGGAAGACTTCAATGGCTCTGTGATCCTATCGGAATGAGTATAAGCTGAGATGACAAACCAATCAATTAATCAACAAGAATTTATTAAATACTATTATTGGCCAGGCATTGTTCTAGGACTACAAATAAAATAGTGAAATAGTTGCTACCCTCAAGGAGGTCATAATGTAATGGGGGAAATTGTGTATATGTATGAGTTAATTGAAAATCCGCATAAAATAGACTCAAGGTAAACATAGAATACTATCAACATTAATCTTGTAAAAATAATTTTAAAATAATTCTGATTTTTCATTGCAATGATCAGCCATGTTTTCCATAGATTGATGATGAAAAATGCTACCCACCTCCTGACAGAGAGGTAATGAACTAATATGCAGAATGAGATACACAATTTTGGATATGACCAATGTATTTTGCTTGACTATGATTATTTATTATATTGCATTTTTCTTCTTCCCCCACCCAGTGGGAGGGGTAGAGAGAGGTGAGAGGAAGAAAAAAAAATGCTTAATATTTGAAAAAAATTTAATTTAAAAACATGTAAGGTCCTTGAGAACAGAGACAATTCTTATTTCATGTATTTGTAGCCTCAGTACTTGGTACAGTGCCTTGCACATAATAAGTTCTTAATAAACACTTCTTTCATTAATTTATTGGTTCAATCACTGTGCACTACCAGCATTATTAAAATATTTAAAATTTAAAACTATAAACTTACCAGAAAAGTTTGCATTACCTACAAGACCAACTAGTGCTACATCATTAGCACACGGACATTTTGTAATCTTGATAGCTTTCACGTTATTAATTTCACTAGCTATCACATGATTTTTCATTACTTTTCCAAGCTTCCATTGAAGAAGAGGCTCTGTGGAATAAACAAATTTGTGTTAAAATTTATATTCATGTTTGTAAAAATTAGTTTTGTCACTGCCTTTAAACAGTCTGGGGAACATCACATCCTTTTTTAATTTCAGTGAATGTTTCTTTTCATCATTGAAGAAAATTGTTGTAATGCTAATTGATGTCCTTTGGTATATCATTTGTCTCTTTCTGGGAGCCCCACGAATGAGAAAGGGATGTCCCAGGTGATAAATATAGAATACGTAAAAGGAAATAGGCAGGATAGAATCAGACTCTGATGGATTTTGAATGGTGAATAATTTATTCAGAAGGCAATGAGAAGTCACTGAAGGTTCTTCAGTAGAAGAATAACATGAAAATAGTTGTATTTTAAGAAAATTACTTAAAGCCATGTGAAGCATTGATTGGAGAAGCAATAGACCAGTTAGAAGGCTATTACAATAGTCTAGTTAAGAAGACATGGGCATCTGAACTAAGATAGTTGAAGTAGGAGCTGGTAGAGGGTACAAATATGAAATATTGTGGAGGAAGAAAGAACAGGACTTGGCAACTGATAAAATGTGTTGGGTGAGAAATTAAAGAGTCAAAGATAACTCCAAAGCTAATGAGTCTACTACCTGGGAGAATGATGGGGTTATTGTTACAAATAGAGATATTAAAGGGATGGTTATATCTTTAGGGAGGATGATAATGGAAGGAAAATATACATCAGGATGATTGTTCATGGCCCCAGATGGCAATTGGGTTAAGTGACTTGCCCAGGGTCACATAGCTACCAAGTGTCTGAGGTGAGATTTGAACTCAGATCCTTCCAACTTCAGGACCAGTGCTCTATCCATTGTGCCATCTAGCTGCCCACAGACATGAATTCAGGGGCTATTAGATGGTATCCCTACTTCAGCTAAAAATGTATTCCACCTCATTCCTTATTTCTGAAATTTTGTAATTAGAAATCATTCCATTGGTTTGTCTTTTCTTTAAAAGCAAATTCACCCCTATGGATGGTAACATTTAAAACTACTGCCAGGCACTTGTATTTTGTTATGAGAACTAAGATTGCTGGATGTTTTTTTGAAAGTGAATTTTGATAGAAGAACAGAGCTAGCACAAGGACACTAGGTACCTAGGTCAAAGGTTGGGGAAGTAGCTACCACTGAGCAGACACAAGGTCAAAATAATGAGAGGCAAAAGGAACCAAAAAACATATTTCCTGCATTTTACACCTTTGCCTAAGATTCACTTTCTTCCTAAATCTCAATTATCATTCTTCTTATTGAATGGGGCTTAAACCAGTTCTTCAAAACTTGATTAAACCATCAATGCTCTAAAACTTTTTCATATAGGACTAAACATTCTGGAGCTTCTTTTTAATGGCACTATCCAGAGGTGGAAATGAGGGAACAAAAAAAATCACTAGTTTGCCACATCAGTATGTATGAATCATTTCATGTCATTCCACATGATTCAACAGAAGTTATTTGGGGATTTATCCCAAGTACTCAACAAAAATTGTTGGCCCTCTTAGTGCAGTTGCTATTTATTTTGAAATGCATGCTTTTTCTTCTATTGAGATAGATTTTTGTTGTTGCTGCTGTTCTTCACTATGTGTGAAATGTTCCAGAATATTGGATGCGTGTTTTATTCTTAGAGAACAGCAGAATTGACTAATATCATTAGGAACCTGGGCAAAACTCCTTCTTCAGTATCTGAGGGTTAACATTTATTACAACTTATATATAGTATCTGCATTAGTATAGAAATGAAACACTTAAGAAGACATGATCCAAGAATTTATCTTTTAGTAACGTGCTATTTTTACTCCAGATTTGTGAGACTGTATAGTGGAGATTTATGAGAGAGACACTAGAAAGACAAAGATCAAGTATTCATTCTCCATCTTGAAACTATATGAGCAGACAAGGGTCAAGGCTTGCATTGGGTCTCAAGTGAGTGCTCCTCTGATCTTTCCTTCTGAGACTGCGCTGATTGATGATGGTGGTGATGATGCTAACTGGTGGTGATGATGGTTGGGATGTGATACATACCTCCTCTGATACATCCTTCTTCCCCCTCCCCCTTACCCCACTAGGAAGAAAACAATGCCATTAACTGCTTTACTCCTATGAGTTTTGTGTTTCCTTCTTCTCAATCTACAAAAGCAGATTTCTGCATTGGTGTCAGCAGTGAGAGCACTGTGGACTTTGTATCCAAACAAACTATTCTCTACCTCTTTCCTTACTGTCCTTCTATTATCATTTTATTCTCCTTTATATGAAAAAATGATATCTGTTAATCTTTGTTGGGTGATTAACTGTCAAGTAGGTAGATTTTGAGGGAAAGACTGGGATCTTCATGGAGAATTTTTAAAAATCCCCACTTCAAGCTGAGAACATAGGGAGTGGGTATGAGAAGGGTAGTACAATCCATGGGAAAGTCACAAATGCAGTGTAGGTGCATTGGAAACAATATTACTCTTAGGCCAGTACAAGTTTCCACAAATAGTGGAGTTGACATACAGAGAGAGATTGATAATAAGTATCAAACTGGCCCCATTTGAGCTCTTGAGACAAAGGTTAACCAAGATCCAGGAAGGGGATCTGTGTTATTGCATATACCTTGCATGCAGGTCCCTTTTGGACATCTCTATAATGTATCTCTTATACATGGGCACCATACAATATATTATTTTACCTACCCTTACATGTGGTTGTTGTTCAGTTGATTTAGTCATGTTTGACTCTTTGTGACCACATTAGATTTTTCTTGGAAGGGTTTGCCATTTCCTTCTCTATCTCATATTACAGATGATGAAACTGAGGCAACATGATTAAGTGACTTGTCCAGTATCACACACATAGTAAATGTCTAAGGCCAGATTTGAACTCAAGGAGATGAGTCTTCCTGACTCTAGGACAGGCATTCTATCCATTTTGGCAACTAGCTGTTCCTCGTTACATGGGAGCTCTATCTATGAAAGCTACTACCAGGGCACCCATACCCTCTGCCTATTAAAGCTACCACATGTAAACCCATCCCTGTTAAAAACCCTATGCCAGTGGATATATCCTTTATTTCCTCTTATATTCTTTAAAGATATGGATGTGACTCCACTAAAAGGTACTTGTAGGAACCCCCTCTCTAGGTTCTTCTTGCAGGCAGGTACCTTCATACACCATTATATGAACACAATGCACAAAATCTTTATACATTAAACATAATAAATTTTAAAATCATTTGTGCAATCTTGGGTGAACACTTCCTGTATCTATAGCCTAGAGTGTGAAGCTGGTCCAAATGACCATCTAAGCTTCTTTCTAGCTTTTACATTCTATGAACCTACAAGTTTATTGTGCATTCAGAAGAAAGGCCTGATTGTTCACCATACCCCACTTAGGAAAGTATAAAAAAAATTTCAACTCATTTTTACACTCACTCACTAGTGAAGATATACAATATTTCTTTGTCTTACAGCATTTACCTCGGGAAAGATCCAGTAGTGTTCCTTCAGTAGTGTAAGTGTATAATCCCTCTTGAAGTGAAATGGTTATAAACCATTCTTCCACAGGAGCAATATCTGTTTTCAAACAAAAGGCACAGTATCATTAATGGAAGAAAGAGAGTATATGAAAAATTTTTTCTATATCATATCAAAAAATGCATGACCAATAGAAATGTAAGTGGTTTGGGAAATTACTGTGGAATTAGAGATTTATTCCTGTTCTATGTACTTATATTTCTTTTTTTTTTCTTTAGTGAGGCAATTGGGATTAAGCGACTTGCCTAGGGTCACACAGCTAGTAAGTGTTAAGTGTCTGAGGCTGGATTTGAACTCAGTTACTCCTGACTCCAGGGCCGGTAATCTATCTACTGCGTCACCTAACTGCCCCTACTTATATTTCTAAAGAAAATATATGCACACTGCTGCAAGGTACTATGAGTAGTCAAGAGATAATACTATCCTGAGTGAGTATATATAAACGTTCTTCCCATATGTGACTTTCTGGTTCAACTTGTTATAGTCCAATTATCTATTAATATGCAACCTGTCTCTTCAACATATTTTCTGAATCCTCCAGTCATCTACTGAATCTCCACTGATTCAATTCTTTTTATGTACATTTATAAAAAGGTATATACTTTCACATAAAAATAACCTAACTTTTTACCTTCTACTTCTAATTAGCTTTGCACCATTCTCATTTGATTTTTTAATATTCTCAAAAGATTATAATTTCTTCAACTATACTGAACTCATATCAATCAGTTAATGAGTATTTATTAAATGTATACAATGGGCCAGGCATTGTGCCTGGCACTGAAAATAAAAATACAAAAATTAGAACAATAGTGCCTGTCCTTAAGGAACTACATTACATGGTGAAGAAAATATACATGTATACAAGTACATACTTAATAAATATAGGGTAGCTTCACAGGGTACTAGCATCTGGGGAAATCAGGAAAGGCTTCATGAAGATCATGAAACTTAAGCTTAGTCTTTAAAGAAGTGAATCTACAAAGTGGAGGGGAGTATTGAATGCCTTAAATGAATGCCTTCCAAGTTCAAATACTTATTATCTCCCAGAGATGGGAGATGCAGTGTCATGTGTGAGGAATAGAAAAGCCAGTTTCTATAGACCATTGACTGAAGGAAGGGAATTATTAGAAACTCTCTCTCTCCATATGTGTGTGTGTGTATATATATATATATATATATATATATATACACATGCATATATGTTATAATTATAGTATAATATTATATATACATATATGTGTATGGTGTGTGTATATATACATTCTCATACAATGAGAATGGGAAAAAGAAGTTGTGTAGCTTGTGAGGAGTTTTACATGCTAAACAGAGGAGAAAATATTTTATATTAAAGAAATGGATAAAAAAATAGAGAGCCCCTGGATTTATTGAGGAAAGAAGTGACATGGTCAGACTTTCATTTGAGGAAAGGCACTTTGACCTCTACTAAGCAGAGGAATAACCTGGAGTATAAAGAGACTTGTGGCAGGAAAGCTATCACAATACTTTGGGCCAGAGCTGATAATGGACTTAATCAAGATGGAGTTTATCGTGAACAGTGAGGATGATTGAAGAGGTGTAATGGAGGTAAAAAATGATAGAATTTGGCCACTAATTGTGTACATGAATATGAGGGAGCATGCATTAAGAATAATGTCAAGTATGCAACTCTGAGAGACTGGGAGAATATTGGTATTCATAGAAATAAGAAAATTTGGAAGAAGGATAGGTTTACAGGAATGATAATAAGTTCTGGTGTGAATGTGTTGTTTGAAATTAATATGAGACAATCCATTTTTAAATATCCACAAGGTAGTTGGTTGAAGCAATATTGAAGCTCAGGTGAGAAACTTGGGCTGAATATATAAATCTGGAAGTCATTTTCAAAGAGGTGATAACTAAGCTTAGGGGAGTTTTACAAGGTTGCTGAGAGAGAAAATGAAGAGAGATGAGATACCACTACAACTTCTAGAGATATACTCACAATTAGAGGAACTATATAGATGATGCTTCAACAAGGGAAGCTGAGAAAAAAGCCCATCAGAAAGGTAAGAGGAGAATCAAGAGGAGAGCAATGTGAAGAAGGAGGAGGAGGAAGAGAATGCCCAGAAGGATGGGGGTTGGTCAATAATATCGAATGCTGCAGAATGGTCAAGAATGATGAATATTCAGAAAAGACCATCATATTTGCAATTATGAATTTGGGTAACTTTGAGAGCAGTTTAAGTTGAATTATGAGATAAGTCAGATTGCGAAAGAACGATGAGTAAAAGGGAGAAGTAGAAGAAGCAAATGTAGACAGGGTTTTTCTACCCTTTTTAGCAGAAAAAGAGGAGACCAAGATAAAGGAATAACTTATTGGAATGATAGTGATGGGTTTGTTTTTTTAAGGATGGGGTAGGGTTGGCCATATCTGAATGCAGTAGAGAAGGAACTAGTAGTTAGGGAGAGATTCAAGTTTGGGGAGGGGGTGTTAAGTGAGTTGGTAATCTGCTGGAGAATATCACAGGATCATAGTATAAGAGCTACAAGGGCCCTTAGAGACCATCTAGTCTAATACCTTTTTATAGCTGAAGAAATGAGGCCCAGAAGAGGTTAAATGGTTGGGCCAAGTCACAGAGGTATTAAATGGGCAGAGCCACAAATTTGAGTATAGGTTCTTAGACTTCAAATTCAATAACATTTCAAATCTACTATACTATGATGACTCTATGGAGGGAAATTGGATCAAAGAAACATAATTAACATATGTATTCATATGTTATATAATATACAAGTGAATAATATAATGTATATTAATATATAATTATTGTCTACATTACATATATTATATCCTGATAAAGGAACTCTATGGGCTGTTCAACCAATTACATATCATAGTCCAGAATTATAAGAATGTTTTTATTCAATTTGTTTTTCCTTTGTTGATGATTAGTTTGAGCTATTTTGAGTGGTTTTAAGTCTTATTTAGGAGACTGTTTTGTAGTATTTACATGCTTGATGCCATCAGAACCAAAATAATAATCATGATATAATAACTAATGTTTATATAGTACTTAAAGGTTTTCAAAGCACTTTATAATATTATTTCAATTTTTTCCTCACAACAAACCCTGGGAGGGAGATGAAATTATTACCCCCATTTTACACATGATGAAATCAAGCAGACAAAGGTTTAAGTGACTGATCAGGGCCACACAACTAATAAACATTTGAGACTGGATTTGAACTCGTACCTTCCCGACTCCAGGTCTGTCACTCTCTACCCTAGCTTCTTAAACTGTGGGTCACATGACATGAGGTCATGTAACGAATGTGGAGGTTGCAAAAAATTTGGTAAAAGTACAAGTTTATGTATAACTATCCTATATGCCTATATTCCACGGTCACCATAAAAATTTCTCAGGCAAGATGGGTTGTGAGTGAGAAAAGATTAAGAAGCCTACTCTATACAATGCCACCTTAGAGCAGGAACACTAGCAGGTATTATCCTCTTTAGAGCATTCTCAATCTATTTGATCTCTATGTTAACAGTCCTCTATAACAGTGGCAAATAACCTTTTGTCAAAAATACCTCATTGTTTTTTTCCTCACTATGTAACTGATCCTCAGAGGGTCACTGAACAAAGTTGTCTTTTACTACATCTATCAAGAAATATAGTATGGGATTAGCAGCTTTCCACTATGCCAGTTCAGCATCCAGTGTTTTTTTTCAAATAGTCAATATCATCACCATCAACCATCAAAATAACTAACCTGTAGGTAAAAAGAAACTAAATAGTACATTGTTACCTTGATTAGTTGATATTTTTTCCATGGGAATTGTAATTGACCAGGAAGGTTGACTCTTGGTCCTTTAAAACAAAGATAGTAGGTGTTTATGATTCACTGTCATAAAAAATTAATTTGGCATGATTTTTTTTAAATCATAAAATATTATTTCTTGTAGCCTCACTTTTTCCTCCAAATCATAGTATTAACTCCACTAACCAAATGAAAAGCAAATAGAGAAATATAATACAAATCCACAAATAAATAAAAAGTCATCCCCCAAAGTATTGATGTGTCATAGTTTGATACCAAGATAATAGTAATTTACATTTATATTTTAGTTTAACTCTACAATGATCTTGTAAGATTAGTAATTCAGTATTGTTACCTAAGTTTTAAGCGAGTAGTTATAAAGTTCTAAGAAGGTAATTGGCTTTCTAGTAAGACCCCACAGCTGGGAAGTGTGGGGGTCAAATTTTCAAGCCCAAGTTTGTACTGACTGTCTGACATCATATCACACTGCCCTTGTGTATGTATGTATATACATAAAATACAATATTTACCATCATGATTAGTACAGTCTGTTTTTTGCTGTTTGTCCTTCATTCCTGAAGAAGACCAGGACATGATTTGCACTGAATTGGATTTAAGTGAGGGAGGGCTATGCAAGGTCACCAACCTCACTCTTCATCCAAAGCCATCTCTGTCCAGTGGTGAGATATAGATCAGAAACAACTGGAGATGGCCCTGAATGTTTAAGGCAATTAGGGTTGAGTGACTAAAGGACTAAATAAAGTACTATGTCATTAACCCCACCCCAAAAACAAAGAAAAGAAAAACTCTATTTCAGCACAGAAATGAGGCAATTTGTATATGGTCCCATATTGCCTAGAACAATATCTCTATAAAGAGGGCACTAATAAGTGTTTAAAAGAATAAATGAGTAGGGGCAGCGAGGTGGCCACAGTGGATAAAGCCTGCCCTGAAATCAGGAGGATCTGAGTTCAATCTGGCCTTAGACACTTAACACTTACTAGCTGTGTGACCCTGGGCAAGTCACTTAACCTCCATTGCTCCAAAAAAGAATAAATGAGTAAACAGAGAAGAATAGAACATTTTCAATAACTAGGAAGAAGCTGTGTCTAAGGGTCCAGACACAACCAAGTGATTGGGAGAGAATTCTCCTTACTAAATGGAATGAATCATCAATTGTTGGACCTCACAAATATGTTTTTCTATGTAAGAATAAACTATCAGCCAAACATTAAGCTAATTAAGATTTTTGTTTGATAACTGCTGTAACTCTGATTCCCTTTTTTCAGCACAGTAATTTCAAAAATAACTGATTTAGACATTTATCTGTAACATAACCACAAGAAGTCCAATTCTTATGTTGCCTTAGTTTATGCTCCAAAAGCTAGTGGTGTTTGTTCATAGGTACTGCTCATTAAGTTAAATTAATTGTGAGATTAAAATTGGATTATTAGATCATAATCTACCCTACTTAACCTTTCCCTTAATTTATCTCCCAGACTAGTAAATGGAAGAAGCTTCTGGTTTTCTAGATAGACCTTTTATTGTATGGTAGTCACAAGGTGAGTTGCATTAGAAGGATAGGAAAGTAGAAATACAATACAAATCGTCTCTTAAGTCAAGGCTTAGTCTATATTCCGTATAAACTCACCAAAACTCAAGGCCACCTTGGGGAGAGAGACTGAGTCAAGCGTGTGGGCTGTTAACTGAGAGCCAGGCCGAGTCAAACTCCAGTCCGCATCTGTCTGTGCAGCGCAGCCAGGAGACCAGCGGAGCAGGAAAAAAGGCCCCACTTCGTTCTCTCCTTGCCTTTTAAGCTCGCACCCTGGAAGTCGAGTGCTCAGCAGGCAATCTGGCATGCATCGCAGGCATAGCTCATGCTGTTGGTCTCCTCCCCAAAAGGGTGGTCCTAAAAAAAAACCTGGCGTCTCTCCATTATCTAACCGACCGTTAAAACTTTTTACCACATAATAAACAGTCAACACCTCAAAATGGGCATCTTGGTCTTTTTTGCAAAATTATTAAGAAATAAACACAATTGTACCACAACCACAGAAGTGTTATGATTGAAATTAAGGCAAACTGAGGCCACAATGTACTGAGCATATTCAATTCATTAGTAAGGCTAGCAGTTACCAAGAAAAGGTTTTTAGCTTCTCAGTAAGCCAAAAGACCCCAGATGGAATCTCTAAGACATCTTGTACTTTAAGGAAAGTAGATAGAAATAGAACAGCAGGTAGACACAATGGCACATGATTTCTATTGGTAGAAAGGATGAAATGTTCTCCCTTGTCACTAGAGAAAACTAATTGATTGTGTCCACCTGAATCCTTGCAAAGACAGCTAGTGGTACAGAGATAATAGGTTCCCTTGACATAAGGATAGAACAGTGATTTTACAAGAAGACAACTTATGAACTTAATTCAGAGACAAAGAATGGACGAGCAGTTAAAGAAAAATGACATTCAATTACAAAACAAAATCAATTGATTTTCTCAATCACCCCTCCCCACTTTGATCAACAGGAGGACATGTCTCTCATGGATCATTATCTATAGATAATTCTATAAGATTTTTTAAATTGTCATTATCAATAGTGTATATTACCATAAGCTTTTCTGGCTTAAGTTTGGAAGAGTATATAATACAAAAAATAATAGAAAGGGGGGCAGCTAGGTGGTGCAGTGGATAAAGCACTGGCCCTGGATTCAGGAGTACCTGAGTTCAAATCTGGCCTCAGGCACTTGACACTTACCAGCTATGTGACCCTGGGCAAGTCACTTAACCCCATTGCCCCAACAAAAAAAATAATAATAATAATAATAAAATAATAATAAGTTAATATAAAGTCTAAAACAGGATTATACGGTAGAGGGCAATAAGAGTTTCATTTACCAAGGGTGGCTAATAGGCCATTTTCTTACAGGGAAATGAACCAAGTGAAACAAAAGAAGGATTCTACCAGGGGTCACTTGGTAATTGTATTGCTGATTTGTGAAGACTGTTCACCCCAGGTTGGTTAACATGAGAACAACAAGATTGATTAATCATAGCACAGTCCTTTCCCTGAGTTTCAGTAAGAATACCTAAAAATCAATGTGATTTTGCAAAGCATTTGACCTATAGAACCTATCTCAATCTGGAGGGAGAAGCTGGACTCACTTGTGGCCTAAGCCAACTTTTTTTTTTTTTGCAGGGCAATGAGGGTTAAGAGGACTTTCCCAGGGTTGCACAGCTAGTAAGTGTCATGTGTCTGAGGGCAGATTGAACTCAGGTCCTCCTGAATCTATGGCCGGTCCCTTTATCCATGCACCAACCTAGCTTCCCCTCTAAGTCAACTTTCAATTTGAAGTGAGAGATTCACATACTAGAAGAATTCACCAATGACTAATTTAAAGGGGGAGATTTGCATGTCACCTAGGTGATCAAGAAAACTCAGCAAACATAAACACCATGAAACAAAAAGCCAAAGTAATTTTAAAAAATGATCATCAATATTAACTAACATCAAGTCTCTTTGCATCCTAGTAACTCACTCCCAATGTCCATTTAATCATGTCGTCATCTGCTCCCTAGAAACATCTTCTCTTAGACATTCTAGAATAGATTTCATTCTCAGGGAAGTTCTGACAGGGAGTTCCCCCTAAAAAGATTCAAATCTCTGGCTTATAGGCATTATTCAATCAATTTAGTACAACCTAAATTTAATTTTCCAATAACTAGCTAATGTGGTCAAAACATAATTCCATTCTAGAATTCCATGTAGATAATGAAAATATAATAGTTCACTTAAATTTTTAAAACCCACTGGCTAAATACTGTGACAGTATAAAATAATATATATTCCTCACCAAAATTTATTGTATATTAATCCCTAAAACAAAAATAAATCAAAAATAAACAGACTGGCATCTGTTGAGAATAAGTTGAGCCCAGTTGTAACTTTGAATACTTACTATTCTGGGTATAAATTCATATTTTTCCAAATCATACATCATCAAATTGCTTCTATACCATAAACAAACATAAATTCTACCCCCTCCTTTGCCATGGATGTTTGTGATGGAAGAGGGGAATCTCAGTTTCTCAGGAAAATTAATTCATCACTTAGAATTTCACAACATTTAGGAAGTTCTTTATTTTTTTATGTATTTAGAATTTTATTTTTCCAATTACACATAAAGAAATTTTGACATCAATTTTTTTTAAAACCTTCTGTTTCAATTTGTCTTCCTGCCTCCCTCCCCCAGCCCCCAAGAACTCAAGAATTCAATATAAGGTGTATATATAAATAGTCATGCAAAATAGCTCCACATTAGCCAGGTTGTGAAAGAAAACAGACAAAAACAAAACTTAATATTAAGGAACTATTAAAAAATATGCTTCAATTTGTTTTCAGATACCATCAGTTCCTTCTCTGTAGATGGATTGTAATTTTCATAAGTCCTTCAGAGTTATCTTGGATCATTGTATTGCTGAAAAATAACCAAGTCATTCACAGCAGATCATCTTACAATATTGCTGTTATTTTGAATACATACACTTTGCTCTGCAACAGTTCATGTACATCTTTCCAGGTTTTTCTGATAGCATCCTGCTCATCACTTTTTTATAGTAAACTACATTTATATAGTACTTTAAAGAGAGATTTCCTTACAATAAACCCATGAAGTTGATTATTGCAACAATAGTAATATATAACATTTATACCACCTTGAACTTGACAAATACTCTACTTCACAAAAGCCCAGAAAAGTACCATATGTTTTGCTATTATAATCATCAATCAATCATCATCCATCAATCCTCATTGTCCTCATCAATCTCTCTTCATTCCAATCCCTCCTCCCCATCAGTCAGCCTTCATCATCGATCAGTCATCTTCAATCAATCCTCATCTTCCTCCAATCATCAATCCATCATCATAAATATGATCATCATCTTATATTACTCTTGCCTCTGTTTCAAAATTTTTTTACAATTACTATTGTTAACTGATTTCCTCCATCCTATTTCCCTCCACATGATATTTACTCTATTTTCTATCTTCTTTTACCCTATCCTTCCTCAAAAGTGTTTTGCTTCTGACTAACCCCTCCTCCACTCTGCAGTCCTTCTTTCACTCCTCCCTTCTTATCCCCTTCCCTTCCTACTTTCCTATAGGCGTTAGGGTATAGGTTACTGAGTGTGTATGTTGTTCCCTCCTTGAGCCAACTCTGATGAGATTAATGTCTTTGAGCTAATTCTAATGAGTGTAAGGCTCATTCAACTGCCCTACTCCTCCCCTATCTCTCTGCCAATTCCATAAGCCCTTCCTGATTCTTTCATGTGATATTTCACCCCATTATACCTCTCCCCTTCCCCCTCCCCCGGTACATTCTCCTCACCCCTCAATTTAACTAAAGATGTCATCATGGGTCAGCTAGGTGACACAGTGGACAAAGCACTGCCCTGGACCCAGGCGGACCCAAGCCCAAATCTGGCCTCAGACACAAGACACTCACTAATCCCATGACCCCAGCATGCCATTCAAACCAACAGCCCCACAAAAAAAAAGATAAAAAATAAATACTTTACAGATATCATCTCTTCATAATCAATTCCCATCTGTGCCCTCTGTCTTGTGAGATTTAAAATTGGATATATTGAGCATTATAAACTCCCCCTTTTAACTTTTCTCTATATATATATATACCAGACCGATAAGAAAAAGAAGCCTCTGAGCTTTAATCAGTGAGGGATTAGTTTTTTATTGCTTGGGAATTAATTAGACAACAAAAGGTGATACCAATTAGGGAAATAGGAAAGTAGAAATACAAATGAATAATCTCAAATCTAAGCTTAGTCTATATTCCTTATAAAACTCACCAAATCCCAAACAGCCCGCCAGGCCGAGAACCAACATACCCAAAAGCCAAACACAAAATGCCGTGCGCCGCCATGGCTAAGTTGAAAAGCAACAGAGAGAGCGAACTTCCCGTTCCTCCCTCAGTTTTAAGCTGGCGTGCCAGAAGTTCCTCGTGGTCTCCTACCCAAAAGGGAGGTCCTTCAAAGCCACTTCAGTAGCATGAGCTCACACTCTCAAATGATTCAGCTAAAACTTCCATTTTTTACAACAGTCTATATGTATTCCTATCATGTGACCTAATACTGAGAAAGCTCTTATGATTTAGATGTATCATCTTCCCATGTAGTAATGTAAACAGTTTAACCTTTTAACATCTCTCATGATTTCCTATTTCATGTTTACCTTTTTATGCTTCTCTAAGGTCTTGTATTTGAAGTCAAATTTTCTATTCAGTTCAGGTATTTTTTTCAGTGCAATGAGGATTAAGTGACTTGCCCAGGATCACGTAGCTAGTAAGGGTTAAGTGTCTGAGGCCAGATTTGAACTCAGGACCTCCTGAATACAGGGCCAGTGCTTTATCCACTATACTGCCATAGCTGTCCCAAGATCAGGTCTTTTTCATCACAAATACCTGAAAGTCCTCTTTTTCATTGAAGTCCCATTTTTTCCCTGAAAGATTATACACAGTTTTGCTGGGTAGATGATACTTGGTGTAATCCCATTTCCTTTGCTCTCTGGAATATTATATTCCATTCTTTAATTTAGAAGCTGCTAGATCCTGTGCTATCCTGACCGTGGCTCCAAGTATTTCAATTGTTTCTTTCTGGCTTGCAGTATTTTCTCCTTGACCTGGGAGCTCTGGAATTTGTCTATATTATTCCTGGAAGTTTTCATTTTGGGATCGCTTTCAGGAGGTGATCAGTGGATTCTTTCAATTTCTATTTTACCTTCTGCTTCTAGAATGCCAGGGCAATTTTCCCTGGCAATTTCTTAGAAGATGCTATCTTAAACTCTTATTTTGTCATAGTTTTCAGGTAGTCCAATAATTTTCAAATTATCTCTCCTGGGTCTATTTTCCAGGGCAGCAGTTTTTCCAAGAAGATATTTCATATTGCCCTCTATTTGTTTATTCATTTAAATTTCTTGGTTTCTCATAAAGTCACTAGCTTCCATCTGTTCAATCCTAATTTTTAGGCAATTATTTTCTTCAAAGAACTTTTCCATTTGGCTTTTCAAGCTGTTGACTTTTTTTCATGACTTTCCTGCATCACTCTCATTTCTCTTTCCATTTTTTCCTCTACCTCTCTTACTTTATCTTCAAAGTCCTTTTTGAATGCCTCTATGGCCTGAGATCAATTCATATTTTCTTGGAAGCTTTGTATTGTGATAAAATAATGGATTTAGCAGATACTCAAAGGCCCACCTAGAGATTAATCTGAACTGACTGAATTAAGTGAGAGTGATTGACTGCTGATTAGCCTACTTCCAGTTAACTAGATTGTACCAATGGATTTGGATGATGCCTACCAATCAGCTTGAAGCAGTGAGCCTATTCCATCCCAACTACTGCAGAACCCCCTGTAGTCTTCCCCCTAACCCCCAGGCAGGCATTCTGCCCTCTCACCATACTGTAAGCTTAGTTCAGAAGACCCCAGTGCTACAGCTGATTTAAAGGCTTGGGGGTAAATTCTCTGGTACAGCCTGCCTGGGACTGGATCTGTGTCAGGACTACCACAGAGTTGGGCTCTACTCCCAGTCTGGTGCAGCAGCCCCCTCCTGCCAAACTTCTAAGCCATCTTTGGCTGGAAATTATCTCAGCCTGTCTTTCTGTGAGTTCTGCTGCTCCAGGAATTGTCTTATGGCTGTGTTAGCAAGTTCTTTCACAGGATAAAATTTTATGACCTTGCCTAAGCAGATTCTCCCAAGGAACCTGGCAAGTTTACAAATAAGGAGATTTTATAGTTTTTTTTTTGGGGGGGGGCAATGAGGGTTAAGTGACTTGCCCGGGGTCACACAACAAGTAAGTGTCAAGTGTCTGAGGCTGAATTTGAACTCAGGTCCTCCTGAATCCAGGGCTGGTGCTTTATCCACTGCGTCACCCAGCTGCCCCAGGAGATTTTATAAGAACTCTTTTTTTGTACTTTTTCCCTACACAGTAAGTAATTATTAGTAGTATTTGTTTTTAAAATATAGCCAATTAAATACTTGATAGGTTTTATCATTATAATAGCATCTAATAACTTAATAATTTCACAATATCCAAATCAAAAGTGTTAAAATTTTCAATGATAAAAATGCATCATTCTCTTAATAGCATCTCTTATATCATAGTTTACTAAAATTCACAATACAAGAAAACTTTAAAACACAATAATAACATTCGAAATATCATATATTTAAAGTATAAAATAAAACTTATTGCCAATCATATAACATTAGTTAGGTGGAATGCATTTCCAAATTATCTTTAACAGAAAATAATTTATTTTATCACCTTTAGCATGTTATACTAATCACAGTAAAAATCTAACATGGAGTTACCTCCTAAGGAGTAATTATATTCAATTAAGGAAATAATAATAGTAATAATAACAATAATTAATACCATATGCCAGACACTGTGTTAAGCATTTCACTATCATTATATCATAACAACCCCAGGAGGTAGGTTATCATTCCCCTTACAGATCAGAGAACTGAGTAAGTTAACTTGCTTAAGCTAACAAATTTCTGAGACCAGATTTTGAGTCAGGTTTTTTTTGGAGCCAAGGTTATCTCAATGCCAAATAATAACTGTAGTTTGTATTAAGTTCTAATTTACCACAATTATCCTATTTAGTTTCAGAACAAAATTTCATTCAAATCAAATCTGGGGCAGCTAGATGGCGAAGTGGATAGAGCACTGGCCCTGGAGTCAGGAGTACCTGAGTTCAGATCTGGCCTCAGACACTTAAAACTTACTAGCTGTGTGACCCTGGGCAAGTCACTTAACCCCCATTGCCTCACTAAAAAAAAAAAAACTAAATCTGGATTTTAATCCTTAAAGGTAACGTTTAAAAACTCAAAAAAAAAAATTCCAAGGACTATTAGTTAGCAATACTTCAAAATTTAAAGCCCATTTTTATCAATTAGCCCAATTTCAAAGACTTGTGGTTACCCCCCAGCTTCCCATAACTTTCTCTTTATTTCCTTTTAAATCACCCACAAAACCCCAAATCAATTCCTTTTGTGTTGATAATCTACCCCCACTCTCTCACCTGTCCCTGAGGCTTTTCAGTTCTAACCCTGGGCAAGAGATGGGGAGAGTCTCTACATGACACCCTTTCATTCCCATCCTTCTACTTAAGAGCCTAGGAATTTTATCCTGAAATTTTATTACTTAAGTTTCCACAGCATAAAGAATAACTACATAACATTTTCCATATCCTTCTTATCTCAATTAGATCAAAATTTACCTTAAAACTCTTTCCTAAATTTCAAACTCTTCACTTTCAAGACTTATAAATGCATTGTCATATGCAATTTCTTTTGATGACCTTGCTTCTAGTTTACCAAAATAATTAAGTTGTTACATCATTTACAAAAGAAAATACAAAGGTAACACCAAAACATTTATCCAAATTATTTTTTACTTATTCTTTAATTGTTCCCTGGTTCAAACAAGCTTCTAGAAAAGTTAGCAATAAGCACTTCTTAAATATCAAATAAATTTAGACTGTAAACTGCAAAACCCATTTTTCTTTCTCTAATCAATGAATTCACTTTCTTACAAAAATGATAAATGTCACTCTCCAAAGAAAGAATGATAAAAATCTAAGTGTTGTTTCCATGTAACTTTCATATTTTTATTCTTATTTTTCCTTAAAACAAGTTCTACAGTTATTACCTAAAAATTCATTAAAACATTTCTACATTTATAAAAACAATAAAACCACATTTTGGAAATTTGCAGTAGAAAAATTACATTTCAGTCACGAATTTAGTCTGCAATTAGTTTATAATGTCGAAAATATTTGCAGACTAGGAACAAAGATTCTTTCTTATCTTGCCTCTTGTTTGCCTTACAACTTGACCAGAGTTCAAAGACAGAGACTTTCTTTCTGAAGAATAAAGTTTTCACTCCTCTTTTAGCTGACCAGGCCTCCAAAGAAAGCTAGGTTGACATACAAAACACAGATAATATGACAAGACAGATGCAAGAACGCTTAAAAAACTTGTGTGTACAAGTAGAAGTCCCTTTTCAGGTCAGACTTTGGGGCTTTTCTTATATGTCTTAGGCCAATTTTGCTCTATTATTAGTTACTTTCCTTTGTTTTTACTGGGAATCAATTTCTACTTCCCAGCTTCCCCCAACCCCTTCTTGAATAGTAAGTATCCCTCTGGCTTGAACTGGGCCTTCCTTTGAAGAAAAATTCTCCAAGGGCCTTCTAATGACTTCCATGAAGAGACATAGTTGGTATGTACCTTCTTTTTCCAACTAGGAAAAACCTCTGTTTCCATGGCTTCATAAATCTCTTCTTGCCCTGAAAGGGCACTGACAATGCATGTCTTATGCCATTAGAGGGATTTCCTGGGTTGTATAGTTGTCAATTATTGCAGTAAATACAAACACAACACTGACAAAAAAAAGCAGTTACCATCTTCCCAATAGCATGGGGGCTTTACCTTGGCTCAGGCTGATTTGAAATTGAGGAGGAGTCTGACTTCAGGGCATTCTCTTACAAAGAAGTCCCTCCATGAAAGTACTGCCATAGTGCTCTCAGGATTTTCTCAGAGAGACCCCAGGTGCTTGTGTCTCCTCTCAACTGCTGGTTGAAAGTTCATTAATTGTCCTAATTAAAATTAAGGTAAACTGAGGTAACAAAGTGCTGAACATGTTCGATTTATTAGTAAGGCTAGCAGTTACCAAGAAAAGGGGTATTCAGTTCGTCAATAAGCCAAAAGACCCCTAGATGAGATCTACAAGACTTCTTATACTTTAGGGAAATAGATAGGAATAGAACAGCACATAGATAAGATGTCATATGGTTTCTATTGGTGGAAGGGCTGAGATGTTCTCCCTTTTCCCTGGAAAGCTGATTGATTGTATCCACCTGTATCCTTGCAAGGACAGCTAGTGGTATAGAGATAACAGGTTTCCTTGATATAAAGATAAAACAGAAATTTTACAAGAAGACAACTTATGAACTCAACTCAGAGAGAAAGAAACACAAATAATAGGAAAAAACAAGAAAAATCAAGCCCAATTGAAGCAATCACTAATAATACCAGAGAAATCAAATGATTCTATTTTGCAATTGATGTCATTCTGTAGCCTCACCAATATGTTGTATAAATGCTTAACATTTCCAGAATGCCTGTTCATCTCTTTTTTAATATCTACAAACTAAAATATCAAAAATATTTCCTTTACAAGAACAAAGTTGCCAGTGGAAAGAAACCACATATGGTGTGTTAGGTCTCACTGCAAGAGATAAAATATCAAATAATAAATTACCATGGACAAATTAAAGTGAAAGACACCAGAGTAAGTGCTGTTTTTAATTGTCATGCTGGGAGTAATTCCTCTTGATGTGAGCAGATTTATGGTTCTTTCTGTTTCTTCATCATCTTTCAATCCAGGTGTGAAATAACACTGGATAACCTTTTTGGGAGAAAATCAAAATATCAAATGTGGGTAAGTAAAGGAGAGATAGATGGAAGGCTTATCTCAATCCATAAATAAGTAATAAGGTAGAAGGAGGCAGAACAGATGACTGTACTATTTCCAATTTATTTGACAGTGACAGAATAACATTAGATGAAATTTATACCTGGGTAGACCCTCATTTAGACTAAGGATTCAGCTTGCAACAAGATAGATATTACAAAAACAATACTAGCTCTACCCAAAGGCCCATTTAGTATTCAATAGTGTTATATAATGGTTACTTGGAGAGGTAGGGTAGTAATGGGAAGGGCATATATTCATTCATTCATTCATTCAGAATCATCTCTCCCCAACTCTAAAAATAGTTAGATGTATTCAAATTGAATATTATATTATAGGCTATTGTAAAGGTTGGATTGAAACAACAACCATCAAGGCTTAACTAGCTAAAAATACAGTTTTGTTTCAATCAGACAATCAGAACTGAGTGTGAGCCTATACACCTCCTGGAATTAATCAAAGACATTTTGTGAGACCAGGATTGTAGAGACTAGAACAAGTATAACATTATGAGCATCCTTTGAGCAGAGGAACAAGTTATTGTAGCAGAAGATACTGACAAGAATTATTGGCTCTATACACCTCTTGGAGAGGAAGGCTCACTCTGAGAGAAATACTTTGAAAAGGTCAGCTATTTTCACAACTTCCCTTTCCTAATTCCAGCCTATCCAAAGACAGTAATATAATAATCTATTGTTTCATCACCCAGCTGTTCCCAGTAAACTAGAATTTTGCCTCAACCACAAAGAAAGTGATTGATTTAAATGTAAGATTAGACAAAGATCCTAATTTCTGTCTAGGTATTAGGAATTTTCCCAAATGCTCAGAGTGATTATTAATAAAATCAGAACTTTTCATCTAAAATAAACTTCCTGCCCCCAAAAAGAAGGGAACAAAGTGCACCTGTGAAGTTATTATATCAGCTTCCAAGCTTAAAATGAGCTAATTTGTGTAAGAAGGCATCACACTATTGATAAAAACATTACACTTCCAAAATATGATGAAGAATAGTTAATATAGGCTATGAATATAACTTACCAAGTCATTTAAGGAAAGATATAGCTTGATTAGGTCATCCCAATCAGACTTTTCAGAAGCGCAGCCTAACAGTGCTTTGCTAGTTCCTAAATGATACATAAATAATATATGTGAATTGATATGCAACAATTTCTACTGAGACATTAAGTTTGAAAAATGTTGATAAGGACTTATTGGAACTAATGGGGAATTAGTGTAGTTTCTTTACAAAGGCGTGGGGTGGGGGGGAAAGGGAGGAAATTGCCCAGGCAATTCTAATTTCTAATTCTAATCAATCCAAATTGGAGAGAACCTGTCAGTGATGCACAAATACCAAGCCCCCCAAATAAGAATGCAAATGTTAAATGACTAATCAATCAATTGATAAACATTTATTAAATTCTTACTTTGTGCCAGGCACTGTGTTAGGATATAGGGCTACAAAAAGTGGCAAAAGACATTCCTTTCCCTTAAAGAGCTTTTAATCTAATGGAAAAAACAACATGAAAACAAACATACACTAAGTGACCCCCTACACAGGATAAATAGGAAATAATCCATCTTCTGACAAAGAGGTGTCTCAAGGTACATAATGATGTGTACGTTTTTGGATAGTCATTGTGGAAATTTGCTTTGTTTTATCATACAGATTTTTTTTGCAAATGTTTTGGGGTTTTTTCTCAAATGGAGAAGGGATAAAAAGGGAGAGAAGAGTTAGAGAAAATGCTACACTGTCCCCCCTTTCACCCCCCCCAAAAAGAGTCACTGAAACATTTTTTGAAATACATAGAAAAGAACAGAAGGAAGGCCACAAGGAAACTTAGAGAATAGCTTTATGTGTTACATGTTAAATTTAACAAATAGTTAAAAAGAAAAAAAAACTATACAAAATAAAGAATCACAGTTTTATGTGAGAAAATACAGAATGGATACAATACATCAAAACTCAACTATATAGGACACACAAAGGACTTACAGGAATACAACTACACAACTCTGTAGAAATAAAGACTGATATAATTGGAGAACATGGACCATGCCAATATGATAAAAATGGCAATTCCCCCTAAATTGATTTACAAATTCATTTTTCTAAAGCACAAGCATAACAACACAATCAAATTTTTCTGTATACCTATTACCTTGAAAAAGAAAAAAACAGAAAATCTTCCAATCAGCTTTTAAGACCTTCATAAACGTAATCCCTTCCTACCTTTTAGAACTTCTACACCTTACACCAACTATCACCACCACATACTCTGAAATAGGCTCCCAGCTATTACTCACACAAAGACATATCTCCTCACTTCCTTTATTTTCACTGACTGCCCCCCACATCTGGAATAGAATGTTCTCCCTCCTTGTTTCTAACTCCTAAGATCCCCTTGTTTCCTTCAAGTTTCAGCTAAAGTCCTACCTTCTGCATAAAGCTTTTCCTAGTTCTACTTAATTTTTATGTCTTCCCTCCAAGATTATCCCCAATTTATTCTGTATATAACTTATTCGTACATAGTTATTTACATGTTGTCTCCCCCACTGGGTTATGAGCTCCTCAAGAATTTAGATTTTTTTATTTTCTTTCTTTTACCTTTCTCTGTATTCCCAGAACTTAGCACAGTGCTTGGCATAGAGCAGGTACTTAATAAATACCACAATATAGTTACCCATACAACCATTCATTTGTATTTCTGACATCAGAAATATTTGAACCAAAATGGCCAGGTAAAAATCACAGCAGCAGCAAGAACAAAAAGGCAAATAATTATAAGGAAGAAGAGGAGAAAATAAAGAACTTATGAGATTGTTCACCAGAAACAGAAATATATGAGAGACAGAGACAGAGAATAGACTGGAAATACAAATACAGAGAAATGAATGGCAAGGGGCAGCTAGGTGACGCAGTTGATAAAGCACAGGCCTCCTGAATTCAGGAGGACTTGAGTTCAAATCCAACCTCAGACATTTGACACTAACTGTGTGACCCTGGGCAGGTCACTTAACCCTCATTGCCCCACCAAAACCAAAAAATAAAGAAGAAGAAGAAAAGAAATGAATGACAATCTAGAGTTTTCAGATACATAGCCAGGAAAACTTTATTTTATGCTCCACATCTTCTAAGTAACCCTGGGCAAATCACTTAACAAAAAAATCCCATTGGGAAGAGGGAGGGAGGGAAGAAAGGAAGGAAGGAATCCATGATTTGGGGCTGGCCCACTCCAGACTTTTCTAAAATTTGGATATTTTTAGGTCTTTTTAAAAAAATATATTTTATTTTGGGGGGCAGCTAGGTGGCACAGTGGATAAAGTATTGGCCCTGGATTCAGGAGGACCTGAGTTCAAATTTGTCCTCAGACATTTGACATTTAGTAGCTATATGACCCTGGGCAAGTCACTTAACCCTCATTGCCCCAGAAAAAAAAAAAGAAAGAATATTTTATTTTTTCCCAAATTACATTAAAACAATTTTTAACATTTGCTTTTTTCTAAAGTTTTGACTTCCAAATTCTATTTCTCTCTCCCCTTCCCCCTTTCTGAGACAGTAAGCAATTTGATATATGTTCTGCATGTACAATCAGGTAAAACATTTCCATATTAGTCATTTTGTACATAAGCTGGGAACTAACATATCTTACAAAGAATATAGGTGGATTCTGGGTCATTGTGTTCTACTCAGACAGGACTGGGTGGATCCTTTTTGTCTAGATTACCAAGGTTCAGTGGTGTAAAGATAGTCTGTCTAAGAATGACATGATTCCACTCCTCTCCCCCAACCCCTCATTAGAATAAGACCACCTCTCATTATAATATTCTCATTGTTAACCAATCAGAGATGATTTGTGCCTGTCTAGGAACACCCACTCTCCAAGGGCATATAAACTTCCAGAAGCTTCCATGATTGGTGTTTGGTTCCTGAGAATGCCACTCATCCCTTTTATTAATTATTCACTAGCCAAAATTAATAAAATTATTATTAATTACCCATAAATTATGTCTCTTGGACTTTTCATTCTTCATGTGGATATCTTACATAATCCAATTTCAGAAAATAGAATTTGCTATGAAGGAAATACCAATACTCCTGGGACTGATGGATTCACAGAATTCTATCAGACTTTTAAAGAAATAATACCAGTGCTACACAAAGAAAGCACTATAGCGATCTACTTTTTTTCCTTCAACAAACATTTATATTATTTTTTCTAGTTACATGTAAGGGTATTTTTAAACATTCATTTTCATAAGATTTAGAGTTTCAAATTTTTCTCCCTCCCTCCCTTTCCTCCCCCCTCCACAATGCAGAAACCAATCTGGTATAGCTTATATATGTTCAATCCACAAGTGATCTTTTTTATCAGTTCTTTCTATGGGGGTGGATAGTATGCTTCATCATTAGTCCCTTGGGATTGTCTTGGATCATTGTATTGCTGAGAGTAGTTAAATCATTCACAATTGCTCATTGAACAATACTGCTGTCACCGTGTGCACAATGTCCTCCCAGCTCTGATCACTTCACTATACATCATTTCATGAGTCTGTCCAGGTTTATCTGGAATCATCCTGTTTGTCATTTCCTATAGCACAAGAACATTCCACCACAATCATAAACCACCACAGCTTCCTCAGTCATTCCTCAATTGATGGACATTCCCTTGATTCCCAATTCTTAGCCACCACAAAGAGTTGCTGTAAATATTTTTGTGTGATTTTTCTCCCTTTTTCTCTTTCTTACAATTACTATTGTTAACTGTTTTTCTCCGTCCTATTCCCTTCCCCATGATATTTACTATATTATCTTCTTTCACCCTATCCATCTTCAAAAGGGGTTTGCTTCTATCTGTCCCCTCCCCCAATCTGCCTTCCCTTCGTTTTTTTCTTTTTTTTGTGGGGCAATGAGGGTTAAGTGACTTGCCCAGGGTCACACAGCTAGTAAGTGTCAAGTGTCTGAGGCTGGATTTGAACTCAGGTCTTCCTGAATACAAGGCCAGTGCTTAATCCACTGTGCCACCTAGCTGCCCCCTGCCTTTCCTTCTTTTGCCCCTCTCTCTTTATCCCCTTCCCCTCCTATTTTCCTGCAGGGTTAGAGACATTACTCCACCCAATTGAGTGTGTATGTTATTCCCTCCTTGAGCCAGTTCTGATGAGATTGATGTTTTTGAGCCAATTCTGATGAGTGTTAGGCTCATTTACTGCCCACATTAAATAGATTACTCCACCCAATTGGGTATGTGTGTTAATCCCTCCTTGAGGCAACTCTGATGAGTTCAAGGTCTTTGAGCCTATCCTGATGAGTGTAAAATTCATTTACTGCCCTTCTCCTCTCCCATCTCTTCTCCTACTCCATAAGCCCTTTCCTGTTTCTTTCATGTGGGATTTCACCCCATGCTACCTCTGCCCTTCCCTCTCCCAGTGCATTCCCCTCACTCCTCAATTTAACCCTAAAGATGTCATCATGGGGCAGCTAGGTGACACAGTGGACCAAGCATCCCCCCTGGACCCAGGGAGATCCCAGCCAAAACCTGGCCTCAGACACAAGACAGTCGCCTACTGCACAACCCCAGGTATGTCCCCCAACTCCAACTTCTTATGGTTCTCTAGGGTCTTGTATTTGAAAGTCAAATTTGCCATTCAGTTCAGGTCTTTTCATCACAAATACCTGAGAATCTTCTTTTTCATTAAAGTCCCATTTTTTCCTCTGAAATATTATGGTCAGTTTTGCTAGATATGTCATTCTTGATTGTAATTCCAATTCCTTTGCCCTCTGGAATATCATATTCCATGGCCCCTGGTCCTTTAATGTAGAAGCTGCTATATCTTGTGCTATCCTGACTGAAGCTCCACAATACTTGAATTCTTTCTTTTTGGCAGCTTGCAATATCTTCTCCTGGACCTGAGAGCTCTGGAATTTGGCTATAATATTCCTAGGAGTTTTCCTTTTGGGATCTCTTTCAGGAGGTGATTGGTGGATTCTTTCAATTTCTATTTCACCTTCTACTTCTAGAATATCAGGGCAATTTTCCCTAACAATTTCTTGGAAGATGATGTCTAAGCTTTTTCCTTGATCATGGTTTTCAGGTAGACCAATAATTTTCAAATATCTCTCCTGGACCTATTTTCCAGGTCATTAGTTTTTCCAAGAATATTTTTCACATTGCCCTCTATTATTTTATTCATTTGGATTTGCTTTATTGTGTCTTGGTTTCTCATAAAGTCACTAGCTTCCATTTGTTCAATACTAATTCTTAGGCAATTATTTTCATCAGAGAGCTTTTGTACCTCCTTTTCCATTTGGCCAATTTATCTTTTCAAGCTGTTGACTTTTTTCTCATGTCTTTCCTGCATCACCCTCATTTCACTTTCCTTTTTTCCCTCCACCTCTCTAACTTTATCTTCAAAGTCCTTTTTGAGTGCCTCTATGGTGCCACCCCCTTTTCCTTTCTCAAAAATGCCAAGAAGGGGGCAGCTAGGTAGTGCAGTGGATAGAGCACCAGTCCTGAATTAAGGAGAACCTGAGTTTAAATCCAGCCTCAGACACTTGACACTTACTAGCTGTGTGACCCTGGGCTAGTAACTTAACATTCATTGCCCCCCCCAAAAAAAAACCCCATCAGAAACATGAGATGGGTTTCTGGGAGGGGGAAGTAGAAGAATACAGAAGGGGGAAGAGCTAATATAGTGGAGGAAAGGCAGTGACTTCCCTGACCTCTCCCCAAAACCCCTCCAAATACCTTCAAATAATGCCATAGGCCAATTGTTGAAGCAGCAGAACCCAAAAAGGACAGGCTGAAATAATTTTTCAGCCAAAGACAGCTTAGAAGGTTGGCAGGAAAGGTCTGTTATACCAGGGTGAGAGTGGAGTGTGCTGAGTAGACCCAGCCCCAGCCCCAGAAAACCAGACCTTGGGAACCTCTGACTCAACTGTGGCAATAGCTGATTCTGGAACTCAACCCATGGACAGAGAGCAGTGCTGACCCAGCCTGGAAGAGACAGTGCTTCCAGGACCTCAGAGTTTTCAGTGCCAGCAGCTTCTTCTGAGGCTTGGCTCACAGACTGGTAAGAGGGTTTGGTGGTTGGCCAGGGTAAAGTGGCTGCAGCCTCTGCTGGATTTGGGGCAAAGAGCCCAGGTTCTTATTCAGTGGGCGAAATTGAGTGGTGGCAGCCCAGTGGGGCAGGGACAAAGACACACAAAGTTTCCAACCATAGAGAATCAGATTTTAAACAGACAACCTCTTCTGGGTTGAGATGAGTAGGCAAAGAAAGCTGTGGACTACAGAAAGCTTTTGGGGGGGGGAAGTAAACCAGAATACACCCTCAGAAAAAGATAATATCAAAGCTAAAGCTCCAACATCCAAAACTTCCAAGAAAAATATGAATTGGTCTCAGGCCATGGAAGTGCTCAAAAGGGACTTTGAAGAGAATCTAGGAGAGATGGAAGGAAGGTTTAGAAGGATGGGGGAAAGAATGGAAAGAGAAATGAGAGTGATGCAGGAAAGTCATGAGAAAAAAAAGGCAACAGCTTGAAAAGCCAAATGGGAAAGGAGATACAAAAACTCTCTGAATAATTGCCTAAAAATTAGGATTGAACAAATGGAAGCTAGTGACTTTATGAGAAACCAAGACACAACAAAATCAAATCCAAATGAATGAAAAAAGAGGGCAATGTGAAATATCTCCTTGGAAAAACTACTGACATGGAAAATAGATCCAAGAAAGCTAATTTGAAAATCATTGGACTACCTGAAAACCATGACCTAAATAAGAGTTTGGACATCATCTTCCAAGAAATTGTCAGGGAAAATTGCTCTGATATTCTAGAAGCAGAAGGTAAAATAGAAATTGAAAGAATCCACTGATAACCTCCTGAAAGAGATCCCAAAATGAAAACTTCCAGGAATATTATAGCCAAATTCCAGAGGTCCCAGATCAAGATGAAAATACTATAAGCAGCTAGAAAAAAGGGAATTTAAATGCTGTGGAGCTACAGTAAGGATAACACAAGATCTAGCAGCATCTACTGGAGGGTATGGAATATGATATTCCAGAGGGCAAAGGAACTGGGACTACAGCCAAGAATCACCTACCGAGCAAAACTGCGTATAATCTTTCAGGGGGCAAAATGGGACTTCAGTGAAAATAGGACTTTCAGGCATTTGTGATGAAAAGATACAAAGTGAATAGAAAATTTCACTTTCAAATACAAGACCCTAGAGAAGCATAAAAAGGTAAACAGGAAAAATAAATCATGAGGGATATTAAAAGATTAAAGTGTTTCCATTCCTACATGGGAAGAAAATACTTCTAACTCATAAGAACTTTCTCAGTATTGGGCAGCTGAAAGGAATATACTTAGACAGAGGGCACAGGTGTGAATTGAATATGAAGGGGTGATAACTGCATAGCATTTATTTTTTCTTTATTGTTTCCTTTGGTGGGGCAAGCAGGGTGGGGTGGCTTATGTCTGGGGCTGGATTTGGATTTGGGCTCGGGGTCTCCTGGGTCCAGGGCTATGTCCACTGTGTCACCAAGATGCCCCATGATGACATCTTTAAAATAAAGTTAAGGGGTAAGAGGAATGCACTGGAAGAAAGGGAAAGGGAGAGAGGGAGAGGTGGACTGGGGGAAAGTACCTCACATAAAAGAAACAAGAAAAAGCTTATAGAGGGGAGGGAGGGAAAGATGGGGAAGGAACAGGGGAGCAAGTGAAACCTACTCTCATCAGAATTCGCTCAAAGAAGGAATAACATACACACTCAAGTGGGTATAGTAATATATTGTGCCCTGAGGGAAAGTGGGAGGGGAAGGATTATGAGGGGAGGGGAAGAGGCAAAGGAAGGAAGGGCAGGTTGGAGGAGGGGGACAGTAAAAAGCAAAATATTTTCAAGGAGAGATAGGGTGTAGGAAGATAGAAAATAGAATAAATATCAAGGAGAGGGAATAAGATGAAAGGTAATACAGTTAGCAATAGTAACTGTGAAAGAAATGATGAGCAGGATGATATCAGAAGGATGTATGAAAAATGCAAACCATCAACAGAGGAAGAACTGATGGTATCTGAATACAAATTGAAGTATAGTTTTGTTAACTCATCTTTCTAAAGTTATTTTATCTATTTTCTTTTATAACCTAACTAATGAGAAGATGTTTTACATAACTGCAGATGTATGGCTTATATTGAATTGCTTGATTTCATAGGGAGGCGTGAGGAAGAAAATTTAGAACACAAAGTTTTAAAAAATCAAAGTGAAAAGTAATGATGAGAAGGCAGATTTCAGAGAAACCTGGAAGGACTTACATGACTGCGAAGAGCAGAACCAGGAGAAAATTGTACACAGTAACAGCAACATTGTGTGATGAACAATGATGATAGAATTGGCTCTTTTCAGCAATGCAACAATCCAAAACAGTTTCAAAAAACTTCATGATAGAAAATGTTCTCAACATCCAGAAAAAAGGACTGTGGATTATGAATGCAGATTTGAACCATACTGTTTCTACTTTGGGGATTTTTTTTTCTTTTTTGAGGTTTTTCCCTTGCGCTCTGATTCTTCTTTCACAATATGACTAATGCAGAAATACGTTTAATGTGATTGCACATATATAACCTATATTGCTTTCTGTTTTGGGAAGGAGAGAGGGAGAAAAATTTGGAACCAAAAATCCTATGAAAACAAATGTTGAAAACTATTCTTATATGTAACTGGAAAATAATAAAATACTTTTTTTTTTAAAGGACAGGGAGAAATAATTTTCCAGCCAAAGACAACTTAGAAGATCAGCAGAAAAAGTCTGTTATATCAAGGTAAGAGTGGAGCACAAGGGGCAGCTAAATGGCGCAGTGGATAGAGCACCAGCCCTGGAGTCAGGAGTACCTGAGTTCAAATCCGGCCTCAGACACTTAACACTAGCTGTGTGACCCTGGGCAAGTCACTTAACCCCAATTGCCTCACCAAAAAAAAAGAGTGGAGCACAACCTAGCGCAGGCCACACCAGAGCAGACCCAGCCATAATGAACCAGGAACCTCTGAATAAGTGGTAGAACTCAGCCCACAGATGCTAAGGGGGTCACACAATTGGCCAGAAGGATATTATAGGGGTCTCTTTGCTAGAACTGAGGAAGGAATTTGTTGTTTTACTCAAACTCAGATCCAGGTCACAGTCTTGGGTGGCAGTCCCTGGTGGGGCAGGAGCACAAGCACACAAGAGCTTGAAGCCACAGTGCAGTAGGATTCTGTTCATAGTTTTAGGGCAAAAAAGTAGGCCTTTGCTTGGAAACCAGAGGACAGGCTAGGAGAGTAGTAAACAAACATCTCCTTAAATCATATGAATATGGAAGAACTAAAGACTTATAAATTCCTAGAGGTTTCTCAGAAAACAGATGCTTAAAGCCCCTGGAATCTATGCCCTACCTTAACAAAGAGTTAAAAGTCAAGAAATAGGCTGGGAAAATGAGCAAAAAAAAAAAAATGCTGACCCTAGAAAGTTTCTAGGGTGACAAGGAAGATCAAAATACACCCTCAGAAGAAGATAATAACATCAAAGCAAATATATATAAAGCCTCCAAGAAAAATATGATTTGGTCTCAGGCCACAGAAGGGCTCAAGAAGTTCTTTGAAAATAAAGTAGGAGAGGGGCAGCTAGATGGCGCAGTGGATAGAGCACCGGCCCTGGATTCAGTAGTACCTGAGTTCAAATCCGGCCTCAGACACTTAACACTTACTAGCTGTGTGACCCTGGGCAAGTCACTTAACCCCAATTGCCTCACTAAAAAATAAAAAAAAGAAAGAAAGAAAGAAAGAAAGAAAGAAAATAAAGTAGGAGAGGTAGAGGAGAAATGTGATAAGAGAAATGAGAGTGATGCAAGAAAATCATGAAAAA
Organism: Dromiciops gliroides; assembly: GCF_019393635.1. Classification (NCBI taxonomy): domain Eukaryota; kingdom Metazoa; phylum Chordata; class Mammalia; order Microbiotheria; family Microbiotheriidae; genus Dromiciops; species Dromiciops gliroides. Next base: position 210,315,344 of record NC_057862.1, read on the forward strand.
AAAACCATCAACAGCTTGCTAAAAGACACACACACACACACACACACACACACACAAATACTGAAGAAAATAACACCTTAAAAACAGACTGGGACAAATTATAAAAGAGGTGCAAAAAGTCAATGAGGAAAAGAATGCTTTGAAAAACAGAATTGGCCAAATGGAAAAGGAAGTACAAAAGCTCTCTGAATAAAATAACACTTTAAAAATTAGGATTGAGCAAATGGAAGTGAATGACTTTATGAGAAATCAAGAAACAATAAAGCAAAACCAAAATAATGAAAAAATAGAAAGCAATGTGAAACATCTCTTTGAAAAAACTACTGACTTGAAAAATAGATCCAGGAGAGATCATTTGAAAATTATTGGACTACCTTAAATCCACAATCGAAAAAAGAGCCCAGACATAATCTTCCAAGAAATTCTCAGGGAAAATTGCCCCAATGTTCTAGAACCAGAAGGTAAAATATAAATTGAAAGAATCTACCAATCACCTCCTGAAAGAGATCTCAAAATGAAAACTTCCAGGAATATTATAGCCAAATTCCAAATCTCTCAGGTCAAGGAGAAAATGTTACAAGCAGCCAGAAAGAAATAATTCAAGTATTGTGGAGCCACAATCAGGATAATACAAGATTTAGCAGCTTCTACCTTAAGGGATCAGAGGGCTTGGAATATGATATTCCAGAGGGCAAAGGAACTGGGATTACAACCAAGAATCACCTACCCAGAAAGACTGAATATAATCTTTTTTTGTTTGTTTGTTTTTTGTTTTGTTTTGTTTTGTTTTTTAGTGAGGCAATTGAGGTTAAGTGACTTGCCCAGGGTCACACAGCTAGTGAGTGTTAAGTGTCTGAGGCCAGATTTGAACTCAGGTACTCCTGACTCCAGGGCCAGTGCTCTATCCACTGCACCATCTAGCCGCCCCTGAATATAATCTTTCAGGGGAAAGTGGAAATTCAATGAAAGAGAGAACTTTCAAGCATTTGTGATGAAAAGACCTGAGCTGAATAGAAAATATTAATTTCAAATATAAGACTCGAGAGAAGGATAAAAAAAAAACAGGAAAAAGAAACCATAAAGTATATTAAAAGCTTAAAACAGTTTACATTCCTACATAGGAAAATACTTGTAACTCATAAGAACATTCTCATTATTAAGGCAGCTGGATGGAGTATATTTAGACAGAGGGCACAGGGGTGAGAGAGGAATGCACTGGGAGAAAAGGAGAGGGAGAGGTAGAATGGGGTAAAGTATCTCACCTAAAAGAAGCAATTAAAAGTTTATACAGTGGAGGGGAAGATGGGGGAGGTGCTGGGGAGTGAGGGAACCTTACTCTAATCAGAATTGGCTCAAAGAGGGCATAACATATACACTCAATTGGGTATAGTAATCTATCTTACCCTGCAGAACAATGGTAGAGGAACAGTATAAGGAGGAAAAGATGATAGAAGGGAAGACAGATTGGGAGAGGGAGCAGTCAGAAGCAAACCAGTTTTGAGGAGGGACAAGGTAAAAGAAAATAGAAAAAGAGTAAATGTTATGGGGAGGGAATAGAATGGAGGGAAATACAGTCAGCAATAGTAAATGTGATAAAAATTTGAAACAAGTTTGTCTAACAGGCCTCATTTCTCAAACACATAGAGAAGTGGGTTAAATTTGTTAAAATAAGAGTCATTCTTCAATTGATAGATGATCAAAAGATATAAAGTTTTCATATGAAATAATCAAAGCTACTTATAGCCATATGGAAAAAAATACTCTAATTCACTATTGAGTGGAGAGATGCATGTCAAAACAATTCTATTTGATTGGATAATAGGATAGCAGAGGAAAATGACAAATGTAGTAGGGAATATGGGGAAAACAAGACATTAATACACTCTTGGTAAAATGATTCAGATCAATTTGGAGCTATGGCTTAAGGGCTCTAAAACCATACCTACTCTTAAATCTAGTAATATCACTACTAGGCTGATTTGCTAAAAGAGATGGGGAAAAAAGTTGAATTTGAAATTGGGGTGATGTCCATCAATTGGAGAATGACTGAACAAATTGTGGGATAAGATTATGATGGAACACTGAAGTGATGTAAGAAATGAAAATCAGGATGTTATCAGAAAAACCTGGAAAGACATACACAAACAGATATAAAGTGAAATGTTCTATATACAAAATAACAGCAATATTGTAAGATGATCTGCTTCAAATAACTTAGTTATTTTCAGCAATGCAAAGGTCAAACACAATTCTGAAGAACTTATGAAAAATGCAATCCCTCTACAGAGAATGAAATTATGATATCTTAATACAGACTGAAGCACAATTTTTTTGTTATTTCCTTTCTCTAAAGTTTTTTTTAATCTCTTTAATGAGGAAATATTTCACATGGCTATACATGTATAACTTTTTTTTACATGTATAACATTGAATTTCTTGAATTCTTAAGGAGGGGTGGGGAGGGAGGGAAGAAAAGAATGTGGAGCACAAAGTTTTAAAAATAGTTGTTAAAATTTGATTTTACATGTAATTTGGGAAAATAAAATTCTAAATAAATAAAAAAATTTTAAAAACAGGACAGCAGGGTAAAATGACAAATGTTATAGGGGAAGTGGGGAAAATGAGACATTAATGCACTCTTGGTGAAGTTGTAAACTGATTCAAAAATTCTGTAGAGCAAGATACACCAGGACAAATGGAGATAGCCCTGGATGTTTAAGGCAGTTGGAGTTAATTGACTTGCCCAGCTTCACACAGCTAGTAAGTATCTGAGGTCAGATTTGAACTCACATCCTCCCAACTGTGCCACCTAGCTGCCCCACCTACTATGTGCAAAGTTCTTTTAAGCAGTAGAGATACAAATATGAAAAATGGCACAAGTCCTGCCTTCAAAAAGATTGCAATCTAATAGAAGATAAACGAACAAAAAAAGTATGATACAATGCAGAATGAGACAAAGAAAAAGGAGAGATCTGAGCAAAGTGCCTTAGGAAAATCTAAGGATTTGAGGTGGTAGGAAGAATGTGGGATCACATAACCTTGATGTATTCCATGTTACATGACCAAAAAGTATTCTGACAGGAAGGATATCACTATGTATGAATATTCTGAGAATTTGTGGTTTTGCTCTTGTGTATATTCTTTCTACAGATATGTATTCTGTTTTGGGTTTTTGTTGTTTTTTTTTTTTTTGGTGAGGCAATTGGGGTTAAGTGACTTGCCCAGGGTCACACAGCTAGTAAGTGTCAAGTGTCTGAGACTGGATTTGAACTCAGGTCCTCCTGAATCCAGGGCCAATGCTTTATCCATTGGGCCACCCAGCTGCCCCTCTTTCTACAGATATGAATTATGACCACTAAATGGGAGAGACATTCTTTTGAAAGTGTTGTAGCTGAAAGCATTCATTTCCTGGCGGGCAGTTCTCTGGGATTATGCCTCTCTACATTTAACTTGGCTGATCCCAGGTAGTCACTTGAAGCATTTCCCAATTCTTAGGGCTTTCCAGGGCTTGAGGCCCTGTTGGCATGGCCTTTGAGAGGCAAAGGCCATCACATAGACAAAGGAGTAAAATAGGACTTTAGTGAAGGACACTAGGCAGATAAGAATTAAAAAGAAACGACTATATTTCTATTATCAGAAACAGCTGAACAAGGGCTGCTAGGTAGAAATGAGAGTGGAGGGAAATTAAAGGAAACAGAGAAGAAATGGATAATAAGAGAAGGTAAAGGAAGGACACAAATGAGAGCCCTCAAAAAGTAGATAAAACATATTCAATCAGAGATTAATACAACTTGCCTTTATTTTTATATGTCAGTCCTAATGATAAATCAGGCATCATCCAAAGTAAAACCACAACATTTAAAAGAAGTCTTCCCATCTGTTTGAACAAAAAAACAAGACAAACAAACGAAAAAAACATATTCACTAAATTGCCCTAATAATGTCCCTACTGTTATTGCTATATAAATAAACTTCAATTAACTGAAGGAATTTGTAAGTTTTAAGTTCCTCAAGGAATATATCAAACTGGATTCACATTGGTTTTCCTTGCTATCCCTGAAATGAATGGAGCTAAAGAAAACAAATTAAAAGAAAACCCTAGCCCAGAATTTCCTTCCACATAAGTTAACTCTTAGAAGAGATAATGTGAAAATGGATACCTTGATTTTGTTAAGACCCCAATCAACCAGGTAACCAGAACAACTGTATGAGGATTGGCTATATTGGCTGACATATCAACAATCTTTTGTGGTAATCAAGAGTAAACCTCGCTGAACGTGCAGAAAATCAGCAACTCTGAAGCCAATTCAGCTCATACCAGCTTTGAAACAGACCTTGAAATATTTGTCTTATGGACCTGCAAGAAACATCCCTATTTTCAAAGACTTTATGGGTCTTGGAGACAAACTTATATAGAGAGACTCTCCTAACCTTGGTTAGGGGGCTCTTGGAATGATCCTGTTTTGGGAGATATCTCCTTATTAAGCTTTGAACTATGGACCAATTATCTGATTTGTGCATCAAAGGCCACAGCATTGACACCTGGAATTCCTCATTCCCCCTCCACTTGAAAAAAGGGCTCATTGACTCATTCTTTTTTTAAAAAAATTAATAAAGTATTTTATTTTTTCCCATTACATGTAAAGATAGTTCTCAACTTTTGTTTATACAGGCTTTCCGATTGCAGATTTTTCTCCCTCCCTCCCCTCCCTCCCCTCCCTCCCCCCTCCCCTAGACAGCAAGCAATCTGATATAGGTTATATATATATACATATATATACATATATATATACACATAATAGCATTAATCCTATTTCTGCATTAGTCATGTTATGAGAGAAAAATCAGAGCAATGATGAAAAACCTCAAAATAGAAAAAACAACAGCACCCAAAACAAAAGAAATAGTATGGTTCATTCAGCATCTATACTCCACAGTTCTTCCTCTTTTTTTTTCCTTGGATTTGGAGCTCCTCTTCTATAATGAGTTCCCTGGAACTCTTCTGTACCATTGCATTGGTGAGAAGAATATAGTCCATCACAGTAGATCAACACACAATGTTGATGATACTGTGTACAATGTTCTTCTGGTTCTGCACATCTCACTCATCATCAGTCCATGTAAGACCCTCCAGGTTTCTCTGAACTCCTCCTGCTCATCATTTCTTACAGCACAATAGTATTCCATTACATTCATATAGCACAACTTGTCACGCCATTCCCCAATTGATGGGCATCCCCTCAACTTCCAATTCCTTGCCACCACATACAGAGCAGCTATAAATATTTTTGTACATGTGGGTCCCTTTCCCCTTTCCATGATTTCTTTGGGGAAAAGGCCCAAAAGTGGTATTGCTGGGTCAAAGGGTATGGACAGCTTTATTGCCCTTTGGGCATAATTCCAAATTGCTCTCCAAAATGGTTGGATCAGTTCACAGCTCCACCAACAATGCATTAGTGTTCCAATTTTCCCACAGCTTCTCCAACATTTATTATTTTCCTTTTTTGTCATTTTAGCAAATCTGATAGGTGTCAGTTGGTACCTCAGAGTTGTTTTAATTTGCATCTCTCTAATCATTAGAGATTTAGAGCATTTTTTCATATGGGAATAGATAGCTTTGGTTTTTTCATCAGAAAATTGCCTGTTCATATCATTTGACCATTTCTCAATTGGGGAATGACTTGGATTCTTATAAATTTCATTTAGTTCCCTATATATTTTAGAGATGAGGCCTTTATCAGAAACACTGGCCACAAAAATTGTTTCCCAGCTTTCTGCCTTCCTTCTAATTTTGGATGCATTGCTTCTGTTTATGCAAATTTTTTTAAATTTAATGTAATCAAAATCATCCACTTTGCATTTCATAATATACTCTATCTCTTGTTTGGTCATAAACTGTTTTCCTTTCCAAAGATCTGATAGGTAGACTATTATTCCTTTCTCTCCCAATTTACCTATGGTATCACCTCTTATGTCCAAATCATGTATCCATTTTGACCTTATTTTAGTATAAGGTGTAAGATGTTGGTCTATGCCTAATTTCTGCCATACTATCTTCCAGTTTTCCCAGCAGTTTTTGTCAAATACTGAGTTCCTATCCCAGAAGCTGGAGTCTTTGGGTTTATCAAACACTACATTACTAGTGTCCTTTACTACTGCATTTCCTGAGCCTAGCCTATTCCATTGATCTACCACTCTATTTTTTAGCCAGTACCAGATAGTTTTGATGACTGCCACTGTATAGTAAAGCTCCAGGTTTGGTACCGCTAACCCACCTTCCTGTGAATTTTTTTTCATTATTTCCCTGGATATTCTTGATTTTTTGTTTTTCCAGATGAATTTTGTTATTATTTTTTCTAGCTGTATAAAATAATTTTTAGGTAGTCTGATTGGTATGGCACTGAATAAGTAAATTAATTTAGGCAGTATTGTCATTTTTACTATATTAGCTCTGCCTATCCATTGAGCAATTGATATCTTTCCAATTATTTAGATCTGATTTGATTTGTGTGAAGAGTGTTTGGTAGTTGTGTTCATAGAGTTCCTGGGTTTGTCTTGGCAAGTAGACTCCCAAGTATGTTATATTATCTACCGTTACTTTAAATGGACTTTCTCTTTCTATCTCTTGCTCCTGGACTTTGTTGGTCATGTATAGAAATGCTGATGACTTATGTGGATTTATTTTATATACTGCTACTTTGCTAAAGTTGTTAATTGTTTCAAGTAATTTTTGAGTTGATTCTCTAGGATTCTTTAAGTATACCATCATATCATCTGCAAAGAGTGATAGTTTTGTTTCCTCCTTGCCTACTCTAATTCCTTTAATTCCTTTCTCTTCTCTGATTGCTAAAGCTAACATTTCCAGGACAATATTAAATAATAGGGGTGATAATGGACATCCCTGTTTCACCCCTGATCTTATTGGGAAGGCCTCTAATTTATCTCCATTGCATATAATACTTACTGATGGCTTTAGGTAGATACTGTTTATTATTTTAAGGAAAGCTCCACCTATTCCTAAACTCTCTAGTGTTTTTATTAGGAATGGGTGCTGTATTTTGTCAAAAGCTTTCTCTGCATCTATTGAGATAATCATATGATTTTGGTTGGTTTTCTTATTGATGTGGTTGATTATGTTAATAGTTTTCCTAATGTTGAACCAGCCCTGCATTCCTGGTATAAATCCCACCTGGTCATAGTGTATTATCCTGGTGATCACTTGCTGTAATCTCCTTGCTAACATCTTATTTAAGATTTTAGCATCAATATTCATTAGGGAAATTGGTCTATAATTTTCTTTCTCTGTTTTTGCTTTGCTGGTTTTGGTATCACCACCATATTTGTGTCATAAAATGAATTTGGTAGAATTCCTTCTTCACCTATTTTTCCAAATAATTTGTATAATATTGGAATTAATTGTTCTTTAAATGTTTGGTAAAATTCACCCATAAACCCATCTAGCCCTGGGGATTTTTTGTTAGGGAGTTCATTAATGGCTTCTTCAATTTCTTTTTCTAATATGGGTTTATTTAAGGATTTTATTTCCTCTTCAGTTAAGCTGGGCAATTTGTATTTTTGTAAATATTCATCCATTTCATTTAGATTGTCAAATTTATTGGCATACAGTTGGGCAAAATAATTCCTAATTATTGATTTAATTTCCACTTCATTGGTGGTAACATCACCCTTTTCATTTTTTATACTGGTAATTTGGTTTTCTTCTTTATTTTTTTAAATCAAATTAACCAATATTTTATCTATTTTATTGGTTTTTTCATAAAACCAGCTCTTAGTTTTATTGATTAATTCTATAGTTTTTTTGCTTTCAATCTTATTAATTTCTCCTTTAATTTTCAGGATCTCTAGTTTAGTATCTAATTGGGGATTTCTAATTTGTTCTGTTTCTAGCTTTTTAAGTTGCATGCCCAATTCATTTATCTCCTCTTTCTCTTTTTTAGTCATGTAAGCATTTAGAGCTATAAATTTTCCCCTAAGCACTGCTTTGGCTGCATCCCATAGATTTTGGTATATTGTCTCATTATTGTCATTCTCTTGGATATAGTTATTGATTGTTTCTATGATTTCTTGTTTGGCCCATTCATTCTTTAGAATAATATTATTTAGTTTCCAATTGATTTTCATTCTACTTTTCCCTGGCTCTTTCTTACATGTAATTTTTATTGCATCATGATCTGAGAAGGATGCATTTACTATTTCTGCCTTTCTACATTTGACTATGATGTTTTTGTGCCCTAATACATGGTCAATTTTTGAAAATGTGCCATGTACTGCTGAGAAAAAGGTATATTCCTTTCTATCCCCATTTAATTTTCTCCAGACATCTATCATGTCTAACGTTTCTAGTAATCTATTCACCTCTTTCACTTCTTTCTTATTTATTTTTTGGCTACATTTATCTAATTCTGAGAGGGGGAGATTCAGATCCCTCACTAGTATAGTATTACTGTCTAATTCCTCTTGTAACTCCTTTAACTTCTCCTCTAAGAACTTGGATGCTATACCACTTGGCGCAAACATATTTAATATTGACATTACTTCATTATCTATAGTTGATGTAATTTCCTTCCTTATCTCTTTTAATGAGATCTATTTTTGCCTGTGCTTTGTCTGAGATAAGGATTGCTACCCCTGCTTTTTTGACTTTACCTGAAGCATGATATATTCTGCTCCAGCCTTTTACCTTTACTCTGTGTGTATCTCTCTGCTTCAAATGTGTTTCTTGTAAACAGCATATTGTAGGATTCTGGTTTTTAATCCACTCTGCAATTCGCTTCCGTTTTATAGCAGAGTTCATCCCATTCACATTCATAGTTATTATTACTGACTGTCTATTCCCCTCCATTCTATTTACCCCCTTTGTACTTTTCCGCCCTTCTTTCACCCTATTCCTCCTCACCAACGTTTTACTTCTTACCCCTGCCTCCCCCAATCTGCCTTCCCTTTTTATCACCCCCCCTTTTTTCTTTACCCTTTTCTCCCTTGCTTTTGTCCTCCCTTCTATCAGTCCCCCCCTTTCCCTTCCCTTTTGCTTCCCTAAAGAATGAGCTAAGTTTCTTTATCCCAATGAACATATATGTTATTCCCTCTTTGAATCAAATCTAATGAGAGTAGAGTTGAAACAATGTTCACCCCTCCTTTCTTTCCCTCTATCGTAATAGGTTTTTTTTTTCACCTCTTCATATGATATAATTCATCCCATTCCACCTCCCCTTTCCTCTCCTCCCCATAGACTCCTCCTTTTTAACCCCTTAATTTTTTTTGTATCATCACATCAAAGACAATTTATATTTATACTCTCTGTGTAAACTCCTTCTCTCTGCCCAAATATATTTACAGTTCTTAAGAGTTATGAGTATTATCTTCCCGTGTAGAGATATAAACAGTTTAACCTAATTGGGTAACCTTTTTTTTCCCCCTCTGGCCCACTTTTCCCCCTGAAATTCCTTACCTTCCTTTGCTTAAAAGATATATAAACTCTCACCATCCATTAATTGGTGAGCTGTCAACATAGGCTGGCAGTCACCATGTGCATGTTTTACTTCCCTGGTTAGTAAAAACCTTTCTTTAATTTCACAGGCATTGTCTTCTGGCTTTCTTCCCTTTTAGGGAAAAGAGGGCTTTAAATCTCATGCACTGGCCTTTTCATTCTCTGGTTATCTTCCCCTTTGGGGGAAAAAGAAATCTAAATTCCCTCAAGAGAGCATTTGCCTCAGTTTTACAATACAATACAATACAATACAATACAATACAATTTTCATTGTAGTTTCATTGGGGTTCTGAGACTTATCAGATGTAACTATATCTACTTTATTAGTTGGACTGACTACTCAGTTAAATTTAAATGATTTTTTTCTGAGTCCCTTCAGTTTTTTCAAATATCTTCTATTCATGCATCATAAATAATTTTCAGTTTATTCCATTAATTTGGAATTGTAATTAAACAACATAGAGGCAGCCAGGGGTTGAACTCAGGAAGCCCTAAATTCAAATCCAGCCTCAAATATTTACTGTGTGACTCTGTGCAAGTCACTTCACTTCTGTTTGTCTCGCCTCATCTATAAAATGGGAATAAAAATAGCACCTATCGCCCAGAGTTGTTATGAAGATCAAATGAGATAACTGTGAAACCTTAGCACAGTGCCTTGCACATAGTAAGCACTATATAAATGTTAGCTATTATTATTTTCAAACTATAGGTTGAAATTTATAATCATCCAGCAAGTCCTTCTTACCATTATAGTGTCCAACCACCTTCTTCACCCTCTTTCAGATCTGACCAGCTTTCTTCCTCATAGGACAAGAAAGATCTTAAACTCTACAGCCTGAATTTCTACAGTTGAACAGTTGGGTTGTCTACACCACCGTATTTAACATGGTCAACTTTTCCCTAGCACAGAGAAGAATGGGAAGGTTCTAAGGAGGGACAGTTGGAACCTCCAACTGTCTTTTGCAAAGCACCATTCAAAAGTAGCTTTCTTGAAATACCAGTGGAAAGTATCATTTCCTCCCAATTGGATACTGTGAGAAACAGGTGCAGACCACCTTATCAAAATAGTTCTTTCAGATGCAAGTTTGGTATAACAAAAGCCTTTTATTGCATTCTTATGAGAATGGGGCACCCACAGTAAAGCCTACTTTTACTAGGACACTGGCAAGAGTCAGCTCAAACTGGCTCCTATCTCTAACCCGAAAAACTTACTTTTCTCTTTCTTGAGTTGATATAATTCAATAGATAATATCACCTTGCTGTTCCCTAAATGAGAATGCTTTTCCTTGAGAAGATTCCACCATGTATCTTGCTATTACCGTTTCCCACAGATACATCTGAGGAGACCTTAGCAACCTACCTGGAAACAGGCTCTGATAGTTATCTGATCAGAACCTTATGTCTAAGTGTGAGATACACTAACAACCTGTTAAAGTAGTGGACTCTTCTCAGTTATGGAAAAGCATGCCCATATGAGGAATAGCAAGGCAATATTATCTAATGAACTAGGTCAATTCAAGAACTTGAGAAAGTAAGTTTTTCAGGGCTAGAGGAAGAACTGAGAAAAATCATTTGGAGCTGATTATTGCCAGTGTCCTAATAAAAGTAGGTAAAAGTTCAACCTTAGTCACTACTGTGCTTGCTTAATAGATTTACGAATATTAACTTCTCCCATGCCTAAAATCTCGATCCCATTTTCAATCATGGGTTGCATGAAGGTGTGGTAAAAAGTTTTAACAGTCGGTTAGTGATAATGGAGAGATGCCAGTTTTTTTAAGGACCACCCTTTCAGGGAGGAGACCAACAGCATGAGCTACGCATGCCAGTCCGCCTGCTACGCACACCAGATTGCCTGCTAAGCACTCAACTTCTGGGGTGCTAGATTAAAAGGCAAGGAGAGAACAGAAGTGGGATCTTTTTCCTGCCCTGCTGGTCCCCTGGCTGGGCTGCACAGACAGACACTGACTGGAGTTCGACTCTGCCCAGCTCGCGGTTAGCAGCACGCGCTTGACTCGGTCTCTCTCTCTCCCCAAAGGTGGCCTTGGGCTTTTGGTGAGTTTTATACAGAATATAGACTAAGCTTAGACTTAAGATGATTTGTTTTGTATTTCTACTTTCCTATCCCTCTAATCAACATCACCTGGTAACTACCACACAATAAAGCTCTAACTAGAAAACCAGAAGCTTCTTCCATTTCCTAGTCTGGGAGATAAATTAAGGGAAAGGTTAAAGAGGGGAGATTTATGATCTAATATCCAATTTTAAATCTCACAAAGGTGTATGTGGATGGGAGGGATAACATATCAAAGAGAATTTAGTTAGAGCTCTTCTGGGAAGATTGTGAACCTGAGCCTAGCAACCTATAGTGACTCAGGGGAGGGACTTACCAAGTCAGGGCTTAGGATAAATATAGGCTGCATACTCTCTCAGCATTGGCACTCACTGATTGTTTTTACTGTGGGTGCCCATTCTCATGAGAATATAATGAAAAGCTTTTGTGATACCAAAGTTGCCTCTGAAAGAACTTATTTTGAGAAGGTTGTCAGCACCTGTTTCTCACAATTATTAACCACCACTTCCTACTGGATACTCTTTCTTCCTTGGATTTTCATAACACCACTCTCTTCTATGTCATGTGGTCAACAAGAAAAAGGATTAGACATTTTCTACAGTTTCATTAACTCCAAAAGGGGGGGAGAGGTTTGAGAAGATCATACACCAGAGGTAGAAAAAATATATACTGCTAAATCTATAGGTCGTTGTTGTTTGTCTTTCATTCTCTAAGAGGACCATGACGTTGGAGAGGTGATGTCATGACTTGCAATTAATTGGATTTAAGTGAGAGAGAACTATGCAAAGTCACCAACCTCACTCTTTCCTCTAGAGCCATCTGAGCCCAGTGGCAAGATATAGATCATGATGACTGGAGGTCATTCCACTGCCCCACACAGACACACACACACACACACCATGCAGTAGGAGACCTTGACCTTTTTAAGCTAAGGTCTTTCTCAGGTCTCAGTTTGTCTGAGGGGATGCCCATTCAGTGATTAAGGCTAGGTAAGAAATGAGACAAAGAATGACCCATTTTACCTAGTCAAAAAAAAAAAAAAACCCTTCATGGTTTCTAGCCAAAAGCTAAACAAGTGCTATTTACGCTCACTCTGAACCATGAGAGCCCAAATAATGATAGGTTAAGAAAACAGAACAACATTAAAAATCTTATGAATTAGCAATGGACAATATTAATAACATGTTCATTCAGTACTCTTTTTCTTCCAGTCTCAAAACCCAAGCATAGTTCACAAACTAGCCTTTACCCACTCATATAATAACTACCTACTCCAGGGTCTGTGGTGCATTCAACTCCTTCCCTATCCCCAAAAACCTGTTGCAATGAGAAAGGCTCTCCCCAGCCACATGAAGAGTGGGGAAAACCTTCTTCCTTCTATTTGAGACAAGTTAGGGAACCACAATGTGGCAGAAATTCTGCCCAGAGTATCCATCCCTTTTTCTCTGAATGTTGTAAAAATCTATATATAATGATTAAGCCCAGTAACAAAACTAAAGAATTATAGAAGTGGGACAGAGGGACCAGTGTGTATAGACACACTGGGCCTGAACGAAAAGGTATAAGAATCTACCTGCAATCAGTCTAGTTTCTGCTAGAAGATGCTTAGTCCACAGACATGGTTAAAAAGCAACACACCCCAGGGCAGCTAGGTAGCACAGTGGATAAAGCACTGGCCCTGGATTCAGGAGGACCTGAGTTCAAATCCTGCATCACACATTTGACACTTACTAGCTGTGTGACCCTGGACAAGTCACTTAAGCCTCATTACCCCACCCAAACAAAAAAAAAAAAGGGTACCACACCCTCAACAATGTAGAAGGAGTCTTATACAACCTTTTGCATCAGTCACAGTGGTAAACATATGATCAAAAGAGGAAGAATCAGAAAGTGAGCAGCAGGAGAATATAAGGGAAAGTAACTAAAACGTAAGATTTGAAGAGGAACAAGATTCAATTAAAAACTGAGAAATAAAAACAGTACAGGCAACAAGGAGGATACTTAAAATTAGATGGGAAGATGGATACAAAGATATCTAAGAGATTACAAACCTATCTAAATAAATATTGCTAGACAAAGGAAAGGAAGCTAGGTGGCACAGTGGATAGAGTGATGGGCCTGGAGTCAGAAAGACATCTTCCTGAATTCAAATTTGGCTTCAGACGCTTATTAGTTGTTTGACCCTGGGCAAGTCATTTAACCCTATTTGTCTCAGTTCCTCATCTGTAAGACCAGAGAAGGAAATGGCAAAACACTCCAGTATCTTTACCAAGAAAAACTCAAATGGAATCACAAAGAATGACAGAACTGAAACAACTGAATGATAACAAGATAAAGGAGAATAAACCAATATCTGATGAAATCCATAGAATCAAAGAAAAACTTAAATCCAGAGTGACAGGGCTTTCTAAGAGAGAACATGACACTGGAAATGCAAATATTCAAAAGAGGACAAAAGAGGAATTAAGAGAAAGAAGAAAAGCAAAAAGAAATAGAAGAAAACAATCACTGAACAAACGGCATTTTTCTCAAAGACAAGCTTCAGAGAGACAACTTAAATATCATAGAAAAACATGTAAAGTAAAGAAATTTGCCTACTTTATGAATAAAGAAAGCAAAGCACCAATCAAAAAAATCTACAGATTGCTTTCAGAGGGAAAAAAATACTATACCTCAAATTACAATTACAAATATAGATATGGAAAATGAGACTTAAATGATTTTTCAAAGATCATATACAGTGAAGAAGTATCTGAGTCAGGATTTAAACTTAAGCATTCCTACCTAAACACTATGCCATACCAAGTGATCAAGACAACAAGACAAGCTCACAGAACAGCTAATACTAGAGTATGTAAGAGGACATGCAGTGAGAAATGATTGTTAATAACCAATATCTTGATGAGATTCAGAGCCACCCCCCTTCTTCCAAAGTCCTAACTTTAAGTCCAGTTTTTCTTCAGAAGGACATCACTGATAATGATATTGTATTAACTCTCCTAGATTTTGGTCAGATTCCACCACTTCAGAATTTAGGACCAAAGAAGATATAGAGAGTAAAACAAAATGTAAAATAGATCATTTTGATTATATAAAATTAAAAAGGTTTTGTACAAACAAAACTAATGTAACCAAGATTACAAGGGAAGCAGAAAACTGGGAAAGAATTTTTGGAACAAATATCACTGATAAAGGACTCATTTCTCAAATCTATAGAGGACTGAGTCAAATTTATAAAAATACAAGTCATTCCTTAATTGATAAAAGGTCTAAGGATATTATAAGAGGCTAAAATTCTAGCTAGTCTGTCTAAAATATCCAATGAGTGGTCGCCAATAAATTATAAGCTTTAGAAAGAGTTAGACTTTTAAGCATTTATTAAAGAGAATAAGAATTTGGTGAAGAGAGAGAAAGAGGCCTAGATTCAGTTATCTATCTCAGGAAGCACACATTTCTGCTCCACTCTCCTCTAGAGTCCTGACGAAAGAGAGTGAGAGAGCCAGCCTCGCCCCTTCTTCCTTCACAAGCCTGCTTCAACAATGAACTCTCCTCAAACTGAGTGTGGAAGATTTTTATAGGTCCAGAGAACAAACAAAGAAAACAAAGCTATCTATAATTATGTGAAAAAATACTCTAGATCACTATTGATCAGAGAAAAACAATTCTAAGGTTGCCAGAATGGCTAATATAACAAAAAAGGAAAATATTGCATGTTGGAGGGGATATGGGAAAGCTGGGATGTTAATCCACTGTTGGTGGAGTTGTGAAAAGATCCAACCTTTCTGGAGATCAATTTGGAACTATGCCTAAAGAGCTATAGAACTGCACATACCCTTTGATCCAGCAATACCACTGCTAGGTTTATATCCCAAAGATATCCCCCCAAAAGATAAAAAGATCTATTTGTACAAAAAATGTTTAGAGCAGCTCTTTTTTTAGTGGCTAAGAATTGGAAATCAAAGGAATGCCCATCAAATGGAGAATAGCTAAACAAGCTGTGGTATATGATAGTGATTGGGATATTATTGTGCTATAAGAATTGACATGAAGGATGACTTCAGAAATGCCTGGAAAGACTTGTATGATCTGATGTATAGTGAAGAGAGCAGAACCAAGAGAACATTGTGCACAGACACAGCAATATTGTTTGCTGAAGAACTATGAATGACTTAACTATTCTCAACAATACAATGATCCAAGACATCCCAAAAGACAATCAATGAAACATACTATACACCTCCAAAGAAAGAAACTGATATTGATTGAACACAGACTGAAGCTTGCTATTTTTCACTTTCTTTCATTTTTTATTTTATTCAAGTTTTCTTATACAAAATGACTAATATGGTAATGTTTTACATAATTACACATGTATAACCTATATCTGATTGCTTACCACCGCAGGGAAGGGAGAGGGGAGGGAGGGAAGGAAGGATAAAATTGGAACCCAAAACTATAAATAAAAATGTTTATTACTTAAAAAAAATACCATCCATTATAATGCCATCTATTAACCCCCATTCTACCTCTTGAATAGCTTCCCCCTACTTAAAGGTATCCAACTCATAAAGTCTAGTATTCTACTTTGCTAAAACCAAAAGGTACATTAAGATCAACTAATTAGTCCAATCCCCATATCTCAAAGTTGAAACCCATTGAGGCTAACAGGGGTCACACAGCTAGTGAGTTGCCATGATTTCGGTGAGAAACCCCATTTCAAAATTTCTGGGACTTAGTGTTGGAGAAGTATCAAAGGTCTTTATTTAGATTCCCAAGAATGGGCCAGCTCCCTAATGGAAGTGGTGGCGAGGGTGGGACTCAGGAGCCCTTTTATCTCTTAACCCAGCTGGCCCCTCTCTTCTTCCTCAGTTTTAGTCTTCTTGCCAAGACAATGGCACCAAATGCTAGCCAATCAGAATGCAGTATAGTCAAAGGGGCAGCCCTCTAAACTCCTCCCCCATGTGACCAGCCTTGGGTCTCTCTCATCATGTGATCCTGATTGCTGGGGAAGGGGGAAGGAAAGAAGCCATTAGTAAGCACCCTTCTCCCAGCTGAAATTCACCTCCCAGACATTAACTGTTCCCCATACAACTTCAATCAGCTTTTGAGGGGGGGGGCCATATTTTCCCATAATATCATTCCCTGATCTCTCCCAATTATATTGGGCCTCATATAGCAAGCACATTTTTGCACTTCCTTAATGAACTTATCTATATTATTTTGTATGAGGTATTTTATTTTTTCCGTTACATGTAAAGATAGTTCTCAACTTTTGTTTATACATGCTTTACAATTTCAGATTTTTCTCCCTCTCTTCCCTCCCTCCCCCCTCCCCTAGACAGCAGGTAATCTGATATAGGTTATATCTATATATCTCTATACATATACATATATATATATATATATACACACATATATATATATACACATAATAACATTAATCCTATTTCTGCATTAATCCTGTTACAAGAGAAAGAATCAGAGCAGTGATGCAAAACCTCAAAATAGAAAAAAAAAAACAACACAGCACCCAAAACAAAAGAAATAATATGGTTCAATCAGCATCTATACTCCACAGTTATTTCTTTCTTTTTTTTTCTTGGATTTGGAGATCCTCTTCTATCATGAGTTCCCTGGAACTCTTCTGTACCATTGCATTGGTGAGAAGAATATAGTCCATCACAGTAGGTCAACACTCAATGTTGATGATACTGTGTACAATGTTCTTCTGGTTCTGCTCATCTCACTCATCATCAGCTCACGTAAGACCCTCCAGGTTTCTCTGAACTCTTCCTGCTCATCATTTCTTACAGCACAATAGTATTCCATTGTATTCATATACCACAACTTGACCAGCCATTCCCCAATTGATGGGCACCCCCTCAACTTCCAATTCCTTGCTACCACATACAGAGCAGCTATAAATATTTTTGTACATGTGGGTCCCTTTCCCCCTTCCATGATTTCTTTGGGCAAAAGACCTAAAAGTGGGATTGCTGGGTCAAAGGGTATGTACAGCTTTATCGCCCTTTGGGCATAATTCCAAATTGCTCTCCAGAATGGTTGGATCAGCTCACAGCTCCACCAACAATGCATTAGTGTTCCAATTTTCCCACAGCCTCTCCAACATTTATTATCTTCCTTTTTTGTCATTTTAGCCAATCTGATAGGTGTCAGGTGGTACCTCAGAGTTGTTTTAATTTGCATCTCTCTAATCATTAGAGATTTAGAGCATTTTTTCATATGGGAATAGATAGCTTTGGTTTCTTCATCAGAAAACTGCCTGTTCATATCATTTGACCATTTCTCAATTGGGGAATGACTTGGATTCTTATAAATTTGATTTAATTCCCTATATATTTTAGAGATGAGGCCTTTATCAGAAACACTGGCCTCAAAAATTGTTTCCCAGCTTTCTGCCTCCCTTCCAATTTTGGATGCATTGCTTCTGTTTGTACAAAAATTTTTTAATTTAATATAATCAAAATCATCCATTTTGCATTTTATAATATACTCTTTCTCTTGTTTGGTCAAAAACTGTTTTCCTTTCCAAAGATCTGATAGGTACACTATTCCTTTCTCTCCTAATTTACCTATGGTATCACCTCTTATGTCTAAATCATGTATCCATTTTGACCTTATTTTAGTATAAGGTGTAAGATGTTGGTGTTAAGGGTTAAAATTCTAGCTAGTCTGTCTAAAATATTTAATGAGTGGTCGCCAATAAATTATAAGCTTTAGCAAGAGTTAGACTTTTAAGCGTTTATTAAGGAGAATAAGAATTTGATAAAGAGAGAAGAAAAGGCCTAGATTCCTATCTATTAAAGGGAGAGCACATTTCTAGCTCCGCTCTCCGCCAGCGTCCTCAGGAAAGAGCCCGAGACTGAGCGCCAGTCTCTTCCTTCCTCCTCCCACTAGTCCGCGTCACTTCCTCCCGCCAAAGAAAAGACTCCTGGTCTTGCCCTCAAAGACCTTCGCTTCATGGACAGAACTCTTCCACAGTAAGTATCCAGCAGGTGGCGTCATTCCAATCGTTACATTGGTCTATGCCTAATTTCTGCCATACTATCTTCCAGTTTTCCCAGCAGTTTTTGTCAAATACTGAGTTCCTATCCCAGAAGCTGGAGTCTTTGGGTTTATCAAACACTACATTACTAGTGTCCTTTACTACTGCATTTCCTGAGCCTAGCCTATTCCATTGATCTACCACTCTATTTTTTAGCCAGTACCAGATAGCTTTGATGACTGCCGCTTTATAGTAAAGCTCCAGGTTTGGTACCGCTAACCCACCTTCCTGTGAATTTTTTTTCATTATTTCCCTGGATATTCTTGATTTTTTGTTTTTCCAGATTAATTTTGTTATTATTTTTTCTAGCTGTATAAAATAATTTTTAGGTTATATTATTTTGTAATATAGTTATCTATGTATCTTACATATTCCCCCATTAAGCTCTAAGATGAAAAAGAATCTCTAAAAGTCTTAATCTGATCTTTGTATTCACACCACACCTAGCACAGTGCTTTAAACACTGCAGACAGTAAATGTTTGCTGAATTGAATTGAATGCAAGAAATGCTTCCAAAAGTACTATGGAATCATAAAACTTAGAAAAAAACATTCAAAGGTCACTTCCTGTGCTGTGGTGCTCTCACATTAGATGGTAAGCCCAAAGAATTCCAACCAGTTGAGAATTAATATGAAATTAAAGGATTTCCTCAACCACCCCTTCCAATATCTAACAGCTCTCAAATTCCTCCTAGTGTCTAACCTATATGACCTCACTTGACCTCACCCAGTGTAAAAACTTGCATCCAGAAAATATCACCTGCTCTTCTAAAAACTGATAGAGGGGCAGCTAGGTGACACAGTGGATAGAGCACTGGCCCTGGACTCAGGAAGACCTGAGTTCAAATCCGGCCTCAGACACTTAACACTTAACTAGCTGTGTGACCCCAGGCAAGTCATTTAACCTCAAATGTCTCACCAAAAAAAAAACTGATAGAAGTAGTTTCTTCCCTGAAAGGAGTGATTGGAAACTTCATAGGAAAACTCATTTATATGGCATGGAGTAAGAAAGTATATTTCCAGAAAGAGCAAACTCATCTTAACCTTCATGTTTCCCTTCATTTATCTGTGACTTATAATTCAAATGAAGATAGACATGCTAGAAACTGGTAATCTCATTTTTGCTTTTCTGGCCACAAGCAGCTGTGAAATATCATCTATATATTCTATTGCTTAGAGGTAATTATTCTCTTATTTTTATCTTGAAAAGACTGGCATTTGGTAAACCAAAATAGAACTGGAATATTTGACCCCCTATGTCATATTAAATCTAAAACTTGCAGGAAACACAATTAGAAAAATAAAGCCCCTATCACAATGTACTTTTCTCTTTATTAGAAGAAATACACTTTCTTTAAGTTGAATGATCACTTTTGCAAGACTCCAAATAATAGTAAACACAAAGATATGGTGCAGTTGGAGGACAATTTTAAAGCATGAAACAGGCCATCTTAAGACACATTATAATGCTAAATATTTTATTGTACTTTTTGCAGAAGTAACCAATGGCAGTTCCTTACTCTTATTTCATAATTCTAAGTATTTGACCCTTATTTTTTTTTCTCAAGAAAGTAGATATCTATGCAGAGAAAGTTGGTTACTTTCCTAAAGAAAATACAATTTTGAGGCCCAAGGAAGAAAAATAAAATGTATACCTGTCATACTTTTAAGTTTAATCTGTAATATTAACTCTTTATCATTTTCTGAAACCCAGATAAACAAGAAATGAAATCCTGATTTGTAGGGTTTGTCAATTTCTGCGATATGAATGCTCACACTGAAAATTTAACAATTGGCTTTCTCCAGCTAGTTTGAGCAGTCTCCAGCATACCTACCCCAGGCCTGAACATCATTGATTTTGTATCTTTACTCATTTTAACAGGACCCAATTGAGTAATGAAAAACTCTGTAAGTATCATTTTGGAGTAAAGTGAGATTCAAAATGCATTTTTAAAATTTGCAAGACTCATAATTAATGTGCTATAAGAAAATATCAACTCAGTCTGTCATTTAATCAATTTGCATTAATTAGCCTTTACAAAGTGATACAGAAAATTATAGTAAGAACAGAAATATAAGCATTGTTCCTCCAACACCTGGGAGTGATTAGTGGGGAGAAATGTAGGCTCAGACTTAAAGCACTTGCTACAAAGCATTCACCCAGTTCACTTCCAAATGTGGGATGACCAATGAAGGAACCCTCTTGACTAACTTTAATGAATTCCTACCCAGGTCAGGCAAGTCAGTAGGGGCTTTATTCTTCAAGAGGTTTGCCTGTCCCAAAACTCTGGAATGGACTCCCATCAATGGACCTCTGGTGGCTCATTTCCAATCTTTCAAGGCACACAAGGACACAATACTCTACTCAAGGTCATCAAGAACAGCCACAAGAGGGACAGAAGCAACCACAGCACTAAGTGCTCCTGGATTACTTTTCCCTGGGTAGAGAAAATAGGCTGCTGGCACTAGCTCTCGCTCTCTCTCTCTCTCTCTCTCTCTCTCTCTCTCGCTCTCTCTCTCGCGCTCTCTCTCTCACTCTCACTCTCGCTCTCTCGCTCTCTCTTGCTCTCTCTCTCACTCTCGCTTGCTCTCTCTCTCTCTCGCTCTCTCGCTCTCTCGCTCTCTCTTGCTCTCTCTCTCTCGCTCTCGCTTGCTCTCTCTCACTCTCTCTTGCTCTCTCTCTCGCTGTCGTTCTCTCTCTCGCTCTCGCTTGCTCTCTCACTCTCTCACTCTCTCTCACTCTCACTCTCTCGCTCTCTCGCTCTCTCTTGCTCTCTCTCTCGCTCTCGTTCTCTCTCTCTCTCGCTCTCGCATGCTCTCTCTCACTCGCTCTCTCGCTTGCTCTCTCTCTCGCTCACTCTCTCACTCTCGCTCACTCTCGCTCTCGCTCTCTCTCGCTCTCTCGCTCTCTCTCTCGCTCTCTCTCTCTCGCTCGCTCTCTCACTCTCTCACTCTCTTGTTCTCTCTCTCGCTCTCTCTCACTCTCTTGCTCTCGCTCTCTCTCGCTCTCTTGCTCTCTCTCTCTCGCTCGCTCTCTCACTCTCTCACTCTCTAGCTCTCTCTCGCTCTCTCTCTCTCTCTCTCTCTCTCTCTCTTTCTCTCTCTCTCTCGCTCGCTCTTTCTCACTCTCGCTCTCTCACCCCACCTGGAGGCTTACACCACAGTCTTTGTCTCTTCATCTGTATGGTTAGTGCATTTTGAATGCAATCCCAGCTTGGGTTCAATAATCAATCAAAAGTCTGATTCTTCACCATGTGATGAATGAACCAGAAACAGTCTTTAGCCTTAGAGTGGAGAGCAAGGCCCTCCATTGCATAACATCACACACTTTCAGAAGCTAACTGACCAAGCCTTCCCATGTGATTTCTGCTACACTTGCTCTAAAGACAAAGCTCCCTTTATCCAGTCACCCATTACATATCTATTGAACATTTCCCTCTCTTTGACTTTCTTGGGGTATATGACTAGTGGTATATCCCTGAGTCAAAGGGCGTAGGAAAAGTTTGGTGGCATTTTTAGTAAAACATCAAATTATTTTGCAGAATAGTTGGACCCATTTATAGTTTCAACAACAATAGGGTATTAGTGTTATACTCCTCTCTTCATGAACCATAGGGTATTGTACATAGACAGCAGAGTAGGGACTGGGCCTTTCCCTCTTTCCTCTCCTGACAGCTATGGTGGAACCTAGGT
Organism: Dromiciops gliroides; assembly: GCF_019393635.1. Classification (NCBI taxonomy): domain Eukaryota; kingdom Metazoa; phylum Chordata; class Mammalia; order Microbiotheria; family Microbiotheriidae; genus Dromiciops; species Dromiciops gliroides. The sequence goes on from NC_057862.1 coordinate 210,337,681, forward strand.
AAGCAGCCAGAAGCTGGCCCTCTGCTCTTTAGAAGTGCACCTCGGCATATTACCAAGGCAGAAGACTGGCCTCTAAATTTCAGCTCCCAGGCTGTCAAGGGACAGCAGCCAGTATTTCAAGTTTTCAAGCACTAAAGGGGTTTGTTTTATGTATACTCTGAGTTTAAAGTATTAATAAAAAATAGGAAACACAAATTATTTTTGTCTGATACCTTCAAAAAATCCTTTGTTCTCAAATCAAGGACTTGTGGTTGCAGGAAAGGGGTTGATCCCAAGAATTGTTCAGTTGTGGGGGATAATCAACCTGTTGTTCATTGAACCACTCAAGTAAACTTTGGCTCCCAATGACTGATCCATCTTGGATCTTTAGGGAACAAGGAAGCCCTTTCATACTTTCATTTCTCAGGCTTCCTGATGGGAGGACTGAGTTTTTTAAAGTGAGATATAATATTGACTTGGTTATGCAACATAATGGGTTTTATTGTCAACTTTTTGTTTTAAAAGGGTGTGCAGGGTTTTGTCCAACAGGAATGGGGGAGGAAAATGTGAACTACAGCTTGCATCATCTCAGCAGCTGTCACATGAATTATACCGGATCTGCATGCAAATATGTCATCCACATAAGTCATCTTTATCAATGCAAATAAGAAAACAGCTGCAAAGTAATCATTCATACTTTGCTGCAGTAAATTGTAAATGAGAACAACTCATAGATAGTAATGAGTTATGATTTTATGACAAAGTTTTCCTCCAATAAAAAGAGGATTTTTTTCTGAAAGAAGGAAGAAAAAAGTGACTAGTAAAATCATGTCCAAAAATAGTGTGATGATTGAAAATTACAAAGATGATTCTCTGGGTACACATGGGAAATATAAATGTGTAATGTAAACATAAGAGATGTACATTCAAGTTTATGAGTTATGCCACTATTGAGAGGATGTCAGCTCTGCCATGAGCTAACCTTATATCTTCCCTACCCTTCCTGACTATGCCTCCTGCTAATCTGTCACACAGATAAATTTTCAAGAACTCTTTAGAAATGAAACAGCTCAGACAGAATAGCATCTATTTCATTTTAAAAACTCCAAGGAAGGAGGTTCCACCTTGAAAACAGGGATTGTTTCACTTCATTCATTTCTATCCCTAGAGCCTAACACAATACATAGTGCATAGTAGGTATTTAGTGAATGTGTGCTAATTGATCTCTGTCATTATCTCTAAGGATTCTTAAGTCCTGGAGAAGAAACTAAAGCACTTGAATGAAAGTCTGATGATGCAGACACAATTAATGCCAATGGATAATAAGAGGGGAAAATGTGTTAAAAGATCAATGTGGTTGATCAGGGATGAAATTCATATTTTTCAAGGGTTTGTATAAGAGATATAATCCTGGGCAAGTAAGTACAGCTAAATATAGAAGTGTTAAGTTATGTAAGAATATTATAAGAATATTAAGGCTCTGATACTAGTCACAAAGCCAGTGTGGCAGGATATGATGACAGAATTTCATTGTAATAAGGAATTTCAATTATCAAATCACCTAGAAGCTAGCACTCTAGTATTGTGGAATTATGAGAATTGTGGCTGGAAATGTGATATTCTTTAAATGTTTTTACTATTGGACCATTCTGCTTTATCCTTTCCTTTAGAATTCATTTGTGAAACCTTTTGGGGGTATCTTCTATATTCCTAGCACTGTGCTAAATAGTGAGAGGGATAAAAGGAAATTTAGAGACCCAATGACCATCCTCTTTGTGGAAAGAAGTTTGTTTTTGTCTTTTTAAATGATGTAAGAATTAAATGAAAATTTACATAGTAAAAGACCTGCTACAAAGCAATACAGTAACATCTTACTACTAATCTAAATTGTCTGCCTCTCAGGCAAAAAAAACAAAATTGACCCACCCCCCTAAAAAAAAAGGCCCTGAACAGCTTTTAAAAAGCTGAAGGCAAGTCTATGAAATAAATCTCCCTCACTGCTCTTGTGGAGGCAGCTAAGCGATGTAGTGGATATAATACTAGGCTAGAGCCAGGAGAACCAGGAAGATCTGAGTTCAAATCCAATCCCAGACACATATTAAGTGTGTGACCCTGGACAAGTCATTTAATCTCTGCCTCAGTTGCCTCAAACTGTAAAATGAGAATAACACCACCTACCTCACAGTTGTTTTAAGGATCAAACAAGATGAAATTTGTTAAGTATTTAGTACAGTACCTGGCACATGATAGGCACTATATAAGTGCTTATATCCTAATATATAGCTATATTATTCACATTTACAATTTCTTTCTTCATTCACTGGAATCCTTAGAGAGGAAGATTAAATAAATGGACAAACAGGAAGTCTGATTAGAAGTAGAATGGTTAGGAGAAGAAAGGTGGAACAAGAGTGAACATAGAGATGACAGGTAGCCAAGAAATCTAAAATTCTCCAACAAGACACCTCAGCACCACCAAGCTGTCAGGTATAGCATTTGCTTGGCTTTGTTCCCATCTGCTTTAACACTGCTCTTCCTAGATGGTCCCTCTTCTGGTCTTGCAGCTGTTGAACTTCTCTGAGTGGCCAGCTTCTAGTCTTAATCTCTTAAATGCACATGCTGACTATCTTGGCATCTGTTTGCTATGGTGTGGTAGCTAAAAAAGTTCTACCAAATAAGGATGGGCTGAAAGTTCTCTAAGTCCTTGCTTAGACTATAAACCTCAACATCCAGTTAAAGGCCAAAAACAAAGTACAGAGACCCCCAGGCTAAGACTGCCTGATTTTGGGAATTACTTTCTTCTCCTTGGGAGAAAAATGACCTTTTCCTAAATATTTGACAACTATAGAAAATCCTTATAATTTCTACTCAATTCCCTTATTCTAGATTTACTTTTGAAAAATTCAATTCACTTAGCTGCAGATCTTCTATGACCCAAGGGGGGAGATTTCGACAATGAGTGGTCTGGTAGTTTTCCATCACTAAATCATAACAATTTTCAAAGATTTTGAAAAGTTATGGTGATGGAGGATGACCTTCTAAGGCAGTTGATCCCACTTTTGAACAGCTCTAATTATTAGGTTTTCCCTTAGAATCAAGATCTTCCTTTCTACAATGTCTATTCATTGTCACTCTGGGGACAAGCAAAACAATTCCTCTTCCACATGATGGTACTCAAATATATGAAGATAGTTATTATGACGTCTCCCTCTTCCCTGGTGACATGTGAAGCTATGCACTTCTGGGTATGAGGATGGATTTGTACTCATGCCCTATCTTATCTTCTCGATAAATATCCCTTTCTACAAAACTAATTGATGTTCATTGCTTATTAATATGATGTTTTCTCCTAAGTGTTTTCTTCAACATATTCAATATCCTTCTCTGGATGTGGTTCTGAGTCTCCTCACCATCCCAATAACTCTCTCAGCCAAAAACCTTGCCTGATATTTCATTGAAAAAGTTAATACCATTCTCCAAGAGCTCTTTCTTCTTCCCTATGTCTTATCCTCACCCCTTTTCTTACTTTATCCAATATCCAATAAAGATGAAACCCTTTTCCTTGCTAAGGCAAAACTCTTTCCATGCATGCTTGATCTCTTTTCATCTTATCTAGCAGATTAGACCCCCTCTTCTCTTTCTAATCTTCAACATTTCATTATCTACTCATAATTTTTTTCCCCTTTTCTCTTCCATTCCTAAAAAAACCCTTCGCTTGATTCTACCATCCCTGACAGCTATTGTTCTATATTTCTCATCCAAACTGGAGGAGGAGGAAGAAACCTGGCTTCTGATCTCATCATTCAACTGAAACTATTTTCTTCAAAGTCACTAATTATCTCTTAATTGACAAATATAAAGGTTTTTTCTCATTCCTAGTCTTTTTTTTTTACCTCTCTGACAATTTAGACATTGTTGATCACTCTCTTCTCTTGGATATTCTAACCTCTCTGATTTTCATGAAACTACCCCTAATTATCTAACCATGCCTTTCTTAGTCTCCTTAGTCTTAGTTTCCTTTGCTGACTGTCCCCCAAGTCTAAATATTATACCCTCTTCTCTTCTCCCTCTATAATATTTCAGCTGATGATCTCATCAGCTCTCATGGGTTCAAAAATCATATGAATGTAGATCTCTATGAATATCCCTAACTTCTCTCCTGAGCTCCAGTCTTGCATCACTATTTTTAGGGCACCTGGAACTGGTTATCCCTTAGGCATCTCAGATTCAACATTATCCAAAAATGCCCCCATTATCTTTTCCCTAAAACCCTTCCCCTCTTCCAAACTTCACTATTCCTGTCAAGGGCACCACTACCAACACTATCCGTGTTATCCTCAACTACTCTCTTTCACTCACTCCACCTTTCCAATCTGTCACCTTGTCATTTCTACCGTCACAACATCTCTTATATAGACCTCTCCACTCACATAGCCACCAACCTGAAACAGGACTGGGTCACCTTACACCTGGGTTATTTCAATAGCCTACTAAATGATCCCTGTTTCAAATTTCTCCCCACTCCAATTCATACTCTGCTCATCTCCCAAAGTCATCGAATCACCCCCCCTCATTTCAGTAAAATCTAATGGTTTCCTCTTTCCTCCAGGATAAAATGTAAATTCCTCTCTTTAGCTTTTAAAGTCTCTTATAATGCTGCTTTTTCCTATCTTTCCAGGCTTCTTATACTTTATTCACTTCTAGATATTTTATGATCAAGCAATAGGACCTGCATTATTATTGCATTCTTCCAACACAACACTCCATCTTTGATTCTGTGCCTTTTCAGTGCCTACCCCCTATTCCCGGAAAGCTCTTCCTCCTCAACTTCCCCTCCTTGACTCCTTGGCTCCCTCAAGACTCAGATTAAATCCCACCTTCTGCATAAGGCCTTTCCTGGTTTTCTGTTCCCAGACCTCCACCACCCTACTTCCTAGTTCTGATGCCTCACCCTGTGTGTGTGTGTGTGTGTGTACCTATGTACACACATATGTGTATATATACATATTATATTTATACCAAATGTATGTATATGGCTTTTTTAACCCCATTATAATATAATCTCTTTAAAAAAAAAAAAGAACACAATCTCATCCAGGACAGGCACCATGTTTTTGCTTTCTTGGTATCCTACTTGATAGATATAATAAGTGCTTAATAAACATTCACTGACTGATCAACTGATCATCCTTCTTTGGAAAAGCTTTAGCTTGTTCAATGTGCTTTCTAAAACACCTTCATACTTATGACTGTAGTAATGTTGTCTTAACTCTGTCTTTTATTCTGGAACATGTAAAAGAGAGAAGAAATAAACATTCTTGTTTGTTTGGTTGGTTGGTTTTTTGTTTTTTTTTTTTTGCGGGGCAATGGGGGTTAAGTGACTTGCCCAGGGTCACACAGCTAGTAAGTGTCAAGTGTCTGAGGCCAGATTTGAACTCAGGTACTCCTGAATCCAGGGCCGGTGCTTTATCCACTGTGCCACCTAGCCACCCCAGAAATAAACATTCTTAAAGCATATATCTTCAAATCGATGTCAACTCTTTTCCAGTACAGAATATTTCATTAATTTCTTAGTATAAATGTATAATTATCCTTTTAGCTGTTAACTATGTGTATTTCTTCTGTCAGGGTCAGTTTGTAAGATTTCTGAGTATCCCTGGCCACTTGTTAAAGGAAAATCAATTGGAAAGAAAGCAAATCTCATAAGGCAGCTAGATGGTGCAGTGGATAAAGCACCGACCCTGGATTCAGGAGGACCTGAGTTCAAATCCGGTCTCAGACACTTGACACTTACTAGCTGTGTGACCCTGGGCAAGTCACTTAACCCTCATTGCCCCGCAAAAAAAAAAAAAAGAAAGAAAAGAAAATTATGCAGAATATGCAACATTTCACATGCCCAGCCCCAATCCAATCTAGCTCTCCTCTATAAGGCTACTTTCTCTTTAAGAGTGCAGGGGCTTGAGTTGAGTGCTGGGTCTGCAGTCAGGAAGGAAGAACTAAGTTACAGTCTGACCTCTGATACTTACTAGCTGTGTGACTCTGGGCAGAATCTGTCTGCCTCAATTTCCTCAACTGTAAAGTGGGAAAAATAATAGTACTACCTCCTAGGGTTTTTGTGAGGATCAAATAAGATAATATTTGTAGAGTGCTTAGCATAATGCCTGGCACAAAGTAGGTATTAATAATACTTAATAAATATTTAATACTTAATAAATAATACTTAAGATTTAATAAATACTTGTTTCCTTCCCATTTCCCTATCTTACATGTATCTATTTATTTACATGTTATCTCCCCATTAATATGTAAGTTCTTAGAAGGCAAAGACTTACTTTGCCCTTCTTTGTATACCAAGCACACAGTAAGCACTTAAAAAATGCTTGCTGTTTGATGGATGGTTACATACTCTAAGCAAGATGGACACGTAAATGAATCATAACAATAGTCCTGTGAGGGGAGGCAATAAACTTATACTCCCCAAACTGTGACTCAGGGTTAGCTTAAAAGTCCTCCGCAGCCTACCTTTGTTTCTGGTTATATATAGGTTCACATATTGCTAGAGTTGGGAGGGAACTTTGAAATCACCGAATCCATTCTTCTTATTTTACTGGTCCTCTATATAGTGTACACTCCTATAGTCCAGACTTCTAGAACAGTTATAATAGTCAATGAAAATCTAAATGAAGAAAGAAAACTCAAAATGAGAAATAAGGAGGTTTTCATCTAAATCCATGTATACTCTTCCTTTTGTACACTTCTAATAAGGTGAAAAATCTTGAAAAATCTTGAGTTGGTAAATAATAGTGAGGTGGAAAAGGAGAAGAAAGAAAAAAAAGAAGAAATTTTCCAACTCAAAAATCACCCTACAATAAGTTACAACACAATAGATCAACCAACATTAATCAAGAGCTAACTCTTTTCAAAGCCCATAAATCGAGCATGGTCTCTCTGTCTCTCTGTCCTCAAGGAGCAACGTGGACATTTGTCAAATATACAACGAACAAAGACGAGTTACTGTGGATTTCTTTTTCATAAACCTGACTATGACACAAAAAAATAAAAATGAGCTCTCCTGTTTTACTGAAGGACCCAGTATTCATGGACACCCCTGAGGATTTAAAATGAGAGGATTTGACTCAATAATCTCTAAGGTCCCTCCCAGATCTAAAGCCCATGATGCTATAATCCTATTAATGTATCTCTATTCCCTGCGCAGAGTTTAAAATGTGACCTTTAGGAGTTTAATCTCTCAAAAAAACCAAAATGGGTGTGTCTGTCTGTCTGTCTCTCCCTCCTCCCCCAGCTCGCTCGCTTGCTCTCTCTCCCCCCCTGTCTCTCCCCCCCCCTGACTCCTTCTCTCCCTCTCTCTCTCCCCCTCTCTTTGTATCCCCCCTCTTCCCTTTCTCCCACTCTCTCTTACTCAATTATTTGGTCTGGGAATGGTGAAAACCCTTAATTGTGATCATCTCTTCCATGCTGTTTCCATATCTCTCCCAATCCTCTTGCCACTTTTTCTCTGTCATCCAAGAAAATAAATGTCACTTATAAAACTCTTACAAGCTGGACCAAAAAACAAACAAACAAAAAAGGCCAAAAGGTATTCTTGAGCCAAGTTATACCACTAATTAGGCATGATGTTATTCCATGAATTTTTTGCACTCTCAATTCCAAAACATCCATAATTTCCTTTCAAACTCCTCTGTGAGCAACTTACAGAATATACCAAAATTCTCCTAAGCCTTCTTTTTTTCTATTTCTTTTTATCCTCTTACTGCTTAAATTGTATTTAATAAAATAAAAACAGCTTTAAGAAATAAAGAAGCATATTCAAAAGAGTATTGGAAACACTATTTGGTAAATTTTTAATAAAATGAAAGACACTTCATTGGAAAACAACTTGCATCTTAAATATTTTTTAAATCATAAAAGCATTTTATTATTTTCTAGTTACATGTAGAGATAGTTTTCAACATTTGTTTTTATAAGATTTCTAGTTCCCAATTTTTCTCCCTCCTTCCCCCCTCCCCAAGACAGCAAGCAATCTGATATAGGTTATATATGTATGGTCACATTAAACATATTTCTGCATTAGTCATGTTGTGAAAGAAGAATCAGAACAAAAGGGAAAAACCTCAAAGAAAAACAAAAAGGTAGAAATAGTGTGATTCAATCTGCATCTAGATTCCACAGTTCTTTTTTCTGGATTTGGAAAGCATTTTCCATCATGAGTCCTTTGGAACTATCTTGGACCATTGTATTGCTGAGAAGAGACAAGGCTATCACAGTTGATCAACACACAATATGGTTGATACTGTGTACAATGTTCTCCTGGTTCTGCTCCTCTCACTTAGCATCAGTTCATGTAAGTCCTTCCAGGTTTCTCTGAAATCTGCCAGCTCATCATTTCTTACAGCACAAGAGTATTCCATTATGTTCATATACCACAACTTGTTCAGCCATTCCCCAAGTGATGGGCAGCCCCTCAGTTTCCAATTCCTTACCACCACAAAGAGAGCAGCTATAAATATTTTTGTACATGTGGGTCCTTTTCCCTTTTTTATGATCTCTTTGGGAAAAAGACCTAATAGTGGTATTGCTGGGTCAAAGGGTATGCACAGCTTTGTAGCCCTTTGGGCATAGTCCCAAATTGGTCACCAGAATGCAGCTTAAATATTTTTTAAAAATGTATGTTCATTCATCTTTTCTCTCCAAGGCAGAAAAGAAAAACACACTAAAACACTTGAATCCATCTTTTTAAATGGATGAGCATAGTGTAATGGATTCAAGTACAGGTGAAGTCAGGAAACATTAACAAGAATTCATTAAGACCTACTATATACCAGGCACTGCACTAAATGCTGGGGAATATTTGTGTAGGGAATAGGAACAGGCATTTATATCTACAGTAAATGTAGAGACTTTTTAGTAATATTTATTCTACAAGTCTTCCCAGAAAGTTTAAATCAATTTCTGTAGATAATATATTTTTTGGCTTAATCAGTGTTCCCAGAGTCAGAGAAAAAAAAAAGACCACAGTTTATTAAATCAATCTCAATTGTCTCTTAGAACCAGGAATGACCTCAAATCAAACCTGATTTTCAGGTTGACCAGGTTTCTTAAGGTAATAATGACACATTTTGAGATGAAGAATCTTAATAAACTAATTTTTTATTAAAGTCAACGTGTTTGCCCTCATTTTCAAAGTGGTCTCAAGCAAATAATATTACTATCTTGAAAGTACCTTTCCCTAAGAAAATCAAGCTATTTTGAAGACAGTAATTCATTAATCTTTTTTTTTTCGGGGCAATGGGGGTTAAGTGACTTGCCCAGGGTCACACATCTAGTAAGTGTCAAGTGTCAGAGGCCGGATTTGAACTCAGGAACTCCTGAATCCAGGGCCGGTGCTTTATCCACTGCGCCACCTAGCTGCCTCTCATTAATCTTTATAATCAGTAGTAAAATTTAAAAATATTTTAATGGGAACCAAGAAATTGAACTCTAAGCATTTACAACTCAGCCAAGGCTTTGGAAAGAACTAAAAGAAAGATCAGGAGAGCAGCTAGGTGGCACACTTGCATAGAACGCCAGACCTGGAGTCAGGAGGAATCCAGTCTCAGACACTTGACATGTAATAACTGTGTGACCCTGGGCAAGTCACTTAGCTCTGCCTCATAAAAAAAAAAAAATTCAACATGACACAAATGGTCAGTCTTATCCAATCCATCACATATTACTAAATAACGATGCAGGAAGGTAATCCAATGAGCCAAAGTTCTAAGTGCTTCCGCAGATCATTTAAGATTTAACATGAAGGCATATAAATTACCTACAGACATTGAGTTGTCAGATATTTTTATTTGGAAACAAACAAATAAGAGAATTTCATCTTCATTCTTCTGAAGGAAAATATAAATGGGGGTGTTCAATGAAAATGGACAGATGCAGAGTAATAATGTTCATTTTGGCATATTCATGTTTACTGTTCGATATTGAGATGTGGGTTCATAGACATAGAACTGGAAAGGGACCTAACAAGCCATCAAGCCTAACCTCGTCATGTTACAGATAAGGAAAAAGATGCTGAGAAAAGTCATGACTTCCCCAGGGTCATGTAACTATTAAGTGGGGCAGGATTTGAATGCTCTTTCCATTATGTTAACTAGCTGCCCCCAAATGCCTTATGAATACAGCTAAATGTTCAGCAATATTCACTTAATATTCCATTTGGCTTCCTTTATGTTCTAAGAGTCATTTCCTGGGTTTTAGAACTTGCTTTTCTATCTTGATTGCATAAGTTCCAGAGTCATGAGGATGTCCCCCTTTTTTTTCTTTTCCATAGTTCAGAAGTGGATTAATGGATTTAAAAGGGAAATAACAACCTGACTGACAAAGTGGTCATTTTCCACTGAGCCCAATCTGAACCAGCTGGAACATTATATCTCCAAATTGACAAATAACCGAGGGCAGCTTTAACTATTGCTCTCCTGAGGAAAAAACAAAAGCTAACTCCCACATGTCCCTGGCAAATAGTGCAACAGCCACCATGAAATAATCAGCAATAAAAATATAAGGTAGAATTAAGAGGCTCCTAGAGTTGGAAGGAACTAAAGTTTCTTAGCTTATAGGATTATGAGTTAGAGCTGAAAAGAATGAATTCTAAACCACTCATTTTATAGATATGGAAAATTGGAACCAAGAAAAGTCATGGGATCATAGATTTAGAGCTGGAAAGAACCTTAGAAGCTAAGTCCAACCACCTTAATTGTACAGATGGGGAAACTAAAATCAAAAGAGGTTAGGTGAGGTGCCTAGTATCTCACAGAAAGCACCCAAAATAGGATTCAAACACAAGTATTCTCTAAGTCCAAGGTCCTATACACCACACCATGCTACCTCTCAAAAAGAAATGGATATACTCAAGGATATACCTCTAGTTTAACCCAATGCATAAATTTCCTCTATATATCAATGGTTCTTGAACTTTTGGCAGTATCAGAATGAAACTTCCTTCAAGACTCAACTCAAATCCCATCTTCTATAGGAGGCCTAGCCTGGTCCACTCAGTTGCTAATTCCTTTATGCTTCAGATTACCTTCACCAACTCTCTCTACATATTGACTATATCTAGTCATTGATGTAATGTCTTCCCTTCTCCCCATATTATAATGCACACACCTTGAGAGAGGAATATTTTTCTTTCTTTGCATTCTCAACACTTAGCACAGCACCCAGCATATAATAAGCACACCTTCATCACAGCCATCCTCATTATCACAGCATTTATAGAGTGCTTTAAGATGTACAAAGTGCTTTAACTATCTTATCTCACTTATATTCATCAAACCCTCTGAAGTACGGGCAATTATTATCCTCATTTTAAAGATGAGGAAACTGAGACAGAAAGAGCTTAAGTAATTTGCCCAGAATAACATAGCTAATAAGTGTCTGAAGGAGAATTTGAACTCAGATCTTCTGGGCTCCTAAATCTAGCACGCTAACATTAATGAATGTTGGCTAACTGAATAGACTAATTGACATCAAAACTTAAATGAAAGTACAACCAAGGGGCAGCTGGGTGGTGCAGTGAATAGAGCACCGGCCTTGGATTCAGAAGGACCTGAGTTCAAATCCGGCCTCTAGCTGTGTGACCTTGGGCAAGTCACTTAACCCTCACTGCCCTGCAAAACACACACACGCACACACACGAAAGTACAGCCAAAAATGAACATTGTCAATAACTAATAAACTTTTGGGGTTTTTTTTTGGGGGGGGGGTAGGTTAAGTGACTTTCCCAGGGTCACACAGCTAGTAAGTATAAAGTGTATGAGGCCAGATTTGAACTCAGGTCCTCCTGAATCCAGGGCTGGTGCTTTATCCACTGAGCCACCCAGTTGCACCCAACTAATAAACTTGTATTGCAAAATCATTTAATCAATCTGCAGAAAACAAGCAAAGACATTCAAAGGGACCTGGCAGACAGAAAGATGATTATTGATTCTTCTAGAGGAAAATGTGGGTTTCTTAAATTTTGAAGAACAGTAAAAAGATTAATTTTATTTTGCATTAAAGCTGTTAATCATTACTATGAAGAAAAAATTTAGCAAGACAAAAACTAGATTACTAAACATTGGAAAAGCTAATTTTTACTCTTGAAACTTTTTTTTTTAATTCAAAGCCTGATCAAAACTGTGGTCAGAGGGGGCAACTAGGTGGCACAGTGGATAAAGCACCGGCCCTGGATTCAGGAGGACCTGAGTTCAAATCCAGCCTTAGACACTTAACACTTACTAGCTGTGTGACCCTGGGCAAGTCACTTAACCCCAAATGCCTCACCAAAAAACAACACAACAACAACAAAAGCAAAAAAAAACCACAAACCTGTGGTCAGAAGTGCTATCATATTTCCAATGGATGTGAGGTAATACTCAGAATTGTTTTGACCTGAATCTCTACAATCGATAGTGAGTTAGAGCATTTTTTATATGGCTGTAGGTGGTTTTGATTATTTTATCTGAAAAACCATATATTTTGATCATCTATCAATTGGGGAATCGCTCTCATTTTAACCTGTAAAATCTGAACATCTTCACCACCAAAAAATACCTAAGCAATTATTTTTTGCTTATTTATATTGAGTCTGGAAGTTCCATCCCCATTGATGGAATATACTGATAAATATATTCACATACTAAGAAGTCAATTTTGCTGGAATTACAGAAATTCCTAAGTGGAGCTGGAATGCTGCAATACAACCTTGAGCTTTGTCACATCATGAAAGGTTAGGAAATCTATCCAAGAGATGGGAATAAGCATGCTTCATGGCCTGGGAACTCTCCTGATTTAAATTACATTGAAAATGTAGGGACTGTGGGCAGCTAGATGGTGCAGTGGATAAGCATTGGCCCTGGATTCAGGAATACCTGAGTTCAGATCCAGCCTCAGATACTTACTAGCTGTGTGACCCTGGGCAAGTCGCTTAACCCCAATTGCCTCACCAAAATAATAAAAGAAAAAAAGAAAAAAAAAGAAAATGTAGGGACTGGGGAAGCTTAGATGGCACAGTGGATGAAGCACCAGCCCTGGATTCAGGAGGACTTGAGTTCAAATCCAGCCTTAGACACTTGACACTTACTAGCTGTGTGACCCTGGACAAGTCACTTAACCCTCATTGCCCTGCCTCCCCCGGCCCCCCAAAAAAGTATGGACTAAATTCAAAGCTAGATTTGAAAATAATGAACTATTCATAAAAGGTACAGTTAACATCAAATGTGATATGTGGTCTCATGATGAATTAAAGAATGTGTGTCCAAATCTTGTAAGCTCAATTACAAATTGTGTATTTGTAGCAAAAATAGGATATATTACACATTAGGGAGGCAATCGTGGTTTGAGAACTGGCTGGAATTCTAGGATTTGTAAATTTAGCAAGACAAGTGTTTCTTTGAAGCCCTAAGAAGGGTTTGGATTATCATGATCTTTGAGCTGAGACACTTTGGTAAATATCTAAGAGGTTTTAAAGAGACACACACAGCTTCTTTCAGTTTCTCTTTTCCATTTTTGGTTTCTGGTGGTTGTGCTGATGGTGGTGGTGGTGGTGGCTGCTGTTGCTACTGTTATTCTGTAGTAGCTTCTACATTAAGGGATCAGAGGGCATGGAATATGATATTTTGGAGGGCAATGTAACTGGGACTACAACCAAGAATCACCTACCCAGAAAAACTGAGTATAATCTTTCAGGGGAAAAAATGGGAATTCAATGAAAAAGAAGACTTTCAGGCATTTGTGATGAAAAGACCTGAACTGAATGGAAAATTTGACTTTCAAATACAAGACCCTAGAGAAGCATAAAAAGGTAAACAGGAAAAAGAAATCATGAGGGATGTTAAAAGATTAAACTGTTTACATTCCTACATGGGAAGATGAGACTTCTAACTCTTAAGAACTTTCTCAGTATTAGGGCAGCTGAATGGAATATATTTAGACAGAGGGCACAGGTGTGAATTGAATATGAAGGGATGATATCTGCAAAGTATTTATTTTTTGGTTATCAGGTTTTGGGGATTTGGAGGGGTTTGTTTGGTTTTTTGTTTTTTTTTTTTTGTGGTGTAGTTCAAGGGTAGGTGACTTGCCCAGGGTATCACAGCTAGTGGGTGCCTTATATCTAAGACTGGATTTGGGCTCGGGTCCTCCTGGGTCCAAGGCTGGTGCTTTGTCCACTGTGTCATCTAGCTGCCCCATGATGACATCTTTAAAATAAAATTAAGGGGTGAGAGGAATGCACTGGGAGAAAGGGAAAAGGAGAAATGGAATGGGATAAAGTATCTCACATAAACTAAACAAGAAAAAGCTTATAGAGTGGAAGGGAAGATGGGGAAGGTGCAAGGGAGTGAGTGAGCCTTAGTCTCATCAGAATTGGCTCAAAGAGGGAATAATATACACACTCAAGTGGGTATAGTAATATATCTTACCCTGTGGGAAAGTGGGAGGGGTAAGGGTATTAAGAGGGAGGGGTGAAGGAAGGGAGGGAAGATTGGGGAAGGAGACAGTAAGAAACAAAACACTTTTGAGAAGGGATAAGGTGAAAGAAGATAGAAAATAGAGTAACTATCAAGGGGCGGTAATAGGATGGAGGATAATACAGTTAGCAATAGTAACTGTGAACAACAACAAAAAAAAAAGATTTGAAGCAAGTTTCTCTGATAGGCCTCAGTTCTCAAACACAAAGAACTGAGTCAAATTTGTTAAAATGAGAGTGATTCCCCAATTGATAGATAATCGAAATATATGGTTTTCAGATAAAATAATCAAAACCACGTATAGCCATATAAAAAATGCTCTAACTCACTATCGATTGGAGAGATTCAGGTCAAAACAATTCTGAGTATTACCTCACATCCATTGGAAATATGATAGCAGAGGAAAATGACAAATGTTGTGGGGGATATGTAGAAAATGAGATTAAGAGACTCTTGGTAAAGTTGTAAACTGATTCAAACATTCTGTAAAGCAATTTAGAACTATGACCAAAGGACTATAAAACCATGCATACTCTTCGCCCTAGCAATACCACTACTAGGTTGGTACTCTAGAAGAGTTTTTTTTTTTAAGTTGAATTCAAAATTGGGGTGATTCTCATCAATTGGGGAATGGATGAACAAATTGTGGGATGAGATTAGGATGGAACACTACTGTGCTATAAGAAATAATGAGCAGGATACTATCAGAAGGACTAACGAAAAATGCAATATATCTACAGAGAAAGAACTGATAGTATCTGAATACAGATTCAAGTATAATTTTTTTTGTTAATTCTAATGTAGAAATGTTTTGCATGACTGCACATGTATAACTTATATTGAATTGCTTGAGTTCTTTAGGAAGGGTGGGGAGGGAGAGAGGAAGAGAATTTGGAACACAATGTTTTAAAAAATTGATGTGAAAATTTGTTTTTACATGTAACTTGGAGAAAATTCTAAATAAATAATTTTTTAAAAAATAAAAAAGTAAAAATAAATTTTTAAAAAATTTGTTCATTCTTATGAAATTTTTCTCTCTAGAAGATATCTCAAAAATTATCCCTTGCATGCCTTTAAAATTTTATCAATTTGGGCATCAATTCCTCCTATATATAATTACTATTCCTATAGCAATGCTAGAATGTCTGTTTCATTTCACTTCTAGTTGTTATCTTTCCAGTTTCTTCTATAAATGCTCTTGGAAGATCTATCAAGCTCAGTTGAGTTGCTTATCAAGCTTCTCCTCTTCACTGATTTTGTTTTGTACTTTAATAGTTTAGCAAAATATGCAGTTAGTGCAGGGGTAGCTAGGTGGCACAGTGGATAAAGCACTGACCCTGAATTCAGGACGACCTGAGTTCAAATCTGACCTCAAACACCTGACACTTACTAGCTGTGTGACCCTGGACAAGTCACTTAACCCTCATTGCCCTGCAAAAAAAAAAAACCAGTGCAGTTCTTGGCACATAGTAGTTGCTTAATAAATGCTTATTGATTATGGATTGTAAGACAAAGCTTCTCATGATTAGCCATTCTCTTCCTCTATAATGCCTTGTAAATACATTTCAGAAATGTATAATAGATCATAAACTGGTGGTACCCCAAGCTATCATGTTTCTCCATTTATCAAGGATATCAAGGCAGTTTCTGGGGAATTTTGGCCTCCTTTTTGTATTAATATTTTACCACTCAAACTTTTTTTCAGAATTGCTAGTAATAAAAATCAAGATCTTTGCTTTTAATTTTTTTTAATTTATTTTTTCAATTACTAAAGCATTTCTCTCTCCTTCCTATGCCTTCCCTCAACTAAACAACAATAGAAACTCATCACAAATATGCAATCAAGTAAAGCAAATTCCCTCTTTGTCCATGTCCAAAATTATGTCTCATTTTACATTTTGAGTCCATCACTATCTAGCAGAATATATGGTAGCATGTTTCATTTTCCATCCTCTGGAATTATAGCTTGTGATTGCATTGTAAAGAGTTCTTAAGTCTTTCAAAGTTGTTTGGTTTTTATGATGATGTTGCCATTGTATAAATTTTTCACCTGGTTCTCACTTTACTTTTATCAGTTCATACCAGTTTTTCTAGTTTCCTCTGAGATCCTCCATTTCATCATTGCTTATGGCTCAAAAATTTTCCATTACATTCAGATACTATAATTTGTTTAAATTATTTCTCAATAGGTGGTCATATACTTAGTTTCTGATTTTTTTCTACTATGAAAAAAAGCTGCCATAAATTTTTGTACTTACATATCACTTTCCTCTTTATTTGGTTTTGGTTTCTTTGGGGTATGTGCCTAGTAATGGTATTGTTCAGACAAAGTCAGTTTAGTGACTTTTGGGATATAACTCAAAAATTTTTCAAAAAAGAACTAATTCATAGCTCCATCAATAGTACATTTTTTGTCTATTTTCCCATATTTCCTCCAACATTTTTCATTTCTTCTTTTTGTCATTTTTGCCAGTTCAATGACTATGATGTAAAACCTTGGAGTTGCTTTAGTTTACATTACTTTATAATTTATTTGGAGCATTTTTATATGGTTGTGGATAACTTGAATTTTTACGTTAGAAAACTTTAATATTTCCTCTGACATTTATCAAATGTAAAATGGCTCTTATTTTCATGCATTTAAATCAATTCCTCATATAACTCAGATATGAGACATTTATCTATTTTTTAAGAATACCAAATTTTTTTTGATAATTACTGCTGTGAAGTATAGTTTGATATTCGATTATATCTTAACCATTAGGACTAAAGTTATTTAGGATTAATTTATTTAGACCAGAGCTTCTTAAACTTTTTCCACTCATAACACCATTTTGCCCAAGAAATTTTTACATGACCCTGGGGATATAAGTATATAAAATAGGTATACATAACCTTTTACTGTTGCCAAGTTTTTTTGCAACCCTCACATTTTGTTATATGGGGTCACAATCCACAGGTTAAGAAACTAGGATTTAGACTATAACTAATTGTTAGGCCTAGAGTCAGGAAGATAATTTGAGAATCATTGGACTGCCTGAAAATCATGTGGAAAAAAACTTGGGTGCTATATTTCAAGAAATCAATTTCTTTCCAAAAATAGGAGTATCTATGAAAAGAGAAAGTATACAAATTGGATTAGACAGTGAAAGGGAATAATCAGCATTTGTAAAGTGCTAACTATATAACAAATATGGATTTATGTGATTCATATTTCAACCCAGCAAAGTAGTTGCTATCATTATCCCTATTTTATAGTAGAGGAAACTGAGGCAAACAACTTAAATGACTTGCCCACAGTCACACAGGTAGTAAGGATCCAAGGCTGGACCTGGAGACAGGTCTTCCTGACTCTAGGCCTAATACTTTATCCATTGTGCCACATAGCTGCCTCTAGGAGAGGGAGGAAAGGATGGCAAAGAGAATTGATACCTCAGAGCAGACAGTAGGAAACCTTACCCAAATGTCCATCAGTTGGGAAATGGCTGAACAAATTGTGGTATCTGAATATAATGGAATACTATTGTGCTGTAAGAAATGATGAGTAGGCAAATTTCAGAAAAACCTGGAAAGACTTACATGAACTGATGCTGAGTGACAGGAGTAGGACCAGAACATTGTACACAGTAACAGCAACATTGTGTGATGATAAATTGTGATAAACTTAGGTTTTCTCAGCATTACAATGATCCAAGACAATTCCAAAAGACTCATGGTGGAAAATACTTTCCACCTCCAGAAAAGGAACTATGAAGTCTGAATGCAGATAGAAGCATACTATTTTCACTTTCTGTTGTTGTTTTTTGTTGCTTCTTTCTTGTGGTTTTCCCCTTTTGTTCTGTTCCTTCTCTCACAAGATGAATAATGTGGAAATATATTTAACATGATTGTAATATTAAAACCTATATCAGATTGCTTGCTGGCTTGAGGGAGGGGGGAAGAGAAGGGAGAGAGGGGAAAATTTGGAATTCAAAATCTTACAAAAATGAATGTGGAAAATGATCTTTGGGGGGCAACTAGGTGATGCAGTGGATAAAGCACCAGCCCTGGATTCAGGAGGACCTGAATTCAAATCCAGCCTAAGACATTTGACACTTAATAGCTGTGTGACCCTGGGCAAGTCATGTAACCCTCTGTTAAGGGCTAAAATTCTAGCTAAACTGTCTAAAATATCTAATGAGTGGTCGCCAATAAATTATAAGCTTTAGCAAGAGTTAGACTTTTAAGCATTTATTAAGGAGAATAAGAATTTTGGTAAAGAGAGAGAAAGGCCTAGATTCCTATCTATTAAAGGGAGAGCACATTTCTAGCTCCGCTCTCCACCAGAGTCCAAAGGAAAGAGCCCCAGACTGAGCACCAGTCTCTTCCTTCCTCCTCCCACTAGCCCGCGTCACTTCCTCCCGCCAAAGAAAAAGACTCCTGGTCTTGCCCTCAAAGACCTTCGCTTCATGGGCAGAACTCTTCTACAGTAAGTATCCAGCAGGTGGCGTCATTCCAATCGTTACACCTCATTGCCTCGCAAAAAAAAAGAAAAGAAAAGAAAAGAAAAGAAAGATCTTTACATATAATTAGAAAAAAATGAAATTCAATACTATTTTAAAACAAAATTAAATACTATTTTTAAAAAAGAACTTACCCAAGAACTGAATGATCTGAAAATCAGAATGGATCAAACAGAACATAACAACTTGAGAAAACAAAAGGTATTAAAATAAAAACCAAATAAAAAAAAACCAGAAGTGTCTAGAATATAATTTCAAAAACCTGACCATAGAAAGTTACTATGGTGACAGGGAAGATTAAAACACAACCTAAGAAGACAACAAATTCAAACCAGCTACATGCAAAGCCTCAAAGAAAAAAATGCAAATTGGTATTAGGCCTCAAAAAAAAAATCCTATAAAAGCTCCAAAAGAATCTTATAAATCAAATATGAGAAGTGGAGAGATAATTGAGCCAAGTAATAAGAGTGATGCAAGAGGGGCAGCTAGGTGGTGCAGTGGATAGAGCACCAGCCCTGGATTCAGGAGGACCTGAGTTCACATCCAGCCTCAGACACTTAACACTTACTAGCTGTGTGACCCTGGGCAAGTCACTTAACCCCAACTGCCTCACCAAAAAGAAAAAAAAAAAAGAAGAAGAAAGAGTGATGCAAGACAATCATGAAAAAAAAAAGAGTCAACAACTTGGTAAAAGAGGCACCAAAAATACTGAAGAAAATAAAAGTTTTAAAAACAGAATAGGTCAAATGGAAAAAAGGTACAAAAATCCACTGAAGAGAAGAACCCCTTAAAAGTAGAGTTGGCCAAAAGGAAAAGGAGATACAAAGTATCACTGAAGAAAATAATTCCTTAAAAATTAGAACTGAGCCAGTAAAAACTAATAACTCCATGAGTTGAGAAACTAAATTGAAAGAATGGAAAAAACCAGAAGGAAATATGAAATATTTCATTGGCAAAACAACTGACCTGGAATATAGATCTAAGAGAGATAATTGAAAAATTATTGGATTGAAAGGCATGATTAAAAAAAAAAGAGCCTAGACATGCTCCTTCAAGAAATTACCAAGGAAAACTGTCTTGATGTTCTAGAACCAGAGGGTAAAATTGTAATTGAAAGTTTATACCAATCAATTCCTAAAAGAGATCCCCAAATGAAAACTCACAGGAATATTATAACCAATTTCAAAACTTCCAGGTAAGGAAGAAAATATTGTAAGCAGCCAGAAAAAAAATTTAAATATCATGGAGTTGCAATCAGCATCACACAAGATTTAACAGCTACTGCATTAAAAGATCAGAGGGCTTGGAATGTGATATTCTGGAGGACAACGGAGCTAGAATTACAACCATGCATCACCTACCCAGCAAAATTGAGTATAATCCTTTAAGGGGAAAAAAATGGATATTCAAAAAAATGGAGGACTTTCAAGTGTTCTTGATAAAAAAAGACCACAGTTGAAGAGAAATTTTGATTTTCAAATATAAGACTCAAGAGAAATATAAAAAGATGAACAGAAAAGAGAAATCCTACACAAAATTGGCTCAAAGGAGGAATAACTCCGTTGGGTGTAGAAAAATCTTACCCTACAGAGATATAGGAGGGAAAGGGGATAAAAGAATGGGGGGGGGGAGGGGTAGAGCCAAGGTGGTGGAGGAAAAGCAGAAACTCACCTGAGCTCTCCCCAAATGCCTTCCAAATACCTTTAAATAATGCCATAAGACAATTCCTGGAGCAGAATAACCCACAAAAGGATGGAATAAAATAGTTTTCCAGCCAAAGAAAACTTAAAAGGTCCACAGGAAAGGTCTGTTGTACCAGAGTGAAAGTGGATCACAGTCCAACAGAGGCCATGCCAACACACTAGGAGCAGGCCTTGGGAGCCACTGAATCAGCAGGAAGATAAAAACACACTTTCAGAAAAAGATAATAAAGTCAAAGCCTTCTAGAATGAGGGGAAGGGACTGATTGGAGGAGGTGGTGGTCAGAAGCAAAATATTTTTGAGGAGGGTCAGGGTGAAAGTAGAGAGAGAGAAAGGGAAAAATAGAGAGGAAAAAATAGGATGGAAGGAAATATACAGTAATAAAAGCTCTGAATAAAATTTTAGAGGAACTTTCTCTAATAACAGCCTCATTTCTCAAATATATAGAGAACTAAGTCAAATTTTATAAGAATCCAAGTCATTCCCCAATTCATAAGTGGTCAAAGGATATGAACAGGCAGTTTTCAGATGAAGAAATAAAAGCTCCCTATAGCCATATGTGAGATTTAAAATTGGATATTAGATCATAAATCTCCCCTACTTAACCCTTCCCTTAATTTATCTCCCAGACTAGTAAATGGAAGAAGCTTCTGGTTTTCTAGATAGAGCCTTTATTGTATACAAGGTGTTGTTGATTAGAAGGATAGGAAAATAGAAATACAGTACAAATCGTCTTAAATCTAGGCTTAGTCTATATTCCTTATAAAAACTCACCAAACCGATTTAGGCCACCTTTGGAGTGAGTCAGACCGTCTGTGCCGCGCTACCAGGAGTCCCGCCAAGCCGGTAAAAAAAAGGCTACTCCTTCTCAAGCTGTTTTTGGAAGCTTATTTATAGATCTGGAACAGAGGCGGTCCTTACACACTGCTTCAAGGTTATTGGTTGGCATCATCCAAATCCATTGTCTTTGAAGGTGTTCTCAAGTTGAGTTCACAGTCTAGTTTCTGAGAATTACACCTTCTTAAGGGATAGCCAGGTATGATCACAATCCAATTAACTTGATACAATCCAATTAACTTGAAGTAGGCTTAATCAGCAGTCAATCACTCTCACTTGATTTAATCAGTCTTGATTAATCTCCAGGTGGGTCTTTGAGTATCTGCTAAATCCCATTATTTCATCACACATATGAAAAAATACTCTAAATAACTATTGATTAGAGAAATGTAAATTAAAATAACTCCAGGCCACTACCTCAAACCTATCAGATTGGCTAATATGACAGAAAAGGAAAATGATATAAACTGGAGGGAATGAGAAAATTGCAACACTACTGTTGGTGGAGTTATGAATTTATCAACAGTTGTGGAGAACAACTTGGAACTATGCCCAAAGAGCTATAAATTCATGCATACCTTTTGACCCAGAAATACCACTACTAGGTCTGTATCCCAAAGAGATAACCAAAAAATTTTAAAAAGGAAGGAAGGTAGAAAAATGATCTATAAAAACAAAAATATTTTTAGTAGCTCTTTTTGTGGTGGGAAAGAATTGGAAATTAAGGAGATGCCCATCAATTGGGAAATTGTAGCACATGATTGTAATGGAAGACTATTTCACTATAAGAAATGATGAGCAGGATGCTTTCAGAAAAAAAAAATGGTAAGACTTACATGAACTTTGCATCAGCAAAGTAAAGTGATCAAATCAGAAGTCTACACACTAACAGTAATATTGACTATGAACAACTGTAAATGACTTAGCTGTTCTCAGCAATAAAAAGATCCAAGGCAATTCTGAAGGACTTATGATGAAAAATGGTATCCATTCCCAGAGAAAGAACTGAAGTTGTCTGAATATAGATTGAAGCATACTTTTTTGTACTTTATTTTTCTAGAGGCATTTTTTTTTGCTTTTTTCACAACATGACTAATATAGAAATAGTTTTTGCATATCTACATATGTAATACCTATATTGAATTGCTTGCCTTCTCGGTGAAGGGGGATGGGAAGGAAGAAGGGAGAGAATTTGGAACTCAAAAATTGTTTTACAAGTAACTGGAAGAAAAATAATATTAAAAAGCATACAAAAGAGTACTAGAATTGTAATACTACAGTGAAAACCCAGTTAAGATGAGCTAGCACAAATTTGTAGTGGACCCAGTAAGTATATTTTCATAATTTCTTCCAGTTCCATTCAGAAGCACCTAAGGGACAAGTAAATCAGGTTTAGAGTGGAAGAGAAAAAGATTTGCCTAGCTAAAAGGAGAGGTAAGGACCAAAAAAAGAAGCAATTAGCATTAAAGAAGCTTTGTGTAGTTCAGATGTTCTTGAATAGACCAATGACATAAAAGTTTGAAGCATATATTTATACTTTGATCACATAGGTTTTCTATATTCAGGTGTTTCTCTGTTATGTTTCTGTATTTTCCAACTCCCACAAATAAGAGTGAATTAGTGGGACAGTGTGGTCCAGGTTTATGTGTGGACTGTAAGACATTGATTATTTTTTTATTTTCTCTAAGTACCTGTGATTTTTTTTTCTTATTGACAAGAATATGATTAGGTATAAGTGCCATCATTGTGAGTGGCTGGTTTTCTGTGTATGGAAACGCCCTGGTGGGATCGTGAGCTATAGCTGTGACTACCTTTGGTCACAACTATATTCCCCCTAAACAGGGTTACCCCCAGTACACTGAGTTTGAGAGTTACTAAATGGTGATCCTTCTCTAATAATCTAGATGTGGCAGGAAGAGATTGGGTTGGAGTGAGGATACCAGCCCAGAGACTGCACAGGTGTAACCATATTCTTTCTAAGAAATGTGAAGTACTCATATGGGTGAACATCTCTACTCAGGCATTAGCCAAGAAATATCCCAGATCTTTTTCGCTGCTAAAGTCCCATTTGTATCCTTGATCCCATTTCTTTCAGAAGCTTGATCCATCAATCATTGCCTGCCATCTTCAATCAGTCCTTATCTACTAGTCCTTCCTCATGGACATGATTCCCCAATCTAGTTCAAAACTTCATTTACACATAGCATGATACAGTGGAAAGAGCATACTGGATTTGAAATCAGAAACCCTGGATTCAAATCCCACTTCCCTCATACTATGTATGACCTTAGGCAAGTCTCAATCTATCAGAACCTCAGTTTTGTGTATAAATTGGGTGAGCTGAACTAAAACTCAGCTCCCTGCTAGCTCTAAATCTATGATCTTTTGGAATTGTCTTCTAGACTACAAAAAACAAAAAACCTCATAACTGGTTTTCTCGCTAACAGACTAGACTCTCTTCAATTCATTCTTTTACACCATTTAGTTTAATTTTACACCAAAATATCTTCCTAATATATACCTAGCCAAGTCACTCCACTCAAAATGCCTTACATGAGCTCTTCTTATAAGGACAAAATACAAAAGCCTGGAAAATCTGACCCTAACCCACTTTTTCTGCCTTTCCCCCCCAACAATTCTTCCATTTCCATGCATTGAAGGTGCCAGTCAAAGAAAATCAACCTGTTGCTTCCCAAACATGACATGCCAACTCACATTGTCCTATTGCACAGTTCCCATTAGGTGCAGGATTTCTTCAGTGGGAAGCTAGAAGCCAATTCCCAAACCCCTACTTCTGGAGGTATTCCCAGAGTCCCATTTTTTTCTAACTCTCGGTCCTATCCTCTTTGTAGGGATCCACCTGCCCTCCCATTACTTTCCAAAGTTCTCAGGACCTTGACCATATTCCCTGATACTTTCCTAGATACTACCTGGCCCTTCCATCTGTCATGAACTGAATATGTATCCTCCTCTATGTGTTGTCTCCCCCAATGAGAACATGAGGGAAAATGGAAACTATATGTATCCCTTGTACTTAGCACATGAGCTTCATACTTATGTTAGTACTTAATAAATGCTTTTGATTCCATTCCATTTTATCTTCCATCTCCATAAATTTGCATAGACTTCCATAACTCAAATGTACTCCTGCTTCATCTGCCCATTTGGAAACCTCTTTCTGCAACTTCCAGCTTCTGTGTTTCTTTTCCATAAAATCTTCTCCAATCCCTTCAGCTAAAAGAATCTTTGCCTCCACAGTTTTTTTCTACAACATTTTGCTGGACCTCTCCTTTACCTCCATCACATTCAATATTGTATCAATATCCATGTTGGATCTTCCCTAGTAGAATACAAATACTTTTAGTATTGTCCTAGAAGAAATGACAAGCAGGATGATTACAGAAAGGTCTGGAAAGGCTTGTATGAACAGATATATGGTGAAGTGAGTAGAACCGAGAGAACACTATACACAGAGACACAACACAATATTGTTTAAAGGACTGTGAACTACTTAACTATTCTCAGCAATACAGTGATCCAAGACAATCCCAAAGAACTAATGAAGCATACTATCCACCTCCAAAAAATGAACTGATATTGAACACAGACTGAAGCATGCTATTTTTCACTTTTTCATCTTTTCTTTTATTCAAGTTCCCTTGTACAAAATTACTAATATGACAATGTTTTATAAAGTTACACATGTATAACCCATATCTGATTGCCTACTGCCTCAGGGAGAGAGGGAGGGGAGGACGGATAAAATTTGGAACTCAAAACTATAAATAAAAATGTTTATTTTTTTAAATACAAATTTTTTTATAATAGGAACATATCACAGTGGATTGAATATGTTGGATGCTTTAGCAAGAGTTAGACTTTTAAGCATTTATTAAGGAGAATAAGAATTTGGTAAAGAGAGAGAAAAAGGCCTAAATTCCTAGCTATTAAAGGGAGAGCACATTTCTAGCTCCGCTCTCCACCAGAGTCCAGAGGAAAGAGCCAGAGTCAGCGCCAGTCTCTTCCTTCCTCCTCCCACTAGCCCGCGTCACTTCCTGACTCCTGGTCTTGCCCTCAAAGACCTTCGCTTCATGGGCAGAACTCTTCTACAGTAAGTATCCAGCAGGTGGCGTTATTCCAATCGTTACAATATATCAAATATGATCAAATTAGTCATGGTGGTAATAAGGTATTTATTTTCCAGGTACCTTAGAAAATATCTATGACACATACATAGGAAGATATAGGTGGGGACCATGCAGTCTGGTCCTCCAACTCAACCCAAATCTAACTATGAATAAGTCACATCACATACTAAAATGTGCTTTCTATGATCATTTTTCCCAAAACAAAAAAAGAACTGTTAGCATGCTTGACATCAGGGAATTCCTCCTACCACCATTCCTAATGCTTTTGTATAGACTGATTCCATGGTGAATACTGTAAAGCATAAAGAGCAGAAGCAAAAGGCAGGGGGATTGAAGGGAATATACTGAATTTTGAGGAAAAGGGGAGAGGCAATAAAAACCAGTGCTGAAGTGGGAAATGTGTATTATGTATTTTTGTAAGAGTATTGATGAGCTGTAAATTGTGAGAAATAATGGGATTTGGCAGATACTCAAAGGCTCATCTGGAGATTAATCTAAACTGATTGAATTAAGTGAGAGTGATTGACTTTGCTGATTAGCCTACTTAAATTAATTAGATTGTAACCACACCTGGCTGGCCCTTAAGGAGTATTGTTCTCAGAAGCTAAGGACTTTGAGACCACTTTCGAGTACAGTGAACCAATGGATTTGGATGACGCCCATCAATCAGCTTGAATCAGTGTGTAAGGACCACCTCTCCTCCAGACCTATAAAAAGCTTCCACATTCAGTTTGACAGAGTTCATGGTTGAAGCAGGCTCATGGCGGAGGACTTGAGAAAGAACCAGACCAGGATGGAACTCTAGGCTAGATAGGCCGTTTCTTAACTCCATGTGTTCTCTTTTTTCTAATAACTAGTATGCTTTAATAAATGCTTAATGCCCAAAGACTGGTGCTAAAGCTTCTAATTTAAGGCGACCGCACATTTAGATTTTAAACATCACAAAATACATAAAGGATACATGGAATGAAAAGGGAAGTATGGGGCTGAGTTGTAGTAGAATGCTCATACTCTCTAAAATAATCACCAGCTGTCAAGAATACAAACCAAAGTGAGTGCAGAGCACGTGGTCTACATTAGCACTAAGCAAAACCATGAGTTTGGAGTTTGGCTTTTTCCCCTCAAGATCTTCATGTTCGAGATGCTGTTATAACCAAATAGAATTTTAATTTCCTCTCTCCCTCTCCCTCTCTGCCAGTTACTTGCATGTCCAACTAAGATGAAATTTCTTATACAAAGAGTTCTAATGAAAACTTGAAAACAAGTTCCAACAATAAATATTTACTTGCAGCTTTGGATAACTCTGCCTGCCTGCAAGGAAACATAGGCAAATATTCCTTCTCATGAGAAAAGTGATTCCTGTTTTAAAAAATCATGGAAATGATTTTTGCCAAATGCTGAGTTTTCCACTTATCCTCATTTCATTCTTTTAATTAGGATTGGCCACATGGATGCTGATCTCATTTTAACTTGGTACAAAATGAGTAGTAAAATGCTTGAAGGATAAAAGCACATACATTTGATCAAATTGGGAAGCCACTTAAAATCCATGGATTCTAAGTTTTAAATTAAATTTCAGTCTTCTGAGGATTAATTTCATTTACTCAAGTTCTTATTTCAGAGGGTGAAGGCTCATTAGCTTTTGGAGATCACATAGCTCTTACAAAGTGGTAATGTTATTCATTATGAATAAAGAGATTATAAAATATGAGTCAAATTTTCTTCAAATACACAGAGAATGAAAAAGTTAGGGGAAAAGTATTTCATTAAATATATTTGGTCTTTTGGAAGAAAGTATGTATATGAAGATATTCCACAAAACAGAGACATAGTCAGTGATTACGATGACTTAAGTATTTGGCAGTAAAAGACTTCCAATCTCATACTACTGTTATCTGAGATTTGATTTTAACATATGAAGCTTTGAAAATATGATTAGAGCTTTAGGAAAATGGCAAGCAAAGACTAGCAAGATCTGAAGTCAGTGTTGTCATCTAATTTGAATTGTATTTTTATTGTATTGCCTTACTAATACCTACATTTCATTTTATTGCCTGTTTTCCCATAGAGCTTACTTTTTGAACAGCTCTTTCTTTTTCTGGTAACAATTTTTTTTTAGGTTTAACCACATGAAGTACCATGAAAGACAATGATTTTCCCTTTCAAAAATGATTTTTAAGTTTTTGAAATCAAAAATATTTTCTACAAGAATTCCAAAGTCCTCTAGCAAACTCATTGCTAAGATCTTCAAGATGGATGTAATTTGTGCCATTTGATAACAACCTTCTCTGGATTTGCAATTGTGTCCTTCCATTGGTTCACAGCTTCAACACAGTTGCTTTCCTCACTTATCCAGATCTGTAAAGGAGTTAATGATGAAACCAATCAATCAGTGACATAGCTAATTGCTAGTCCTAATATCAAGAATTCTTAAGAAAGCCTGAGATTGTTCATTTTGGTTTACATATTATCATATTTTAATTGCTCATGAAACTATTTGGGATTTTAAGAAATTGGCAAAAGATCTGGTTATATTTAGTCTAGAGAAGACCTTGAGAATGCTGGGTACAAGAATTTGGAAGACAGGACATGAAAATGATGGCAGACTTTCTGTATGTCTGCAGAGGAGCCAATAACAATGAAAAGAACACAACCAATTTAAAGCGAGTCATGGTGTAATTGAAAGAGCATTTGCCTGGCATTCAAGAGACTTGTGTTCTAAGGTGGCAGCTATGCTGCTATTTAATGGTGCAGAAATCATTCCAATTTTCTGGGTCTTAATTTAGACAACAGTAAAACACACACAATGGGGTTGGACTAGATTATTTCTAAGATATTTTTAAACTCTATTTTATAATTCTCCAAGGTATCAGCAACATGCTTCTTTTTTTTCTTTACCTAAAGTATTTCTGGGTTGCACAGCCATGGAAAGAACTTTCTAAGTAAAGGTTAAAAGTTATGGTATATGACTATAATGGAATACTATTGTGCTGTAAGAAAGAATAAGCAGGCAGATTTCAGAAAAACCTGGAAAGACTTACAGGAATTGATGCTGAGTGAAATGAGCAGAACCAGGAGAACATTATACACAGTATCAAAAACATTGTGCAATTATCAAATGTAATAGACTTAACTCTTCTCAGCAATACGATGATCCAAAATAATTCCAAAGGACTCATGATGGAAAATACTCTGCATAGCCAGAAAAAAGAACTGTGGAATCTGGATGCAGATTGAACCATACTGTTTCTACATTTTGGGGTTGTTTTTTCTTTTTTGAGGTTTTTTCCTTTTATTCTGATTCTTCTTTCACAACATGACTAATGCAGAAATGTTTAATGTGATTGTACATATATAACCTTTATCAGATTGCTTGCTATCTTGGGGAGCGAGAAAGGAAGGGAGGAAGGGAGAAAAATTTGGAACTAAAAATCTTATAAAAAACAAATGCTGAAACATTTTGTGTTGATCAACTGTGATAGACTTGATACTTCTCAGCAATACAATGGTCCAAGATAGTTCCAAAGGACCCATGAAGGAAAATGCTCTCCAAATCCAGAAAAAGAAAAAAAAAACTGTGGAATCTAGATGCACATTGAACCATAGTATTTCTATTGTTTTTGCTGTTGTTGCTTTTGTTTTTTGAGGTTTTTCCTTTTTGCCCTGATTCTTCTTTCACAGCATGACTAATGCAGAAATATGTTTAATATGATTGTACATATATAACATATATCAGATTATTTGCTTTCTTGGGGAGGGGTAGGGAGGGAAGGAAGGAAGAAAAATTTGAAACTAGAAATCTTATAAAAACAAATGTTGAAAACTATCTCTACATGTAACTGGAAATAATAAAATACTTTTATGACTTAAATAAATAGATAAATGAATGTATAGTTGAATAATAAATAGATAAATGAATGTATAGTTGAATAAATGGCTAAATAAATAAGTGAAGGTTAAACAATATCAACACAAATAAATTATGAGCTGAGGAATATATACTCTGGAGTTGATACCAAATCCTGGTGAATATATGTGTTTTGAAAATCATATATACCACTAAAAATGATAAAGTTACAAGTACCAGATTTGGATATTTTGGTAAAGAATGAAAATTTTTAATTAAGAGATATACATTTTAGGGGCAGCTAGGTGGCGCAGTGGATAGAGCACCGGCCCTGGAGTCAGGAGAACCTGAGTTCAAATCCAGCCTGAGACACTTAACACTTACTAGCTGTGTGACCCTGGGCAAGTCACTTAACACAATTGCCTCACCAAAAAAAAAAAAAAAGAGAGAGAGAGAGAGATATACATTTTAAAACTTTGGTACATTTTTCCTACATTATTTTAAAAAGCTATGGAAATACTTATGATTAGCACAAAGGTATAAAAAACTATTACTGGTCCCCTATAAAATAGAAAAAAGACATTTTTGTGAAGAATCATAAGAGACTTAAGCAGATCTTAGGCTTTATTATATCAATTACTGAATATTTTTAAATAGTGTCTGAATAGGATCATTGAGACCATCATGATAGAAAGTTATATAATAGACAGACATATCTTATGTAAACATTATTTCATATACTGGCAAAAGTTCAAAAACTTTTTTTTCAAGCTACCAAGCCTAGCATAATTTATTCACTCATATGTAAACAGACCCAGATTAATCATAAAATATAATTTGGAAAAGAACCAAATGTTTGATAAGAAATCTAAATAAGAGTTCACTTAAACACATGCTTCCTCTCCCATAAGGATTTGTCATTAGAATAACAGTCTGATCCTGCCTCTTATATAATATTCAAATCTATAACAGAACTAATTTTAGTGTTTTGCTTCTGTTGAATACCTGCAATTGATCTTGTCTATATCTTGTTTGTCCATAGTTGTTTGCATATTGTCTCACCCATTAGACTGAGATCCCTGAAGGTAGGGATAGTCTTTTGCCTTTCTTTGTAGCCCCAGTACTTATTTAGTATAGTTCCTGGTATTAAAAAAAAATCATAGCTTATTGATCATAAAGCTCAAAAAAAAATCTTCCCTATTTTAATAGAAATCCTGACAGTTTGGAGGATTTTCACAAAACGTATTGATACTTTATGTATAAAATATACATAGTAGGTAAGTTTCTCTTAGGATCTCACTTTTAGCAAGGAATAATCAGTTTTGTCTTTTATTAATCTATTAACCTGAACTGCTATACTTTCACTACACAGGACCCTATGTTGATAATAATAATAAGGCACCTACCATGTGCCTACAAATATTATCTTACTTGATCCTCACAACATCCCTAGACGGATAGATGATGCTGTTATTATCCCCATTTTACAGATGAGGAAAATAAGGCAAACAGAGGTTAAGTGATGTGCTAGTAAATGTTAGTAAATGTTTAAGTGTTAGTAAATGTTTAAGACCATATTTGAATTCAGAAACATGAGTCTTCCAGACTGCAAGCCCACTGCTCTAAGCTGCTGCCACATTTGGTACCAAAAGGTAAGGATTTCCCATTAATCTTCCCTATGCTAATGAACTGTGTCTGAAATGCAATAAACTGTAGCCGGATGACAAAAGCATAGAGTCCCAAAAGTTTAAAAACAAATAAACAAACAAAAAACACTAACCTGTCCTACAAAGTGTTTTCTTCTTACTGAGCTCCGACTATAAAGCTTGATAAGAAAATTAATTTCTTTCTCATTCTGTGTAAATGGAAAAATCATTGTTTCTCCCCACTTTACTCTGCCATTGTTGGATTTTAGCAGACGAGTCTTCTTCTTGTAAATCAAATCTCCTGAACTAAACATTGCCACCTTCACAAAGAAATCTAGAAAATTAAAAGTTGGGAAATGGTTATTGTTGGTTTTTTAAAGTACTTTAAGTAACTAAAAACATTTCCTTATCAAAATACTGTTAGATAGGGAGTATATACATTATTGCCCACATATCATACATGAAAAACCAGTTTCCCTAACACTAAGTGACTTATCTGTAGCCAAACAGCTATTGTCAGACACGAAATTTGAACCTGGATCCCCTAACTTCTGGGTCCAATACCCTTTCTATATCATTACATGGTCTTCTTATATGAAATAGTTACAAATTAAAACCTGAGAACTTTTTTTTGAGGGACAGAACTCAAAATTGATAAGCCACAATTAAATTTAAACTTTTTAAAAAGCCCAAATTACCAAAATAATAAGAAATAGTAGATAATGATGAAATCAAGAAAATTATCAGATACTATATTTTTGTATTAACTCAAAATTGTACGTAGTATGAATAGAATTATGGCAAAGAATACTTTTTGGCCAATAAAAATGAGAACTTAAATGGTGGTTATTGTTTTTATTATTCAGTCGTTTTAGTTTTGTCTGACTCTTTTTGACCCCATTTGGGTTTTCTTTGAAAAGACACTGGAATGGTTTGCCATTTCCATCTCCAGCTCATTTTACAGATGAGAAAACTGAAACAAACAGGGATAAATGACTTGCTCAGGGTCAAACAGCTAGTAAGTGTGGGAAGCCAGATTTGAACTGAGGTCCTCTAGGACCAGTGGTCTATCCACTACACCACCTAACTGCCCCAAATAAATGGAGGAACATCTACAAAAATATAAAATACCAGAGCTGACAAAATAAGAAACAAGTGGCAAATAGCACAATCCCAGAGAGAAATAAGGCAAGCCAATAACAAATGTCCCACAAAAAAAAAAAAAATTCCAGGACTAAATGGATTCATGAGTGAATTATCCCACAATTACAAAATATTTAATTCAACATGTTCAAGGTACTCTATAAGGAGTTATGAATAGAAAAAATAAAATAAGTAAGACTCCGTCCCTGCCTTCCTGAAACTTATACTGTAACAGAGGGTTAAGACATATATTGGGGGAAGGGAAAAGCAGAAATAAGGGAGGAAAGAGTCTGGACAGTGACCTAGCAATGGAGACTGAGAAGTGGGCAGGCAGACAGGAGGAGAACCAGGTTAGAACAGAGTCACAAAAATCCAAGGAGGAGTATCATGAGAAGTCATCTTCCATCACCACTCCATTGTGGGAAAGAATGGGAGATGGCCCAGGGGTAAACTTGTTTGGGGGTTTTCATATATTGGTTACTTTTGTCAATTTTTTTTCTTCTCATTCCTGTTCTTCTTTTTTATTTTAAAAAAATTCCATTATAAGGGACAAATCTCTGGAAGTAGAAAAGGGAAACCGAGGAGATGTAAGAACAACAAGGAAAAAAAATCAATAAAAATTTACTTTAAAAAAGATGATTGGTAATGTTGGAGGAAAAAATGTCAAGTCAACTGGTGGTGTTGGAAGTCCTGAGTTCAAACCTGACCTCAGACACTTCCCAGTTGTGTGACCCTGGGCAAGTCACTTAACTCTGTTTGTCTCAGTTTCCTTATCTGTAAAATGAGCTGGAGAAAGAAATGGCAAACCACTCCAGTATCTCTGCTAAGAAAATACCAAATGGGGTCAAGAACAGTTAGACACAATTAAAACAACTGAACAACAAGTGAGTGGTCAGTCAGAGAGTGGGAGGCAAGAAGTCTGGCCATTATCTTCAAGGCATTTGTCTACAGAAGAGATATAAAATGATAATCTGAGGGGAATGGCAGCCAAGTAAAGGATTAAAGAACAATTTGGACATGTATATAGGTATCATATAAGGGAAGGAAACTGAAGCCAGTAAGTAAGATTATTAAAAAGAAACAGAATAACTGAAAGGGGAAAGCTCCCAGAGAAGACAGTATCAAGGACTCAGGTAGAAGTACTTGGACAAGAAGGGTCACTTCTTGCTCAGAAAATGGAGTAAAAAATGAGACAATGGAACAAAATAGATAAAGAAGCATTGAGTTATGATTTAAAGGGGGGGAAGGGAGCTCTCAAGAGGTGGCCTCTATTTTCTCAGTAAAAGTAGGAGTTGAGGTCATCTGCTAGGAAGCAAAGGAGAAGCCTTAAGGGATAAAAAAAAGTTTTAAACAGCTGCATTGGGTAAGAAAAAATAAATAAAAGTGTTATGTATCAGTGAGAGTCCAGGTGCAATTACACAACAAATTTGTGGTGAACCCAGTCAGCAAGGTTTTGTGACTTCTTCCAAAAGTATTCAGCAACATGCAAGCAGGAGCAGACAAAGACAAATAGCAGGGATAATCAAGAGTTGTGGTTTGGCAAGAGAAGACAAGGGGGAAGGGATTCAAGGAAATAGGATCAGGAACCTGGCTTACTCTAGTCCAGATGGTGAAGGGAGATAAGAGAGGCTATAATACAGGTAATGGACTAGGAGAACAGAAAGTTATGGAAGGACTGAACATCATAGGGAATTTAAGAACAGATTTAAGAGTGAAAAAAATGGAAGACAAGGAAGTTACGATCAGAAAGAGAAATTTCAGAATTCAGTATTATGGAAGTAGCACAATTAGGGGTAAGAATTAAATCTAAGATGCTATCATCCCTGTGTTTTTGGAGGGGGAGTGATGCCTACATGTCACCGAATTTCTAGAGATTGATGACCTAAAAAACTAGCATGTTTAAGGGAAAAACAATAGTTATAAATAATTAGAGAGATATTTACTACTCATGGTTGGGCTATGCCAATTTTCCAAAATTGATTTAGAAATTAAATTGTTGTCCAGAAAAAAGAACTGTGGGTTATGAATGCGGATTGAACCATACTGTCTCTACTTTGGGGCTGGGTTTTTTTCTCCTTCTTTTTTGAACTTTTTCCCCTGTGCTCTGATTCTTCTTTCACAACATGACTAATGCAGAAACATGTGATTGTACATATATAGCCTATATCAGATTGCTTTCCGTTGTGGGGAGGAGGGAGAAAAGGGAGGGTGGGAGAAAAATTTGGAACTAAAAATCCTATGAAAAAAAAAGTTGAAAACTATCCTTATATGTAACTGGAAAATAATAAAATACTTATTAAAAAATTTAAAAATTGGGGGCAAGCTAGGTGGCACAGTGGACAGAGCACCAGTCCTGGATTCAGGAGGACTTGAGTTCAAATCTGGCCTCAGACACTTGACACTTACTAGCTGTGAGACCCTGGGCAAGTTGCTTAATCCTCAGTGCCCCATGCCATAAATAAATTAATTAATTTAATTTAATTTTTTTAAAAATTAAAATAGAATAAAGGTTTGCCCTACTGGTAAAAAAGAGAAATTAAATTAAATTGTTGAAGGGATGCCTTTGAAAACTAGATAATATAATGAGAAATTTCATTTAGAAGAACAAAGCAGTTCAAACCACCTAGGAAGAGGTGATTGTTAAATTTTTAGAGTAAGCATTGACACCTTAGAAATTGGCAAATGCAAAAAAATCAGGGCTTCATTTACTGTTTTGTTGATTGAGCTTCAAAAAGTGATGGAGAGAATGTTAATAATGCAGATTAAATTTGAGGATGTCAAGTCTTTTTAGAGAGCTAGTTGTTAAAACATCTACCAGCATACTGCTGCCTCTAAAGATGATGAACTCATTATCTCCTAAGGACCAAATGTACTCTTAGTTCTAATTTTTAGAAAAATTTCCCTTACATAGAGCCAAAATTAGCCTCTTCTGTCCAGATCTATGATTTCATTGGCATAGGAATCTCCCAGTGTGCTAATTCCCTCTACCAATAAAGAAGAGCAATTGTTCTCCAACTTATTCTCTTCTAAACCTTGCAAAATTAGAGAAGGAAACTCTTCCTTGGCCATCCTTTTCATTTGTGAGCCCATCTGCCAACATACTCTTCCTCCCACCCACCCCCCTAAAAAAAGTTATAATCATAACTAATAAGCATAATAGTAATAAAACAGCTGATGCGTGCTTTGTAGTTAAAGAGTACTTTTGTATTCTTTATTTCATTTGATCCACAAACAGTCCTGTAAAGAAGGCAGTCCAAGGATTATCATGTCCATTTTACTTATAAGGAAATTGAAGTTTAAAGAGTTTAAACAACCTGCCCAAAGATGTATGGTAGCAGAGCCAAGGCAAAAGCCTATATCTTCTCACTCCAAGTGAGTTCCTATAACAATGCCTAGAAGAATGCGTAAGAGTAAATAAATTTTTTAATAAAGAAATATCTCATTTTATCCTCAAATCAATCCTGGAAGGTAGGAGCCACTATTATCTCAATTTTACAAATGAGGAAACTGAGACAAACAGAGGTTAAGAGATTTGGATTCAGGTCTTTCTGCTTTCCAGTCCAAAGCTCTCCACTTAACTATCTCAGATTATCATTTTATATCTCTTCTATAGACAAATGCCTTGAAGATAATAGCCAGACTGCCTACTCACTTGTTGTTCAGTTGTTTTAATTGTGTCCAACTCTTCATGACCCCATTTGGGATTTTCTTGGCAGAGATACTCCAGCTCATTTTACAGATGAGGAAACTGAGACAAACAGAGTTAAGTGACTTGCCCAGGGTCACACATCTGGGAAGTGTTTGAGGCCAGGTTTGAACTCAGGAAGAGGAATTGGTCTTCCAACACCACCAGATGACTTGACATTTTTTTCTCCAACATTACCAATGATCACAAAACCTTGCTGACTGGGATCACCACAAATTTGCCTTGTCTATTAAGATTTTAACTAAAATCTGATATACTAAAGTGCTGAAATCTCCTTTATAATCTCCATAATTCTACAACTACCTCCACCTTCTCTTCTAATTAAATTGCCTTGCTTCAAGCATTATTATTCAAAATTAATGTTCTTTGGGGTTTTTTTACTTACTAATAATATGAACTTGTTTTCTACTATTTTCATTATAAATATATTATTCCATATGTGTTATTGACTAAGTAAGTTTTCATATAGAAAACTGACCATGATTTAAAACACTGGAACTTAGATCTCTTCTAGGAATAAACTTAGACATTTAGAGTGGAACCTATCTGTACATTGGGGGGACTTCCTGTAATGAGAAACTAGAGAAGACACATAAGAAGACATGGCATTCAGTGAAGAACCTTGGAGTTGTTAAGGGCTGTGAAGGGGTCCCCTGAACTCGTCTTTTTGAGTTGCCATATGTTCCAGAAACACTGGACCCAAGACATGCAGGAGGCCATGAATGAATGTGTCAAGGACAAACCTGCATCATCCCCCCGCCACCTTCCCTCCCTAACTGACGTAATTTGTTGTTTGCACCCCAAGCTGGATTCTCTGTGTATCCTTGGGAGGCAAGACAGGAGTCAGCCAGTCTGGGATAGGGTTAAATGACTTGCCCAGGGTCAGTCAGCTACTGTCTGAGGCCAGATTTGAACTCATGAAGATGACTCCAGATGTGGCACTCTATCCACTGCACCAACTAGCTACAGGGCAGTGAGGTGGCACAATGGATACAGACAGCAGTGGCCCTAAAGTTGGGAGGACCTGAGTTCAAATCTCACCTCAGACACTTACTAGCTGTGTGACTCTGAGCAAGTTACTTAACCCCAATTGCCTTAAACATCCTGGGTTATCTCTAGGCATCCTGATGTATATCTTGCCACTGGACCCAGATGGCTCTGCAGGAGAGAATGAGGATGATGACCTTCCATAGCCCTCCCTCCCTTAAATCCAATTCACTGCAAGTTATGACATCACCCCCTAATGTCATGTTCCTTTTCAAGAATGAAGGAAAAAAACAAGCCAGGCTGGGATAATGTTTGTGCAGCTGGGTCCTTTACAGATAAGTGAACCCTGCTTGCTTTTCCCAAGGGAAAAGAATGTGACTTTTGCCATGGCCTTGCTCCTCACCCTCAGGAGGGGTTTTGTCTCTTTCCCACCTTTCCTGAACCTTTCCCCTCCCATGTCACACCCCTTCCTGTTTTCTCCTTCTCTTTTTGTTGTACTATCATATATATCCAACTTCTGTAAGGATTGTAAACTCTTTGGGTTCTATGTGCACGTTAATTTCTCTTGTGATAAACCTGGTTTTCACTTAAGTCTCAAGACATTATGATTGCCTACTGACAAAGTCTTGGTGGAAAATTTAAAATTCTTTTTAAAAAAAAGTTATTTTTTTCCACATGATAAAAATTTGATCAAAGGAATCATCTTGTAACAGCATATGCAGAAGAGGAGACAATAGTAGGAACTAAAAGATAAATTAATAGACTAGGAATTTTGTAGCTATAGTCCTAGACTAGAAACCACTGTGTGACTTTAAGTTACTGTGTGACATCTGTGAATTTCAGTGTCCTCATCTGTGAAATGGGAATGATAATATATTACCTGTCCTTATGTGCTAAGTATGGGAAACTATTTTGTAAACTATAATGTACTGTATAGGGCAGCTAGATGGCGCAGTGGATAAGCACCGGCCCGGGATTCAGGAGTACCTGAGTTCAAATCCAGCCTCAGACACTTACTAGCTGTGTGACCCTGGGCAAGTCACTTAACCCCAATTGCCTCACCAAAAATAAAAATAAAAAAATATATAATGTACTGTATAAATTCAAGTCACTACTCTGAAAGGATAAAGGACTAAGTTAGTGTTAGTGCTGACTAGGCAGCTAGGTAACAGGGAAGACAGGATTGAACTTGGAATCAAAAAGAAAGACCTGAGTTCAAATCTACCTCAGACACTTATTGGCTGTGTGGCCCTGAGCAAGTCACTTACCCACTGTCTGCCTCATTTTCCTCATCTGTAAAATGGGGATAATAATAGTACCTATTTCCAAAAGTGTTTGTGAGAATAAAATAAGATATTTGTAAAACTCTTTGCAAATTCTAAAATGCTATATAAATGCTAGCTACTAGCTACTATTAGCTGTAGGAACAGAAAAAAAAATAATGAATCCAAGAGATAGTATGAAAAAAGATGAAAGTGGTGAAAGATTAGATATGGGAGATAAATAGATAGGAAGATTCATTATCAACTGCATAGTTTTAAAACTGGGAAGACAGGGAAAGCAGTGAGAATATTTTCAGTGATTTAGATATTGGGAGATTTTCTTGGGAGATAAAATGACTCAATTTTGCATACTTTAAGTTTCAGATATTAGTAAAACTTCCAAGTTAATATCCCTCAGACAACTGAAGACATAATCCTGGAGAAAAAGTGAAAAGCATAAGGTATCAATCTTTCATATTACCGATACCTGAATCTCATAAAGAAATGGTGTCAAATACCATAGGGGGTTCAAGAAGGATAAAACCTGAGAGAACCATGACTAAGACATTAAAACTGATGATTTTTAATTTATCAATGTAAAAGTTAAGAGCATAATCTTTGCATTAAGAAAAAAAGAGTCATAAGACAATAGTTTTTTTTATCCTAGATGTGAGAAATGAGAAAAGTCTCTTATTAGTAGTTTTGTTTAATATTCTTTTACCAACTGTTATTTAACTTACTCAAAGTTAGAGGAGTAGATGAGCTCGGAAGGTGTTGTGCCTCAAGAATTTGTAACTGAATCCTGCTGTTGACTGCTTGAAAACAAGTTCCCACTTCAAGTTCTGCATGACACACCTGAATAATAAAATAAGGTTACTTTATACTTAGGATTAAGGTATGTGTGTACTTTGAAAATTCAGAGATGTATACCTAGAAAACTTTGCTTTCTACAGGCTTTCAAAACCAAAGATGCTTGTGATGATTATGGAGTTAAATTCCATGGATTCTATAAACACAAATACTCACCTACCACTAATATCTCCTCTTATATCAATGAGTCAAAGAGTATCATAAGCTAGTCTCTAAAAACAGGAAATCTGATCCCTAAATAATGTTACATAGAATGTTCATCATTTAATAAGAAGTATACTTGGACATAATGCTGGGGGAACAAGTGTTTGAAAGGCTGACTTTCTAGAAACAACATAATTCCAAGGTTCAGAATCCAAATACTTAGAAAATCCAAATAGCCTTTTTTTTTCCCAAAGAATACATCAAGGAGAGAGTTTACTGCCAAAACTAGAAATTCAAGAAGCCATTTGATGATGTATAGATTAACTGACTAAAAGACTATAAAAGCTGAAACACTGCTCATATAAGAAAAGAAATTTCTTATAAAAATGTAGGTAAGTCAAGGAAGAAAAAAATATCAGTAGTAGAAAACCAGCAATGAATAAATGAGGAAAGTAATAGAGAGGAAATAGCAGCCAGAAGGAAAAATCAGCATGTAACTATTCAAAACAAGAGGCAGCAAAAGAGTTAACACCATTGTGCAAACAAATACAGTACCAGCTATCTTATTACACAGCTTCAAAAATACCTCCAGTGAGGGCAGCTAGGTGGCGCAGTGTATAAAGCACTGGCCCTGGATTCAGGAAGACCTGAGTTCAAATCCAACCTCAGACACTTGACACTTACTAGCTGTGTGACCCTGGGCAAGTCACTTAACCCCTGTTGCCCCACAAAAATAAAAATAAAAAACAACAACAAAACACAAAAATACCTCCAGTGGAAAAAAATGATGAAGAAAGTTATGTAAATGCTATCAGAGAAAAAAATAACTTCTTAGATCTAGAAAAAGACAATAATATGATCATTTTGGTAGGAGCACAATATTTGCTAGTTTATTAAAATATTATTGTTGAACAATGTATATGACTAGCCTCTACACCTACATAGTCAGTGAAAAAGGTAACCACCATCTCTTGCTAATAGCATTCAAAAGGGAAAACAACTTATCAATAAGCTCAACTTATTAAAACATGTATATTTCCTGAAGCATATCTTTCAAGTTTTAAAATTCACTATATCACAAGAAATCTGCATTTACCAAGTGAAAAATAAGTCATTGAACATGAAATTGAAGAAGAATGAATTAAAATATAACTATTAATTTGGAATTAGGTAAATAAAGTGACTAAAGTGTCCGTACCTTTTGACCCAAAGATTCCACTGCTAGACATACAGCCCAAGAAGATCACTAACAAAAAGAAAGCTCCACACACATCAAAATATTCATAGCAATATTTGTTGTAGTAGCAAAAAACTAGAAATAAGTAGATGTAAACTGACTGGAGAATGGCTTAAAAGAAATCATGGTACATGAATGGAAAGGAATATTATTGCACTTTAAGAAATAATGAACACCGGGGCAGCTAGGTGGCGCAGTGGATAGAGTACCAGCTCCGGAGTCAGGAGTACCTGAGTTCAAATCCGACCTCAGACACTTAACAATTACTAACTGTGTGACCCTAGGCAAGTCACTTAACCCCAATTGCCTCTCTCTCTCTCTCTCTCTCTCTCTCTCTCTCACACACACACACACACACACACAGAAATAATGAACACCAAAAAAAAAGAAATAATGAACACAATGAATAGAGACATAAGTAAATACATGAAGTGACACAACATGAAGTACTCAGATCAAGGAAAACAATATTCACAATGACTACATCAACATAAACAGAAAGAATGTCGAAAAAATAATTGAAAACGAATGTTGCCAAATTATACAGAACAAGCTTGGCCCCAAAGGAGTCAATGAAAAAGAGGCCTTTCAGGCATTTGTGATGAAAAGACCTGAACTGAATAGAAAATATGACTTTCAAATACAAGACCCCAGAGAAGCATAAAAAGGTAAACAGGAAAAAGAAATCATGAGAGATATTAAAAGGTTAAACTGTTTACATTCCTATATGAAAAGATGATACTTCTAACTCATAAGAACTTTCTCACTATTAGGGCAGCTGAATGGAATATATTTAGAAAGAGGGCACAGGTGGGAATTGATTATGAAGTGATGATATATGTAAAGCATTTACTTTTTGTTTATCTTTTTTCTTTTTTTTCCAGGCAGTATAGGTGCAGTGGCATGCCTAGGGTCGAGCAGCTGGTGAGTGACTTGTGTCTGAGGTTGGATTTAGGCTCAGGTCCTCCTGGATCCAGGGCTGGTGCTTTGACCACTGTGCCACCTAGCTTCCCCATGATAACAACTTTAAAATAAAATTAAGGGGGGCAGTTCGGTGGCGCAGTGGATAAAGCACCTGCCCTGGATTCAGGAGTACCTTGGTTCAAATCAGGCCTCAGACACTTGACACTTACTAGCTGTGTGACCCTGAGCAAGTCACTTAACCCCCACTGCCCCGCCCAAAAAAATTAAATTAAATTAAATTAAATTAAATTAAATTAAATTAAGGAGTGAGAGAATTGCACTGGGAAAAGGGAAAGGGCAAGGTGGGATGAAGTTAAGTATCTCACATAAAAGACGCAAGAAAAAGCTAATGAAGTGGAGGGCCAGATGGGGGGAGACGGAGGGGGGCTAAATGAGCCTTAGTCTCATCAGAAATGGCTCAAAGAAGGAATAACATACACACTAAAGTGGGTATAGTAACATATCTTGCCCTGCAGGGAAGTGGGAGGGGAAAGAGATAAGGGGGGAGTGGTGAAGGAAGGGAGGGCAGATTGGGGATGGGGCAGTCAAAAGCAAAAAGCTTTTGAGGAGGGAAAGGGTAAAAGAAGATGGAAAATAGAGTAAATACCATGGGGAGAAAATAGGATGGAAGGAAACACGGCAATAGTCACTGGGG
The DNA here is from genome assembly GCF_019393635.1 of Dromiciops gliroides. Lineage (NCBI taxonomy): Eukaryota > Metazoa > Chordata > Mammalia > Microbiotheria > Microbiotheriidae > Dromiciops > Dromiciops gliroides. Next base: position 210,379,824 of record NC_057862.1, read on the forward strand.
AAAAAATTTGAAGCAGAGGCAAGAGCAATGTAAGATGATGATGGTGGTACTTACTCTGCTGGGCTATTGTGAAGAAAATTCTTTGTCAGGTATAAGGTACTATATAAATGTAAGCTATTACTGTTGCAATAATCAACCTCATGGGTGTTTTGCAAGGAAATCTCCCTTTAAAATACTATATAAATGTAGCTTACTATTAAAAAAAAATGGGGGCAGCTAGGTGGCACAGTGGATAGAGCACCGGCCCTGGAGTCAGGAGTACCTGAGTTCAAATCCGGCCTCAGACACTTAACACTTACTAGCTGTGTGGCCCTGGGCAAGTCACTTAACCCCAACTGCCTCACTAAAAAAAAAAAAAAAAAAATTATTAAAAAAAAAAAAATGAGCAGGATGCTATCAGAAAAACCTGGAAAGACTTATATGAGCTGATGCAAAGTGAAATGTACTATATACAAAATAACAGCAATATTGTAAGATGATCTGCTGCAAATGACCTGGTTGTTTTCAGCAATTCAATGAACCAAGACAACTCTGAAGGACTTCTGAAAAATGTAATTCATCTACAGAGAAAGAACTGATGGTATTTGAATACAGATGGAAGTATATTTTGTTGTTAGTTTCTTTTCTAAAGTTTTTTGTTTGCTATGGTTTGCATGACTGCACATGTATAACTTATACTGAATTGCTTGAGTTCTTAAGGAGGGCATAGGGAGGAAGGAAGAGAATTTGGAACCCAAAGTTTTAAAAATCGATGTTACAATTTGTTTTTATATGTAAAGTGGGTAAAATTCTAAGCAAATAAATAAATAAAGCCACCCTCTTATTCTTACTAGCTGTGAGAATTTAGGCAAGTTGCTTAACCTCTATCTAACTCAGTTTATTCATTCACAGAATGGATATAATAGTAGCATCTATTTCTCAGGGTTGCTTTGAGGATAAATTGTGATAATATTTATAAAGCATTTTGCAATACTTAAAAGTTCTATAAATTCTAGTTATTACTATTGCTGTTGCTATTGTTAATAATAATAATTACTTCTTAATATTTTAGTTTAAAATTCATCAACATTCATTAGGGATATCGGTCATTTGTTTTCTTTGTCTCGTTTCTCCATAGTTCACATATCAAGAACAAATTTATATATCTTAGAAATAGATTGAAAGCGTGTTCTATTTTATTACTTTATTAATCATTTAAAATATTTAATAGAATTTCCTTGAAAATCAAAAAAAAGAATAATCCTAAGGGACTTCAATCTCAATACCTTGAAGTCATTTCAATATTAAATTATACTCAGTACAGTTTTAGTATTAAAAAAAATTTCATTGTGCTCTAATTCTTTGAAAATTGTTAGTTTCTACAGATTAATTCTCAATCTGCATATTCAATAACCTAGACCCCTCTTCTAACCATTCTGGATAAATGAGAATTAATATGATCATCAGACTGAAGAGAATATAGTTATGATTTTAAAACATTTGACAATAGTCATAATAGATTTTTATTTAACTGATTTTACATATGCACGGTGCTTCAGTTTTATACTTTTATCTGTTACCACAAAATAAAGGCCAGAGAAAATTTCCTTTACCCAACTAGAAAACTGTCCTTTCAAGGAGAAGACAAAATAAAAATGAACTCATAAAAGAGATCACTAGGACACACCTTCATATATAAACATGAGTATATCTTGAAGAACAGGAAAATAAAAAACAGGAAAAAAGAAAACATTAGAAATCTTCACAGTTAGGTTCTATTTATAACTCAAGTTATAGCACAACTTCATTTATATATATACATATTTAGGTGAAACTGCTCTGCAGACTTAAAAAGATCCCCAATAAGAGGAAGTATTCTATGGTAATACTTTCTTTTATGGCAATTTGAGTTCTCCAAAATTAGTTTTATAAAATGTCCTCTTACTAAAAAGATCACTCCAGTAGAGTTGTTTCCAGAGTAGTCCTTGTAACTTTTTGATTATTGGCAAATATTTATTAAGGATCTTAGAGAAGTTGCTTGGTAATACTTACTCATATGCTTAGAACACTTTATTAGCACAATGACAGACCTCCATAACACACTAAAGTATTTCATTTACATAAAATAACCACTTCAGCTAAAACTTGTAGCCTTAGAAAAGTCTCATAACACTTTTTCCTACTAATTCAGATTTTCTTACATCCAGAGAATATACTCGAACTGAGTGCCCATACTAGCCATCTTCACTTCAAACCCAAAGCAGCCCCCAACTCCACAAAAAAAATATGACTTCTCTATCTTGCTCTCTCCACATAGACACTTTCCACTTACTCTTCTTAACTCCATTTGATGCATTTTCTTCACTTGCTAGACCAAGACTTCTTAAAACTTTTTCCCCTCATGACTCCTTTTCACCTGAGAAATTTTTATCCAATCCTGGATTTATAAGTATATAAAAGAAGTATACATAATCTTTTTTTTTCTTTTTTTAGTGAGGCAATTGGGGTTAAGTGACTTGCCCAGGGTCACACAGCTAGTAAGTGTTAAGTGTCTGAGGCTGGATTTGAACTCAGGTACTCCTGACTCCAAGGCCGGTGCTTTATCCACTGTGCCACCTAGCTGCCCCCATAATCTTTTACTGTTGCCAAATTTTTCACAACCCCCACATTCAGTGGTGGACCATCTGGACCCACCATATAAGAAGCCAGATGGTAGAATATAAGCAGCTTGAGGAAAAGGATTGTTTTTCTTTTAATTTGCTTTTTTTTTTTTTGGCGGGGCTATGGGAGTTAAGTGACTTGCCCAGGGTCACACAGCTAATAAGTGTCAAGTGTCTGAGGCCGGATTTAAACTCAGGAACTCCTGAATCCAAGGCCGGTGCTTTATCCACTGTGCCACCTAGCTGCCCCCCTAATTTGCATTTGTATTCCAGCACTTAACACAATTCCAGACACAAAGTGCTTAATCTACCTATCTGAGATTATACTGAATATTTTTTTCTTCTTGTTGAAGAAAAAGTATATGTTTTCTATTTTATTTCTGTCCGGTCCTATGAAATTGGCAAATTCTTGGTCATTTAAAATCTTAAAGAGGGGGCAGCTAGGTGGCGCAGTGGATAAAGCACCAGCCCTGGAGTCAGGAGTACCTGAGTTCAAATCCAACCTCAGACACTTAACACTTACTAGCTGTGTGACCCTGGGCAAGTCACTTAACCCCAATTGCCTCACTAAAAAAAAAAAATGGAACTCAAAACTAAAATCTTAAAGAGTTTCTTATTATTATATAATATAATCTCATGATCCCTTACATTTACAAAGTACTTTTATTTATTACCCCCACACCCAAACTCACACCCACCCCATTAATGTCCTAGGCAAGGTGTTAAATGCTGGAAACACAAATACCCAAAGAAAGAAAAGAGTCCCTGCCCAAAAAATAAGCTTACATTCTAAATAGGAAACAATTCAAGTAAGCAAAGGTAGATTCAGAATAGAAACAAGGTGAACTGGAGGGGAAAGCAGTAACAATTTTGGAACATGTAGAAGGTGGCTCTTGAGCTGAATCTGGAGAAAAGCTAGGGAATCTTAGAGGCAGAAGTGAGAAGGGAATGAAGTCTAGGCATGGGAACAACCAGTGCAAAGGCAGAGAGCTCAGAAATAAAGTGCCATTCATAGGAAAACGATTAAGAATAGTGTGACTAGACTACATAATACATGGAGGAGACTTCCAAGTTATAGTATCAGTACTCTGTTCTCAATTCCTTAGACTTTCTTTATCCATATGCTGTACTGATATTATATAAGAATGATCCCTAAGGATCTGCCTATGTAATAAGTCTGGAAAGGTAATTTGGAGCCAGATTTGAAAGAACTAAACTGAGGCATTTATATTTTCTCCAGAAAACTGGGAGCCACTCATTAGAGTTCATTAAGTGACAAGATCAAACCATCACTTTTGGATAATCACCCTGATAGTTAAATAGAAGATAATTTAGAGTGGGCCCTAGACTTAAGACAAAGAGATCAAGATCTGAGCCATTTTTCACAGAAAAACTCCTTTCAGCCCATGTAACGAATACTGGACCAACTAACTGTCTAGACCTTAACACAAGTCTGGCTCAAACTTTCACAAAAGAATTACAACTGTATCTTTCATTCATACCTAGTACCTGCAGCATATGGTTCTCACTTTAACCAACACCTAAACAAGAGATACTTTTTTTGAAGACTAAATCATAAATTTTCTGAGGGTCAGCACTTGACAAATCTTCATTTGAGATATCTGATATGTATGAATCACAGTTGAATAAACATGTTAACTGTCTATATAGTACAGATAGATTGCCCAAGTTTTCCCACTGAATTAAAACATCATATCATCAGAAAGCAAAGTACCCAGACCATAAGCAACTAAGCCCACTGAGTAAGTCTGAGCCTTCAAAGCAATTTGAAAAAGGAATAATCCATTTTAACTATGGCTCTTACTTTTGTAAAACTATTGAATAAGTTTTATCTACTGTTATTCAACAAATATTCCTTTTTTTCAAAGAACCTAGGTAACAAATAAAAATACATAAATATAACAAAGGTTTAAACTTAATTCCAGGGAGGAAAAAAACTTCCCCCAAAATGAGTTTATATAGAGTGTAAAATAGGAGAGGGGAAAGTTGGTAATACCTTCTCTTCTAAGAAACTTAAAAATGTAATTCAGTACACAAATACCTATTCCTCCTGTTTCCTTTAGATGGCTTCTCTTCCACCTATATCTCAAATTGTCCTATATTGTATTGTGTTCAAATTGTAAAATACTTCAATTATTCTTGAGGGCAGCTGGAGTATAAATGCTAAATAATCCACATTTTGACCCTGGGTAGACTTACCTCCCATAGAAATCAATGATATGCCTACACAGTAACGTCTGAATTCAATCCTTATGGATTAGTAAATTTATAACCAACATCTGGCTGGTGAGTTAATGAAAGCAAGTAGTAGCTCTTAAAAGCAATCAGTACTATTGACATTTATGCTTCTTATGGGAAGATCATTTATGAGACCAGGAAATATTTTATTGTAGGAAATTTGTGGGCAGGTATACTATTTTCTGGTAATTAGAACAATGTGCTTAAGATAGCTACAGAGCATTCTCTGATTTGAACAGGCATTTATAATTCTTGCTTTTCCGAAGCAACCAGCTGCTGTCTGTTACTATGATATAAATTTATAATAGATTTCTTTCTTCTAAAATATGAAACCATTTTAAAAAACTTAATGGTGCTTAATATAAAGCACTCATACTTAAAGAGGTAAGCTTATTTAACAGGAAGAGTGTTTAAAATCCTGGTTAAGTCTAATATTAGCTTATTACCTTCTACAAAATCCATCAAGTATAAAATCTTTTCAAGTTACATAATACTATTACTTACTGAAATTTTTGAAGGAGGTGTTATATCCAAACAGTAATCCTTTTCCTGTATGTTAAGCTCTCTGAGAGATAATGAGCATTCTCCAATGGTTTTCTTCCTGGGAGTCTGGGTTTGGATCTTAAACACCAGCCTAACAGTTTTCAGGCTTTGGAGTTTAATAGCAAATACAAAAGTCTCCATAAATTCAATAACCTAAGAAAAGTAAAAATCAAAGCAATTACACTCATTTTATTTTTGAAAAGGATTTTACAATTACAAACACCAATCACAAATATTTTTTTAGTCTTCACAGATAGGGCACATGTTAAAATATTCTTATAAAAATGAGGAAACAGGTTGAAGGAAGCTAAGGTCATTCTGCTACCAGATTAACAGAGCTAAAATTAGAAAGTAGATATTATAACTACTAGCCTAATGGTCCTACTAAAACCATACTGCATCCTCAAAGACGACTGATTAAAACAGAAGTAACTTGGATGTTTGTTTGGGGTTTTTTGGGGGGGAGGGGGGTGTTGGGTGTTTTTGCAGGGCAATGGGGGTTAAGTGACTTGCCCAGGGTCACACAGCTAGTATGGCCGGATTTGAACTCAGGTCTTCCTGAATCCAGGGCTGGTGCTTCATCCACTGTGCCACCTAGCTGCCCCAGTAACTTGGATGTTTAAAGAAAAAGAGATTTATAGATAGAAAAACTATCTATACATTGTAGTTTTGGTGGTGGTCTGAATATTAAATTTTTATAGTCAAACAATCATGACAATTGACTTCTTTATTAGCTTGCTCATATATAATAGTAATTCACATTTTCATAGCACTTTCAAATAAAAGCTGCAAAGATAAAAATTTGGAAATTCTTTAAAATTAATTTTATTACTACATTTTTTCCCGGGACACCTTTATATTCAATACTTAAAATCTAACATTCTGAGCTTCAGAATAGCATTTAACTAGGATGGGTTACATATCATTCTTTCACTTTATTCTTCCAGCTCATTACAGACACAACTGATGAAAACAAGAATGAAATAATGAAATTCAAACACAAACACACTTGCCACTTACACTGGATCCTTCTTTTGCTGAAGATTTGAAATGTACTGGTTTGGGCAAAGTTAATATTCCTTTTATAGAAATAGTAGGGTTTTCTCCATAACTGGAAGACCAACTCAAGTCTCTGCACTAAAACATTAAAGATGGAGTTTTTTAGGAGCCATTAAGAATATAAATGTGTAATTCATATTTAGCATCTTAACCATAACCGTAAGAAAAACAGAACTTCAAAATTAATCCCACTGCACCATCTAGCTACCCAGTTGCCTTGATGAGGTACAAAGATAAACCATAGTAAAGACACACAAGGAATCTGCAATTTCAACAATTCAGGGAACTTCTTCCACCAATACAGATTACAATCTGGCTAATGCCATAGTAGATAAATTCTAGGTAGTTAACTGAAGTTAAATAACATTTCAAGGGTCACGGGGCTAATAAGTGTCAGAGGTGAAATTTGAATGCAGATCTTCCTGACTCCAGACTCAACAGTCTATGTACTACACCATAATACTTCTACAGAGCAACTAAATACTAACAGTAAATAAATCAGATCAAGTGAAGACAATCTACAAATTTGACCGAGTACTTTTGCAGCATATTCCAAATAAGTTAACTCCAATGAACAGGCATCTGGTCCTATTGTTTGTATAAGAGAAAGCCACAAAGGGATTATTTGTAGTATCCCAGAATTCATTTTGTAACAAAGGGAAGAAACCAACTATACTGAATTAATTACCTGTAGAATTGTGATCCAAATCTGTTCTACTGATGAATTATAGAACAATTTTATGTTCAATCTTCCAAAATCTCTTTCATCTCCAGATAATGTGATTGTATCTGAAGTGAGAAGGCACAAATGACATTTGAAATGCCACCAAAAAGTTAAGTCTACATAAACTCTGATCTTATCCAGTTTGACTTTCTGGACTTCAACACAATAATACCCCTATTCATGTTCTTCCCCTATTCAGGTGCAAGGTACTAGAAGGCTGGGACTATATTTTTTCTTGTATTTATTAAATATAAATGCTGGTCCCTCTTGCTTTCCTTTGTAACTCCACTGTTTAACATATTACCTTTCACAAAGCAAGCAGTTAATAAATGCTTGCTGCCTTGTCTTGTTGCCTTGATAATTTAGTTGTTTAAAAAGAAAAAACAAAAGCTGTCATTCAGAAAACTAAATTCATACCATAGAATTATTTTTCAAGGGACTAAGAAGCTGAGGAAATATACAAGCAGATCTTAAAATAGATCTTTAAGATGCAGTGAAGGGGATATAAATTAGACCCAAGAAAGAACTTCCAAATTAGTATTTCTGTGACACTGGAATGCAGAATTCAGGAACCTCCATTAAAAACTTAACCAGCAGAGTCATTCAATTGATGATGTTGCTGGACTGAAGGCAGAAGAACAGACTCTTCAGGCCAAATGACTTTCCTAAGGTCACCTATGACCTTGGTGATACTCCCAGTGTTATTTAGACATAAAACTTTCCCTCCCACCCTACCCATACCATATCACATGTAGTTTTTAATGACTACTATTTGAAATTGACTCAGTGATATAAGCAATAAAATTATATTCTTTACCCAGGCTTCGAGTACTGCCCTGAGAATTCTTCCTTGAAGACGAACTGCTTGGTACACTGGACATTGAATCATATCTCTACAATGAAAATTTTTTCATTATTCAACAAACCTCACATCAAATTCTAAAGATCCTGACATATTTTAAAAACATGGCACATGCTTTAATTTCCATTCTGCAAATAAACTAATGTGTGAGTTCAGCAATGAGAATTTTATACTTTTAGATACTAAAGAATCACCCCACCAAAGTTATCACTCAATTATGGCAATTAAAGGTGGTTCAGAGAGAAACCCTGTTACCTGAAATGATACTAATAATTACATTGTTACTGAAAAAGTTATTATTCATAATAGATGACATTTAAATAGCACTTTAAGGTTTACAAAGCCCTTTTTGCATTCATGATTTCATGTGATCATCATAGTAACCTTGTGAGGTAGTAAGTAATGTATTATTAAATATAGAAATAGAAATAGAAAATAAGACTCAAGAGAGGTTAAGCAGCTTGCTCATGGTCACAGAGGTAACCAGTGATTTGACCTATATTTCTCCTGACTTTAAGAGCAGTGCTTGAAAAATTCTATACTTTTACCAAATGAAAAAACATTGTTCATGCTCAGTTCAGTTTTATTATAAAGAGAAATAAAATATGTTAAAGCCATTGATAATTATATGTAATAAATAATGTAGAGAAAACTTCTTCTAAAGTATTACAGTCCCCTAAAATTCAGCCATTCATAAAATTATTTTAAGACAATGAACTGGGGTTTTTTTTCTATTCCAAATAGATGTATGTGTTTTTATTTTTTGGACTTGATCTATGACCTTTACTGGGTCCAGTAACTAATTTCCTTTATGAATGTAGGACAGCACCTTCTCTAAAATATATAGTCTTAGAGAGTTGCAGCTATATGCAAAATATAGGGAAATAAAATTATTCAGATTTTTGGTATGCAATAGCAATATTTTTTCTTGTTCTCTCAATTGGCACCAAGTGCAAAAACTTGACAGTCAATGGATTGATTTTTTTTTATAGGTAGTTACATTCAAAGAGAAAAGGCAACTTAGATAAGTAATTTCAGATCAAAGTTTAAGTTCCAGAGAAATCAGGTTTCCCTAAGTATATACCAAATAAGAAATAGGAGATCCAAGGAAAAAAAATATATTTTAGTTGTCAACTGAAACTTTCCTGAAATTATGTATCTTAATACTTTCAAGTACTTATTCATCCTACATTGAGGTAAAAGAGGGATTCCATCATAATTTATTGTTCCCATTGCAGTTTACTAAACTGTATAAATTTCTGGAATTCTCTAATCTAAAAATCAATTACTAGAACAAAGTAAATGTATTTTAACAACTCACTTGGATGAATCGCTGTGATGAACCTGTAAGATCAAACATAGATTTGCTTAGTCCAGGGGACCCAGGTGTTTTGGGGCTCCGTAAGTCACAAACTGTAAAGGGAAATAAAAAACACATTGGAATTGTATTTATGTCATGAAGGAAAAATGGACTTACTGTCTTAATAGAAAAATATAACCTTCTGAAAAAAGGATTTTTATCAAAAATTAGTTTAGATTTATTTTGATTATTCAATTTGATTAAATCAGCTGTTGTAGAGAACAAAGTGGTTAAAAAACAACATGAAGAACTAGGTAAGATTCTCCTAACCAAGTCAAGATATACCTTAGCAGACAAGTCACTTCACAGTGTACACAGGGGGAGTTGTGATAAACATAAACAAAAGGTTTATAATACTAATCAGAAGCTTCACCTCTGAATAACATGAATACTTTCTTTGAAGAGAGAATCAAAATGTGCTGTAAATGGCAAACTATAATATCGCAAAAAAATGAAATCAACTTCTTTCACAACATGACTAATGTGGAAATATGTTTAATGTGACTGGACATATTTAACCTATATCAGATTGCTTGCCATCTTGGGGAGGAGGAAAGGAAGGGAGGGAGAAAAATTTGGAACTCAAAATCTTATAAAAATGAATATTGAGGGGCAGCTAGGTGTCGCAGTAGATAAAGCACTGGCCTTGAATTCAGAAGCTCCTGCGTTCAAATCCAGCCTCAGACACTTGACACTTACTAGCTGTGTGACCCTGGGCAAGTCACTTAACCCCCATTGCCTCGACAAAAAAAAAAAATGAATATTGAAAACTATCTTTACATGTAACTGGAAAAAAATGAAATCAACTATACATTAATAGATAGGAAAGCACTGGTTACTAGTATGGGAACAATTTTGTAATTGCTGTTTATATACAAGCAAAATTCTGACCATTGAGAACAATGGTCAAATTCAATGTCAAATTAGAAAAAAAGACAAGTGCATGTTAAAACTGAAGTTAAATGAAATTAAGTTAAATGACTCTTGGGGCAGCTAGGTGGCGTAGTGGATAGAGCACCAGCCCTGGAGTCAGGAGTACCAGAGTTCAAATCCGGCCTCAGACACTTAACACTTACTAGCTGTGTGACCCTGGGCAAGTCACTTAACCCCAATTGCCTCACTAAAAAAAAAAAAAGTTAAATGACTCATCATATTCACACAGCTAGTACATATCACAGACAAAAATAAAAAATCAAGCACTCAATCCTCCTGACTCAACACCTTTTAAGAGTAAATGCTGGGGGGCAGCTAAGTGGCGCAGTGGATAAAGCACAGGCCCTGGATTCAGGAGGACCTGAGTTCAAATCCAGCCTCAGACACTTGACACTCACTAGCTGTGTGACCCCACAAATAATAAATAAATGAATAAATAAATTTTTAAAAAGAGTAAATGCTTATGTTATTAGATTTTGAGATTAAAACATTGTAATGTGCAAAAAAAATTTTTGCATACCTTAAAGCACTACATGTGTGCTGTTATTATTGTAACTGGATTAGGGATATATCCTTGAAAACTAGCTAGTATTTTATAAATGAGGTAATTACAGAAAAGATTTTTAAATTAAGTGCAACATTTAACTTTTACAAAAATTCACCTTGACAAAAAATGAAATGAAAAATTTCCACCATTATATAATATCTACTTCCTTTGTTTACACTAATCAAAAGGTTTGTAGTCATCAAAATATTAACAGATGCTATTCTTCTATTACTGTACAAAATTCTTCTTACATAAGAAAAAAGATAATATTAACATTTCTAAAGGAGGATTTGCAAATGAACATACTGCAATATTAAAAGCAAAGATTCTTTCTCTCAAGGAAAATTAAAGTGTAATTAAGGTTTGCCCAAATTAGGTGACTTATCATACACAAATATGTCATAGAATCATGAACTTAGTGCTAGAAGGGACCTTGAAGGTCATCTAGCCCAACTCCTTCATCTTACTGAAGAATAAACCAACTCTCAAAAAAGCTAAGTGACTTTCCAAAAGTCACAGGTAGTAGTAGTACTAAGTGGCAGAGCCAACCATCTAATCCACAGCTTCCATCTGCAAAAGTTTTCCATACTACCATGCTGCCTTACAAGTACTAAATTACCAAATAAAAAGTTGTTGTTGTTTGTTGTTATATTGTTTGTCCTTCATTCTCAAAGAGGACCATGAGGGGGCAGCTCAATGGCGCAGTGGTTAAAGCACTGGCCCTGGATTCAGGAGTACCTGAGTTCAAATCCAGCCTCAGACACTTAACACTTACTAGCTGTGTGACCCTGGGCAAGTCACTTAACCCCCATTGCCCTGCAAAAAAAAAAAAAAAAAGAGGACCATGAAATCAGGGTGATGTCATGAGTTGCAGTGAATTGGATTTAAGTGAGGCAGGACTGTGCAAAGTCATCAGCCTCACTCTCTCCTCCAGAGCCATCTGGATTCAGTGGCAAGATATACATCAGAATGATTCGAGATGACCTCAGATGTTTAGAGCAATTGGGGTTGAGTGACTTAACCAGGGTCACACAGCTAGTTAAGTGTCTGAGGTGAGATCTGAACTGAGGTCCTCCCAGCTTTAGGGCCAATGCTCTATCCAGTGCATCACTTAGCTGCCCTAAATGAAAACTATGCATTTTAACTACACCCAAGCAACAACTTTTAAAACTTTATTTCCAATAACAAGAATGTTATTGCAGAGTACTATGATTTAGCTTTGCTTCTGTATATGCTGGGGGAAGAGTGTAAAGATAGCAGAACACTACTTCCTACCTGACCCAGATAGCCTCAGAGCTTCACCATTAGGAGGAAATCGCCTAGTTAAGTCTGGTGATACATGCTGATGCATGAAGACTGGATTATATATGTCATAGTTAGATCCATCCAAAGGTGAACTGCAAAGTTCTGTTTTTCGATCTGTAAAGGAGGCTCTGGCAGAACCTGAAAAACACAATGTCCATTAAATGTATTATATAGACACACCTCACCAAACATTGTTAATTGGTTCTATGGAAACACAACTTTAAGTGAAACAAGAGTGGAATAGGACAAAGAGGTAGAAAAGAAAAATTTAGGAATTTTCTCATGACTAGTTTAAGCTTGGACATTTGACTTCCATCACAGTTGGGGAAGTCATAATCCATTCCCCCAAGGAATAAAGCAATAGAAAAGTACCAGGAAGTTGTATTTTATGTGAATAGCTTGAAAATAGCTTAGGAGAGGACAAAGCCAAGATGGTGGATTAGAGGAATCCCAGCTGAACTCTCTCAACATTCTCCTACAAACAACTTTAAAATACCACCTCAAGTCAAATTTTGGAGTGGCAGAGTCAACAAAAGGTCAGGGTGAGACATTTTTCTGGTCTAAGAAAGCTTAGGAGACTGGCAGGAGAAGTTTATAACACCAGAGTGAAGGTGTGTCTGGACCCCAGGGACACACATCATGGCAGCAACAATGACCATAGCAACAGCAACAGCACCTTCAAGAGCTCTCAGCTCAGACATGGTGAGGAGGTCAGACAACTGCTCAGAGATCATAGAAGACCCTTTCTTGGTACTGGGTAGAGCTGGTACAGACTGGAAACTCTATTGCACATACACAGTTCTGGGTCACAGTCCCAGGACAGAGAAAAACTCTACATGTTGGTCACAAGGAAGCAGAGGCCCTGATCACAATTCCAAGGCAAAGAGGAGCCCTACCATTTGTGGCTACAGAGGGTTGGAGACTTTCTTGGGTAAGGATAAGACCACAGATCAGGAGAGTACTGACCACACCTCTCCTGGCATCACACCATCTTGAAAGCACTGAAACTAGCCCCAGGAACAGCAGCTCAAAAAGAGTGTGAAACCTGGAATGGTGCCTCTCTACTCCAAGGTAAGCAGAGGCCAACTTTAACAAAAGGTTCAAAGTCAAGAAATAGGCTAGAAAAAATAAGCAAACAACAATGAAAATAGAATTTGAACATAAAAAGTACTGAAGTGGCAAGGGAGACCAAGAAATAAACTCAGAAGAAGACAACAATGTGAAAATAATTACCCAAAAAAGCATCAAAGAAAAAAGGCTAATTAGACCCAAGCCCAACACTTCCTAGAAGAGTTAAAGATACAAGAACGGTAGAGGAAAAAACTGGGAAAAGAAATAAGAGTGATGCAAGAAAAGTATGAAAATAAAATTGACAACTTGGTAAAAAGAGGCACAAAAATTATTGAAGAAAATAAAACCCTAAAAAAATAATTGGCCTAATGAAAGAGGCACAAAAATTCATTTAAGAAAAGAACTCCTGTTTTTTTTTTCTATTTTGAGGTTTTGCATCACTGCTCTGATTCTTTCTCTTGTAACAGGATTAATGCAGAAATAGGATTAATGTTATTATGTGTATATGTATATATATGTATATATATATATATGTGTGTGTATAGAGATATAACCTATATCAGATTACCTGCTGTCTAGGGGAGGGGGGAGGGAGGGGAGGGAGGGAGAAAAATCTGAAATTGTAAAGCATGTATAAACAAAAGTTGAGAACTATCTTTACATGTAACGGAAAAAATAAAATACCTCATACATTAAAAAAAAAAAAAAGAAAAGAAAAGAACTCCTTTAAAAAAAGAATTGACCAAATGGAAAAAGAGGTACAAAAGTTCACTGAGGAAAATAAATCCTTAAAACTTAGTGTAGGCCAAGTGGAAGTTAATGACACTATGACACATCAAAAAACAATAAAACAAAGTTAAGATCGAAAATATAGAAGAATACATGAAATATATCATTGGAAAAACAAATGATCTAGAAAATAGATCAAAGAGAGATAGTTTAAGTTAAAAGGAGTTTACAAAGATGATATGAATGTGAGTCAATTATGTTGAAATGATTTCCTAAATAAAAAGAAGGGGTAAGAAAAAAGGTTGAACTAAAAGGTGGAAGGAAGAAGAAGAATGGGGAATTCTTTCTCACCTAAAAGAGGCACACAAGGAAAAGCAGGGGGTGATGGACAATGCTTGAACTTCACTCTCATAAGAATTAGTTCAGAAGGAAGAATATATATACACATTTAGCTGGTATAGAAATGTAACTTAACCAATAGGGAAATAGGAGGAGATAAAAGAAAAAAATGGGGGAGGAGGGAAGGAATGATAAAAGGAAGGACAGATTAAGGGAGGCAGTGGTTATAAGCAAAATAGACTTTTGAGGAGTAACAAGGTAAAAAGAAAAAGAAGAAGAAACAAGAAATTGGGATGGAGAGAAAAATATAATTTGTAATCATAACTATGAGTATGAATGAAATGTACTCTCCTATAAAACAGAAGCAGTTAGCAAAATGAATTAGAAACCAGACACACTTGGAATACACACATAAAGTGGTGGAGCTGATATGCCACAGCTAAATTAGAAAAAAAACAAAAGGCAGGGGTAGCAATCATGATCTGACAAAGCAAAAGCAAAAATAGACAATTAAAAGGGACAATCAGGGAAACTACATTTTGCTAAAAGGTACCACAGACCATGAAATAAGATAAAAAATGTTTACAGCAAGTTTTTCTGGTAAAGGCCTCATTTCACAAATATATACTGAGTATGGAACTGAGTAAAATTTATAAAAATAAAAAATATTCCCTAATTAATAAATGGCCAAAGGATATATAAGTGGCAGGAGATAGGCACATTAGATAGAGTGCTGGTCCTGGAGTCAGGAAGACTCATAGCATCTTCCTAAATTCAAATCCAGCCTCAGACACTTACTAGCTCTATGATCCTGGGCAAGTCACTTAACCCTGTTTGCCTCAGTTTCTTCATCTGTAATATGAGCTGAAGAAGGAAATGGTAAGGGGCAGCTAGGTGGCACAGCGGATAAAGCACCGGCCCTGGATTCAGGAGTACCTGAGTTCAAATACAGCCTCAGACACCTGACACTTACTAGCTGTGTGACCCTGGGCAAGTCACTTAACCCCCATTGCCCCACCAAAAAAAAAAAAGAAGGAAATGGTAAACCATTCCAGTGTCTTTGCCAAGAGAATCCCAAAAAGGGGTCACAAGGAATCAGACATGACTGAAAATGACTAAACAACAGAGGACAAAAACGGGCAATTATTAGAAGAAATCAAAGCGGGGCAGCTAGGTGGCGCAATGGATAGAGCACCAGCCCTAGAGTCAGGAGGACCTGAGTTCAAATCCAGCCTCAGACACTTAATACTTACTAGCTGTGTGACCCTAGGCAAGGCACTTAATCCCAACTGCCAAACCAAAAAATTAAATTAAATTAAATTAAATTAATTTTTAAAAAATTTAAAAAGAAATCAAAGCTATCCATAACCAGAAAAAAATGAAAAAAATGTTCTAAATCACTATTGATTAGAGAAGTGCACATTAAAATAACTCTTATAAACCACCTCATACCTATCAGAAATGATAAATGGTGGAGTGATGAGGGGGAAATAGGTGCACTAATGAACTGCTGGTGGAGTAGTGAGTTGATTCAAACCATTCTGGAGAACAATTTGGAACCATGCCCCCAAAGAAATATGAAACCAATGCATGCCTTTTGACCCAGCAATCTCACCACTAGGTCTATATACCAAAGGATAAAAGGGAAAGGACTTACATGTACAAAAATATATATAGCAGTTCTTTTTGTGGTGGCAAAGAACTGGAAATTGGAGGGATGCTCATCAACTGGGGAATGGCTGAACAAGTTGTGACATTTCATTCTGTCAGAGTACTGTTCTGCTATAAGAAATAATGAAGGGAGTGATTTCAGAAAAAACATGACAAGACTTATGTGAACTGATGCAAAACGAAGTGAGAACTGAAAAATCATTGTGCACAGTAAAAGCAATGTTATAACAATGATCAATTGTGAAAGGCTTGGCTACTCTGATCAATGCAATGATTCAAGGGAATTCCAAAGACCTCATGATGAAAAAATGTTATCCAATTCCTAAAAGAGAACTGATGAACTGAGCATAAACTGAAGTATAATTTTCTCACTTTCTTTTTTAAAAAATATGTGAAATATGTTTTGCATAATTTCACATAAATGATTAATATACTATTTGCCTTCTCAATCAGTGGAGGAGGAGATCAAACAGAGGGAGAGAATTTGGAACTCAAAATTTAAAAAGAAAATGTTAAAAATAAACAACAAATTTTTTTTTTTTAGTGAGGCAATTGGGCCTCAAAAGGGCCTTTATCAGGAAAGAGCCTCAATTTTTTAGTGAGGCAATTTTTTATTTTTATAAATTTTACTCAGTTCCATACTCAGTATATATTTGCGAAATGAGGCCTTTACCAGAAAAACTTGCTGTAAACATTTTTTATCTTATTTCATGGTCTGTGGTACCTTTTAGCAAAATGTAGTTTCCCTGATTGTCCCTTTTAATTGTCTATTTTTGCTTTTGCTTTGTCAGATCATGATTGCTACCCCTGACTTGCCCAGGGTCACACAGCTAGTAAGTGTTAAGTGTCTGAGGCCGAATTTGAACTCAGGTACTCCTGAATCCAGGGCCGGTGCTTTAACCAACAAAATTTTTTAAAAGAAAATAGCTTAAATTCCTCCTTAAAATACACAGTACAGTATCTCTAACTGTTGTAGCTGGCAAAGGGAACTCAGTCTCTTTTAAAGAAGGCAATCTGTATCAGAGAGCAGAAAATAGAAACAATTGAATATATATTTTATCAGGAAAGAGCCTCAATGAGACTTCTCTGTGAAAAGAAAAATGCAAATACAGATGTTTAAAAATAGCTAACAAGAAAACTTATAGAGGGAAAGGTACCTTTGAATAGGCTTCACACTGATTATATTAGGAAATCATATTACCACATAACTTTCTTTTCTTGTTTCACTAAGGAAATCAAAAGATGCCCAGCAAGGGCCCTCTAGAGGTCAGCAGAAATGATACAAAGACCAAGAACAAGTTGTCCCTCTTATTAGCCTCAGCAGAATGACTACACTGTGGGTAGGAAGATGAGATTCTAGTATTACACTGTACCAAACAAAGGGACCTGATATGATTGGGGGAACAGGGGATTCCTATCTCTCTTCTCACTCTTTAAAGTACAAGCTTATTGAGTGGAATAACCCACAAGATTTAAATTATTTTTCTGTCACTGTTTTCCTCAAGTCCATAAAGTTGAATATGAGTAAGTGAAATAAATACCATATGATGCAACTCCATTGTAATGAGCCACAGAATTTAGTGGAGAAAGAAGATTAGAAGTGAAGCTTAGGAATGAAAAAAGCAAATTATCTGATCTCCCCTCTTTCAAATAGGAAGGAAAAAATGAAGGTGAATTTTATCTTGTAAAAGTTGGACTATACATATAAACCACTTTAAGCTTCCTCATTTCTAGAAGCAGCCAAATTACTGTAAATGCTAACATGACTCTATTCTGTAAATGCAATTGCTTATCAGTGAAATATTTACATAAAGTACTTGATATATCTCTTACATTTAACAGCTCAGGGAAAGCAAGAAAGGAAGGAAGGAAGGAAGGAAGGAAGGAAGGAAGGAAGGAAGGAAGGAAGGAAGGAAGGAAGGAAGACTCAAAATAGGTAGCAAAGCTAAGCAGTTGAGTTGGAATTGGCTAATAAAAGAGGAAACCCTGACTTTGGGGTAGGTTTTAGATATAATGTGTTTATTAGGGAACGGTGAATTAGACTGGCCTGACAACTTTTTTTAAAAGTATGCTTGTAGAATTTTCTGTTACAGTATAAAGTAATTTTTAATTACTCATAAATTTAAATAATTGTGATTATTAATCATAAAGTTTGTGACCCAGAGAAAAGAGGAAAAAAACCCCTCAGGAACCAACCATCTTCATCAGTAAGAGAAACTCCTAGTATGGAAATTCCCTTCACCAATGTAGATCAGCAACTCACTTGTAACTTACAATTGTATAGACCTGCCAGAGGCAAGGAACTTGCTGGTAGGCACACTGTGTCAGAGGCAGGACTTGAACCCAAATCTTTGTGAGTCCAAGGACATCCCTCTCTTCTATGACACACTGCTTCTCATCATAGCAGTAATAACTTCAATGCAATTCAATCATTTACATACCTACTACATGCAAAAGTTACCGACAGATTTAAAAAAATAAAGACTGACATGGTCACTGACATCAAAATAACAAGATCTAAATAACAAGATGAAATGTCTTGTCTATACAAGCTACTCAAACATAATGACCACTGAGCAACATGTGATAATCTTCAGACATATGAAAAATAAAAGCAAATTCATACTAAGGTTATACCACAACCACTTGGAGGGGACTAGTAGTTTTAAAGTTATCTGAAAATATTTATTCTGAGCTCTCAATTTACTTGATTGTAAAATGGCACAAACCAGTGGTGGGAGAATTAACTATTCAGAGTGGTAAAGGAAGAGAAAAAGAATTAAGGATCCAATCCTAGCATGTTCAACAATATTTAAACAAGCTTCGGCATACATTTCTAAATTGAATTCTTCCATTCATTTATGAATCTGGCTTCTTCTTATAACCTACTACTAAAATCACTGTCAAACTTACTTAACACCCATAGGATTCTAAGACTAGTAAAGCAAAATATAGATTGGCATCATGATACATTAATAATGTACAGTACAGGAAATCATGTGAATAACAAGATGGCACACTAGACATTTTCTCCAAACCCATGACTTCTTAAAACTCTACAAAACAGGAATTAGGTACCAAAGATAGAACAGCTTTAGCTTTCTCCATGGTACAGGACATACAGAATCCTATAGAAAGTTAAGAAAAAACTCAAAACCCAGTGATGCTCACTAACCTTGAATTCACACTGTACCCCTCTCCCACCTCCAACACTTCCAGCAGCGAAGCCAAACAAGCAGACCTAAGGACACAACACAGGTTTACAAAAGAACCTACCTCCTGTACTCTATTCTCCCCTCACTCTTTCCAGTTCCATAGAGATCCCAATTCCAGGCTACAGAAATTTGCTTGGGCCTTAACAACCAGCTTTGCCACAGTCCTCCAGAAATAAAAGCTCAGAGGGGCTGCAACCTGGAAGCATCAGTGCTGCAAAGCCCTGAACTGCCAATTCCAGGCCAAAGAACTGTGGGAATTTATTTTGATTTGGGGACCCTGCCTTCGGGCTAAGATTAAAAAGCCTTAGGCTCTCAGGGGCTTTTTCTGTGTTGGGGGCTGATGCCCCTCACCCTATACTTCAGTTGAGCCAAAAAAAACCCGTGGGCTTTTCAGGACACCAGGTCAGACGGCTGGGGGGAAAAGAAAAAGAAAAAGAAGGCCCAGCTCCCTACGCCCTGAGGGGAGCTGCCCCAGAGATCCCAGGCTTGTTGTGCCAGGCCCTAGCATAGCCTGTGAGGAGGTCCCAGGTGCACAGCAGGGGGCACGGCCCCTCGAGCCCCACTGGGAACAGCCTTAGTGCAGCTGGTAGATTAGCTTGGTGTGTGCGGGGGCGCAGAGAGCCTGAGGTTTGAGGGGAGAGAAGGAACATATATACAGGGGAGCAAAACAAAAGGAGGCCGGAAGATTAAGAGAACAGAAGGACGCTGGAAGATAGAGAACACGAGAGGAGACTAGAGACACTGAGAAGTCGGTGAAAAAGGTATGGTAGAGACACTGAGGAGGAGACAGAGAAAAAGCTAAGAGCAAAGAAGGAGAATGAAACAGTAAGAGACTTTTCAGGGGGGTCAACAAAGTGAAAGGGGCTTGGAATTAGAAAAAAGGAGCAGAGCAGTGAAAGCGGAGTGAAGGAGGAAAAGTGAAAGTTGGAGAAAGCTGGAGCATACCCTAAGGCAAGAGGCAGCATGGGCCCTTATTATATTAAAAGCAGACAGGTTGTATAATTTGCATTTCTTAACCCTTATTGTTTACATTGATTTTTATAAATAAATTCTGCCTTGATTATTTAATTAAGAGGCTTCTTTTTTTGTGTGTGGGGGGGGCAATGGGGGTTAAATGACTTGCCCAGGGTCACACAGCTAGTGTCAAGTGTCTGAGACAGGGTTTGAACTCAGGTCCTCTTGAATCCAGGGCCTGTGCTTTAACCACTGCACCACCTAGCTGCCCCCAATTAAGAGGCTTCTTAATTGTTTGCTTATCAATTTGGGAGCAGTGTGGAGAAATTTTTAAATGGCCAATACTAAATTAATAGCAGTCAGATAGCCAGCCAGTCAAAAGTCCCCAGATTAGTCCATCCTAAGATTAGCTCCTCAATAAAATTAGGCCCAGCTAGTCGGTTAAAATATTTTTTACAAAACTAAGAAATAAGAGAGTGATACAGGAGCAGCTAGGTGGCGTAGTGGATAGAGCACCGGCCCTAAATTCAGGAGTACCTGAGTTCAAATCAGACCTCAGACACTTTACACACTTACTAGCTGTGTGACCCTGGGCAAGTCACTTAACCTCAACTGCCTCACAAAAAACAAACAAACAAACAAAAAACTCAAATAAGACAAGTGCTTAGCACTCTCTCAAAAAAAAAGAAAAAAAGAGAGAGTGATACAGGTTACCAGAACTGAACACCTTGCATGTGGAAGGCTCTGTAGTGCTCTATCCAGCCTGAGGGAAAGAACATGGCGTCCAGCTGGAGCCATTTCTGACCACTCAAAAGTCTCTTGCTACAAAGGGTGATGTTGAGCAAGTAGCTTACCCTCTGAGCTTCAGGTTTTTTTCATCTGTAAAAACAGGGATAGTATGACCAGCCCTATACTTTGCACATTATACCAGCTGTACATAGGTACTCTGGTATAACTTCCAATAATGGGACAGGTCAGATGTTTTCCTACCTTCAAACGTATTTTCCACTTTGCAACCTCCATTAATTATTCTCAGTTCTGATTCTGAGGTCAAACAGAACAAGGCTAATCCTTCTACTACATAACAACTTTTTAAATACTTGAAAACAGCTATCAACTACCCCTTGTTCTGAGATCAGAATACCACCAGTTCCTTGAACCAATTTTTTTAGACCATTGAGCAAACTGATTGCCCTCCTCTAAATACACATCAATCCATGTCCTTCTTAAACTATGGTGACCACAATAACAAGCCCAGAGTACTATAAAATACTTTTTACCAATGTCTTCTGATCATAGTTTAAGAAGGACATTGCAAAACAATACTTCAGATGAGATCTGACATAGCAGAATACAATGGGCTCATTACCTTCCTGTTAACAGAAGCTATGCCCACCACAAGATGACAAAATCAGCTTTTTTTGGTTGTCATGGCACTGCAATCTTATATCAAGCTTTGTAGTCCACTAAAATTAACAAATCATATTCATAGCAAATTCTACCTAAAAATGTCTCTCTAACCATATCCTTCTTTAATTTGGGGTTTTCTGTGTACCTAGGTCTAAGATCCTTGAGAGGAAGCATGGTTTTCTTTTTCTGTTCATGTCCCCAGTGCCTTGCACAGTCTCTGGAACAGAGTAGGTGCTTAATAAATACTTGTTGCTTTACTGACTGATTTATCCTTGTTGAATGTCATTTTATTAGATTCAACCTAGTAGTCTAGCCTGTTAAGATTTTTGGATCTTGATTCTGTTACCTAGTGTGTTAGCTATCTTTCCAAGATTTGTGGCATCTATAAATTTAATGAGCATGTCATTGATGCTGTTAACCAAATCATTAATTTAAAATGTTATACAACATAGGGTGAAGCACATATTCCTAAAATGAGATCACCTGCCACACTGACATAGAACTATATGCAACTACTCTCTGAGTCAGGCCATCCAAACATTTCTGAATCCATTGTAATTGTATTATTATCTAGTCCATATTTCTCTATCCTCTCCTCAGTGCCTCTATAAGCTTTCAAATATTACTTAACAGTGGCTCAATAATTATATTTGCCAGTTCTTTCAGTAAATTTTAATTGTAAAAGGTTTACAAAAAAGGAAGAAGTACAGTAAAGTGGAAATAGCATTGACTTTGTAGTCATACAATCTGGGTTCAAATCCCACCTCTGAATCTTACAACCTACATGAATGAGAAAACAACAATAACCCTGGGTCTCAGTTTCATCATTTGTAAAATAAGCAGGTTGAACTAGATATCCTTTGAGGATTTTACCAGTTCTAGATCTATGACCCTAGAAATGCAAAAATTCTAGCAGTATCAACATTTAATATTGCACATGTGAACTTTTAACATGTCATTTCACCATTTACCTTGAAGTTCCTCCATATGTGAGGGAGTTGCTTGAGTCTTAGGTTGAATATAAGATAATTTAAATCTGGGAACAACAAAGGGCACTTCTTTGCCATCAGATGGAATTTTGGAAAGGAGGTAATCCTCAGTACAGCCAACCTGACGTTTAACAGACACTGAAGACATTGGAGGTAGACATGTAACATTTTGTCCTTCTGGGACTGATGTTTTAGAGTCTTTTTCTGTGGAAGCTGTAGCAAATAATAATGATGATAACAAAAAGAAAAGAGAAGAAATACACATGAATTTACATATAATAATAATACAACATTACATAGAAGGTGCAAGGCATAGTGGATAGAGTAGTAGGTTTAAAGATGGGAAGACCTGGATTTAAATTTCACCTCTGGTACCAGTTGTGGGACCCCTCCCTAGGCAAGTCACTTAACCTGTCTGTTGTACCTGCTTCAAACAACTCCCTAAATACATACTCCTAACTAAATCTATAAGAGTTGGTAGAGAAATACCCCCATGTTGATTTGTAGCTCTTTCACATATTGCCCAAACCCAAAAAGTCTTATTCCAATATAGAAATACCCTACCTTTTCTCTAGTTCTCACTGTCCATCATGACTTTTCCTTTGTCTAGCTGTTTCACATTCCCTCCTGCCAATCTGCTCATCCTCACTAGAAGGCCTATGGGTATTTCAATCATACATTGTAGATTTTCCCTCAAACTATTGCAACTTAAAAATACTGCATCCCGGGGGCAGCTAGGTAGCGCAGTGGATAAAGCACCAGCCCTGGATTCAGGAGGACCTGAGTTCAAATCCGGCCTCAGACACTTGACACTTACTAGCTATATGACCCTGAGCAAGTCACTTAATCCTCATTGCCCCCACACACACACACACACAAAAAAAACTGCATCCCATTTATAAGTGGAAGGGGATGGACCTATGACTGATCATGTATCCCAACTCCTGTTTTGGGAAATATAGTCACCTTTTCCATGCTAAGGTAATCTTATCTATCTTTAAAAGGATTGAAAGAAAAATTTATAATTGAAGCAATTCCCTTTTAAACTCTCATGTACCTTCATCTGCTATAATTTTTCTCCTATATTGGTTCTTGGACAAAAGAAAATTGTTTTCTCTTTGTGTTGATTCTGTGCTCTTTTAGGGAAATCTGCTACATCTAGCTATGCATCCCAATGTCATTCTCCCATTGATCTGATAGTAAAGTCTGCCTGAGAAGCAAAATCATGAATTTTAAAGCTGCCACTTTTGAAATTGCAAGTTCATTAAATCAATAGTATTTATGTGGCAGTCAAAATAAGATAATACAACAAAAGAGGAATATTTTCCAGGACCAGAGAGGTAACAGCCACCTTATCCTCTGACCAGGTCATATCACATGTGGAGCAGTGAGTTCAATTCTAAGCAACATATTTTTGGAACAATATTGATAGAAGATTATCCAGTGCAGAGCAACTAGGATGGTTGAAAGGCCTCAAAATCAGACCCAACAAAGAGTAGTTGAAGGAACTGGGGATACTGAGCCCAGAAAATAAAAAAGAGTCTTCTCCAAATATTTAAAGAATTGCCATAAAGAAGGATTAGACCACAGAAGGAACTTAATAAAAGCTTATTGACTGGCTTATTGTTACACATTAGATTTGTTATGCATATGCACAACTAAAGATCTAAGAACAGTGGATGGAAGTTACAAAGAGGCAGCTTTAAGTCTCATTTAATTAAAAAAAAAACTTCTTAATAATTAGACCTATCCAAAAGTAGAATGGGCTGTCTCAAAACATAACAGAATGCTCTTCACTGGAGACCTTCAAGCAAAGCCTGGATAACCATTTGGTAAGGTGGTACAGTGGATATAGTTCTGAACTCAGAGTCCTGAGTTCAAGTCCTGCTTCTGACACTATAAGTGTGACCCCACTTAGACTCTGTTTCCTCACCTATAAAATTAGGATAATAATAGCACCTCCCTCCCAGAGTTGTAATGAGATAGCATATGTAAAGAACTTTGTAAATCTTAGAATAGCATGTAAATGCTACTATTATTATGTTCTATAGCTACTGGTTGGATTAGATAGCCTCTGAGTTCCCTTCAAAGTCTAAGATTCATTGAGTTGGGAATGAAAAGGAAGAGATAACTGAATTCACCCAATTCTTTTGGAGTTGTTGGTAAGTCAAGAAAAATCCTAATATTTAATATCAGCTTTAAAAAAATGTTTCAATTATTTGGTACAATTAAGAACAAGCATTTCTAAAATAACTGGAATATTTTACAGGAGTTCCACCTAAGTTTTTTGGTTTTGATTTTAAGGATTCTATTCCAAATCACTAATATCAAGAGAAATGAAAACCAAAACAACTCAGGCATGTCATTTCATATCCCCAAAATAAGCAAAAATGGAACAGTCAATGTTGGAGGGGTTGTAGAAGGATAGACACACTAATACATTGTTGGTGGAGCTTTGGATGGGACAACCATTTTGAAAAGCAATTTGGAAATATGTTAACGTGACTGAAATGTCAATATCCTTTGAACCAAAGAGTCCTTATACCCCAAGGAAGCCATCCATAAGAAGAAAGTTCCCACATACTCCAAAATAATAGCAGCACTTTTTATAATAGCTAAGAATTGGAAACAAAGTAGATTCCCATTGACCAAGGAATGGCTAAACAAATTGTGGTACATGAATGTAATAGAATATTACTGTACTGTAAGAAATAATGTCTATGATGAATACAAAAAGCATGAAAAGATCTATGTGAACTAATACAGATTGAAGCAGAGCCAAGAAAACAATTTACACAGTAACTTAACAGTGTAAATGGAAAGAACAACTGCATACCAAAAAAATCAAAAATAAATGTAATACCATTATAAAAATTAAAGCAAGACCTCAATGAAAAGATGAAAAAATACTCCAACCTTCCCTTTCATGGAGACAGGAGGTCCTCGGGTGTTACACAATGCACATATTTAGGGACATTTTGAATGCAGTGACCATTTGTACTGATTTTTCTCTGTAAAAAATACTATTTGTGGGGGCAGCTAGGTGGTGCAGTGGATAAAGCACCAGCCCTGGATTCAGGAGTACCTGAGTTCAAATCTGGCCTCAGACACTTGACACTTACTAGCTGTGTGACCCTGGGCAAGTCACTTAACCCCAACTGCCTCACTAAAATAAAAAAAAAATACTATTTGTCATATGGCATGGCTCTCTGGAAGAGGGGAGTAAAAGGATAAATATCAATAAAAACTTATTTTTAAAAATAAAGGGTTCTACTACTCCTAAAAGATTCAGAACCATGGTTTTAGACTAAAGGGGGACGGGGCGGGGGTGGGGGGGAATGTACATAAAATAAGTAAATGTCAATTTTGAGTGGCTGATAATGCCCACGATCAAAAGTTAATTTATATTAGCCATTTCTAACCTATTTACTCAAAAACATTTCCCCACAGGGAAAAAAAATCTACTATAAGTATAACATTATGCATAAAGCTACAGTAAGTTGAGATAAATGAGAATCTAAGATTCCTTTTTTCTCATTCTCATGCTCAAAGGAACCCATGATAAAATACACACACACACACACACACACACACACACACATATACATAAATGAACCAAGAATTGGGATACTTCATTTGAGAAAGGAAATGACATTAGGTTTATCAACCCAGCCCACAAAAGCTTTTTAGACTATAAAAAGTACACTGACCTATAGTACTATACAATGTAGACACAATTTATGACATGGTTTCTATGGGAAAAGCCTTCTATACAGTAACTAGGGACACTAGGGACAAAGAGCTCCTCTCTTAGCCATGTTAACTGCCAAGGTGATTTCTTTTGATACTCATGTCATCTCTAACCTTAAGTCAAGTGTCTGAAAGTCAAGGATTATCTTAATTAGTATTAATAAGTATTTCATATTATATACCAATTAGTATTAGGGATAATTGGTATTTAGTTAAATAAGAATTGTAATAGTATATAACTCACAGCTATGTTTTTTTTTTATCTCACCATAGAAACAGCCTCTGCAGCAGCTTTTTACAAATTCTGTTGCCATTACTTCTATTATCCACTATCATAGCAATAAAAACAAGGTTCCAAATGTAAATTTATCTGTTGGTAGAAATCAAAAAGAAACCAAAATGACAATAGTTAACATTAATTATTCAACCCATCAACAAGTAATTATTAAATGACAAGTAGGTGACAATTACTATGCTAAGCAGTGGAGACACAAGTACAAAGGATGAAACAATCCCTGCCTGCAGTAAGTTTACATTTTAATGGGGGAAGACAGAAACTACATATAAAAATACATAAAGATTATGAATAATCCTTACCTATATTTTGGAAGCATGATGAAGATTTTGAGGTCGATAAAGGAGTACAAAAACACTTTCTTTCTGTACCTTAAGTAATTCCATAAATTTTTCCTCCTAATAAATTATTGATAGTTTCATTTACTGAAAGTCATCAAAATGTTATCTTAATATTAAAACTGAAAAAAAGTAATGGGAAAAACTCTTGACTTCCTCATTTTTTTTAAACGATTTGAACCTAAATCCACTCCTACAGTCAAATTGGAAAGATAAGACCCTGGCTAAAATATGTAGTAATAGCCCCCTTTTCCTATACAATGTCTTTACATCCCAGAAATAATACTTACCAAAGAGAAGGACCAATGCTTCCTTTTCTTAAAATTAAGTCAATTCTGGCCATTCTGCAAAGAAAAATAAATATTTTTAAAGTTCATTGACAAATAAGATACGACGATAAGTGAACAGAAGTGTAATTACTGTATAATTTGCTAGGAATAAGTTTCAGATCTCAGTCACTGCCAGTTCTTTTTTCCTTCCCTCTACTGCCTACCTTTTTATTTGTTGCTGTTTTCATTAATTGGTTAGTTCAAATGCCTAGGACAGGGTTTCTATAATACAAAGAAAATTATTTCACCAGGATATGATAGCAAACCAATCTTTTCTCTAGTAAACACATCCCTGGTTTACCTGTTGAATCAGACTACTACAGGGATCTTTCCTCCCCGAATATCTTATGTCCTTTTCCTCTTTCTTTACCCAAAAATATATATGCCACTCCCTACCCTCCATATTATAGCTAAACTTCAAATTTTTGCATGGTATTAGATGATAACCAACTCAGTCCTACCTCTGGCATATACTCATAGTGTGACTCTCTACAAAGAAGTACATCTCTCAGTGTACTAAGCAACTCTCTTAAGACTGTAAGTTGCAGTGAAGGTACCAACCTACCGTGATTGAGGGAGTTTCATCATGGAGTTCCCTTTATGAATTAAATCGCATTTATTCTCTATCCTGAGAGGGGAGTCAGATCTCAGGTAGGAGTGAAGTTCTAAAGTTAGCACATAAAGTGAAAATAGCATAAAGTCAATAATCATTAACTTCACTGTCTTCTTATCAGAAAGAACTTTCTTCTGATGGGAGCTTACTTTTGGGGGGGTTCTGATGGGAGCTTACTTTTGGTAGAAAGTATAAGCAAGGAAAACAGGCCAACAGTTTTTTTTTTTTGAGGGGGGGGTAATGTGTTACATTCAGTAATTCATCTTATCCAACAATAAATTAATACCCTTTCAGTTATGACAAATGCCTTCAAAACTTTTAATGAGCTAGAAATGTCATGCTTTATTTGTTTCTTTTTTTGTTTGTTTGTTTTTTGTTTATGCAGGGCAATGAGGATTAAGTGACTTGCCCAGGGTCACACAGCTAGTTAAGTTTCAAGTGTCTGGGGCTGGATTTAAACTCAGGTCCTCCTGAATCCAAGGCCAGTGCTTTATCCACTACGCCACCTAGCTGTCCAAATGTCATACTTTATTAAAAGGGAATCTTAAAGGAGAAATTTTCCTCCATAATCCAACAGCCATGTTCAGGAGGATGAAGAGCTGAGCAAGGGGTTAACCTGCATGAAAGACTATCTTCCCAACTCTGCAAACAAATACACACACACACACACACACACACCCATCCCCTCGGTCCCTGAGGCAAGTAAGGAAGCAGCAAGTTGGCTCCCTCCCCATAGCAACCAGGTGTGTCACTTCCTTGTTCTAGTATGCCTGCTTTTTTCCCTATACACCCATCTATCACAAAGTCTACAGACTACAAAAATAAGAGAAATCCACAATGTCCTTGGAGTTATGCATAAGAAAGCTCCAAGAACTGTGTGCTCATTCTGCCAGGTTTGCCCAACAACTAGCAAGAAAAACAGAGCAGCCATTAAGTTGATAGGTTATTGTCCAAAGACAGTCATGCTCCAGGTGAGCAGGTTTAGCTGAGTTCAAATAAGCTAAATGATACCGCAATACTGTGACGTTTTGTCTCAATGAAATCTCCGCTCCTCTACCTCAATGGCCACCCCTCCTTGAAAAAACCTTATGATATTGAGATTGCAGGACATACATAAATGGATTGAGAGCTTGTCTCAATCAGGAAGACTTGGGTCCAAGTCCTACTTCTGAGATATATTGACTGGGTAAATCATTTAATTTTTTGTTGCCCTCGGCAACTCTCTAACACTCAAGTTAAACAAAGTATTAATCTACATTGATAGGACTTCCCCAGCAGGCACTCCCTTCACCAACGAATATCAGTATACACTTGCTTTTGTAAATTAAAATTAATTTGGTTTTGAACTATTTTTTAAAGAATCTGAAATAGAGATGGATCCCAAATTCCTCAAAACCAGGACTAATTTTTTTTAATTATGTTCCAAAAAGATGTTAAAATGTAATTACAAAATTACAAAATATAAATATTCTTAACTCTTAAGCATTTGCTGGATCATTTTTCTATAGAACCTATTTATATAATATAAAACACTCTTAACGGTTGACTTTTTCTTCAGTTATCAGGCCTTGGAATCACATTAAAAAAAAAATGGTCCCCCCCCACCATTCATAATTGTCAGAGATAATTTTTAACGTTAATATCTCTGCCAGTTTTCATACTGATTTTATCACTTTTTAAAAAAAAATTTTCAAAAAGTCTAATTGGATATGTATGTGGCCCTTGGATATGTGTATCTGTAGCATGATCCTAGACTCCATATGTTTAAATTAACTTTTTTAATCAAATTGACTGTACAGATGTCCATTTTTGACATTTTGTATGATCCTTTTAGATCACATGAAATTTCATTTGCAGACATTTCTATAAATTAATTTGTTTGGGTGGTTGTCTCCTTAATAAATAACCTGAACATAAAAAAATTAATTACAACAAAACCAAAGAAATTGTGTTTACTTAATTCAATAGAACCATTTCTAGCTTCCCAGACTATTTTGATTAAAGGTACCCTATGTATTTTTTACTGACTCCCCTGTCTCCTCAATCTCAAAAGAAAACTGAAGCATTAAAACCTCAAAAGAGACCAAAGAATTTCAAAAACCAAGACTGTTTCCAAAGTTACCAATGATCTTTTGATTGCCAAATCCAACAGCCTTTTCTCAGTGTTTATTCTCCTTGACCTTTTTGCAACATTTAACATTTTGATTATCCCTTCTTCCTAGAATAAGAAGTTTCCTAACCTGGAATCTATAAAGTTTGTGTTTTTATAAATTTTATATCTGTATTTCAATATAATTATAATCCTATTTATTTTATGCTTTTAAAAAACATTATTCTGGGGCAGCTAGGTGGAGCAGAGGAAAAAGCACCAGCCCTGCATTCAGGAGGACCTGAGTTCAAATCCAGCCTCAGATACTTGACACTTACTATCTGTGTGACCCTGGGCAAGTCACTTAACCCTCATTGCCCCGCCCCCCCAAAAAAAATCTATCTCTTCTCCCTAGGTTATTATGACATACCTCTTTCCAGATCCTACTACTACTGCTGTCTGATTACTCCTTGCTTTCATAACTGGATCATCATCCTTTGCTCATTCTTTATGTTTGGGGTGTACTTCCAGGGGTCTGTCCATGACCTTTTTCTTTTCCCTCTCTATACTTTTCTTTCCATAAATTTATCAGATCCCACACACATATGCACAAAGGCCATCTTTCTTCTGAATTCCCCTCCACATCACCAACTTTTAACTGGCCATTTCCAACTATCTCCATTAACAAGCTTTTTTTTTTTTTACTCGTTACTTTTCTGCCAAAAGCCTCCCCTCTTCTTAACTGCCCTACCTCTTTTGATTCACCACCTTATTTCAGTAATCTAAGCTCAAAACCTCAACTTTTGTCTCTCCATCAAACTTCACATCCAATCAGTTGTCAGTTGATTCTTTCTCCACAAAACATTTCACATTGGTTCCTCTTGTCTATAGTCACATAGCTACCACTGTAGTTCAGGCCCTCACCATTTAAAGGCACTAGGTAAGCCATATCTTTGCTATTGTTTTCTGCCCCCATTTATATGATTGGTAAGTAGAGTCTAACAAGTCTGTCATTGAAATATGTTTGAGGTATGCTTGTCCCCAGGCCATTATCCTAAAGGCCTGTTATAGCTCCTCCACCTCATATTGGTTTTCTAAGTTTTTATTACTTCCCTAAAAGTTCCACCAAATCTTCTAAGTTTTCTCATTCCACAAACCATGAACCACACAGGAATTTCTTCTTTTCTGACACCCCAAGATATCTTAAATTACCTCAAGAGGCAATGTGAAAAATTTCCCCAAATCCCAATTTAATTAATTTTAATTTGGAAACAAACAGATGCAATAGATGGCTTTTTAGGGAGTGAAGAAACAAAATCAAAGGAAAAATTGTTCAGAATCATCGGTCTATACATAAGAAAGGGAGGCACCATTGTGAGAACTGGTTCTCAAAACAAAGGAGTGATGGCTTTGCCTAAATTATCAGCTTAATTCAAACTAAAAAAAGTCATTAGGCTAACAGCATTATCCAAATCTAACAAGGAAAAACTATCACCAGTTTGATGCCTCAGTGCCAATAAACCAAATTTATTACATAAATATATAGGATTAGTTGGCTACCATTATTGCCTTTAAAGAATGCTTTTGTAACAGAATAGGCATGGGTGGACTGTCTATACAACGGCATGGAAATGGGAATTGTCATGTCATGTACGGGCAACAACAACAAACTTTTGGTTACAATAGAGAGTGAATAAAGGTGAGCAAGGTGAAGTACACCTGGATAGTTGGAGTGAGACAATGGAGGACTTTAAAAGCCTAACAAAGAAATTTATATTTTATCCTAGAGGTAATAAAGAGTCACTAAAGCTTCTTGAGGAATGAACTGATATGGTTAGACCTGAGCTACCTGAGGGATGTTAATTTGGCAGCTGTGTAGAAGATGAATTGGAGAAAAAAGAGACCAATTAGCTAACTACTTCAATAGTGCAGGAGAGAAGTAATGATGGGCCTTAACAAGGGCCTTGGCACATGAATGGAGAAAAGAGGGCAAATGTTAAGTAGGTGTAGAATCAATAAGACTTCAGTTTACTTCTGCTGACTCAAGGGTTCACAAATGAAACTGCCAGAAAAATCAAGAAAGCATTATTAAGTATAAAAGCCATGGGGCAGCTAGGTGGTGCAGTGGATACAGCCCTGGAGTCAGGAGTACCTGAGTTCAAATCTGGCCTCAGACACTTAACACTTACTAGCTGTGTGACCCTGGGCAAGTCACTTAACCCCAATTGCCTCACTAAAAAAAAAAAAAAAAAAGCCATGAACTGAAAAGCAAGGACTTCAAAAAGGCAAAGTCTATTTAGCTGATTAAAAAGAGGTATCTGAGAATGAGATTTGGATTTCTGGACCACCCCATGTTGAGTTCTTGGTCAGGAATGGAATGCACCTAACCAGATCTAATAAAACTAGATCTACCTAAGAGTCTTGAAAATTTAATCAATAAGACTTTAAATTTAGAGGAAGGGAGAGTGAGCAAACTGCCAAAGTGTGTCCACCAAATGAAATAACAAAGCATGTGCCTACAATGTAGAAAGAAAAAAAGAGTAATAGACTCCTGAAAATACCCAGAAGACACGAGAAGGAAGCAGCAATAAAACCATTGACTTCAAATGTCCATATGCAAATGTATATGGCAATAAAGATAGTTATATGTATCTATACAAATAATAAGGTGAAGTACAGACCCTAATGCAATGAAGCGCATTTGACTGAATAAGGACCACTGATAATGTGGG
This sequence comes from Dromiciops gliroides, assembly GCF_019393635.1. Lineage (NCBI taxonomy): Eukaryota > Metazoa > Chordata > Mammalia > Microbiotheria > Microbiotheriidae > Dromiciops > Dromiciops gliroides. The sequence continues at coordinate 210,412,579 of NC_057862.1, forward strand.
ATGGGAGCTACAAATGGAATATAGTTATGGAAGGGAATATCTTATTCAAACAGAAAGCAGTAAGTGAAAGGAGGCAGGAAGAAGGAGTGACATTTTATGGACACATACTCAAGCGATGAAATCTGGGAAGCAGGTGTAACTAGGCTTTGGTGCATGGCCAACTCACCACATGGAAGCAACCATGTGAGAAACATCAAACACCTGTTTCTAGGAGAAAACATTTTATTCCCCTACCACGTGAGTGGGAGAAGCTTCTCACCATTGACTGTATAGCCAGCCCTGGATGCATCTTTAAATCTAGCTGATGGAAGTTCATTTATTCTCTTTTGTATTGATAGCATCCAGGAATGCTGGTCTTCTTTACCCACATCATAGGCACTGGGCACTAAGCTGGGTGAAGGGAAATGCATCATTCCCTTTTCCCTCCTTTTAAGCCTATGGCACTGAGAAACAGGACTGGGGATTTGGTTTTGCTTCCTTTGTCCTTTTCAGTTCTAGGTGTAGGGATTGGAAAACTAGACCTTGGAGTCAAGATTCCAGGCCAGATGCTGCAACTAGCCCAGCAGGGGAATTTGAGGGGACTGTGGACTTAGTGGGATGAATGCCATATAAGAACTGAGCTAAACTGTGAACCTAATGCCCCTCCCCAGATACCAAGGCTGTAGAAGGGGAATTATGCCCCAGATGTTAAAGGGAATATTTGTATTGTGTTGTTACTTTTCAAGTAAATATTCTTTTGTATAAGTTTATCTAACTGTTAAGTAAATAAATAGAACTAGGGTGCTTAGACCCCCAAAACTGAAGGAATATAATTGATAGTTTTAAGCCAATGGCAGAGACTACATACCCCCAAATCCATAAGGGTACCACAAAATCCTAAGGGAGGGGATAAATGTAACACACCTGGACTTCTGGCAATAGGGGTCAGCATCACTGTTATATATGATATAGCAGGGATGCCACAGTGGTGTCAAACTCAGATGGAAATGGGGCCACTAAATCCTATATAAGGATCCCTGCAAGTTATATAAACTTAGAAAATCATATTAATAGTTTCTATATCCTATTGTATTTTTGTTTAAAATTTCCCAATTATATTTTACTCTGACTCCACAGAGGTTTTGCATTTGACACCTCTGGTATAGAACACTGGGGTAAAGATGAATGGGGTAGAAACAAAAACAATCTTGTATTTGGACAGTACTACAGACTACCCGGACAGAAAGAGGAAAAAGATAAAGAGTTTGAGAAACAGATCACAAATGTGGCACACAGAAATTACCTAGCAATTGAGGGGTTTGGTTACCCTGCAAATCTGCTGACATTCTCTTTCTTCTAAAAGTATGTTGTTTTTCAGTCATGTCCAACTCTTTGTGACCCATTTTGGGGGTTTTCTTGGCAAAGATACTGAAATGACTTGCCATTTCCTTCTCCAGCTCATTTTACAGATGAGGAAACTGAGGCATACAGAATTAAGTGACTTGCCCAGGGTCACACAGCTATTAAGTGTCTGAAGCCAGATTTAAACCCAGGTAGATGAATTGTCCTGACTTCATGCTAAGTGCTCCATTCCCTTCACAAACTAGCTTCCTCTTTTATCCTTGTATTTTTACTTTTTCCTGAGCCATTCAACTTGGAAATTCTGATACCTTATTAAAGTTTTACAGTCTTTTCTGAGCTGTTGATTTTCATAATCTTGCATTCTCCTAATTCCAATCATCCAAAAATGGAAGGGACTACATTGGAAAGTACAAAATTCACTGTCACTGGAGGGTCTTAAAGCAAAGACTGGGTTAGAGATACAGTAAAGAATGCTTCAAATTGAAGTAAATGGCTTGAGTCCCCACCCCTGCCAACCCCCCCCATCCCCCCTTTCAGATTCCCTATTTTTGCAAGGGGCAGGGACCTGTCATTTCATTAGTGTATAGAATCTGAGGTGCAATTTGACAGTTTTTCTCCTCTGTTTTCACCATTTTATGCTTAATTGGCTGAGAGGGATACATGATACAGTTAATGTGTGACACAGGCAGCACTTGAATCTAGTTCACCCTGACTAGGGACCTCTCTATGTACTTAAACCAGGCACTCTCATGACTCCTCTAATGCATGCATATATATATATACACATATATATATATATATATGCTTACTTATGCTACATTTTTCTATGTTCTTATTACTCCTAAAATACCCCACTATCTTGCAGTCTTGCTATAAGCATGGATAGGAAGTACTTTAGAGATGAGGCAGGGAGATAGTTTAAGTAGTGAATGCTACATTTTGTACCAAAGCCATCTCCAAACTTTGGACTGTAGAAAGAGTATGATTTTCTATATATTCCAAAATGAATGAGCTCTTTATAATATCTCTTACTTAACATTAACAGATTTTCTTATAAAGCAATACATATAAAAGGAAAAATAACTAAAGAAAAAAATTCTTCAGTGCTAAATAGCGCTTGATTTTCTAGCTTGTTACTAATCTCTCGCTATTCCAGATGAAACTTGAAAAACACCTGACTTTATACTGGAAATTTTTCCAAATAATGAAAATAACTTATCCATCCACAAAAAAGAAACACACATAAGGAAAATATCTTATCTGGGAGGTGATCCATACCCATGATCTACCTGGGAATTTGTCCATAATTACTTATGTTGCACATGTTACCTAATATTTCAGAGCACATCAATTTCTGTCTTCAAGGCATCTGCCTAGAATCAAGGATGGAAAATTTAGTCGATGTTTATAGATCAAGAATTCTGTACATAATACTTCTTTAATAAATGGTTTTTGAAGATGAAGTTTGTTAAAGTGACATACTGCCCAAAGAATAGTGTTTTCCCTCTAATCAAGAGTATTAGATATTCCCTTTCTCAAAATTTCATATATGGGAGATGGGAAAGTTTGAAAGGCTTTTCAGATTATAGAGATCTATGGGAGAAAGCTTGGCTGGCTCAGTTTAACCAGGTAATGACAAATCCTAAGTTTTTAAACAAATTAAGAACACACCATGTAGAGTTTTTCTCCTTTCATGTCACTCAAAAAACATTTATTAAATCCTTACCACATGTCCACCACTGTACTAAATACAGATCGAATGATATTTGCAAAACACTTAGCATAATACCTGGCATGTAGTAGATGCTATATAAATGCTTCTTTCCTTCCTACTCCTCTTCCTCTCCCCTTTCCCCCTAAGTATTGGGGAGAAAAAGAAAAGCAGAAATAGGCTCTATGATGATACAACATACATTATGATGGAGAAAGTAATAGGTAAATCACTAGGTACATACAAGTTACATAAGGAGTAGATGGAAGGCATACTGAGAGGGGAATGCATTAGCATCAGTAGAGACCAGGAAAGTCTTCTTGAAGGTGGGACCTGAACTGAATCTTAAAGAAAGTAAGTGAAACTAAGAAGTGGAGGTGAGAGGGCAGCTAGGTGGCACAGTGGATAAAGCACCAGTCCTGGATTCAGGAGGACCTGGGTTCAAATCCAGCCTCAGACACTTGACACTTATTGGCTGTGTAACTCTGGGCAAGTCACTTAACCCTCATTGCCCCGAAGAAGAAGAAGAAGAAGAAGAAGAAGAGGAAGAGGTGAGGGGGCACAACATGCTCAGCATAGGGGAATAGCAATCACAAAGGCTCAGATGGAAAGTGACATGATATGCTGAAAAAATTCCCAATGGGCCAGTGTTGCCGGATCACAGAATGTGTAACGGCAAACAAAGTATAAAACTGGAAAGGCAGAAATGGAGCACGTTATAAAGAGTTTTAAACACCAAACAGAAGAGTTAATTTTGACTGGAGATCAAGCAAGGAGATAACACAGTCAGAACTGTACATTAAGAAAAATCAGTTTGGTGGACAACAAATTAGAGTGGGGAGAAACTTGAAGCAAAGAGGCCGATTAGAAGGTTAGGGTTAGGGTTAGGTTCAATAATCAAAATGAAAGATAACGAGGGTTTGAGAAAAAGGGACATACTTCAGAGATATTATGAAGGTAGAAATAAAAAGGCTTGAAAACAGATTAGAGATCTATGGTGAATTATGGCAAATTGGCTCTCACCTGGAGGTCCTCTACCCACCTTTCCTTTCTCCCTCCCTAAGCCTGGGCTGGTTCCTGAATCCAGTCAGTATGGCCAGCCAGAAAGAATGCCACCAGTAGAGGTGCTCTAATTCCTTGTTTTCTCTCTTGCCTGGACTGTTTGCCTGCTCACAAGGTTTAAAGGTGTCACGATTATTTCTTCTGATGAGATGGGAGATGACCACACCTTACCATCTTCCCTGCCATTATATCCTATAATCTACCTGGCTTTCCTATTACCCTACCTCCATGTCCTGCAGACCCTTGGCACTGCCAAGAATGTCTCGGTCTTGCCATCCACCTAGTAGGACTTCTGTGTCTTTCCATCTCCCCTATAGCTAAACTTTCTTTTATGTGTGGTCTCCCCCAATTAAGAGTGTGAGTTCAGGGGCAGCTAGGTGGCGCAGTGGATACAGCACTGGCCCTGGAGTCAGGAGTACCTGAGTTCAAATCCAGCCCCAGACACTTAACACTTACTAGCTGTGGGACCCTGGGCAAGTCACTTAACCCCAATTGCCTCAAAAAAAAAAAGAGTGTGAGTTCATTTCCTACCTGGCCCCATACATAATTTTATGAACTTCAAAATCATGCCACTATTGATGTCTCATCCTGGGCCTCCCCTCAGTGCTTGGGATCCTCTTGCCCTGGGAACATCCTACTAACCTGCTGCTCTCTCAACCCAGAATATGGCTCCCAAAGTCCACTCCCACTCCTTTGCCCATTTTTTAGTTTCTCCTGGAGTCTCCATTTTGTGAAAGGGCTCTGCCTTTCATTTCCCTACCAGTGCTGTTCCTGACATAATCACCTCTATCCACATATCAAATTTTATAGAGATGTTCATGTTTTTTAAAAAATTTGTCCAATTTATCATAGACTGAGCAAGAAATCATACTCAAGGTGTCTTTTGCTACCATTTAATGATGGCAAATTTGGTAAAATTCAGTCAATACCTTCAATTTTTTTTTTTTTTTTTTTTTTTTTTTTTTTTTTTTTTTTTTTTTAGTGAGGCAATTGGGGTTAAGTGACTTGCCCAGGGTCACACAGCTAGTAAGTGTTAAGTGTCTGAGGCCGGATTTGAACTCAGGTACTCCTGAATCCAGGGCCGGTGCTCTATCCACTGCGCCATCTAGCTGCCCCTAATACCTTCAATTTTTACTGTGGAATAAACTGACAAATTCAAAATACTATTGTAAAATGCACAGTTCAAACAAATTTTATTTCTGAGTGCTGTTTACAAAAATTCTAATGAGATCCAAAGTTCTTTATTTTCAAATTTAGTTGCAGATTAAAAACAAAACACCATTTAATAATCACATATACACTTATATAGAAGCCACAGGTGTGAAGCTGTAGAAGCATGTAGTTCAGATACTGTAATAGGGTTTCCTCTTTTCAAAAGAACACAATGAAACACTGAGTGTCCAACTACAGAGTAAACTACAGAAGTCATTATCCAATACAATGGTTCCCATTGTTTTTTATTTCTGCAAACCCCTTTTCAACAGCAACAATAAAAATATGTTGTAAACCTGTAGAGTAATTTAATACACCACTCATAAAATTTTCTACAATTATTTACTGCTTAGGTATAATTAAAGAATGTTTAGCCCAATTCCCTAGGACCATCACTGAACCACTAAATGGAAACCACTCATCTAATGTAATACCCCCTGATTTCAAAGTTCAATTTAGTTTTGTTTCAAATATCTGAGCAGTCAGCGATGATAGATGATGTTTCTATTTTGGGATCATAGACTTTATATCTGAGAGGGGTAAAAACTGCCAATTCATGGAGATTAAGAATGGCTCGGAAGTAAATAGATTATGCTTTTATTAAGAGCTGAACAAAGTGAATACTTGCCAATTAGCATCATCAATTCAACAAGTATTCCATCAATTCTCCTTTCTTCAACTCATTCTATGTATCAGAAACACACATAATCAGCAGATCAACTTACACAAAATACATGGCCTAAATACCTCAAGTTATGTTTCATTGAAGAGTCATTTCTCTAACAAAATCAAGGTTCTCCCTCTCCTACAGGATGGTTTTGGACAAAAACTGACCTTGTGGGGGAGGCCAGAGAAGGAGAACAGAGCAAACAAGAAACAATGACAAATTTTCATTTTCTCCTTCACTTTATCTAGGTTACAACCTAAAACTGAAAGTTTAGTTTATGCAAAACAATGCCCTTATAACACTTTCAGCATTGCTACCACAATAATAGAAAAATCACATTCCAAATGTGTCCAAGAGCAGCACAATCTGAAGCATAACAATTTTCAAAATTGACAATTTTATTAAAACAATGCCATAAAATGGTAACCAATACAAGCCTTTGTATTTTTTTTTTTGAGCAATGAGTGTTACATGACTTTCCCAGGGTCACACAGCTAGTTAGTGTCAAGTGTCTGAAGCCTAATTTGAACTCAGGTCCTCCTGAATCCAGGGCTTGTGCTTTATCCACTGCACCACCTAGCTGCCTCCAAGCCTTTGTATTTTAGAAAGAACTCATTAATTTCACCTTCATATTAATGCCACTGCACAATATAGGAAATTCAAATAATTACATTATTTATTTCTGATACTGATATGAAATGCTGTCATTTTTCCCATATTCCTAAGCAAATACTATCTAATAAAATGATCTTATTCTGAAACTTAAAGCTAATGACTAATTTTCTGTAAGAATTTGAAATGAAACATAATTTTATACGATATCATTTTAAAGAATATTTTCTCTTGGGGCTTCTACAAATGACAGGGATTTCCTGACTTAGATATCTATTTCAAATATTTAGTGATTTAGTTGCTTTGACTGCAGTGATGCAAGTAATGTGATTCAGAAAACAAAACCCAAGACAACAATGCCCTAAGAAGGCTATTAAAATACAACACTTAATACACAAACTGTTTTAGAATTCTAAAGCTGTTTTGTTCTTACTACTAACATCTTGGTCTGTTTCCTTGTTGAAACCAAGATAAAAAAAGGTAAAGGATGAGAAAAATTTTAGTTTCTTCTTAAGTAAAGAGATTGGACTATATTATCTCTAATAGCTTGGAAAGTCCAATTCTTTTCATTCAAAGTACTTTGCCACTACTACTTCTGAGGTTCTTAAAACAACCTAGCAAAACGCCTGGCTAGTATCACTCTCTGCCTTGATGGAGAAAAAAATAACTAAATGCTTAAGCAATTTAAGCTTAAACAGCTTAAGCTTGAGGGAGTAAGTCAGTGATAGTCAAAAGTGCAAGCTAGATTTCCTGGTCTTTGTTCTAGAACACTACATAGAAGTGCATTATATATTCTACCCATTTCTTAAGAATCAAAATTAGTAAACTTATAAGGAAATTAGCAGCTTTTCCTCTTTTTAAAAAGTACCTCCAAATTACTGAAAAATGACAATTTGAGTTATGAGCAAGTTGTAATACATTATGAAAATAAATCCCTTTTATCCCCTTTGGAAAAGGCCAAAGGGGTGGGGGTTGAGGACTAATGATGAGGAGGTACACGACTTTTGAGGCTGCAGTCAGGTGAATACTGGAAATGGCACTGAATTCGATGTGAACTCTGCTCAGTAGCTAGCTCTGAGACCTTGGGAAAGTCCTCGTCCCCTCTCTTGGGCTTCACTTCTCTCATCTAGAGACTTAACCGAGTTCTGAAGTCTCTTTTAAATCTGGGTTCCTGGACTGTTGAAGGCATTGTGAATGCTGAAGAGGTTGTTGGCATAGAGCGGGTAATACGTCAACACTGCCAAAGAAGAAACATTGAGAAGCCGGGAACAGAGACAGCAGGAAACCAGGCTCTGGGTGTTAACACTCCTAGCTCCTTCTCTGTTCACCTCAGGACGCGTCATTCACCTCCTCCGGGACTAAGTGAAAGGTGATTACTAGCCTGGGGGCTAAGGTGAAGTAGACCTAAACACTCTGGATGTGGCGTCAGACATCCAGGATTCAAACCCTGCCTACGCTACTTAATGCCTATGCGGCTTTCGTCAAGTTCCTTCTTCCTCTCTGGTCCTCAGTTTCCTCCGTCGTAAGGGGATCTCGAAGGTCCCTTTCAGCGTTACATCTCCTGGCCAAAGGAAGCACGGCGGAAAATTCTTGGATTAACACCTAGGCTCCCAAGGATTGAAACTCCTCTGACAAAATCAGTTGAGTAAGCCTACCTGTCCAGGTGGCGAGGAGGGGCGGAGAAAGGACCACGAGTCCCGCCCAGCTGGGGCACGGAGGATGGGGGCTGAGGAGGAGAGAGAAAAGAGAGCCCAGGGATTTAGGCGCAATCGAAAAAACTTGTTTTGTTCCAGACCATAAGTTCCAGCCTGGGCTGCTCTCCTTTTTCTCATCCCCCCTCCAAGGAAAAGTGCACCTGAATAGCGGAGACACCCGGCCCGGGTCTAGACCTTCTTGGACTCAGTGTTCGCCGCTCCCAAAATGTCTTCTCCCCCCTACCTCACCTGCGCCAGTCCTCACACCTGGGCTGGCGCGCGTCCCAGCGGACCTCGGTTAGTTACCTGCTTTGCTCACTGTATCCAAAAGGATGATGCTTCCACCGCCGCAGCCTGGAGGATCTAGTTCCCCACACCTACTTGCGCCAGGAGCCGAAAGCTCCGCGAACCCCGCCCCTAGAGCTCCTCCCCGCCCCACCCCATGGGAGGTGTGGCCAGAAGTGAGTGCGGAACCGCTCAATAACCTACCTGAAGTTGCGCCTGCGCCCTTTGTGCCCCTAACACCCCCTCACCCCGACCCTGCCCCCCCCCGGGGGGGGGGGAGTCGGAGGCTGCAGCGAGCTCAAGGCTTTTATTGTGCTCCAGTAGACAGCAAGCTAAAAGAAGGTAAAGGTCACAGAAGCAGGGAGCGGTGGCCACTCTGAATAGGAGTAAGGGTCTTTCCAGCTGGAGACCTTTTCTATCAAACGTATTATACAGAGAGGTCTTGATCGCTGTGTTCCAACCTAGTAGAGGTCCAGAGAGGATCTACTAGGTCTTTATAATTTAGAACAGAATGCCCTCACTTCTCAACCCCCACTCCCAAATCCATCCACAACACACAGCTCTAAGCATAAAATTTGAAACTGGATGGAACTTTACAAATCATCAGGCCCAACTCCATCATATAAAGATGTACATAGTGAGGTTAAGAAAAGAGGTGTAGTTTGCACAAGATCATAGAGGTAGCAGAACAGCAATCTGAACCATGATGTTAAGGTTCCAAATTCAAGGTTTTCTCCATTATGCCATAATTGCCACTCTATCACTTCAGTCTAAATTGGCAGGAACTAATGGAAAAAGTGGGTCTTTTTTATTTCAAATCTAAAAAGAGCAAACTGGTATGTTCAAAGTGAAATATGATTAGGAGCTTCACCTTCTACTTGTCTCATATTCTCTCCCCTGATCCAAATTCTACCCAATTTCTAAGCCCTTTCTAACCCTTAATTCTAACTCTTTATCAAATCCTTAACTACCCCAGGTAAACAATCTCTGTCCAGCAAACTTCTAAAGCCCTTTGGAATCAGTCCCTCGACATTTAGCATATGTTACCTCTTTAAAGTCTTTGGATCATTGTTTTACACTTTTTAACTTTTTACAACTTTCTATCTACATTGTAAACATCTGGAAAGCAAAGAATGAATATTATACTTCTTTGTATCTCACCTAACCCCACCAAGGGCATAAGGTTTCACACACATTGTGTTAAGTAAATATTTGATGAATTAATTTCCAGAACTATTTCATCACCATCTGGCAAATCCTAACTTCTGAGGTGCTAATCTTTTGACTGAAATGATTAACTTATGGTCTGGAACAAAACAATTTTATTAGCCACTCCCGTGCCCACATTCTCTACTCCATTCTTTCTCTAGCCACAATGGCCTCTTCCTCTCATTCCTAAATGTATTTCCCCTTTACACCTTCCCTGCTTGTCTGCCCCTCCTGTTTGTACCCTTACTGTCTAGAGAGAAACAAATAAAATGTCACTAGGGCTAGCAAATGTGTTATACTTCTTTTTTATGTAGTCTAGGTGGGAGATGGCATGGTAAGGAGGCAGAAGGTATGGATAAAACTGGAGATGTGAAGCCTAACAATCTTCAGGGAAAGTCTGGATGACGTTTATTGCAGAGGGATTCTTGGTCTATAGAATCTATAATTCTATTACCTTTTGTTTTCACAACATCTTGATTTTCTATATTTCTTCTTCTCCCCCCCTCCAGAAAACTATCCTTTATAACAGACAGTTTTAAGAAAAGAAAAGGGGCAGCTAGATGGCGCAGTGGATAGAGCACCGGCCCTGGAGTCAGGAGTACCTGAGTTCAAATTCGGCCTCAGACACTTAACACTCACTAGCTGTGTGACCCTGGGCAAGTCACTTAACCCCAATTGCCTCACTTAAAAAAAAAAAAAACAAGCCAAGAAAAGAAAAGTAGAAAAATTCAGCAAAACCAACCAACCCATCAAAAAATAATTTAACATTATATGAAATGTTCCACAATTATAATTGGTCTTCTGGAATATCTCTCCTTTGAGTTTTACATTATCATCCTTTCCTTTTACACCCGTCGTCATTGTGGATATTGTTTTCCTGGCTCTGTTTGCTTTACTTTGAATTAGTTCCACATTTTTAGAAGGTTCTCAGTATTCTTCATGCTACTTGTTCCTACAGCACAATAATAGTCCATTATATTCAGGTGCCACAACTTGTTTAGCCACTCCCCAAACAATATGCATCTAATTTGTTTTTAGTTCTTTGGTACCACAAAAAAAAGGCTCTTAAATATTTTGTTCTTTAGAGAGCTCTAAATGCACTTGTTAATATATATTCTAAGTATTACTTTAAAAGACAATTTCTTTCATTTACTGAGAGAATTTTGAGGAAACCTTGCAGCATGGTATAATGTAAAAAAAAACTGGATTTGGATTGAATCCCGGCTCTGCCAGATGCTGGTGGTATGACTCTAGTCGAGTCATTTGATCTCAGTGGGCCTTAGTTTTCTTGTCTGTAAAATAAGGAGCTTGAACTAGATCAGGGGTTCCAAATTTTTTTTGCCATTGTACCCCTTTGGCAGTCTGGTAGCCTATGTAGCAATTCAGAGGGAAAAAAATGTCCTCAAATGCATAAAATAAAGTACATAGGATTACAAAGCAAACCAACTAAATTGAAATGCATTTATCTAAATATTTTTAAAGCAAGTTCTGAGACCATAGATAAAGAACCCTTGGACTAGATGATTTCTGAGCTCCTTTCCTGCTTTATGTGTCTATAACTTTATAACATAAAAGAATTAGAATTAGGATAAGGCCTGACATGAAGCTTGGGATAAATCAGAAGTTTCTCCTGTTAAAAGCAAAACCCACGATGACCAGATACCAGGAGGAAAGCATAAACATTGAGGAGGACCACCATTTTAAAAAAATCTCCCTCGGCTCTCAGGAATATGACAAGTGACCAAGCTTTCCCTACTCCACCCCAAAAGGGAACCTTCCAGTTTTCAAGTGGACACCCCATCTATCCTCTATAAAAGCTTCTGTCTTCCCTCTGTTCTAGAAGGAGAATGTTTCTAAACCCAGTGATAATGTAATTCTTTATTGAGGAATACCTAAGGACCAGCACAAATCCCCAGTGACAAGGCCCAAGGTACTTACGGCCTCCTTTTGTTCAAGTAAAGTGTTCCCTCCCCTCCTCTCTTTCCTCCTATTACCTCCAGCTAGTATTAGTCTGTCATTGTGTTCCATGCGGCCAAAGGTGGCTTTGAGTGCCATTTCTTAAGTATCCCTCCTCTCCTCCTCCATTCATTTCAAAAGCAGAAGGACTGATTCAAATTTCTAATTCAGAAAAGCTAAGTCTCTGATATCTATTAGAATTGTAAAAATGTCAGCAAATCAAGATAGAGTTCTTATCTGTCCTGAAGAAATTTTACCCCTTGTTTTTATGCTTTGGTTAGAATGTAAAGGCCTGGATTATTTCATTCATTGTATTTGTATTCCAGCCCCTAGCCAAGTGCCTGACACATACTAGATACTTAATAGATAGTTGTTGATTGATTGATAGTATTAAATATTAAAATATACAGTTTATTTTTGCCTGTCTCCTACAAACAGATCAGAGAAATTAATCTTTAATCTCTCCTACAAAATTAATAAACAGATCAGAGAAATTATAATATCTCCTACAAAACAGGTCAGAGAATTAATCTCCTACTAACCAGATCAAAGAACATGATATCTCCTACAAGATAAACCAGATCAGAGATAGACAAAAAAAACATAACACCAGTTTAATTTTGTCTGTGAGGGCCAAAATTTTATATACAGAGCATTATTTGGGTGACTTGCCTTAATATTGGGGTCCCAGAAATACGAAGAACCTTTTAGGTTCTCCCTCTGCTCTGAACTGCCCTTTTAGATATTTCTCCCAGGCCAATAAGAAAGGAGCCTCTAAGCTTTAGTTCATAAAAGGATCAGATTTTATTATTTGGGAATTAATTAAACAACAAAGGTGAAAGTAATAAAAAATTAAAGATAAGGAAATAGGAAAATAGAAATACAGAGAAATGCTCTTAACTCTAAACTTAGCCTATTAGGGTTTTCCATAATTAACTCACCAACCACCTGAACAGCTCACCAATCTAAGGTTGTTTGTGTGCCACCAGGACAGCAGTCCTCAGACAGAGAAAGACTAGCGTTCTGGAAGTGCCCTCTAACCTCCCTTCAGGGAGCGTTCAATCTTTTCTCCCCCAAAAGGGGAAGTCCTTCAAAAGCTGCCTATACCACAAATAATTTTTACCATATGTACCAAGAAGAAATATAACATGATCATGTTGGAGACCCCTTCCCCTCCTCAGAAGTGAGCTCAGAGACCCTCCCCTTCTAAGGGCTTTTAAGGTTTCTTTGCCCATGGGTTACAGGGCATTGTCAGTTTCACTAGTATGATACAGAAGCAAAGGCAGTTTAACAATTTCAGTTATAACAAGTATGGAGGAAATACCAAAGCATCATGATAAGATTACAGAATTGCAAAAAACAGTTTAGCAAGGATGAGGATGTCAGGATGTCACCATAAGATAGGGACTTACTATCCTGAGGGAAAAGAAGTCACTAGGTAGGGTCTTTTATCTGCTACCTATCTGGGTTCAGTTTGGAGTCCAGGGTTTCATAAAAACTACTTTTGGATAAGAAGGCACCTCCATCAAATCCAGGTGATCCATATATTCATATAAACAATAGTTTGATAAATTATTAGATTAGTAGATCTCTGATTTCATTAATTTGTTTACTCTTTCCACCAGTATAGAAAAAGAACAAAAACCCATTCATGCTTTTTAGTCCTGAACAATATATAAACCCTCCATAGAGAATTATTATTATTATTATTATTGAATAAAATAATATTTGAGGAAATTTTTTATTTGTAAAAAAAAAAACCTCATCATGCCCCCCTTTCCCTTCTCCTGCAAGGTATAACCACACATAATTTGTGGATGTTGAAGTTTTAGGCACTGCCTTTTAGTATCAACACCTTGGCACTGTCATAGGGAGGAGGACTCCCCTCCATTCCCAGGGTGTGTTGGGATCTTAGAATCAGACTAACCCATGGCTCAAAAGGAAGGAAAGAGGACAGCTATGGACAAGTATGAAAACCCTAAGATAAGAGTATAGAGGAAAGAGGGTCATAGGAGTGCAGCATTAGTTGCAACTATTTAATATAGCACAGGAAGAAGCAGGCAACCAGCAAAGCTAGTGAAAGATGTAGAAAGATGGAGTGAAAGATTAGAAAGCAGAAAACTAATCGCAAAGCCTTCTGGAAGCACCCCAGCCTCCTAATAGTTTTCTGGGGAACCCCTCTACCCCCATCACATGCCTGACCAACTCACTCATTCCCAGTACAGAAACCTAGAGACTAAAGGAAGAAGTATCAGAGAGGAAAGTGGAACCCAGAAGAACTCAGAAAAGTGAAGAACAACCCTGATTACAGTGGTCTTTGAGTCTCTCTGCAACACTATCCCCAACTGATCGTTCTCATCTCTTATGAACTACAAACCCTATACAATTCATCCAACCAATGATCAAAAAGTCAAGACCTGGGGCAGCTAGGTAGCACAGTGGATAGAGCACTGGCCCTGGATTCAGGAGGACCTGAGTTCAAATCTGACCTCAGACACTTTACACACTTACTAGCTGTGTGACCCTGGGCAAGTCACTTAACCTCAATTGCCTTACAAAAAAAAAAAAGTCAAGACCTGCTATTATGTACTAGATACTATATTAAGTGCTGGAGATAAAAGCAAAACCAGCCCCTGCCTTCAAGGAGCTCACTGTCTAAGAGAAGGGGGAAAGAAGAGAGACAACATACAAACTACTAGGTACAAACAAGATGTAAGCAAGATAGATCCGAGAGAATCTCAGAAGGAAAGCATAAACATTAAGGAGGACCAGAAAAAGCTTCTTAGGGCAGCTGGGATTTTTAGCTGAGACTTGAAAGAAGCCAGGGCACATAATATAGGTACAAAGTCTGGAGAGGGGTACAACAATCCTGAGCTTTCAGTGAGCAAAGAGCCTACAGTAAGAATCACATTTGCATCAAGAATACCATATAACGGGGCAGCTAGGTGGCGCAGTGGATAGAGCACTGGCCCTGGAGTCAGGAGGACCTGAGTTCAAATCCGGCCTCAGACGCTTGACACTTACTAGCTGTGTGACCCTGGGCAAGTCACTTAACCCCAGTTGCCACACACACACACACACACACACACACACACACACACACAGAATACCATATAAAAAATTGGCAGAGAGGTTGATAAAGGCAGAAAAAAGCTGAGAAGAAGAAATGAACACACATTCAAAGAAAAGAGTTATGTCAAAGGACAAGTACTTCATAGAAAAAAGGAAATTAAATCAAAATCCCTTGAGGAAAGAGAAGACTTTACAACAAATTCTACATGTCTCACTGGAATGAAAATGAGCAATTCCAAGAATCTACAGTATGATTCAGAAAAGCAATCAAAGAATTAACTGAAAATATCAAAGAATATCAAAATATCATAAATATCATAATATCAGTTGGAACAGAAATTAGGGCTCTCAAGGAAGAGATCCTTAAAAGAGGCAGTACAAGATGATAACACCCTGAGGAAAAAAGTCTTTAAACCACCAATGCTCCTGGAAAATCTCTAAAAAAGTTTTCAATCTGTATTTATGGAGGGAATTTTTCATCAGGCAGTTCTCAATAGAAGAAAGAAAAAAAAGGGGGGGGGGGATTTAAGAGGAAATAAGTGTGTCAAACAAGCTACCAGAAAAAAAAAAAAAAGACACCCTTCATAACAGTAAATTCTCACACACAAAAAGAGTAGTGAGTAGTAAGTAGTAAGATTGACAAGGGTGGGTGGATCTGGATCTTGGGTATTCCTCAGTAAAGAATTATACTCTTGCACACAATCCAATCTGAATTAAAGTAATCTTTATTTGGTACTAGGTAAGGTGACCAAGAAGAAAGTCAAAGACTTAGCCTCTCGGGGAGGAAGAAAGTTCAAAATTATTTCCTCCAAAGACAGAAGGAAGGCAAAGCGTTTATAGAGGATAGATGAGAGGGTGAACTTGACAGTTTAGGGGCAGAGATACTGAAACAGTTGGTGTTACATTTCCTGAACTCTGGAGTCAAAGGTTACGGGTTTGGGGGAAGGGATAATCTTGTCCTCTGGGATTATTTGTTTCGCTGATCCAACCAGTAGTAGACACACCTGGTTAACATTTGGCTTCCTGCTATCCTGTTGTTATCTGGTAGATAAATCATTTTTCACAGAAAGAGCTTCCCAGGCCCTGCTGCATCTTTGATTTTGTTTCTCACAGGAAAAAACCCTTCTGACTGATATTAGACCCATATCAAGATGACCACAGAGGGGGCGGCTAGGTGGCACAGTGGATGAAGCAACAGCCCTGGATTCAGGAGTACCTGAGTTCAAATCTGGCCTCAGACACTTGATACTTACTAGCTGTGTGACCCTGGGCAAGTCACTTAACCCCCATTGCCCCGCAAAAACAAAATAAAACAAACAAATAAAATACTTGAATTTAAAAAAAAAAAAGATGACTACAGAGGCAGCAGGAAAAATAATAGAAAACGCTTTTTTTTTTTTAATTTGGAAGACATTAGGGCTCTAAAAAATAAGACTACTGAACTTGAAAATAAGATGCAAAGAGATATTCTAAGCATTATAGTGCTTCCAGGGGAGAAAAAATCAGGAAAAAGAACATATAAATACTATACTCTTGAAACCATGCCAAAAATTCCTCCTCCATGGAAATAGATGGTACATGTTGACTACATATTGAAAGAATATGCAGAATTCCAACAGTAACATCCCAAAAGACTGTGTCAAAACATAAAAGAAAAGAATAGACATTCAACAAAAGAAAAAAATTCAAATTATTCTTTCATAAAGTAGCCAGAGGTGAGCAAGCATTAATCTTGTGAAATTATCAAATAGAAATTAAATACTTCTGCATTGTAATGAAAGTATAAGAAATGAAATCTTGTTTTCCTATGATTAAGGCTTCATTCCCCTCATTAAGAAGGGGTGTTGGTGGGGCAGCTAGGTGGCGCAGTGGATAGAGCACCGGCCCTGGATTCAGGAGGACCTGAGTTCAAATCCGGCCTCAGATACTTAACACTTATTAGCTGTGTGACCCTGGGCAAGTCACTTAACCCCAATTGCCTCACTTAAAAAAAATAAAAAATAAAAAAAATAAAAAATAAAAGAAGGGGTGTTGGTGGGGGAGTTCTTTTTGTTTAATTTTCTTTTTTTCTTTAAAATACAGAATGTCTGAGTGACACTGAGATTATAAAAAGAGAAAAAGAACCAAGAAGAAATCTGAGGAACAAAATATAACAGGAAAAATTCAAAGCAATGGAAGACATGAATTCATATTTCAATGGGAAAATAAAACCCCCTCATTCATAGATATACATTGGGATAACAGATAAATAATTCCTTCTTCTGGGGGCTGATTCACAATATTGCATAGATAACTCCCTTTATGCTCATGGTATCCTCCTTCACTGTGCCCTCTATGATCTGCCCCAACATGTTCTAGCCTTCCTCATGTACATATGTTTTTGAATGAGTTAGAAGCTTCAAATCTACCTTTCTTCTTTTATTCTAATGAGAATGTCTATAACAATTGACCATCCCACAATGTTGCTGTTACTATGTACAATGTTCTCCTGGTTCTGCTCACTGCACTCAGCATCAGTCCATTTAAGTCTTTCCAGGTTTTTCTGAAATCTGCCTGCTCATCATTTCTTATAACACAATAGTATTCCATTATATTCATATACCACAACTTGTTCAGCCATTCCCCAATTGATGGGCATCCCCTTGATTTCCAATTCTTTGCCACTACAAAGAGAGCTGCTATAAATATGTTTGTACAACTGGGTCCTTTTCCTTTTTTTATGATCTCTTTGGGATACAGACCCAGTAGTGGTATTACTGGGTCAAAGGGTATGCACAGCCCCATAATCCTTTGGGCATGGTTCTAAATTGCTCTCCAGAATGGCTGGATCATTTCACAACTCCACCAACAATGTGTTAGTGTTCCAAATTTTCCACTGCTTCTCTAACATTTGTTATTTTCCATTTTTGTCATGTTAGCCAATCTGATAGGTTTGAGGTGGTACCTCAGAGTTGTTTTAATTTGATTTCTCTAATCAATAGTGATTTAGAGCAATTTTTCATATAGCAAGAGATAGCTTCGATTTCTTCATCTTAAAACTGCCTGTTCACATCCTATGACCATTTCTCAATTGGGGAATGACTTGTAGTCTTATAAATTTGATTTAGTTCCCTATATGTTTTAGAAATAAGGCCTTTATCGGAAACAATGGCTGTAAAACTTGTTTCCCAGCTTTCTGCTTTCCTTCTAATTTTGGCTGCATTGCTTCTGTTTGTACAAAACCTTTTTAATTTAATGTAATCAAAATGATCCATTTTGTATTTCATAATATTCTCTATCTCTTTTTTGGTCATAAATTCTTCTCCTCTCCATAGATCTGAAAGGTAAACTATTTTCTTCCTCTCCTAATTTGCCTATGGTATAACCCTTTATGTCTAAATCATATACCCATTTTGATCTTATTTTGGTATATGGTGTAAAATGTTGGTCTATGCCTAGTTTTTGCCATACTATCTTTGGAAGGAAACTATTGAGATGCCACCCATAAGAGGGTGAGTGGGTACAGCTTAGGAGGGATTGAATAGCATCCAAAAGAAGAATAGTATGACATTGAGAGGATTATGTTCAGATCTCATAGTTCCCACTGACACCCCCCCACACACACCTTGGCCCCTGTCTCTGAAGATGGTCAACTTAAATAACAGGAAAACTCACTCAGGTATTTCAGCATTGTTTTGTAGCCATGTTAATTTTAGAAGGATGACAGGCTTAAAATTTATCTTTGGCTATGTTGAGAAATCAAAGAAATCAAATAAAGAATAAAAGAATACCCCACTGTTGAGACCCTAGGGTCAAGGGGATTCTGCTCTGAGAGGGAAAGATGTGTCACAAACCATCTGGTCTCAGCTTCATTATCACATCCTGTGCTTGTTTGCAAAAAAGTATAAAAATGGCTTGACTTATTGCTTTGGTGTGTCACATGTCTTGATAGCATGGGCACCTTCTTTCAAAAGAATAAATGAATTCTATATGCTTTGGCCTCCTTTCTTCCTGAGTCCCAAGTATTGAATTGGTGGGCGAATTCCCTGACCCATTCAACATCAAAAAGGATAAGCCAAAAGGGAAAAAAAAAAAAAACAGAACATGAGCAGGCCCCCATAATAAGATTACAGAAGTCTCCCCACTATATCCTGCTACCTCTGTTGAGAATTAACATTTCTAGGAATATTCTAAAGCATTCTAGAAAAAGAAAAGAGTAAGAAAGGGGGTATAATGACAATAATACTTCTTAAAAAGATATATCAAAAATTAAAACCACTTAAATAGAGAATGATCAGAGGGAAAGGAAAGATTCAGTACTATAGTTTTATCTAAACTGGGGAAAAGAAGGATAAAATGTAAGAGAGAGAATGATTAAAGGAAACACAAGCTGGAAAATTGTAACTCTAAATATTAATGAATTAAATTCCCCTATAAGGAAAAATAAATGGAAGAATGGATTAAAACCTTAATAATTAGTTGCATATAAGAAATACATTTAAAGAAAAAAACAAAGTAAAACTGAGCATACTGAGGAACATTTATTATACTTCAGACAATCATGGAAAAGCAGTAATTGCTGTCATGATCTCAGATAATTCAACAAAAATTTGATAATGTCAAAAAAAGTCAAAGAAACTATATTATGTTTAAATGTTCCATTTACAATGAAAAGTTTCTAATATGAATTATATATATGACAAATGGCATTCTTAAAGAGAAAAGCTAGGTGAATTGCAAAAAGACAAAGTAATACCATAACAATAGTAGACTTTGATATTCTTTCACTGCTAGTTAGATCTAACAATAAGTTACTTAAGAAGGAAATTATAACACTGAACAAATTGTTGGAAAAACCATATTTGACCTATGGCAACTTTTAAATGGGATACACATAGATGAATATATCAGATTCTTGGCATCTTAATGTATCTTTTACAAAAACTGATAATATGTTAGGACATAAAGGAATCATAAACAAAAAGCAAAAATAATAAACTTTTATAGACCATAATGCAATGAAAATAGTATCAACTAAAAGAAATATAAGCAAAAAGATGCAGAACTGAATAGATATTTAGTAACAACAGCCTAAATATATGTATAGGTCAAAACTGAAATAATAGAATTAGTAAATAATTAAGGCTAAGATAAAATGTGAGAAAATAATGAAAAAAGATATCATTTAAAGACATATAATGTTAGCAGACTTCAAGCTATATTATTTAAATAATAATCATCCAAACTATCTAGTTAAAAACCAGTAAAGTTAAGTAGAAAAAACTAGATAAGCAAGATATAGAATCAATAGGAAATTGTAGCCTGATGTTTGCTAAACTCAATAATATATAGCATTGTAGAAAGGGCCATCTTTTTGACAAAAACTACTGGGGAAACTAGAAAATAGTTTGGAAGAAATAAATTTTAGACACATTTTATGGCACATATCATAATAAACCCAAAGTGGAAATAAGTATAAATTGAAAAATATCACAACATAAAAAATTAGGGGATATTGAAAGAAGGCACTTTGCACAACCTTGGATGGAGGGGAATTCTTTTTTTTTTCTTTTTTGCAGGGCAGTGGGGGTTAAGTGACTTGCCCAGGGTCACACAGCTAGTAAGTGTCAAGAGTCTGAGGCCGGATTTGAACTCAGGTACTCCTGAATCCAGGGCCAGTGCTTTATCCACTGCGCCACCTAGCCACCCCCAGATGGAGGGGAATTCTTAAACTAACAAAACCTATAGGAGTTTCAAAAACACAATTTTAATTACATAAAATTAAAAAGCATTTAACCTCCCCAAAATGAAGCTTAGAAGAAGAGACAGTTTCAAAAAATTCTAAATCAATACTTAGAAAATTTTACCTCTACCCTACTCATTTCACAAATGAGGAAACTGAAGTTGGCAGAGAGGTTAACTGACTTACTCATGGCCACATAGGAAGGAAACATTAGAGGCAGGATTTGAATGCATATCCCTGCATTTCTCAGACCCTGTACTCAGCTTGTAGAGTGGAAAAAACTACTTGCATCAAATATCACAGATCAAAGTCTAATATCCAAGACAATTGGCACAAAAGTGTAACATCATAAGCCATTCCCCCAATAGATAAGTGCTCAAAAGACATAAAAATATTTGCAAATAATGAAAACATGCTCCAATTCACTATAATAAAAGAAATGCAAATTAAAACAACTCTCACACTTTACAAACTGGCAAATTAGTCAATGTTAGAAAGGCTGTGAGAAGAAGACACTCTAATACAACAATGCTGATGGAGCTGTGAATGGTTCCAACCACTGTTCATATGAGTTTGGAATTGTGCAAGAAAAATAACTAAACTATCAATATTAAACTGTCCATTAACTCAGCAACCCGCTCTTAAACATATAATCCAAACAAGTCAAAGGCAGAAAAAGAGGTCTAGTATAGTCAAAGAAGCATTCTGTGAAAGCAAAGATTCAATCAACAGGCATTTATTAAGTGCCTATTATTTACAGACACTGTACTGTCTTCCACAGATATAGTAAAAAATGAAACAATCCTTCCTCTCAAACAACTGGAAACAAGGAGCATGCCAATTGATTCAGAAATATCTGAAAAACTATTGTTTCTGAATGTAATAATGTACAATGAGGAACGCTGAATTTGAAGGATTCAGAAAAACATACAAGATTTATTTGTACTCATACAGGGTGAAATGGGCAAAAACAAACTAATAATGTATTCAATAACTGCAGTAATATAAATGAAAATTTCACTAGCAAGGAGCCATATTCTGAATAAATGAAAAAAAAAAAAACCACTAGTGATAGCCCAGAAGAACAGACAATACACATTTCTCCCCTTTAGGCAAAGGCGGGAGGGACCACTAGATGAGAATCTTATATATACATTATCAGAGATAATCACTGCATTGGATATTTTTGTCTAATTGTTTTCCTTTTTTACAAGGGAAGGTTAATCTGGAAAAGAGGTGAGGGAAGAGGGTTATTTTCCAGAAATCATTGTGATTTAAAGACAAATGTCATCAATAAAATGTATTTTTAAAGTATCTTTTTCTCTGTCAAGTGTCCAACCATTACCATGTACTCCATGAAATCTTCCAAACTACATCATGTGGATCTCCCTTCCAAAGACCTCATCACCTTAGTGAAGCACTGCAGTACTGATTTCAGTATTTAATCACATATAAAATAATAGTCTCGCTTTCATATGGGACGTAAAGTAGAAATAATAATGGATTTTGAATCTATTCCTGGATACCTGGATTCTAACCCTACCTCAGACACTTGCTAGTTGTGTGACAATGAGCATAGTCATTTAGCTTCTGAATTTCCTCATTGGTAAGATACTAAATAGTAAATAATAAATACCTACCTCACAGATGGTTGTAAAGAAAGTTCTTTGCAAAACTTAAAGTTTATACAAATGTAAACTATGATTATTTGAGTCTTATTTCCTCAACTAAATTACAAGTTAAATGAGGGCAGAACCATGCCCTGTCTTATGCTTCTCTTTAATACTATAGAACCTAATCATGGTGCCAGATTCATAAGCTTATTGAATTGAACCAATGGTCTCTCTCCTGGATATTTTTTTTTTGCAGGGCAATGAGGGTTAAGTGACTTGCCCAGGGTCACACAGCTAGTGTCCAGTATCTGAGGTCAGATTTTAACTCAGGTCCTTCTGAATCCAGGGCCAGTGCTTTATCCTGTGGTAAAAAATGAAAGCTTTTAACTAACATTTAAGAGTTGGCTAAACAAAGGTTAAAGAGGAGTTTAATGCTCTTATATCCTATTTTAAATCTCACAATCCACTGTGCCACCTAGCTGCCCACCCCCCCCATAATTGATCACCAAGCGTTCATTGAAATTCAAATCATGAGAGCAACACCTCCTAAAATTGTACTTAGCCTGATTTGACTTACACCTAACAGAGAACTTCTTAGAAGAACCTTATTCAGAACTTTCCTGAAACAAGTAGTTCTTTGAAAACAATCAAGTGGAAAATCACTTACTGAATTTCCATTGAAATCATCCTCCTCCCTGTTCTACTTTCAGAAGTTGCAGTATCCTGAGATGAATGGAGGAGGTTTGCATACCTTTCTTTGTGCTATTGTTTTGAATCTCTTTGCATAAAACATTTGTTATAATATCCTGGTAGTATTTTTTTCTTTAAATACCAAATTTAGCAACTTAGTCTTACATTGAGGTTTGAGGTCAACTTTGGAGGACAAAAAATTCAAAGAGAATATAGCCATTCATCGATCACCACCTTCATTCATCTCAATGACTGACAGAACATTAAAACATAAAATTAAGCATAAATCATCTAATCCTAGTCACGCAATTCACTTAGAAAAAACATATTTTATGTGCAATACACTAAGAATAAAAATACAGTTCCGGGGCGGCTAGGTGATGCAGTGGATAAAGCACTGGCCCTGGATTCAGGAGTACCTGAGTTCAAATCCGGCCTCAGACACTTAACACTTACTAGCTGTGTGACCCTGGGCAAGTCACTTAACCCCAATTGCCTCACTTAAAAAAAAAAATACAGTTCCCTTCCCTTGAAAAGTGTGCAGTCTAATAGGGGAGATAAGAGAAAGTCACAAATAACTTTCTAAAAATTAGAATGTAATAAGCAGGGCCAGCTAGGTGGCAAAGTGGATAAAGCACTGGCCCTGGATTCAGGAGGATCTGAGTTCAAATCCGGCCTCAGACACTTGACACTTACTAGCTGTGTGACCATAGGCAAGTCACTTAACCCTCATTACCCTGCCGAGAAAAAAAAATGTAATAAGCATATAAGAGAGGTACAAAGTGATAAAAAGTTTGTAGGCTAGGTAAAGGACATTGAAGAAACCATATCCAGGTAGAGAGATCAGAAAAGGCTTCAGAGAAAGAGTTGCCAAATAAACTGAACTTGAAGGTCAGGGCTTAATCTCAGGCAGAGATTAAGAGAGCAATACATTGAAAGTATCAGGACAGGTGTGAGCAAAGGGACAGAGGGAGGAAAAAGTAGGACAAGAAATAGGTGGTCTAGTTTGACTAGAACATAGGATGTGTGAAGGGGAAATTGAGAGAGAAAAGAATGAGAAGAGAGGTTGAGAAGTTTGTTTTGTTACGGAGTTAGGATTAAAATTTAAACTGGCCAACTAAACTGAAGAACCTTGAGGAGCAAGAGAGATAAACCCATTCAGTGTAGCTGCTGCCTGAGTGGTGCCAAGGGGAAAAATAACTTCAGAAATCAGGACCACCTCTCCTCATTCTAGCTTCCCCCACCCCCAAAGGGAACTTTCCACAGTCAGATGATCACCCCATCTGTCTCTCCACCATCTGTCATCTGTAGAAGCTATGGCCTGAGGAGATAGCTATCTCAGAGAATCATGTGTCTCTGTGCTATCCCCCATGAAAGAAGTCCAAGGACTTCTCTCTTGGTTTCCTTTCTTCAGCATCTAAATAAAAGATTATTTTATTCAAATTGGATTTGTGTGCAAGAGGGTGTAATTCTTTAAAGAGGAATACCCAAGGACTCCCACACCAACCATTTACCCTGTGACAATATTTTACTCAATAAACAATGGGAAAGCATCAAAGATTTTTGGCACAGAGGAATGTTGTGATCAGACCTTCACATTAGGAAGATTGTTCTAGGAGCAATATGTAGGGGATTTGAGGCAAGAAAGTGGAGGCAGGAAGAGAAGTTATTGCCTATTGCAATAGATCACATGAGAAGTCATGAGATCCTGGGTTAGGCTTGGATGGGGGGGTTGAGATACAGTAAAGATACAATCCACAATGATTGGATATGGCAGGAAAGGTAGAGAATTTTTTAAAAAAAAACTAAGGTTTCCAAGACTTAGTGACTAGGAAAATGGTAGTATCACTAATTAAAATGGGATAATTAGAAGGAACAAGGTATAAGGAGCAAATGATGGATTCAATTTCAGATGTTGAGTTGGAGTTATCAACAGAACATTCAGTCAGACATGTACAATAGAAGTTGTAAATAGGAGCGTAGTTGGGGAGAGAAAGGAAGGAAAAAGCAAGGCTGGAGGCAGATATTTGGGAGTTATTTCTATAGAAATTAATTATTGAAACTTGAGAGTAGATAAGATCTCCAAGGGGAGGAGGAGGGGGTAGGGAATAACATATGTACCACATAGAGGAGGCAGGAGTAAAAAGTATCCTCAGTAAGGGCCAGAAGCACAAAAATGGAAAGACAACCATGAGAATATTGCATCCTAAATTCCAAGGGGGAAGAGAACATCTAGGAGGAATATGGTGATCAGCATTATTAAATACTGCAGGGTTATCAAAGAGGATGAATACTGACAAAATGTCATTTTATTTGTCAATTAAGAGGTCAAGGGTGACCTCAGAGAAAAGTTTCAGTTAAAGATAAGAATAGAAACAAAAATGCAAAGACTTGAAGAACAAGTGAATAGTGAAGCAGCAGAGCAAAAATGTAGACTGCTGGAATACCCAATATAATTTTGCTCTAACCAATTCTATTGTATTTGTGGTTAATGTATTATAACCCCAACATCTACTGTGTTGTCGATGAACTCTCTGTAATGCTCATTTTGTCGTCCATTATAAATAACTGTTGGGGCAGCTAGGTGGTGCAGTGGATAGAGCACCGGCCCTGGATTCAGGAGGACCTGAGTTCAAATCCGGCCTCAGACACTTAGCAATTATTAGCTGTGTGACTCTGGGCAAGTCACTTAACCCCAATTGCCTCACCAAAATAAATAAATAAATAAATAACTGTTGTGAAGATGTAACATAGTTGTTTAGACATGTTTTCATTAATTCAATTAATGTTAATTAGTGGGGTTATGCATGCCTGTACTTTTATTAGAAGCTTGATAATAAAATGAAGGATAAATTGCTTGATACTTTGCTGGAGGTGGGGGTTGGTTAGATGAAGCTTTTTTAGTTTGAGAGGGTTGTAACGATTGGAATGATGCCACCTGCTGGAGATTTACTGTAGAAGAGTTCCACCCATGAAGCGAAGGTCTTTGAGGGCAAGACCAGGAGTCTTTTCTTTGGCGTCAGGAAGTGATGTTGGCTAGTGGGAGGAAGAAGGAAGAGACTAGCGCTCTGTCTCGCACTCTTTCTTTTGGACTCTGGTGGAGAGCGGAGCTAGAAATGTGCTCTCCCTTTAATAGATAGGAATCTAGGCCTTTTCTTCTCTCTTTACCAAACTCTTATTCTCCTTAATAAATGCTTAAAAGTCTAACTCTTGCTAAAGCTTATAATTTATTGGCGACCACTCATTAGATTTTAGACAGTCTAGCTAGAATTTTAGCCCTTAACAGGGTTTAGGATAAAATGGACCTGAGGATGTTAGTAGGGAGAAGAAAAGGATACAACAAGGAGATTGAAGATGCAAGAGAAAGTAGATGATTTATGAAACATGTTCTGTTGGAGAAAAGATGTGGATGAGATCCATGCTACATAAGGAAAGTTCAACCTTGGTTAAGGAAAAGAACTGTCTTGTCTGCATCTGTAAGGAAGGAGATGGTGGATGGAGCTACAGAGAATTTTTAAGAAATAGAGGTGCTCATCTCAGATTGCTACAAGTATTCATTGAAGGGAGACACAGAATAGTGGAAAGAGATTTGAAATCAGTAGGCCTGGATTTGAATTTCATCTCAGATACTTACTAGTTATATGACCATGGGTAAATGATTTCATTTCCTTATCTCTAAAATGGGGATAATAACCTGCCCTACTTATCTCACAAAGTTATCCCAAAGAGCTTTGAAAGCCTTAAAGCACTACATAAATGTGAGATGGTTCATTCAAACAATTATTAGGCATCTATCATATGCAATGTATCATATGGATGATGAAAGAGATACGAAGATTTATAAGGTTTAGTTTCTTCCTTCAAGGAGTTTATAAGGTGTCCCACTGCATCCAAAGCCGCCTCCAGTCATCCTGATCACTTGCCACTGGACCCTGATGGTTCTGGAGGAGAGAGTGAGGCGGGTGACCTTGCACAGTCCTGCCTCACTCAAATCTAATTCACTGCAAGTCATATTACCTCCCCAATGTCATGGTCCTCTGAGAACAAAGGACAAACAACAAGAACAACAATCAGAGTAAAGTAGAAAGCAAGTTATTCGCTAAGAGTAAGGAACACAGGAATGAAGTTGAGGGCCTGAAGAGAATAGATTTGGAAATAACCTCTGTGAAAATAATGCTATAAATAAAAGTATTGAGGGCCCATTTTTAGGGAACACAATCAGAATGACACTTTCCAACAGTATTTGGTTGCTGGAGAGCAAAGGCAGGGAAGGAAGTTATTGAAGGATACCAGGTGTGGGAATTGGCAGAGCCAAAAGAGAGGGTTACTGGGGGAAGGAATTCAAAAGTAAATAGCCTTACAAATTAGAAAACCAAGGTTCAGGAAAATCAAGTAATTTATACAAACTCATGTATATAGTAAGCTAGCTGCAGAGATGGGTCCAGAACCCTTCCTCAAGTTGGTAAAGTGCTCTTTCCTCTATGTCACATTCTAAATTCTTTTTGTTGTGGTGGTGGTATTCTAAGAAAGGCAATCTTTTCTCAAAATCTTACTAGGTATATTGAAATGGAAACTGTTTACAATTCATAAATTATTTCACCAGGCACAAGGTGTATTGCCTCAAGGTATGTTCTGACTCCAGAATGTTCTTACAACAGGTTAGCCAGGTCACCAAACTGCGAGATTAGTAATCAAGGACATTCTACATAAAACCAAATTTTCCTCTTAGGTACATTACTAGGAATTAACAGAAGGAAAGTTACAAGGGGGGAGGGGAGAGTCAAGGAGGAAAAGGGGAGAGGAACCAAGAACACTAAGCAAGCCATCTGCCCACTTAACTGAGATAGCTCTGGGCTCTGTGCCCAGATGAGGGCTGTGTATGAAACCCATACCTGTGCTTCATTCTCCATGCGGGTTTCACTTTACTGAGTTTGAATGAAATCTGTAAAGTTTCATTTACAAAGTATATTCCCAGTAGTGTCTGGGTTTCTTGTGAACTTTATAAGGAAGAAATCAAAAGGACAAATGAAACCACTTACATCACTTGTAACAATAATGTTTTAAAAAACCTCATTTTATGCAATATTGTTTAAACACTACCAGTTGAATTAAAGGGCAGATCAGAATCCCACTTGTGAGAAATGGGTGTAGATGTTTTTGCTGAAGTTTTAAAGAATCATAAGGTTGCAGAATGAGATAGATTCTTAGAGAGGCAGGGCATCTAGTCCAACATAGTTACAGAAGTCCCCTTTACAATACAGAATTATACAATCTCATTTAACAACCTTATACTGTCAGCAGTCAGCTTCAAATCATCTGACACCTTAACCCACATTATTATATCCCTGGGTATTTTGTCTGGTTATGCCTGTCAATTATAACAGTCACGCTTGGTCCCAACCACCACCTTCCAGCCACCACTATTACTTCTGCCAGACTAGGTGTCACTGGAGCCCATGGGTAGGTGCTGCTTTTAGCCAATCAGACACCTGAGTTACACGACAAAGCAAAAGGTTACACTCAGTATAATCGAGCTGACTGCAGAAAGGCCTAGGTGGTATTCTGTCCTTGGGAGTTTAGTTAAGAAACCTATGGGGAAGGGGCAGCTAGGTGGCAAAGTGGATAAAGCACTGGCCCTGGATTCAGGAGGACCTGAGTTCAAATCCAACCTCAGACACTTGATACTTACTAGCTGTGTGACCCTGGACAAGTCACTTAAGAATTTGGAACACATAGTTTTTTAAAAATTGATATCAAAATTTGTATTTTAGGGGCAGCTAGATGGCGCAATGGATAGAGCACCGGCCCTGGATTCAGGAGTACCTGAGTTCAAATCCGGCCTCAGACACTTAACATTACTAGCTATGTGACCCTGGGCAAGTCACTTAACCCCAATTGCCTCACTAAAAACAAAACAAAACAAATATTTGTATTTTACATGTAATTTCAGAAAACAAAGTTCTCAATATTGAAAATTTTTAAAAATAAGAAAAAAAGAAAAAGAAATAGATATTAAGGAACAGAACTGGAACTTGAATCCAGGTCCTTTGTCTCTAAAAAAAAAAATTTGGGATTATGATTAAAATGATTTCAAATGTGTAATTGAAAAATGACAAAACAAAACCAAACCAAAAAAAGAAACCTATGAAAGGCTTGTGATTATACTCCCAAATAAGAAAAAGAAACAAATTCTCTAACAGAGGCTCTCAAATTCTGGATATCTCAGGACCCCTTGTGCTCTTAAAATGTGACTGAGGATCTCCAAGAGTTTTTGTTCATGTGGATTATATCTATCAATATTTACCATAAAGGAAATGATATACTGAGTGTAACTTTTTGCTTTGTCGTGTAACTCAGGTGTCTGATTGGCTAAAAGCAGCACCTACCCATGGGCTCCAGTGACACCTAGTCTGGCAGAAGTAATAGTGGTGGCTGGAAGGTGGTGGCTGGGACCAAGCATGACTGTTATAATTGACAATAGTTTTAACCTCATAGTCCCCTGCCCCCAGGAATCCCACAGTTTGAGAAACACTGTGCTCCAAACACAGGAGGGAGGTCAGGATTCCACCCTGGAAAGGAAAAGCCACTATCTCTTGGGGGACACACAACTGCCCCACCCCAGCCCCTACACACTCTCTCTCTCTCTCTCTCTCTCTCTCTCTCTCTCTCTCTCTCTCTCTCTCTCTCCCCTAGTAAAACAACAGACATAAGGCAATAATACACATATCTAGACTGGACTGACCACAGAAGCTAATGAGAAGTGAAACTAGTTTTGTCAAACACAATTTCTAGCAGAATAAAGGAATATACTTAGAAATGAACACCAGTCATGTGCAGTGGAAGTAGAAGGGAAGGGAGATAAAGACAATCAGCTCTTCCACATGCTTTTGACCAACTCTCCAATCATCCAAGAGAACAACCACAAGAAAATATGTTCTTATACCTTACCCTTTTCAATTTAATGTTAATAACAGTAATAATAATAATAATGAGTAGTAATAATAATATTATAATAAGTGGCAATAATAAAAGGGTGGTGGTAATAAAAGCATTTATATAATGCTTTATGGTTTGGAAAATGTTTTACTCCAAACCCACCACTTCTCTTGGTGGGTTTGGAGAAGGAAGCTGAGCTGCCATTACAAAAGTGCTCACCCTCTTCCCCACTCTTATTGTCCAATGTCACCCCACTCAGGGAGGCTTCCTCTCTATCCCTCTTAGTGTTTCTCTCTCTCTCTCTTTTTTTTAACATGGGCCCTTTTCAAATTCCACCTCTGACCCAAAACCATGCTATGCAACATTTGTCTTGCCTTGGGAGATGTGGTATTCAGTTATTTTCAGTCATGTCCAACTCTCCATGTCCCCATTTGGAGTTTTCTTGGCAAAGATACTGGAGTGATTTGCCATTTCCTTCTTTGGCTCATTTTACAGATAAGGAAACTAAGGCAACAGAGTTAAGTGACTTGCCCAGGATCATACAACCAATGCATGTCTGAGGCCAGATTTTAATTCAGGAAGATGAGTCTTCCAGGCCTGGTACTCTATCCACTGGATCAGCTAGCTAGGGGATGAGCAAACTCCAAATCCCAACAATCTATGCAGGCCCTGGCCTTTCCTCCCTGCTGTTGAGGAGATATTAAGGTTTTACACTTCCAGATACAGTTTATTAGTTTTCTAGTTTTGTTGTTGGGTTTTCCCATTCAAGCCACATCATCCTGTGAGGCTAATTACTTTGGTAAAAACACTATAAAATTGAGAAAGTTTTAACCACTTGTATCATAAAATTCAACATTCTAAACACCTACCAGCTCCAACTCAAAGCAAATTCTTCTCTTAAGGTTGGAGTTTATTACTAGACAGAGAAATAACCAGGAAATTGATTTGCTTAATAAAACTCACATCTCCATACACTCCAAGAGCAGTGAACCATGATAGTCATACCATGAAACACACAAATAGGTATGTAACTTGAAGTCCTCTTCCTCTTTCACTGGACAAGCTAGTGTTTGTCTGTGCTGGTCTCTACAAGGTGTACTTCCACAAATCACTTTCTTCTGGGCTGGTATCTAACCCTCAGTCACAGTTTCTTCTGTCCACCCACTTCTGCAGCCCATGCCAGAGTTAGAGTTAATGAAATGGAGCACTGTCTACCCTTGTGCCGCAGGCTAAGGAGAAAGTAGAGAGCTTGTCTTATTGGAATTGTCTTTACCCTTTACTTCCATAGGTCCTGAGATGTTTGTGCGTGCCTCACACTTGGGTCCAAAAGGAAGTCACTTTTAGTACTCATGTCCTATTTGCCCCCAAGGGCTTCTGGGAGAATGCTGGCCCCTCCCAGTACTCACATGAAGGTGGCTTACACTTAGAATTATAGAATCTTAGAATTTTATAACCATAAAATCACAGACTTATAAAATCCTAGAATGTCAGAGGTGAAAGGGATTTGAAAGGTTATCTAGTCTGTCCTTCCACCACATTCCTTCTGAAGTATTCCTGGTGTAAAGAATCAATTGTTATTCCAGGTTTCTATGCCACTGGCCTGGGGCTCCGCAAACCTCATGGTGCTCCACCCACTGGTTGTAGCCATAGCCAGGGCTCTGGCACCACACGTTATCACTGCTCACTGACGCCTACATGGGCCTGGCAAAATTATAACGATTGGAAGCCTAGTGAGGGAAGTCACGTGACTGTCAGAGCAGCCATCCCATTGGCTAGGGCTGTGTGGGGAGTTTCTAGGTTTGGGGGAGGTGAATTGGGCATTCGAGGTGGAAGCTGGAAAGCAACAGGTATTCTGCGTATTTTCAGCTGATTCCTGGGCAGTGGTATTTTTTCAGGTATTATAATTTTTCCCCATTTTATTTCCTTTCCCTTGATCCTACTGATCCTGTTTGTGTTTTGTTTTTAAATTCATTCTTGTAAAAATAAATCTTGTTGGGGCAGCTAGGTGGCGCAGTGGATAGAGCACCAGTCCTGGAGTCAGGAGGACCTGAGTTCAAATTTGAACTCAGACACTTGACACTTACTAGCTGTGTGACCCTGGGCAAGTCACTTAACCCCAATTGCCTCACTAAAAAAAAAAAATTTTTAATTAAAAATATAAAATAAATCTTGTTCTGTTTTGAGGGAGGCTGCCAATCTCCTTCCTTGCTCCAGTATTGCAGCAAGCCACTTAGCTAGCACTCCCCAATTAAAAATTGGTCCCCACACTGGCAAGTGATGACTGCATCATTGGCACCCCTGCCACATTTTATGTCCTGAAATTTAGGGGAAAGGAAAAATATAGTATTTCCCTGGAAAAAACATCTTAATGTAAATTATTCATTTCTGGTTTTCTGAAGAATCTGTTTTTACAGAATTATTTCAATTTTTTTAACGGAGACCAAAAATTTTGTACTTCAGTGCTCCATAAAATAAATTCCTATTCTAGTACTTCATTGTAAGATGAAGATGACCCTTGGTTCTTGAAGGCTATGCTAGCAGAAGACAAACTCTGGCAGGTTGTACCAAGCATGAAACACTTCAAATACAGTCCCTGATCAATGTCTGCTGTTTCAGAAGGAGCCCAGCTAAATGCAGAAAAAGCTGGCTATGAAATCAATTCTTTGACCCATGGCAGCCCATAAAACAGATAACACTGTAAATAACTTTCAGTCCTGTAAGGTCCCCTACTTCCAGTCAACAAATATTTCCAATGTTCAAGACACTGGAGATCCAAAGTAAGGCAAAAAAAAATAAAAGTCCCCTTCCCCCAAAGGGCTTACATTTACACATGAGAGAGAACATGCATACAAGAACTATACAGCATAGACAGAGGGCTATCAGAGATGGGGAGGCATTTAGAAGCTAGGAGAATCTAGGAAAGACATATTCCAGAGTGTGGGATCTCAAATGAGACTTTTTTTTTTCTTTGCAGGGGAACGAGGGTTAAATGACTTGCTCAGGGTCACACAGCTAGTGTCAAGTGTCTGAAGTCAGATTTGAACTCAGATCCTCCTGAATCCAGGGTCAGTGCTTTATCCACTGTGCCACCTAGCTGCCCCCTCTAAAATGAGTCTTAAAAGAAACCAGAGAAACTAAGGGATAGAGATGAGGGGCAGAGCATTCCAGGAATGGGGGACAGCCAGTACAAAGGGGCAGAGAGAAAAAAATGGAGTACTGAATAGAGGAATGGTAAGCAGGCCAGTACAGCTAGATGGGAGAGTATAGGGAGAGGAGGGAGATGTAAGAAGATTGAGAAGTGAGAAAGGGGCCAGGTTATGAAGAATTTTAAATGCCAAAGGAGTTTACATATTATGGAGGAGGTAATAAGAAGCTACTGGTGATCATTGAGCAGGAAGAGGTGACATGATCAGATGTACACTTTAGACAAATCACCCTGACAACTGTGTCAAGGATATACAGGAGTAGAAAGAGACTAAAGGCAGAGAAATAAGTCAGAGGACAAAAGTCTAGGCAAGAAGTGATGAGACCTTGAAATAGGGTTGTGGTTTGTATGAGTGAAGAGAAATGGATGTACATGAGAGACGCTCCGAAGGCAAAAACAAGATTTAATAACAAATATTTGGATAAATTGAGAGCTGAGGATTCAAGGATAACCCTGAAGTTATGAGCCTGGATGACCAGAAGAATTATGATCGCCCTTAACAATAACAGAGAAATTTGGGGTGAAAAGGCAAAAATTTGGAGAGAAAGATAATGAGTTCTATTTTGAAAATGTTGAGTTTGAAATGCTTAAGGGAAATCCAATTCAAGATGCCCAATGGACAGTCAGTAATTCATGACTAGAGCCCAGGAGAGAAACTAAAACTATATGTATGGATCTGTTAATCAACTATCCAAAGATGTTACTTAAACCTATGAGAGCTAATGAGATACCAAGTGAGATAGAATAGAGGGAAAAGAGAAGAGGGCATGGGATAGAGCCTTGGGTTAATCATGAGTCTGTGATTAGTAGGAATACATTCAGCAAAAGATACTGAGGAGATATACACTCAATAACGCATCTATAAGAGTGGTGGACAATGTTCTTCCCAGAATCCAAAAAGAAAACTCTTTATAGGGTGAGGTTTTCCCAGTTGTTCCTATTATCAAATTAACATTTTACTGATTACATCAAGCCCCAAAACACTACAGGCCCCCTGAATGAGATGCATAACTATTCAAAAGAGATCAGCCTATCAACCCACACATTAAAAAAATCAAGTGGAAGAAGAATACACATGATAGAAATGAGGCTATGCAGTTGCATAAGCATCTTATTGAATTAGGTCATCAGTGCACATTTTTTGAACAGGTATAGAAAATTAATAAGGATCTGGGCTGAGAATTGTAAAGGACAATAAGGACAAACTAGATTGTTTTGGAGCAATCACACAGTGCTTTCAGTAATCCCAACCTTTTCTCTAGTGCAAAAACCTATCTTTTTGACACATGTTTCTCCTGAAGATGTTGTATAGCTATGAATAAAGGAAACTGATCTCTGAAGAACCAAAATCTCTTTTGGACAATGGGGCAATTTAGAAGCTGATGATAATGGTAAACATGCTGCAACAAATTATCAATGTTGACTCACGTTCAGGAAGCTCTTTAAGGGGCATCATCAACTATGCCCAAAAGGCTATGGGACTGTGCATACCCTTTGACCACTACTAGGTCTGTATCCCAAAGAGAGCATAAAAAAGGGAAAAGGACCCAACATGTCCAAAAATATTTATAGCAGCTCTTTTTTGTGTTGGCAAAGAATTGGAAATTGAAGGGATGGGGGACAGCTAGGTGGTGCAGTGGATAAAAGCACCAGCCCTGGATTCGGGAGGACCTGAGTTCAAATCCAGCCTCAGACACTTGACACTAGCTGTGTGACCCTGGGCAAGTCATTTAACCTTCGTTGCCCCACAAAAAAACCAACAACAACAACAAAAACACACAAAAAAAAGAAATTGAAGGGATGCCCATCAATTGGGGAATGGCTGAACAAGTTGTGGTATATGAATGTAATGGAATACTGTTGTGCTGTAAGAAATGATGAGCAGGCAGATTTTGGATAAACCTGGAAAGACTTAAGTGGACTGATGCTGAGCGAAGTGAGGAGAACCAGAACATTGTACACAGTAACAGCAATATTGTATGATGTTTAATTGTAAAAGATTTAGCTCTTCTCAGCAATACAATGATCCAAGGCAATTCCAAAAGACTTATGATAGAAAATGCTCTCCACATCTAGAAAAAGAACTATGGAGTCTGAATGCAGATCAAAGTATGCTATTTTTATTTTATTTTTTGTTGTTATTTTTTCTTTCTTATGGTTTTTCCCTTTTGTTCTGACTGTTCTTTTACAACATGATTAATATGGAAATATATATAACGTGATTATGTATGTATATATGGATAATTTATATACGTGTGTATGTATGTATGTGTATGTGTGTGGGGGGGGTGTATAAACAAACCTATATCTGATTGCTTGCCGTCTTAGAGAGGGGGAGGGAAAGAAGGGAGAAAAATTTGGAACTCAAAATCTTACAAAAATGAATGTTGAAAACAATCTTTACATGTAATTGGAAAAAAATTAAATACTACCAAGAAAAAAATAGAAAAATTTAAAAGGGTATTATCAGAGTACCTGTACAACTGGAAAAGGAGGTGGGCCAATTATGCATACCACTACTACTACCACCACCACTACTACTAATATCAATAATAATGGTTGATACTTATGTAGCTCTTTATGGTTTGCAAAACCAGCTTCTCCCAGTGCCTTCCTTCTTAGGGCTGGCAGGTTTGCTCTCCTATTTCCCCACTCCAAAGGTTTGTATTGGGTATTCATAGCCTCTCCCCTCAGATGATCCTGGATTTGAGCTCTAGTTTTTATAGGGCAATTATTGGGGGAACTCATTCCCATTCCTCTGAGACCAGTGTGGAAAAGGGGCTTTTACTGAGAGCAGAATTGCCTGTACCAATGAATTAAGTGCCCTAAGCCCCTACATCAAAAATATGAGCCAATCTAACGATGCAGTACCCTAGGGAGCTGAAAACTTTGTTCTCCCCATCACAAATATTTCTAGTTTCTTCACCAAAGGATCTCACCCCCATATGGAGGCCATTCCCAAAACATTTGTGGACTACAGCAGGGCTTGTTAAACTTTTTCCACTTGTGACCCCTTTTTGCCCAAGAAATTTTACGTGACGCCCAAGTATATCAGTATATAAAATAGGTATATATAACCTTTGTTGTCAAACTTTTCACGGCCTCCAGATTCAGTTAGGCAACCCCATTATGGGGTTTCAACCCACAGTTAAACTTTGGACTAGAGGACCCCAGACTCCACACTGATAATGAAATTGATCACATTATATATATATATATATATCTCACTACCATTTACCTATGAATGCTGGGTAGCTCTTCCGCAGTATAGGTTATGAATAACTGTGATTGTCCAAGGACACACAACTCTCCTTCCCCCTTGGGTCACATGGCTGCCCTCTCTAACTGGACAATTATGCTTGTTAGACATATTAGATTGTCAGGAGCAGAGTAAGGGTAAAGCAGTCCTGAAGTTCACCACTCAGCCTTCCCTTCAGGACTTCAACCAAAACAACTTTCAAATCCCTAAACTCATCCAGCCATTCCAGCAGGGGCCCAGTAGGAATGAGGCATCATTTTTGATACTCAGCAATTCTATAGCAGCATCCTGTGATACCCAAATATTTATTTGAGTTCCCTTTAAAATTGCTGGTAATCTTTCAACAGTAGATTGTTGTGATATTCACTTGGGATATTGGTGTTTCATTTTAGCTGGTTGGTGCTGTTACATTGGTAAAAATTCAGTTAAGAGGTTCGAATTACCTCCAAGTGTAATATCTGAATTAGCCATCAGGTGGTACTTGATTTGAACAATTCCTCCCTGTCTGCCCCAACTGTACTGCCTGGAGAAAGCCCCCTTTTAGCATCCTGCAGTATCCCCTCTGGCTACTAGGGGGCATTCAAAGTCTCAGCAAGTCTCACTGCCAAAAAAAACTTAGCTGCTTAACATTTTTTTTCCTTTCTTACCAGGGTACTAACCTAGGAGATGAAACAGTGATCATATATCAATATATGGAAGTTACTATGATAATTTTGGCCCCAACCCCAATTCATAGGAATAGTTCACTATCTCAATTCTGGCCCCTCAATATTCATAGATTTAGACACACAGAGTACAGTTTCACTCCAGCTTTATTGCACATAGAATAAAATTGGAAAGGAAAACAAATTAACCCATTGCTAACTTTCCCTTTTATGGCCCTTTCTCTCCCAAATCTTCTATAAAGAAAGTGTACCAGTGAGATATGGAGACGCAAGTGAAATGTCTTTCATTACTTTTCCTCCTTTCCTATTCTTCATTTAGTAGTAAGATGGTAAAGTCCAAATGTGATAGTTCCACTATTATTACCAATAAGGTACAGTCTCTATAAAAATGCCAACAAATCAGTTTCATTTTGTGTCTGCTTACTTTTGTTATCTTCTCAATTTCATCTTCAAATATTCTTGGGATTGGGGCAGCTAGATGGCGCAATGGATAGAGCACTGGCCCTGGATTCAGGAGTACCTGAGTTCAAATCCGGCCTCAGACACTTAACACATACTAGCTGTGTGACCCTGGGCAAGTCATTTAACCCCAATTGCCTCACTAAAAAAAAGAAAAAATATTCTTGGGATGCTCTCATTCTTCAGGCTCATTCTTCTCAACCACTTTTCAACCTAACCTGTGGTCACCCATCCACTTGATGAAGTTACAGACTGTAAGGAGCATGTGATAGAGTCAATGAGGTATTTTCCAAATATGAGTGGTTACATTCATAACCATTGAGTAGTTAACCTCCTGAATAGCCTATTCACAGAATATGTGTGGGGAAACTGGAGGTTACCAATAATTAGGCACCTTATAAAAGTCACCTCTTATGTACTCTAATGGAATAATGTAAATCAGAGGTGTCAAATATACTGCCAGAGCGGTCATGCTACCCACAACACTCCTGAGTGCTGCATGAACTAGATAAAAAATTGTAAAATATTTAACAAAATAAATATTACATTTTAAAACTAAGTCAATATGTGGCCCACAGGCATCTTTATGACTGGATTAGTGGCCCCCATTTCTATTTGAGTTTGATAGTACTAGTGTAAAGGATGTGGAAAAAAGTTCCTTAAGCCACCTGATGGAACTGTAGGTCATCTAGGCATTAACTGGCTAAAGAATCAGTCATATTTCTGGTAGCCTCAAAAATCATGAGCTAGCTTTGAGAAGGGAGGCATCCATGGCAGTCCATAAGAGAGACAGCTAAGGATGAAAAATTTGCTTGTGTCTCTTTCAGAGTTGGGATGGAGACCGAGGAAAGGCAATTTCTCTCCTTCCCCTCATTGCCAACTCACCTAACAGGAAATGCATACCCAACAAGCAGGCCCAAACAATACAGCCATAGAGTCAAGTTGAGCTTTGGAAAGGAGCAAGCCTGGCAGAGTGTCATGCAGATGCCAAAAGCAAAGAGAGGACCTTGCAGTGCTGGAGGTGCTAGTTACCATGTGTGACCAGATGTGTTCCCCACATATCTGCCACTCTATTAGTATACTTTATGTGTATGACCATCCTTCCCCCTGATGCTGAATGTATTTGTGGGAGAGTGTGCCCTAGGTTTATGAAGAGAATGTTTTCTAGTTACTGCTTTTACTATGCCATTTCAATAAATTTCCTTGCTTTGAACTAATTATGTTGACCAAACTGACTAATAAAGGCAGTGTGGACTTAAGAAGTATAGTTTTGGGGGCAGCGAGGTGGCACAGTGGATGAAGCACTGGCCCTGGATTCAGGAGGACCTGAGTTCAAATCCAGCCTCAGACACTTGACACTTACTAGCTGTGTTTCCTTGGGCAAGTCACTTAACCCTCATTGCCCCGCAGAAAAACAAACAAAAAAAACAAACGACAAGTAAAATAAAATAATTTTTTTTTTAAAGTATAGTTTTAGGAGTGTAGATCTCTAGAGTACCTTGAACCTTCAGTTATCCCTAAAGGAACATAGCTGGTGAATTCAAGTTAGAGAGTAGCTCAGGAAATGGGGTGCTATACAGTATTTGATGTGGCAATGTTTGCTCATAATCTTACAGTGTATCCTACTTCTTTATTTATGTGCTTATTTGGGTTTCTTGCTTGTTATTTATTTATTTATTTGGTCTGAATCTGTGGTTTCCTTGGTTGAGAACTCTATGTATGGAAATAGCCACCACTGATCCACATTAGCAATTCATCTGTAATTTACATTCTTAGAGCAGGGGTGAGGTAAACTACAGCCCTGGGCCAAATCCAGCCTACTGTCTGTTTTTATATCATGAAAAAAAGTTATATACATATACACACACATATATATATAGTTAATATATTATTATAATATAGATTTTATATATTTACATATAAATCCAGAGAGCATCATATATAATATACAGAAAGTACAAAAATAAAGTACATGTGTATACTTCGTATGTAGTACATATATAGTACATACACACAATGGGTATACAGTACATTGTGTGCACATGCACACATATCCATGTGCATGTGTACACATGTCTACATATGTGCCCATATGTGACTGTGTGTGCATGTATGTGCACCGGTATACATACATTCATACATATACACACACAAAAAACAAACCTACAACATATGCCAACCATACTGGGCATCAGGCCATGGCCTGGGCTGTAGTTTGCCCACCCCTGGTCTTAGTTGCCTGAGGTCATTGAAAGGTTAAATAACTAGCCTAGGGTCACACAGACAGGATATGCCAAAAACAGACCTTGAACCTAGGAGTTCAAGACTCCAAAGGCAACCCTCTATCTCTTTTGTCATGCTTCCTGAATAGCATTTAGAAAATCAGCCCATATTTTAAACCAATGATGCCTTGGTGCATCACTATTACCATTTTAAAGATGAAGCTTCCAAGGTTCTAAGAAGGACAGCTATCCCTTCCATATCACAACTCTATCTATTGCGGTTTTGATAGATGTCAGGTTGGCATAAGAAATTAAATGGGAATTTAGGGGGAGTTCTGTGGAAACCACAGACAAAAGGTGAAGGCCAGCAGACAACACAGAAAAAGTGTGGAGACTCAGAAATGCATAAAATATATGTATTATGTAATATCAACCCAAATTTTACAGTAAGGTACTGTAAATGCCCCATAAAAGAAAAAGAAATAATTCAGACTTCTTCTCTGGCACGAAGGGGCAAAAAAATTTTACATGGATTTTCTTGATCAAGGGGGCACCCATGCCCCTAACCCCTGTGATGTGGAAGGAATAATTGTAAATAATTTGCCTAAAGTCACGCAGCTGGTAAGTGACAAAGATTAAACTGGAAATCACGTCTTCTGAATCTAAAGCCAATACTCTTCCCAATAGGGAGAGCTAGTCTCTGTTTATAACCC
Organism: Dromiciops gliroides; assembly: GCF_019393635.1. Taxonomy (NCBI): domain Eukaryota; kingdom Metazoa; phylum Chordata; class Mammalia; order Microbiotheria; family Microbiotheriidae; genus Dromiciops; species Dromiciops gliroides. The sequence continues at coordinate 210,452,884 of NC_057862.1, forward strand.
TGACCCCAAAGCAGCATTTCAGGGGCTGAGCATTCTGGACACATACAACTACTGCAGGAGAAATAGTATCTAATAGTCTATACGTAGCTATGAGTTCATGATTCTAGTCACCTCTTCTATGCATGAAATATGCTTTCCACAGTAAAATATCATTGAACATCTGCTCTGTCTTAGGATAAATGTAAAATCCAAATATGTGTCATATTGGGAAAAGAAAACTTTTTTAAAAAGCCCTTTGGAGGCGCTCTTACTAATTGATTACATGGTTGTTTTTAAATATTAAGTGTTGTTTTGAAAATAATACTCAAAAACACAATCTGAAATGAAATTTGAAGCATATCATCTGAGATTTTGTTTTCATCAGTATTGCAGGAAAACTTGCTGGACCCTACGATATCCTCATGAATTATAATTCCTGGGCTTCCCATCCACATATCCACCCCTACTTTAATCTGCTCCAAATGAATAATAAGGAGGATTGATAAATAAACACAATCAGTTGATGAGCCAAAGAATTTTGTTTTGCAAGAACTAAACAGCCCTTACATTTTGTTTGTGAGTTTAACATTAACCCTAGTCAGAGTGCCAAAGAGACTACATCCAGAAGGTCCCTTAGAGACCATCCAATCTAAGAGGCTCACTTTACAAATGAAGAAAATGTAGTGACTTTTCCAAGATGACATGGCTAGTTAGTAGCAGAAACAACAATAGAAGCCAGGATTTCTGATTCCTGCCCATTATATTTTCCATTGTCACAAATCAGTCAGTCACATTCATTGATATCTTTAAAAAATAATAATTTATAACCATTTTTCAGACATCCCTTTTCCCCCAAGGACTGAGTTTGGGGTATGATTTAGGATTATTGGGGGGGGGAGGTTATTATTATTTTGAAGGGGAGGGAAATAGGAAAATGATAATACTGGGAGTGGGGAGGAAGGTTGAGGCAATGTGTGATTGATGTTTGAAATCTAATGCCTTCTAGTTATGGATTAGGTTACTGGAATGGGGCTGGGGAGGAAAAAAATTAATGCCAGTACAATGACTCCAAAGAGGTGAGTCACTAAGGACTTCCATCTTCATCCCTGAGGTGACAGCTGAGCTGGAGTATAGCAAAGTTATGACAGAAAAGGCCAGTGAAGGGTACCCACGACATCACTGAAAAACATTCTCCCTGGATACTGCTCCTTGGCAAACGATTTAATGTTTCCTGCAAAGCAAGAACTCATTTGGCAGTGGGACTAACTCATCAGCCCTGTTCATCTCATACCACATGACTGACTAATAATAATAACTCACATCTGAGAACAAACTGAACGCAGCTTAATAGGAAAAGAGGAAAAAACAAAATAAAAATAACAACCCTGTCAAAAATTCTTCTTTAAATTCACACGTGCACACAAAACGTAAATGGTCACACAGAGACTCAAAACAACAGCATTTCTGTAGCACTTTAAAGTTTGCAAAGAACCTCATTTATTATTTAATGATCAGTTATTTATTCTTTAATTATTAGTTGTTGTTATATCATTTTTACTTATCATATAATTCTCACAATAACTCTGTGAGGGAGGTGTTATTATTATCACCATTTTATAGATGAAGAAACTAGGGCTGAGAGAGGGTTAGTGATTTTCCCAAAGGCACACAGCTAAAAAATGTCTGAGGGACAATTGAACTCAGGTCTTCCTGACTCCAAGTCCAATACTTTATCCATTGTGTTACCTAAAGACCACAAATAAATTTATGATTATAATTTTATTATAATTATTGTCACACAATAATTACAATAATACAATCTTATAATTATAATTTTATAATGAATTTTAGGAAACTATAGGAACTACGCTGAAAATGAACCTTACCACTCTCATTCCTGGTACTTGTTATCATTCAGACCTTTGTGTTACAGGGGAAATGCCCACCCTTTTGCCCTTTTCTTATCCAAATCTAACCCTTCTGTCATGTTCAACCTCTTCCATAAAAACTTCTCAAACTACTCTAAACCCTTATTAACTGGCCTCTTTTCTAGTCAGTGACTGACTGATACACTATTGAATACTTAGTTTTGTATTGTTTGTATATTTGTACTTTGTATTGTTTTGTATTATTCCTACTTGTCTCATGTCTTATGTCTTATCTCTATGCTTTCTGAAGGCCATGATCAGAACCATGTCATACATTTTTTTTTTTTTAGTGAGGCAATTGGGGTTAAGTGACTTGCCCAGGGTCACACAGCTAGTAAGTGTTGTGTCTGAGTTCAGATTTGAACTCAGGTATTCCTGACTCCAGGGCCAGTGCTCTATCCACTGCACCATCTAGCTGCCCCATACATTTCTAATCTATATCCATAATGTCTAGTATTAAGGTGGGAAGTAGATTGAATATACAGTAAGGAGACCTGTGTTTGAATAATTAAGCTCTGACAGCTTAATAATGACAGCTATGTGGCCAAAGTCAAATCACTTAGGCCTTTCTGAATCTCATTTTTCTTAGTTGTAAAAATGGGAATATAATAAAGATGCCCATCTATTATCCCAGGTCTTCCTTGTGCCATGCTGATAAGGACCTTGTTCTAGCTTTGCTATTTCCTTTTATAAGGTATAAAGTACTGGCATTGATGATATCAGTTATTGATAAGCTGTAAAGGACTTGCCCTGTCCTGGGTTGCCCTATTGACACATTGATTGACTGATTCAGAGCCAGTTCTTACATTTGGACTTTACCCTTGGCCTTGGTCTTTAAATAGGAGAGAGGCACCAAGCAGAGAACAGGAGCTGGGAAATCAACCAGAGTGAAGTTGATCAGGCATACATGGGCTCAGTTCCCTGTCATAAAGAAAGACCAAACAGCCATACAGCTGCAGTAGGGAACCATATGCTACAGAGTGCTGTGTGCAGCAGAGGTATTCCTGGACTCAGTCTGCTGGGTTAGGCAGAAAAACTAAAAAAACAGCAAAGGACAGTCATGATGTAGAAGAGCAGACTGCTGTTTAGTGGTACTGTGCTTTACTTAGAATTTGCAGGTTCAAGGAAAGGCGATAACTATAGCGATCTTGGCTGCTTTCCCCTAGCAACAGCGTTTCAACTCCAGGTTAAACTATGGCAGGAAGGCTGTATACAGCCCTGGATAATGGGGCAGGGCGCACTCACCAGGGGGTGCAAATTGCTTAATGCTGACAATCACAAATGTTTTTCCTTTTAGGAAGTGAGAGTGAAGAAACAGTTTAGAACTCTGCATTTAGCACAATGACTAGCATATAGTAGGTGCTTAATGAATGCTGTGTCAGTCTGTTAATCTACCTATCTAAACTCTGGAAAATAAGAGTACCTGGTGAAATTGAGCTCACAGGAGATGAAGGAGGGTTATTTTAACTGTTTAATGTCTCAGATGCCTGTCCTATTTGTCAGGGAAGGGAGTGGAGGGAGGGTGAATGTCTTTAGTAGAGTTTTTTGTTTGTTTGTTTGTTTTTTGTTTTTGTAGGGCAATGGGGGTTAAGTGACTTACCCAAGGTCACAAAGCTAGTGTCAAGTGTCTGAAGCCGAATTTGAACTCAGGTCCTCCTGATCCAAGGCCAGTGCTTTATCCACTGCACTACCTAGTTGTCCCTAGTAGGGTTTTTATTAACCCTGTTACGTTCAGAATCTTGTTATCATGAATGCTTGGTTGCATAGGAACTAAGGACCCTGCTTTTTTTTTTTTTTTAACGAAGACCTAGAAAGAAACCAAATTCTGCTACCCTCAGAAGGAACATGAACTGAAAAGAGACCTGTCAGATACAACCCCAAGATTGAACCTAGTTCATGTGAACTCAGAGCCTTAGATTCTGGGCAATGTGTTACACTCACTCAAACTATCTTATAAGGTTATTGCTTAAAAAGAAGTAAATTGTTTTTATTATCATAGTACAATGCTAAACACATATGTGTTGAATGGTTGGCTGGATATCAGTGGGGCAGGAAAACAAGAAAAATCAGGATGAGTCTCTGTCTTGTCTTCCCAAGATCATAGGAAATGACAGTTGAGCTTCAGGAAAAACAGTAAAGTTCAGCAGCAACACTGGTATCACTCAATCAGTAGAATTCCCCTTTCTCTCTTTGGTTTAAATATATGATTTCATTGGTGTGAGGAATACCTGGTGTCTAAATGTCTTCCATCTATACATAAGAACATGCAAGTTAAGGAATTTGAAACTTAGCTACCTGGTCATATGCCTAGTACCTCCATTTAGAAGCAGGATTTGAGTAAATCCTCCAAGGACAGCCCTCTATTCATTTTGCCCTACAGCCTTCCTTTGAGGTAATAGTTATCTTTTTTTAAAATATGGAATGCTTCTCGAATTTGCGTGTCATTCTTGTACAGGGGCCATGCTACTCTTCTCTGTATTGTTCCAATTTTAGTATATGTGCTGCTGAAGCGAGCACGGATAATAAGTATCTTAAGGGTAGGAAAAATAAAAGGGCCTGGGTATAGAATGGGACTTGTTCATAGAATTATAGTCTTCACGGGGCAGCTAGGTGGCACAGTGGATAAAGCACCGGCCCTGGATTCAGGAGGACCTGAGTTCAAATCCAGCCTAAGACACTTGACACTAACTAGCTGTGTGACCCTGGGCAAGTCACTTAACCCTCATTGCCCTGAAAAAAAAAAGAATTATAGACTTCAGTTTGGAAGACACCTCCAAGATCATCTAGTCTGGCCCTACACAGATCATTAATCCTTTCTCTTACATCCCCAACTAGTCTCTGCCATCAGAAGTAAGCAAACCATTACACTTTTGTATGACTAAATGTTAGGAAACTTTTCCTTATGTTGAGCAGAAATCTGTCTCTGGGTCATTTCCTGCTTCTCTCCTTGGCAGTCAAGTGGAAAAAACTCCACCCCCAGCTTGAACTATTTAAATTCAGTATTTACTGAAGCATAAAGACATGGCCACACCCACCTTGAATGGATCTAACTACAGGATTTCTTGGATATTATGCAAACCACAAGATAGACTTTTTGGTTTCTCTTACTGCCATCTGTTTTTTCCTCATCTTACAGAAATGATGATGCCTTGTGTGTAGCAGCTCCTAGAAGGTTGTCATTTTCCTGGCCAATAGCTCAGTTCCAGGCTACCACAGTTTCTAGGGGATTCTACAATTTTATATCGAGTTTAACAAAGGGAGTTGAGAGGTGAGCTCTAATTGGCAGGAAGTTTTTCTTTACATCAAGTCTAAATCTGCCTCTGTTATTTCTTCAATTACCAAGTTCACCCTCTGAGGTCAAGTACAACAAAGTCTAATAATCCCTCTTTCACATGACTGTCCTTCAAAGTATTGAATATATAGCTATCATATCCCCAAGTCTTCTGTCCTCTATCTCAGGATTTCATCTGATCCTTATCCATAGGACATCATCTCCAGTCCCCTTATCATGCTGATTGGTCTTCTCTATAGCCATTTAATTTGTCTGTGCCCTTTCTAAAATGTGGACATTCTGATAAACAAAATGCCAATTTACTCAGACTCATTAGAACCAGCCTGAACTTTGGAGAAGATCATCCAGTCTAATTCCTTCATTTTACATAAAGGGAAAACAGAGGATCAGAAAAGTGAAATGATTTGCCCAAGGTCACACAGGTAGCTAAATGGCAAAACCAAGATTTGAACCTGGGTGATCTAACTCCCAGTGCATTGCTCATCCCACTACTGACAGTTCTTCTCTATATTAGAGGATATATTTTTTCAGCAATCACAATACTTCTCTCTGTCAAGGTAACTGGAAAACTGAATTAGAAAGTTTCTTGGCAAGCCCTGAAGCAGAAGAAAGGAACATTCATAAAGCCAGTCTAGTCCCACATCACCAAATGCCTATTGCACATCTCCAACTAGATGCCCTATAGTCATCCCAAGCTTAACATATCCAACATGGGGTCCATTTTCTTCCCCCACTGCCACTACTCCAAACCTAATCACCCTTTAAAGTGATCAATTTCTGTTGAGGGAATAACTATGTATTGAGGAAGCTGAGGGAAAAACTTCAAGAGTCATCCTTAACTATTCTATCTCTCATTACCCATACCAAATCAGCTGCCAAGCTTTGTTCATTCTACCCCAACAATGTCTCTCATGTCCTTCTTTTCTCCACCTACAAGGCTACTACTTTCCTGGACTATTAGTTGGAAACATCATCTTTTTTTTTCCATCTCTTTTTATTCTGACCTTTACAAACACAAACACATATGAGCATTTCCATATACAAAGAACAAAGAGGATTATATATGAAACCATTAATATCTATTATATATAGCTTATTTTTAAATAAGTAAATTCAACATTAATTATAAAGCTATCTTTTTTGTGTATTTTCTGGACTTACATCTTGTCTCTTCTGTGAATTTTAAAGAAATGTTTCCTTGATGCTTTTTTTCTTCTTTGGGGGGAATCATAACGACTACCCCCTCTTGTTCCCATTTTTTCCCTCTCTGTCCTCAAAATCTTCTTTTTGCTAAATAAGTATAGCTGAGTAAAAAAAAAAAATCCACACATTGATCATGTCAGAAAACATTATGTGTCCTTCTTTACCTCTAATTCATCACCTAGCCATTAAGATGTGGGAGGCCTATTTCATTATCAGCCTTCTGAACTTGCAATTGGTTATTGCATTGATCAGAGTTCCTGTCTTCCCAAAATGCTTTTCTTTACAAAGTTGTAGTCAATGCATAAATTATTCTCCTAGTTCTCCTCACTGTTCTCTGCATCAGTTAACACAGTTTTTCTCAGGTTGCCTAAATCTGTTCTATTTGTCATTTCTTATTGCACAATAATATTCTAATACGTTTATAGTCCATAACTTGTTCAGATATTCCCCCAATTGATTAGTACCTTTCATTAGTTTCTAGTTTATTGCAATAAACAAAAATGTAAAAATATTTTAGTACATAATGATCCTTTTCCTTTTTATCTCTTTGGGAGATATATACATACATACATATGTGTGTGTATCCAGCCATTCCAGAATGTCTAGATCATTTACCACACCAATGATACATTACTATCTTTGTCCTTCCATATAACCTTCAAAACTAATTAGTTTCCTTTGTTATTATATTTACTAATCTAATGGTTGTGATAAGAAAATTCAGTTGTGGGGCAGCTAGGTGGTGCAGCAGATAAAGCACTGGCCCTGGATTCAGGAGGACCTGAGTTCAAATCCGGTCTCAGACATTTGATACTTACTAGCTATGTGACCCTGGGCAAGCTACTTAACCCTCATTGTCCCGCCAAAAAAAAAAAAAAGACAGAAAGAAAAAAAGAAAATTCAGTTGTTTTAGTTCTTATTTCTCTCATCAGTGATGTGGAGAAATTTTCATATTGTTGATATCTTGAATTGCTTCCTGTAAGAACTATTCATATTTTTGACTACTTATATATTAGGGAATGGCTCTTTTCCTTATAAGTTTGAATCATTTTTTATATATCTTAACACATCAGAGCTTTATTAGAGAAACTTGTTATGAAGATTTTCCCTAGATACTTGTTTCTCTTCCAATTTTAAATGCATTGATTTTGTTTGTGTAGCAACTTTTCAATTTTATATAAAAACAGTTGTCCATTTTATCTCTTGCGATTATTCCTTGTTAGTAAGAACTCTTCCTCTATGAACTGACCATTTATAATAAGGTTATTTATCTCTTTGGAGTTAATCATGGTATAAGGTATGCAATATTAGTCTAAACCTAATTTCTGCCAGACTACTTCCAAATTTTCCCACCAGGAGTTGTTAAATAGGGAGGCTTTACCCCAGTAGTTGTGGTCCTTGTATTATCAAATACTATACTGCTATGTTCCTTTGTTTATGTCCTTTGTATACACCTAATTTGTCCACTCACAAACTTATTTTTTAATTAGTACCAAATATTGGAGTTTTAATGATTACTGCTTTGTAATGTAATTTAAGACCTGGTACTGATGGACCTTTTTTCATTCTCTGCTTTGAGATTCTTGCCCTTTAGGTCCTTCAGATGAATTCTGTATGAAATTTTTCTAGTTTTATAAAGTAACACTTTTGTTGTTTGATTATGGTACAGAACAAGTAAGTTGATTTAGGTAAGATTGTCATTTATATTAGCATGGCTCAATTGTAAACAATTATTATCACTCTAATTATTTAAGTCTCTATTTCTATAAAGGGTTTTGTAACTGTACTCATGACTCCTCTGCATGTCCTAGTAGGTAGGTAGGTGTTTTATTTATCCTGTAGTTATTTTGGATAGATTTTCTATTTTTAATCTCTTCTTCCTGGATTCTGGAAATATATAAGACGGCTGAGAGGTTTGTGTGTTTATTTTATATCCTGTTACTTTGCTAACATTATTAATTTTCTCAATATTTAGTTTAACCTTTAGGATTCTTTAAGTAGACCATCACATCACTTGCAGAAAAGCAATAATCATTTTCTCTTTGCTTATTTTATTTACCTATTCTTATTGCATTATTCCCTCAATGTCCTTTTCCTTGCCTTATTTACTAACATTCAACCATATCAAATAGTAGTCATAATAATAGATAGCCTTACTTTACCGCTATTCTTCTTGGCAAATCCTCTAGAATTTCTCCATTACAGATAATGCTGGCTCTTGATTTTAGACAGGTAGTATTTAGCATATTAAGAAAAGATCCATTTATCCTTTTGCTTTTTAATGAATTAACACAAATTTATGCTTTATTTGGTCAAAAACTATTTCTGCATATATTGATACAATCATGTGACTTCATATCATTTTGTTATTAATATTATCTATTATGCTTATACTTTTCCTAATATTTTATTCAATATTTACTTAATTTTTTTGACTGTAGTCTTGGTAAACATCAGAAACAGTTATATTTTGCTATAGCTTCTTGACTAATATTTCGTTTAATAGTTTTATGACCATGTGGATTAGGGATATCAGACTAGTTTTCTTTCTGTTTTATTTCCCCCTGATTTTGGTATCAAGAACCTACTTGTTTCATAAAAGGAATGGAATATCCTCCTAATTGGCTTCCTGTTTCTCCCCTTTTCAACAGGTCTTCCACATAGTTATCACTATGTATAACATTCCCCTGCTCAAGAACTTTAAGGAGTTCATTATTGTCTCTAGGATAAAATATGAACTCCTCAGCTTGACAGTTAAAGTCCTTTATACTCTCATTTTTCACATAACTTTTTAGATTTATTTCATATTTTTGTCCTTCATAGATTCTACAGTACAAAGTAGACTGCTAGATATTCCCTGATTTTTGTCATCCTATGTCCTGCCTCCATATCTTTGCCTAAGCTGTGTCTCCTGCCTGAAATATACTCCCTGTTCACCTTAGAATTCCTATTTCCCATCAAAGATCAATTCATATGCTACCTCCCTGAGAAGCCTTTCTTGATCCTTCTTGCCATTGTCAATCTCCCCCTCCTTATCATGTTAGTATTTATCTGTTTACATGTTTAATCTCACCATTAGCATTTAAATTCACTGAGGGCAGGATCTTCTTTTCTTTTTGTCTTCATATCCGCAGCCCTTAATCCAGTGCTTTGACACTTAGTAATTTTTTTAAATAGGATTGGAATTGGAACCATTTGAAAGACATTTTATCTAGCCTATGACAGACCCCTGGAGTATTATTCAATACATCTATACTCATATGCTTATTATCAAAATTAAAAAATTATAGTTAGAAAGTAATTCAGAAGTCATCTGGTCCAACCTTTAACTAAATATTAATCCCCTCTACAGCATTCCCAAAAAGTGGTCATCCACCCTCTAACTAATGACCTCCAATAAAGGGAAACCTACTACCTATCAAGACAACCCATTCCACCTTCAGATAGCTTCCCTTGTTAGGAAGTTTTTCCTTGCCTCAGAACTAAATCTACCTGCTTTCATCTTCCCTTCATTGTTCATAATGCTGGTCCCCCTGGAACAAAGCAGAGTAAACCTAATTCTTCTGGCATATACCAGCTCTTCAAACATTTGAAGATGGCTATCATGTGTTCCTTAATTCTTTTCTCCATGCTAAGCACCTCCCATTCCTTCAAATGATCCTCACCTGTAAAAAACCTGAAGCTTTTCACTATTCTTATCATCCTTTTCTGGATGTTTGCTACAGATTATCAGTGTGTGTTTTTAAAAATGCAGCATCCAAGGGACAGCTAGGTGGCGCAGTGGATAGAGCACCGGCCCTGGAGTCAGGAGTACCTGAGTTCAAATCCGGCCTCAGACACTGTGGTAAAATATGAAAGTTTTTAACAGTCGGTTAGGATAACTGAAAGACGCCAGTTTTTCAAGGACCACCCTTTTGGGGAGGAGATGAACAGTCCGCCTGCTGCGCATGTCAGACTGCCTGCCGGGTACAGTCCGCCTGCTGCGCATGTCAGACTGCCTGCTGGGTACAGTCCGCCTGCTGCGCATGTCAGACTGCCTGCCGGGGTTTTTTTGACTTCCGGGGTGGAGAGAAGGGGAGTAGCTTTTTTTTTGCCGGCTTGGCGGGACTCCTGGCGGCGCGGGACAGACGGTCTGACTCACTCCAAAGGTGGCCTAAATCAGTTTGGTGAGTTTTTATAAGGAATATAGACTAAGCCTAGATTTAAGACGATTTGTACTGTATTTCTATTTTCCTATCCTTCTAATCAACAACACCTTATATACAATAAAGGCTCTATCTAGAAAACCAGAAGCTTCTTCCATTTACTAGTCTGGGAGATAAATTAAGGGAAGGGTTAAGTAGGGGAGATTTATGATCTAATATCCAATTTTAAATCTCACAACACTTAACACTAGCTGTGTGACCCTGGGCAAGTCACTTAACCCCAGTTGCCTCACAAAAAAAAAAAAATGCAGCATCCAGAACTGAACAGTATTCCACATTTGTTCAGACCAGAGAATCATAAAATGAGGTTATCCTCTCCTTTGTCCTGGATCCTGTACCTGTCTGCAACCTTAGGTTGTATTCATTTTCTTGTTTTTTTTTTTTGTTTGTTTAAAAGTTCCCAATGTTCCCAACTTTATTTCTTCTAAAAATTATATAAATATGTCATCTAAGCCTTCATCCACCTTAAATTAGAAGCTTTAGCAAGAGTTTAGACTTTTAAGTATTTATTAAAGTGTATTAGAAGTTGGTGAGGAGAGAGGTAAAAATCTAACTATCTCTAAGAGACCCCAGCATCTGACCCGCCAAGCTGAGGTCAGGAACCAAAAGGCCTCTTGTGAAACAGGAAACAGGGCCATCCACGTACACACAGCTCCAAGCTAATTGGTTGGTAGCACTGATTGACAACTAACAGGTGGTAACTTCCAGATGCTAAAGTCATATGGTTTCTAAGTCACATGCTTTCTCCTCATGGCAGAGCTTCCCTGCAATATCCCTCCCAGCAGATTGGTAGTGCTCTAAATCTCACATCACAAAACTCAAGTTCTCATTTCTTTCTACTTTTCCTCTTCCAAGATTAAAGATCACCCCCATTAAAATCATTACGAAGTGTCATAGTTGAAAGAACAATGGCTCTGTAGTCAGTGAACTTGGGTTCAAATTCCAACTCTATCATTTATTACCTATATGATATTGGGCAAATACTTTAACACCTCCCCTTGATTTCCATATGTATATAATGAGGGGGTTGGATTATATTAATGGTGTCAAAATCAAATACAAATGGGGATCAATAAACTATACATAAGGATCCCTTCCAGGTGCATATTAACTTAGAAAGCCATTGTATTAATATTATCCATGTTTTATTGTATTTTTATTTAGTTAAATTCTTCTCAATTACATTTCTTTTTTTAGTGAGGCAATTGGGGTTAAGTGACTTGCCCAGGGTCACACAGCTAGTAAGTATTAAGTGTCTGAGGCCGGATTTGAACTCAGGTACTCCTGACTCCAGGGCCGGTGCTCTATCCACTGCTCCATCTAGCTGCACCCTCAATTACATTTTTTTCTTTTTTTTTTTTTTTTGCGGGGCAATGGGGGTTAAGTGACTTGCCCAGGGTCACACAGCTACTAAGTGTCAAGTGTCTGAGGCCGGATTTGAACTCAGGTACTTCTGAATCCAGGGCCGGTGCTTTATCCACTGCGCCACCTAGCCGCCCCCTCAATTACATTTTAATGTGGTTCTAGCCATGATATTGCGAACCCCATATTTGACAGCTCTGGACTGAATGACCTCTAGAAGTCTATTCCACAACTATGAGCCTAAGATGGGGAAGACCTTTTGTACCTGATGACTAGCTGTTCAGTCAGTATGAGTGACTGCCAGCCTTTGGCTAGCCTGGGTGAAAAATTGTGTATAGTACAGATAATATTATGAATGAGTAGTTCTGAAACTTCCAGGCATCCCTTTGTGGAGCCATTATAGTTGGAGCTGGGATTTGATCAAAAATAAAGTTTTAACAATTGAACTTTTCTGTTCAGATTTTTAAAAACATCAACTACAAAAGGCTATCTCTAGAAGAGTGTGAAGTCATTGATTGCCAAGAATCCCAGCAGACCTCACAGCATTTCTTGTTATTAAAAATCATTTCCTTGGGCTTACATTTTGGTTTTAGAAGCACAAGAGGTCATGAACTCTAATATCTGAAGCAAATGTGTTGGACATCTGGAATCTGGCACAAGTTTCTCCTGGGGGATATATTGTTTGTGCAAATTTTTATAAAATAAAAAAATAATCGTGAGTTACAAAATATTCCCAGTAATTATTTCCCTGAAAGCCAGAAACTAAATCCAAAATTCATCAAAGTGCTCAATAAACTTAATTTTAAATCAAATTTTAGAATCACTTATAATTTCACATTTATAATTTTTTAAATTAGCTTTTAAAATGTGGAGCTATAGCAGCTTCAGTGGGAATGGGGCTGTGCCAGCTGATTCTCCCAGGTCAGATGCTAAAACTCAACACGATTTTCAATGGGAGGTTTTATGGAATACAGCAGTGGTTCCTATTTAGTGGTTCATGAACTCTTTGGGGATTCTTGATGATGGTCCAGAGGATTTACACTAAAAAAATTTTAATGATGCATTAAGCAGTAAATAATTGCAGAATTATGAATAATATATTAAGCTAAATTGGAAGATCACAACACATTTTGTTATGATTATTGTTGTTGAAAAAATATTGGGAACCACTATTCTAGAGGAAAGTATATAGAGGATCAGAAGTTAACAGACCCGGGTTCTTGGCCTGGTTTTACCACTCACTGGCTATCTGACCAGAACAAGCCATTTAATCAATCAATCAACAAGTGTTTGTTTTGTTTTGTTTTGTTTTGGTTTGGTTTTTTAAGTGAGGCAATTGGGGTTAAGTGACTTGCCCAGGGTCACACAGCTAGTAAGTGATAAGTGTCTGAGGCTGGATTTGAACTCAGGTACTCCTGACTCCAGGTCAGGTGCTCTATCCACTGCGCCACCTAGCTGCCCCCGCCACCTAGCTGCCCCAAGTGTTTGTTAACTACCTCCTATTTTCCAGGTACTCCTATAGCATTGAAAATACAAACACAAAACTAAAAAAGAAAAAATTTCTGTTCTCAAGATAATTAACTCCTATCAGAGAAGCTTATGATCTATCTGATCCTTTGTTTCCATTTCCTCATTTTAGTATTTCATAGAATTTTGTGTAATCACAGAGTTGTAAAGGACCTCAGAGAACATTTAGTTCAAGTCACAACCCCTACCTAAACAAGAACCCTTATTAATATTAACAAATGACATTTATTTTTGCAGTGCTTTCTATATGTTATTTCAGTTGTGCCTCATAACAGCCCTATGAGGTAGGTATTACAGATATTATTCATTTTTCATTTTATAGATATTAACAGATATTATTCATTATTCATTTTACAGGTACAAAAACAGACTCAGAGAAATTAGGGATGACTTACCTCTTGTCACATAGCTGATAAATATCAACAGAGGTACTTAAACCTAGATTTTCCTGAACTCCATCCACTATACCATTCTGCCCATATAGTAGGCAGCCTAATTTACTTTTGGATGGTTCCAATTAGTAGAGCTTTTTTCCTTAAATTGATCCAAAATTTGCCTTTCTTCAATTTCCACCTATTCCTGCAGGCTCTGCCCTCAGGAGCCAATCAGAACAAGTCTAATCCCTCCATCCAAATAACAGCCCTTTAAATAATTGAAGATAATTATCTCATCTTCTAAAATCATCCCTAGAGCTTTCAGTCTTATATCCATCATCTCCATCCAAAACCAGAAACTTTTAAAATATATTCCTATCTAATTATTTTTTCATTGTTTTTATCCAAAGAAAAGTTGTGAAATAATGGAATTGGATTTTTCCAAACTGTCAAACTGTCAAGAAAGGTTTATAATATTTAGAATAAATAAGTTAAAAATTATTTGAATACATTAATTATTTGAAAGGAAGCTGAATCAAAATCTGGAAAAGAAAATGGCAAATCATTCCAATATCTGTCAAGAAAGTATGAGATCACAAAGAGTTCAATGTAACTGAAACTAATGAACAACAACAAAGAAACAAGATATATGCTAGTATAATTGGATAAAATAAAAATATAAAATTAATCTTTTTGGAACAAATTTGAATATATGAAGAAACTAATACTTCAAGTATATGTGATATTGGACAAAAATTGCTTAACCTCTCCCAGTCTTAGTTCTTCCATCTGTAAAATTAAGGAATTAGGGTAGATGACGTCTAAGGTCTCTGCTAAATCTAAATGAATGAGCCTATAATCCACGATTTCATCATTGTGAGTACTCTCTAAATAGACTCAAATGCATTAGTAGATTGTTCTCATGGGTTTCTATTGCCAAAAAAACCTCAAAAACATTATTCTGAGATCACCCTTCTGATGGTAAAACTTTCTGAGACTGACTAGGTTGATCTTTCACAGACACTTTCCAAACTGCTCAGTACTACCAAGGTTTGTGCACCAATGACTTAGTCTTAGAGAACACAGGGTTAACTCTATTACTTCATGATTAGGCATCAAAGAAGGCCTTTCAGTGGAGGATATTTTGAAAACAAAATCTTACTATCTTTTTCAACAATGATATTCCTCCAGTATTTCTATATGGCTATGAATAATGTAATAATGGCACAATCTAAGAAGAATTCAAATTACATATGACCTAAAGAGCACTGGAAAATCATAATGATCATAAGTAGACTGCAATATCACCATAGATGCATTGAGTGTAAAAAAAGATATGAAAGATGCAATTCAATTCAATTGAACATTTACTAAGCAACCACTGTATGCAAAACATTATGCAAGATCCTAGGACTATAAAGAAAGAATGGAATAATCCCTTATCTCTAGAAATTTATATACCAATGAGGATAGATATACACAGGAACTAGGTGGGACAGCACTGGACTTGGGGTTAGGAAGATCTGAATTTAAATCCAGTTTCAGACGCTTAATAGCTGTGTACCTTGGGCAAACCACTTAGCCTCTGTCTGCCTCAGTTTCTTCATCTATAAGATAGAAATAATATCCACCTTCCAGGGTTATTATAAGGATATAATGAGATAATATTTGTAAAAGGCTTTACAAACCTTTAAGCACTATATAAATGTTAGTTATAATAATTGGGTCAGCCAGGTGGTACAATGAATAGAATGTTGCGCCTCAAGACCTGAGTTCAAATGCAGCCACAGATATTTACTAGCTGTATGACCCTGGGCAAGCCACTTAATCTCTATTTGCCTCAGTTTCCTCATTTTTAAAAATGGAGATAATTATAGCACCAACCTTCCAGGCTTGTTGTGAAGATCAAATGAGATAGGATTTGTAAGGTCCTTAGTACAGTGCTTGGAAGATAGTAAACAACATATAAATTTTAGCTATTCTGTACAAACGAATACAAAGCAATTTCAAGGGGGAAGGTATTAACAACTCATAATAGTAAGTGGTAGGGGGTCAGGAAAGACATTGTATAAGAGGTAGCACTTGAGCTGTGTTTAAAGGAAGCTAGGGATCTCAAGAGGTAGAAGTAATGAAAAATCACATTCCAGACATGGCAGCTCATCTGTGTAGGACCTCCAGAGCTTGGTATGGAGAACAGCCCACAAGCCAATTGAACTGGAAAGGAGAGTCCAACAATATGACAATAATACTGGAAAGGTAGGCAGGAGCCAAATTGTAGAGGTCTATCAATAACAGGTTGAAGATTTTGTATTTATATTTTAGGTAATAAGAAGCTATCAAAGATTGTTGAGCAGAGAACTAACATTGTCAAATATGTGTTTCAGAAATATCATTGTTCCTAATGATGTATGGAAGATAGTTGGAAAGGGGTGAGAGAGGAAGTAGGGAGACCAATTAGGATGATAGATATAAATCTATAAGGAACTCAGAAGCCACCTAGCCCAACCCCCTTATTTTACATATGAGGAAACAGGTCCAGGGAGGTTTAAAACCAAATCATAAAGGACTTTTACCTCTAGGCCCACCCCATATAAAAAGAGCAAAATCCCCAAGACAGCAAAAAAGGAAGAATCCATTCAAAATAACTACAAAATGCACTAAAAATTTGGGAGTCAATCTGCTAAAGTACATTCAATACTTGGATAGATTCAGTTACAAAATCTTTCTTAAAAAAATAAGGAACCATCTAAATAGCTATAGAAATATTCATTTTCATGGTGAGGATTTGGTGACATAATAAAAATGATAACATCAAAGTTTATTTACATATTCAATCTTATAACAATCAGACTATGAAAGAGATTATTTATTCAGCTAGATAAAATTTAAAAAATTATTTGGAAGAAGAAAAGATCTAGACTATATTAAAATATATTATATAGAATATCTAGAAAATATTAAAGAAATATTTTTTGCTGTTGTTTGTCCTTTTTTTGCTTTTTCCTTAATAGTCTTTTTCCAATTACATATAAAGTCTTCAACATTCATTTTTTAAGATTTTGAAGTTCCAAGTATTTTTTCCTCCCTCCTCCCTCCCCAAGAGAACAAGCAATCTGATATAGGTTCTATATGTACAATCAAGTTAAACATATTTCTATATTGTCATGTTGTAAAAGAATCAGAAGAAAAAAGGAAAAACCATAAGAAAAAAACAGAAAAACAACAACAAAAGTGAAAATAGTATGCTTTGATCTGCTTTCAAACTCCATAGTTCTTTTTCTGAATGTGGAGAGCATTTTACATCATGAATCTTTTTGGAATTGTCTTGGATCATTGTATTGCTGAGAAGAGCTAAGTCTATCACAGTTGATCATCCCACAATGTTGTTGTTACTATGTACAATGTTCTCCTGGTTCTGCTCAATGCACTCAGCATCAGTCCACTTAAGTCTTTCCAGGTTTTTTTTGAAATCTGCCTGTTCATCATTTCCATGGGGTTTTTTGTTTTTGTTTTTGCAGGGCAATGAGGGTTAAGTGACTTGCCCAAGGTCACACAGCTAGTAAGTCTCAAGTGTCTGAGGCTGGATTTGAATTCAGGTCCTCCTGAATCCAGGGCCAGTGCTTTATCCACTGCGCAACCTAGCTGCCCCCTGTTCATCATTTCTTATAGCACAATAGTATTCCATTACATTCATATACCACAACTTGTTCAGCCATTCCCCAATTGTTGGACATTCCCTTGATTTCCAATTCTTTGCCACCACAAAGAGAGCCGCTATAAATATTTTTGTACATGTGGGTCCTTTCCCCTTTTTTATGATTTCTTTGGGATATAGACCTAATAGTGGTATTATTGGGTCAAAGGGCATGCACAGTTTTAAGGCCCTTTGGGCATAGTTCCAAACTGATCTCCAGAATGGTTGGATCAATTCACAACTCCACCAACAATGCCTTATAGTGTTCCCACATCTTCTCCAACATTTATCATTTTCCTTTTTTGTCATATTAGCCAGTCTGATAGGTGTGAAGTGGTACCTTAGAATTGTTTGGTTTTTGTTTTTTTGTTTTTAGTGAGGCAATTGGGGTTAAGTGACTTGCCCAGGGTCACACAGCTAGTAAGTGTTAAAGTCTGAGGCCAGATTTGAACTCAGGTACTCCTGACTCCAGGGCTGGTGCTCTATTCACTGTGCCATCTAGCTGCCCCTCTTAGAGTTGTTTTAATTTGCATTTCCCTGATCTACATTTTTTTCATATGACTATAGATAGCTTTAATTTCTTCATCTGAAAACATCTTGTTCACATCCTATTACCATTTCTCAATTGGGGAATGACTTGTATTCTTATAAATTTGATTCAGTTCCCTAGATATTTAAGAAATGAGGCCTTTATCAGAAACACTAACTGTAAAAAATGTTTCCCAGCTTTCTGCTTTCCTTCTAATCTTGGTTGCATTGGTTTTGTTTGTGCAAAACCTTTTTAATTTAATGTAATCAAAATGATCCATTTTGCATTTCATAATATTCTCCACCTCTCGTTTGATCATAAAGTCTTCCCCTCTCCATAGCAGAGAAATATTTTTTAGAAGTAAGACTAAATATAGAATAGTAATCCAGATCTGAAACAATATCATAAAGTCAAAATCATCAAAATCACTTGGTACTGGCTAAAAAATAGATGAATGGAACAAACTAGATAAGAAAGAATCAGAAATAATTAAACTCAACAACCCAGTCTTCAATAAACCTGAAAAATCCATCATTTTCAAGAACAACTTAAGAATCATAGGTCTCCAAGAGCATGTTAAATTCAAAACCTGAATAGAATACTTCATTAAATGACACAAAAAAACTGCCCAGAACTTTTGAATACTGACTATATAGAGCACCATTGATCAAATCCATAGATTAAGAAAAAAATCCCATTCTTGAAATGCCTAATCATGCAGTGGCTATATTTCCCAATTTCAACAATGAACAACTAATTTTGCAAACATCTAGCAGAAAGGCCTTCAGCTATGAAAACCAATTCAAATAATTCAGTCTTACTCTTCAGTCATGAGTAATCAGAAAAAAGAATGAAATAAGATATTCCAAAAAACAAAGATCAAGCTGTAAACCAAAATAGCTTGTTGATTAATCATTAAGTATTTATTAAATGTTTATTATGTGACAGGCAATGGGGCAAGGATGGTTAAATGACTTGCCCAGTGTCACACAGCTAGTAAGTGTCAAGTGTCTGAGGTCAGATTTGAACTCAGGTCCTCCTGAATCCAGGGCCAGTGCTTTATCCACTGTGCCACCTAGCTGCCCTGAAATGTACATTTGAAATGAAGATGCCTTTAAAGTTGCATATCTTAGGTTTCTTTTAAGGCACTTGAAATTTTGCTTTGCTCACAGAACATAGTGCCTTCTTTGATGCCATGCTGGGTGGTCCTATGCCAGTGTCTTCCATGTCTCATGATTGATTCCAAAATTCTTCAGTTCATTTCCTCAAAGTTTATACCTTGAGAGTATAGAACCATCAATTGCAGCAAATGGAGAAATATTGAATGCTGTGGATAAGTTCACTTACCTTGGTAGTATACTTTCTAGGGATGTACACAAATACGATGAGGCAGAGCTAGCCCAGCGTTTGGGAAGTTCTGAAGGAAAGTGTAGGAGAGAAAAGGTATTAGGCTGCCTACCAAACTAAAGGTCTACAGAGCCATTGTGCTGACCTCATTGTAGTATACTTGTGAAACCTGGACAGTATACCAGCACTATGCCAGGAAACTGAATTGCTTTTATTTACCTTTAATGGTCAGCCAGATGACATGTTTAGCCCAATTAACACAAGGGAAAGGGATATACTGAGATGGTAGTGGAAGAACAGTAGCTACATAGCATTATCTCCATGAACCTGGGCTCAATTCTCCCACAACTATGTAACGAATTAATTGGAAGAGTCAGACACAAATCATACCTCTCATACTCTAGGGCCCCAAATTCCCATTGCTTCTCTTTTTGTCCTCATGCTACTTCCCCTACCCCCAACTCTCAGACCATGCAGCACCTCTGTTAGGTAGGTCACTCAGCAGGGCACTCTGGGCCTATTTCTCTGCAGTGCTCACCTTCTGATTGCCAGGACCAAATCCCTTTCAACACACCAAGCTCCTCTAGTCTTGTGCCTTGATTTACTGGGACTCCTTCCTGCTGAGTATAGTTTTTCCTCCTGGATGACTAATTTCCCTAAAAGACACTATGGCTGATGGGGAAGAAGAAGAGATACTTTTCCCTTTCTCAGGGAAAGAAGTGATTCCTTCCTTGTTAGGTAATTCTTTCATAATTGGCTCTCTTCATAATTCAAAGAACTCAAACTTCTAAGTGCTGTCTCCAGCATCAACTGAGTATCTGCTGCTTTTTTTTTTTTTTGGTGGGGCAATGAGGGTTAAGTGACTTGCCCAGGGTCATATAGCTAGTAAGTGTCAAGTGTCTGAGGCCAGATTTGAACTCAGGTCCTCCTGAATCCAGGGCCAGTGCTTTATCCACTGTGCCACCTAGCTGCCCCATCTGCTGCTTTTTAAAAGGCTAAGTGGTATGTGGCTGATCTTTCCATGTGCTGATGACTACCTTCCCTAGAATTTCATCTGGCTTGACTGAATAACTTTGTTTGTTTTTTAAACTATTTGTTGCTAGCCTGGGTTTTCTAAAATATTGTTACTTATAATATTAATGACTATTTATATAATAATGGCTATTGCACCTGTTTGGGCAATAAGAATTTATTATTAATATTAGTAAACTATTGACCACATTGCATTTAACACAAGCAGGAGGAAAGCCCCAGAGCTGTGTCTCTCAGAGAGAGAGAGAGAGAGCACATGGCCTACAAGCAGAGCTCAGAAGCCCTACATTACCTACTCTGTCCTAAGAGGAGAGCACATACCAAGAGACAGCAATCCAGGCCAAGAACATGATCCAAGATGGTGACTACCAGGAGCCTCACAATGGTCTCCGCTTTTATCCTCTTTTTTTTTTTTTGGCTTTGAATAGAATTTATTTTCAAAAATATATGTAAAAAACAAATTTTAACATAAATTTTTTAAAACTTTGTGTTCCAACTTCTCTTCCTCCCTCTTTCGATAGAGGCAGGTCACTATATACTGATCAAAGCTAATTGGCTAGCATCATTCAATTAAATTCCAATGGTTGACATGACCTGAGGGTGGTCCATATCAAAATGATCTCTACAGATGACATGGGGAGAAGTATACAAAAGACTACCCCCTAAGTTGCTCTAGGCAAAGTCCATTATCTAGGTGTGGTATAATTCCATCAATTCACTGAACTACACAAAAGAGTCTATCTCTATTCCTTTTCTTCCTTTGGCCTTGCCCTGAGATTAGAACTTTTTAAATAACTGACCTTTCTGAAGTGAGGGGGAGAGAAAGCCAACTAAAACTGGGTCCCTGGGTTCCCAAGAAATTCATTAGTAATAATTACTTTTTCATATAACTTAAGTCCTCACAATGGGGTAACAAAGTATTAATCCTTCATACTTCATTTGAGACCTGTTACTTGTATTTTGCCTTCTGTACTTTCATCAGTTGGGCAGGAGAAATTCAATTGATCAGGTATTTCCTTCTCAACTCTACCTGCTCAAGGCTCCAGTCTCCGCTATATATAAGATATTGGGGGAGGGGGGAGAGGAGGAAGAGAGAGAAAAGAGAGAGGAGGGAGAGAGAAAGAAATAGGAGAGAGGGAGGGAGGGAGAGAATGGAGAGAGAAAGAGAAGGGAGAGGAGGAAGAGAAGAGAGCAGGAGGAAGAGAGAAGGGAGAGATGAGAGTAGACAGGAGAGAGAAGAGAGAAGAAGAAATGGAAAAGAGAGGGAAAGAGGAAGAGAGATAAAGGAGAGAAAAGAGAGAGGAGAGGAAAATAGTGAGAGAAGAAAAGAGTGGAGCAGAGAACATATTTGAGACATTTCCTGTATAAGGAATTAATTGTGATTTGTGGTTTCTATGACCCCGTCTTTGGCTGAAATCAGAAACCCCAGCATGCACCCGTGTGCCCTGATCTTGCGCCATACACCTGCACACCTACATGGGCCTGGCCAAATTATAATGAGAAAGCCCCGCCATGACTAGAAGCTTGGTGAAGACAGGTCAGGTGATCTTTGGTGTCCGGAAGCTGGGGGGCTGGCATTTGTAGAGCCGTTTGTCAGTTCTTTCAGTTAAGGCTGTCAGCCAATGAGCTTGGGGCTGTGTGTGTGGTTGGTCCTGTTTCCTGTGAGAGAGGGGGCTTCTGGGAGAGAGAAGGGAGGAGAGTGCACTTCAGAGTGAGCAAAAGAGGGAGAGGGATGCTGTGCAGCTGATTCTCTTTGAAACTGCTGTTTCTGGGTGGTGATGAGTTTGTGGGTTGTATTTTTTTCCTTTCCCTATTCCCTTTTTCATTGTCCCTAGTTCTATTAACCTTATTTGTGTTTAAATTTGTTCCTACTGTAATGATTGGAATGATGCCACCTACTGGAGACTTACTATAGGAAAGCTCCACCATGAGGAAAATGCCTCAGAGGGCAAGGCCATGTGGCTTTTTCTTGGTGTCAGGAAGTGACGTTTGCTCATGGGTGCTGTCTATCAAGGCTACCAGCCAATCAACTTGAGGAGCCTCCTATTTTCTGGGAGGAGACAGGAAGGAGGAAAGAGGGCCTGCGCAGAGAGCTCTGTCTCTTTTGGGTTCCTGACTTGATGGTGGTGGTGGTGGCAGAGGACTTCACAGGAAATTTGAGGTAAGATAGGAATGCCAGGCTGTTGGAATTCTGTTCTCAATCTTTCTCTTTCTATTTTTCAATAAACCCTTAAAAACCTAAACTCATTTTATCAGTGATTTTAGTCAGTTTCCCCCAAAACTGGGGGAACAGATTTGAATCCACATTTAGAATCTTAAATTACACACTACTAATAAACCCTGTTTTGTTTTTTGAAAGAGGCTTTTAATCTCCTTTCTTACCCCAATATTATAGCAAGCCACCCAATTAACTCTCCTCATACTAAATTTGGCCCTTACACCTACAAAAATAGAAATAGAAGTAAATAGAATTTTCAGTTTTCAAACCCTCCAAAGATATGACTTACAGAAGAAAAGCTAGCAGTGTGACTCGACTAAGAAAAGATTAAATAAAGCAATCAGGTCTCTCATATTTATTTACTATTATATTTTTTTTAAAGAGAGATTGATCTGTGGAATGAAAGAAAGAAGAAAAAGGGATCATCAAGGGACAAAAGGAATCAACACGTGCTTCTACAGATTTAAGGGGAACTTAAAGAATCCAAAGAAGAAGCCAGAATGCTGAATTAAAATTCCTAGGGTGATCTCCTCATGCCCTCCCTATCAATGAATCAATATTATTTGTAGGAAAAAGAAGATGGTGGAAATTTGTACTTGGAAAGTCACCTGGTCCAGTGGAAAGAGAAAAAGAAAGAAGCTCTGGAGTCAAAGGACCTTGGTCCAAATTCAGTCTCTGATCCTTACCATCTTTGTGTCCTTGGACAAGTAACTTAACCTTTCCCGGCCTGAGCTTCCTCATCTGTAAAATAAAGTTTGGACTAGATTCCTTCTCAAGTTCCTTCTAGCTCTAGACTTTCGATGATCCTGTTATCCTACAAATAAATAAAGAGAGGGAGATAAGGGATGCAGTAGAGCTAGAAATAAAGTTCTGGCAGGGTACTTTGCACATTAAGAGACTCACTTCTCTGATGAAGTGTAACGATTGGAATGACGCCACCTGCTGGAGACTTCCTGCAGAAGAGTTCCACCCATGAAGCGAAGGTCTTTGAGGGCAAGACCAGGAGTCTTTTCTTTGGCGTCAGGAAGTGACAGTTGGCTAGTGGGAGGAAGAAGGAAGAGGCTGGCGCTCGGTCTCACGTTTCTTTCCTGAGGACGCTGGTGGAGAAGGCAGCTAGAAATGTGCTCTCCCTTTAATAGATAGGAATCTAGGTCTTTCTTTCTCTCTTTATCAAATTCTTATTCTCCTTAATAAATGCCTAAAAGTTTACCTCTTGCTAAAGCTTATAATTTATTGGCGACCACTCATTAGATATTTTAGACAGACTAGCTAGAATTTTAGCCCTTATCATAAAGGTAGGTACCTCCCAGAACAGTCTCACATGGATGAGTCCCTAATAATGGCCAGCTTCCAGAGTGACAGAGGGAACATAAAACATAACAGACATTAACTAATATGGCCTTAGGAACAGAGAAGGATCATGGTAAAGGTAAGGAGTATAACCAGGGCCCATGACTCAGGACACAGAAAAACATTCATCATACAGTACTACTTTTATTCAATATTCTGTCCTTCATAATTGATAAATATATGAGTAAGACAACAGAAAAAAGGCAGAATGGGATATAGTCTGCAATAACAGAAAAGAAATTGAGGGAGAAGTTCAAAGTTGGCACTACAGAAACTCTCTGTTTCACTTTTCCCCAAATGGGAAAGAAGTAAGAATTTATTTGGTACCTACTATGCGCCAAACATTTTACAAATATCTCATTTTGTCTTCACAATAACACTGGGAGGTTGGTGGTATTATTGTCCTCATTTTATAGTTGTGCAAACTGAAGTTAAATGACTTCCCCTGAGTCACACAGCTAGTAAATATCTGCAGTGAATCTTGAACTCAGGTCTTCCTGACTCCTGGTCCAGGGCTCTATCCACTGAAGTCCCTAGTTGTCTATGGGAAATTAAAATAAAAGAAATAAGGAAAAGGGGAAAGTAATTGAAAAATTTTTGGAAAAGGGCATTGCAAAAGAATGTGACTTAAACTAAGGGGGTGGGGAGGAAGGAAAAGGAAGATTTTGCACCACACACTAAACTGGGTGTGGAAAGAAAAGGAGAAAAAGAAAAACAATATTTTTTCTATTTACTTACCAGTTTTAAGTAAATTCAAAGAACTTGGGGTGGAACAGATAGACAAGAATTGGGAGGAGGAGTTTTGGGAATAGGTTGACATCAAAGCAATGTAAACAAAATTAATTATAGGGATAAAGTTCTGCCTTAAAAAGAAGACTGATAAAATCAAGGTAAAATAAATAAATGGAGGAAAACAGCAAACCAGCTGAACAATGATAACCTTAAATGTGAATAGATTAAATAATCCAGTAAAAGAAAAAGAAAACAAAACCCAATTTCCTACAAATAAAACACATCTAAAACATAAAGACAGACATAAAATGAAAATGAGAGGCTGGATCAAAATTTACTAATGCATTATGTGACTCCAATAAAATAGGCATTGCAATCACTCTACCAGATAAAAAAAATAAAATTCATTTTTTTTTCCTTTTTTGGGGTGGGGCAATGAAGGTTAAGTGACTTGCCCAGGGCCACACAGCTAGTAAGTGTCAAGTGTCTGAGGCCAGATTTGAACTCAGGTCCTCCTGACTCCAGGGTCTGTGCTCTATCCACTGCACCACCTAGCTGCCCCCAATAAAATTCATAATAATGAAAGAGATAAACTTGGAAACTACACTGAATTTTGTGTGTGTGTGAGGCAATTGGGGTTAAGTGACTTGCCCAGGGTCACACAGCTGGTAAGTGTTAAATGTCTGAGACTGGATTTGAACTCAGGTCCTCCTGACTCCAGGGCCAGTGCTCCATCCACTGTGCCACCTAGCTGCCCCTAAATTGAATTTTAAAATAATATATATAGTAAAATGATATCACTACCAAATCTATATGCCTATAATGGCATAGCATCTAAATTCATAAAGTTAAAAAAAACTGTTTACAAAAAGACATAGGTAGTATCAAATAACTGTAGTAGACTTTAATATTTCTCTCTCAGAGCTGAATGAATCTAACAGAGAGATAAGAAGGAAAATATAGAACTGAATAAATTGTTGAAGACATTTCATTTGAAAAACTAAAGACATCTTCTAAATGGAAATTTCAAAAATAAAAACTAATTCTCAGTGCCATATGGTAACTTTGCCAAAAATCAAACATGCATTGAAGCATAGAGAAATTATAAAAGAATGGAAAAAAACCAAAATACTAAACATATCCTTTATAGACCATAACATAATGATCAAAATAGCACTATTGGCATGGGTGACTCCATCTTGGATTTATATGCATATTCCAAGATCCTAAGTATTTAAACGATTTGATTTTATAGTTCTGATAACCAGATGTTCATAACCAACATATCTAGTTATTTTGATCAAATGTTCTTGCAACTGGACAGAGTGGCAAGATCTATTTATCATGAGTTCCTTACAAAATGCTTGACAGTCACCTTGATATATGACATCAATATATTTGTGTATTGGCATAAAAAGCCATGGCTGCAAATTTCATCGGCTAAAAGTTGATTAGTCAAATTTTCTTAAAAGACAGGTCAAGATCCAGTCATTACTACTAATTGTGAACAAACTGCTTGTTTCTGTAGAAGAGACCGAGTCCAGAAAAAAAAAAGTCCACATTTATAATTGCAATTCTTGTTTTTATGCCTGTCGCCTGTAGAAAAAACAGATCAGAGAAATTATTTTCATAATGTCTCCTACAGGAAAAAAAACAGATTAGAGACAGACAGGAAAAACAGTACCAATTTATTTGTCCCAAGAACATGCAAGCATGAATCATGCAGAGACCCCTTCCAAAGAAGGAGCTCGAAGATTCCCTCTTTCTGAGGATATAAAAGGTTTCTTTGCTCACTGGTTACAGGGTGTTATCAGTTTCATTAATATGATACAAATCAACCTAAAAGCAAATACTGTGATGAGAATGGACATTTTAACAATTTCAGTTATAGTTCTACTTAACAGAAACACCATGATAAAATTATATGATTCCCCAAAAGGGTTTGGCAAGAAGGAGGATGCCCAGATATTTTTACAAGATAGGGACTTACTGTCCTGGGGAAAAAAGTCAGAAGATAGGGACTTATTTGCTATCTAGGTTCAGTTTGAAGTTCAGTCAAAGGGCATTTTGCCCCTATTAATCCAGGGTTTCATAAAATCCTTTTGGATAATAAGGTAAATCCAGCTCGTCCACACCTTCATCATAACAATAATAACCTGAAATTTGTAAAGAAATCACATTCCTTTCTCCTAGAGCCTAAAAGGATTGACTGCAACCTCCATAGAAACTAACCCATATCCAATTCCCTACACCCTTTACCTTCAGACCTCCAATTCACCATCATTGTTTCTACCATGTTGGAAAGATAATAAAATGATTTCAGGTAAGTGATGTTGGGATGGGTATTCTCTATTGTACATATTCAGAAACTTAGGTGATTCCTATTGTGTGATATAGAAATAAAAGTAGAGATTTTCCATCCTAATTATTAAGTAAATTGAGTGAAGTAACTAAGAATGCTTATATATTGTTTGAAATAAAGGCAATTTCATTGACTAAATTATCAAGAATCTTGGTTTTCCTTGAATAAAGGCACTGTAAAAAGACTGTGACCCAAACTAAAGGGTAGAGGAGGAAGGAGAAGAGAGATTTCCACTGGGTGTGGAAAGAAACAAAGGAAAAGATCAAATTTAAGTTCTTAGTTTTGGTTGCTCTTTTCCACATAATGACTTATGCACTTAAGTCAATAAAAGAACCCCAAGTAATTTAAACAAAGCCAGTAACAAAATAGCAATTAATACAAGAAACATAATGATGACCCAAATAATGAATAAGTCAAGGAATACATTACAGAAACAAAAACTATAGAAAAGTAGAATAATAATGAAACAATATAACAAAATTTGGGGATGGAGCTAAAATGATCCTCAGAAGAAGAATTATATAATGAACTTGGTATTTAACTTAAAAAAAACTTTTTTAAAAGTACAAAAGGAGAAATCTTTAAAATTAGAGAAGTGAATGAATGAATGAAGTTATTAAGTCCTTACTATGTGCCGAGCACTGAAGGCACATATAGAAAAAACGACATAATCCCTGCTCTCAAAGAATTAATATTTTAAAAGGGAGAGACAATGCATATATGAGAAGTACAATACAGGCTGGAGGGATGGGTCCACTTTAGTGTCACAAATGAGGCAGATGGTAATGAAATGTATTTACTATTATTTCCACTGATAAAACCATAGATGAAGTGGAAAACAGATTTTTTTTAAAAAATAAAGAAATGATAAAACTAAAAGCTGATTCTTTGGGGGGGAGGGGGAGAAAGAAAGTAAAACCTTAAGATATCTTGATCAAAAAAGAGAGGAAAATAAATTACACATGTTAAAAAAAGAAAAAGAAGTCACAACATAAGGAAAGAAAAAAATAATAATGATGAGGCCTAATGGTACAAAATTTTAATGCCAATATAGCAAACAATTCTTTAAATGGATTTGTACAAAAGTACAAAATACTCAAATTAACAAAACATGAAATAGGTATCTTAAATAGTCCAACCTCTGAAAAGTAATTTGGATTCAGCATAAAGCAACTTTTTTCCTATCACAGAAAAAGACCCCTCATTCAGATGGATTTTCCCATGAATTCTGACAAACATTTTAAAATTAACAAATTATAATTAACAAATTATTCTCAAAAAATGAAGGAAAATGAGTATCAAGCTCCTTTTATGAGACAAATGTGGTCCTAATATTTAAAAACAATGAGGTATTGATAAAACAATGATAGACCAATATCACTACTGAATGTTGTTGCAAAAACTTTTAATTAAAACCTAGCAAAAAGACTACACCAATATATGGAAAAAAATTATTCACTATTACAGAGATGGATGCAGCCAAAAAAGGATGCAAGGATAGTTTATAATTAGGAAGACAATTAACATAACCCTCCTATAAGAAACAAAAACAAACTAAACTACATGATTACATCAATAGATTCCCCCCAAAAAAGCATTTTGCAAACTGTAACATTCATTCATGCTAAAAGTCACAAAAAGCATAGTTATAGAAGGGCCAATTTTTAATATGTTAAAAATATTTATTAAAATCTATAAGGAGGGGAATAAAACAAGAACGCCCCCCCTGTCCTCAGTACAGTTTGACAGTTCTAGAAACACTAGACAAAGAAATTAACCACATGATACTCCATTTCCCGACACCATTCATTTTCACTAGCAGACCCCCATGCCTGGAATTCTCTTCCTCTTCTTGTCTCCTGGTTTCCTTCAAATCGGAGTTAAAATTGCACCTTCTTCAAGAAACTTTTCCCTATCCCCCTTAATGGAAGTGCCTTTCTTCTGTTGATTATCTCTGATTTACCCTGTATATATCTTGTTATACATAAGTTATTTGCATGTTGTGTCTTCCATTAGATTGTGAGTTCCTTGAAAGTGGGGATTGTCTATTGATTTTCTTTGCATCCCTAGTGCTTAGAACAGTGTGTAGCGCTGTTAATAAATGTTTATTGATGTGTCTTGACCAAACATTTGCAACAAGAAGGCAACAACATGATGACTTAGTTGGAAAACACCAGAGAATAAGCATAGAAACTTTGTCCTCAGCCCTCCTCTCAGGAGCCTCCCAGGGTTTTCCTGAAGTCTAAATGAGATAATGCCAGGATAGAATGGTAGCAAGCTTTCCTTGCTGGGATTTCTTCCTGAGGAAACTTCTCATGCCCCATAAATAAAGAAACTAGCCATGATGAGAAGTAATCAGAAGTCCCTATCAGAATCAGAACACTAAAAAGAAAACCAGCATCCAGAGGGGTTTCATTTTGCAACTGGTCCTGAGTGCATGACTCCCATTTAGTCTAGAGTCCTAGGTTTCTCAGTCTTAAGAGAAGTTGAGTCCTGAGTTCAGCATTCTGACATCTTCACCTAAAAACTAGACAGAGGAGATCTGAATGGAACATCAGTTATAGACTGTGTTGCATTGTCTGTATTTCTTTACCAGATCTTAGGAGGAATGGCCATGCAAGTCAAATAAACTGA
This sequence comes from Dromiciops gliroides, assembly GCF_019393635.1. Taxonomy (NCBI): domain Eukaryota; kingdom Metazoa; phylum Chordata; class Mammalia; order Microbiotheria; family Microbiotheriidae; genus Dromiciops; species Dromiciops gliroides. The sequence goes on from NC_057862.1 coordinate 210,482,652, forward strand.
GTAGTACCTTTCCTAGAACTACTGAATTCAGAGTGGCCTTTGTGCTATCTAGGGGTCACCTGGATCTGGTCATGGTTATTAGTGTTCAACCCTGTGAGAGATGCTTTATTAGTTATCTTTTTTGTTATTCTGATTTGTTTTGTTCTTATTGATTCCATGGAAAGAGCAGAAGCAGACATAGAATTGAAATATGACTATCCATTCCTGGGGAAAGATGGAGCCATTATGACAAAATTGCATTACCAGTGCTCAGCATAACATACTGAGTACAGAGGAGAAGTTAGATTGACTAGAGGTGAGTGCTAAGTGATTCTGATTAGGCAACCACAATAATTTACATATATAGAAAACAAGCTGGGGTAATCGCCCAGAAAAAGGTAGAAATAGGGAAGAGAAAGTTGTCCACTTTCTGAAAACCACAGAAAGCTTGGCATCTCCCCAGTATGAAGCAGTATAAACACCAGAGTGAGCATCAAACTGACCTAGAACCTGATCCTTCCTTCTGAAGAGATTCATGTTAGTGGTTAACAATTCTAGCTGATTGTTAAATAACAAACATTTATTAAGCACCTACTGTGTGCATATTATCCTGCTCCAAGACATTAAGGGATATATGTAGTTTGAATAAACCTGGTCCCTGCTCTTAGTGAGTTTACAGAGCACTGGGGGAATAAGATGGCTGAATCTTAAAGAATGAGTATTCAGAAAAGAGGAGGGCATTCCAGTATAAGCTTTTACTAGAGTTCAGCAATCAATAATTATTTTTTTTTTTGGTGAGGCAATTGGGGTTAAGTGACTTGCCCAGGGTCACACAGCTAGTAAGTGTCAAATGTCTGAGGCCGGATTTGAACTCAGGTCCTCCTGAATTCAGGGCTGGTGCTCTATCCACTGTGCCACCTAGCTGCCCCTAGCAATCAATAATTATTGATCAATTATTGTGCTTCTGCATAGAAAGGAAATCTAAAGAAGCGAATCATTTGCTTTCCTTAAATGTGCAGCAAGATGAATTTCTTAAAGGACCATTGACTTTACCAAAAGAGACAGATTATGATCTAAACAAGGCTTCAGTGTATGAAAAATAGTGTAAAGTTATTGTCTTCCAGCACTTCTGCATAAAATGGGGCGAGGAAGTTGGGGGAGACCCAGTATGAAACTATATGGCTTGAAAGGGAAATCTCCATTTCGTTTTTCAAAAAGTAAGAAACGTACATAGTAATGAATCATTACAATTGCCAGGAAAAAGGAACAGCATACTAAAAAAACAAAAAACAAAAAACAAGTTTAAACATGACTCTCCTTTTAACTTTGGTTCAAAATATATTTTTATTTTATTTTTGGTAAAATATTTTAAGCCATAGTTTCACAAGGGCATGCTGAAGGTAACCCCTTCATAAATATAGCAATTCTAACTCTGTTCTAGACAGAAATTAAGAAAGGATTTGTATATTAAGCCTGGGAAAAACTCAAGCCACTTACTGGTTTAAATTACAGTAGCCATAATGGGAAATAAGCCAGTGCTGATGTAGCTCATGCAAATTGAGTAATTTATTGAAAAGGGAGAATCAGATAAAGAACCAAGGTGAAAGCAAAACAAAACAATACTTCTTCAATTAAAACCTTTTTCAAGATAGAACTGAGCTATTCAGTGATTCACTAATGTCCAAATAGTACTACAGTTTTGCTGTGTTTTCTGCCTCCAGTGCAGTGTAGTTGCATAATTTGATATTCTATGTGTTTCGGAAGGTGTCACAATGCTCTTGGCAATTGTATCTGTGTGCAACAGCCTTGGAGTTGCCATTATTGCTCAACAGCATTCCAACCACCTGAAAAAAGTGCTATCCGCTGCCAACTAAAGCATAATTTCCAGTATCAAAGTCCATCAACAATCTGTTCCTGTGCTGACACTTCTGTTCACTTTTGAATGGGCTCATAGTTGCTGGCTGTTGTTACTTCTCAGGGAGCAGTTACTGATCAAGAGGTCTCACTATGAGCTTTCAGCAAAACAAAAACATTTTGCTTCAGACTGGCAAAATGATTAGTCATATTTTCACCTTCTCCTGCTCCCAAGGTTCATGGCTGGGATGCTTTTCAATGGGCTAAGAGATCCTAGCAAGGACAACAGTGGACTATTAAATAAAGGAAATGTCAGCCTAGGCATACTCTCCCAATTGGTGCCTCTTTAATGGCCATTCTGCCATTCATAGTCTTTAAATATGCCATATAGAATAATAGGGAAAACAGATTTAGAAGTGGAAGGTATCTTAGAAGTCATGTAATTTCACCCCTGTCCTTTAACAGACAGGGAAACCAAGGCCCAAACAGATTAAGCGATTTGTTCAAGGTCAGATTTGGTGGGGGAAAATTATAAAACCATCAAGGAAAACCAGTTTCGCTATTATACAAATAGTATAGGTCAAATCAATGCAGATAGGTGGCTTGGTGGATAGAGTGCTGGGCCTAGAGTTGGGAAGACTCATCTTCCTGAATTCAAATCTGGCCTCAGATACTTACTGGGACTCTAAGTTTGTCACTTAAACCCTGTTTGCCTCAGTTTCTTCATCTGTAAAATGAGTTAGAGTGGGAAATGGCAGACCACTCCAGTATCTTTGCCAAGAAAACCCCAAATGGGGTCACAAAGAGTCAACTATGACTGAACTAAATAGGTCAAATCATTTCCACTATCTCACAGTAAATGGTATTTACTGCATAAGGTAGTTAGGTACAAATTCTATCCCCAAACATCAGTATCATAAATATAGGGTCCCCATTGCATATCCAATTATAAAATAAAATCATCACATCTTCATTTTCTCAAAATCAAGTGCAAAGCTCTTTACCAAGCAGAAGTAATAAACAAATAGCAAACAGACTAAAAGAGGCTTTCGTCAAAGTAGCTTTCCATTAAGTCACGCCTCCTGTACTAGTTCAAAGTATTCATTCCCTATGACCCAGAACTTACTATTCAGGAGAGAAAGTGGTCACTGTCCTATTGTTAGGTATTATGTGCTGAGCAATTTCCTATTTACATCTGGCTTTGCTACCATGATAACATCAAGAATGGAAGTCAATAAAGGAAAAAAAGGAATGTGAAAGGCCAAATATACTCTGGTAATGATTGCCTTCACAAAATGGTTATATCCCTATATTCCAGCAGACAAGTGTTACCCCATACTCTGGCCAGTGCCTCCCTAAGTCTATTATTTTCTCACCTCTAAACTGATAGGGCTGGACAGTCTTTAATGTTCCTAATGGCTCTACCATTCTACATTCCATATGCCAACATTTTATGTCTTAAGGCCCCTTCCTGAGATTCAATGAAATATCTCATATTTATTTCATAGATTCTAGAATGATAGAAATTTTGACCTCAAAAGAACCTTGGCAATAGGGTGTTTTATTCTATAAATATTATTAGCTTTTATTCATATCTGACTTGAACTAGAGCTAGAAAAACTGGCATAATAATTCAACTTTTAGTGAGTAAACATGGTGACAATACATTCTAATATTAATAAAGCATCATGTAATAATATTTTATTTTCAGGGCACCTCACCCATTAGGATTTCTTTTAAACCATGATGGGAAAGAAAAACTTTCCTTGACTTTTGCCTAATCAAATCTTTTGCTTATGACAACTGATTTTTACAAAATAGGCCTTCATCCTAATCAGAGGTGAACAAAGAGCATTTTTCAGAACATTATATCTCACCACATGGCCACCACGGTTTAGGAAAGATTCTTAGATCCCTGGACCTACAAAGAAACCTTCAAGAGCTTCTAGTTTGGTCCCCTGATTTTACAGAGGAAGAAACTGAGGCCCAGGGAGAAGATTTTGTCTTGCCCAAGTTTGCCCAGCCATGACAGAGCTGGAATCAAATCTTAGCTTCCCTGTGTCCTTGGCCAGTATTTTTTCCCACTATTTGGTGCTACCTCCCTTAATTTCTTTTGCAGGTTGTGAAGCAATGGTCCTGTTTTAGGGCCTCAAAGATAGATTGAACTACACTGATAATATGACAAAAATTAAAACTTCTAAATTAAATGAGTTGACAAACTAGGAAAGAAGAACCCCAAGGTTCTGTTCCCAACTAGGTTTCCAAGCACAAGAGTCAATAGAAAAGTGAGCTATGTTCCATTTAGAAAGCACCACAATGAGTAAACTCCTATATGAAATGTTGGCCCCCAAATCTAATTCTCTATGCCCCCCCTTTTTAAGGCTGGTTTCCTTTGATCTAATTAGACTGTGATCTTGGGTAACTTACTCCTTTTCTCTAACCTTTAGGATCCTCATCTGAAAAGTTAGGAGATTGGTCTGAACTAGTGATTCTTAACCTCTTTGTGTGTCATGGACCTCTTTGGCAATCTAGTGAAGTCAGAATTGTATTTGCAAAAGCATATAATAAACCAATTATGTTGAAATAACAGTTGTCAAAATATTTTTACAAAGAAGTTCACAGACTCCAAGCTAAAAAAAAAACCTGAGATTGTCTCTAAGGTCTCTGGAGAGTTAATTTTCTGTGATTTTAAGTTCTTGTGTTCAGGCAGATTAGGAAAATGGAAGGGAAGGCAACCCCATTCCACCAACATTGGAAATAACTGACTAAGGCCAAGTGTGGAAGATTTATGTATAAAGAAGTGATAGAGGAGAACATCCCTCATCAGATTCCACAATGGAGGACAATGTCATTGCCCCCAAAACCAGTTTATCTTCAGTCTTGTGAAAATAACAACATCCTACTTTTCCCCACGGGTGGGTGAAGCAAACAGCTCCTTGGATGATCTGAGCCTCTTGAACTGTTTCCCAAATGTTTGGGGTTTGGCAATACAGTGCACACGTTGCCCCAAGCATTTTTCCCCCTTAAATTTTTAAGCCCAAGTGTATTTTAAGGAAAATTGAATCCACATGTTCCTGATTCATTTACACTTAACTCATCACAGCATTGTTTTGAAAGAGCAATCTAATGTCCAGGGAGCCCCTTGAGTCTTTGAAGGTTTTATGAGTCCCTCTGTGCCACATTTTGATGTGAACAAACAAGATCCAGCCCCAGAGGTTTGAATTTAGTTCCAAATATGGCACCTTGGAGGCCAATGGGTCTCTAAATCACCAAGACACATTCTCCTTTCCCTCTTTTCCAGGAGCAAAATGAAACCTGATCCTTCCATTGTGTAAAAATTCAAGAATTCAGCATTACAGGTTTGCTTTATATAAAGCAGTGACAAAGTGCACTAGTCCAAAATGGGAGCCAGCATCTGATGCCCTTACCTCTCCTCACTGACTTGTGCAGAAGGGAAGAATCCATCTGGGCACAACTCTACTTTGGTCTTGGATCTGGACCTTATGAATCTAGAGGTAAAAGGAATTCCAAAGGTAAGCTAATTCACTGTTCTCTTTTTACAGATGAGAAAAGGTGGGCCTATACAGGTTAGGTGACTTGTCCAATTTCATGTTACCTATGTAACCATAGCTCATCAGAGGTGAGATTTGAACCCAAGTCCTCTGACTCCAGATAAAGGGCCATTTATATTGCTCTACCCTGTCTCCCCATGGTTTCCTACTCTGTAAAGTTAAGGGTTTGAACTAGATGAGCTCTGAAGTCCCTTCCAGCTCTTCACAGTCTGTGAGTCTATGATCTGAGTCTAGACGATGGAGCTTTACCAACCGACAGCAGGGTGTGTGGAACGAAATAGTGAATAAACAAAATGTGTCTTTTCCAGGCTGTGGGTCTAGGATGTTCTCAGCTTTTTTCTGTTTGTCAGTGGAACTTGACTGGATGAATTCAAATGGAAATAATTTGAAGGTGCCTATTTTTAGTTTAAAACCTCTAAAGATTATAAGAGAAGGTAGACAGTGTGGACATATAAAGATGTCCTGGGGAAGCTAGGTGATGCAGTGGATAGAGCACCAGCCCTGGATTCAGGAGGACCTCAGTTCAAATCTGGCCTCAGACACTTGACACTTACTAGCTGTGTGACCCTGGGAAAGTCACAACCCAGCAAAAATAAAAAATAAAGATTTCCTTGCTCATAAAAAGACATACAACAATCCTTTTTCATGGGAAAGAAATGTATTTATGGAAAATGTGAAGAGAGTTGGGTATGATGTCTTCCTGCTTTTCCTAGTCTTATCCAAGAACCTGCTTGACATATTATGGCCTAATGAAAATTCCACTTGCTTTAGAGGAAGAATACTATTACCAGAATGTTAGAGCTTCTACTTGCCATTTGGGTAATCTTCAGTTGACCTGATCCTCTCTAAGCCTCAGTTTCCTCATTTGTAAAATGAGGGAGTTTTATGAGATGATCTCTAAGGTCCATTACGACTGTAAAACAAACAAGACCTATCTCCAAGGAAATTTTCTTGACCTATGATTCACTGACCGATAAAAAAACTACCAAGTCAGTGTTACCCAACAGCTTCATTGTTAATGAATCTACTGATAAAGTTCAATACCTACCTGGCCAGTCTCCAAATTGGCCACCACTACCAAGCTCCCCACTTCTCTTGGGAATTCTCCACCACCATGCCCATCAGCAAGTTGTACTGCCAGGTCTTCTTCACCCTGTGCCACAAACTGGGTCTGTGACCTCAAATAAGCAGTGTTTACTTCTCACTTCTTCCACCTCACCATACCATATTGATTAGAAGCATTTAGAAAGACCAAAGAAGCACTTCAGAGGAAAAATGTTTGGTACCTCTGATCAGAGATTTCTAATAAACAGAAAAGATGTTGTTTGGTGAGATGACTAACTAAAGATACCTTCAATAACACCCAATATACTGTGCAGCAAGGACTTGACAGATTTTCTCTCTTATTAAAGCCTACCACAACTTGATTTCATCCCCACACTAGAAAGCACAGTTAGCTTTTTAAAAAATGGATCACAAGATTTGAAGCTGGAAAAGACCTAAAGATCTAGTCTAGTCCTTGTGATTTATAGATTAGATGACTGAATCTCAGAGAGTTTAAATGACTTAAGAATCAAAATCTAACAAATCTATTGGCTAACTCAATGTTAGCTTCCCCTTCCTCTCTAAAAACTATTAAAAAATAACAATTTCATGACTCATAAATGAGATTTATGCCCAGTGGTTAATGATCTTTGGGCTCTAGTCTACAATAACTGGGGCTCACATAGAACTAGAGCTGACCCATAATGGCAAATCAAAGTCAATAAAATATGGATTTTTTATTACTGAATTGGGCTGGAGTTTCCTGACTCCTGATTTTATTTGTATAATAATTCTAGAGAATGTATAACTGAAAGGTCCTTCTAGGATACACAATGGGCTATAGTAGAAATTTTAGTGGACTTGGATTCAGAAAACCTGGGCTTAAGTCCTGCCTTGGTCACTGTATGACCTTCTGGGAAATCATTTCATCGGACCTCAGTTTCATTGATAAAGTGGGGATAATACTTCTTGTACTCCATACCTCACTGGATTGTTTTGATGTTTGAATTTTCTATATCTTAAAGTGTTACATAAATATAATTTATTATGATAAAGTTTATCACCAGGGAGTTGGTCTTCATATGATGAATTTTTCAGACAAGGCATCTCATTAAGACCATACACTAAGGTGAAAGAGTTGGACTTTGCATCTGTGAAAGGAATATCCACTCCAATGGAGTGGAACCACCGATCCTCAAACTACTTAAGTTAGTTATATCATCATATGCTGCATTACAGTGGGTAGGAAATTGGGTCTGGAAAAATCAAATATGAAAGTGATTTTCAAGGACATGTTGAAAGAGTTTTACCCCACCCCCAGAACCACCATTCCCATTCTTTTTTTTTTTTTAATGGGCCCAAGATGGTCAAGAAAGGATTAAACCATCAGACAAATTTAGGAACAACTGAAACTTCTTTTATGGTTGACAATTCCAGACATGTTTTTGAAACAAACTCTATAAAAATGCTTACATCCTGCCACAATTTGATTTTTATAGCCTTCTCAGTACATGCAAGAGCAAACTAGCTACACCCAGCATTCTCCACCAGTTCTTTGGGGCCATTGCAAAGCAGCACTGTAGCTCCAGACAGAAAGGGGAAGGAAGAAAAGGGAAGGTCTGAGCAGAGGAAAGGTGTTCACAGTCCTATGCATTATAATCACACCCTGGCCAAACCTAATCAAATAGAAAAGAAAGAAATAATCAAATTTTAAAATCACCACTGATAGCAAATTGAGCCACATGACAATACCCTTCCACATGCTTGCATCATAGAAAGTTCTGGGGTTGGGGCAGTGCTTCCCTCAGAGTGTCATAGACCAGCAGGTCCATAGGGTAATACTGATTGTGGAGTCAGAACAGTTAACACTGACTCCTGAGAGAAACATTCAGCAGGAAAGGGATAAAGTTCCTTTTTCTCTTTTCTTTTTCTCTTGTTTCTGGCATGTTGGAGTGTTAAAAAAAACCCCAGCTTGGGACTCAGAATGGATGCTGTGACACATATATCCTCAGCCGGATGACAGAGCTGCCCCTGAAGTTGATGACGGTATTTACGGTGATCATTTCCAAGTCTAGCTGGATATCCCGGGGCCCTTTGATAGGTCGAGTCATCACCAAGGTGGCACTGATGGGTCCGGTTTGCTATAGAGAGAATAAAAACAATGACTGTAATAGTAAGAAAAACTCACATTTCTGTAGCACCTTAAGGTTTACAATGCAATTTGTTCACCAGAACTCAAATTTATCCCCATTGTAAGATTAGGCTTTGTTTATTTTTTCATCTGATTCGTGGTGGGCCATGGTCAAAGAATTCATCATCTTATGGCCAACCTGATAATAATGAACCTTAGCTAGGCTGATACTTAGACCATACTCAAAACCTTACTAATTTGGTAAGATCTGCCAGAACTTTGAGCCTTAGAAAACTCATCACCTTCACATCATGATAGGCATAAAAGTAGGAAAACAAAAGTCAGAGGCACAATCACTTGCCTATGGTCACATGGTCAGTAAGCATCTATGTGCCAAGCACTATGCCAAGTTCTAAGGCTACCCCCCAAAAAAAGAAAAATCAAAAGATAGCTCATGCCTTCAAGGAGCTCCCAGTCTATCGAGAGAGATAATGTGCACATAATTATGTATAATCAAAACATGTAGAGGATAATTTGAAGATAATCAGCCAAGAGGAAGCACTAGAATTAAGTGTCAGAGATGAGATCAATAAGACAGTAATTAAGAGGGACTAATTACATAGTAAGGAAGGTTCCTCTCCAAAGTGCCCAAGCAGTTACTGAACAATAATGGGATAGAATTGGAAGACCCTAGAGATGAAGATTTCAATTTTAGATCCAGCTCTATCATGACTAGTATTGTGATCTTGAGAAAGTAATGTCAGCTCCCTAAGTTGCAGATTCATCATGTGTTAAAATAATGGATATTGAAAAATAGATAGTAAGATGTATATGTGTGTATATATATATATATATTTTATATTGTATATAATATGTGTATGTATATGCATATACTATACTACATATTAAATATAGATACTATTAGGAGTAGCCACAATATAGGAAGGTACAAATAGTTACTATAGAAAGAATAGAAATAGAGATGCAATTCACAGAAAACAAAATACAAAAAAGGAATTATGAATAAAATCCCTGGCTTCATATATTTAGCAGCCTTAAATGCACAAAGTATGGTTAACAAGTAAAATAAGCAAAGGGTCTTAAAAATGAGGAGACACAGCTGACCTCAGAGTTACCATTGAAATATGGGGTGGAAAGGAGGGACACAACTGGAATATAGCTATCTAGGAATGTAACTTATTTAAAAGGAATGAAATTGGGGAATGACTTAAGAAATTATGGTACATGATTGTGATGAAATACTACTGTACTATAAGAAATGGCGACCTGGTTTATTTTATTTTATTTTATTTTATTTTATTTTATTTTATTTTATTTTGTTTTACAGGGCAATGAGGATTAAGTGACTTGCCCAGGGTCACACAGCTAATAAATGTCAAGTGTGTGAAGTCAGATTTGAACTCAGGTCCTCCTGAATCCAGGGCCAGTGCTTTATCCACTGCGATACCTAGCCGCCCCCAGACCAGGTTGATTTTAGAAAAACATGGAAAGACTTACACGAAGTAATGAAGAATGAAATGAGCAGAACCAAGAGAACATCAAATATAGTAATAGCAATATTGTTAGAAAAACAACTGTTGGGGGCAGCTAGGTGGCGCAGTGGATAAAAGCATTGGCCCTGGAATAAGGAGGACCTGAGTTCAAATCCAGCCTCAGACAGTTGACACTTACTAGCTGTGTGACCCTGGGCAAGTCACTTAACCTTCATTGCCCTGCAAAAAATTAAAATTAAAAAAAGAAGAACTGTGAACAACTAAGTTATTCTGAATACTATAAATACTCAAATCAACTACAAAGGACCTATGAAGGAAGGTGCTATCTACCTCTAGAGGAAAAAACTGATAAATATAAGCACGCAGAAAAAAATAGAAAGGAATGAAATAAAAAGGCAGAAAGTGAGAAGGCCAATAGGATATTTTGTGCTTAAGATTTCAAGGTTTTTCCCTTGAAAGGGAAAGAAAAGGTCAAGTTAGAAGTAAAGAATGATCTAGGACGGGAGATAAGTGTAATAAGAGACAAGAATCTTATTACTAGTTTCTTCCGAGGATTATTTTGATACTATAAGACCATCCTTTCTGAGGGCTGTGCACTACTAATGAGAAGGATCATATGAGTCCCTTATGGCAACCAACACCTATTTTGGCAGGAGAAGGGAATAAGCATTTATATAAAAGTTTCTACGTGCTAGGCTCTGTGTTAAGCACTTTACAAATATTATCTCATTTTATCCACACAATAGCCCTGGGAAGTAGGTGCTATTATTATTTCCATTTTATAGTTGAGGAAACTGAGGCAAACAGGTTAAGTGATTTGCACCAGATCACAAAGTTACTAAGTATTAGAGGCCAAATTTAAACTCAGGTCTTCCTGACTCTGTGTTCAGCACCCTATATACTGTATCACCTACTTGTCTCTAGGTAAGAAGGAGATAGAACCAGAGATGGAGATATCATGGCTTTAAGAGTAATACCAGGGGCAGCTAGGTGGCACAGTGGATAAAAGCATTGGCCCTGGATTCAGGAGGACCTGAGTTCAAATCCAGCCTCAGACACTTGACACTTACTAGCTGTGTGAGCTTGGGCAAGTCACTTAACCCTCATTGTCCTGCAAAAAAAAAAAAAAAGAGTAATACTAGCTACCATTTATATAGCATTTTATTGTTTTCAAAGTACTTTATAAATATTATCTCAGTTGGTCCTCACAACAACCCTAAGAATTAGGCACCACTATCCCTATTTGATAGTTAAAGAAACTGAGGCAAGCAGAGGTGAAATGACTTGCTCAGAGTCACACATTAAGTGCCTGAGGTTGGATTTGATCACAAGTCTAACATTCTCTCTGCTGAACCACCTAACTTCCCTCCAGGAGTACTGAGTTATCATGGCAAGGGCAAAAGATAGGACTAGGCTTCATGAAACAGGGCACAGAATGACTACCTCCACAAAGCAGTGCTTCCAATGAACAGTGCTTCCTTCTTGAAATGATATTTCTAAGAATGAGGTACAGAAGAAGAAAAAATGAATGGCAATAAATATACAAATTCATCAAAAAAGAAGTAGGATAAAGGAGGGAGTTCAAATTTGGACTGCCAGAAACACTATCCTCATGAGGGAGTCAGAGAGAAAAAAGGATAAAGATCAGGAAGCAGATGTTAGAATTCAGAATAGACTAAAAGAAAAGAAGAATAAGGAGGAAGAAAAAGCAAATTTCTTGGGAAAATCGCTTGCAAAGGGTTCATCTAAAGGATGTTATTTAAACTAAAAAGTTCGAGGAATTTGTAGATTTTAAATAACATGCTTATCTAAGCATGACCTTTCCTTTAGAAGGTCAAAAAAGAGGAAAAACAAATAGAAAAAGAAATTAATAATTTAATTAAATTCAAGGAATTTGGGATGAGACAATTAAATGGCACCAAGGGAGGAATAGGCCAGTAACACAGTAATCTGGTAAAACTGATCACAGGATCCAATACCACCTTAAAAATAAATTTGAAAGAAATAAACAGAAGAAAGCCCAAACCTATCATAACTTTAAATGTGAATTTGTTGAACAATCCAATAAAAAGAAAGATAGAATGACCAAGTAGGTAATAAAACAAATTCCCTCCCCCCTCATTATGTTGCTACATATAGGAAACACATCTAAAAAAATTTAATGGTGTGTTAAAGTTTTTGAGGACTCAAGCAAATGAGAGGCCCTACTATTCTGAAAGTGATTCTCACCGAATGGAAATTTGTTTGCCAAAATGGAAATGTTTGCAACTTAGGAAGGAGTAGTCAGTCTGTCTTTAGAATTTGATACGTAAGAAAAGAAAGCCAATCACAGTTTGACATGAATCCTATATTTGAGGAAAGCAGATTTCAAAGGATTCAGGGAAGGGTTATGTAGAAAAACATGGCCTAAAATATTAAAATAGAACCTAGCCCAGAGAAAATGAATAAATACAATTTGAAGGTAGGAACAGAAAATTTATGAAGGGGAGGAAAAGGGGCAGTCATTTAAAGAAGTTAATGTGGATAACACAAAAGAATTCATCAACCAAATTAGATCTTTTCAAAGATATGCATAGAAAACAGAAGCAAGGGGAAATAATAGAAAATTACTATAAGGCATGGCAAGATTCTATAAGAATACTGTCAGGTACACTAAAGCTCACACCAACTATGCCTCTACATAGGGAAAGAACTGGCAGATGTGATTACTTAAGTCATTGTCAGAATCAAGAAGTATGGGAAATGTCACATGACTGGAAAGGGGGCAAATAGTCTTCTGATTTTCAAAAGCTGTTGGTTTGGCTTTGATTTCTGGCAAAATTCTAGAATGTATTGTTAAAGGGGTGGTTAGTAAACACAATTGAAAGTAGTGATCAAAGAATCAGCATGGCCTCATCAAAAACTGCTCATGTTAAGCTGACTTCATTTCCTTTACCAATAGTCACAGAACTATTAGTCAAGAAAAGCACTGAACAAAGTTCTCTCCATGCTGTCCTTTCAGACTAGATGATAGGATGGAGATTTAGAGTTGAAAGGGATCTCAGAGGCTATCTACTTCCCCTTCCCCTCCTTTTATAGGTAGAAAAACTGAGATTCAGTGAGGTTAAATGATTTGCCCAAGGGCACACAGATGGTAAATGTGTCAGAGGTGGGATCTGAACACAGGACTTTTAACTCTGGATCCAGTGTACTTTCCACTATGCCACAGTGCTGATTTGGAATTAACTGAATAGCTAGACCCTTAGCTTGGAAGAAAGCTCTAGTAAACCATCCCAGTGATCTTTGCTTAGCCTTGTGCTATTAAACATTTTTGTCAATGACTTACATAAATGTGTAGATGACAGGGTCATCAAATTTGCAAATTGAAAAGCCATAGAGAATACAATGAAGTACAAATCCACAAAAGATCTCATGGTTAGGCTAAATCCAATAAAATGACTTTTAGTAAGGATTGATAGTCTTATGCTTTGGTTCAAAAATTAACTTCATGAGTGTGAGAGGAAGGAAATGGGGCTGAATAGCAGTTAGTCCAAGAGATTTGAGGGTTTTAGTGGATCATGAGTCTCAATGTGCATCAGCAATACAATAGAAGAGACAAAAATAATGCAAAGAGATTGAATTGAGAGATATAGTACGGGGAGGGAGGGAGGAAGGGAAGGAGAGAGAGAGAAAGAGAGAGAGAGAGAGAGAGAGAGAGAGAGAGAGAGAGAGAGAGAGAGAGAGAGAGAGAAAATGCATAGAACAAGGAAAATAAAATTTCCTTCTGTAACCTTATATGCTAGATTCAGATCTAGCCATCACATTTTAGGAAGAACAAGAGAAAAGATAAAGAGAGTTCGAAGCATAAAACCAAAAAAATAAAGGGCCTTGAGATCATACCATATCCATATCAATGGAAGTAATGCTTACAAAAAACAAAACAAGAATTATTTTTTAGTTTGTCTGAATGGAAACTTCATCCTTCAAAAGGTAGAGGAACCAAAATGTTGAATTCCTTAGCTGGACTTGATTCTTTCCAAAAAGAAGGAACTGGGTCCTGAAGTAGAAACAATTGTCACCTTGAAGAAAAGTGATTTTTTTATATCTTGACATTTTTGAGAAAGGAAAAGTGGGTGGTAGTGTGTTATAATGACTACTTAGCCAGCTTTGGACTCAGAAAACCTGGGTTTGAGTCCCTCCTTTGACATATATTACCTGTGGGACTCTGGACAAGTCAGCCCAGGAAGTGGGGGGGGCATTCTAGAATAAAAAAAAAAATAAATTTGAATGAAGAAGAAAAATAACCAGGGTAGATGCACAAGTAAAATCATCAACTTATTTAAATTTGTAAGATGTACAGGGAGAAGCAAGGGAAAGTAACAGAAGATGAATACAAAACATGACATGTTCATGTTACAACAGAGTGAAGACCACTGAAATTCATATGAGTTGAAGCTGGTGAGGAATGTTAAAAATGAAAAAAAAAAAGATTTGTTCTGCAAATGCTTGGCACTTAGATAATGCACTGGACCAGGAAGACCTGAGTTCAAATCCAGCTTCAGATATTTCCTAGCTGTGTGACCCTGAGCAAGTCACTTGACCTCTATCTGCCTCAGTTTCTTCATCTATAAAATGGGGGATAATAATAGCACCTACCTTGCAGGGCTGTTATGCAGGTCAAATGAGATAATAATTGTAAAGTGCTTAGCACAGTGCCAGGCACATAGTAAACATTACATAAATGTTAGCTATTATGATTATTCTGCAGTATAAGGAAAAGGAAGAAGATCAATGAAGAAATAAGACTAGTATTCAGGATGGTTAGGACAATGATAGTGGCAATGGAGAAAAGACAGAAATACTATACTCTTTGTTTCTGTTCTTTCTATCAAGGGGAATAAATTTTGGATTAAAAAGGAAAGAACAAAATTAATAAAGAATTAATAGACAAGTTAACTAGAGGAACATAGTAAGAGAGAAATTGGCTCCCTATGATTTATTCAAGTCACCATGTCCAGACAAAGTATATCCTAGAGCAGAGGCATCAAATGAGCTACTATGAGCCACATGCACCAGCCAAGTGAAGTTGAACTAAATCAAAATATAATTGGGAAATGTTTAATAAAATAAATTGAAAATACAACATAGATAATGTTATTTTGTCATTTTCTAAGTCAATATGCTGCCCACAGGGATCAGCTTCTATCTGAATTTAATGTCACTGTCTTAATGTACTGAAGGAAGGAGAAAACATGAATATTGAGTTACTCTCTCTGAACCATCATAAGGAATGTGAATCTGCTACAGTACTAAAAAACAGCAAATGTCTGAATTTTTAAAATATCCAATTCAGGTATATTCAAAAGGAGTTGAATGATCAGATCTAAAGAGTAGTCATTAATAGGTCATAGCAAATATAGATTTCTAATGGAGTGCCCTGAACATTTGTTCTTATCTGTATTGTGTTGTTTAACATTTTTATTAATAATTTAGATGAAAATGTAGATGAGGGCTTCTTAAACATTTCCCACTCATGACCAAAATTTTTTTGCCTGAGA
This sequence comes from Dromiciops gliroides, assembly GCF_019393635.1. Lineage (NCBI taxonomy): Eukaryota > Metazoa > Chordata > Mammalia > Microbiotheria > Microbiotheriidae > Dromiciops > Dromiciops gliroides. The sequence continues at coordinate 210,498,283 of NC_057862.1, forward strand.
ATTTTTTACACAACTGCAGGTATATAGGAGTATAAAATAGGTATACATAGCCTTTTACTGTTGCTAAATTTTTCATGACCTCCACATTCAGTTACATGAGCCCATATGGTGTCATGACCCACAGTTTAAGAAGCTAGAGTATAGATAACACAGTTATCAAATTTGCTGATGACAGATGTTACAAAGAAGATGGAGGACTGGACATTTTCTATTATCCCTACCTCTCATATTTCTCCAAAACAGAAGTAATATACCAAAGAAGAAAAAAAATATATTTATCTCCATAGACTAGAACACTGGGAACTCAAAAGAAGGTGATAAAAATTCCATGAACTGATGTCTATACTAAGTTAAGTATCCCTCCCAGACTACCCACCACACCACACCACTGGCAGTGAGGCTACACTAACCAACCCAAAGAGTGGGCCCAGTGGCTTACAACAACTCCATCCCCCTCCCTCTCTCCAATGCCATACAGGTCCCAACTCCAGGATATGGAAGCTTCCTTGGATAGTGGCAGAAGGCTGTTGCATCAGCATTGCTCCAGGGGCAGAAGTTTGCTGCCCTCTCCCATAGAACACCATATTCTGGACTGCAAAAGATCTCTGCCAAAGAGCAGAGAAGCTGAGTTAAAGGGTTAGGACACGTCTGGGCTTGAAAGAGAGCTCAGCTCCCTAGCTCACACACCCCCATGCCCCCACCCCACCTCCCAGAACCACAGACTCAAACTCCTAATGACAAAAATCACCCCCAACAAGAGTGACACCAGCATGGCAGCATTTTCAATTGTCAGGTCAGAGAAATGAGGAAGAGAGAGAAGAGGACAACACATCTTGTACAGGTGTTGTTCAGTATTCCACTAAGCCTGAGGGAAAGAGCTCAGTATCCAGCTGGGAACAGTTTTATCCCTTCCCCGCCCCACCCCACCCCCCACCCCCCAAAAAAGAAAAAAATCATTTGGGGCAAAGACATAGGTTGATGAACCACGTATTGTCCTGTGTTAGGAGAGAGTGAAATACTTTGAGAGCCAGCCCTGAGGTAAATCACCATCAGAGTCAAAAAGTAATCAACAGGGAAAAACAAGGAGGAGGGAGGTATATGGGGAGAGACTGCAATTACCAGAAATCTCATAAAGGATAAAGACCTGGAACATAAGCAGATAAATCAACAGGGAAGATATTAATGGCAGAAGGAGCTATGGCCTCAAGATCTAGAAACCCAGTTGAGAAATCTATAAATAAACATTGTAAAACAAAGGAAAACAATCTCAATCATGAGACAGAAGTCCCTTGGAATTCAAGGAGAGTGTGAAACCACCACACACTGTTCCTGAGTATTTTACAAGAGAAATTAGAATAATGAGGGCAGAATGCATGGCCTAGATGCCAAAAATAATGGGCAGAATAGAAAAACTGGAATCTGCAATGTCAAGTCTTACCAGTGGAACAAAAGAGAAAACACTAAATTGGAAGTACAAATACACAAAAGTGAAAGATAATCTAGAAGAATAGAAGCAAAAAAATAATAGTATTCAAAGAAAATATGTTTACTATCCAAGCAAAACATTTGCAGATGACACAAAGTTGAGAGGGATGGCTAAGACATTATATAACAGAACCAGGATCCAAAAAGATAGCCCTAGGCTACACCTCAAAGGAGGGCCTTGAACAGTCTAATCACTTATTTTCTTCAATAGACCTCTCTAAGCATTTGATACTCTGTGTAGCCTCATTTCCCAATGGTTATGGACACTGACCTCCCTCATACTCTTCGTATCCCAGTGATTCCAAACCCCTGGCTGTCATTATACAAATCCTGTTTCCCATCTCCCATTGCATGTTCCTATACTCTCATTCCCCTCACCCCTAACCTCCCTCCCAAATGTCCTATTCCAGACTTATGATTGACTCCATTTATTGCCTTCTCTGGAATGCCTACTACATAGCTAACAAATTTGCTTTCTTCTTTTTTGGGGGGGGGGCAATGAGGGTTAAATGACTTGCCCAGGGTCACACAGCTAGTAAGTGTCAAGTGTCTGAGGTCAGATTTGAACTCAGGTCCTCCTAAATCCTGGGCCGGTGCTTTATCCACCATGCCACCTAGCTGCACCCAAATTTGCTTTCTTCTTAAGTTTTTTCCTTTCCCACTCCTTCCATCTTCTGGCTCTCACCGAGGCCTGGCTCCCTTCTAATGATACTTCATCCCTGGCTGCCCTTTCTGGTCCCATTTTCACTTTTATTGGACTCACTGGTCATGGTGGGAGATTAGGTATTTCCTCCCCATTGCCATTTCCAGGCTCTCCCACTACTAACATCACTTAGTAACCTTTCCTCTTTCATTCCTCATTCAATCCAAAATTATTCTCCAGTCAAGATGCTGATGGCTGTTATCTCTTGGCCCTCAAGACATTCTCCTTCCTTCAGTGCCTAGTTCACAGGCTTTATCTTTACTACATCTCCTGCCCTCATATCATAAGATTTCAAGATACATATTGATATTTCCTCAAAGACCCTAACTTCTTAGTTCCTTGAGCTATTCAATTTCCATTATTTACCCCCGCCTATTTCACATCAACTTCACAAAGGATCATACTATTGATCTTGCCGTTACTTACATATGTTCCACTCCCATGTTCATGAATACTGACATCCCTTTAGCAGATCATATTTTATTATTCCAGCTTTCCCCATACTTATGATTCCTTTGGGGCAGCTAGGTGGTTCAGTAGATCGAGATCCTGGCCTGGAGTCAGGAAGACCTGACACTTACTAGCTGTGTAACCCTGGGTAAGTCATTTAGCCCTGTTTTCCTCACTTTCCTCATTTGTAAAATGAGCTGGAGAAAGAAATGGTTAACTGCTCCAATATTTCTGCCAAGAAAACTTCAAAAAGGAGTCACAAAGAGTCTTACAAGAATGAAACTACTAAACGACAACAATTCCTTCAGCCATCTTGTGACTTTCAATCCCTTCATCCTTCAGTTCTTTCCCAGGCCATTGACTCTGCACTGGCTCCTTTCTTCCCTATCTCCCCCCTTCGATGAACCAGTTCAGTTCTATACCATCCTTTACATGAGTCCCTTGACCCTTTATCCTATAGCCAATCATGCCTTGCCAAGTGCCAGCATTGAGTTACTCCCATCTTCTATAAACTCTTCTCCTATTCATGTAATGATGAACTGATTTGGATAAAAATCATAAAATCATGTTGACTAAGTCAGCTACAATTTTATGTCACATAATTTTAAATGGGCCCTCACTGCAGCATGACAGTCTTTTCACACCTCCCTAATCAATTCACTATACCATTTAGCACATTAGCTATTACAGACCTTTTCATCCATCCTCAAGCCTCCCGTGGCATCCTCTCCTTCCATCCTCTCAGGTGAAGACCTTGCCTCATATTTCACTGAAAAAAAAAATGAGGCCATTTGCCAGGAGCCCTCTCTCTTCTCCTCACTTCTTCATGTCATATCACTCAGATGTTTTACCATACTATTTCCTCCTTCACCCCTGGCTCACATGAAAAGGAAGACCTTTTGTTAAGGCAAACCTCTCTACACGCACCCTTGATCCAATTCCATACTACCTGATTCAGCAAATTGCACCCTCTCATACACTCTCTCTCTCTAATCTTCAATTTTTCCCTGTCTACTTCTTGCTTCCCTGCTGCCTACAAATATATTCATGTTTCCTCCATCCTTAAAAAAAAACCTTACTTGATCTGACCCTCCTTAATAGCTATCATCCTATATCACTCCTTCACCTTCATAGCTAAACTGCTCTAGAAAGTTAACTATAACTTGGTCCTTCCCCTCCTCTGCTCTCCTCTCCTACATTCTGGCTTCAGACCTGATCATTCAACTAAAATTCCTCTCTCTACAGTTACCAATAATTTCTTAATTATTGAATCTAATCACTTTTTCTAAGTCCTTTTCCTCTTTGACTTCTCTATAACTTTTGTTTTGTTTTGTTTTTTGGTGAGGCAATTGGGGTTAAGTGACTTGCCCAGGGTCACACAGCTAGTAAGTGTTAAGTGTCTGAGGCCAGATTTGAACTCGGGTCCTCCTGACTCCAGGGCCAGTGCTCTATCCACTGTGCCACCTAGCTGCCCCAACTTCTCTATAATTTTTGAAACTGTTAATCACCCTTTTCTCCAGGATACTCTCTTTTCTTTAGGGATCTTGTGTCTCCTGGTTCACCTTCTACCAGTTTGACCATAAATTTTCGGTATCCTTTGCTAGATCCATCTCTAGGACATACCCACTAAAGGTGGGTATACTCCACAGATCTGTCCTGAGGGCTTCTCTCTTCTCCTTCCATCCCATTTCACTTGGTGATCTCAGCTTCCATGTTTTTAATTATCATCTCTATTATGATGACTTTCAACTCTATCTAGCCTTAGTCTCTCTCCTGAACTCTAGTCATACATCTTCTTCTTCTTCTTCTTGTTTGGTTGTTTCAGTCATGTCCAGCTCCCTGAGATTCCATTTTTGGGATTTACTTGGCAAAGATATGGAGTGGGTTGCCATTTCTTCTCCAGCTCATTTTACAGATGAAAAACTGAGGCAAAGAGGGTCAAGTGACTTGCCCAGGGTCACACAGCTAGCAAATGTCTAATATTGGATTTGAATTCATGAAGATGAGTCTTTCTGACTCCAAGCCCAGTGCTCTATCTGTTCCACCTAGCTGCCATGCATCACCAACTGCCTATTGCACATCCTGAACTGGATTCCCATAGCCATTTCAAATTCAACATGTTCAAAACAGAGCCCATCTTTTCTCAAGTTGAGAATAACACCAAGGTTGCAAGACTAGATTTCTGGGAGAAATGCTGTGTCTTCGACAGCAATAAGAAAGCTGGAAAACAGTAAGATTTCAGTAAAAAGACAGGTTCTGTTTTGGACATATATGGGTTTAGATGCCTATGGAACATCTAGTTCAAAATGTCCAAATGGAACTGATGACATAGGACTGGAGCTCAAGAGACAGACCACGGTTGTATATATAGATATGAGAATCAATTGCATATAGATGCTCATTAAAACCATGGTGGGAGCAGCTAGGTGGTACAGTAGATAGAGCACTGGCCCTGGAGTCAGGAGGACCTGAGTTCAAATCTGGCCTAAGACACTTGACACTTACTAGCTGTGTGACCCTGGGCAAGTCACTTAACCCCAATTGCCTCACCAAAAAAAACCAAAAAACCACACAATAAAAACAAAAAACAAACATGGTGGCCCCTCTCAGTGGCCTTAATAGCTATCAATTGTAAAGGTGAAAGGCAACATGGTGTATGGAGTCATAAGAGTACCAACTTTGGAGCCAAAGGCCTAGGTTCAAAGCCTGCCAAATAATTAGCCATGTGACCTTGGACAAGTTATTCCACATCTCTGAACTGTTAAAAGGAGGGTTTTGGACGGCATGAACTTTAAGATCTCTTCCAAGCCTTAAATCTTTGATCTTGAGAGTTTGAGAGGAGAGAGGCAAAGTGCTTATATAGACCCCTCTGCTATCTGGATTTTAGAAATGAGTAGCTCCCCATTATATTAATGATTGATTATATTTAAAGTCTATAAGGTTGGTGCTGAAAGTAGTATTCTCCCCCATTTTACAGATGAGGAAACTAAAACTCAGATAGGTCATGTGACTTGCCAGAGGTCACATAGTTGGTGATTGTAAGGGAGGGATTAAAAAACCAGTTTTTCTGAATTTAAGACCAATGTGTTTTCCACTCTACTGTGGTATCTTTCCTTGATAGCCCTGCTCTTTATCACCAGAGTCTCTGCTGGTGAAGAAGTAGAACTGCTTCTAGAATGAAAAAGGGAGTCCGGGTAGGAGAGGAGAGAAAGACAACCCCTCTCCCCTCTGGGGCTACATGCATTGTGGCTTTTTATGGCAAAGAGCACTGGAACTCTGCAGTTGACTGGCTGTGTGACCTTGGGCAAAATCACCTCTCTGGGTCTCAGTTTCCTCATTTGTAAAAGGAAGAGACTCCTACTAAATGATTTGTGAAGTTCTTTGGTTTTCTAACATTCAGTGAGTTATGAAGCTCATTCTAGCTTAATTTCACCTGAGTAAACAATTTTGGAAAGGAGGAGGAAACTGACAGGATGATTTACTCCAGCCGCACATTCCTTTAAGGGAAAACCCACGCCAGCCTTTCCACAGGGCTTATGATAGTGGATCATGGATAGTGAGGGATGCCAATTATCACTGCCCCCACAGGGTCCTTCATTTGCTAAGAGGGACCCATGACCCACCCAGACCAATGCATTCCTAGCCACCCCTCTTCCCCCACCCCATCCTGGCATGTACACTCCCAGTTTGGCCCTGGATCACAGAGTATGTTTTCATGTGTGATCAGCATTGTTTGACAATCAGGAAACTGCCAGGCTGGAGAATGTCAGCTCAGCTTGGCTCTGTCACTCTACTCCATACAGATCATGTAAAAGAAAACTTGGCGCAGTTAGAATCCTATGACTACGGTCCCTTTGCCAGATATGATTATGTCCCCAAATCACCTGTATAACAATAAATACCAATGATCCATCAAGGCAGTTCATTTACACTCTTTGTGGCTCACTGGATATAAAAGGGTTCCAAAAGAGCTTAACAAGCAGCGTATGAATATGTGTATGTGTGTGTGCGTCCATATGCAGAGCTGTGGTTATTGGTTCAACATTGTTGCTTCAAAATCCTCAGTTTAACTGCTCAATTCTTTTTTTGTTTTTGTTTTCGTTTTGAGGGGGCAATGGGGGTTAAGTGACTTGCCCAGGGTCACACAGCTAGTAAGTGTCAAGTGTCTGAGGCTGGATTTGAACTCAGGTCCTCCTGAATCCAGGGCTGGTGCTTTATCCACTGTGCCACCTAGCTGCCCCCTAACTGCTAAATTCTAAGGGGGAATTTCAAGCAAACTACCATACATAGTGTAGTAGGGATAGGGACTGGACTTGTGGATTTAATGTATGTAGAACTCCTAAATGAAGAAAATCTCCTATAGCAGGATAGCACTTTCCGTATAATTCAGTTTAGAGTATTGAGAGGGTAATTGGCTTGTAAACGTGCCATAGCTAATATGTGTCGGGAATAAGACTGAACCTAGGTTTTTCTGACTCCAAGGTCAGCTCTCTATTCAATACAGATTTCCTTTCCACAGTGGGGACTGGAGGCGGGGATAGGGATGCATAGCCCCACCCTTACCCAATCCCTAGACTCTAGAAATTCCTTATAAAATGTTTTGACTCTCCCTTCATACCAAAGAAGAAATCTGAATGATTACGGTATTAAAAGATAAATTATGTTGATATTATATGATACTATACATATATTTTATGCATTTCTGAGTTTCTAAACATTTTCTGTGTCATCTGCTGGCCTTCACATGTCATTTGCAGCTTCCACAAAACTCCCCCCAAATTCTCATTTAATTTCTTATGCCAACTCTCAATATATCAAAACCATGGGAAAAGTAGCAATGTGGATGGGATAACTATACTTTATACTGCCTCTCAGGATATCAGTAGAATAGGAATAAAGGCATAAAGGTGAGGTGAAATATTAAGTATCTTCTTGCATAAAATGTGGAAAATTCTTCTAAGGCAACTGCTCAGAGGCCAACAATCCCACCTCTTTCATTTTACAGATGAGAAAACTGAGGTTCAGAGAGGTTAAGTAAACTGAGGCCCAAGGTCAAAAGTAAGAGAGTTAGAAAGGGTGCAGGGGTTTGAAGAGTAGGAGAGATTAGAGATAATTAAACCTAGAGGAAAAGAACACAACTGGAGAGAAAAAGAGCAGTGTTTAAATCAAGATTCAAGAAAATAAATAGAAATTTCAGTTGAGTTTGATGCCAGGAGTCAACAGATGACCAATCTAGAACCTGAGGTAGGAAATCATGAACCAAGGGCAAAAGGTCCAAGGACAGAGAGAAGACCTACAAGGAACAGGCGTGAGAAAGCACTCCAAATGAGGAAGAGTACAAATCAAGGGTGACTACTCATATGAGAAATCAGTCTGATAGAATGTTCTTTTATACAGGAGCATGATAGCATTACAGGGGTGTACTGGTGCCAGTTTAGAGCCTGTGTTCTGAAGAGGTTATTGTTAAATTTTCATGGTGAGCATTTGTTGTCAGTCATTTCAGTAAAGTCTAACACTTCATGACCCCTTTGGGGATTTTCTTGGCAAAGATAATGGAGTAGTTTGCCACTTCCTTCTCCAGCTCATTTTACAAATGAAGAAACTGAGGCTAACAGAATGAAGTGACTTGCCCAGGGGCACATAGCTGGTGTCTAAGGCCAGATTTGAACTCAGGTCTTCCTGACACCAAGCCTGGCACTCTATCCACTATGCCACCTAGCCGCCCTTGTGAACATTTACATCTCAGAAATAAACACTAAAAAGATTTATTTTATTGTCTTGTTGATGGAAAAAATGTTAATGATAATGCAAATTGAACTAAAATATGTCAAGTGTACTTCCCCCCACACACACACAGAGAACTGGTTGTTAAACATTTACCAGCATACCCTTGTATGTTCCCCTCTTCTTTCAGGTTTAATACCATAGTTAGGGGTCAGAAGGCCATCACCCCACCCCAGAAGCTTTCCATAAATACAAGGTTTTGATTCAGTGAAATAGTATTGGTGGAAAATCTTATACATGAGTAGTCATGGAAAAATTCCCATATTAGCTAGAAAATCTTCACCAACTTGGAAGGGGGGGGAGTGTTTTTTGCCAGAAGGAAGACAAGGCAGCATGCTATTTGAACTCAAAAAAATGCACCACCTGCCTCTGGTGTCTATTAGAATACCTTTAGATGTTTCTACACAGGTCTATCAGGGCAAACTTGAACATGAAGTGACATTGTTATTCTACCAAACTGATGATGCATTGCATATCTCCTGGAATTCTAGTACAACCTCCACCTTGAGTAGATTTATATGCACCCTGCACCAACTTATTAAGTGCTCCATGAATTCCATCTCTTGTTTTTTCAGTTGCTGTTTTTCCAATTGGCAGTTGGTGTTGGCCTAGGCACTGGAGAATGGCCCAGACGGATTCAGAATGTTGAGAGAGATCCCAGGCACAGATGAGGATATTACTGAGCCAAACTACACCACCCCACCCCACCCCCGCCCTGCTAGTCCATCAATTCTTTAAAAATAGAGATTGTAGACCTATGAAATAGTGCAGGACCATTGTACAATCCACGTGGCATACTTCATTATTCATATAGGCCATAACAGACCTTGAAGGATATTTTCTGCTCAGACCCTCCACCATCCAAATCTGATTGGACACTCCCTGGAGGTCAAATTTGACAAACTGCACAGCCTGAGCCAGTTGGTCCAGTATTGATTCCAGATAGTAATAGAATTCAAGACCCTTTAATCAAAGCAGAGCCTCAACTCCTTGCTCCTTTTCTTAACAAATAGTATTGAGGGCAGCTAGGTGGTGCAGTGGATAGAGCACCGGCCCTGGAATCAGGAATACCTCAGTTCAAATCCGGCCTCAGACACTTAACACTTACTAGCTGTGTGACCCTGGGCAAGTCACTTAACCCCAATTGCCTCACTAAAAAAAAAAATTAATCAATTAATTAATTAACAAATAGTATTGAAGGGCTGGTGGGAGACGTGGAAGTTTTCATGATTCCTTTAATAATTGTTTTCTGAGATATTCTTGCATGAGGAGATATAGAAAGATGGATTTCATGCTTCTAGGACCAAGTTAACTGCAAAATTACAAACTACCTAGGTGCCCTTGTGAGTAGTAGTAGTAAGTACTACTACAGGTAATAACTGAATATGTCCCAATATTGAATGTGTCCCAGAATTCCTAGAATTGGAAAGGGAATGTCAGGTTACAGTGTAGCTGGGGGCCATAGCTAGGTAAGGTAGATATCTACTCCAACCTGTGCTTCTAGTAATACACCAAGCAGAATGTGACATTTCCTAAATTCCAGGCAACGTCCAAATTAGGAAAATCATGGCAACAAATGGCTGAGAAGTTCTTGGGTGTATGTGAGTGGCTGATATTAAGGCTGAACGATTATAATATTGCTGCGCTGAACCAGAAAAGACTTGGTCTCCTGGATCACTTGTCCAGAAAGAATTAAGTGCCTGCTAATTACCTCAACTATCACCAGAAAGAGAGTTATGGTCTCAGGGGAAGTTATCTTTGCTAAATGAAGGTCAAATCCATTAAAACCCTCTAGGCTCCAAAATTCACCTGAGCTGTGACTGGCAATCCTGATTACTGTTAAGTTTAATCTCAAGAATCGAGAATAGGAAGAGTTGTTAGGAAAGTTGTACTTTTCACTGGGAGCGAGGACTAGAAGGAAGTGGTCATTATCAAAAAACGCTCCCCCCCCCCCAAATTATCCAAGGAGGTGAGCAGGAAAATATATGGATAACCCTATTTCTTATTGTGCTTTGAAGCAAGTTTTCTGTGGGCCAGATCTGGTAACCCAAAACCTAGGGAGGCCTTTCCATGCTTTACATTACTATTGGGAAGGGAAGAATGCTGGAGAAATTGCAGTAGATTTGGGCACAACTGAAGATAGGACTCTAAGTGGGTATATTGCAAGATAAGTACCAGTTAGTCAGTGGTTAACTCCCCCAGCTTACTGAATCTTCCTGCTTATTCCTCTCAAATAGGCCTGGCCAAATCTTCTTTAACAATTTTTTTTATCATGGCCAGTATATTCCAAGATAAATCCTGACTTTGGGTCTTTCCCAAAGGAACTTATCTATTGTGCCATATTTCTGTTCCTAAAGCTTAGCAAGTGAATTCAACAGCTAGCTATTTTGAAGTTAAAAGAAAATACTGAAAGTCTCCAAGATCTTCTGAAAGAATTCCTCCATATCATTCACTAGATGGCATTTCCTTGGGAGGGTAAGGGGTGGACACATGGGCAACTAGTCCCAATATACAAATCAATATACCCAGTCATCTTGGCCTAAGATGCAGGGAGTCCCCAGGGGTTGAAGGTCCAGAAATTTCTGAGTTCCTCTTTTCTCTAACTGGTAAACTAGTCTGGGAACCTTACTATACACTAATAGTTGAGACAGTTGGCTGAGACCATTTCTAGAACCATTCATTTACACCAATAAATTAATCTACAACAAGCATTTATTAATATAAGGGTAAGATTGATTCATTTACTCTACCCTACCCAATTTTTTGGGGGGGTGAGGCAATTGGGGTTAAGTGATTTGCCCAGGGTCATACAGCTTGTGTTAATTGTCTGAGGCCGAATATGAACTCAGGTCCTCTTGACTCCAGGGCCGGTGCTCTATCCACTGCGCCACTTAGCTGCCCCTACCCTACCCCATTTAAAGAATCAGTCAATCAGTCATAAGTCTTAATCTAAGTATGAAAAGTCTTCAAAAGCCCATTTGATGGATGATTTTGATTACATTAAATAGAAGCAATACATCCAAAATTAGAAGGGATGCGAAAAGCTGGGAAACAATTTTTATGGCCCGTACTTCTGATAAAGGCCTCATTTCTAAAATATATAGGGAACTAAATAAAATTTATAAGAATCCAAGTCATTCCCCAATTGAGAAATGGTCAAAGGATATGAACAGGCAGTTTTCTGATGAAGAAATCAAAGCTATCTGTTGCCATATGAAAAAAATGCTCTAAATCACTATTGATTAGAGAGGTGAAAATTAAAACAAATCTGAGGTACCACCTGACATCTATCAGATTGGATAATATGACAAAAAAGGAAAATAATAAATGTTGGAGAAGCTGTGGAAAAATTGGAACACTAATGCATTGTTGGTGGAGCTGTGAACTGATCCAACCATTCTGGAGAGCAATTTGGAATTATGGTCAAAGGGCTATAAAGCTGCGTATACCCTTTGACCCAGCAATACCACTTTGGGGTCTTTTTCCCAAAGAGATCATAAAAAGGGAAAAGGACCCACATGTACAAAAATATTTATAGCTGCTCTTTTTGTGGTGGCAAGGAATTGGAAATTGAGGGGATGTCCATCAACTGGGGAATGGCTGAACAAGTTGTGGTATATGAATGTAATGGAATTCTATTGTGCTGTAAGAAACGATGAGCAGGAGGAGTTCAGAGAAACCTGGAAGGACTTGCATGAACTGATGATGAGTGAGATGAGCAGAACCAGAAGAACATTGTACACAGTATCATCAACATTATGTGTTGATCAACTGTGATAGACTAGATTCTTCTCACCAATCCAATAGTACAAGAAAGTTCCAAAGGACTCATGATGGAAAGGGCTCTCCAAATCTAGAAAAAAAAGGAACTGTGGAATATGGATGATGCTTGGACCATACTATTTCTTTTGTTTTCGGTGCTGTTGTTTTTCTGTTTTTCCTTTTTGCTCTGATTCTTCTCTTATAACATGACTAATGCAGAAATATGGTTAATGTTATTATGTATATATAACCTATATCAGATTACCTGCTGTCTAGGGGAGGGGGAAGGGAGAAAATTTTGAAATTGGAAATCTTATATAAACAAATGTTGAAAACTATCTCTACATGTAAATGGAAAATAATAAAATACTTTTTTTTAAAAAAGCCCATTTGATCAAGTGGAATAATGCCAAACCAGAAGTCTGCTGGATTTTATCTTGTCCTCCAGGTCCTATATAAAGGTATCAAGTTATCTGGAATGAGAAAATTCTAGAAATTAGTGCAATCATGGATTTCCAGTAAAAACCCCTGAGGAAGAACCACCTGGAAGGGAAGGTGAGGTCTGGACTTTGTTTGGCCTTGGCCAAATGTTCTTCCCCCTTTCCACTTTTACCAGAGGAGGACTTTTCAAGCTTTAAAGGGTCCGGAGAATTTTGGACTTCTCATCTTCTCATTAGTGTCCCAGCATGGTCCCTCAGGACAGCAATGGCAGTGTCTGCATTGGGAGTCAAGGATAAGCTGGAGGCAAAGGAGAACTTATTGAGTATTCATGATTGGGAGGAAAGGACTTCCAGCAACAGAAGCTGTGATTTATCTCTTTGCCATATGTGCTCTCTAAGTTCAAGTCCATCCACAGACTTCAGAGCTAGATAGATAAATAGATAGATACATAGACAGATATAGAGATAGCTAAATAGATGATAGATGATAGATAGATATAGGTATACACACATACATATACATATATATACATATATATATATATATATATATATATATATATATGGGAAAACGTCACATAATCTGGGGGGGGGGGCATTGTCTACCAACTGTTTTCCTGCATCACCTTAGTAATTATCCCTTTCTCAAAGTTACTTAAGACTGACTGACTAAATTCTCAACTGATAATATGGAGGAGTGGGGAGAAGAAGACATATTGGTGGAGGCTCAAGCTTATAGCATTACATGTATCACCCATAATTCCTCAGGGGTACTCCTAAGACCCTGAGAGAAAGATGAAATGTTACTCCAAGACCTGAGATTAATCAGTAAGACTAGAAGTTGGAATATGAATTCTTAGAACTTATATAGGCTACATTAAGTATCTACTATGTGGCAGACACTGTGCTCAGTCCTGAGGATGTCAATACAAAGAATAATACAATTTATACTCTAAAGGAACTTATTTTACAAGCATGCAACCCAATTCCCCCCACCCCGGCTTTTGGCACTTGGAATATTTAAGGTATGTGCTATGTCCCCACCCCTACAGGGTTACAGTGGAGGGCCAATGTTCCGCAGAAATTAGAGGCAAGAAATAACCTAAAGAGAGAGAAAACACACCAAGAGATGGAAAGTTGTGGGGCAGGGTATGTTGCAAACTAAGATCCAGGAGAGTAAACAGAAATTTGGGCTAAGGTCAAAACCTGGAGCCCACAAAAGCAGCTGATCAGAAGGGCAAGGAAGAATCATGAACTGAGTCCAAGAGCAAAAAATCCCCAGCAGGTGGGAGAACTGTGCAAAGCAAGGTTAGAAAAACACCACATGTTGAAGGAGATGTGAAGCATCAGCAGCTGATTGATAGCCTGTCTCATCCAAGGTATCAGACTGAGACAGTGTTCTTTGGCGGTAGCAACAAGCTAGTTTCATTGTCCTCTTCTGTCTCAGCTATGATCTCAACATGTGTCAGAGAGAAGGAAGGAGTCTAGTGTATCTGGAATAAAAGCCATCTACACATAGTTATGAAAAAGGGTACTGTTGTGAGAATGAGTAAAGGCTGGGGAGGGCGTGGTGAGAATAAACATTGCATGCCCACCATGTGCCAGGCACACTGTGCTAAGTGCTTTTTAGATTTTACCTCATTTGATCTTATAATAACCCTGTGAGGCAGGTGCTGTTATTATGATCATCTTGCAGTTGAGGAAACTGAGGCAAACAGGATTAAGTGACTTGCCCAGGTTCATATAGCTACTAAATGTTTTGAGGCCAGATTTTATCTCAGGCCTTCTTGACCCCAGGCCCAGTGCTCTATGCACTGCACAGATTTAAAACTGAGACATGTGGGAACATCTAGGTGGCACAGTAGATAAAGCATCAGCCCTGGATTCAGGAGGACCTGAATTCAAATCCGGCCTCAGACACTTGACACTTACTAACTGTGTGACCCTGAGCAAGTCACTTAACCCCCATTGCCCCGCCAAAATTTATTAATTAGTTAATTAAAATAAAATAAAACTGAGAGGTGGGGTGCAGCAACAAGCCCAAAAGTTTTTGGTCTGGAGTCTTTCTCTCCTTGTGTCACCATTGTGGTAAATGGTAGTGTTCTTGGGTATCCATGATATTCACAGTTCATGCTGCTCCAGAGCCCACATACAGTGTGCAGCAGAGCTGGAGGGTTAAGTAAGGATGAAAGCGATGGTCAGATATAGCCCAGAGATGTCTATCTGAATAGTACCAACTGAGCTTCCTCCCATTATCCCATGACTAGAGAAGGGTGACGTGGCAGTGAGCATCAAGCTGTGAGCTCTGCCTAGCTCATAGATGTAGAACTGGAAAATCCTCAGTTATTCCCACCTTTACCCTTTTCTACTGCTATAGAAAGTCATAAGACCACAGTTAACCACGTTTATTTAAAATCAATAATAAATACATATATAAATGTAAATGATCTAACCTTAATTAGTCCTCACTTCTACACAGCACTTTTTTTTTCCAGTGAGGCAATTGGGGTTAAGTGACTTGCCCAGGGTCACACAGCTAGTAAGTGTTAAGTGTCTGAGGCCAGATTTGAACTCAGGTACTCCTGACTCCAGAGCCGTTACTCTATCCACTGCGCCACCTAGCTGCCCAGCACTTTTTTATACATACCTGATGAACTCCCTCTCATAGTACTCACAATGACTGCTTCAAATATTATTTTCTCCCTCCTAGCCTTTAACTCCACTCC
Organism: Dromiciops gliroides; assembly: GCF_019393635.1. Lineage (NCBI taxonomy): Eukaryota > Metazoa > Chordata > Mammalia > Microbiotheria > Microbiotheriidae > Dromiciops > Dromiciops gliroides. The sequence continues at coordinate 210,513,633 of NC_057862.1, forward strand.
TAATCACTTCTCTCTCAGAAGATCTGCTATTTTGCTGAGAATACTGAGGCTCTCCATCACGAGCTCCATCGTCACCCATCCTCTGAACATCATTACTTCTTTATGTCCTCACCCATTCTCTTATCTTTCCCTCTTGTCTTAGAAATGAGATGACCTTCTTGCCTAGACCAATACCATCATTTTTACCCTTGATGGCACCGATCTTCCTATCTCCCCATGGACATTTTTCTACCAAACATTCCCCTGTGTTTTCATCACCAATCTCTCCTTTAAGGTTTTTTTTCTCTGTCTACAGATCTGTCTCTTATCCCTACCATCTTTTCAAACTATCATCCTGAATCTCCTCCCCTTTATTTTAGAAACTCAGAACAAAGTAGTTCCATTCACTGTCTCCACTATCCCACAACCCTCTCATTCAACTCCCTCCAATCTGGCTTCCATCACCAACAGTTTATTTTGAAAATGTTCTCCAAGATCAACAATAAACACTTAAATGTGGTTATCAAATCCATTGGCCTTTTCCTCCTTGATCCTTCTGCACTGTTCTACATTGTTGACAACTATCTCTTTGATATTCTGTCTTTCTTTGGCTTCCATAAGGCTGCTGTCTCCTTGTTCTCCCTCCAGCTCTTTGACTACACCTCCTGCCTGCTTTGATGGTTCTCTTCCACTTGTCTACTAAGCACAGATGTTCTGAAAATCTTTCCTCAACCTCCTCCTCTAAATCTATCTTCTTTCCTAATGTAGATTGTTTTCCTTGACAATTTCATCCACTCCAATGGCTTTAATTACCACATATATACAGATGAATCCCAAATCCATAAATCCACCCCCAATCTCTTTCTTTCTTGAACCCCTGTATGAGGCAGCCAGATGGTATAGTGAATAAAGTGCTAGGCCTGGAGTCAGGAAGATCTGAGTTCAAATCTGGCCTCAGATACTTACTAGCTTGACACTGGGCAAATCATTTAATCTCTATCTGCCTCAGTTTTCTCAATTGTAAAATTGGGGTATGTAAGGGGCTATCGAGCTATACTGTCTAAAATATCTAATGAGTGGTCGCCAATAAATTATAAGCTTTAGCAAGAGTTTAGACTTTTAAGCATTTATTAAGAAGAATAAGAATTTGGTGAAGAGAGAGAGAAAGAGGCCTAGATTCATCTGTCTATCAAAGGGGGCACGCTTCTCTTGCTCTGTTCCTCGCTGAGATCCTTGTGAAAGAGAGTGAGAGAGTGAGCCTTGTCCCTTCTCTGTCCCACAAGCCCCCTGTGCAACCGGGAACATCCTATCCACATGCACACACAGCTCCAAGCTAATTGGCTGGTAGTTTTGATAGACAGTACCCAGGAGCAAACATCACTTCCTGAACGTCAAGGAACTGACCACATGGCTTGCCCTCAGACTCCTTTTCCTCATGGCAGAGCTTTCTGACAGTAATTCTCCAGCAGGTGGCATCACTCCAATCGTTACAGGTAATAATAGCACCTATCTATCAGCATTGTTGTGAGGATTAAATGAGGTAATATTTGTAAAAGAGATTTGTAAAATGAGATAATATTTATAGAAGAGCCAGTTCTTGCTACATAGAAGGCATTTATTAAATGTTTACTGATTGACTAGTATTTTAATCATTCTTGCCAATTGAAGAATGGGGCTCCAAAAAAGTAGTGTGGAAATATAACAGCTGATTTAGAAGACAGTACCTGAATATGTGATTTAGAATATACATGACAAAGGCTGCTAAGTGTTGCGTGCACATGCACATGCAAACATGCACATGGGAGAGTGCTCTCTCCAGAAGTCTTTATGGAGATAATGGAGAGGAAATGACCACATCAGATTTTATAAAAAGTAATAGGCACAACATTTAGTAACAAGAATCTCAGTTGAGAGAACCAATAATTCAAAAAGAGTCAGTATCAAAGATGAGAGACAGCAATAAAACCCATGACCACAGATAGACAAATACACAAAACTATGGATAATCAACAGATCAAGGACATTTATCAAGCTCCTATTGTGTGCGACAGTAGCCATGTTGTTAAACACTGGCAATAAAAATACGAAGAATTAAAACATTTCTCATCCCAGTGAGCTTACATTCTAATGAGGGAGTAAAGTTCAAATGTAAATAGTTACAGAATAAAGAGAGTAAATGTAAATAAACACAAGGTAGTTAGGGAAGATGAACACTAATAATTGGGGACATGAGGAAAAGTTTCATGTTGAAGGTGATATTGAGCTGAATAATAACAGATGAATTCTATGAGGCATAGATGAGGAGAGAATTAATTTCAGATATGTTGGGTGGGGGTGGCCAGTGTGAAGGAATAGAAGCAGAATATGGAGTGTCCTTTGTTAGCAATAGAGAGAAAGCCAGTATGACTGGATCAAAGAGTCCAGAAGGGGAAGTAATATATTTTCTTCAGTCATGTATGACTCTTCATGACCCCATCTGGGGTTTTCTTGTTAAAGATACTAAAGTGGTTTTCTATTTCCTTCTCCAGCTCATTTTACAGATGAGGGAACTAAAGCAGATAGAGTTAAATGACTTGTCCAGGGTCACACAGTCATTAAGTGTCTGAGGCCAGATTTGAACTCTGAAAGATGAGTCTTTTGGATTCCTAGTCTGCCAGCACTCTGTGCACTATGGCGCCACCTAGAGCCCTGAAAGAAAGGGCTTTAAATGCTACACATAAGAGTATCTATTTTATCCTAAAGGCAATAGGAAATCAGTGGAGTATAGCAATAATAAGGTGAACTAGATATACAAGGAGATAATTTCATAGGAATCGCTAAAATGTTGTTGGATAGAACTAGAACATAGATATAGATAGTAGGGAGCCACTGGAGTTTATTGTGGGAATGAGAAACAGTGACCTGTGCTTTAAGAAGATCCCTTTGACAAGGTGAGTGGAGAATGGATTAGACTGGGGAAAGAGTTGAGGAAGGGAGCCCAATTGGAAGGCTAATGCAATAGTTCAAATAAGAAGTGATGAGAGCCTTCCCAGAGTGATGGCTATATGAATAAAGAGAGAGAGGAACATATATGAAATGTGTCAAAGGTAAAACTCTTTACTTTCCACCAGTAGCTCTTTGGATTCCACAAAACTTCATGCTCTATCAGGGATAAATTGATCACCTGAAATCTCATTATCATGCTGATTGACTCTGCTTTGGATACTCAACACTTTCTCAACTCCTTCAGCTTTCTCTCCCCTCTAATTGGAGGTCTGGAAGGTGAACCTCTAAACTCCTCCCAAAGTTTTCCTTTATAGAGACCTGGGATCTGAACTTTCCAACTAATTCTCAACTTTCCATCAACAGCTCTACTTGGTTTGGACTCCACACCACAGAGTCAGGCACGCTCTGGGGACCTCCCTCTTTCCAGCTTCCTTTTCTGTGTTGTCTTCCCCCATTAGATTATAAGCTCCTTGAGGGCAGAGATTGTCTTTCTTATTTGTATCCCCAGCAATTAGCATGGTGCCTTGCATATAGCAGGTGCTTAATAAATGTATACCAAATTGAATCGAACTTACTGGAAATGTGGAAAGAATGTGACTGAGGAGTCAGAAATGATGCCAGGGTTGTGAGCCTGGGTGACTGGGAGGATAGTGATATATTTGAAAGTAATAGATAAATTGGAAAGAGAATATATCAAGAAAAATAATGAGTTCTGTTTTGAACATGAAAAGTTTGAGACATCTACAGGATATCCAGTTCAAGATTTACAAAAAACAATTAGTGATGTGGAACTAGGACTCAGGAGAGAGACTAGGACTGGATATATAGATCTAGGGATTATATGCATAGGAATTTAGAGGTTATTTCATCCAATCCTCTCATTTTATGGATGAAAAAACTAAGGCCCACAGCAGGAAAATGAATGGCCCAAAGTCACATGATTAATAAGAAGCAGAGCTGGAAAAAAAAAAAAAAACATTACCAAGGGTTTCCCATCAGTTATATTTTACAGGACAAAATAGAAACTTCTCATCCTCGTATATAAGGTCCTCTACAGATCAGCTCTAGATTACTTTTCTAGTCTTATTTCATACCACACCCATACAAATACTGGAATGTTTATTGCAGTCAAACTGGACCTCCTGTCATCATCCTGTCCTCTTCTACTTCTTTACATTAATGTAAGCCATCGCTCATTCTTGGAAGGAAACCTTCCATTGGACCCTGAAGGATAAGTTTCCCCCTCCTGATTCATATCATCCTTGGTGGGACTAGCCTTTGCACCTCACTGTGTCCTCTCCTAATGAATGTGCCCCAGACATAGTTTGAGGTAGTTACAGCTGTAGAAAAGAAAGTGATATTTGTTTGTTTGTTTGTTTGTTGCAGGGCAATGAGGGTTAAGTGAGTTGCTCAGAGCCACACAGCTAGTGTCAAGTGTCTGAGGCCAAACTTGAACTCAGGTCCTCCTGAATCCAGGGCCAGTGCTTTATCGACTGCGTAACCTAGCTGCCCCTGAAAGTGATTTTTTTTTTAACTTGTGTCCCCAATACCTAGCATAGGTTTTCAATCTGTGACCAGCTATCAATAGCAGCCATCTCTAAAGCCTAGAAGAGTGACACATGCCTCTAGTGACATTCCTTGCCAATTGTAAATCAATATTTGAGAGATACTCAGAGTCTAGAAATAGTAAAATATAACTAATAAGTGGCAATGACTCATTCTTATAAGATTCTGAACTTTGTACCTCAAAAGCCTTCACAAACATGTAAATCAGCTAGAAATCAGTAGCTCTTTATGGGTTTGGGATTATACAGGTATGAGCCTTCTTCACTCTTAGGCCACCATTACCTTTCTTTTTCATCATAAAACTCCCTTTCCCAGCTTTGGTTCCTTCCAAACACTCTCACAACCTTTAGTTATATTGGAAAGAAAAAATATCAAGCCTAGCAGCAAATAATGGGGTGGAAGAGGAGTTAGAAGAAAATATAGAGTAGAATCATCAAGGAATATAGTTCCACAGAAAGCTTGGTAATATTTAGGTATGATCCTCTCTGTCTTGGCCTTCATTATAAGATAATAAAATTCTTCTTCTTTTTTCTTTTTTTTCTTTTTTCTTTTTTTTTGTGGGGCAATCAGGGTTAAGTGACTTGCCCAAAGTCATACAGCTAGTAAGTGTCAAGTGTCTGAGGCCAGATTTGAACTCAGGTCTTCCTGAATCTAGGGCCGGTGATTTATCTACTGTACTACCTAGCTGCCCCAAGATAATAAAAATCTTAAGGCATTGTTTCCTTCTTTTGTACAAACCCACAGTGACCAGTGGAATTCTTTTCCTAAATTGAAGGTGCAATAAATACCACTGATTGAACCATGTCCTGTCTCCTTTGTCCCAGAATCATGGAGTGTCGGGGCTGGAAAAGGCCCTTAATAATTATAATGCTTCACATTTATATAAGAGTTTAAGGGTCACAAAACACTCTCCTCATAATAGTCTCATGAAGTTGATAACTCCATTTTACAGATGAAGAAACAGGTTTAAAAAGGTTAAGTTACTTGTTCAACATCATTTAGTTAATAAGTAGAAGACCTGGGCCTTAGACCAAAATCTTTAAATCCAATGATCATTCCTCTTACACCAGTTAGAACTGGAAATGACCTGAGGATACAGATTGAAACATATATCAAAGAATGTTGGAGCTGGAAGGGGCCTTAGAAGTCATCTACCCGCAAAGTGTCAAATGGGACCACTAGACCATCCATGAGCATCTCTGTGAGCTACATATTGACTTGGAAAACCAGATATTAACATTGTCTGTGTTCTACTGTATTTTATTTATTTTGCTAAGTATTTCCCAATTACATTTTAATCTGGTTCAGGCCACAGTCTGGAGTATTGCAGGCTGTGAGCAAAGTGTTTGATACCTTTGACCTTTCCCAACCATCCTATTCTATAGAAGAGGAAACTGAGAAAGAGTCATGCAAAAGTTAGGGGCAAGGGGCAGCTAGGTGGCACAGTGGATAGAGCACTGGCTCTGGAGTCAGGAGAACCTGAGTTCAAATCCGGCCTCAGACACTCAACACTTACTAGCTGTGTGACTCTGGGCAAGTCACTTAACCCCAATTGCCTAACCCCCCAAAAAAAGTTAGGGGCAAAATTGGTATTAGAATCCAGGCCCCCTGACTACTAGTCCAATTCTCTTTCCATCACGCCATGCTGTTTCCTTGCCCATCCCTCCTGCCACTTGCCCACTGAGAACATCCAATCCTATAAATACAATATTATAAATCCTTGATGTCAAGACTGGAAGAACTGCATAACCACTAAGAACAATTGTTAATAACTATTAGAAGCTCTCCACTCACTGAACACTTACCCTCATATAGAATTCTCTGCCCTCATTCCCAGATTTGATCTGAAAGATGTAATAGGCACCAGGATACCGAGTGGTTGCTTGCATTTGGAAGATGTCAGCGGGAACAGAACGTCCTGATACCACATCCATATCTCGGTACAGGATAGTGAAGGGCTGGTCTCTGCAGCCAGGATTTTCAGCTGGACACATGCAGCGACTTTAGGAGGTAGAAATAGCATTATTACTTCACAAATCCTTTCCATATGGCTTTCTGCGTTTCTTTCCCTTTCTAGAACACACTGGGCAATACAGAAATGGGGATACCACCAAATATTTATTAAACACCTACTATGTTGAAGGCACTGTGCTAGGGGTTAACACACAAAGACCAAAATAAAATCCTATGTGATCCCAAGGAGCTTATATTCTCCCAACTAGAATGCTGCGATCTTAGAGGCTCTCTCCTCTTGTCTTGACATTTAAGGAGGGCCAAAAAATGTAAAAATCTTTATTGCCCAGGATAGCCAGGGAATATTTTATTCTGGTTACTCATAGTTACATCATACAGAGTGTCCCCATATAATGCTTTATTAAGCTTGAATAAATGAAAACTGCACTAAGACTTCGGGAACACCCTATAGAGTAAACTTAAGTTTTGTTAAGACCAGTTTTTAAAATAGAACTCTGAATGTGTGTACACATACATATTTTTTAAAAAATTCATTGTTGTAAGTACTTCTTCTGCTGGTACAAATCACAGTTCATCCAAGCCTTCTTATCCCATGCAATTCTTTTCCATGTCTTTCAGGAAATACCTCATAGAGATTCTAGCCAAAGAATTAGACACCTTCCTCTGATTCTTCCACAAAAATCTTTCTTCAATGCTTCATTGTGGCATGGAGATGGCTGCTGGGCTTTCAGCAATTCTGCCAGAGCAGAATAAACTTTTCCAGGCTGGAAAGATTCCAGTTACAATTCTTGAAACAGACTATGTCCACTGTCGAAGGACCAGCCTAGCAATGTGCAGAGTCTCATCACCAGAAAGTTGGCTGTTTTGGGATCAAGTTTTTGCCCAGAGTGTGCCATGAAATGGATTCAGATAAATATTATCACCACCATCACCTTCCCTTTATTTAGTGTTTTACATCCCTTATTTCACTCAATCCTCATAACAGCCCTATTTTATTAGATTGAATCTGTTTTCTGGTCTATAGAGAAGGGAACAATAATCACAGAACTTCAAAATCCCTGAGTTGGAAGGGACCTGGGAGACCATTTTCTCTAACTTATCCCTGAACAAGATCCCCCTCACTAACATCCCTGAAGAAAAGTCAGCCAGCCTCTTCTTAAATTGAAATCTTTAAGAAAAGGTAATGAACCGGTCTCAGACACTTAACACTTACTGGCTGTGTGACCCTGAGCAAGTCACTTAACCCCAATTGCCTCACCAAAAAAAATTAATTAATTAAAAATTTTTTTAAAAAAAGAAAAGGTAATGAAGGGGGTTTTGCCTCCAAAATAGACCATTTCTGTTTTGGACAATTCTAATTGTTGTTTTCTCTTACTTTGATACTTGGATTGATCTGTTATTTCTTCAATGTAGACAACTCCTTTCAATGGTGCAGATGGCAATTTAGCTATGCCTTCTCCTGTGAGATTGATCTAATGTGCTAGAAGCCTTGTGCAAGATCTCTTAGCATTATGCTAGTACCAGTGGGGCATATGGGCAGCTAAGTGGCGCAATGGATAGAGTGCCAGGCCTGGAGTCAGGAAGACTCTTCTTCCTAAGTTCAAATCTGGCCTCAGACACTTACTAGCTGTGTGCCCCTGGGCAAGTCACTTAACCCTGTTTGCCTCAGTTCCTCATCTGTAAAATGAGCTGAAAAAGGAAATGGCAAATCACTCTAGTATCTTTGACAAGAAAACCCCAAATGGGGTCACAAAGAGTTGAAAACAACTGAACAACAACAATGGACTATGCACTGATCATCCCTTACTCTCACTACATGATAGTCCACTTTGTTTTCTAGACATACACGTCTTTGATGCAACTTCCTTTCATACTCTGGTTTCAATTATATTGAAAATATCAATATTTATATGATTCATTTTGTCCAACAATGTTTCAGATTGTTGGTCATTGGATAAGAACCTCATATATTTAAAACATTTTAAGCTTTCTTTTGTCCTTCTTCCACTAAGAGCCATTTTGTATCTTTTTGTTTGCTATGGCAAAGGAATTTATGGCCTACTGGTGATAAGTCTCCTTATACTTTGATGGCATGGTCCTCAGAAAGCACCCACAGTCCATCAATGTGACAGAAGTCAAGTTGGATTAGCTTTTTAGCTGCCATACCACACTGCTGTCTAATATTGAGTCTACTAAAACCCTAAGATCATTTTTCAGATGAATTGCTACCTAGCCCTGCCTTCCCTGTATTATACTTATAAAATTAATGTTTTGAAATTGAGGGTAAATCTTAGAGTTGTTACAATTAAATGTCATCTTTTTAGATTCAATCCAACATTCTCTCTTGTTGAGATTTCTTGAGATCCTAACTCTATCTTCCAGCACTTTAGCTCTCCCTCATAATTGCTCTCAGTGCACAGCAAGAGAGCATCTGTAATAAAACACCTAACAAAAATTCCTGATAATCATTATTGGGACTTTCTCTATAACCAATATCTGCTAAGTATAGATGTTAACATAGTAATATCTCACTTCTCTTCCATTAAAAAGCTATTCCATAAAAGATAAAATTCCAGATTATAGATTAACCCCTTAAGTACCAGATATTTTTAAAATTGTAAACATTTGGGATGGAAATCTTTCTAGGAAGAATGCTGTACATCTCTGTCTTCTTAAATGGAGGATGCTAAACATGACAACCTTTTTTTGATGACTCAGAATCATAATTATTGATATTCGTTATGAGACTTAGTAGCATTACTATGCTACTTATACTTATATACTCAATATACTTATTGAGAAGAGCACCAGACCTGGAGTCAAAGGATCTATTTAAGCCCCAATTCTGCCACTTATAATTTGTATGATCTTTTTTGGGGGCGGGCAGGGCAATGAGGGTTAAGTGACTTTGTCAAGTATCTGAGGTCAGATTTTAACTCAGGTCCTCCTGAATCCAGGGCCGGTGCTTTATCCACTGCACCACCTAGCTGCCTCCTAATTTGTATGATCTTAAGCAAAACAAAGAATCTCTCTGTGTTTCAATTTTCTCATCTATAAAAAATGTGGCTAATACCCATCCTCCCTATTTAAGGCAATATGATACAATGTATTCAGCAGGACCTGGGTTCCTACTGTGTCATTCCTTTACTTTTCTGAGCCTCAGTTTCCTAATTTTTTTTTTTTGCTGGGCAATGAGGGTTAGGTGACTTGCCCAGGGTCACACAGCCAGGAAGTCTCAAGTGTCTGAGGCCAGATTTGAACTCAGATCCTCCTCAATCCCGGGTCAATGCTTTATCCACTGTACCACCTAGCTGCCCCCTCCTAATTTTTTTTTCCCACAGGGTAATGGGGGTTAAGTGACTTGCCCAGGGTCACACAGCTAGTAAGTGTCAAGTGTCCGAGGCCAGATTTGAACTCAGGTACTCCTGAATCCAGGGCCGGTGCTTTATCCTCTGCACCACCTAGCTGCCCCCCTCCTAATTTTTTAATAAATATTTTTATTTAAAGTTTTGATTTCCAAATTCTATCATTTCTTCATTCCCTCCTTTTCCCACTCCCTGAGGCAGTAAGCAATCAGATATAAGTAATATATGTGCAATTATGTAAAATATTACCATATTAGTCATTTTGTATAAGAAAACTCTAAGGGGCAGCTAGGTGATGTAGTGGAGAAAGCACCAGTTATGGATTCAGGAGGACCTGAGTTCAAATCCGGCATCAGACACTTGACACTTACTAGCTATCTGACCTCAGATACTTGACACTAGCTATGTGACCCTGGGCAAGTCACTTAACCCTCATTGCCCTGCCCCCCCCAAAAAGACTCTAATAAAAGAAAAGAAGAACTAAAGTGAAAAATTGTATGCTTTCTGTTTGTGTTCAATCAATATCAGTTATTTTTTTTGTAGGTGGATAGTATGCTTCATCATTAGTCCTTTGAGATTGTCTTGGATCATCATATTGCTGAGAATAGTTAAGTCATTGCTGTCACTGTGTACAACATTCTCCTGGTTCTGCTCACTTCACTATCCATCAGTTCATACAAGTCTATCCAGGCCTTTCTGAAATCATCCTGCTTGTCCTGTCTCATAGCAGAATAATATTCCATTACAATCATATACTACAGTTTGTTTAGCCATTCCCTAGTTGATGCAAATCCCTTTGATTTCCAATTCTTAGTTACCACAAAAAAAAAAAAAGACCTGCTCTCAATATTTTTGCAGAAATAGGTCTTTTTCTCTTTTTTTGGATGTCTTTGGAATATAAACCTAGCAGTTGTAATGATTGGAATGATGCCACCTGCTGGAGAGCTACTGTAGGAAAGCTCTGCCATGAGGAGAAGGTGTCTGAGGGCAAGCATCCTTGGTGTCAGGAAGTGACATTTGCTCGTGGGTACTGTCTATCAAAACTACCAGCCGATTGGCTGAGGAGCCACCCATTATTGGGAGGAGAACATGAAGGAGGAAGCAGACGTTGGCAGAGGGGTTCTTCCCTTTTTGGTTCCTGACCTCGCCATGGCGGGTTGGATGATAGGGTCTCTTAGAAATAGTTAGATTTTTACCTTTCTCTCTGATCCTAATGTTCTTTAATAAATACTTAAACACTTAAATACTCTTGCTAAAGCTTATAATTTATTGGCAACCACTCATTAGATTTTAGATAGTATAGCTAGAATTTTAGCCCTGTACACAGTGGTATTGCTAGATCAAAGGATATGCACAGTTTTATAGCCTTGGGCATAGGTCCAAATTACTTTCCAGAATGGTTGGATCAGTTCACAACTCCACCAAACAGTGGATTAGTGTCCCAGTTTTCTCATATCTCCTCCAACATCCAACATTTTCCTTTTTTGTTATATTAACCACTCTGATAGGTGTGAGGTGGTACCTCAGAGTTGTTTTAATTTACATTTCTCTAATCAAGAGTGATTTAGAGCGTTTTTTAAATATGACTATAGATAGCTTTCATTACTTTCTCTGAAAATTGCCTATTCATATCCTTTGACCATTTATCAATTGGGGAATGACTTCTAATTTTATAAATTTAACTCAGTTCTCTATATATTTGAGAACTGAGGCCTTTATCATAGATACTTGTTGCAAAAATTCTTTCCCAGTTTTTTCTGCTTTCCATATAATTTGGTTGCATTGTTTTTGTTTATGCAAAAGCTTTTTAATTTTATATAATCAAAATTATTTTTGTACCACTCTCTATATCTTCTTTGATCCTAAATTTTTCCCCTGTCCATAAATCTGACAGATAAACTATTCCATGCTCTTAATTTGCTTATGGTAGCATCCTTTATGTACAAATCATGTACCCATTTTGACTTTATTTTATAATATACTGTGTAAGATGTTGGTCCACACCTAGTTTCTGCCACACTCGGTTTCCTCATTTGTAAAATAAAAGCAATAATACTTGTGTAACTAGGCTTTGTGCATGTCTGGGACACCTAAAATGGAAGCACCCACATGGGAGATTGAAGGGTAGAAGACTTTTTGCATTTCCCTAGGAGCAGCCTCTTACCATTACCTATGTAGCTAAAACTAGCTGTGTTTTTAAAATTATTTAACCGGGATGGTCTTGCTGTCTTTCTAGTCAGTGGTATGAAGGCAGGGTGGAAGTTAAAACTTTTGCTCAGCCACAACATGGGCACCATACACTAATCACAGTGTAGGGGAAAAGGTCCACCTTCCCCTCCCCATTTAGGCCCTGTGTCCCTAAGACCATGGCTTGGGTTTTGGTCTGCTTTGGTATAGCCATGCAATCGCTGTATCTGGGAGCTCAAGCCATAGCAACCTTGGGGCCAATATCCAAGTTCAGAGGTTGCTGCCCAGCAAGGAGACCCTGAGAAGACAGTGTACTGGGATGAATGCTCAGGGGTGCTTTGAATCTGGAACTTAGTGGAACTATGCTCTATTAGGAACCTTATCTCCTTCCCTTCCTCAGAGATAGAGGAAATATAAGGAAGATTTTGCTCCCAGGAGCGAGGGAGAAGGTCTGTGTGTTTGTTCTTGCTATATCTTTGAAGCAAATATTCCATTTAAAAAATTAATCTGACTCTTAGATGGTTAAATGGAACTAGGATTCAGGAAACCCCCAGAATTGGCAGAAACCGAGCCAATGGCAGAGATTAGATACCCTTAAGTCTCCTAAGGGTACCTGAGAACCCCAGGGGAAGGGTAAAGTGTAATATACCTAGCCTTTAGGTAGTAGGAGCCAAACTAATAACTATTATACTTTCATTGCCTTCCTTACATGTTCTTGCCAGGAAATGTATTGAAAACCTTAAAATAGTTTAGAAATGTGAGCTTTACTGTTATTACCATGCTGTAGTTCTGAGATGCTCTCAAGAATGGATTCTTGAGCTGTATACAGCTTTTTGTGCCCGGATTGCTATGTTTTTAGAAATATTGTATTTTTTCATTGTTTTCCTGTCCCTCCTTATCAATTATGATTATTTCAATTAATTAAACATTTGGTAAGCACCTCTTATCCATAAGGAATAGTGGATAGAGAGTTGTCCTCAAAGTCAGCAAGAATAGTTACTTTTTACCTACACTAAGGCAGTATCTTCCTAATTGGTCTCCCTCCTCAAAATTTCCCCCACTCCAATTCACCCTCCACAAAACTACTTAAGTGATTTTCCTAAACTGCAAATCTGACCATGCCACGCCCGTATTCAATAAACTCCTGTGGCACCCTATTATCTCTTGGGCCACATACAAACACCCTTATTTGACATTTAAAGCTCACCTTTCTGAGGTTATTAAGCACTGCTTTTCTTCATGCTCTATACGTCCCAGCCAAATGGATCTGTTTGTCATTCTCCTACACATGACATCACATCTCTCATTTCTTTGCCTTTTTACAGGCTGTGCACACTTGACTCAATGTACTCCCTCCTCTCCTCTAACCCTATGTTGGTTCTTGTTCTTCAGTTGGCAAAAATATTGGAGTGGTTTGTCATTTCCTTCTCCAGCTCATTTTACTAATGAAGAAATTGAGGCAAATTGAATGAAGTGACTTGCCCAATGTCACACAGCTACTAAGTGTCTGAGGCAGGGCAGCTAGGTGGTGCAGTGGATAAAGCACTGGCCCTTGAATTCAGGAGTACCTGAGTTCAAATCCTGCCTCAGACACTTGACACTTACTAGCTGTGTGACCCTGGGCAAGTCACTTAACCCCTCATTGCCTTGCACAAAAATAAATAAATAAAAACTAAGTGTTTGAGGCCAGATTTGAACTCAGGAAGCTGAGTCGTCCTGACTTCAGGCCCAGCACTCTATCCACTGTGCCATCTAGCTGCTCCACCCTCCAATCCTAGTTTCCTTCAAATTCCTTAGATTTGACTCCCTAGAATTCTAGGGCTTAGTTCCTAATTTCCTTCAAAGCTCAGCTCAAGTACCAGCTCTTTTCAGAAGCCAACCCTTATCCCTACTCACCCACCAACACCCTCCTTTTGCTAGTGCTTTCCCCCACAGAAATTATTTTGTATTTAATTTCCTGTGTATGCATTGTTTGCCCCAATATAATGTAAGTTCCTTGAAAGCTGATGATATTTCATTTTTCTTTTTATATTTACCATACCTAACACAGTGCATGGCACATTTCGTCTTCAAAGACAAAGTGACAGGGGCAGCTAGGTGGAGCAGTGGATAGAGCACCAGCCCTGGATTCAGGAGGACCTGAGTTCAAATCCAGCCTCAGATACTTGACACTTACTAGCTGTGTGACCCTGGGCAAGTCACTTAACCCCAATTGCCTCTCTCTCCCTCTCCCTCCCTCTCTCTCTCTCTCTCTCTCTCTCTCTCTCTCTCTCTCTCTCTCTCTCTCTCTCACACACACACACACACACACACGCACACACACACACACAGAAACAAAGACAAAGTGACAGGGAGAGAAAGACAACATTCCTTTCACGGTCACCAAGCCCATCAGTGTCTAGATTTTTATTATTCACAACTTCTATTAGCATCCCCAACTTTTCCTGGACTTGTTCTTTTGTTACCATCATGATTTATAAAATAAACGGTTACTCTTTTCAGGACAGCTCTGGCTGTCCCTGCCCCATGCTAGGAATGCTCACCCTACTCATCTCTGCCTCCTGGCTTCCTTCAAGTCCCAGCTAAAATCCCACCTTCTACAAGACACCTTTCCCATTCCCTTTTTTTTTTTTGCGGGGCAATGGGGGTTAAGTGACTTGCCCAGGGTCACACAGCTAGTAAGTGTCAAGTATCTGAGGTCAAATTTGAACTCAGGTCTTCCTGAATCCAGGGCTGGTGCATTATCTACTGCGCCACCTGGCTGCTCCCTCCCATTCACTTTTAATTCTAGTGCTTTCCCTCTATTAATTATTTCCTATTTATCTTGAATATAGTTTCTCTGTACATAGATGTTTGCATTCTGTTTTTCTCATTAGATTGTGAACTTCTGGAATGCAGAGACTATCCTTTACCTTTCTTTGTATCCCCAGATACTTAGCACAATGCATGGCTTATTGGCTGACTTAATAAATGACTGCTAAATGAAGGAAGTAATTCTGAATTTTTAAAACCTTTACCAGAGAAGCACTAGGATAAGACTTTGCAGTGATTTTTAACAATTATTATTTCTATGACACAAAGGAACTTCTTCTACCTCCCTTCATCTAACCATCTGTCCACCCTCTTCCCCTTCCAACTTCGTCTCACCTCTGTCCCTACATCCTTGTTATCCATTCTCTATCTTCATGATTACCCATTCATTCTCCGTGCTTTTATTGAAACTGTCAAAGAGCCATTGAGAAAAACCAGGAAAGTATGACTCTAAAGAATTCCTTACAATGCACCCAAGAGTTACAGTTTTCTGGAATAAAAATGGCTATCGTCCATTGTTTTTTGTTGTTGTTTTTGTTTTTATTTGTTTGTTTTGTTTTTGCAGGGCAATAAGGGTTAAATGGCTTGCCCAGGGTCACACAGCTAGTAAGTGTCAAGTGTGTGAGGATGGGTTTTAATTCAGGTCCTCCTGAATCCAGGGCCAGTGCTTCATCCACTTCGCTACCTAGCTGTCCCTCGCCCATTGTTAATGTAGAAGGATTAGATTTATTCTGATTGTTATCCTTCCATCACTTCCATCCCAAGAGCAGAAGTAGTAGCAATGGGCAGGTGGGAGAGAAAACAAATTTCATTAAATGTAAGAAGAAAGTTCCTAACAATTAGGGCTGTCCAAAGTAGATTATGTTCCACTAGTGGAGCTTGCCTCATGTATTTTTGTTTGCATGTTGTCTTACCCATTAGATTCTAAGCTTCTTGAGGACAGGGACTGTCTTTTGTCTCTTTTTGTATCCTCATCCCATAGCACAGTGGCACATAGTGAGTGCTTAATAAATGTTTATTGATTGGTTGGTTTTTATTGAGAGGTTAAAAAGCCTTATCATACCATCACAACGACAAACAAAGCCAGATGGCAGACATCAAAAATCAGTCTAAGTAGATAGGAGGGTTACCACGAGTAACTGATCACAAGGCAGTAAATTCTTTGGCCAAAAGAAGTACACTCCAGGCCCAGCACTCTATCCACTTACCATCTAGCTGGCATTTCCTTCTCCAGATCATTCTACAAATGAGGAACTGAGGCCAACAGGGTTAAGTGATTTGCCCAGGGTCACACAGCTAATGAGTGTCTGAGGCCAGATTTGAATTCAGGAACATTTTTGACTCCAAGCAAGTACTTTTTCCACAGGACCACCTTGCTACCCTATAAACAGTTACCAAGCCAGATTATTTGACTATATTGCTGTTCAGTGTTAACCTTTTAACAAAACATTGATTCGTTGTTGGATTTCCAGTGGTTCTTGAGCAAAGGTATGGAAAACATGGCTTTCATTCCAAAGGCTACTGAATATATCACTTTCCAACTGGCATGTTATAAGATTTACTCATCGCAAAAAGATCTTTGAAACAACATACATTTCCGACTTTTCTCATCCCTCTTTCCAAATTTTAAATGAAGCATTAAAAGTGAATAGGAGGAGAGCTAGTTGGCACAGTGGATAAAGCACCAGCCCTGGATTCAGGAGAACCTGAGTTCAAATGCGGCTTCAGATACTAGACACTTACTAGCTGTATGACCTTGGGCAAGTCACTTAACCCTCATTGCCCCGAGAAAAAAAAATGTGAATGAAAACTAGTAAACATGGCAGAGGGAAAAAAGATAGTGGTATATACCCAGGGGTGGGGAGCAGCCAACAACAATGGAAGGGGGAGAAGGTAAAGACATGGTTATATGGAAGGGAAACTGTTAACTGTGGAGAAAAACTTTGTAGCAAGTTTCTCTGATAAAGGTCCCCATTTCTTTTGTTTGTTTGTTTTTGTTTTTTGCAAGGCAATGAGGGTTAAGTGACTTGTCCAGGGTCACACAGCTAGTAAGTGTCAAGTGTCTGAGGCTGGATTTAAACTCAGATCCTCCTGAATCTAGGGCCAGTGCTTTATCCACTGCGCCACCTGGCTGCCCCCAAAGGTCCCCATTCCTAAACTAGAAAAGGAAATGATTTAAATTAATAAAAGTCATTCTTCAATTGATAAGTGGTCAAAGATATGAATAACAATCACCCAGGGAAGAAATCCAAGCTATCTATAGCCTGAGAAAAAATATCCTAAATCACCAATAATTAGAGAAATTCAAATCAAAATAACTCCAAGATTCCACCTCATCCGCATCAGAAGAAAAATGATAGATGTTTAAAAAGCTGTGATGGGGCAGTTAGGTGGAGCAGTGGATAGAGCACCATCCCTGGAGTCAGGAGGACCTGAGTTCAAATGTGGCCTCAGACACTTGACACTTACTAGCTGTGTGACCCTCGGCAAGTCACTTAACCCCAATTGCCTCACCAAAAACAAAAACAAAATAGTTGTGAGAAAACAGGCACATTGATTCACTAGTAATGGGGCTGTTGAATTAGTACAGTCATTTGGGAAAACAATCTGGGAACCATGCCTCTAAAAGTTGCTAAACAGAGAATTTTAACTTTTGACCCTCTGACCTAGCAACACCACTCCTAGACCTATACCCCCAAAGAAATCAAAGAATGAGGGAAAGGACCTACGTGTACAAAGATATTTATAGCTGCTCTTTTTTTAGGGGGAGGTGGCAAAGAGCTGGAAAATAAGGGGGTGCCCCCAAATTGGGGAATAGTTGAACAAATTGTGGTATATGAATATAATGGAAATTATTGTGGCATAAGAAATGATGAAAGGAACAGTTTCAGAGAAACCTGGCAAGGCTTGCATAAACTGATGCTCAGTAAAGTGAGCAAAACTACAATTTATACAGTAATAACCATATTGGGAAAATGAATAATTTTGAAAAATTTAGGAACTCTGATCAACTTAGTGATCAACCACAATTCCAGAAGATAAATGACAAAAGAATTCTATCAACCTCCTGAGAGAGAGGTGTCAGAATAAACATACAGAAGGAGACATACATTTTTGGACATAGCCGATATGGGAATTTGTTTTGCTTCTTACAAAGGATTTATTTTCCAGTGATGAGAGGGACAATGGGAGGGAGAGAACAGAAATATTTGTTAATTGAAAAAATATTAATTTTAAAAGGAAATGGCTGGATGAAGGGAAAAAATGAGTCCCATTTTCTCAAAGGCAGGAAAAAAAAAAAACATTGCAAAGCACTGTCCTGGTGCATTCAGTCCAATAAGGATTTAATTTCATTTTAGTATAAGGACATTTTATGATACGAGCAGAAAATGGCCTAACAAAGCTTTTCAGAACTAGAGTGGACTGCCCATCACTGGAGGTCTTTGTGTAGAAATTAAGTGAAAACTAATCAAACATGTTGTAGGGAAGATTTCTGTTCAAGTATAAATTTCTTGGAATCAGGAATACTCATCTTCCTAAGTTCAAATCTGGCCTCAGGCACTTACTAGCTGTGTGACCCTGAGTAAGTCACTTTAACCCTGTTTGCCTCAGTTCTTCATCTGTAAACTGAGCTGGAAAAGAAAATGGCAAACCACTCCAATATCTTTGCCCAGAAAACCTCAAAGGGGGTCACAAAGAGTCAGACGTGACTGAAAAGCGACTGAACAAAATTAAGTATGTTGTCACAAAGATTCCTGTTCAGGTAAAGATTGGACTAGGTGGTCCCTCTAAGGTCCCTTCCATTTCTTAAATTTTATGATTCTGTAAGTTCTATGCATTTTTTTCTTCTACTCCCCAGTGAAGGAACACAGTAGACCTTGTAAAATGGCTTCGATGAACTTGTAGAAGGAATATAGCAATTTATCTACAGAAGCTTGGGATCCAAAGGAAAACAGGAATTGAAGATAATAGAAGTTTCACTATTTGTCTAATAGACCTTTCAGTTAGGTTTTCATGGTGTCTGTATTTCCTTTATGAATGATGGGAAACACTAATGTGATCTTGTTGAGGGGGCTAATTATTTTTTGGTCCTGACCTGAGATTTCATCAATATAAGGAGCTCCCAGAGAGAAATCCCCTCTACCAAATCAGGTCCATACCTACTCTTAAAGAGTTACCCAGAATACTTTGACTCGAAATGACTTATCCAGGGTATCACAGTTAGTATGTGTCAGAGACCAAAGTTAAGCCCTAGTCTTCTGGACTGTGAGGCCAACACTGGGTATGAGTTGCTTCTCAATATGATGTTGGGCTGCAGTGATGGAAATATAGTATACAAGAAAAATATGATAGTTATGGAGTTCTCTGCCTTAGTTAAACCACTTCTAGAATATTATGTTCAGTTCCAGGTGTCATATTTAAGTGATGACACAGACTGACTGGAGACTGACCAGAATAATGAGAGGACATAATATGCCATGAAATAGTCACATGAAAGAAATGAGGATGTTGAGCCCAGAAAGGAAAATATTTGGCAGGAAAGACGCATAAGAGCTGGCTTCAGGTATTTGAAGAGGTATCACGTGGAAGAGGCATTATACTTATTCTTTTTGTCCTGTTCCCCCTACTCCCACCCCACAAGGCCCAAAATAGGAGCAATGAGTAGATGTGTCAAAGAAGTACACAAAAGGAAAAACCTACTAATTAGGACTGTCCAAAAGTAGAATGGACTGCCTGGGGAAAGAAGGAATTCCTCATCACTGGAGGTCTTTAAGCAGATGCTAGATGGCTACTAGATGGGAATAGAGAAGATTGTCTCAGTATGGGTTGGCCTAAATAAACAACCTCTGAGATCTTGTCCAGTTCAGATACTGTGTGTGGTAAGAGGGGAAGGGAGAGAGAGAGAAAGTGCTTGTATGTGCTTTTGTCATCAAGAGAACACAGCAGGGCAGCTAGGTGGTACTGTAGATAAAGCACCAGTCCTGGATTCAGGAGAACCTGAGTTCAAATCCTGCCTCAGACACTTGACACTCACTAGCTGTGTGACCTTGGGCAAGTCACTCAGCCCTCATTGCCCCACTACCAAAAAAAACTACCAAAAAAAAAAAACACAGAGAACACAGAGTCACAGAGTATTTGAGCTATAAGAGATCTTAGAGTGTTCTATACACAGCAGGAATTAAATAAATGTTGAATTGGAATAAATTCAGAATCATCCAGACCAGGATTCTTAACCAATTTTTGCTTCACAGACCTCTATGACAGTCTGGTGAAGTCTATGGACCCCTTCTCAGATTAATTTTTAAAATTCACAATTGAATAAAATGTTAAATTTTAGTTAGATGTTAGTGACAAAAGATGTTTTTCCCATTGCCTATTTTTCCCATATCCAAAGACCTTCTGGAAAGTTGTCTAGACTAACCTCTTCATTTTAAAGATGGGGAAACTAAGGCTCAGAAAATTTGAGATGCCACAGATCACACAACTAGTTGGTGGCAGAGCCAGTAATAGAGGAATTCAGGTCTCTCAATTCCCAGCCCAACATTCTTTCAACTACAGCCTCATGCTTATGGCTTTTTGTCTGAATTATTATTTAGAAAGTAACAGGAAAGGAAAGGTTTGACTTACTTGGAGAAAGAATGATGCTGTCAATTAGGAACAAGAATCCAATTTAAAATCCTGTGAGTTTTGTAACATTTTTTACTTTGACCCCAACACATTTTCTTTTTTTTTTCTTTTTTTGGTGAGACAATTGGGGTTAAGTGACTTAGCTAGGGTCACACAGCTAATAAGTGTCAAGTGTCTGGGGCCGGATTTGAACTCGGGTCCTCCTGAATCCAGGGCCAGTGCTCTATCCACTGTGCCACCTAGCTACCCCTCCAACACATTTTCAAAAATAAAAATTCTCCATATACATCTCTGCCAGTCCATGTTCTTCCTGTTTCTCAGTTTCTCAGATAATATTGCTATTGTAATTGATGATAATAATAATGTCAATTTTAACAGAAAATAAAACAAAAGCTTCTACTACCAGAATTTTTCCTAGTTTCTCCCATTTTAATATCATTGGTAATCAACATTATAAAAACCAAAACTGTCTTTCCTGTATGGAGAATTTACTGAAAGGTATGGATGAGAATTGCATTGAATTGAAAGACCTATAGATGTTATAATCCATGATGAATAATCAGGGAGTAAATATACTGATGAAACTGTAGATCTAGCTGAACATGCAAGCAATAACAATAATTTGCACTTGTTATTGTGCTTTAAGATTTACAAAGAACAATCCATTAAATTGAGAGCTCCTTGACAACAAGGATTATCTTTTTTTTCAGGGCAATGAGGGTTAAGTGACTTGTCCAGGGTCACACAGCTAGTAAGTGTCAAGTTTCTGAGGCCAAATTTGAACTCAGGTCCTCCTGAATACAGGGCTGGTGCTTTATCCACTGTGCCACCTAGTTGCCCCCGACAAGGATTATCTTTTTCCTCTTTTTGTATCCCCAACATTTAGCATAGTGCCTGGCATATAACAGGTGTTTAATAAATGTTTATTGGTTGATATTTGTGCTACCTTAACATTTTTAAGCATGTTTGCATCATATTTTGTTATATATTTGACAATTCCAATGATACTGGAAGATTAGAAGGACAGATAGCATTAGCCATATTTTACTGATTAGCAAACTGAGTCAGAGTGAAAGTCATTTGCCCAGGGTCCTACAGTTAATAAATTGCAGGAATTAAGCTAGAATTTGAAAGGAAGTCTAAACATAAGCTCCTTGAGAGCAGATTGGTTTTGCCTTTTGTTTTGGCATTCTTAGTGCTTAACACAGTGTACGTGCTTCCTCAATGCTTGTTGATTCATTGATTCTGACCCATGATCTGTTCTCTTTCCACTATACCATGGCTACTTTATCTCACTTGAAAATCCACAACTTACTTTTCACTGATCTGGATATAAGGTTCCTCACAGCGAATGGGATCTAGACATTTGAAGCCCCCTTGCAAATTATAACAAGTTTGCTGTAGAATGCAGGTGTGATTCTGGTGCTCACACTCATTGATATCTGAAACACAGAAAGGGGACACAGTCAAGGAGGAGCTTCCTGAGGTGTGGTTCTGAGCCCATGACAAATCTGATAAAAACACTCAAAGCCTCACTCTGTAGTTCAATACAGCAGGCATCTGTGCGGAATTGGGAAGGTGGAAGGAGAGAAAACTTTGAAACGTGGAAACCAGCTTTGCCATGTAGCCTTTTAGCCCATTGCTTATTGGCTCCTTTTCAATTCCTGCTATCACTGATAGACAAGCCATGAGCATGAAGATCTGAGGGCTGAGTTGGAAATAAGGGAAGGTAAGCTAAAAAAAAAAAAGTTCTGAGGAATATCTGAGGCCAGAATAACTGTACCATTCCTTACTGGGGCAAGAGCATGGGCCTCCACCAACTGTGACTAAATTCATCCTTAATATCCTTCAATGAAATGAAAAGGAAAGCGTGACCAAAGCCAGCTCTCCTGGAGAGCCTTGGAAACCGTGAGAAAGGTCTCAGTGTGGAACAGACCAGACTAAGAACTTGGTTCATGGCAATCCTGGCTTGGTTCAGTGCCTTCCCTGGAGGGGCCCTCATGAAGGGACTTTTCACTCACAACTTTCTAGAATTCCGCCTTGGCAGGACAGAACAGGCAACACGAGAGATGCCTGCCAGCCAAAACAGAAGCATGAACAGCAGCAGCCATGGGCACCAAGAGACTGTTGAGAGACAGGAAGCCTATTGTGCACTCAGTCGCTTCAGGAGCATAAGGCTGCTGAATTAAGACTAGACATCTACAGACTCTCCATCTCATGCAGCTTGCTGAGCTCTTTGATCCAAACCGAGACCCCCTAGTGCTCTCCCATTAGGGGAATCCACTTTAAGCAGCTATCAGTTGGGAGCTATGTTAACATCATTCAATTCAGTAAATTGTCGTCCTTCAAGCTACCTCAGTAAGAAACCATGGATCAGTCTCAGTGGATCAGCCCAACCTGTTAACCATCAAGTGGCACAAGTGCAGCGGATTGTGGGGGCACTAGGTAGAAAGTGGTATTTGTACATAACTACCAACAATGATGAGACAGTACTAATGCAAAAGTAGGCTGCCCGCTTTATTAGAGTCCACCTTCTGCGTCTGGCTAATCAGTGACCCAGTACCACCTGCACCTGCTCCACCTTGGGTGTAGATTTCTTGGCTCTAGTTCCTAGTTTCCATTACCTGGATCTCCCAATCCAATATGATGATGAAGCTCCCCTGACCTCACCTGTTTCCCATTTCAACTACATTTATGTCTGTATTCCTAGTTCTTCAGTTCTGGTTTCTAATCCTACCTTCTTTCTTATATAGATGTTCATAATATAGTCCTGAGAAAGAGCTTGCCCTTGAATGATCTACCAATGCCTTTAAACAGCTCAATAGTGATAGAACTTTGGTTCTGCCTGTAATGCTAAAATGCTGCCTCAGATTTCCTTCATAGACCTTGTCTGGGGCCCTATGGAAAAAAAATTACTATAAGGGCCTTGTGGCTTCTGTCTGCCAGATTGCCATGGTATCTGGCACAGGCATGCCCTAAGGGAGAGAGAGGAGCTCCAAATTTATTCTCATGGAGATTTCTTGATTTCCACCGGCTCTGATGATGTCTTTCATCATCACAGTCTAAGCTAGAGGTGAAAAATCAGTTGAGCCCAGGACGGCAAACAGCACAACCATGGGCAAACACAGCATGCAGGGGCACATATCACAAGTCGTCTGACTGCTGATCCCCGTAGCCAGTGGGATTCAATCCATTCCTTCTCCTTAAATATCCCACATACTAGCTGGGAGAGGGGAGCAAAGGAAAGAATAGGAGTGAACCCTGATGCAGTCAGCTCCTGACCCCAGATGCCATCCCTAGTTCTTGCCCCTATAGAAGGTGGGACAATCTCTGGCGTAGAATATCCCCTGTACCTCTCTCCTCCCCCCATTTACCACCTCTATTGCACTCACTGTACTTTTTTCCCCTCTATGTTGACACTTACCTTGACAGCTTCTATTATCATCCAGCAGGATGTAGCCAGGAGGACAAGAGCAATAATAGGTACCAGGCTGGTTCACACACTCGTGTTGGCACAGGAACTCAGAGAAGCTGCACTCATCCATATCTGGGGACAACAAGTATAAGAACTACTGAATTAAAGCAAACTTTCACCTTGAACATCTGGATTGCTTGTCACAGCAGGGTTCAACAATCTGCTTATAATCTCCGAAGAGCATTCTGTTTCCCTTCCCCGTTTCCCCCTTACCCCTACCAATTTCAAAACCAGGTAAATTTTACAGCTTTCAAGGAATAAAAAGCCAAAAGGAAAAATTAAGTTAACATGGTTTCCAATCCCACACCCAGGCTTAAATTAAGGTCACTGGCATTTATTTCTGGAAAAGCTTTATCTTCAAATTAAAGATCACTCGGTCCAATGTTCTGATTTTACAGATGAGGGTACTGATGCAAAGGCAAAGTGACTCACTTAATTATGAGTCAGTTTCATTGACTCCAAACCTAGCGTTCTTTCCATTGTACCACACTGTCTCAATGGAATGCCTAGAAAAGGATCAAAGAGGGAGCTGAGCATATCTGTTCAGGGTACTTCCTAGATCATCCATGGGACTGGAAGAAGCTCCATGACCCTCCTACTCCTGTCCCAACTTTCTTCTTCCACTCTCTGCCCCGTGCAGGGAGTTTGGCTCATGTCCAAGCTAGAGCAGATGCCATAACAGTTGATAAGTTCAATAAAATTCTCAAGTAGGTCCCTATGACTTCCTGAACTGAAGAGTCCTGTTTGGCTAGGGACTCATTTCATCTTTTTCGAATTACCCTGAAAATAAAACACTATATAGTTTAAGATAAATTTGTTTCCCAAATCCTAGGCCATAATGAAATTGCTAGGCACCAGTTTTGACCAAACTGGTCTACTTCCTGTTCTCTGAACTTGGAATTTCATTTCCTACCTTCTTGTCTTCATACAAGTTATCCCACATACCTGGGGCCTCATCTGCTTATCTCTGCCTGTTAGAATCCTTAGCTTCCTTTGGCTCAACTCAGGAGTTACCTAGGGAAATCTTTCCTGATCTCCCTATTTGAACTACCTCTCCTCTTCAAATCATGTTAGACTTAGGAATCAATATCCTTCTTCATGAATGCAAGTACCTTAAAGGCAATAACTGTTTTGTCTTTTTGTTCCCAATGGTTCAGTATAGTGCCTTGTTCATAATAGGCACCAAATACACGCTAGTTGACTTGAATTGAGTTGAATGCTGAACTGGTGCCTGGTATTTGTTGAATCTTGCTAATAATTCACTTGTCCATTCAATCTATTTGTCATTTGACTTATAACTGAAAAAAAATACCTCAGAGATGTTCTAGTCCAAACCCCTAATTATACAGATAAGGAAGAAACCTGAGAACCCAGAGAGAGAGCTTGTCTAAATCACACAGTTAATAAGTAACAGAGCCAAGATTCAAACCCAAATCCTCTCATTTCAAACCTTTCCACTAGATCATGCTAAAGATGCAACAGAAAAATGGTTGGGGGGCAGCTAGGTGGCACAGTGGATAAAGCACTGGCCCTGCATTCAGGAGGACCTGAGTTCAAATCCGCCCTCAGACAGTTGACACTTGATAGCTGTGTGACCCTGGGAAAGTCACTTAACCCTCACTGAGCAACAAAAAAAGAAAAGAAGGAAGGAAGGAAGGAAGAAAGAAAGAAAGAAAAAGAAAAATGGGTGGGCTCCATATAAGGTCAGTCTTAGAAGGACCACAGGAGCAAGGACCCATTGACCCACCAGATATTCTCCATGTGTGGAAGTCCTCTCCAGTCCTGCAGATCTTTTCATGGAAAATAAGGCCCCACACTTCAGGAGACAGTTTTATTCCTGGCTACTATTTCAAAAGATTGATAATTCCACCCACAAATATGCCCCCTTGGTGATGCAGTATGTGATCATGAATTAGTAGAGATCTCCATGACTGACATTTTCACCCATTTTCTGGTGATGATACTCTTCTCACTTAACTAATTCTATCCTCATTCTATAAATCTGTAGACAGAGAATCTATTGCCTTTCTCAAAGAATTTCTAGACTTTTGTACAAGGGAAAGAGAATTGGGTTTTTAATGAAAAATCTTGGGTTTGGATCCTAGTTCTGTTAGATACTATCTCTGTGATCTTAAGCAAGTCACTTAACTTTGGTGAGCCTCAGTTTCTTCATCTGTAAAATGATAGGTTGAACTGGATGACTTTTAAATTACCTTCCAAAATCTAAATCTATAAAAAACAACAATTTGTTTTAAGCTTCAGTGAGTTTAAAAAAAAAAAACCACTGCTGAGGAAGAAAATTTCTGAGTATGTGAAAAAAAGGGAAGAGAATCCATCTTTCTTTCTCTTCACTTGCCTCAGAAGTTTTCCTAAGACATATGAAATATCTCTTCCTATGGGGCTTTATGAATGGTTCCAGCCAGTCCCAGAATTGGCAGAAAGACTGTTTTCTGGCCTATCCATTAGACTGGGAAGGGTGGGGATAAAGAGAAGGGAAGCTATTGTAAGGGTGATTTTATAATTTTTCAATGTCGGCCATGGTGAGTGAAATGGGAGTATTCCCAAATAATGAAACTGTTCATTACAAGCAGAATTTGGCAGCATGACCTTCATTTGAGCCTCATTTGATTACTCTTCCAAAAAAAAAAAAACATGTTTTGCTCCCTCTCTCTCCTTTCCCATGTGACCTGTCTTCAGGTTACTCCCCAATTCACATAGGATTAGCAGCTAGAATTACCCAGGGTAGGTAACTTTGTAAATGAGTCTCCTTTTCCACCCTGTGAAAATAGCAGGTGTTATAAACCTGATGTATCTCTTTCTGCAGGGATGAAAAGTCCTTTTCTCTCCACTCCAATGGCCTTTGAGTGACACTTAGAAAAGGGCCACATTCTGGCAAAATTTATTTTGAATGTATGGATTTAAAAGGTGAGTAATAGCTAACATTTATATAGTGTTTATACTTTTACAAAGTGGATAGATAGATAAATATTGCCTCACTTGCTATTTATAATAACACTGCAAGTTAAGTGTCATTATTATCCCCGATTTACAACTGAGGAACCTGAGACTAAGAGGTTAAGTGACTTGCCCAGGGTCATATATTTAGTGTCAGAGGCAATATTTGAATGCAGGTCTTCCTAACTGCAAGTTCATTATTCTATCTACTATGTTATCTGTTGTGTTAAGAAAAGCCTGCTTCTACCACCCTCTTTTCCCCTGAAGTGGCCATGTGGATCTCAGTGTCCAACTCTTAGTTCTTCAGAATGAGGAACTTCTTGGCTCATTTCCACTGGGGTTAGAGACCCCTACCCCAACAGTCCCAACAGTCAAATCCAAATCCTTTAGAGCTGGAAGATCTTATAAATTAAGGTGGATTTTGAGTGACCTGAATTTGGGTGGTATCACTTTTAGGATCCCGTGAGTAGGGCTGGCCCAAACACAAGTAGAAGAGATGGCCAAGGGGGTGGCTAGGTGGTGCAGTGGATAAAGCACCGGCCCTGGAGTCAGGAGTACCTGAGTTCAAATCCGGTCTCAGACACTTAACACTTACTAGCTGTGTGACCCTGGGCAAGTCACTTAACCCCAATTGCCTCACTAAAAAAAAAAAAAAAAAAAAAAAAGAAGAGATGGCCATATACCTGCTATGTATGATCTGATAGTTGGCTACCATTCTGTCAACAGTGACTGAAATTCTCAACATTAGAGTTACTTCTCTGAATTTATTGCATTTTGCCCTCTGAAGAACACTATTGAAATATAAACATTTTCCTATGACTATTAGGATATTTTCATTCAGTAACATATGAATGCAGACTAAAAGCACTGGACTACCCTACAAGCATGGAAAATGGTCCTAGATCTACCACTTACCAGTTGTGGGATTTCAATAAGTCACTTAAGACTCTCTCAGCCTTGGTTTCTTCATCTGACCAATTTAAACTACTATACCTACCATGATGTGTCTTTCTCACAGAACTATTGGGAGGATCGAATGAGAGAGTAGATGTGAACATATTCCATATACTATGAAAGCACCAAATAAATGCAAGGGGATATTCTAATTACATAATCCAGATGTGAATTACATGTGACCACTAGGGGGTACTATGACCAGTGCTGAGAAGCCAGCAGGTGCTATGATTCGCATATAGAGTATGCTGAAGCAGCATTGTCTGGTAAGACTACTGAAATGAGTCAGAAGAACCAAGTTCAAATTTTGTTTCTACCTTGTGGCCTCTAGCAATTGCTTCACCTCTTTGAGACTCAGTATTTTTTAATCTGTAAAATGGGAATAATAATACAGTGACAGTATCTCATGGGTCTGTTGGAAGGAAAGTCTTTTGTAAAAATATATATGTGTGTGTTTATGTATATATGTATATGTATATATGTGTGTGTTTATGCATATCTGTATGTATGTGTATGGTCATATATGTGTATTTAAGGTATTTGTGTGTATGTGTATATATACATACATATAATATATGCATATTCGTTTCTATCTATATTATGTCTTTGCTCACATTCCCCCTGCCCCTACTTCCTTACTCAAAATGCCCTCTCCGCCTCCTTTCTGCCTATCCAATCCAATAAGCACCAACTAAGTGTCTATTATGTCCATGCTAGGTAGGCCAAGTTCAAGTGTGCCTTCCTCTATGAAGTCATCTGGGATAGATCACAATGATCTCTCTTCTTTTGATTTCCGGTGGCATTAAAGATCTGTATCACACATTTTGGCCTTTGATTATAGTCAGTTTATCACTTTGTCATACTGATCTCTTTGAATCCAAAAGTCACTTAACCTCTGTTTGCCTTGGTTTCCTCACCTATAAAATGAGCTGGAAGAGGAAATAGTAAGACACTCCATTGTCTTTGCAAAAACCCCAAATGGGGTCAGAAAGAGTTGGACATGACTGAAAATGACGGACAGCAACAACAACTACAACAACACCTCCCAGGGTTGTTGTGACAATCAAATGAGATAATAATTGTGAATTACTTGGCACATAGTAAGTGCTATATAAATGTTAGCTATTTTAAAAATCATCATCATCATTTGTTCCTCACATCATCCTTGAGAGGGAGGTGCTATTAGTAGCCCCATTTCACAGATGAGGAAACTGAGCCAAACAGAAGTTAAATTACTTGCCAAGGGTCACATACCTAGTATTTGAAGCCAAATTGGAACTTGGGTTTTCCTGACTCTAGGCCCAGTGCTCTAGCCACTACAATTGATAGCAACACTAGTTCTTTCATTTTCCAAGTGCCAACTCTTTCTTTTTAATAAGGAAGGAGACTGAGTCCCAAAGACATTAAATGGCTTGCCCAAGACGAACAGGTAGGAAATGGAAGAGTCAGAATTTGAATCTGGGTCTTCTGACTCCAAATCCAGGGACATCCTATTTTCTCTGGCACTTTTATATGTGTGTCTTATTAGTCAGTCATTAAGTATTTAAGACCTGGCTATTAGCAAAGCACTGTGCTAGGGATATAAAGAAAGGGGAAAAAATGACTCTGAACTTGAGGAGTGTACAATCTAATGGGTAAAACAACATACAAGATACAAGATATATAGAGGGTAGATAGAAAGCAATCTTAGAAGGAAAGACACTAAGACTGATGAGAAAAGCCCTGTGTCATTTACCAAAGCTTTGTATACCTCGCAGAGACTTGTACATACTCGGTACTTAATACATAAAGTAGGTATTGACAGTTTTAAATCTTTGCACCATGAAAAATAGCTTGCTAAGGAAAGAATGTAAGCAAGATTAAAGGATGTTTAAGTATTTAAAAGAATCAACTATCTTCCCACCTTAGAATTCACCAAAGAATTTCTAAGCTAACACCAGACTGCTAGGCTGATAAAATTACTATATTTGTTTAAAAATAACAAAATGTATTTCTTTAACAAATTCTTTTTTTTGGGGGGGGGGCAGGACAATAAAAGTTAAGTGACTTGCCCAGGGTCACACAGCTAGTAAGTGTCACGTGTCTAAGGCCAGATTTGAACTCAGGTATTTGTGAATCCAGTCCAGTGATTTATCTACTGCATCACCTAGATGCCCCCCAAAATATTCTTTAATTTAAACATTTCACCAATTCCAAAGGACTTTTCCCCCAGTTGGTTCAAATGAGTGAGGACTTACTCTATTTGATGCAATGGAATTCCAGGGCAAGAAAAGAATCTGGACAAATCCCTTAAAGTTTTATCTAATGGCTTTGCAAATAGCTATTCTTCAGGACAAAGCAATAAGGTATGTGAGGCAAGCAGAAAAGAATGTAGGGTTTATTTAATTCTTTCTGTCCTCTGGGGAGAGAAGATTATGGGGGCAGGGAGGAAAAACACAGGCCAGTGATTTTTTTTTTTCCTGTGGTCAACTTTCGGGTATTCAGGGGAAGCCTATCCAGACCCTCTTGCTTCTCTGGTCTGCTTGGTCCCACTGCCTTTCTTGGGATGATTGAGAACCTACTGTGTCATTGTTTTTTTCTGCTCACTACCTGTGTAGACAAGGAAAGAAGGAAGTGACACCAGTCAGTAGGTCAGTTTCACATCTTGTTAGCAGCTCTGGTAAATAAATAAAAAGATTTGGTGGGAAATGAGTCTGGAGCTAATGGGGAAAATGGCAGTTGGACTTTTCTATTGATTTTGGTCATTTATGATCCCTTTGTCCCATATGCCAGGAGTTGGATGTCCTTTAAGGCTGGATAATTATTAAGTGGTTTCTGACTTTAAAGACTGGACTAAAAAGACCTCTTAGACACTCAGAAAAGAATGGAGTAAATTGAAGATGACTATTCAGGCAATTAAAATGAATTTATTTCACTAAATCAATAATACCTCTTTCTGGGAACTTACAAGAGGAATTGGGGTGGGGTGGGGGAGATAGGTGTTTGAAATCAAAGGGATTAAACTTGTTATGTGGATCCAGGTGGCAGAATTAAGATACAGGGAGGGGGCAGCTAGGTGGCACAGTGGATAAAGCACCAGCCCTGGATTCAGGAGGACCTGAGTTCAAATCTGGCCTCAGACACTTGACACTTACTATGTGACCCTGGGCAAGTCACTTAACCCTCATTGCCCCCCCAAAAAAAAAGATACAGGGAGACAGATTTCAGCTCAATATAATATAATGAAATACTTCCTAAAAGTGTAGTTGCCTGAAAGTGCAATGAACTATTTCATAAAGTAGTGAGGTCCTAGAGCACTGGGCATGGAGTCAAGAAGACTCGAGTTCAAATGTAGACTCAGACACTTACTGTGTGACCCTTGGCAAGTCACTTAACCTCAGTTTCCCCATCTGTAAAATGGGGATAATAGCACTTGCCTCACATGGTGGTTGTGAAGATCATATGAGGTGCTTATTGGTTGAGTGATTGAAAATAGGCATGAAAAAGAAATGTTTTTTAATTGAACTGTATTGAATTATTTTATTAGGGTCAGTACTTTCTCCCTTCCAAGTGTTAGGTAGCATGAACAATGGCCAAAAACAATTTATTGTCTGGTGGTCATACCTCACAGAGAGGTAGCCACATCTCTACACACCTAACTAAACTAGCTCTCAAATGACAAACATCTGATGCCTCCCTGACACCACACTCAAGTGTAAATGTTGTTTCACAGAAGGGAAAGGGGGAAAAGGACAGTATACCTCCCCGACCATAAGTGCAGATTGTGTCACCTCAAGGTTAGGACAGCAGGAACGCCATAATAGATCCAAAGGAGGTTTAGAGCTTACACTCCACATCTTTTAGAGGGACAGTAGTCTCTCCTTTCTCCCTTCTCTTTCTCAGATGGACAAAACACTAAAAGCTTAAATTCTTGACAAGCGTGTCCTGTGCTGCCCCTTGAGGTCTCTGGTCAGGTTTGGACATGAAAGAAATGTTCTCAAGCCCAAACAACAAAAATAAGGAATGATTGTAGGGGTTCTCCCTCTTCCCTTCATCTCCAAGAGGACACTTCACTCCATTAAAAGTCTTTGCCCCTGAAGCTTTTCAACCTTCTGACTCCATCATTCCTCTCAGGGATACCACAATGTCCTAGTCTCTCATTTTCAAAACTTTGGTATCACTTTTGTTTTGTTTTGGTTTTTTTTGGGGGGGGGGATTGGTGAGCTAGTTGGGGTTAAGTGACTTTCCCAAGGTCACGCAGCTAGTAAGTGTCAAGGGTCTGAGGCAGGATTTGAACTCAGATCCTCCTAAATCCAGGGCCCGTGCTCTATCCACTGCGCCAGCTAGCTGCCCCTGGTATCACTTTTGATTCTTCCATCTCAAGTCCTTTCAATTCCACCTACACCTCATATTCATCCCCCTGTTTCTATCACCATTGTCACCACACTAGTAAATGTTCTCTTTACTATCCACCCAGAATACTATGCCTCTCCTTTCTGTGAGTTGTCCTTTGTACAAGAGTCAGAATAATCCTTCTATGCATATAACCGGCCATATCATTGCTCTCATCAAAAAACTCCAGTGACTCCCTATCACTTACTGAGTAACAGTCTTTGATTGGTATTCAAGGACCTCCACAATACGGCACCACCCAAATTTTCTAATATTATCCTAATTTTTGTTGTCACAGGCAAGATGTGCACTTGCCATTTGGCTACCTCGTTTGTTCTTCATTCAACACACATTTATTAAGCATCCACTGAGTACAGAGCACTTTTCACTGGACCAAGGACAACATATAATTATAGTATGAAATAACCAGCATAAATGTGAAACTAAATGGTGTGTGTTAAGATACTCTCTGACCTCCAAATAAATATATTTTGTGCTCTCATGCCTCCATGACTTTGCCTTGGAACATGCCAGTCTTCCTTGTTCCTAAAATGTTCTCCTTCCCCAAACTCGCCTGTTAAAAACCCACCCATTTTTAAAAACTGAACTTAAATAGTCAGTCTTCCATGAAGCCTTCCAGGGACCTTACATAGCCCTTTGTTTTGCACCTCTCTAGTGCATTAGTCAAGTATTACTGTGTATGATGTGATGTGACACAACATAACAAAACATAACATAATATGATAATATTGTACCTTCCCCAGAGTGTAGTAGGTGCTTAATAAAGTTTTACTGAATGAATGAATGAATGATGAACAAATGAACAAATGAATAAACACATGCATGTACAGGGCAAACAATTACTAGGTACCACATGCCAAATACCAGTCCTGCCTGTGGATATTTTGTTGGCACTTTTTCTCATCCTCACTCCCAGTCCAACCCTTTCCCCTCACCAATTTCATTTCACATCTGTTTCCTACGGATTTATGGCTTTATTGAGATATGTTAATAAACAAAAGATATGCCAGGAGGTAGGAGGAAATATCTGTGAAAGAACCCATTCTCTCTCCAGTCCACAGATACTGAATAGAGGTCACCCCTCCTAAGGCCATTACCACTGCAGTGTACACCGTCATCTTCAAGTTCATAGCCAGGGTCACAGCGGCAGATGAAAGAGCCAAATGTGTTGACGCAACTCTGTACACAGGGATTCTCTGTCATACATTCATTCACATCTGGGGGGAAAAAACAAAGCTCATTATTTCCTTTTCTCAAAGGACTATGTAAGGTCTCTGGAAGGCATACCTTCCATGTCAAACAATGCACATTGATGAAAAGGATCATCAAATTTAGAATTAAAAAGGGTGTTAGAGATTATCTAGTTCAGCCCCCGCATTTCACAAAAGAAAAAAAAGGGTCCAGAGAGGTTTTTTAAAATGACTTAGCTAAGGTCATACAGCTAGTTAGCCACAAAGCCTAGATTTGAACTCAGGTTTCCTAGTCCAGAGCTCTGACTACAGCTTTCTGTTTTTCACAACTATGATCTGGTTGTAAACTATAAACCCTTATATAAGAAGAAAGAGTATTATTATTGATCAAATGAGATGCTTAATAGGTCCTTGGTTTTTTTTTAAATAATAAAGCTAGGGATCCCAGCTCTATATTATCTTTAGCTTAAGTCCCAGCTCTGCCACTAATTCTCTTTGCAACCTCAGATAAGTCACTTCATCTCTCTGAGACTCAGTTTCTTTTTCAGAAAAAGTTAAACTAAATCACCAAGAGGCAGCAGGACATAGAAGATAGAGCACTATACTTGGAGTCAGGAAGAACTGGGTTCATATCCAGTCCAATAAGCATTTATTAAGTACCAATTATGTTCCAGACACTGTGCTAAGCACCAGGGATACAATTAATAAAAAGAAAGCCAGTTTCTGCCCTCAAGGAGCTTACAATCTAAAGGGGGAGACAAAATACAAAGGGAGGCAAGAAAGCAGGCCAGGGATGGCAAGATGGGACACCAGGGGGTATTCGATGTAAGGGCACCTTTTTCTGTTGAAATCAGATAGAGCAGCAGATGCAAAGTGGATGGAGCTGAGTCCAATTTCTGCCCTCTGAAAAGAAAGCATTGGGAGAAGTTTGGCACTTCACCCTCCAACCTTCCAATTAGAGGGTAGAGAGAGTT
The DNA here is from genome assembly GCF_019393635.1 of Dromiciops gliroides. Lineage (NCBI taxonomy): Eukaryota > Metazoa > Chordata > Mammalia > Microbiotheria > Microbiotheriidae > Dromiciops > Dromiciops gliroides. Next base: position 210,548,068 of record NC_057862.1, read on the forward strand.
GAGGGAGATTGTGTCAGTCAAGGCTTTGATTAGCCCCATGACGGTTTTTTGTTCGTGTTTAGTCATTTTCAGTCGTCTGACTCTTTGTAACCCTTTTTAATGTTTTTCTAGGCAGAGATACTGGAGTAGTTTGCCATTCCCTTCTCCAGGTCATTTTCAGATGAGGAAACTGAGGCAAACAGGGTTGAGTAACTTGCCCAGGGGTACAAAACTAGTGAGTATCTGAAGTTGGATTTGAATTCAGGTCTTCCTGACTCCAAGCCTGGCACTATATCCACTGCACCACCCAGCTGCCCCAGGAGCTTGGTAGTTAGTTTAGAAGTGATGACCTTGGGGGCAGCTAGGTGGCACAGTGGATAAAGCACTGGCCCTGGATTCAGGAGGACCTGAGTTCAAATCCAGCCTCTGACACTTGACACTTACTAGCTGTGTGACCTTGAGCAAGTCACTTAACCCTCATTGCCCTGCCTAAAAAAAAAAAGAAGTGATGAGCTTATTCTGGGAGGGGGATCTTGATCCATGGAATTGAAATCAAACAGGGCAGGTGGAGCCAAGATGGCAGAGGAAAGACATTAAACCCACAAGGTTCCTGATACAATCACCCCAAAAATAGCAATAAAAGAACCCTTGGGACAGAAAAACACACAAAAATATGGGCTGAGAGTTTTCTCCATCTATAGATAGATTTCAGGGGGCTGTGCTGGGCCACGAATAAAGCCTAATGCTGCAATCAGGCCAACACACCAGACACCCACCAGAGGAATTTGCCCCAGTGCCTCTGAATTGGCTGCAGCACCGGCATCTTCTGGAACCGAGCGAGCAGTCGGACTGAACGGCTGGTCCGGGTGGGGTAAGTGCAGGGGTACCAGTGGACTGGGGGAAAGGATTCAATTGTCCCACCCCAGCGGGCAACCAGGAAGAAATCCTGAATGGCAGGAGACCCAGGTGGGGGAGGGGAGCAGGGGAGCAGTTTCATCAGAAGCTGAGAACCACACCACAGAAAGCTTTGCTGGTTGGTTTCTTAGTTATCTCCGGACCTGAGAACAGGCCAGGGGAGATTAAAGCCTGCTCCCTCTCCACCCAAAACACCTGGGACCCTCTGAAGCTGAGAACAGGAGTGGAGCCTAGAAGCAGCCCCCCCACCACCACTACCCCCCAGTGGAGAGTTTAAAATCAAATGAAAGTGAGGCCAGGCAGGCTGAGAAGAAGCCCAACCATCCCCCAGGCCATGCTGTAGCTTGAACAGTGTGTCCTGGAAGCAGCGCCACACTTTAAGAAGGAGTTAAAAGCCAAGAAATAGTAAGCCAGGATGATTAGGCAGAGAAAGCAGAAGACCATCAAAAACTTCTTTGGGGTTAAGGTAGACCACAATACAACCTCAGAAGAAGAAGATAATAACAGGGTCAAAGCTCCAACATCCAAAGCTTCCAAGAAAAATATGAACTTGTCTCAGGCCATGGAAGCTCTCAAAAGGGACTTTGAAGAGAAAGTAGGAGAAATAGAAAGAAGATGTAGAGAAAAGGAGGAAAGAATGGAAAGGGAAATGAGAGCGATGCAGGAGACTCATGAGAAAAAAGTCTACAGTTTGAAAAGCCAAATGGAAAAGGAGATTAAAAAACTGTCTGATGAAAATAACTGCCTAAGAATTAGGATTCAACAAATGGAAGTTAGTGACCTTATGAGAAACCAAGACACAGTAAAGCAAATCCAACTGAATGAAAAAATAGAGGGCAATGTGAAATATCTCCTTGGAAAAACAGCCGACCTAGAAAATAAATCTAGGAGAGATAACTTGAAAATCATTGGACTATCTGAAAACCATGACCAAAACAAAAGCTTAGACACCATCCTCCAAGAGATTGTGAGGGAAAATTGCCCTGATATTCTAGAAGCAGAAGCTAAAATAGAAATTGAAAGAATTCACTGATCACCTCCTGAAAGAGATCCCAAAAGGAAAACCTCCAGGAATATTATAGCCAAATTCCAGAACTCCCAGGTCAAGGAGAAAATACTGAAAGCAGCTAGAAAAAAGGAATTCAAATACTGTGGAGCTCCAATAAGGATAAAGCAAGATCTAGCAGCTTCTACATTAAAGGACCAAAGGTCATGGAATATGATATTCCAGAGGGCAAAGGAACTGGGACTTCAGCCAAAAATCACATACCCAGCAAAACTGAGTATAATTTTTCAGAGGCAAAAATGGGATTTCAATGAGAAAGAGGTCTTTCAAGCATTTGTGATGAAAAGACCTGAACTGAATAGAAAATTTGACTTTCAAATACAAGATCCTGGAGAAGCATAAAAAGGTAAACAGGAAAAAGACTTCATGAGGGATATTAAAAGATCAAACTGGGTGGCTAGGTAGCGCAGTGGAGGGCGGCTAGGTGGCGCAGTGGATAAAGCACTGGCTCTGGATTTAGGAGTACCTGAGTTCAAATTTGGCCTCAGACACTTGACACTTACTAGCTGTGTGACCCTGGGCAAGTCACTTAACCCCCACTGCCCAGCAAAAAAAAAAAAAAAAAAGATCAAACTGTTTACATTCCTACATGGGAAGATAGTTCTTATGATTTCAAAGTATTATCTCAGTAAGAAATTCACAGAAGACAGGGCTGGACTGAATATGAAGGGATGATATCTGTAAAGCATTTATGTTTTGTTCCTTGTAGGGCAGACAGGGTGGGGGTTCTTATGTCTCGGGCTGGATTTGGGCTTGGGGCCTCCTGGGTCCAAGGCTGGTGCTTTGTCCACTGTGCCACCTAACTAATGCATGATGACATCATTAAAATAGGGTTGAGGTGTAGGAGGAATAAACTGGGGGTGGGAGAAGGGGAGAGATGGTCTGGGGAGAGATAGTCCACATGAAGGAAACAAGAAGAAAACTTATAGAGGAGACTAGAAGAGGGGGAAGGAGTTGAGGCATGAGTGAACCTTAATATCATCAGAATTGGCTCAAAGAAGGACTAACATACATACTCAAGTAGATATAGTAATATATTTTTTCCCTGGGGTCGGGGAGGGAGAAAAGGGAGAGGAAGAAGGGAAGGAGGAAAGGGCAGATTGGGAGAGAGAGCAGTAAAAAGCAAAAAACTTTCCAGGAGGATGAAGATGTTCTGCATTACTGCACCAGTATGACATAGTGAATTGCTTGATCTCATCGGGAGGGTTGAGGAGAGAGGGAGGAAGAAAAATTTAGAACACAGAATTACCTCAGGGGCCCTGATCTCATTGGAGTGGGCTCATGGAGGGAATAGCTTTCATACCCAATTGAGAGGAGCAATCTATTTAACCCTGCAGGAAAATAGGAGGGGAAGAGGATAAGGAAGGAAGGGCGAAAAAAGAGTCAGAAGTAAAACACCTCTGAGGAGGAATAGGTAAAAAGAAGATAGAGTAAATGTCATGGGAAGGGAGTGGGATGGAAGGAAATAGTTATGATGATTGATTATAATGGCAAAACGCATGGTACCTACTTTATGTTTTGTTTTGTTTTGTGAGGTGGTTAGGGTTGAGTGGCTTGCCTAGGGTTGTGCAGCTAGTGGGTGTTGAGTTTCTGAGGCTGGATTTGAACCGGGTCCTCCTGACTCCAGGGCCGGTGCTCTGTCCACTGTACCACCTGGCTGCCCATATGGTGGTACCTACTTTGCTGGGCTTTTATGAAGAAAATTCTCTGTCAAGCTTAAAGGTTATGATGAACAGGATACTATCAGAAAAACCTGGAAAGACGCACATGAACTGAAGCAGAGTGAAATGTACTGTATACAAAATAACAGCAATAGTTGGGGGGGGGGTGTGATCTGCTGGGAAACATGTGGTTATTTTCAGCAAGGCAATGATCCAATATAACCCTGAAAGACTTATGAAGATTGCAGCTCATCTGCAGAGAAAGAACTGATAGTATCTGAAAATAGATGGAAACACATTTTAATTTTTTTTTTCATTTCCTCTTTGACAATTCCTTAATCTGAAGTTTTGGGGGGTTTTTTTGACTGTTTTCTCTCACAACTAGCTAATATGGGAATTTTTCCATGACTACTCATGTATAACTTATTTTAATTGTTTGAGTTCTTGTGGGTAGGGGGTGGGAATGGAGGGGGGAAGAGAAGTTGGAACACAAAGTTTTTTTTAAAAATTGATGTTAAAATTTTGTTTTTACATATATTTTGGAAAATAAAATTCTATTGAAATTTTTTTTAAAAAAAGAAATCAAACAGGGCAGCAAATACAAAGCAAAGTATCATATCTAGCAGCTAGGAGTTACAGTGGATAGAATGTTGGACCTGGAGTCAGGAAGGCTTGAGTTCAAATCCTGCCTTAGATACTTACTAGCAGTGTGACCCTGGATAATTCATTTAACCTCTGTTCTGTTTCAGTTTCTTCATCTTTAATATGAGGATAATGACAACACCTGTTTCCCAGGATTGCTTCAAGGATATCTGTAAAGCATTCTGCAAAACCTTAAAGTGCTATATAAATGCCAGCTACTATTATTCTATCTCCTAATAGCTATATGACCTCAGGTAAGTCATTTATTTTTTTGATGCCTCAGTGTCCTTATCTCTAAAATGAGGAGGCTAGACTGATATGGCCTCTGAGATTCCTACTGCTTTTAAATCTATTATCCTATGATGCTATAAAACTTCCCAATCTATCAAACAAAGGTTTGTTTTCTTTGGTACCAGTTGAGATTAGGCTAGCTTGCCCAACAAGCCAGGAAAATTTCCATGATGCTAGGCTACTGGGTGGATATTGGGGCTGACATTCTAATGGAAGTCACTTGGGGCCAGAGAGTGAGGAGTTCTAGGGCTAGGATGGAAATAGCCAGGACCCCTGCAGCTGTTCCCATTCTAGAAGAATAAGGAAGACGGCCCCCAAGAAAATACTCCAATTACCTTTTATGTTCCCTGATGTGGTCCCTAATATTGTTTAGGAGTAAAGAAAGAATCCTAAGCCTGGCTTCATCACAAACTAACTGTGTGACTTGGGACAGGTCATAAAACCTGTCTTGGATCTATCTCACTCACTGACTGTTGTGAAGATCCAATGAGATAACAGATACGAAAGTACTCTGAAAAGCATAACGTGTTCTATAACGCAAAGTCTTATTATTACAAATCCTGGCAGTACATACATTACTGATTAAAAGGAAAAAAAATGCTCCCATAGCATAAGTCTGTGAATTCACATGTCTAAACCTACCTCCAATACACACTACTTTCCCCTTAAGGATACACTTGGCCCTCTAAGTTGGTTTGTTTGTTCCTGAGAAGCTTGGAGGATATACACACAATTTGGCTCTGAATCTGTATATCCTTCTTCATCACATGACTATCTAGGTTGTCAAGAGATGTATTATAGCCAAGCTGACCTGACCTGGGATCAAACACCCTAAGCTGGCAAGTAGAATCCAGTACCCTGGGAAGCAGGCCCTACTGGCTGTGAAACATTCCCTGTGCTAGCTTCCCAAGTACTACACTGGGGGTGGTGGTTTTTCAGTTGTTTCAGTCATGCCTGACTCTTCATGACCCCTTGGGGATTTTCTTGGCAAAGATACTGGACTGGAGTGGCTTGCCATTTCCTTTTCCAGATCATTTGACAGGTGAGGCAACTGAGGCAAATGGAGTTAAGTGACTTGCTCAGGGTCACACAGCTAGTAAGTTCCAAATTTGAACTCAGGAAGATGAGTCTTCCTGACTCCAGGCCTGGCACTTCTATCCACTGTGCCACTTAGCTATCCTACTACACTGGCAGCAGCTTCCTTTCACCCCCCCCCCACACACACCTAAAGGAGCCGGGGGGATGCTTACACTTCTGCCTCTTCCTCTTTGGCTCCTCGAAAGGAAAAGTTCAGCCTCCAGCTCTTAAGTCAAGAGACCTAGATCCTAGTCTTGATTTCACCACTTATTGGTTATTGAGCAAATAACCTCACATCTCTGGGCTTCAGTTTCTTCATTTGTAAAATTAGGGTGTTGGACTAGGAAAAGGAATCTTAACTTGGAGTCTGTGAACTTATAAAAATATTTTACTCATTTCATTTTAACATAGTTTCTTTTTTAATCAGATATATTTTATTTCATGCATTTAAAAACACTGTTATAAGAAGTGGTCTTCTACAGCTTTGTCAGACTACTAAAGGGGTCAGTGACAGGAAGATGGTTAAGAACCCCTGGAAGAGTTGGTGTGCAAGGTCCTTGCCAGCTCTAATGGTCTAGAAACTATACTGGCAATAGGAACATAATAGAAATTTCTCAGAATCATTTGCAGGCACGGCCTTGGAGGAGTGACTAACAGGGAACATGGGATCAAACTCTTTAATTCTGATGCCTTCCTGTTTACCTAGCAATGTAGATATGATCCAACTGATTGAGTCATAATATCCTTCATCTAACATAGTCCAGCCAGGTCCAAAGCTTGCAGGCCAGACCATTAATGGTGTAATGAGGAAACTGTCCCTGTGAAATCTGGTGACAGCCTCCAGACAAAGACCTCATTCTGTGTCTGCCACACTGGCTGACTGGGCGTGTGCCAAGGCCCAGGACCCCCCACAGGACTTGCCCTCATTCCTGAGGTCTGAAGGCCACGTTTACTTCCTGAGTAAAAGAAAAGATCGGATGGGAACTGTGCTGGCCAGTGGTGCTATTTGTTTTTCTGACTTATCAGCATTTGAATTGATTATGTGAAAACCAGACTGTACTTTTGTTTCGTTATGCTTTTGTTGAGACTTGGGTGGAAAGGGAAATTATGCAGTAACCTCTGTTCTGAGTTTCATGCTCATTAACCCCAGGTTTGGTGGGAAGGTTACAGACAAAGACATAAAATCTGCCCAAAAGGTCCCTGCACGAAAAGAAAACAACCCACCCCTCCCACCATGGAGGCCATGAGGGCCTTATCCTGCCCCTATAGACTGTAATAACTCACATTTCTATACAGCACGAACATTTACAAAGCACTTTCTTCACAAAAACCCTATGAGATGGATAGTGCAAGTGTCATTTCCATTTTATACATGAGTCTCCATGAGGTAACCTGACCTTACTCAAAGTCATATGGTTCGGACCCACAAGAGCCAGGGTTCAAATAAACTCTGTGAGTCTCTCCCACACCAGAAGACCCAAGTGCTCAACTCTAAAGGTGGAGCACCTATGTAGCTGAGTTCATAGCATCACAGATTTAGAACCAGAAGGAACCTTAAAGTCAATCAGTTTAACCCCCTCATTTTACAGATGAGAAGACAGAGGCCCAGAAAGATTAAGAGATTTGCTCAGGGTCTAAGTTGGGATTTTAATGCAGGGAGGTCTTCCTGATATTAGGTTGAGGGCTCTTTACTCATACTGACTCAAAAAACCCCAGCAGCAGCTCTGGATAGAAGAAGATAGAAAAGCTAGATATTAATTAGCCCACCAGGTATAAAAATAGCAGGCCAATCATTCTCCCGATCCTGGTAATTGATGAAATAGTACAAAGTAAGGAATCAAGCCTCTGCATACATGAAGTTAGAGTATGGCATATTTATTGAGTAGGTTCAGAGATGAAACTAACAGGAGAACAAGTGAAGTTAGAAAGTGATGGGATCATATGGAAGCTGAGGGAATATGAGTCAATACCAGTAGATTGTGGACATATTTGGGCACAGATCCATGACAGTTTATGGGTGATTTTGGAGTGATTTTGGAGATTTTGTGAGTGGGTCTGGTCACAGGTTCCCCAAGGGTTTTGGTGCACATGGGGTGAGTAAGAACCACAACATATGCCAGCAGTGGTCAGCCCCAGGCTTGGATACAAGCCAGTGAAATAGGTTTCAAGTTCCTGTTCTGTATAACTGAATTCAGAGCCAAAGCATCAGAGCGTGGTTATTAATGTGTCCATTAGCACTGGTATTTGGCTCTGTTCCTCAAGAGACACTGTAGGACATTAAGGATTTAAGGAAACCCATGGGTGTGACTAACCTATCCCCCTCTTTGACAAGAGAGACCTGTAAACCTGAGCCAAATCACTGAGGCCTATTTGTTACTGGGTACAAAAGAGGAGAGTAGAATGCCTAATGTACAGTGTAAACTTTTATGGAATCATTTTTAATTTTACCAGTCAGTATGGCACATTCCATTTCTGATACAAACGGGCTCTGTTAGCCTGGGCTAGTCACTTAACTTCCAGTGGAATAAGCAACTCTCTAGCTGTGCAGCAACAGTAGAAAGAGGTTCCTCACCCCAGAGTCTCCCATATCAATGTAATCACAAGTACAATGCCTATCTCTTTGAGGAAAAAAAAAGAAATGAACCATAGATAAGGGAGTCTTTTCTGAAAAGTTTGGTCTGGGCTCTTGAATCTGATTGTTGACACAGCTCCCAATGAGCCAAGAGAGTAAATAAGGGAGCTTTCAAGTATGAGACATCAAATACAACTCTGTAAAAGAAACCTAGGCTTTCTGTGGACAGCTGTTTCAAGTTCTTACCCCAGCAGCCCTCAAGAGGGTTTATAGGGTTGCTTCAGGTCACATAACCTAAGATCAAACACTTGGGTTTCTAGCATTCAGGATGAACAATGATAAATTAGGAATATACTTTGTGTTTCTAGCATGTCTAAAAACTTCAGGCTCTAGATGTAAATTTAAAACAGAATTATAATTTAAGTTTTCAATTTTTTAAACACTATTACCCAATGAGAAATACCTTGGCAAGATCTTCCATCCTCATTGAGGGTAAAACCTGGGTTGCATGTACAGGAATAAGAGCCAGGAACATTGGCACATAGCTGCTGACAGTAGCCATAACGACACTCATCTATGTCTAAAAAGACAAAGGAAAGAAAAATAGGTTAGGTTGCTCTTTTTCTTCATCTCCATCCACATTCCCATCTGCATCTCCATCTCCATCTTCATCCCCATTATCTGTATTCCCTTCCTCCCATCAAGATCACCATTGCTAACACTGCTATCTCAACCATAAATAGCACCTTAGTACCACTGCCATCATGTTAGACTGGGAAGGGTCTAAACCTAAGAGTTTTAGCCTATGAGTCAAGGGACTTGATTTTGAGTTCCAGCTTTGCCACCAACATATCCACATATGACCATGGACAAGTCATTTATTTGTGTGTTTGTGTGTATTTGTGTGTGTGTGTGTGTGTTTAGTTCCCTAATCCATAAAATGAGGATGTTGGATTAAATGACCTATAATTCTAAAATTCTAGTTCTTCTATTACCATCCTAATATTGTTGACACTATTATGGCTACAATAGAAAGTCCTTGCCCTAAATAAATAAGTTTCATGGACAAGTCAAAGAAAGATGACACAAAAATAACTGAGGCATCTAAAAATAGAGGCATCCCCTATTTAACAATAACAACACACTGTAAGTACCATTATAAATAACTCCCTCCCCCCAGTAACAATGCAATGACCCACTGTAATACAATTATATTTTATGACATTTATTACCATGTTTCTATGGAACTAACTGTTCCCAGTAACATTATTTCACCTAAAATGTTTTTATGTAATAAAAAATCAGGTGGCCAAGTATCATTCCCCATTAGGTAAATGGTCAAAGGACAGAAACAAACAATTCTCAAAACAAAACTTCAAATGATTAACAACAATATGAAATATTGACCCATCATTAATAATGAGAAAAATCCAAATTTTATATTCATCAAATGGACAAGAAGAAAAAAGACATAAGTAATCTATGTCTGAAGAACTCAGACAATTGGTTGAACAATTCTTGAAAGCAATTTGAAAGTATGTTTTTTTAAATGACTTAAATGTCAATACTCTTTTGCTCAACGATCCTTCTAGGCATATACTCCAAAGAAGCCAAAGGCAGGAAGAAAGAGCTTATTATATACATAGGAATGTGTTGGTTAATGTTTAATAACTGACTCTATAGGGAAAAAAATGTACAGTGAGACACTTTTAAATTTAATTGGTGTTATTAACATTTTCTCCATCACTAAGTCAGTCTAGACAATCGACAGAACAATAAATCAAATGTGGTTTGCTGATTTCTGAAGTAAATAAATGCTCACACTGAAAACTTAACAATCTCTTTCATGAGGGGCATATGAGCTCACTCCAGCATGTCACTGGTCATAGCAGCACTTTATGTGGCAGCAAAGAACTGAAGACAAATCATGGTAAATGAATAAAATGAAATATTACTGTACTATAAGACATGATGACTACAAAGAACTCAAAAAGAAAATAAAAAGACATGAACTAACACAGAATGAAATATGCAGAAAAGCAACACACACAATAATTATGGGAGAAGAGATGGGAGAATGTTCTTCCCTTCCTTATTTAAATAAAGACTTGCAGGACTGTGGCTGTGGAACATTGATATTAGTGTCATACTTGGTTGATGTGTTGGTTTTGTTTAACTGCTGCTTGTCTCTTTCATTTTAATCTGTATTACAAAAGATAGTTCACTGGGGAGGGTTATATGTTCAGAAATGAAAATGATATGAAAGTAAAAGCTAGCAATAACATTTTTTAAAAGAAACTTTTTGGTAAAATCTGCCTGTGCATCCTGTTCAGGACAATGGTATCAGCCCTTAATTATCAACACTAATGAAGAGAAGCAGTTGTTTGAGCAATCTATAAAAAAGCAGACATTCAAAAAAAAAAAAGGCATCAATGTCCATCTGTGCTTCATTGATATGTTGTTTAGTCGTTTCAGTCATTTCTGACTCTTCATGAACCCCTTTGGGGTTTTCTTGGCAAAGATATTGGAGTACCTTGCCATTCCCTTCTTCAGCTCATTTGCACATGAGGAAACTAAAGCAGAGTTAAGTGACTTGCCTAGAGTCCCACAACTAGTACATGTCTGAGATTGGACTTGAACTCTACTGTGCCACCTAGCTGCCCTTCATTGATATAGTGAAGGTAAAGAGGGTGGTCTCAGAATCCATACCCTTGTGAGTGTCTATATCCAAGCAGTGGGAAAAACTCACCACAACAGTAGAAGGGCAGTAATTCAAAAAACCAGACTTCATCAGACAGTCATTTCCTTGACACTTCTGTCACTATGCCTCCTGATCTCTTTACAGACCTCCCCATATCAAAAGCCCCTGCTGGGGGCAGCTAGATGGCGCAGTGGTTAAAGCACCGGCCCTGGATTCAGGAGTATCTGAGTTCAAATCCAGCCTCAGACACTTGACACTTACTAGCTGTGTGACCGTGGGCAAGTCACTTAACCCCCATTGCCTAAAAAACAAAACAAAAAACAAAAAACAAAAGCAACCTGCTGGCCCCCAGCATCCTTTTAACCATCTCACTCAGCTCTTTGGTATTTTCAAGGAACCCTTGTTTCTGACCTGACCTAGCCTCTGGCTTTTAGTCAAGCAGTGGACTCTTTTTTTTTTCCTCTAAAAAGGGGATCCAGGGGCAGCTAGATGGCGCAGTGGATAAAGCACTGGCCTTGGATTCAGGAGGACCTGAGTTCAAATCCAGCCTCAGACACTTGACACTTAACTAGCTGTGTGACCCTGGGCAAGTCACTTAACCCTCATTGCCCTGCAAAAACAAAAACAACAAAAAAACAACAAAAAGGGGATCCATTTTGGTCTGGTGATTAATTATCTACCTACCTGGAGCCTATCTGCATATATTAGCTCCCTTCTTGGGATTCAAGAATAAACTTCTTAAAGATAAAAATTGTATCTCATGCTTCATGGGTACTTTTACCCCTACCCCAGGGACAATTAATCCAGTACCAAACACATGGCCAGAAAAAAATATATCTTTTTAATTGAATTTGATTTAAATAGCTGCAAAGACTTTCCCTCATTCCTGGAATTCACTCCCATCTTTATTTACACTTCTTAGAATCCCAAAGTTCCTTCAACACTCAACTTAAACCCTTTTCCTAGAGGATACCTTTTCTGACCCACCCACTCCCCACCCCAACTATTATTGCCTTCCCTTGAAAAATTACCTTATATTTACTTTTGATATTTTTGTATGTACATGTATGTATACATATTGTTTGTCTTGTAATAACATGAGCTACTGGGGGATGACAATTTCATTTTTCTCTTTCCATTCCCAGCGGGTGTTTAATCAATGCTTGTCAATTGATCTTATGACTTGCCTATGCTTTGCTAGTCTTCACAGATGTCCTATTCTGAAACCTTATTATTTCATGAAGGGGACCTTGGCTTCTCCCTCAAGTCCTACCAAGCTAGGCAGGCCTGAAGTATAAGCTCAGTGATGGATAGATATGTATGTGGCCTGAGTAGCAGCCTAGATAGTTACCATCAATTCATTGAACTTTTTAACCAAGGTCACCAAAGGATGATGATTTTTTTTTAGGCCATCACAGCTCTCAAATCCCCTCTATTAAGTTCTAGGGCTGTTGTGATCTGTGGAGGGAATATGCCCATGGACAATGCTCTCAAATACTGAACTATGATTTATTATGAGACAGATACATGGCATGATGGCTGGATCACCAGACCTGGAGTCAGAAAGGCCTAAATTCAAATGCTGCCTCAGTCACTTATCAGCTGTGTGACCCTGGAAGTCACTTGACCTTTCTAAATCTCAATTTCCTCATCTTTAAAATGGAAAATGCAATTGCATCTACTTCACAGGTTTATTGTGAAGATCAAGTGTAACAATATATGTAAAGCACCTTGCAGACCTTAAAGGGCTATATAAATGTTGCTACTTTTGTTGAAATTAGAGTTCTGTCTTCTACATAGTAATAGCTGAATAAATGTTAAATGAATAAAAGCATAAATGGATAAATTTTAAAATGTATGTGTTTATTCCTTCCTTCCTTCCTTCCTTTATTTATTTATTTATTTACATTACCTATGTATACACCAAAAGCCAGTAGCAAGTGGTGACTTGTGGTACTCTAATGGGCGAAGGAGGGAGAAAACAAGGCTGAGCTTAAAGACTGACCACTGACAAGATCAAAGGTGGATAATACACACTCCAACAAGAGAGATGACTTCCCAACTACTAGATCTTGATACCAAGGAAACATTTCTTTCCAACTTTTTTTCTGAGGTGCCTGACGAGTACCTGGCAAAACTATAGTCTTTGCAGTTTAATCCAATTTAAAAAGCACTTATTAAGTGCCTACTATGTATCAGGCATTGGGCCAGATGCTTAAGCAAGTCTGGTGCCCTGGTTTTTAAGAACTACATCTATTAGGCAAAAAAACAAAAATTTCTTACATCAGATATTGATGTAAGACCATTCATATGGTCTAGCCTTTTGCCTACCCGATAAGTTATGGACTTTGGAGAAGTAAGGAAATGTATGAAGTAAGGATCACAGCTTTTTGCTGGCAGAACTGTAAAAATATTGCTTATTTTATTCTCCCTAAAATTCTCCCTTCTGGTTCCAAGGAACTTCTTTAAATAAATGTGTGTGTCTAAATATATAACGTGTGTATATGCATATGTATATATTACTGTCATGGGAGGGGATGAGTTAGTCTAAAACAGGAAAGGAATCCCAAGTATAGTTCCAATGGACTCCTGGCCAAGATCATTAAGGATGAATGTGTTCAGCTGTCAAGAACAAAAGATTGTTTTAGGAGTGTCGGGTAACAACTCAACTGAGAGACATGTGAATCCAATCAACACCAAAATGTGAGGGCAAAGGATGGAGTCACTCCTTGAGCCAGAAGAGACAATAAACACTTGATAAATACAACTCTTCTCCCTTTCTCCACAGTCCCTAGGGAAGCATTTGCCTTTTGAGGTAAAAAAAAAAGGCCTGTAAAACATCATTCAGCCAAATGATGTATACACTTACACACCTGCTTAGATATACTAGATCAGTGGGCTAGTAGGAACCAGCTAATTTTTTTGGAGTAGAAATGTGAATGACTGACACTTTCATTCTTCTCCCATTTATTATGATGTGCCTGGTCAATTTGTCCCGTCAGAGTACTCCAATATATTACTGTGAGGTTTTGGAAAGCACATCACAAATGCTATGAGATCCACCCCCTAATCCCACCCCCTTAAACTTTACACAAAGAACTCACCTTCTGGTGTAAAATTCTTATCACCATTACTCAGAGGAAAAGAAAAAAAAATTAAGTCGTCCCTAAGTATTTGAGTTATTAATGGGAGCAGTGCTAAATTTCACTCTGATTAATTGTAATTATACTAACTAATCTCAGTTCTGGAGAACAGCTGATAAAACACACCTTCTTCCTCTGATTAAAGAGGTGAAGGAGTATGGGCAGTCAGTCAGTGGGTCAACAAGCATCAATTAAATTCATACCATGAACCAGGTTCTGTTTTAAGCGAGGAGGATTGCCCCCCCCAAAAAAAAAAGCTTGGGGGGAAGTCCCTGCCCTAAGAAGTTTACATGCTAATGGAGTAGACCAAGGCTTCTTAAACTTTTTTCACTCATGACCCCTTTTCACCAGAAAAAAATTTATGCAACCCTTGAAATATAGGTATATAAAATAGGTATACAAATCAAGCACTTACTGCCAAATTTTTAGCAATCTCCACATTCAGTTAAACAGCCCCAGATGGAGTCACAACCCACAGTTTAAGAAGCTTTGGAGTAGACAACTTGAAATGACTAGATACATATAAGACATATGCAGATGAGATGGAATCCAATCTTAGCAGCTGAACCAGTAAGTGCTTTCCCTAGAAGGTAGTATTTGAGCTGAATTTTGAAGGAAAATAGAAAAGTTAAGAGGCAGACATAAAGCATTCCAGATGTAAGGTTCAGACAATGCAAAGGCTTAGCGATGGGATAAGGAGTGTCACGTTCAAGTAATGGTACACACTCACTGTGAGAAATCAAATCACAAAATCTCAGAACTGCAAAGGACCTCAGACACCATCTAGTCCAACCCATATCTGAACAAGAACACCTTCTGCACTATACCCAACAAGTAACTAGGAGTTCCAAAATGGCGAGGTGAGGAGGGAGGGCATTTCAGTCATGGGGGACAATCTGTGACAAGGAACGGAAATAGAATGGAATGTCATGTATGAGGAAGGAAAGAAGGAAACAAGGACTGTGATAAATACTGTCTCATTTAATCCCCACAAATACCCTGGGAGGTAGGTGCTACTATGATCCCCATTCTACAGCTGGGGAAACTGGGGTAGCTTAAGGTTAAATGATTTGCCCAGGGTTGCACACCTGGTAAGTATTCAAACTTAGGCCTTCCTAACTCTAGGTCCAGAACTCTCTTCACATGGCACCTATCTGCCTCCAGGCAAGAAGGCTAATTTAATAAGACCAAAAAGTGCAAAAAGCAGAATGATGCATAATAGTATATAATGAAGGCTAGAAAGATAGCCACATTATAAAGGTCTTTAAATGCCTAACAGTGGAATTTGTATATTATCCTAAAGGCAATAGGGACCCACTTATGCCTCTTAAGGTGGAGAGACATGATCAAACATGCATTTTAAGAATATCAGTTTGGCAACTGTGCAGTATGGAATAGAAAAGTAAAACACTGATGCAGGGAGACCATTTAGAAGGCTATTGCAACAATCCATGAAAAGAGTTATGAGATATATTGAGTAGAGAAGGGTTCAGATGACAAGAATGTTGTTAGAGGGGGGTAAATAAGATTTGGAAACTGCGATTGGAAATAGAAGAGGCAAAACTGAATATGGAAGGTAAGTGAGAGTGAAGAGTTGAGGATGAATCCTAGATTGTGAACTTGGGTGACTGGAAGAACGGTGGCATCCTCAACACAAATTGGGAAGTTAGGAGGAAGGAGGGATTTAGGTGGAAAGATAATGAAGTCTAGTTGAGACATATTTTATCTGAGATGCCTATAGGACATCCAGGTGGAAATGTCTGGCAAGTAGTTGGAGATTCAGGAATAGCTCTCAAGAAAGAAATGAAGGTAGCATATAAAGATTAGGAAATTATCTACATGAAGGTGATGGTTGTGTTCATAGGAACTGATACAATCAATGAGAGAGAATGTAGAAAGAGAAGGGGAAAATTCCAGGATAAAACCCATGCATAGGGATTGGAATAAGGATGATCCTGCATAGGAGACTGAGAAGGAACTGTCAGAGAGGTAGGAAGAGAACCCTGATCAAAACCTTAGGGAGGACAAAGTATCTGTGGATGGGTAAGTAACAGTATCAAACATTGCAGAGAGGTCAAAAAGCATGAGGACCAATACAAAGCCATTGAATTTAGCAATAAAGAAGATGCTGGTCATCTTGGAGAGAGAAGTTTCAGTCAAGTAGTGGAGTCAGCAGACAAGACTCAAGTAGGAGAGAAGCAAGTGGCTAGTGAGAAAGTGGAAACAAATGTAGCTGTCCTTTTTTCTGCCAAAGAGAAGAAAGCTATGGTATAACTTGAGAGGGTGGTGGAATCTAATGAAGATGTTTAAAGGAAGAGAAAAATCTACATGCGTTTGTAGGCAATAGGGAAAGAACCAAATAATAAGGTGAGAATAAGGATAAGGACTGGATCTGTGATTTCATTGATTAAAAGGAACCACTCCCTTTACCAATGCAGGGCAGCTGCTTCTTTGCAACTTACAGACTTGGAGGATTACCTAGAACACTGAGAAGTTAAATGAATGATGTGTAGTAATATATAATACATCTAGAAATGGAGACTGGAGCCAGGTTTTAAAGGGGCACACAGGTCACACAGGGTCACACAGCCACTATGTGGCAGAGGTGGGTTTGAACCCTAGTCTTCCATGCTCCAAGGCCAGCCCTCTATATACTACACCCAATACTACTCAGTGAATAAAGAGGAGTTAAAAATGAGGGAGAGGAAAAAGGAAATAAAAAATAAATGAGGGAGAGGGGGAATAATTGAATGTGCAAGACCCTAGAGGAGACAAGAAGGAAATGTATGCCTTCTTCATTGCTACCTTTCCAAATCATTCTCTTCCTTCAAGGGTAAGTTCAAATGCCATGATCTCTAAAGGACTTTCTATTAACTCTAAAATTTCTATCTCCCTTCTCATATTTTCCTGGTGTAATTTGTCTGGATCTCTCTTTTATGCCCATCAAACACTACTTTATAGTATACTTATCTCTATACGTGTTGCATTCTGCCCTCCCTGTCCCCAGTCACTAAAATGTAGATGTATGTGGTAACTTGTGGCACAATGGATAGAGCATTGCACCCAGAAGTTAGGAGGACCCAAGTTCAAATATCACCTCAGACACTTACTAGCTGTGTGGCCCTGGACAAGTCACTTAACCCCAATTTTCTTAAACATCCAGGGCCATTTCCAGTTGTCCTGATGTATATCTTGCCACTGGACCCAGATGGCTCCAGAGAGAGTAAAGTTGATGACTTCCTCATGTAAATCCAATTCACTACAAGTCATGACATCACCCAGATGGCATGGTATTCTTCAAGAAGGAAGGACAAACAGCAACAACAATGCCTTGCACATAGTAGGCATTTAATAAATATTTGTTACATTACATTTAACAGTTAATTTTTAACTGACACTTGTAAGATGGTGCCACCTGCTGGAATAATTATGCCAGGCAGGGCTGTATCTTCCAGCTAGGAATATCACAGACATTCATTGGCAGCAATTTTTGTTGCTCCTGGTTCCCCTGCTCAGCTTCCAACTCAATCCTAGTTGAGTTATTAGCTGAGTAGATAAAAGCCAAGAAAGCATAGTTATCTAATACGTAATTCACATACAGCAGAAAGAAATAGGTAACATTGGATGACAGAAGGGTGGACCAAATCTAATAAGATTAGATTTAAAGAAATAAATATGGGGCAGCTAGGTGGTGTAGTAGTAGATAAAGCACGGCCCTGGATTCAGGTGGACCTGAGTTCAAATCTGGCCTCAGACACTTGACACTTACTTTCTGTGTGAC
The DNA here is from genome assembly GCF_019393635.1 of Dromiciops gliroides. Classification (NCBI taxonomy): domain Eukaryota; kingdom Metazoa; phylum Chordata; class Mammalia; order Microbiotheria; family Microbiotheriidae; genus Dromiciops; species Dromiciops gliroides. Next base: position 210,565,896 of record NC_057862.1, read on the forward strand.
CCTGGGCTAGTCACTTAACACTCATTGCCCCACAAAAAAAATTTTTTTTACAGAAAGAAATGTAAATTCCTACTCTTAGATTCAAAAAATCAATAGCACAAGGACAAGGCAGAGAAGATATATATATCTTCAAAAATGAAGTGGGAGACTTATTTGACTGCTTGACATGGCCAAAAATGTCAGTGCCATCTTGGACTGCACTAATAAAAAACATCTAAAATATTAGAAGTCATAGTCTTGCTGTATTCTATTCCAGTCAAATAACACCTGGAGTATTCTGTTCAGTCCTGGGCACCACATCATAGCAAGGACATTGAAAAGCTACCAGCCATCCAAAGGATGCCATTTTAAATTCTTGTATATATTGATCAGTTGAAGAAAGTGAGGGTGATTATCTAGCCTGTAGTAGATAAAAGCCATGGGGTGTGGGTAGGTAAGACTTGATAGCTGTCTTTGAACATAAAGAATTTTTATAGCTGCACTAAGACTTTTGGGACATGCTGTATGTTCACATTTGTTGAAGAAACTTGTTATTCTTGATCCCAGATGGCAGAACCGAGGAAAGGAAGTTGCAAAGTAAATTCCAGAACATTCTTCTCCCTTTCTTAATGGGTTTACTGCCAGGTTTACAGTCTTTCTGCCCACAGCTCCTGCCTCCATACTAGGAAACATCAGTCTATTCAATACTCGGCTGTCAAATTTATTCTCTTTCCCTCCACTCCCATTCAATAAACTCCACTGGTTCCTTATAACTTCTAGGATCAAATATAAAATCCTCTGTGTGGCTTTGAAAACCTTTTATAATCTGTCACTCTCCATTCACCTTAGTCCCCTCTACATACTCTGTGATCCAGTGACACTGGACTCCATGTTTCCTTCCAACGATTCCCTGGTTTTGGGGGAAGGCATGTTCTGTGCCTTTCACTGTCCCTCATGCTTAGAATGTCCTCCCTCCTTACCTACATCTCTTTGCCCCCTGACTTCCTTCAAGGCCCTGCTAAAATCCTATCTTTCCACAAATAGCCTTTTCTCATCTCTCTGAATGCTGATGTCTTCCTTCTATGGAGCATCTCAATTCCACTTTATCTTGCTTCTTCAGAGTTGTTTTCATGTTGTCTCCTCTATCTGAACACCTCAAGAGCAGAGAATGTTTTTGCCTTTCTTGTATCCCTGACACTTAGCACAGTTGTTGTTCAGTCATTTTCAGGCATGTCTGACTCTTTATGATCCCATTTGGGGTTTTCTTTTTTTTTCTTTTTTTCTTTTTTTAGTGAGGCAATTGGGGTTAAGTGACTTGCCCAGGGCCACACAGCTAGTAAATGTTAAGTGTCTGAATCTGGATTTGAACTCAGGTACTCCGGACTCCAGGGCCAGTGCTTTATCCACTGCACCACCTAGCTGACCCTGGGGTTTTCTTAACAAAGATACTGCATTGGTTTGATGAGGAAACTGAGACAAACAGGGCTAAGTGACTTGCCAGGTTCACACAACTAGTAAGCGTCTGAGGCCAGATTTGAACTCAGGAAGAGGAGTCATCTTGACTCCAGGCCTGGCACTCTATCTACTGTACCACCCAGCTGCCTGCCTCTTCCCTAGCACTAGTAAATCTTCAGGACCATTTTCACTGGAACATATTGACTCTGTTACATATAGGCCCTGCAGATAGAAACTTTCACTAAAGATGCAGCTTGGTGTAGTAGAACAAACCCCAGAGTTTGGTGTCACACAAAATGAGCACAAGTCCCAGAATCCCAACTTACTAGATATGTAACTTTGTACAAGGGACTTTACTTCTCTTTTATCTGTAATATAGGGATAATAATACTGGCACAATCTATTCTACAGGGCTATTGTGAAGAAAGAACTTTCCAGATCTTGAGGTATTCTATTAAGGTGAATTATCATCATCATCATTACTTTTATTAAGTGGTAAAACAGACAACTCTTGAGGAAGAATTTCTCCCTTTTCTTTTTTCACTCTGTATGTTTAGTTTCTCATTTCTGTCTCTGTTGGTCTGTCTGTCTCCCCTTCTCTTTCTCTTTCTCTTTCCTCTCATGCAGATACATGTCACCCAACCTCCTGTTTTACAAATATATCAGATATATCTCAAGAACAATAAAAGTCCAAAACTGCTTCTAGGTGAGTCAGACAGGATCTAAGTGAGGTCATGTGCCTAGCCCTCAGCACTATGCTTGCATGGGAGGGAAGACTGGGAAACAGAAATGGAATTAGTCCAAGGATGAATGGGCAGGGAATCCCATTCTCAGTCCAGCCTGGGCTGTGTGACAGGAAAGTCCAAGCATGGGAAGGAGGGGGAGTGGTGTGGCAAAAAGCCTGTGCTGAAAAAAGAAGATGAAGATAAAGGCAGCTCCTCAGAATGGTTTTTGAAGGGCCTCTCTTCTGGAATTTCATGGTGGGATTTTTTTTTTGGTTTGTTTATTCGTTTTTAATTTTTAGGGCTAATGAACACTTCGGAGTTCAGTTGGGCATCTTAGCCATGGCCCAGGAAGACAACCTAGAGAGAAGAGCCTGTACTGTAAGATTTCCTGAAGGAAAGGCATCCTTGAGGGCATGTATTATCTATCACTGGTTGGCATAAAACTAATTTTTTTTTTTTGGTGAGGCAATTGGGGTTAAGTGACATGCCCAGGGTCACACAGCTAGTAAGTGTTAAGTGTCTGAGGCCGGATTTGAACTCAGGTCCTCCTGAATCCAGGGCTGGTGCTCTATCCACTGTGCCACCTAGCTGCCCCAAAACTAAATTCTTCTAAAGGTTCCTTTTAGTAAGTTGTGGCATGTTGCTATAGATCACATCGGCTGTGCCCTTGAAAGAAAATAACAATCACCATAGCCGAAGATGGCAAAACCAGCTTTTTTCTTGAGCCCAGGGTGCTCTTATCACTCACCTATTCTATTTCATTCACCTCCCATGAAATAGACATATAACTGGTCAGAGTCAAGGTGAAGTAGAAATCTATTTGTGTTCAAAGCAGGGGCACCAAATTTTGTGATGATAAATGGGGTGATAAAAATGAACATTATCTCTCACATCGTCGTGTATTGTCATACATGTTCCAATTTAGCATATATATATATATATATATATATATATATATATATATAAATTCAAACCTATCTGAAGATGTTACACAGTGTAGATAGATTCTTAAAATCAAGGAACTTCGGAGGAGAGAAGGACCTCAGAAGTCATCCAGTCTAACAGCCTTCTGCTGCATTAACCCCCCTGCCATGCTCCCAACAAGCACTCATCCAACCTATGTTTCAAAACCTCCAGTGAAAGAGGAAATCCCTTACACTTTGAGATATTTTTTTCTTACATATCTGTTTCTCTACAATGACCTTTGGAGTCAAGTAGAACAAATCTAATTCAGCTTCAAAATGATGTTCCTTCAGAAACTTGAAGGCAGTTATCCTATTTCCCCATAGATATCTCTTCTCCAGGCTGGAGGTATTAATCCTCAGCTCCTTCAACCCGTCCTTGTATGTATGGAGAAGTCTTCAGTCCTGAGAAAGATCTGCAATCCATACCTTCTGACATCTTCACTAAAACTCAGCTTTCCTCATCAAGAAAACCTTGGAAAGAGAAACACCCATTCCCTCCCTCTGTGCCTTAAGGTACTCCTTTTGGATATGTTTCACAGTTCCTCCAGGAGTGACTTTCAAACAACATAATCTTGTCTTAGAAAATTCAAATTGACAGGCCTTTTTCCAGGAAAACACAGCACAAGAATCACACCCATAGAAACTGACATGACAGCTGGACAGCACCACGAACTCATTTCCTTGCCTAAAATACAACCCAAAGGAAGAAAAACAGGAACAAAACCCAAAAATAATAAAAATTTTAAAACATATTGCAAATGCCAAATGTACGACACAAATGCTCAACTGGCAGATTTGGTGGGTGATCTTTTCTCATGGAGCCTTGGGAATGCAAATACTGCCTGAGGTTATTTTATATTATTTTGTAAGGATATGTGAACTTGGATTATCCTGCTTGTATTTCAATTGTTGTATCTTAACCAAACTGGCCCCTAGGAGATATGTTTATCTCTGGACAGATCCCTATGCCTGATTTGCTACATTCCACCCTTCAAGGCCTCACTCCTAATTCCAGGCACATTCCCATAATGTCAAGCCATCCCAATGACTAGAGGGCAGAAATTATGTTTACATTGCTCTAATTTATACAATGTAGAGCATGTTGCCATAAAATCTTAGGCAATGAATTGTGTTTTTATAAAGATGATGTTCATAATGATGACAGAGGGCTTTCAGGAATTGGTGAAATCAAACCCTATGTCATCAGGGCATGCCCAAAAGCCCTTTAGAAAGCAGTATAACCTTTATTACTGTTAACACCCCAGATAAAGCAGATTGTAAAAGAGGCATTACCTAAACACTGGCCTTCCAGGAGCCAGTACCCATCTGTACAAGAACAGGTATATCCTCCTTCAGTGTTGATGCAGATCTGGGTAGGGTTGCACTGATGAGAATCTGATGCACACTCATCAACATCTGCAACAGAGACAGACACCAAGAGGGGTTACATCTATTGTCAATAATGCCACGGTCTCAGGCAGCAATTGTTCATATGAGCATGGATTACAGATCAGAGATTCTCAGAATGTAAGAGCTAGAAAAGATAGAAACCATCTAGTCTAACCTGAAACTCAAAGAATACCCTCTAAAATATGTCTAACAAGTGGTCGCTAAGCCTTTGCTTGAAGACCTCTAAGGAGGAAGAGCCCCTACCTCACCAGTTGGGCTGTTCTACATTTTGATGTGGGGTTTTTTTTTGTTTTTTTTTGGTGTGAGCAATGAGGGTTAATTGACTTGCCCAGGGTCACACAGCTAGTAAGTGTCAAGTGTCTGAGGCCGGATTTGAACTCAGGTCTTCCTGAATCCAGGGCCAATGCTTTAATCCACTGAGCCACCTAGCTGCCCCCCGTTCTACATTTTGAACAACTCTACTTGTGAGTAATTTTTTCTTTGCACAGAGCCAAAATCAAATTCTGTAACTTCTACTAGTTGTTTCAAAAACTGCTATCTGGCACCACGTCTAATGCTTCTCCCAGCCCTTCAGATACTTGAAGACAGCTATCTTATCCCATCTAAATCGTCTCATCTCCAGGCCAAACATCCCTAAAGCTTTTCAAAAGACTTCCATATGGCATGTTCTTCAGTCTTTCGCCACCCAGATCTAACTCTTCTAGGCCCTCACACTTGTCTGTATTTCCTAGGGAAAGAAGCCCTTCTCAGATCTGGTGTCTCTTTGACTAGCTGTGAACTCCCTTTTCCCCTACGAGTCCTCATCACCCCACTGAAAAAGTAAGTACAGCAGAAAGGTGACTGAACTTGGAAACAGGAAGCCCTGTATTTGAATTTCACCTTATTCACTGTGTGACCAGAGACAAATGACTTCATTTTTCTGAGCCTCAGCTTCCTTATCTGTAAAATAGAGTCCATAATGTCACATACGGGTTTTGTGAAAGATGGAATGAATGTCCAATTAAAATTGAACATAATGTAGTATGCAAACCTTAAAGCACTACATATGTCTGTATAGGACAGTGTTTTCTCTCGTTACCTAATACAGGTCACACAGAAGCTATTCAATAAATGTCTTTTGATTTTTTTTTTTTTTAGTGAGGCAATTGGGGTTAAGTGACTTGCCCAGGGTCACACAGCTAGTAAGTGTTAAGTGTCTGAGGCCGGATTTGAACTCAGGTCCTCCTGAATCCAGGGCCGGTGCTCTATCCACTGCGCCACCTAGCTGCCCCTCTTGAATTTAACCAAATTAAAACATAGACAGCTTTTTCATGTGACTGATTTCAAATGTGGAGGGCAGTCCCTGGATGATGATGATGATTTTAAAAATAGCTAACATTTATAAAGCACTTACTATGTGCCAAGTACTTCACAATTATTATCTTGTTTGATCCTCACAACAACCCTGGGAGGTGGTGTTGTTGTTGTTGTTGTTGTCGTCGTCAATCATTTTCAGTCATGTCCAACTCTTTTTGACCCCATTTGGGATTTTCTTGGCAAAGACACTGGAGTGGCTTGCTATTTCCTTCTCTAGTTCATTTTATAGTTGAGGAAACCAAGGCAAACAGAGGTTAAGTAACTTGCCCAGGGTCACAGAGATAGTAAGTGTCTGAGGCCAGATTTGAACTCAGATCTTCCTGAGGCCGGGCCCAACACTCTACATGCACCACTGGATCTAACATTAAGGCATTTGTAGCTTTCAGACATGAGATCAAAAGTCCAACCTGATTCTCTATTATAAATGCTTCCCCTATTCATGCCCATTTCTGCCTTCCAGCCACAATTGAATCTGCCCATTAAGCATTGTTTCCCAGGGGAGCAGACTAATAATGCTTGGCAAGTGGCCTCTTCAGCAATAATCCATAGCTCAAGTATGTGATAATAAATAATACTATCAGCCAACACATATTTACACTGTTCAGGCACAGTGAGTGATGGATGGCAATTTTATCCTGGGAAAAACATTGTCTCAAGAATGTTCACTCAATGCCTTACCCTGTGATAAATGGAGAATGAGGGTAGACATAAGGGGGCAAGGGAAATGGGAGGAGAGTGACTGAAGGCAGTTCCCAGCATTCTGTATTTATATAATATACCATATGCAGGGTATGCAGCATAGATATCTAGATATAATTATTATTATCATTATAACTGTAGTTAAATTTTGTTCAGTCATTTCAGTCATGTCTGACTCTTAGTGACCCCATTGAGGGTTTTCTTGGCAAAGATACTGAAGTGGTTTGCCATTTCCTTCTCCAGCTCATTTTACAGATGTGGAGATGCACCAAAGAGGGTTAAATGACTTGCCCAGGGTCACACAGCTAGAACTGCTTCCGGCAAAATTTGAATTCAGGTCTTCCTGACTCTAGGTCCAATACTTAATCCACAGGACTGTCTAGCTGCCATAGATCACAACCCTCCTCAAGTCAGTAAATTTTCATGCATTGGTGAGATAGAAAAATAAATCACTTGGTGGCCAACCTTCTAAATGAATGGATAAAAATGTCCTTATTAAGCCCCACATGTCAAGAACTGTACTAAGCACTAGGGATACAAAATATAAAATGAGTCTCTAGTCCCAACTCTCAAGAAGCTAACAACCTAATAGAGAGAGACAGCACACATAGCGGGAGTGTTCACCAGGGAAGTGTGTTGTAGTTTGGGAAAACGGAAAAGGTGAGAGTTGTAGGGGAAGTTGATTGACATGTACTTTCTAGTAGAAATGAAAATATTAACCTGATTATGGTTTTAGAGCAGAAAGAGGTGAGAAAGGAAGAAGACCAGCATCAGAACAGATGGCAAAAATGATGCCCAGGTTGGAATGTAAATCACTGTTGGCACCAGGGAGATATGGCAGGTTACAGACCCTTAGCTATGCTGGTGCTTGAGCGACAGTTCAATTTTTCACTTGCTAACATCGTCTTTGAGAAGAACCTAGGTCACTTCCATGACATAATGAAACATTTGAGAAATATTTTAGTGGTGAAATATAATAATATAGGTATCATTATTATTACCATCTTTTTACATACACAGTTAGGACACCTGACAAATATAAGACTGGAAATTGACCCTAGAATGAGCAAACTGTGTGCTTCTAAGTGTGGCAAAAATAACTCTTCACACATTCCAACTCACAGCTGAAATTGCCTATGTTGAATATATTTGACTTAAATAACAGAAAGAAAAGTACATTGAGCCACTCCAAGGACATTCTTTGGCATGGTCTCATTTTTTGGTTCAGTGGAAAAGTACAAGTAAAAGAAACCTGAGTGAGTGTCATTATTTTTCATGTGCAAATTATGGCCTTGGTGGGGAGGTAAGAAAGGAGGGGAGGAAAGGGGTTAATGGGAAAGGGCTATATAAAATATGTGTGTATTTGTTTAATTTAATTTAGTTAGGTGGTAGTTACCACCCCATCTGAAAGAAAAGGATGCTGAGTTTATATAGCAGGCACTTAATTCATTCTTTTTTGTGTGTGTGAGGCAATTGGGATTAAGTGACTTGCCCAGGGTCACAAAGCTAGTAAGTGTCAGGTGTCTGAGGCCAGATTTGAACTCAGGTACTCCTGAATCCAGGGCCAGTGCTCTATCCACTGCACCACCTAGCTGCCCCATTTAATTCATTCTTATATTTTTCAGACACTGCTGCTGTATTGGCCCTGATGCTTCAGTCCCATCATATCAATGGAGTCAATTCCATCTCTACATAACTGAGAATTTATCTGTCCTCTAAGAAGCTTGGGAAGACATTCAAATGCAATCTCCTTCCATACTCCGTTTTCCAGAATAAGACTCTCCTCCCTCTTTCCATTGTAGGGGAAATTGATTCCCCTGGTGGAGAAAAAAAAAAAAAAAAGATCAGTGGTTCTCTGATTCTCCAGAATGTGGCAGCAGATCAAAGCCTAACACTGAACCCCGCTGGGAAGCAAATGAGCATCTCCACCAGTCTAGGATGTATCTCTTCCCTGACTTTGTTTTTCTCAAAGTCACTACCTCATAATGAGACCTCATCCTGAAGAGCAGCTGTCATCATTTCCCTTTAAAAAGAAATCATTCCTAACCATCATTTCTTCCTCTTGAAGCCTTCCCTAGCTACCCTTGCTCAGTGATCTTAGAAACTCAAGGGATTTTAGAACTGGATGAAAGTAATCTGACAAACCCATATAATGGAAGTCCCTCTTTTTGCAGATTAGTAAACTGAACCTATAGAAGATATTTGCCCAAGGCCATAGGGCTACTGTGTGTCAGAGCAAGGATGAAAATCCAGAATTTCCTGGCTTGCTCTCCAGTGCTCTCTCTGCTATACTATTCTCTCTCTCTCCTCTGAGCACCTGTAACAGTTTTGCTCTACCAATCTCTTGGTATTTCTACTTAGCCTTATAGTGTTCATTCTCTCTCTTTTTTTTAATTAATAAAGTATTTTATTTTTTTCCCGTTACACGTAAAGATAGTTCTCAACTTTTGTTTAGACAGGCTTTCCAATTTCAGATTTTTCTCCCTCCCCTCCTCCCCCCTCCCCTAGACAGCAGGTAATCTGATATAGGTTTTATATATATATATATATATATATATATATATATATATATATATATATATATATATATATACACATAATCACATCAATCCTATTTCTGCATTAGTCATGTTATAAGAGAAAAATCAGAGCAATGATGAAAAACCTCAAAATAGAAAAAACAACAGCACCAAAAACAAAAGAAATAGTATGGTTCATTCAGCATCTATACTCCACAGTTCTTTTTTTTTCTCTTGGATTTGGAGATCCTCTTCTATCATGAGTTCCCTGGAACTCTTCTGTACCATTGCATTGGTGAGAAGAATATAGTCCATCACAGTAGATCAACACTCAATGTTGATGATACTGTGTACAATGTTCTTCTGGTTCTGCTCATCTCACTCATCATCAGTCCACGCAAGACCCTCCAGGTTTCTCTGAACTCCTCCTGCTCATCGTTTCTTACAGCACAATAGTATTCCATTACATTCATATAGCACAACTTGTCACGCCATTCCCCAATTGATGGGCATCCCCTCAACTTCCAATTCCTTGCCACCACATACAGAGCAGCTATAAATATTTTTGTACATGTGGGTTGTTCATTCTCTCTTTATTGGTATATGTCTTGCTCCTCAGCTTGATCTTAAATTCCTCTAGGTAAAAAATAATGTCTTTGGGGCAGCTAGATGGCGCAGTGGTTAAAGCACCAGCCCTGGATTCAGGAGTACCTGAGTTGAAATCCGGCCTCAGACACTTGACACTTACTAGCTGTGTGACCCTGGACAAGTCATTTAACCCCCATTTCCTGAAAAAAAAAAGTCTTCTACTTCTTTTTCTATAATGCATATCAAAGGTCCTTATAGTAAATACTGATTGATTGATATTTCTCAACAAATGACCCAACAGGCTATTCCTCCCCAGACATTTTGCTCATTTTTACCTACAGCCTTTTACCTGGGGCAAAAAGAATGAAATTTGCCCTTAAATCAGCTAGGTAATTCATTATGTGACAATAATATAAGAAATTAAGACAAATTAGTTGAGTAAGAGGGACAGTTTGTTACCATAATGGCTTAATGGACAGGATTTCAAAGTTAGAAGGAACCCTATAGGTCTCGAAGTCCTATCTATTAGATTTGGGGTCCCCTTGCTCTTTTTATTCATCTAGGAATATGTCAGGCATGTTTCCTACCATAAAGCCTAAATGAGAAGGGGTTGTTGTTGTTGGTGGTGGTGGCTGTAGTGGTAGTAGCGGTAGTAGTAGCAGTAGCAGTAGTAGCAGTAGTAACAAACACTTATATAGCACCTTAAGATTTGCAATCCTATGGAGGATATGCAATTATTATCCCTATTTTACATTTTAGGAAACTGAGGTAGGCAGAGGTTAAATGACTTGCCTATGATTACACAGCTGAGAATGGATTTGAACTCAGATCTTCCTTACTCCTAGTCTGTCTCCTTATCCACTGATCCACTTAATTGCCTACCAGAATTATTACTTGGACCTGCAAAGGGCATACAGAAAAGGGTTGATTTAATTGGAAAGAGAGGGAAAGCTTTGGCTAGAGGAAGGATCCAGGCTTGGTGAGGAATTTCTCTTGGAAATGGAGGGAGAGAGCAAAGGATCAAACAGGCTGCAGTGTGCAATCCCACTAGCCAGCTAGTATCTGAACCTCCTCTTCCCTGCTCCTTGGATGGCCTTGAGCTCATACTCCCTTTACCTCCTTCTCCTCAAGGAATGCATGTGTCACATGAACTCTCTAAATGTCTTTCATTCATCCAGAACCATGCTGTGGTAACCTTATGCCGTTTACCACACTGCTCATACCCATACTGTTTCCTCTACCCTAAATGGTCTTTTCAACCCTTCTCTCTGCCAGACTATACTCTAAAAACCCTTTAAGATCTGGCTTAGACTCCCTCCTTCCATAAAACCTTTCCTTCACTCCACTTTGACCACCCCATTGCTTATTGATCCCTGGGAGGAAGGAAACAAGCATTTATTAAACGCCTACTATGTGCTAGTTACTATGCTAAGCACCTTAAAAATATTATCCTATTTGTTCCTCACAACAACCCGGGGAGGTGGTGGATGCTATTAATATCCCCATTTTACAAGTGAAGTAACTGAAGCAAACAGAGGTGAAACATAATTTTCCCAGGGTCCAGCAGCCAGTAAGTGACTAAGTCTAGATTTAAATTCAGATCTTCCCATTTTGAACAGACCCAGGTGTAGGCACCACCTAGCTCCCTTGGAACTTGTTAGTTTGCTCTACACAATCATGAACTCCATCTTTCCAACATGAAAACAAGTCCTCTTTGAAGGCAGATGCCACATCTTCTATGTTTTGGTATCATCATCGTGATATCTAGCATAATTCTGGGCACTGAGTTGTGGTTTTGGTTGTTCAGTCATTTTTGAGTTGTGTCTAACTCTTTTTGACCCCTTTTTGGGGTTTTCTTCGCAAAAATACTGTAGTAATTTGCCATTCCCTTCTCCAGCTCATTTTACAGATAAGGAAACTGAGACAAACATGATTAAATGACTTGCCCAGGGTCACATAGCTAGTAAGTGACTGAGGCCAAGCTATCTATTACATCACCTAGCCGCCCAGGCACTTGGTAAGTATTCAATAAGTGATTTCTGAAAAAAATGAGTAAATATACCATAGCCATTAGAGAGAACATTTGGTTTATTATCCTGCCTCCAGGGTAATATTTAAGAAAAATGGGAGTCTATTCCATTTTTTAAAAGTCTAGACTTTGCAGCTGCCCTTGGCAACATGTTATAGTTTCTCACAGGCAGGAAGTTCCAAAAGGAAGAATTTAGGCAGGGATGCTCTCCTTCCCATGTCACCCAGACATGCCCTGGCCCCAGGGACATTAGAGCTGACCCAAGAGGAGACTGGAATAGAACAAGAAGGGAAATAAGTACTTAAGAGAGGGGGTGCATTGATGTGTGCCTTTGCATTCCTCAACCAAATAAGAATGATTCTTTGGCATTATTACCACCACTAAATTCCTCTCTGATGCCTAATTGAGAAATTCAGATGACCCTGGGCTCTCAAAGACTATACTAGAATAGCAGAAGCCTATCTATGAACCTGAAAAGTGCAGCCCCGGGGGTGGACTATTTGCCTGTCATCTGATGCTTACCATCCTAACTCGGTCTGAGAGGCTTCTCTTTTGTCCAAGAGGCGGTAACGTGTTTCACACCTATCTAATTAGGTCTAAAACTGTGTTCTTTATAGAAGAATGGTATCCCCATACCGATGAAACCAAGGATCCTTACAGTGAGGTGAGCAGTGTGTTATTGTATTGGAAAGAATGTTCGTTTTGAGTCAGACAACCTGGGTTCAAATCTCAGTTCTCTGAGCCTTAGTTTACACATCTATAAAATGAAGGAATTGGACCAGATGGCAACTAAGACCCCTCTGGCTCTAAATGTAAGATCCTGTGATTCCTCTGCATTAAACATTAATTGACAAGGATTAACAATAACTCAACGAAAATTAAGCATTGAGTATGCATCAGTCACTGTGCTAAGGATATAAAGACAGTAGTAAAACAGTCCCTGCTCTTAGGAAGCTTACATTCTAATGGAAGATAACACTTGTACATATATAGATATATACATAGCAGATGTATGGCAACCTTAAGAGAGAAGGTGCTAGGAGCTGGGAAAGAGGTTGGAAAAGGAAAGGCCTCATGTAGAAGCTGGCACTTGAGCTGAATCTTGAAAGACGCCATGGATTCTAAGAGGTAGACGTGAGGGAAGAGAGCATTTCAGGCACAGGGAACAACCAGTGCAAAGACTCAAAGATGGGAGATAAGAGTACCATGGGAGGAACACCAGGAAGGCCAGATTGGCTAGATTATGTTGCCTGAAGGGGAGCAACCTGTGATGAGAATGGAAAAGTAGAAGGGAGCCGGGCTGTAACCTTAAAGGAAAAGCAAAATAGTTTAAATTTTATATAAGAGGTAAATTGGGAGCCAGTGGGGTGGGAGATGTTGACATGGTCAAACCTGTACTTTAAGAAAATCATTTTGGTGGCCATATGTAAGCAAGATTCGAAAAGGCATAGACATAAAGTATATATGTGTGGGGGCAGCTAGGTGGTGTAGTGGATAAAGCACCTGCCCTGGATTCAGGAGGACCTGAGTTCAACTCAAGATTCAGACACTTGATACTTACTAGCTGTGGAACCCTGGGAAAGTCACTTAACCCTCATTGGCCCGCCCCCCAAATTTTTTTTAAAAATAAAGTATATATGTGATATATGAAGGCTTAACTAACTTATAACTGTCTTACCTGAACTTTGTACATCCTAACACAGCATAATGCTCTGTACACAGTAGGCATTTAATAAATGGTTGTAAAATTAGTAAATTATCCACATCTCTTCTTCCCTCTACTATGTGAATAACTAGGAAAGAGCTGCTGGTATAGGACCTAGATTTCATCTTTGCTCTTTTATGAGAACACACATTGGCCAAAGAGAAACATTTTAGCTAGGTGACACAGACACAGAACGTCCAAAATAAAGTGAAGGGCACTGTGTTTCCCAAGTACCTCCATTATTCCTTTTTTGGACACTAACAAAATTATTTCCTTGGTAGTAAATTTTTACCCAGTGAAATAACATGTTTTCCCAGCTAAGATTTTTTTTTCCTTCTCCCCTCAAACTAATTGTACTCGATAAGAAATTAGAAAATAACAATGGCACATTCCTCAGACTCAAACCAAAGCCAGTTTCAGGCCTGCTGCAGTGTTGGCCTGTGCTATTTTCCAAGGAGAGTAGCCTAGCCAAGCTTGGAAGCTATTCAAGACTTACTCCTCAAACACCTGTTTAATTAAAGACCTCAGTACTGGACAACTAGCTTCAAGAATTCCCAGCACATCTGCAATCCACGTGTCCTTCTGTCCTCAGTGCCTTTTCAGGAAGCAAATGTTTCTAAAAAATTTTTCCTACAGCCTGCTCATTTTTTGTACCTTTAAACTGGCAATGCACCTTTAACTCAGGTACCTTTAAATAAGACATAATCATTCTTCTGGAATGTTGTAGAAGGAATGGATGGCCTTTAAGGCCCATTCCAACTCTGACATTCTGTGAGTCTATGAGTTTTCCCACCCTATTCCTGGCCTTCAAATTTCTATGCCATGCTGTCTCATCCCAGAACTTCCCTCAGCACTTCCAGAACTCCCCAGCACTCAGAGCTTTGTACTCCTTCCTTCCTTCCTTCCTTCCTTCCTTCCTTCCTTCCTTCCTTCCTTCCTTCCTTTTCTCCCTCCTTCCTTCCTTCCTTCCTTCTCTCCCTCCCTCCTTCCTTCCCTCCTTCCTTCCCTCCTTTCCTCCTTCTCTCCCTCCCTCCCTCCTTCCTTCCTTCCTTCCTTCCTTCCTTCCTTCCTTCCTTCCTTCCTTCCTTCCTTCCTTCCTTCCTTCCTTCCTTCCTTCCTTCTCTCCCTCCCTCCTTCCTTCCCTCCTTCCTTCCCTCCTTCCTTCCTTCCTTTCCTCCTTCTCTCCCTCCCTCCCTCCTTCCTTCCTTCCTTCCTTCCTTCCTCTCTCCTTCCCTCCCTCCGTCCCTCTATCCCTCAACACCTACTAGCTCAGAGTTTTGAATAACATATTTTCTATCTTCCAAATCATGTTCATTTCCACTTTCTAATTCAATCATTATAGCAACATTATAAATAGGCAGAACAGACTGTTATCGAGGAATCACAGATTTAGAGCTAGAAAAGATTTTAGAGATAAGCGACTCCAAATGCTCTTTTCATGGACGAGAAAACTGAATCTGAAGTCAGTTAATGACAGAAACAAGACTAAAACCCATCAGAGCTTAGACCTCAGACATAAGACCCGGGGAAAGTCATTTAACTTCTGTTTGCCTCAGTTTCTTTAGCAGTAAAATGGGGATAATGACAGCACCTACCTCCCAGGGTGGTCGTGAGGATCAAATAAGATAACATTTGAAAACTCCTGACTCCTAGTCCAGGGTTGTTGCCACAGTGCCTATGCTACAACCACCATAGGGGGAAACATACATAGTAAAAATCAATTAAAAGGTTGAGATGGTTGGATAAAGAGGAGCTAAGGGAAGAGAGCTAGCTCTTCCTAGGTTTGATTCTGTTGGCAATTTTTCTAAAAGTCAGATTGAGTTACAACAATATCTTTAAGGTAAAATGAGTTTTTAAAAAGCTTCACTTAGTAGCATAGGATACACAATACAAAGACATGATGCTCTCCTTTCATAGCAGTCTGCATTATGAGGTCCTTAATAACATTTTTTCTTTTTTTTTCTTGATAACATTTTAATGATGATTTTTATTGGACCTGTGATTTCATTAGTATAAGGAACTCCTGGTGAAGAAATTCTCTCCACCAAAGCAGGTTGGCACTTGTTCTACAAGTGATAGTCTTTCTTTAAAAAAAAAATAATAAAAATTTTTATTTAAAGTTTTGAGTTCCAAATTTTATCCCTCCTTCCCCTTCCCCCTCCCTGAGGCGGTAAGCAATCAGATATAGGTTATACATGTGCAATCATGTAAAACATTACCATGTTAGTCATTTTGTATAAGAAAACTTGAATAAAAGAAAAAAATGAAAGAAATAAAGTGAAAAGTAGCATGCTTCAGTCTGTGTTCAATCAATATCAATTCTCTCTTTGGAAGTGGATACTATGCTGAATCATAAGCCCTTTGGGATTGTCTTGGATCATTGTATTGCTGAGAATAGTTAAGTCATTCAAAGTTCTTCATCAAACAATATTGCTTTCACTGTGTGCAACATTCTCTTGGCTCTACTACAAGTGATAGTCTTAGCACGTTGCCTAGGTCACTGAGAAGTTAAGATTTGCCCAGACCTCCACGGCTAGAATGTGTCTGTGTATGGACTTGAATCCAGGTCTTCCTCATTCCAAGGCTGACTCTCTTGATCCACTATGTTATGCTTACTTTTCTCATCTGTTGCCTATCTGGAAAAAGGCAGCCCAGACTGTATCCAAAAGGTCTTGTGACAATTGATTGACTCTTATCTGGGGGCATCCCTATATCACCCACCAGTTTCTTGATTCCTGTCATCTCTCTAGAACTAAGGAATGTGACCCATTTCTGACACCTCCATAGTAAGGCCTGGCTACATTTCAACCTGGTTTTCCAGAAATTAGCTATTGAATTGTTAAGACTTTCTTTCTCTGGGATCCAACTTTCAACTAGAGAGTTATTAGGCCCTCATTCCAAGAATGAAGAACTTGGTTCAAAAGTTTAAGGGGAAATCTTGCACTTTTTTCCCCTATCCTCTTATTTATTTAATTGCTTTAATTAAGAATGCCTTGAGGTTTTGTAATCATTGAGGACAGCAGCCCACCCAATCTTGGAGTAAAGGTTGACTTAGGCAGTTCCCACAAGAGCTTAGATTGGTTTATTTGTTCTTTTGTTTGCTTTAATATTGTGGAAAGAGCATTGAACCACAAGTTGAGACTGAGTTTCCTGGCCCAGCTGTGCTATTAACCAGTTGTGTCTTTGGGAAAGTCAGTTTGGTTTGGGATAAATTACTTCTAATAAAGAATTGTGAAACTTTAGAGCAAAGTAATACCTCATAAAATAACCAACAACCATATGAGCAGAGGCAACTCAGTGGTCCAGTGGATAGTGTGCTGGGCCTGGAGTCAAGAAGACCTGAGTTCAAATCTGGATGCAGATACTTACTGGCTAGATGACCGTGGGCAAGTCACTTAACCTCTGTTTGCCTCAGTTTCCTCAACTTTAAAATAGGGATAATAATAGCATCTACTTCCTAGGGTTGTTGTAAGGATCAAATGAGAAAATATTTTTGAAGCACTGAGGACAGTGCCTGGAACATGGTAGGCACAATTAAAATGCTAGATCTTACTATCATGTGAGTGCCCAATATATGCCAAACATTGTGCACTGGTGATACCAGTACAAAAATGAGACAAGAAGCTTGTCTCAAGTTTCTTAAGACCTGAAGAAACTTGCTTCAAGTTTCTTCTTGAAAGCAAAAAACTTATGAGATCCAGGTGACCTTCTTCCAGTTCTAAAATTTTCTGGCAATTCACAGCTCTGAGATGCTAGGGAGGACCAGCTGACATGGATTGTCCAAGGGGATAAACTCTTTCTTGAATGGACTGATAACTGGAAGAGGAAAGAACAAAATGAAGATTCTATGCATTCATAGAATGAAGATTCAAGGAATCACAGTGTTGGAAAAGACTCAGAAATCATCTAGATTGGGGGCGGGCAGAAGCAGGAGTTGGGTGGTTTAGGGCTTAACCATTTCTGTGTCATGGACCCCTTTGGAAGTCTGGTAAAGCCTATGGACTCCCTTTTCAGAATAATGTTTTTAAGTGCATACAATAAAATGCATAGGATTACAAAAGAAACCAATTATATTAGAATGTAGTTATTTTACTATAAATAGTATGTAATACATATACAGCAAAACAGCTTTCACTCAAAAAGACAGCACTGTATATAATGGAAAGGGCACAGAATTTGGAATTAGTTGACCTGGGTTCAAATTCTAGGTCTTCCATTTACTACCTTAGTCATCTTAAACAAGATATACCTCTTTAGATCTCAATTTCCTCATCTGTATAATAAGGATATCAAACTAGATGACCCCTAATGTCCCTTTCAACTGTAATTATAAGTACCTATGACCACCAATCATTAAAAAAAAAACCACTGCTTCCTAAGGTAACCCATTCCACTTTTGGACAGCTCTGATTATTTTAGGAATAATTTCCTTATATGCAGGTAAATAATCTTCCAATTATTTACAGTTCAACAAATATTTATTGTTCCTCCTATTTGTAAGACACTATAAATTTATCCTATAGACAATAAGAAGCTGCTTCTTTAGGAAGATTATTTTGAATAATGTATTAGTGTAAGAAAAAAAAATAATGTATTAGTGTAGGAGAGCCTGGAAGTAGAGAGACCAGTTAGGAGGCTATTGAAATAGTTTAGTCAAGACTTGAAATCAGTTTTTCTTGACTCCAATGTCAGTGCTTCTATCTAGGTTGCTACTCTGCCTGTCAAGAGAGAGACTAGAGCTGGGTATTTTTAGATTTAGGAGATATCTGGTCTTACTTTTTCCCTCTTGGGATAAAGAGAGCCAAGCAAGGTAATGTCTTTTTTATGCGGCCCTTTGAGTATTTGAAGAGAGCTTTCATATCTCCCCAGTGGGTCTTCTTTTCTCCAGGGTAAACATTACTAATTCCTTCAACAGATCCTTTATGGAATGGTCCCAAATCATCTCAGCACCTTGGCCATTCTCCTGGGCATGTTCCCGTTTGATAATATCCTTCCAAAATGGTGTCATGCAGAACTGAACATGATATTCTAGATATGATCTGATGAGGATCAAGTACAATGAGACCACTCACCCTGTACACTACTGCTATTAAAATCTAACCAAAGGGACAACTAGGTGGCACAGTGGATAGAGCACCAGCCCTGGATTCAGGAGGACCTGAGTTCAAATCCGGCCTCAGACAATTGACACTTAACTAGCTGTCTAACTCTGGGCAAGTCACTTAACCCCAATTGCCTCACCAAAAAATAAAAATCTAACCAAAGATTGCTTTGGTTTTTTAGTTAGCATGTCACATCACTCTGTTGTTTTATATCGCATATAGTCCACTAAAACCCTTATTTTCATGAGGCATTATTTGCTTCTCCTACCCCAACCCTCCCATTTCATAGCTGAAACCATGTAGAAGGCAAGTATTTATTAAGTGTCTACTACATGCCTGGGACTGTTTCAAGCAAAAATTATTTATCTCAACTTAAAATTCATCTCATTAGATTCCTCTCATTGTTCTGGTCCAATGAGGTCATTTTGGACCCCAAAGCAAACACATTAGCCTTGCATTCATGATTCCAAAATGGCAATATTGCCCAATTAAGAAGCATCTGGAAACATGCAGGGTATCACCAAGCCAAATAAATAACCAAGAGAGAAACATTTGAAAGGTCCTGTCTAGGGAGAGAGTATTGTTTTATCCAATTTAAATAGGTTGTTGATTGTTGATCCAATTCAAGATTTTCTTGGCAAAGATACTTGAGTGGTTTGCCTCTCTGGCTCATTTTACAGATGAGGAAATGGGACAGAGTTAAGTGACTTGCCCAGGGTCACACAACTACTAAGTGTCCCATATTTGAACTCGGATCTTCCTGAATCCCAGGGCCAGCACTCTATCCACTGTGCCACCTAGCTGCCCCCAATTTCAATAGCACATCTAAATGAGCATTGTAGGAAAAGGTGCATGTATTTAAGAGACAACATACTATAAAAGTGTTTGAGATGGAACATTAAAGGATGTGGTTTAAGTTCATTTTCTGATTTGTTTCTTCATCTTACAGATGAGGAGGTTGAATTGGATAATCTCTAATGTTCCTTCTAGCTGAAGATCACTCCTCACCTCTCTTGGAAGTATCACACCGTGACCTCTCCTGCTAATCTCTGTATAGAAAATATATGTAAAATTACCATAGATCATCTGTGATGTGCTAATGAATGAATAAAGAGGGAAAAGTCTCTTCATCCTCTCATATCCTTCTCCTAGAATGACAGCCAAATCTGGGCTCCAAGGAAACAAAAGTCTAAAATGAAATGCAGACAAATGTAGCGGAGAAGTGCTAGGGAAGAGTTCAGAAGAAACGGAGTGTCAGGGAAGACTTGCTTGCTAAGTGTTAATGAGAAGCTAGACTGAACTGAAATTGAAACATATAGACATCTCAGGAAGTTAGGCAAAAGGCCAAAACTGGGTATCTGTTCAGGGGTCACCGGATAAAATTTATCTCCAATCCAAACAAAACTGGACTCTGTATCTTTATCTTCTCAGTAATTACCTATCTGCATGTAGTTTCTTTCCTCTTGTCATTGGTACATGGTAGTCACTCAATAAATGTTTGTGGAATTAAATTGTTGAATCATACTGTCTCACTGCCTATAACTGGGTAATTTCTTGGAAGTCTTTTGCCATCTTGATGACTTAATAAGAGGAGATCAAGAGATGTGAGATAGGATACAGATTATGAAGGGAGACCAATATTCTGAAAACTGTAGGCACAGGAGCAGCTAGGTGGCACAGTAGATAAAGAACCAGCCCTGGATTCAGGAGGACCTGAGTTCAAATCTGGCCTCAGACACTTGACACTTACTAGCTGTGTGACCTTGGGCAAGTCACTTATCCCTCATTGCCCTGCCAAAAAAAAAAAAAGAAAAAAGAAAGAAAAGAAAGACAACTAAAGACTGTAGGCACAGAAAACAGCCCCATGCCCTGGAGTGGTGGCGATGGAGATTGGGAGTCGGCCATACCGACAGTTAAATACTTGGTAGATCTATGATATCCCCATCATGCCTCTTTAGCTGCCTCCTCACCCTAGAACTTCCCTTAGCGCCTGACCCTGACACATAAGGCTTCATCAATCCTTCATTCCCCTCCCAACTATGCTCCCAACTCTCTGTACTCTCCTACTATGCTCCTCCATAAGTACCTTCTTCACCTCTCTTCCCAACCCCTCACCTGACCCCTCCACCAGCTTTACAATTCCCTTTTTATGTGTAGACTTGCCTTAATTAAAATGTGGATTTCTTGCAGGCTAGGGCGCTGTCTTTCTTTTTGCTTCTTTTTGTATCTCTAGCACTTAGCACAGTGCTTGACACATGGTAATCACTTAATAAATGCTTGTTGCCTACCTGACCATCATTCCTATCCCAGATCACAACTTGTCTGACTTACTTAGCAGATGGTCTTCCATGGCCTAAAATTTCATTATTTTGTCATCTACCTGGTGTTGAGCCACTGTAGCTTACCCAACCTGGTCCTAAACACAACAGACAAATATACACATACATACATATAAATATACATACAAATACATATATGTATGTGTGTACATGTATATGTGTTTATACACATACACACGCACATATATATATATATATATATATATTTGTTTGTTCATTGGTTTATTTATTTGTTGTTAGTCTGTCATTGGGGCCAATTTGGAAGGACCTGCCAGAACTTTCAGTCCAGTGGCAAAGCCTTTAAGAGGTATCACTGTATTAAAATAAAGTGAGAGATACTGTGTGAGAGTGTTGTGAAAAGTTCAAAGAGCTATATAAGTGTAAAGCGTTTGCCAGGATTAGTATGGGTGCTAATGATCTGCTTGCTATTCACTGTTTTTACTGAGGTTGAAATGAGAAGAAACCCAACTACAAAATTGTGTTTCTGTTGGTAAGGAAGGAAGGGCAGGGAACTCAACTGGGTGCTGCTACCAGAAGAGGAAGTATGGCTTCATATACCACACAGTTTCTTATAATTGTTAAAGGTTTGCCTTCTACAATGTAGACAATAAAGAAACAAGGGGCCCAGGAGGGAGCAGTTGCATACCCTGGCACACTGTACCCTCTACATTTTGGTACCCTAGGATAGAATCCTGTTTGCCCTACCCTAGGGCTCAGAGAATGAAAGAAAAGAAGTTTAAATGACAGCACACTAGGAAGCATTTCCAGATTCTTAAGGGTTATGAACCACTAAAACATTATCCTAAGAAAATTATGGAGTTGTCTCCCTGAGGACGTTTCACAGAAGGTGCTAACAGCCATCTTTTAAGGATTGTTGGAGTTCAGGCCAGTGTTCAAGGACAGGAAGAGTCTAAACAACCCTGTTATTCCCCTTCCATTGCTATAACTGTGTATGATGATTCATAGACAGTATCGCTGATGTGTAGATTCAGTATTGGGTCAGCCAATGAGCACACATGCCAGGAGGTTGTTCAGAACACACTGGCCTCTTGTTTTGGTAATCCCTTCTCCCATCCAACTTCCATACATAAGAACTACTAGGAAGCAGTTCAACCCGATTACCTTACAAAACTACCAGGAACTGTCATAGGCAAGATTTGGCAATAAAAAGCCAAGAACTCCAACTCCCCAGTTGTAATAATAGATTGCATTTCTTTTTATAGGATAGGTACTGAGAAACGGATGTTCTGTGTGTTCATACAAAGTAGATGGGACTGGTTTGAGCTGTTTCAAAGTGGGATCTCTGAGTGAGTCTTCTCTTGGCAAGATCTGTAACTACTTTTATCTGCGCTGTGCATTCTTCATCTTCCCACACGCCATTCTGTAGCAATGTGCTTTTAAATTATTATTATTGTTTTTAAGAATTCCTTGCCAAAACCCAGCTGTTTCTGCATGGTCAGGTTTTTATCAGCTGTGGAACTCTGGATTCATGGGAAGAACACCCAATGCTGGTAAAAATTGCCTTCACTTTCTACAGAACACATAGACATCCAGCCAAGAAATAAAGAGGCAAGAGGTCAGTCCATAAGGAGGAGAGGGGGGTAAAGTGGGAGAAAGAGGGTGGGTGTGAAACTACTGCAAAAGAACTCTAGTTATTTAAGAGAATATTGGAGTCCCCTCATCAAAACAGGCCCATAGGATTCAGTATCTTTGAACTCCAGAGATTTGAGAACATTAGGGCCAAGTTGCACTTGGCAACTAGGGTTCAAAGATGGTGTAGGGGAAAGAGCTGTGGATTGGAATCCTGGTTCCACTAACTTTGTTACATTGAACAATTCATTTAACCTCTCTGAACCTCATTTTCATGCTTTATAAAATGAGGGCTTGATATCTAAAACCTCATCCCCTTCCAGATCTGATGAATGGAAGTGAGGGCCAGTTTACTTATAAATTCAGTAGCTCAGCCCTGTAGATAAGTTAAGAAACTATCAGTCTTGAGGAATGTCCTGTTGTTTGTTTTAAATAACCTCATCACCCCTGATTCCCCAACTCCTCCTACCCTACATTCTTGGCTCCATCAACTTGGAACTCAGGCATCAGAATGCTCTTCATCCAAGTACACGGGCCATGTTGTGTGTACATTCTAGATTGTTCCAAAGACCTCTGTGGGTGGTTAATCAATAATGGACACGTGGCAGCTGTTATGCTATACCTAGGAAGCTGTTGTATAGATGGTGCCAGCTACCAACACTAACATAGAGATTCCCAAATTCCAGAAAGAAAGTGGGTGGCTTAACATCTATTACATCTCCCTCAACCTCTGGTCAGGGCCAATGATTGAAGAGTTTCAGGATACTTGTTGACGAGACCCTATTAACATGCCTGTGGCTTTCTATGTTTGTTTCTGGAAGGAAACACTGTCTTCTTGACTGTCAGGAGGCTGGACTGGAATTTGGTCCTGGCAAAGATTCCTTCCTTAGGAGATTTAAGAGTCAAGTTGCTCTATCTCCTGTGGTCTTTACTACTTTCTAGTTCATTAACCCATTTGCTGCCCCCACCAATATCCCATAACATTTTTTCATCCTTGATAAGTGCAGAATTAGTAGCAGTTTCTCCAAAGGGGAAGCAAAGCCTGAGGAATTAGCAGCTGGATAATTCTAGATGTTTGGTCAAAAAGTGCCCATTCACAAGAAACATAACTATTTCTAGGAATTCAAACTAGCAGGGCATTATGTTGTAGTCAAACCAATTTCTGGTTCTGCCTTACTACCTGTGAAATGTATTGGGTATGATTATATGGGCCCTTGTCTTTAAAATAAGAGGACTGTAATAGATGATCCCCAATTAAATGAAATTCAACAAGCATTTATTAAGAGCCTACTATGTGCCAGGCATTGTGCTGGGTCTTGAGCATACAAAGACACCCCCCAAATAATCCTGGACCTCAAGGAGCTTTCATTGGGGTGGGGTGTGCAATATGTACAAACAACCAGAAAACGAATAGCAAACAATTTTGAAGGGGTAGGGATACCAGCAACTAGAGAATCAGGAGGTGACACTTGAGCTTAGCTTTTAAAGAAGCCAAGGACTTTAAGAGGCATATATGAAAAAAGAGAGAGCATTCTAGACATGGGGAGCAGCCTTTATAAAGGCACTGAAAGGGGAGATGACATATATATGGAGAACAAGGAGATCAGTTTGGCCAGAATGTAGAGTGTGCAAGAGGAGCAATGTAAGAAGCTTAGAAAAGTGAGATGGATCCAGATTGTGAAGGACTTTGGAAATACCAGGTTTTTTTTTCTTTTGTATCTTAAATTAGAGGTAATAAGGAGCCACTGAAGCTTCTTGATTAGGGAAGTGACATGATCAGTCTTGTGTTTTAGTAATATGGCAGTTGTGCAGAACAGTGGTGTCAAACTCAAATAGAAACACGGACCACTCAAGCATACATAAGGAATGCTGCAGGCTTATATTGACTTAGAAAAACACATATTAATATTTTTCTATGTTCTACTGTATTTTTATTTACTTTCTTCAATATTTTCTAATTATATTTTTTTTTTTGGTGAGGCAATTGGGGGTTAAGTGACTTGCCCAAGGTCACACAGCTAGTAAGTGTCAAGTGTCTGAGACCAGATTTGAACTCAGGTACTCCTGAATCCAGGGCCAGTGCTCTAACCACTGCACCACCTAGCTGCCCTCCTCCTAATTACATTTTAATGTGGTTTGGATTGCACTCAGAAGTGTTGCTGCTGCAATTTGTGTTTGACATCTCCGGTGTAGAGAATGGCTTGAAGAGAGACTGGAAGAAGAAAAACACAGTTAGGAGATTATTGCAATAGTCCAGGCAAGAGGTTTTTGGGGCCTCAACTACATTGGTGGCTATGTGAATGGAGAAGATGGCTGATGGAAGAGAACCATGGAGGCAAAATCAACAATATTAGCGATGAATTGGATTGAGGATGGGAAGAGAAAAGAGTCTAGGATGATTCCAAGGGATGGATGGGACATAGGAAGTTTCAAATGTAACTCAGATGGCAAGGTGATGTGGTTGTTACATCACAGCCCTAAAGCAGATGATAATGTGTCTTTGCTGATGTCATTCCCATTGACACTACCACATCTATTTCTTTCTTTTTTATGGGGCAATGAGGATTAAGTGACTTGCCCAGGGTAACACACCTAGAAAGTGTCAAGTGTCAGAGGCCAGATTTGAATTCAGGTACTCCTGAATCCAAGGCCAGTGCTTTATCCACTGCCCCACTTAGCTGCCCCCTACCACATCTATTTCTAACATTAAACCATTTGAGAGTACCAAGGACTATGGGGGCATGAATTTTTTTCCTGTGTTTTCAGTACTGGAGACCTTCTTCACAAGTATTTTTCCCTGTAAAATGTCATTAATAATGAAGCTAGAAGCAGGGATGGCAGTCTGGAAGACATTTTCTTGAACTAGGGTTGCCAGGTTTACTTGCCTATCAGGCAGCATTTGGTGTTGGTAGTGGAGAGGACATCAAACGTCTACACATTAAGAGTTACTCTCCTCGATGGCTATTAGAGCCAAATAGGAAGTAGGATGTCCTTAGGAGCACTGCCACTATTTCAGAGGCTGGTTGTGGGACTGGAAATAGAAAGATTAGAACTGCATGTATAAATATAGAAGTTATTTGCATGGAGGTCTTGGGAATCTGAATCCATGGAAATTGATAAGATCACTGATAAAATGTGTTCAAAAAGAAAATACAGCTCTGGATAGAGCCTAGTGAGGGATACCCCCAATGAAGGTATGAGACGTGGATGATGATCCACTAAAAGATACTAAGGAGGAGCAGTCAGAGACATAGGACTACAAAGGCAACATGAAATCTTACAAATCCAAGGAAAAGAGTATCCAAGAGGGGATGGTCAATAGCATCAAATGCTTTAGAGAGTGGTAAGGTGACTTTCAAGAAAAAAAACTACCTGATTTATCTAACCTTAGCTCAATATGATCTTTTGCATACAAAAATGCTGCTCATAAAATATATCAGAGGCAAAATAAATCATCTAAGAGATGAATGATTGAAAAAGAAGGGGACCCAATCACATAGCAAGAGCTAAGGATAACAGATGGATAGCAAAAGTCAATTATTCAAACAATTAACAAGCATTTATTAAGCATCTAGTATGTGCCAAGCACTGGGGTTACAATGACAAAAAATGAAACAGTCCCTACTCTCAAGAAGCTTACATTTTATCAGGGGAAACCACATGTACATATATAAGCACAAAGGAATAAATATAAAGGAATTTCGAAAAGAAAGGTCCTAGCCATTGTGAGCATCAGGAAAAGCATTACATATAAGGTAATAATGAAAGTGAGTCATGAAAAAAAGTAGGGGATGGGCAGCAAGGTGGCAAAGTGGATAAAGCACTGGATCCTGGAAGACCTGAGTTCAAATCCAGCCTCCGACACTTGACACTTACTAGCTGTGTGACCCTGGGCAAGTCACTTAATCCTCACCGCCCCGCAAAAAAAAAAAGGTAGGGG
Organism: Dromiciops gliroides; assembly: GCF_019393635.1. Classification (NCBI taxonomy): domain Eukaryota; kingdom Metazoa; phylum Chordata; class Mammalia; order Microbiotheria; family Microbiotheriidae; genus Dromiciops; species Dromiciops gliroides. The sequence goes on from NC_057862.1 coordinate 210,592,297, forward strand.
ATCAGGCAGAAATGGGGCTGGAATGAACTCCAAATGCTAAACAAGTACTGTGGGGAAAGAACACCAGTCCTTTGTGTAAATATTATTAATAAAGGATTTTATTTGAGGACACAGACAGATTATACTGTACGTCATGGAAGGAAGCTAGGTGGCACAGTGAATAGAGTGCCAGCCTTGGAAACAGGAGGACCTAAGTTCAATTCTGGCTTCAAACATGTACTAGCAGTATGACCCTGGACAAGTCACTTAACCCTGTTTGCTTCTCTTTCCTCATCTGTAAAATGAGCTAGAGAAGGAAATGGCAAACCATTCCAGTATCTTTACCAAGAAAATCCCAAATGGAATCAGAGAGTCGGGCACAACTGAAACAACTGAACAATAACAACCTTTAACTTCAGAGTCAGTACTCTTCCCCCTGAATCACACACATAACCTCAACATTTGATGAAGAGTTGTAGAAAAGGCAAAGAAGTCATGGCAAAGATAGACAATTATTTGAATGAGGATTCTCCTAGCTGACAAGGTCATCAATGAGCTTCTCTAAACTTAGCTAGGCTGGTCTTTGGATACCGGGTATCTAGTTTGTCACCAGAACAACTTGATAGGTGTGCATAATAGTTTTTGAGAACCTGAAATCACTTCCATTACAATGAGGCATGGATGTTATCAGAGTAGTAAACAAATAAGTTCACATTTATAGAGCACCTTTTTTCATAAAGCATTGAACTTCACCACAACCATGTGAGGTAGGTAGTATTCAGTTCAACAATTCAATTCAACAAGCAGCTATAAGATGCATGGCGCTTACAAGTGATAAACACTAATGCCAGTGATTATTCCATGTTTACTGATGGGAAAACTGATGCATGAAATGTTCAGCTCAGTTTTGTAGATAAGTGGAGTAACTATTGGGAGAAAAGTGAGGTTAATGTTCTACCTCCACTCAACTCCAACATACTGAAGTTAAACTTTATGGCCTTAAGAACTTTAACACACAATCCTTATACATACTCACATTAAAATTCTCACTACTGTAAATGTCATTCTATCCTCATCAAAGATTTTGAAAGTAGAAGCCAAGTTCCACCTTTCCTGCAAAAAACAGCAAAGAGACCCAGATCTAAAGTTGGGAAGCCCTAGAAGTCAGTTTTCTAATATTTCAGGAATCAGGTTCTTAACTGATAAAAACCAATTTTAGGCCTCTTTTTTTTTTTTTTGGTGAGGCAATTGGATAGAGCACAGGCCCTGGATTCAAGAGGACCTGAGTTCAAATCTGGCCTAAGACACTTGACACTTACTAGCTGTGTGACCTTGGGCAAGTCACTTAACCCTCACTGCCTCACTAAAAAAAAAAAAAAAAGGAATTAGAAGAGGTAAAGATACAAAAGTTTCTGAAATTTCCCTGCCCTCCATCTTGGGCTTGAGATAAGGTACAGGGCTTGGCCCAGTTGACACATAAACTTCAGAAAGAATTGGGGAATACTGAGTGGTCCAGTGCAAAATATAGAGATTGATAGCCAAGTTCCATTTCTTATTCTACTATTGACTAATTATGAAGCCTTAGAGCTTCAGTTTCCATATCTATAAGATGGGGAAAATAATTTCCACCTGGTATATCCCATAAGGCATAAGGGTAAGATGAAATAATGGATGTGGAAATGGTTTAAATCGAAAGAACAATATAAATGTAACATCATTTAAATCTCTACTATAAATCTCACTACACTTGCCACTCTCCCATACATCAGTGTCAACCAGTCATGGTTGCCTTAGCTATCAATTGTTCTATTTACATTAGGATCAGCATGATACAATGGATCAAGTGTTGGACTTGAGGTTAAGAGATTTGGGTTTTAATCTTGCCTTATTAAATGCCATTGTGGATAAAGGACTTAACCTCTTGGAGTCTCCATTTATCTGTAAAATCAGAATATTACCTGCACTATCTTCCTAACAGAGTTGAGGTGCAAAAAGTATTTTTCAAGGTTTAAAGCACTATGAAAGCGCAAATGATTATCATTACTATCAGAATCAGAGTATTAGAGTTAGATGAAACCTTAAAAACAAACGAAATAAAGTTAAAACATGAGAATTTTATGGCAAGAAGGGACTTTAAACTCTAGAATATAAAACATTAGAATTATAAATTAACTTGGAACCCTATTTCATTATAGTGCTAGAAGAGACCTTAAGCTAAGAATTTCAGAACTGGAAGGATAATATAGAATCATAAAGTAGATTGGGACTTAAGATTATAGGATGCAAAACATTAGATCCGATCTTAAAGTCAATCCCTATCATTTTGAAGAGTAAACTAAGACTGAAAGAAGCTTCATTGGTGTACCCAAGGTCACACGAATAATTACTAGCATTGTTTCAGGGTGCATTTGTTTTTGTACACAGCTTCATTTACCATGCACATAAATGGTCTGTTTCATAGCTTGCTAAGTAAGGCCAAAGTCTACTTCACCTGGTGGTAATGGCCAGCTCAATGGTGATGGTTCTTTTCTCTTTCTCACTCAACCAGAATGGTCCTTGGACCATGGGTTTATTTTGTCACTAGAACTATTCTTGAAGTCTTTCTATCTTGGTAGAACTGGTCAGAGCTTGAATTCCCTTGGCAAGGACTTCAAGAACCAAGGGTTGCCACCACACCACAATGAAAAAAGGAAGAAAACAAGCATTTATTAAGGGCCTACTATGTGCCAGTCTGTGCTAAGCTAAGCATTTTTTTTGTTTGTTTTTTGTTTTTTGTTTTTTACAGGGCAATGGGGTTAAGTGACTTGCCCAGGGTCACACAGCTAGTAAGTGTTAAGTGTCTGAGGCCGGATTTGAACTCAGGAACTCCTGAATCCAGGGCCGGTGCTTTATCCACTGTGCCACCTAGCCGCCCCTAAGCTAAGCATTTTACAAATATTGTCTCACTTGATCACCCTAGGAGGTAGGAGTTATTATCAGCCCCATTTTATAGTTGAAGAAACTGAAGCAGGCAGAGTTTAAGTGGCTAGCCCTAGGTCACACAGCTCATTAGTATCAGAGACCAGATTTGAACTCAGGTATTCCTGAATCCAGGCCCAGAACTCTATCATACATTTAGCCACCTAGCTGCCATCAGATTAGTGTTATTGTGGTGTAGATGATGGAAAAATCCTCCTAGTCTGTGAAGTATCATTCATCACTGGGTATTTGGGGAAGGGTAGAGGGCAGGGGCTAAATGGTTTCCCAGATGGATCTCATTTTTATTCCATATATCCCTTTTTCTCCTTTGGCCACCTCTATGGCACTTGGCTTTCTAAATAATCTTGCGGGAGCCTCCAGTTGGTAAGCTTGGCCACTTGCATCATAAAGACAATGCCAGATGTCTCATGGAATTACATCAGGTTGCTAACAACCTAAAATCATCCCTGATCTCTGTGCCATTCACTGACAGCCTCTTTCCTACAGGCACATCTGATGTATTCATTCCTGGATCTGGCAAAAGGAAACATCATCTACTGTTTGAACTGGTGACTTGGGAGCCAGGGACTCCTCCTTCTAGTGCCAAGTAATTCACTGCTAAGGAAATCAATCATGCTTTGCTCTGCCTAAATTTTGGCCACATGTGAGATAGCATGATGTAATGGAAAGAATATTTATTGGACTTAGTCTCAGAGAACCTGAGTTCAAGTCTGATTTTTGATACTTAGCTATGTAATCCAGGGCAAATCACTTAAACTTTTTTTTGAAATAAAATTGAGTAGGGGCAGCTAGATAGTGCAGTGGTTAAAGCACCGGCCCTGGATTCAGGAGTACCTGAGTTCAAATCTGGCCTTAGACACTTGACACTTACTAGCTGTGTGACCCTGGGCAAGTCACTTAACCCCCATTGCCTGCCAAAAAAAAAAAAGAAATAAAATTGAGTAATGCTTGTGTTACATAGCTCATAGTACTATTGTGAGGGAAACACTTTGTAAACCACCAAGCACTACATAAATGTGAGTTGGTGCTCCTAGAGAGGTATATACAGTCCATTCAGAAGGATGCTACTTGGGGCAGCTAGGTGGCATAGTGGATAAAGCACTGGCTCTGAATTCAGGAGGACCTGAGTTCAAATTCGGCCTCAGACACTTTACACTTACTAGCTGTGTGACCCTGGGCTTAACCCTCACTGCCCCACCAAAAAAAAAAAAAAGAACAATAAGAGGGACACTACTGACTTAAGGAAAGCCCTCATCATCTCTTTCCTACACTATAGGAATGACCTCTTAATTAATCTCCCTGACTCAAGTAGTCTTCACTCCACTCCATACTCCAAAAAGCCGCTATGTCACACCCTTAACTCAATAAACTCCAATGCCAACTTATCACCTCTAGTATCAAATATATAGTCTTTTCTTTGGCTTTTAAAATCTATCACAATCTGGCCCCAACCTGCTCTTACAACCTCATTATACATCCTGTGCCCTATGCTCCAACCAAACTGGTTTTCTGGCTACTCCTCACATGAGATCCTCCATCTCCAATCTCCATGCCTTTGTACTGGATGTGACCCCCATGGCTGGAATGTACTATGTCCTCACCTCTGTCTGGTAGAATAAGCATTTATTGGACACTAATTTGCTTCAAGACTCAGCTCAAGCACATCAAACCTTCCCTGATGCTTTCAAATGCTAAGGCCCTCCCTCCTGAAAGTACCCTGTGTTTATTCTGAATATATGCATATTTGCACATGTTGTCTCCCCTAATGGAATGTAAAATTTCCTTGAGATCAGAGGCTGTTTTATTTTTATCTTTGTATTCTCAGAACCTAGCCCAAGGATAGTAGTAGTAGTAGTAGTAGAGTCATTTCAGTCATGTTTTATTCTTCATAACCCCATTTGGGCTTTTCTTGGCAAAGATACTAGAGTTTGTCATTTCCTTCTCCAGATCATTTTACAGATGAGGAAACTGAGGCAAATAGGGTTAAGTGACTTGCCCAGGGTCACACAGCTACTGAAACCAGATCTGAACTCAGGAAGATGAGTCTTCCTGACTCCTCCACTGTGCCACCTAGAATTTAATAAATGTGTAGTGATAGACTTGTTGATTAGAAGATTTTTATTCTCCTAGCTCTGACACTAACAAATTGTCTAACCTTAGGTAAATCACTTGTCCTTTCTGGGCCTCACACTCCTCATGAGCCAAATGGGGGTAAGAATCTCAGCCCTACATGAATTTCAACATTGCATTAAAGATACAACTTTGTCTCTTCAGAGCTTATCATAGTGTCTGGCACATAGTAGATGCTTAATGTTTATTGAGTGGTTTTTTTTCCTCGTTTATGGAATGGTAATGATATTTTATGACTACCCTCACGGTCATACATACATGCATATGTGAAATGATATGATGAGTATGACATAAAGTATCAATAAGCCCCCACATATTTCACATTCAGTACCATGAATTTCTACATCAGATAAGTGTATTAGAAAGAGCATTTCAATTGGGAGTCAGATGGCTTAGGGACAAATCCCAGCCCTACAGTCCCCTCCTCCCATTTACTAAGTGTAGGACCCTGAGTGGGTCATAAGAATTAAAGCTTAGGAAGGATCCCAGGGGTCAACTAACTCCCTAAAAAATGAAAAAGTTGGGTCCCAGGAAAGGAGACTAATTTGCTTAAAGTCACACAAGACAAGTGTTCTGACCAGAACTGTAATTAGCAGAGGGAAAAGAGGGCTTTGCCCTGTGCTTTTCCTCCCTGCCCCTACCATCTGGTACCTTGCCATTTTTGCCATCTCCTGCCATGCTTGCACCTCACTTAGTATTCCTCCAGAAACAATGGCTACAACAACCCCACCAATGGTCCAGTAATTGTGGTTTCTACATCTGCTTTTCCCTATAACCTCCACTCTATTCTCTGGAAGATAGGCCACACCCCTCCCCTCAACCATGATGATACCTCCACTTAGATTGTCTTCTGCACCATATACCTAATTATACCACACTACCAGATTAGCTTGCTTTAGACCTCATTTCAACTAGTAATAGCTCTGCTTCTGACTCCAAGGTTAAGTATTCTTTCTACTACATCTCTTCACTATTCTTAGACTTCCATTAAGTCCCAACTAAAATCCCACCTTCTACAGAAAGCCTTCCTTAACCCTTCTTAATTCCAATACCTTCCTCTGTTAATTATTTCCTATTTATTCTGTATGTAGCTTGCTTGTATTTATTTGTTTGCATGTTGTCTCCCCAATTAGATTGTAAGCTCCTTGAAAGCAGGGACTGTCTTTTGCCTCTTCTTTGCCTCTCCAGAGCTTAGCATAGTGTCTGGCACATAGTAGCTGCTTAATGTTCATTGATTGAGGGGGCAGATAGGTGGCACAGTGGATAAAGTACTGGCCCTGGATTCAGGAGGACCTGAGTTCAAATCTGACCTCAGACATTTGATACTTACTAACCATGTGACCCTGGGAAAGTCACTTAACCCTCAATGTCCTGCAAAAAACAAATGTTTATTGATTGATTTTTTCTCATTTATGGAATGGTAATGATATTTCATGACTATCCTCACAGAGTTGTTACAAGGATCAAAGGAAATAATATGTATAAAGTTCTTTACAAACAATAAAATCTCATACCAATATGACCTATTAGTAACATTTTAAAAAGAAAGAGATCAGGCAGCTAGATGACGCAGTGGATAAATCACCTGCCCTGGATTCAGGAGGACCTGAATTCAAATCTGACCTCAGACGATTGACACTTACTAGCTGTATGACCCTGGGCAAGTCACTTAGCCCTCATTGCTCAGCAAAAAAAAAAAAAGAAAGAAAGAAAAAAGAGATCATGGAAGGATGCAGGACATCATGTTTTTATGATCTGATTTGATAGACCAACTCTGAAATAGCATAAATTCCTTTTGCCCATCTGAATCCTGTTTATGTCTCTCAAGCTCTGAGCTTGTGGATCAGTTGATCAGTGATCAAGTGATCAGTTGAGCAAGAAGCTCCATGTACCTTCAAACTCTGGCCACACATTGCCACTCATAAGAAGACAAGTTGATTTCCTTTGTCAACAGAAATGGGAGCTAGATAAGTTTCTAAAAGTCCATCTAATCCCTCTCAAATGATGATGTGTTGCTTCATGGGAACTTCTGGAGATGCCAATTTCATGTTTATTCCAGATGCAAAGTCCAGACCTCAGTGAACTAGGGTGGAATTTTAAGGACTTGTGAAATATGTATAGTTAATTAGTCAGCCTTGGCAGTGTCTCCTGCCATTCTTTAAAGAGGATGAAGCAGATTCTGACAAACCTCCAAAGAGAATAGCAGTCGAGTGGGCACAAGACTGAGGGTTAGGAGATTTGGCTTTAGCACTGCTCTGCCATTTATTCCCTGTGTGACCTTGTACAAGGGACCTCCCCCCTCTTTGGTCCTCAGTGTCCTTATCTGTAAAAAGTAAGAGAGTTGAATGAGATAATCCCTGAGGTCCCTTCCAGAGTCTAAATACAATTATATCACCAGTCCCATTACTTTGTGCTTCCACCCCCACACCAGTTCCCCCAGCCAGCCCTCAAACCTAAATTGCGACAAGGCCCTTGTTGGACCATCTCACCAGGAGATGGGGGAGTGGGAGTCAGAAGAGGTCAGGCCTGTGTGCTTGGTGTCCTGATCTCCCCTCCTGCTCTGCTTGGCAGCTAGAGGAGAGAGGAGGTCACTGACATGCATTCTGGTCTTAAAGGCACTTAGGAGAAAAAGAATCCCATGAATGTGAATCTTCTGCCAGATCTCAAGGAAAAAGTCATCCCAGAGAGTTCTGGGAAAGCTCCCTGTGCTTGCTCCTTTGATCCCAACACATCTAGTGTCTTTGGGGTTGGGGGAAGGATGAAGGGAGGTAGTGAGTTACTTGGAGAAACAGATTCTCCCACTGGTGGTAAAAACCAAAGCCCTATTCCTAAGGAATATGAGACTTTTCTGAGAGGCAATATCACAAAGTAGATAAAGAGTTGACGTTGTAGCCAGAAAGACTTTGTTTCAAGTCCTTCCTGATATATATAGGCTAGGTTAGTCATTTAACCTGTCAGCACTCCAGGGAACTCTCTCAGGTTGCTGAGATGTCTGGCTGAAATGATAAAGAGACTCTTCACTAGGAGCTCCTTATACCAATGAATTCATTTTTTTTGTTTTGTTTTGGGTTTTGGTGAGGGAATTGGGGTTAAGTGACTTGCCCAGGGTCACACAGCTAGTAAGTGTTAAGTGTCTGAAGCTATATTTGAACTCAGGTACTCCTGACTCCAGGGCCGGTGCTCTATCCACTGCGCCACCTAGCTGCCCCGAAGATGTAAATCTTTAGTCATAGCTATAGATAAGGATATAGATGTAGATAAAGACATGGATACAGACACAAAGACAGAGATGTAGAGGTAGATACAGACATAGACATAGACATAGACATAGACATAGACATAGACATAGACATAGACATAGACATAGACATAGATATAGAGATATAGATATAGATTCAGATAGTGACATGGACACAGACATAGACATAGATACAGACATAAATATAGAGACACCCAGATATATATAGGTAACAAAAACACAGATATAGACAGAGATATCTATATAGACATAGGATATATAAACACATAGAAATAGATGACATAAAAATAGATCGATATAGATCCCTTCTATATTTATATTTACAAATGAGTAATTGGGAGTTGAAAAAATCTGGGTTCAAGTCGTGGTTCCACCATCTATTAGCTGTGTGACCTTGAGCAACTTAATTTGCCTCTCTGAGAATCATGTTATAATGGAGATTATAGTACATACACTACCAACTTAAGACATGTTGACTCTAAAGTGATGTATAAATGTGAGCTATTACTACTGAGAATAATGCTGGCTTATTTGGTAACCAATGAAGGTCCTTAGATTCTAAGTCTGTCAAACTAAGTATGTATAGAGCTTTCCCTTGGTTCCCTGAGTACCAGTGGGTTTATGTTCTAAGAGGTAGCACCATCTGAGAGGGTCGAAAACATCCTGGTAGAGGACAGAGTTGTGTGGGCTGTCCTAGAATCTAGCTGTTTAAATGTGGGTCATTGTGTGGCTAAGCACAGTTCTGTCTGCCTGCTAACAACATAGGGTTAAAATGAAGAGGATAACTGGGATCTGAGCTGGAAGAGGGAAAGAATTCTTGAGTCTTAGTTAGGAACCCAGATAAGACTCCTCCCTCATCAGGAGTCTAGATTAATAAAGAGTGAAAATAATCATTCGAATAATATCTGCAATTTACATAACATCTTGTGATTTACCAAGCACTTTACCTACACAATCTCATTTGACCCTCACAACAATGTGAAGTAGGTAGTGTAAGTATTATCTTCTGTATTTATAGATGAGAAAACTGAGGTCTGGAGAGGAGAATTGACTTCTTCAGAGTAACACAGTTGAGAAGTGGCAGTTGAAATCTGAAGCAGATCTTTTTACTTTAAAATTTTTAATAATATCCCACTGTTTCAAAAGTATGTATTGAGCACCTATTATGTGCTTAGCCCTATGCAGGGATACAGAAGAAATATAAGGCAGGGTCCCTGCCCTCAAGTGGCTTACAAGTTTAGTTGAGGAAACACGAAATTAGTAAACACCATATTTTATTGTAAAACAACACCATATTTTATTGTAAAACTATACAGTATTAGAGGTATCAGGGCCCTTGGAACACAAACTAGTATGACTTGAAGAGACCCATAACTAAAACGGAACTTGGAACACAGAATGTTAAAACTAGAAGGAATCTTGGCAATTAGCCTACAGGTGAAGAAACTCAGGTCCAGAAAGGATAATGCTAATTGTTTATACCTTTGTATGGAGCACTTTAATTTTTAAATTTTTTTTTTTGGCCAGGCAATAAGGGTTAAGTGACTTGCCCAGGGTCACACAGCTAGCAAGTGCTAAGTATCTGAGGCTGGATTTGAACTCAAGTCCTCCTGAATCCAAGGCCAGTGCTTTATCCACTGCGCCACCTAGCTGCCCCTGTATGGAGCACTTTAACGTTCACAAAGGGGTAAACAACAATCTAGTGAGCTAGGTAACAAAAGGAGAATTATCACCATTTTACCATTAAGGAAACTGAGACTCAGAATAATAAGCAACTTGCCTGAAGTCACCCAGCAAATTAATGTCTGAGATGGAACTAAGTATTAGCTTTATACAGGGTATACCAAAAGTCTAAGTGTGGTTGTAAACTTTAATAACTCAAACTGCACTTAGATTTTTGGGACACTCTGCTTATTGCTATAAACATAATCACTAAAAAGAAGGAAATGGAATACAAAAAGGTGCTGACTTTGCAGTACAACCAAATGCAAAAAAAAAAAAAAAAATGGAAAAGGAAGAAATCAATGTGAGCCATAGGGGTCTAGATCCGAGGCCACACAGATAGAAGAGAGGGCGTCCTAATTTTCCTAAACCTGGCATTATAGCCTATAAAACAATTATGCAGAATTTAGATAGAGCCATTGGTGGCAGTATGGAATTTGATTTCTGACATTTTATTTAAGATTTTATCCTATTTACTTTATCCATTGCTGATCAAATGGGTTTCAAATTTCCCAAGTGCCTGAGGCTTCCAAATCATTGAATCAGGTCTGGCTTTCTTCCTTGGGGCAAAATAAAAGCACTATTTCTTTAACATAGCATCCAACTGTAAATACCATGATGTTTGCTGCCTCTTCCCTCCCTGTGCACATCTGGAATATTCATAGTTCCCCTATTCAGTGAAGCAGATAAACTCTAGAAGCCACAGGATTTTCTGGCATCACCATGTACAGTTAATAGCTATCATCATCCCGCAGATCAAAAGATTGTTCCCTATGTCACAACAGTGCTGTTGTGACACTTAATTACCAATTTACTGAACTGTTCTAGGTGTGAGTCAGTGGTGGCTGGCTTTGTACTCAGGGAAATCTAGGTTCAAATCCTGCTTCTGACCCACACAGACTATGTGGCCATGAACAAACAGCTCACTTAGCCTCTCAATGCTCAGGGCAACTCTCTAAGACTGTAAGTTAAGGAGGACTTATCAACCTGCATCAGTACAGAGAGTTCTTGCAACTTTTAAAATCATAGGTCAGGACCAAAAACAAAAACAAAAACAAAACAGTAAACACATCCAAAGGTATATATATATTTAAAGATCTATGATATTTGGGGGGGGGCAATGAGGGTTAAGTGCCTTAACCCAGGGTCACACAGCTAGTAAGTGTCAAGTGTCTGAGGCCAGATTTGAACTCAGGTCCTCCTGAATCCAGGGTTGGTGCTTTATCCACTGTGTCACCTAGCTGCCCCTCGATCTACAATATTTTTAACCTATACAATTTGCATTTACAAAAGAGAAAACATGAATATAACATCCCTCCTACTCAAGATTTTAAATATATACTATGTGAATATATATATATATATATATATGTGTGTGTGTAAGCATTTATGCCTGCATGTATGTCTTCTTTAAGAAACACTGAAAAAATGGGCTTCTGGCATGTGTTCTCTACTCTACCCAAAATTTTAACGTTCTCAAATGGTTACACCTGACTGGGTATCCTTCTGAACTCCTGCCTTCCAGCAGCCAGACACCACAGGGTGCATAACACATTCACCTTTGCCTGGACTGTCTGGCAAGGGAGAAGTTAGATATGACTGGTCCGGTTATTTAAAAATTCATATTTCATCCATAGTTTGGCAATACCTCCTGCTTTTGACACATAACTGGCTAATTTCAGAGTGGACCATAATGAAAAAAAACAAGGCTGAACCAAGGAACATAATGGAAAAGCCAAGAAAAACTTGTAGGTCATTGAGAAAACCTCCATTCCTAGGCACTAGAAAAATTAACTATGTACAAAGATAAAAATGACTACGAGTCACTCTTCTCATTCCTGTGTTTGGATCATTATCTAACCTAGGCAAATAGGGTGGATGTGACAATAAGTGAATGAAACACTGCGTTACATCCTCACTGTACTGTTATGGTGAACCCCTGCAGGTAAAAGGAAACTCTTACAAAAAGAGAGAAGTTTCTAAGTCCTTAGCAGAAGCTAAAAGAAACCTTCCTAATACACAGACCTTGCCATGGCATTCCCTAGTGAGGAAGCCTTCAGTGGCTCCTTTTTTGCCTATAGTACTGGTATTCAAGGCCCATTGCAACCTGGTTCCAACCTAACATTTTAGTCTTATTTTGTTCTACTCCATTTTCTATAATCTGCAACCAAACTGGACTACTAGTAATTCCCCGATCTCATCTTGCTATCTCCCACTTTTACCTTTATATAAGCTATCATACAAACCTAAAATACATTCTCTCATTTCTCCCACGAATCCTAAGCCCTCTCTTCCTTCAGGGTCTAGTACAAGAGCAACCTCTTCCCTGATTCCCTTCTCTTCCTATCTCGGGGGAATATGTATTCTCCCTCTTCATATTTCCCTAGAGCACTCTTGACTATCTCTCCTTTGACCCTTTCACATTATACTTTGTATAAAAGGTATTTATGTCCATGTTGTATTCCCTCTAGTAGAGTATAAGTTGCTTGAGGGCAGGGTCTACATCATTTCTCATCTTTGAATCCTCATTGCCTTACAGATATCAGCTACTTCAAAAAATGTTTGCTAAATTGAACTGAGTTGAACTACCATTTATCAAGTGAGCAGATACCAACTAGAGACATAGAACAAAAGGGAAGGATCTCCCTCCCCTTGGATATGGTGCATGAAAAAAAAAGCTTAAAGGAAAAGATAATTCGGTTTGTAGAGTCTATCATTACCAAAGAGATACATTCTCTGAAAATTTGAAAGGGGAGTGATTTAGAATATGGAATTTTAGAACTGGAAGAATCATTATTGTTCTTCTAATCCCAACCCATTTATAGATGAGTAAACTAAGGGCTAGAGAATATAAATTATTTACCCAAAGCCATACTTATAGTCAATAGTAGAACTTAGATCAAAACTCAAATGTCCTGATTCCAAACCCATTGTTCTTTTCACTTTCCAGCCTGTCTTTCTGGATTCACTTATTATCCCCCTATCAGTCTCTCCCCACCCCCATATACAATCAGTTATGAAGCCTTATAAATTCTACCTCCAACATTTTTCATATGTATCCCATTATTTCCACTCATAGACACCACCCTAGTTGAGGCCCTCTTCATATTCTCTTAATATTATTTCTGATCTCCCTGCCTCCAATATTTCCCCTTTTCCAAGCTAGGCCTTTACATAGATTTTAAAAATCATCTTATGATCATATTCCTCCCTCAAAAACCTTCCCCATGGAGGCCTCTAAGAGAAAATACAAAATGGTTCCATCTACCTGACTTTTAAGGCCCTCGACAATCTATCATTTCACACTATTCTCCTTCCCCAGTTCTACCTTGCAGTCGAACTAGACAGTGAACTGTTTCCTGAACTCGACTCTCCATAGCCTATTTCCATACTTTACATAAGTCATTATTCATTCCTAGAATGCACTCCTCTTTCATCTCTACCACTCAGAATTCTCATTAAGGCTTAGCTCAGGTACCACCTTCTCCATGAAGGATTGTCTAGTAATTCTCCAATAGCTTTTGTCCTCTCCCTTTTCCATTTTCAGAGAGAGAGAGAGAGAGAGAGAGAGAGAGAGGATAGATAGAGAGATTGGATAGATAGGTGTCACATGTGATTGAGTAAATCAAGCATTTTACCATATTCCACTTAAAACAAGTAAAAAGATGCTACAGACCCATCAATAAAAGGTATAAACTAAATGTGAACAAGGCTTAGGAATTTTTCTTGAATCAAATAGTTATAGGCTTTAGACTAAGTGATAAAAGTATTTTATAGACGTCCTTAAAAACCCTTTGGATGAATTGAGATGATGCTACACAGGAAGTATGTTTGGATTAATTGGAGAGGTTGTTTATACCTTTTATATTTTGTATAAGAGACAATTCAGAACATAGACATTTGAGCATCTGGAAGCTTAGCAGTAGAAGCCTCCTAGCCAATATTCTAAGAAGGAATTATTTGGTTTCAGGAGGAGAACTCTATTCAGCCTTCATCTCAATCTTCTCTTCTCCTTTGCTGCAATGAGACCTTGTCTTCTTCAAAGGGTTTAGAGAATTTTGGATTTGCCATCAGTATCCTCACTCTATTTGTGGAACATGTGATGATAGTATCTATGTCAAAAGCTAAAATAGACTAAATGTGATTAGGAAAGGCAAATTCAAATTCTTACGGACAGTAAAATATAGCCGCAGACACTGGCTATGTCTCCCTGGGCAAGTAAGTCACTTAACCTCTTGTGCCTCAGTTTCTTTATCTGTAAAATTAGGAGGTTGTATTCAATGGTCTCTAGAATCCCTTCCTGGGCAAGAAGGTGGCAGTGAGTGAGTGAGTTCAGATCCAGTCTCAATCACTTACTAGCTATGTGACCCTGGGCAAATCACTTAATCCTAGTGGCCTCTGTAAAATGAGCTGGAGAAGGAAATAGCAAACCACTCCAGTGTCTTTGCCAAGAAAACTCCAAATGGGGTCATAAAAAGTCTGAAATGACTGAACAATAATGAGAACAAATAGCCCTTCTAACTCTGAATCTATGATCCTACATATTGTACCTGTATAAAATAACATTAAAATTCTCATGAAGAAATTATTGATTTAAAACTGCATTTATTAGAGAAATGCATATTAAAATAACTCTGAGCTACCATCCCATACCTATCAGATTGGTTAATATGACAGAAAAGGAAAATGACAAATGTTGTAGGGAATATGGGAAAATGGAGACACTAATGCACTGTTGGTGGAGTAGAGCAATTTGGAACTATGCCCAAAGGGATATAAAACTATGTATACCTTTTGACCAAGCAATACCATTACTAAGTCTGTATCCCAAAGGGATTTAAAAACAAAAAGGAAAAGGACCTATATGTAGAAAACTATTTATAATAAAAAAATTGGAAATTGAAGTTATATCCATCAATTGAAATGGCTGAACAAGTTGTGGTATATGATTGTGATGGAATACTATTGTGTTATAAGAAATGATGAGCAAGACATTCTCAGAAAAACCTGGAAAGACTTACATGAACTGATGCAAAGTGAAATGAGCGGAAGCAGAACACTGTACAGAGTAATAGTAATATTGTATGAACAACTGTGAATAACTTAGCTATTCTCAGCAATAGAATGATCCAAGACAGTTCTGAAGGATTTAAGATGAAAAATGCTATCCATCTCCAGAGAAAAAACTGATAGAATCTGAATGCAGACTGAAGCATACTTTTTCTTTACTTTCTTCATTTTTCTTGGGGAGTTTTTTGTCTCTGTTTTCTTTCACAACACAACTAATATAGAAATGTGTTTTGCATGAATGTACATATATAACCTATATCAAATTACTTGCTTTCTCAAAGAGGGGAAAGGAGAGAATTTGAAACTCAAAAAAAATTTTAAACAAATTTTGAAAATGTTTTTACATAAAATTGGGGGGAATAATAAAAAATATTTAAAACTGTATTATAGGAAATGCATAGGTATGGGGGGAGGGGAGAAGTATTAGAACCAGTATAGAAAATTTTGTTTCCAGTCCTGCCTCTGACATAATCCTAAACCAATCCTTTGTACTTTCTGTGCCAAAATTTCCTCTGTTGTAAAATGATGGGCTTAGCTTATATGATCTCTAAGATCTCTTCCAGTGCTATAAATCCTGTGGTTCTAAAAAGTAATAATCCTATGTATAGGGCACCTTGAAGCCTATTAAGAAGCTTGGGCCCAAAGAAGATTGGGAAAATGCACTTTCCTCTGTTCTTTGAAGAGATGGGTTGAAGGGGATGGATCAATAGGTACAGAAAATTTCATATACTGTCAGATAAAGTTGAGGTGGTTTTACTGAACTGCTTTTTTTCTATTTCTTTTTTTATTCTTTATTACAAAGGATAGCTCATTAGAAAGGAAAGGGGGGAGGAATACACTTGCAAATAAAAGTGGCATAAAACAAAAGATACTAAAACAATTCTTATAAGATGTTAAAAGAGGATACTACTAATGATTTAAGTAATGCCCAAATATATTAATAAGGATGTATAGCTTCCTTATTAGGAATCTAGATGCTTAGAACTTGAAATAATATTTCAGTAGGATCAGCCTCTTCTACCTTGATATTACCACCCCAGTTCAAGCTCTCATCACCTCTCACCTGGACTAATGAAATAGTCTCCTAATTTGGTTTCTCCTACTTCAAGTCTCTCTCTCTTCCTAACCATCCTCTGTTTAATTGCCAATATGATATTCCCAAAGCACAAGTCCAACCATGTCACTTGTCTGCTTAATTAGCTCTTATGGCCCCCTAATATTTCTAGAATCAAATATAAACTCCTCTGTTTGACATTCAAAGAACTTCACAACATGGCTCCAACCAACCTTTCCAGCCTTATCATACATTTATCTCTTTCAATCACTGAACAGGTCCAGCCAAATTGGCCCTGCTAATTTTCACACAGGACATTCCATCTCTTATCTCTCTACCTTGGCACAGGCTGTCTGTCCCTCATGCCTAGAATCCCTTCCTTCTCACCTCATCCTCACAGAATCCCTAATTTCCTTCAAAGTACAGTTCAAACACCACATCCTGCATAAAATCTTTCCTGATCCCTCCAGCTGCAAATGTGACCCAACCACCCCACCAAATTACCTTGTATTTATTTTGCGTGTAAATTGTATATACATGCCCCAGTTGTGGTTCTCCATCTGCTACAATGGATCACTCAGGGCTCAAGGTTTCAAATAAACTTCTACTACAAACACCTTTGAACATCTCTCAAGTAATAGAAGCTCCCAAAGGGGTTCAAAAGAAGTTCAGAAAGATAAAAGTAGATAAAAGTCACTGGCAAGAAGGCTCCCAGGAACTCTCCCCCAATCCTAAAACCTACTTTAATGTTCTTTTTGCCCAGTGGGCCACACAGGTGGGTCTCAGATAAATATACCCTAACCCCAACTGTCCAGGTCTACACCACTGCTTCTTTACTCACAACAGTCCCTAATAGCTAGTGTTGTAGGAGTATGTGGGTGTGTAGGTGTTGTGTGAGTATTCATGTCTGTGTGTGGGGGGGGAGATATTAACTCATGTCTTCCCAATTCCACCAGTAACCTGACCCACAACAATGTTTGTGTTATATGTATAATACACACATTTATAACTGTTGTGTGTATATATGTATTATATAAATGTGTTCATGTATGTGTACATATTTGATCTCTTTTGGAAAATAATTGCCTCAAGGCCTTTGAATCTCAGCTTTGTTTCTCAGCTCATCTCAGTTCTTGAAGTGTGGAAGGTATTCAATAAATGTTCATAATTGATTGGACCATGAATGTTTCACTGACCTGTCCTGTTTCACCAAATCTGTCTTCCTGCTGTATGATATGATTATGGATTTGAGTCAGATTAAACTCTGAGGATGGGGTTTGGAAGGTACCCAGCCCTGCCCCAGTATAGTTTGTTTAGAAGTTTATTGCTTGTCAAATTCTCACTGTCTCCTTTAAGTTTTATTGCCAATTAACAGTATTTTTACTTCTGTTCAGTCTCCCCACTTGTCAGCTACATATTAATTTTGTCTGCAATCCATCATGTGTCAGAACCCCAGTCAGTGGGTCAGGGAGTTTGCCCACCAATTCAATACTCGGGACTCAAGAAGAAAGGATGGGGCTCAGCACAGGATGCAGCAATTGAGTTGAGACCAGATGTTAAGTGACATTGTCTCTTTTTCTCAGAGCAGAATCCCCTTGGCCCTGGGGTCCCAACAATGGATTATTCTTTTCTTCCCAACATAACCGAAGATAAATTTTAACCCTGTCATCCTTAACAATGCTGAAGCACCTGAGTGACTCTTCCTGTTATTCAGGTTGAATATCTTTAGAGACAGGGGCCGGGAGAGGGGAGTCAGTGGGAATTGTGAGATCTGAAACATCTGACTGTCACTCCCCTGTTTCCTCTTCCTTTGGTTTAACCTTGTTCCCCCTCCCCTTTTCCCCCTTGCTCCTGGAACACGTATGCATGTCTCCATACATTGATCACAAGCTGAACACACACCCTGGGTGAGACAGGATTGGATGTTAGATTGTGAGCTCGACCTAGTGTGCATGGGGACTTCCCCTCTGACCAGCATTCCTATATAAGGTTAAGGCATGTATTAGCTGGCACGGTTCATGTATTGAACTTGCCCATTCCTACGAGAATGTAATAAATCTGTCTCTGCTTGACTTGGTGGTCTCCTCGAGTTATTTGGGTAAACTGAGGCAGTTTGCTCCATACACTGCCTATAGAGAATCTTGTATGGTTATAATGATGAGCTAAGCCTAATCAGACGAAATCTAATAGGAATAAATGTAAAATCCTACAAGTGGATTCAAAAAGTCAATTTCACAAATACAGAAGGAGAAAACCTTGACTAAAAAACAGTTCACTTGAAAATTATTGGGGGGAAGGGGTTTTAGTGGACTGCAAGCTCAATAGGCATCAGTAGCATGCTTATTCAGTAATTAAAGCTAATGCAATATCAGATGTATTCATCAGGCACAATATCTAAAACAAGGGAGTTGAGTCCCACTACACTCTTCCCTGTTCAAACATCTGGTCTACTTTGTTCAGTTCAACAAACGAACAAATCCAGAGGAGGCCAACCAGGAAGATGACAGCATTTAGGAATATGCCATATGAAAATCTGTCAAATAATATGGAAACATTTAGCCTACAGAAAAAAGATTTACGTGGGACATGATAGATGTTTTCAATTATTTGAAGAGCAATCATGCAGAAAGGGGGTTAGATCTGGGCAGTTTGGATAAGGAAGGCAAACTAGGAACAGAAGGGTGAAAGCTACAGGGAGATGGATTAAAGATTAGAATAAGGGAGAACTTCCTTACAATGAGACCTGTGCCAAAGTGGAATGGCTACCAGAAGACATGGTGAGTTCCTTGTCACAGGAAGTCTCTGAGCAGAGACCGGATGGCCTCCTTTTGGGGATGTGGCAGTGGAGATTACAGGCCAGGGATGGGTTGGCCTGGATCCCTTGTAAAATCCCTTCTAACTCTGGGATTTTTTTACTGCTTGGATTCAGCATCTGATTAAAGAATAGTAATGTTCTTTGGTCTGTGCTTTTTTCCCTTTTCATTGCAGAGATTTGGCATAAAATTACATCCCATTCAAAAGAACTATCAGTTTATTACAAGCAAAGAAATGGGATCTTTTCTAGTTTTCACTCACCACAAAAAGTTACCACATTGTATTACTGTGCATCATGTGTGCTCTAAACTGTACATTACTCTTTCCTAATGAATGTCATGTTGAGTGAAGGAATAAACAAACATTTATTATACACTTACTATTTTTATGACTGATAAGGCAGGCTTATAGACTCATACTGGGCTTGTAGCAGTATGCTAAGCACTAGAGACACAGATAGAAAAAGATAAGGAGGGGCAGCTGGATTGCACAGTGGATAGAGCATCGGCCCTGGATTCAGGAGGACCTGAGTTCAAATCCGGCCTCAGACACTTGACACTTACTAACTGTGTGACCCTGGGCAAGTTACTTAACCCCAATTGCCTCGCTGAAAAAAAAAAAGTGCTGTGTAGAAGTGAGGACTAATTAAGGTTAGATCATTTACATTTATATATGTATTTATTATATCCCTCTTTTTTTTTTTTTGGTGGGGCAATGAGGGTTAAGTGACTTGCCCAGGGTCACACAGCTAGTAAGTGTCAAGTGTCTGAGGCCGGATTTGAACTCAGGTACTCCTGAATCCAGGGCCGATGCTTTATCCACTGCACCACCTAGATGCTCCTTGTTCTGTGAATTTTTAAGGAGTTCAGGCCACATTAGTATCTCTCGTAGTTTTCATTTATTTTGTTCTAATTAATGAAGCCTATATGAAGAACACAACAATACAGAGCCCTATCATTTGCAAGTGTTTTTGTTTTGACATAGAAACACCCCATTCTTATTTTTTGGGGGGTGAGGCAATTGAGGTTAAGTGACTTGCCCAGGATCACACAGCTAGTGTTAAGTGTCTGAGGCCGGATTTGAACTCAGATACTCCTGAATCCAGAGCTGGTGCTTTATCCACTGTGCCATCTAGCTGCCCCGAACCCCATTCTTATTTTAAGGTTATTTAGAGGATTTTATAGGATTAGGCCTTCAATTTATTGAAGGATAATCACTATCCTAGGCATTATACTACAAGCACAGTATAGTACATATACCTATAGTACATATCAGTACATCACAGACTTGCAAAACAGTGTGCTATTTTGGGTCATTACTGACTGGAGAAATCAGAGAAGGCTTCATAGAGGCATTTGAGTTGAGCTTTAAAGAATGAGTAGGGAATCAACAGGCAAAAATGTTCCAGATAATAGCAAAATGATAAAATCAGAAAGGCTCAGATGTTTCGTTTTCACAAAATAGGGAACAGACCAGTATTATTTGGGTTGAGAATTAACCAATGGGTGGGAAATCAAAGGTGGGAAGAGAAGAAAGAAGGCATTCTAAACTTGAAGGATGGAATGAGCAAAAGCATGGTGAAAGAAAAGGGCAGGATGAAAACAAAACATGGCTGGAGCATAGAGGAAGATGGCAAGAGATAAGTCTGGAAAAGTAAGGTGACATAGATTGTGGAAGGCCTTGAATGACAGGCAAAAGAACCTCATTTCAATCAGAAGTTATTTCCACTAAATTCCTATAGCACCACTCAAAGGGCACTTATCAAATAGTGTCTTGCATCTTAGCCTGTATATATCTCAACTACATATTCCTAATACTCCATTTTGCAACTGCTGTCCTGCCTGATTTCAACTCCTCAGAACAAGAGGCCTTTCCCAGGAAAATCTCATCACTTCTAAATTCACCACCATATTGCTAACTCAAGCCCTGATTGACACCATCTCCTTCAGTCTCTTCTCCCCTCTGACTAGAAGGCTGGAGAGCAAAGTACCAAACTCCTCCCAATGTCTTCCTTCATAGAAGGAAGAAACTGGACTCTCCGTTCACTCCACCCTGCATCTTCTTCTCTGCCTTGTTTCAACTCCATGAAACAAGATGCCCCCATGCCAGGTATACATTGGTGTCCCTCCCACCTCCCCTTTTCTGGCTTCTTTTGTGTATTGTCTCCCTATTAAGATTGTGAGCAGAGACTGTCTTTATTTTTGTTAATTGTATCCCTAGTACTTAGCACAATGCCTGGAACATAGTAGATGCCTAATAAATGTTTATTGGATTGGAACTACGCAGTAAGTTACTTAAAGGCAGTAACATTGTATGTCTTTGTATTCCATATAATACTAGTAGGAGATGAATGAATGAATATTGGCTGATTCAACATAGACTCCTAGAATGCTTGATTTAGAAGTCAAGTCAATAAGCATTAGCCAAATAGTTACTATATAGAAAGATAGCCTTTACCTTCTAGGAGCATACATTCTAATGGGGAAAGAGAGTATATAAAGGGAATGGAAAAGGGGGTGGGAGAAGAGGTACTCATGTTGGGGCCTGTTAACAAAGTGTGGAGATGGAAACATGGCTGATATAGGCCCTTCTTCAAAATGGAGATTCCAAGAAGAACTCACTAATGAGAGAAGGGAGCCACAGGGTGGTTGGAGACCACGGAGAAGAAGGAACATCATGAAGGAACTTAAGGGGCAGCTAGGTGGCACAGTGGATAAGAGTACTGACCCTGGATTCAGGAAGACCTGAGTTCAAATCCAGCCTCAGACAGTTGGCATTTACTAGCTGTGCGACCCCGGGCAAGTCACTTAACCCCAATTACCTCACAAAAAAAAGAAGGAACTTAGCTAGTGGGACCCTTCATTCAAGCAAGAATTCAGTCTATACCATCTGCAACAGTCATCTTGACTTCTTTTTGAGACTTCCTTAATGGCTCTACTTGTTAGGAAGTTTTTTTATTTACACTGATCAGAATTCTGCCTCCCTGCAACTTCCATCCATCACTCCTAGTTCTGGCCTTTGGGTCAAAGCAGAACAAATCTAATCTAATCCTTGTTCCACATGACAACAATCTTCAAATATTTGAAGATTGTTGTCATGTCTCCCTAAGTCTTCTCTTCTCCATGTTAAATATCTCCAGATCCTTAACTAATTTCAAATGTCCTGATTTCTAGTCTTCATATCACCCTCCTCATCCACTGTAGCTTGAGAAAACAACGTAGGACTTCAATATGTGTAGCCAATCATCTATATCCAAACAGACCAATATGGCCGAGAGAATACAACACTGTGAGTTCAGAAATGGACTAGAAAGTGGGTAGGGTGCGCTGCAAACACAAGTGACTGCTTCATGAGATCATAGACTTAAAGTTGGAAGGAGCCTTAGAGATCAATAAGTCCATTCCCCTCATTTTGTATGGAACAAAACTGAAATTCAGAGAGGAGAAGGTGATTTATTGCCCAGGGTCACCCAGTAAGGTTCAGAGCTAGGATTCAAATCCAGGTCCTCTGACAACAAACACAGTGTTCTCTTCCTTAGCATCATACTGTTTCTCATTTTTACTCTGCTGCATCTACTAAAAGCATTTGCCACAAGGTGACCAACTGTCTGGGCACTTTTATATTTGGCAACATATGAAAAACAAATCAAGATGAGGCAGCTAGGTGGCACAGTGGATAAGGCATCAGTCTTAGATTCAGGAGGACCTGAGTTCAAACCCAGCCTCAGACACTTACTAGCTGTGTGACCCTGGGCAAGTCACTTAACCCCCATTGCCCCGGAAAAAAAAAAAAAAGAAAAACAAAGCAAAACAAATCAAGATGACTGCTGGTGCTTTGGTGAGACCAGCCATGGTTTCCATAAGTTACAGGAAGTTTGAGGGAGAGGATGGAACCAGGGAGGTTTCTGGGTATGGGGAGTTGCACAGGGCTGCTAGTCAGGGACTCAGGCACGTTCCCAATGTGTGGTCATGTGC
Organism: Dromiciops gliroides; assembly: GCF_019393635.1. Lineage (NCBI taxonomy): Eukaryota > Metazoa > Chordata > Mammalia > Microbiotheria > Microbiotheriidae > Dromiciops > Dromiciops gliroides. The sequence continues at coordinate 210,615,278 of NC_057862.1, forward strand.
CTTCTAATTTATGTCCCTTTGGGAAGTATCAGGAAAGCAGTGGGTTCAAGTTGCCTACATGCTGTAAAGAGCCCTAAGAATTCCTGTACCTAGGGCAGAAAATAGTTCTGGGGGATTGTGGAATAAGGTAGCCATATACATAGGTACAATTCTGGGAAAAGGGGAAACCATCCCCTAAAGGGTACAGTCCTAGCCCTTGCAAGGGAAGTCTATGAAACAGTTGCAGCACTTGTGATGTAGGATGTGGGGGGAAATGGTGGGGAGGAGAAAAGTAGGGGACAGAAGGGAAATGGGAAAGGGAGGGAGAACTGTGCTGTCTCCAAAGTTCAGGTGGGAAGGAGATGAGGATGATGGCCCTGAAACAAAGCCCTTTGTACCCAATACTAGATATGGCTCTGCTGTTGTAGCTGAGCCCCTATCTGAGCTTCCTGACAGCAAAGTTGTCATGTGGAAGAAGAATTAGATTAGATTAGATTTGTTCTTCTTGGAATACTCAAGAAAATACTCTCTTGAACTCCAAGTCTGTGTCAAGGTTCTTGGAAGCTCTGGAGAGACTCCTCCAGAGTCCAAGGACCTGGGTTTGAATCTCAGTTCAGCCCTTAATTCTGAATGTGGCCCTGATCAAACCACTGACTCTTTCGGGGGCTTTAGTTCCCCTCATCTTAGTTGAACTGGATGTTCTCTAAGTACTTTTTACATCTAAGATCCTATATTTATAACTAAAATACTGTGATCTCAGGGCCATATAAAATACTAAACTGAAATTAGTCAGCTTTCTGTGGAGTTGAGAAAGTCCATTCTTAGGACAGATACTTTCATGCATATGTCTCCCTCTGTTCTGTGCTTGGGGGCAAATCATCATGATTTACTATAGGAGTGGGAGGATGCACACACACACACACACACACACACACACACACACACACACACTCCCCTCCCCTCACCCCCACCTCAGAACATGGATTTGCTCTGACTGCTTATCTTTGGAGCAGGGCAAAGGGAGAGAGAGAGGAAGACAGGGACAGAGAGAGACAGAGAAAGACACAGAGAGGTGGGGGGGGAGGGGAGGGGAGGGGAGGGGAGGGAAGGGAAGGGAAGAAGAAGGAGAGGAGAAAAGGAGGAGAAGGAAGAGGGAGAGAAGAGGGAGAAGGGAACAGGAGGGGAGGGGGAGAGAAGGGGGGAGAGGGGAAGAGAGACACTACCTACAGAGACAGTTCCTTTTACAAAAGATTATCCTTCTGAGTCTCAGTCAGGCAATCATGAAGAAAGTTCCCTATCAATAAGGCACTAATAGGCCTACCTACATTTCATGGAGAGGTGCCTTTCTGGTGCTTCCAATGCCCTGTAACTTAACTGATTGGAGATCTCATCAGATTGATCAGAGATTGCCCTGATCCATCTGCCCCTTCCTCCCTTACACATAAATAAAAAAGAGAAAGAAAGAAATAGCACTTTGGGCTGGCCTTGGATCTTGATCCAGTGCCTGGAATGAAGTAAGGAACCAGTTCTCAAATAAAATGACAGACTCCAGGAAACAGGAATATCAAAACACACAATGTGCTGGAGCAAGAGGAAAGGGCAGCTGTGACTGCTTTGAGTAAAGGCTCTTCCCTTGGATGGGAGCCCAAGCCATTGCATTCTCAAATGATGGGATTACAGGGAGGGTTTAAATGAAAGATTCAAATCTGAAAGGGACCTTAGAGGTCACCTAGTCTAAGTCCTTGTAAAGAGGCTTCCTAGATAACCTCTGAATTCCCTTCCATTTCTGAGATGCTGTGATTCTATGACTCCAAAACCAATATTCTTTCCATCCCCCCATGATGCCTCCAGTTTCAGCTCTGCTACGAACTTGATTTGCAGCTTTGAGTTAGTGATTTCCCCTCCCTGGGCCTCAGTTTTCTCCTCTTTTAAGCGAACTGGACCAGATGATCTCTGAGATCCTTTCCAGCTCCGACATTCAGTGAGTCTGTTCTATCTCTGCTTTCCTTTGCTTTGTACTGGAGGCCAATCATTGTCCCTAGGTGCCTTCCCTATCAAGGCACCAAAAATTTATTCATCCTGAAGTAAATACCTGACCTCATGACCATAAATAGAAACAACCAAAATGATGTCTTCAAAGCTACCTCAACTACACAGAAAAACGTATATGCCACCTACGGCAAAGGCTTTAAACTTTTTCATTTCAAGGACTCCTTTGGATGGAGTGGTGATGCCTATGGATACTTTCACAGAATAATTAAGTCAAGTCAATAAGCATTTATTAAACTCCTACTGTGTTCCAGACACTGAGGCAAAAGAAAAAGAAAGGCAAAACAAATAAACAACAAAATCAGTCTGATGAGGGAGAAAACTTGCAAACAGCTATGTATACAAATAATTAATTTAGAATAACCTCGGATGGAAGACACTAAGATTAAAGGGGTCTGAGAAAGGCTTCCTGCAGAAGATAAGATAATTTTAAATAATTGAAGGAAATGCTAAATTTCAGTTAGAATTTTGTGAAAGTAAAGATATAATTTTTTTCCCATCCAAGTTAGCAGACCTCTACCCTCCTTTCAGGGGATTCAGTGTAAATTATTCTCTCTTTTTTTTTTTTTTTAGTGAGGCAATTAGGGTTAAGTGACTTGCCCAGGGTCAGGGTCACACAGCTAGTAAGTGTTAAGTGTCTGAGGCCCGATTTGAACTCAGGTACTCCTGACTCCAGGGCCGGTGCTTTATCCACTGCGCCACCTAGCCGCCCCAGTGTAAATTATTCTTAATTGTCAGTTCTTATCTGTTGCCTTTTGCAATATTATTTTTTTAATTATATTTTATTTTTTTAATCAGCAAAAATCTGCCTTCTGGTCATTTGGTAAAACATCAGTTATTCAGAGCCCTCAGAGAGGGTGAGTTCCATTCTGGATAGCTTGTTCCTTTGTGGTGTTTAAAATTATATGTGGTTGCCTTATTTTTGTCCCAAGTTTGAGGAAAATTAGCTGGAGTTTCTAATATATTGCTACTTATACATTAGAAGCTTTAGCACTAGTTTGGGGCATTAAGCATTTATTAAAGCATACCAAATATTAGTAAAGAGAGAACACTTGGCTCAGAAAGTTAAAAAGGCCTATCTAGCCTAGAGGAGAGATAGTGCTCAGCCTTGACTTCCTTCTTCTTTTTTTTTTTTTTCTTTATTTTCTTTATTTTTTTTTTTTTTAGTGAGGCAATTGGGGTTAAGTGACTTGTCCAGGGTCACACAGCTAGTAAGTGTTAAGTGTCTGAGGCAGGATTTTTGAACTCAGGTACTCCTGACTCCAGGGCCAGTGCTCTATCCACTGCGCCACCTAGCTGCCCCTGCTTCCTTCTTTCTCTAAGTCCTTCACCATCAGTGTGTGTCTGTGTGCTTCCTCTGGTCCAGAGGAGAGGCGGCCCTTCCACACTGCTCAAAGCTAATTGGCTAGCATCATTCAAATCTATTGGTTTACTGGATTTGAGGGTGGTCCATGAGTAGAACGTGCTGAGGTCAGAGTTCAGAGAACAAACCCTCTGAGGGCCAGGCTTCCAGGTAGGTGTGGTCTTAATTAAGTTAACTTAAAGTGAGTTAATCAGAAAAGTCAATCCAATCAACCTTAATATTATCCCCTGGAGAGGGGTGGGGGGGGCTCTGGGCATCCCAAAACCCATTATTTTCTCTCAGATGCACTTCTGTTAGGGGACTTGGAGAAGGAAGGAAGACAGGCTGAGCTCTATCTCTCCTCTAGGCTAGATAGGCCTTCTTAACTTTCTGAGTCAAGTGTCCTCTCTTTACTAATATTTGGTATGCTTTAATAAATGCTTAATGCCCAAAACTGGTGTGAAAGCTTCTAATTTATAAGCAGCAATATATTAGAAACCCCAGCTAATGTTCTTCAAACTTGGGACAGAAATAAGGCAACCACATATAATTTTAAATGCTACAACTTTAAATGTTAAAGTTTTCATTGGATTAAATATTTTTGTGTAGAAATATTTCTGAAACATATTAGAAGTTACCATGGTTTCTGAAATAAGGGGACACTGAAATGAATCTCTACTTTTATTGATGACTCTGGGACCTCGTAAACATTAGTTATGGTTTTTGTTTTGTTTGGGGGTTTTTTGTTGTTTTTTGTTTGATTTTTTGTTTGTTTTTGCAGGGCAATGAGGGATAAGTGACTTGCTCAAGGTCACACAGCTAGTAAGTGTCAAATGTCTGAGGCCACATTTGAACTCAGGTCCTCCTGAATCCAGGGCTGTGCTTTATCCACTGCACCACCTAGCTGCCCATTAGTTATGTTTTAATGTAGTGTTACTTTCAGGGAAACTGATGAAAATTCATATCTGTGACCTTAGAGATCATCTAATCCAGATCCCACCTTTTATAGGCCAGGAACAAAGATCCACAGAGGGGAAGAGATTTATCCCAGGTCACATAGGTAATCAGTTGCTGAGCTAGGCTTTGAACACAGATATTCTGACTTCAAATAAAATGTTTTGACACAGATCAGGGGCTTCGATTCCTTCCTCAAAGATAGGTACTGGCCTATAGTTGCCACTGTTCTAAGCATAGTTCCCAATTAATGTTTTAGAATTAAATTAATAGGTTTTTCCAATTCCTTTGGGAATTCTCCTGTCTTTTCCCTTGTCTATCAACTAGCACTTCTAATAGCTGTTATGCATGGCTCTGAAAGTCCTGTCACCCCATGTTGTGGACTGGAAAACAAGATCACCAATCTGGTTAGAAATGTATGAAAAACAGGAATAAATAGGTTCTGAGGGAGGGCCTAAAAAAGTTCCCCCTATGATTAAAGTGCATGCATTTTAGTGTACGAGACACCTATTTTTGACAACTTAAGGGCCTTTTTTGTTTCCTTCCTCATTAGGTGAGAGAGTTAGGGAGCTAGGGTTTTTTGGTTTGGGGGATTTGTTTGGTGTTTGTTTTTTTTTTTGGTGAGGCAATTGGGGTTAAATGACTTGCCCAGGGTCACACAGCTAGTAAGTGTCAAATGTCTGAGGCCGGATTTGAACTCAGGTCCTCCTGACTCCAGGGCCGGTGCTCTATCCACTGAGCAACCTAGCTGCCCATGAGAGCTAGGTTTTGAATAGGTTGAGAGGTTATTGTCTGTAACTTGAACTCAGGCAGTTCATTAAGATGAGTCAGTTCATTTTGCTCTCCTAACTTAAAGTAGCCCCTCTCAGAAAGGCTGGTCATTATGTTTTACAACTCCCCAGGATCCTGCATGATATACTGTATTCTCATTAGCTCCAAAGGCTCACCAGGTTCTGGGAGGCTGCCCTGGTTGCTATACACCATCCTTAGCCAAAATGCCAGTTTTCTTAATGACACACAACTTTCTTGGCTCAAACATGATGTTTCTTGGGACAGTATTTATTCTGCCCACAAAAGGAATGCAAAAGACTCAGGTTTAAATTTTGATGCAGAAGCACTTGAAACTGAAACATGAATGACCTTAAGCTCCAAAAAAGTACAAAGGATGAAACCAATGAGTAGTCAAAGCAGAGCATGTGGAAAGACAACTCTCTGCGGCATTTACTGTGGAATGAGTGGACTGAATTTAGTTTTGAATGACCAGGAGGTACCCTTGTCAATAAAGACTGAAATACGGGCTGATTTTTTTTAAAGCTTTCTTAAATATGTCCCTAAAATCTAAAGAAAAAGCAACAACAAGAAGGAATAAAGAAAAGTTTCCATTTGTTCTTTGAATGTTGGTGCTGTGTCATATATCCCTTACTACTCCAAGTATGGGGCCTATAGTTAAATACTTTAAAATTAAACAATGTTACAACACAAATGAAACTAGGAACATAAACATAATGTAAGGTCCTTGAGGGCAGGAGATATTTCACTTTTGTCTTTGTTTCCATGTCACCAAGTACATGCCTGTCATATAACAGGCACTTAAAAATGCTTGTCATATTGAATTAGATTGGAATGAAATGAATGGAATTACTACTAGGTCTATATCACAAAGAGATCATAGAAAAGAGAAAAGAACCCACATTTACAAAAATATCTATAGACGCTCTCTTTGTGGTGGCAAAGAATTGGAAATCAAGGGGATGCCTATCAATTGGGGAATGGCTGAACAAGTTGTGATATAGTTATGGAATGGAATACTATTGTGCTATAGGGAATGAAGAGTAGGCAAATTTCAGAAAAACCTAGAAAGACTTAAGTGGACTGATGCTGAGTGAAGTAAGCAGAACTTGGAGAACATTGTACACAGTAACAGCAACATTGTGTGATGATCAGCTGTGACAGGCTTGGCTCTTCTCAGCAGTGCAATGATCCAAGACAATTCCAAAGAACTCATGATAGAAGATATTTTCCACAACCAGAAAAAAAGAACTGTGGATTCTGAATACAAATTGAACCATACTGTTTCTACTTTTGGCTGTTTTTTTTCTTTTTTTGAGGTTTTCCCCCTGTGTTTGGATTCTTCTTTCACAATATAACTAATGCAGAAATATGTTTAATGTGATTGTACATATATAACCTATATCAGATTACTTTCTGTCTTGGGGAGAGGGGAGGGAAGGGAGGGAAGGAGAAAAATTTGAAACTAAAAATCCTATGAAAGCAAATGTTGAAAACTATCTTTACATGTAACTGGAAAATAATAAAATACTTTTATGATAAAAAGAAGAAATGAATGGAATTAAATTGAATTTCATGTTAGAAAACAGAATGTCATCCATCTTAACTCCTTTATAGAGATGGGATCTCCATGGGTAGGGAATATTGTATATATTGTCATATTTTTTCCATTTGTTTGTTTTACTGATTTTCCCCTCTTTTCTTTTAATTGTGTTGTTGTTATTATTTATCATTATAGAAGATGGCTCTCTGATAAGGAGGGGAGAGAAGAAATTTGGGGAAAATTTAGGCAAACATGGAGTATATCAATAAAAATTTAGGGAGTGTCTTCCTACTTGGGCATCATAGTATAGAGTCCTGGGCATATTACATGCTCCTGAGTCTTAGTGATTAACTGCAATTCAGCTTAACCCATAGCCCTGGTTAACAAATAGGAGAAAATTACAAGATATAGGGTACCAGAAATGGAGAAGAACAGCTAAGTGGTTCAGTGTGGATAGAGCACTGGGCCTGGAGTCAGGAAGATCTGGGTTCAAATCCAGCCTCAGACATTTGAAAGTGGGATGACCCTGCACAAGTCACTTAACTTCTGCCTGCTTCAGTTACCTCAATGTAAAATGGGAATAATAATAGCACCTACCTCCCAAGGTTGTTGAGAGGATCAAATGAGATAATATTTGTGAAGAACTTACTACAGTGCCTGATATAAAGTAGGCACTTAATAAATGCTTACTCTCTTTCCTTCTTCTGTGGTGAAGCATTTGGAGACCCTTGGTAAGGTTTAAAAATCATTTATCCTAAATGTAAAATAAACTACCTTAACCTCTCAATATATGTTAGAAATAGGAAGAAGTCAGGGGGCAACTAGGTGGCGCAGTAGATAAAGTGCCGGCCCTAGATTCAGGAAGACCTGAGTTAAAATCTGGCCTCAGAAACTTGACACTTACTAGCTGTGTGACCATGAGCAAGTAACTTAACCCTCATTGCCCCGCCCCCACCCAAAACAGGAAGTCTAGGGGGAACACAGATAAGCAGGACAGCTTTTACAATAACATGTTGGATGCTGTATACTTAAAAAAAGCAAAATATACATAATATAGATTTGTAGCTTCATGTATAATCCTCTTTTCTGTTCTACTTTTTATATAGAAATGTTTAGCTTATTTAATATTTAAGTTCAGAATCTTTAAAAAAACCAATCTAGTATAATACTAATATTGTTTGTCTTTGATGAGTTCATCATGAGGAACTGGAGCTTAGGAGAGAGACTAGGATTATATACATACATGCATATACATATGTGTATATGTATTTATACACACATATATATGAAAGTTCATCTACACAGAGGAGATTGAAAAAGAGCATGCAAACAGGTAAAAGGTGAACCAAGAGAGAGGAGTGTCATGAAAACCCAGAGACTATACAGCTATACAAGTATACAGAAGGAGAAGGTAGTCAAAAGTGCCAAATGCCAGAGATATCAAAAAGGAGGACTGAAGAAAGACCATTTGATTTGGCAATTAAGAGATCATTGGTGACTTTGGGGAGAGCAGTTCTGGTTAAGTGAATATGTTGGAAGCCAGATCCCAGAAGTTTAGAAGTGCCGAGAAAGAGTAGAAATATTAAGTGTATCTGGCTTTTAAAAAGAAATTTAATTGGGGCAGCTAGGTGGCGCAGTGGATAGAGCACCGGCCCTGGATTCAGGAGGACCTGAGTTCAAATCCGGCCTCAGACACTTGACACTTACTAGCTGTGTGACCCTGGGCAAGTCACTTAACCCCAATTGCCTCACCAAAAAAAGAAAAAAAAAAGAAATTTTATTGAGTAGGGAATGAGAAATATAGGGTGATAGTAGGGACAATAGGATCTAGTGAGGATTGTTTTTTTTAAGATGAGGAGACTTGGAAGTTGTTATAGACAGCCAGAAATGAACTGATAGGGAAAGACTGAAGATTAGGAAAAAAGAGGGCATAACTGTGGGATCAACTTACCAAACAAGAGGGGATGGCATCAAGAGTACATGTAAAGGGGCAGCTAGGTGGCGCAGTGGATAGAGCACTGGCCCTGGATTCAGGAGGACCTGAGTTCAAATCCAGACTCAGACACTTAACACTTGCTAGCTGTGTTACCCTGGACAAGTCACTTAACCCTCATTGCCAAACCAAAAAAAAATAAAATAAAACCCAAACAAAACAAAAATCAACAACAACAACAAGAGTACATGTAGAGGGGACCGCCTTGGGAAGGAGGGCTGCTCAGTATTGTCAGGACAATATGAGGATAAAGCAAGGACCTTGACTAAGAGAATGGGGGAAGGGAATGCTGTGGAAGACTTTAGGAGAGAAGGTTTGGAAGAACCATGTTGGTAAGTGGAAAAGATCTGTGATGATCAAGGAGGAAGTTGATCTGATTCCAAGGGCTATGTGATCGATCAATCAGATCATGTGAAGATGGGTTACTCAAGAGAGGCAATTATGAGGCTTCTTTAGGACACAACTGTACTTTCCATTTCCTTTATGCTTCCCTGACCTTTGCTAAGCAAGTTCCCAACCTCCTCTGAGCCAGAGGTTGACTCCTCACAATTCTAACCTAATTGCTGCCCAGGAACCCATGACAACAGCTATGTAGGTGCCATTGGGAAAATCCTCCACCATACCAGCCTGCTAATTTATAACTTCAGTGCTAGGGGCAGGCTCTAAACAGGGAATAATGATCAATAAGTAAAAGGCCTACCTCTTCACTTTCCATTTTCAGTGTGGATAGAATGATTCACATAGGATAAGAAGTCATGGATGGTTGTAATTTTCATAATATATCCTATTATGTAATCTTTCTCCAAAATGTACCCCTCTTTCGTACTTCCCTATTATTATCAAGGGCACCATCATCCTGCAAATCACTTAACCTCTGTTTATCACAGTTTCCTCAACTGTAAAATGGGGCTAATAATAGCATCTACCACACAGAGTTGTTGTGAGGATCAAATGAGATAATATTTGTAAAGTGCTTAACACAGTGCCTGGCACACATATAGGTGCTATATAAATGTTTGTTCCCTTCTCTCCCCACAGTGTAAACTCTTGTAACTTGCTCTTGATCCTAAGATCAAATATTATTTCATCTTTAGCTCATTACATTTTTTTTTGTGAGGCAATTGGGGTTAAATGACTTGCCCAGGGTCACACAGCTACTAAGTGTCAAGTGTCTGAGGCCAGATTTGAACTCAGGTCCTCCTGAATCCAGGGCCAGTGCTCTAGCCACTGCACCACCTAGCTGCCCCAGCTCATTACATTTTTAAAATTTCTATAATTGTATACTTCATGATATAATTTCAGTAGAGTAGTAAATGATTATAATTTATAAATATGTAAATATACACATTTTGGGGAACATGCTCAAAAAAATCTTAGTGAGCATGACAAAAAAAAAAAGTATGGATATCACTGGGCTAGAGGATGAATTAGAGAAAAGTAGGGGCCAGCTGAGATTGGATAATATGAATTTGTAATAGACCTAGGCAGCATGGTTGCTCAACTTATTCTGGCAATATATGAGTGAGGATTGAAACATCCAAAAAGAAGGATCCCGTGGAAACAATAGGTGGGAATAATCTAGGATTGGAGTTTGGCAAGGCATGACCAGGGATGGGACAAAGAAGCAAGGGTAGAGTCTGTATGAATTCTCAAATGAGTAGAGCACAAGAAAGACTAGGGCAGAGGTTCATGTCCTTTATAGGCCATGGACTCCTTTGGGAGTCTGGTGAAGCCTACTGACTCACCAGAATGTTTTACAAGGCATAAAATAAGAAACAGAATTATAAAAGAAACCAATTATATTGAAACATAGCTATCAGTTTTGTTTTGTTTTTCTAAACCAAATTAAACTCAAGTTAAAACCCCTTGACTTAGGGGAGGTTGGACTTGTACTTCCTCTTCCCTTTTCATTTTTAAAAGGGCAGTTTCCCCCACAAGTCCCCAGGTAAAACAAACTACCTTCAAAGACTGATTGCTGATGCCACAAGATTCTAACTTGCCATCTTTTTGGAGAAGGTTTGGGTTTGGCTGCTTGCAAAGAGGGAAGCAAGAGGCCTGAAAATCTGAGCCTCTCCTGAGCCCATGGTCCTATGGTGACTCATTCACATAAGTGCTGAGTAGTGCTTTTAACCTTGAAAAATACTTTTTGCACCTCAACTTTATGAGTAATATCCTGATTTTACAGATTAAGAAACTGATACTCTAAGAGGGTAAGTAACATCCATAATGACACCTAATAAGGCAGGATTTAAACCCAAGTCCCCTAACTTCAAGTCCAACACTTGATCCTTTGTATCATATTGAGCCTAATGTAAATAGAACCATTGATGGCTAAGGTGACTAAAGTATGGGACAGTAACAAATGTAGTCAAATTTCTAGTAAAGATGTAAATAACTTATGTTTATATTGTTCTTTCAACTTAAATTATTTTCACATCCATTATTTCATCTTAGCCTTATATCTCATGAGATTTACAAGGTAGAAATTACTTTCCCAATCTTACCGATGTGGAAACTGAAACTCAGAAAGGTCATTGATTTCTCTAAGACCTCATAATTAGTAGCAGAATAAAAAATGGAACTTAGATCATCCTCAACCCTGAAGTGAATGAAACAATAAAGTGCCAAAAATCAAAAGCCTTTAAAAAAGCTTGCATGGGGAAAACAACAGGGAGACTTCCTAGTGTTATTGGCAATGGAGCAGTTTCCAGAAACTGATTCTATTTATTTTTCCAATTCTCTCTTTTTTTCCTGTTCCTTTGTCTTCTTGTGAACCAAATATGAAATGGGCCAGAGATATTCATTCAACTCCTACATCCAACCCTTCAACATAGAAGCTACTGACTAAGAGATGGAAAGTATAGACATATTTCATTCCTGGTAATATCAACTGTTTGGCTGCTTTCTTTCTCCTATTCGGTTTTTGTTTATTTTCCCCCTTGCTCTTCTTTATCTCCATTTCTGTCATCTCTGTGCTTTACTTCTTTTCCCTGTTACATACACCTGGCTCTCCCTCTTCTCTGTTTTGGGGAAGAACAGAGGGTAAAAATAGACACCTCTTCTTCCTGTCTCCCCCACCCCCCAATACTGACGCCACCATCCACAATGCCCAGAAGGATTTCTGCTAAAGGTCTATTTGAAAACCTGTTGTAAATCAGGAAATGCTGGGGTGGAGTGAAGGGAAATTGGAAGGAACTCAGGACTTATGAATGTATAATGCTGAACTTTTTGGAAATGGATGGGCCTAGTTCCAGTCCTAGCCAAAGTTCCTAGATTGTGTTCATTTTACAAAAGGGGTGTTATTATTATGCTCTAGCATTCTCCTATGTGACAGATTAATAAAGTCATAAATTGCATGACTTCATAGGGTTCAATAGATGAATGGGAGTCCCAGTCAAGTCCCAGTATTTGAGGGCATTGAGGTCCTGGCAAGAGGTATAGTGGTGCCGGGTATAACCCAACAGAACTCTGGAGTAGTTCCCAGCTGTATTGTTAAAAAAAAAAAAAAGCTTATATAGGCACCTACACATAAAAACCTCATAACCAAATGCAGAAAAGCATATATATTAAATGCATCCTTTTCAGATCATACTGCAATAAAAATTACATTCAATAAAGGGCCATGGAAACAGACTAAAAATTAATTGGTGGGGCAGCTAGGTGGCACAGTGGATAGAGCACCAGCCCTGGAGTCAGGAGGACCTGAGTTCAAATCCGGCCTCAGACACTTAACACTTACAAGCTGTGTGACCCTGGGCAAGTCACTTAACCCCAATTGCTTCACAAAAAAAAAATTAATTGGACACTAAATAATCTAATCCTAAAGAATGATTGGGTCAAAAAACAAATCATAGAAATAATCAATAATTTCATTAAAGAGAAAGGCAATAATGAGGCAACATATCAAAATTTGTGGAATACAGGAAAATCAGTATTTAGGGAAAATTTTATATCTCTAAATGCTTAAATCAATAAAATAAAGAAATAGAAGATCAATTTAAAAAATACTAGAAAAATAACAAATTTTAAATCCCCAAATAAATACCAAATTGGAAATCTGAAAATAAAAGGAGAGATTGATAAAATTGAAAGAAAACCATTGCAATAATAAGTTAAACTACATGCTGGTCTTTTAAAACTAAAAGGCAATAAAATAGATAAAGCACTGATTCATTTGATTTTTTAAAAAGAAATTCAAATTAGCAGTATTGAAAATGAAAAAGTTGAATTCACCACCAATGAAGAGGAAATTAAGTAATTATTAGGTGCTATTTTTCCTAATTATATGCCAATAAATCTAACAATGTAAGTGACATGGATGAATATACAAAAATAGAAACTGTCCAGATTAACATAAGAGGAAGGAGAATATTTTAATAACCCAATATTATAAAAAGAGATTGAGCAAGCCAGAAATGAGCTCCCTAAGAAAAAATCCCCAGGACTAAATGGATTCACAAGTAAATTCTACCAAATATTTAAAGAACAATTAGTTCTAATATTATATAAGCTATTTGGAAAAATAGCCAAAGAGGGAGTGATACCAAATTCCTTTTATGACATAAATATGATGCTGATACCTAAAGCACAGAGAGCAAAAACAGAAAAAAAAAAACTGGACCAATTTCCCTAATGAATATTGATACAAAAATTTTAAATAAAATACTTGCAAGTAGATTACAGCAACACATCACCAGGATCATACACTGTGACCAAGAAGGATTTATACCAGGAATGTAGAGCTGCCTCAATAAGTAAGGCTAGGGGGCAGCTAGGTGGCACGGTGGATAAAGAACTGGCCCTGGATTCAGGAAGACTTGAGTTAAATCCAGCCTCAAACACTTGACACTACTGTGTGACCCTTGGCAAGTCACTTAACTCTTATTGCCCTGCCCCCCCCCCAAGTGATAGTTTTGTTTCCACAATGCCTATCACTCTTTTTTTTTTTCCTATCACTCTTTATAGACAATGTGATGGTAAAGAATCCCAGAGAATCAATTTAAAAACTTTCTAAAAGAATTAACAACTTTAGCAAACGTGTATAATATAAAATAAACCCATATAAATATCAGTATTTCTGTATATTACCAATGAAGTCCTACAGCAAGAAATTCTATTTAAAATAACTGTGGACAATATAAAAAAATTAGGAATCTAACTGACAAGATAAACCCAGGAACTAGATGAACACAATTACAAAACACTTTTCACACAAATAAAGTCAGATCTAAACAATCGGAAAAATAGTAATTGTTCATTTGATAGACCAAACCAATATAATAAAAACAACAGTTCTTCCTAATTAATATATTTATTCAGTGCCATATGAATCAAATTACCAAAAATTATTTTATGGAGGTAGAAAAAACAATAGCAAAATTCATCTAGAAGAACAAAAGATCAAGAATATAAAAGGAATCAATGAAAAAATGAGAAGGAAAGTGGCCTAGTAGACAGATCTTAAACTGTATTACAAAGTGGTAATCCTCAAAACACTCTGGTACTAGCTAAGAAATAGAGTAGTAGATCAATGAAGCATATTAAGTACACAATACACAGTAGTAAATGACCAGAGTAAAGTAGTGTTTGATAAATCCAAAGATCCAAACTTTTTGTACAAGAACTCACTATTTGACAAAAATTGCTGTGAAAACTGGAAAGCAGTTTGGCAGAAACTAAGTATAGACCAACATCTAATACTGTATACCAAGACAAGGTCAAACTGGGTACATGATTTAGACACAAAAGGTAATATCATAAGCAAATTGAAGGAGGAGGGATTACTTTACCTGACAAATATTTGGATTAGGGAAGAATTTATGACCAAACAAGAGACAGAGGACATTACAAAATATAAAATGGATAATTTGGATTATATAAAATTAAAAAGGTTTTGCACAAACAAAACCAATGTAGCCAAGATTAGAAGGAAAACAGAAAACTAGGAAAAATGTTTACAGCAAGTTTCTCTGATAAAGGCCTCATTTCTCAAATAAATAATGGAGTAAACTTTATAAAACTATAAGTCATTCCTTCATTCGTAAATGGTCAAATGACATGAACAGGCAATTTTCAGAAGAAATCAAAGTCATCTATAGCCATATGAAAAAAATGCACTGTTAGTAACTGTTGTAAACTGACCCAACAATTCCAGAGAGCAATTTGGAACTATGTCAAAAGTGTTATAAAGCATACCCTTTGACCCAGCAATACCACTACTGGGTTTGTATCCCAAAGAAATAAAAAGGAAAAGGACTTACATGTACAAAAATACTTATAGTAGCTCTTTTGTGATAGCAAAGAACTAGAAATTGAGAGGATGCCCATCAATTAGGAAATGGCTGAAGAAGTTGTGGTATATGATTGTAATGGAATACTATTATGCTAAAAGAATGATGAGCAAGATACTTTCAGAAAAATCGGGGAAGACTTACATGAACTGATGCAAAGTGAAATGAGAAGAACCATGGAAACATTGTTCACAGTAACAGCAATATTGTATGATGATCAACTATGAATGACTTAGCTATTATCAGCAATACAATGATCCAAGACAATTCCAAAAGGACATATGATAAAAAATGCTAACCACCTCCAGAGAAAGAACTGATGAACTCTGAATGCAGATCAAAGTATACTTTTTTACTTTCTTTATTCTTTTCTTTTTTTTTTTGTTTTGGTCCATGTTCTGTTTCACATCATGGCTAATACAGGAATACCTTTTGCATGATTGCACATGGATAATCTATATCAAATTGCTTGCCTTCTCAAGAAGCAGGGAGGGGAGAGAGAGAGAATATTTGGAATTCAAATTTTTTAAAAATGAATGTTCAAAAATGTTTTACATGTAATTTGAAATATATGTATATATATGAAAATTTAATTAAAAAAAAATCTTATGGAGCTACTAAAGTGATCATGTCAGGCAGCTCTCACACTCTGTAAAATCTTGAGTCCGTTCCATAAGATTGGAAATCTATAAAAGCATCATCAAAATCCCTTTATCACTTCAGACTCTTCTTAGTACAGAAACATATACCTGTATTATAATTTTTTGAGAGTTGAAAAAGTACTTGGAGATTACCTAGTCAAACCTCCCTAACATTACAGATGAGTAACCTGAGAGCCAAAAAAGTTAACAGAGTTGCTCAACATCATATAGGTGGCAAAGCCAGGGTCTAAACCTAGCTCCTCTAACTTGAAATTCACCATTCTTTCCAAAATACCATGTTGCCTCTAAGACATCTGATTGCTAGCAGCACGCCACGTGCCAGCATTTCCTTAGGGAATATTTACTGCTGTTTTTTCTTTTAAGATCATTTCTTTTTAGTGGGCTCAATCCCACTACTGATAGACACAGGAATTTTGACCTGTTCCATTGCTGACTTTGCTCAGTTCACTCCTTCTTAGACAATCATCCCCGCAGCAGCTCACCATATTGATGCCACAATTGGCACAGACATACAGTTGGCTTAGAGCACTACAGCTCAGGAAACCTGATTTTAAGGGATCCTTCAATCTCAGCCTCCTAGGAGCTGGGATTACAGGTATATGCCGCCAAGATCAGCATGAGCTTTTATTTTCAAGCAACTGTAGAGGAGTGGAATGTACAATGACATGAGTCAGGAGGCCTGAGTTACATTTTTTTGTCATCACACATGGCATTGGACAAGTCAACAGCCTTTGATCTGGGCTCTGATTTCCTCATCTGTCAAATGATAGTAATAGACTAGCTGAATGTCTAGAAACAGCCTCTGAAAAATATAATACCCAAGTTCCAGCCCTTTCCTTCTGATGTGTTAGGGAGGAGGAGTGCATGCTGCCAATTCTCAAGATAGGAGGTATATAAATACTAGTTTTCTTGACTCTGTCACTTGATACCTCTGTGACTTTGGGCAAGTCACTTAACCTCTCTCTGTAAACTAAGTATCCTGAACTAGATGACTTCTGAGGACCTTTCTAATAGGATCTATGATTCTATGATATCTGAGGTCACTTACAGACTGCACATTTTGTTCTGGTTTCTAATATTCTATATTCTAAGGCCCCTTCTACCTCTAACATTCTATCTTATAATGCTCCTTCTAGCCATAACATTCTTTGATTTCTAAAATTCTAGGATTTATTGGTTGTTCCATGGAAATCTCAACTTTTGTCTCTCCCTGCTTGGGCCTTGCTACTCTTTTTATCCGCCTGCGCTTTCATAGATTTAAAAGGAGTTGCCACTTACCCTTCTTTGAGGCCAATACTAATAGTGAGATTTAATCTTAAGGCTACCCAATTTTTCCAGTAAATTTGAAAACTACATATTTTTGTGATATTTGCATATATTTACATGGTAAAATATATATTTGCACATAAGATTTGTAAAGCTCCAAGTATGTAGAAAAAAACCCCACATTCATTATTCAGTGCCACCTCTAAAATAATATTACTGGCGAATATTCAGCCTTAGAAGACGTGAAACAAATCTTATAAGCAAGAGATCGAGTTTCTCTGTACCATTCCCAAAGCTTGCATACAGTTCAGAGCCACATGCAGAAACAAATAACTATGGAACCCTAGAAATCATTTATAGCCCCCGCAAAATGTATCACCTCAAAGATTATATGGTGGAAAGAGGCCTTGAATTTAGACTCAGAAAACATGAGCTAAAGATCAACTCCACTGCTTCCTAGCTGTGCAACCTTAAGTCATCTATTTTTACTCTCTGAACCTTGGCCTCCCAATCTCTGAAATAAGGGAGGTTGGAATTGATGATCTTAAAGGTCCCTTCTGGTTCTAATATTCCTGGTATTGTAATGGGCCAGGGAGGAGAGAAGGAGGGAAGAAGACTTCTAGAATGGGTTCGGGCTTTCCCAAATGAGACTGTGTCTCCAGATGCCCCATATGATTATTATGATTATCATACTGAGTCAAGTCCACAAACATTTATTAAGTACCTATTCTGTGCCAAGAACTATGCTAAGCACTGAGCATACAAAGAAAGCGGAAGAAAGGGAAAGTCCCACTCTCAAGGAGTTCACAGACCAATGAGCAAGACAACACGCAAACAAAATATGGATAGGATAAATTGGAGATAATATTGGAAGGAAGATTAGCATTATTGATAATAGCATTATTAAGGAGGATAAGGAGAGGCTTCTTGCTGTAGGTGAGATTTTAGTTGCAACCTGAAGAGAGACAGTTCCTAAGACTCAGTACATTCAGTGACAAAGGGATCAAAGAGGAAACACAATTCATTACATAAGATGCAACTTTACCCTCAGCTCCTGTTAAGCATAGTGTCATAAAAGGGTAGACTTGATGGAAATGTTTTTCATGAGTGCACACGTATAATATGCCTTCTCAAGGAAGGGGAAAGAAAGAATGTGGAACTCAAAATTTGGGGGCGTTTGTTTACAAGTAATTGAGAAAAAATAAAATTAAAATTAAATGAAAGAGTAGGTTTGGAATCAAGAAACCTAAGGTTCAAATCTCAGTTCACCATCTGTGTGATTCTAAACAAGTCATTTCATTTTTCTGAGCTTCTATCCTCATTTGCAAAAATAGAGATATTAATAGCATTAACATTACCTATGTCAAAGCACTGCTTGAAAAAAGTATGGGGGGGGGGGAAGCATGGGGGACATTTATTTCGGAGAACAGATGACTTGGCAGACCATGCAAACTGACTTCAAGTATTGTCATGTGGTGTAAGGATTAGATTTGTTCTACTTGGTTCCAAAAGAATTGGGAAGTTATGGGAAAGCTGAAAATATAAGGAAAAGAATTAGAGCTACCCTACAGTAGGACTAGAATGCTTTGGAAGGTAATAGGTTATTCTCACAATGGAAATCTTCAAGTGAAGGGTGGAAGGATGATCACTTGTTGCAGAGGTTATAAAGGGGATTTGTGTTCTGCTGCAATTGAGCCTGGATGGTCTCTAAGATCCTTTGCAGTTCTTAAATTCTGTGACCCTTAAAGTACTTTAGAAAGGAGTTAACATAATAATAAATTGATAAAAACTCAGATACACACTGGCCACATGTTGTGGAAAAAAAGAACCTGGCATATAGGCTATTGCCAGCCAGGCTTACTGAATATTCCCCTACATACAGAGAGAGAGAAAGAAAGAAACAGAGACACAGAGAGACACAGAGGTATATTGAAAGAAAAACAAAGGTCCTTAGATTTAATTCTGAGATTGTTACTCCAAATCTAAAGTCATGTCCTCCAATTGATGACTCAGTTCTGATAGCCTTCCTCAATAACTAGTCCCTATAACCAGGGGCTCTATTTGAACCAAAGTAATAATAATAATAATAATATAATAACCTGCATTTCTAAAACATTTTTAAATATTGTAGAGCACTTTCCTCACAACACCTCTGCAAAAATAGTGAGGCAGTATCCCATAATATCACCCTCATTTTTATATATGGAGAACCTGAGACTCAAAGAGATAAAGTCCTTTGCCCCAGGTCACATAGTAAATATTAGAGATGAATTTAGAATCCAGATAGCTTGACTCTAAATCCCAATTTTCTTTCCAACACTCTTTCTATAATAGCAGATTATTTCTCTATCAGGTTACCCACCTGAGAAGAATTTTTTTAAAAAAAGGCTAAGCTTGCCTTCAGAGGCCCCCTGTGAAACTCAAAGATTCCCATTCCTTTACTTCTACACTTCTAATTCTTCTTCTTTATTATAAAAAGCAATTTCTATAGAGGCAAAATATTCAAAAATTCAGAGGTTCAGTGAATGAGGGAAAAGAGATCTGACCACATCTTACTCATTGAGTTGAACTATACATGTGTTTTGAAAAGTACTATTTACTTTGAAAATTTGAGCTCTTCCTGGGAAAGAGGGAGAAGAAATCCCTGCCCCACTGTAGAACAATGAACACATCAATAAAGCTTCTAGGATCTATTCCCAAAGTGGAATACATACACACATATTTAGTGGCGCCACACTGCCTACCAAATAATATGAACACCTTACCCTGGTTGTCAAAGCCCTTCACATTCTGTACTCAACCTACCTTTCCAGCCTTATTTCATATTTCTTCTCTTCACATACTCTATGTGCTAGCCCAATCTAGACTAGTTGCCATTCCCAGACACATCCTATCCTTTTCCCCATGCCTTTGTTCCTACTCTTCATTTCCCTATTGAAATCCTTCCCATCCTTACAGTGCTCTCCCAAGAAACCTTCTCTGAACAGTTACCCACTTGTCCAATCAAAAGTGCTATGAATTCTCATACTACCTCTCATGTCATGCTTTGTCATATCTTTGTCTTAGTTCTTCCTAATAGATTGTGATCTCTTTGAGGACAAAGATTTCAACTTATTCATATTTTGGTCCTTGGTACCAAGTATTAAATGTAATAAATGATTAATAAATGTTTGTTGGATCTATATATTCAATTTATTCAAGTATTGATTAACAAGTTGAATGAATAAATTCAAAAAATATTTATTAATTATCTATTATTGAACATAATATCCATAGCCACCAAACACATGGGCAAACAGGATTGAATGAATGTTCACTGGCTCATTATATCGTATTTGGTCATTCTTTTCAAGACTGCATATCTAGGAATAAGAACACAGACGTTTCCACTAAAGCAAAACACTGGTAGCTTCAGACTCTGGTTACTCACCAACACATTGATTGCCTTCATCCATTTGGTACCCAAAACGGCAAATAACAGGTCTTGCAATACTTTGGTAGTTTGGAGCAGGAACCGGTGCTGGGGGTGGTGGGTATGCGCCTGAGTAAGGATTTGAATAGGGCCCTCGATAAATTGGGTTGGTTCGGGGAATGCATAAATATCCACCATTTTGGTTCACACACATCATGTCTCCTCGGCAAGCATCAGGGATAGTCCTGCATTCATCAACATCTGTCAAGGTGGACAGAAAGAGTATGAGTAATCCCTGTGTTATGTTGTTATGCCTTAATTTAGCCAGAACCCTCCTAAGAATCTTCAAATAGGCTTTGCCTAAACTTGCTGTTGACTAATTTTCCAATATGGGAAGAAGCTGTGATTTCATCTGGTTGGGAAACTCTCTTCACCAATACAGATTTAAACCCACCTGTTACTTAGTAGGTAAGTCCTAGAGAGTTGTCTGAAACACATGGAGATTCAGCACTGCCTAGGATCACACAACTGCTAAATCTCAAAGGTGGGATTTGAATGCAAGTCTTCCTGGCTTCAAGCACGCTACTCTAAACACTCTACCAAGCTGCCGGCAACTAATTGACCCAAGCAGAATTATTATTTTAGCCCATATGAACATGGCATCACGTGATTTGTAGTTCATTTTCTTCACAGTAACCCTATTATGTAGGCAGTATACTATTATCTCATTTGACAGATGAGGAAATTGCATTTGCACAACGAGTTGGGGTCAGAACCAAGATCTGAACCTACTCCCTTGACTCCCAGTCATATGCTCTTTCCACAGAACCAGGATGAAGAAATTACATAATTTCCGATTCCAAGGGCAAGGAAGGGGGTGGTATTAGAAAAGGCAAGAAGAAATTGTTATTGACATAATGGCTCCTTTGATTGTGAAGCTTTTTTCCTTCAAAGTTTACTTCCATTAGACTAGGAAACAGGCAGGGCATGCTTCCAAGACACCATGTGTTCTCCCAGACTTTCAGGGCCCCCTCCCTGGTCTAGAGAATGTTTCTCTAGATATTCTGCATGAGCACAGGCTGCCTGGTCACCCAAATAGATCAGTTACACACATACACATACATGTCCCTCTCACCAGCCTTGGCATTAGCAGGTTGAGGGTTGGGCTGGGGACTAAAAGCATGTCTGAGTCCTGAAAGCATATGACAACCATCTGAGCAGAGGCAGAGCCAACTCACACCTCATGAAAGGGAAATTCCAAGACTCAGAGCATACAGCTCACTCTATAGTCTGAAACCTAAAGTCAATGGTATTGGGGAGGAGATGAAAAAAAAAAGCCAACCTATCATCTTTGAACCATAGCCAGTATACAAACATCTATTGTGAACTCTGATTTCCCATGGCAAATCTTTTAAGTTTCTGCTGGTTTCCTGTCATTCCTCATCCCATCTCTGCCCTACCCCCACCCTCACCCCCAACCATGGGTTATAGTGTGGCAAGAGCATATTCAGAAAAAAAAATTAAATAGTTTGGCTTTTAGATTTTTTAAAAAATTTTGATCCCAATCTGTGAATCTATAAGTACAGGCAAATCCCGGTGAAGAAATTCTTTCTGCCAATGCAAATAAGAAAATATTTTGCAACCAATAGTCTTAGAATTACCTAAGGTACCTAGAGTTTAAGTGACTTGCCCAAGGTCACATGGCCAATATGGATCAGAAGCCAAACAAGCCCAGTTCTTCCAGAGCTGTCAGAAGCATACAGGTAGAGCAGCGGACAGAGCACAGCACCTGGATTCAGGAAGATTTGAGTTCAAATCAGCTTCGGACATTTAGTAGCTGTGTAACCGTGGGCAAGTCACTTCATCTTTGTCTGACTCAGTTTCCTTATCTATAAAAAGAGGATAATAATAGCACATTCCTCTCAGGGTTGTTGTGAATATAAAATAATATTTATATTTTCAAACCTTAAAGCTCTATATAAATGCTAACTATTCTAGACTCTGAAGCCAACTCTGTATCCACATCATGCCCCAGTTCCTAAAAAATACTTTAGGCAAAGTCAACATAATTAGGAGGGCTAATTAGGCAGGAAAAAAGGAAGATGTTTGTATCATCCACTCTTTGGTACTCCCCATGGTGTTGCTTTCATCATGAATGATCAAAAGTTGATTAGATGTTCCTAAGACAGGAAAATGTTAACATTGGGCAATGGTGTCTGAATTCCCCTATTAAGAAGGAAACAAATACAGGAGATTCCTACCTAAACACTGTCCAGACGCACGGTCCAAGTCAAAACCATTTGTGCATTGCTGCTGCTGCAAAAAAAGAAAGAGATGGTCATCGGTTTTAAAATACTCAAGAATGAAGTTAGACAATCATGATCTTTACTTCCCATAATAGGTCATGAGGTCTTTCCCCTTCCTGGGGTATACTGTCTCATAATGGAAATATTCTGGGTACAGCTGAAATTTCCCCTTTCCAGTAAACTACCTCTTTCAGTGCTCTATATTTATTTCTAGGGACCCCTAAGTAAAGAATTATGTCCTAGCATCGTAGAATGAAAAGATCATCTTGTCTGTCTCTTCTATTTTCTTTTTTTAAAACATTTTTTTTCTTTAGTGAGGCAATTGGGGTTAAGTGACTTGCCCAGGGTCACACAGCTAGTAAGTGTCTGAGGCCGGATTTGAACTCAGGTACTCCTGACTCCAGTGCTCTATCCACTGTGCCACCTAGCTGCCCCTCTTCTATTTTCTAAATTAACTGAAGCCCAGAGAGGTTAGTTGACTTTCCCAAGACTACACAGGTAGTAAATAGCTGAACTAAGATTCAAATCAAAGTTCCCTGACCCCAAATCCACTGTTCCTTCCACCACCTCATGGTACTTCTCTACATCACACTCCTAAAAGATGCTGGGGGTTTGCCAGGGAAAAGTTATGATTCTCCTTGTCATAGTGATGTTTTGGAATGATATTGCTACATACATTCATTTATTCAATAAGCATTTACTAAATACATACTGTGCTCCCCCTTAAAAGGCAAAATTAAGATTTGACACAATCTTCACCTTCATGGAACAGGAAAGAACTGGGCAAGTTTCTTAGAATAAATAGCTTCAATTCAAAATATTCCCTACAGAAGCAGACTCCTTTAATTACACTAAGGTAACCTTCATAACTTCCCAGCATCATAACCCTATCTCTTTCTCCTTCACTCCTGTCCTTACTAAGTCTCATTACTCTATCAGCATCCTTGACCTCATTATTTCACACTTCCTCCATGCCTTTTTCCAGCAGGCAACCCTTTTTTATTCATCTTCAATCTTTCCTTTGCCATGAATTCCTTCCCATATATCTACAGACATGCTCAATCCTAAAAATAAAGCCTTCTATTAAGACTGCAACCCTAACTATCATGCAATCATTTCTCCTTCCTGTTTTGGCTAAGCTTCTTTAAAAAGTTATATACATCAGATTACTCCACTTCTTCACTATCTACCCTCTTCTCAGCCCCTTGTAATCTGGTCCCCATGCTCACCACTCTTTATAAAATTCCTCCAGAATAAAAAGAATTCCAGAAAGGATCACAAACAATTAAGACAGTTTTAACAATTATATGTTGAGTATTATATATGCATATATAAGTAAGTATATATACATAAATATATAAGTATTATATACTTTAAAAAGAAAAACAAACTTTACATAATGGTGATCCATGGTTTCATGCACAATCTTTTTCTTATACTGTGTGTATATATACATGCATATTTATATGAATATATTCATATAATCATTTTGTTTGATGTTTGGAATAAAAGAAATGTTTTAATTGAACTGCTCACTGTCTCTTCTCCTTTACCCCACCCTCTTGCATTTGATGCACTTTATGACATCTGAGTCCTTGCACTGTTCTCTATGCCTAGAATGCCCTTCCCACCCCCTTCATCTCTTCAGTTAATATCACCTAACTTGTGTTAACTCTTCCAGAAAGTCTTTCCTCCTTTGTGAATCTGTTATGACCCTACTACCCACCACCTGAATGCTTCATATCTACCTTTCTTATAGACTTAGTGTATTTTATTTTGCATGACACCTGTATTTTGTGTATAATTTTTGTATGTGTCACAATCTCTCTCTACTAAAATAAATTCAATATCAATAGAAACTATGTCTTATCTAAATTTCGTATCTTCCTTAGGGACTAGCACAGTGCTCCAGATACACTAGGAACATAAATGTCTATTGAATTGCTGAAAACATATTTTAATAATTCAAGGATCTATAATTTCATAGATTTAGATACTCCCTCTATAGATGCATATTACAGCCCCTCAAATTTAATAGATGACCTTTAAGACTTTCTATGACTGAAAAATTCTTCATCCTGAGGCCAACCTGATGATGAGTCTCTCTGTGCTTAACTAGTCCTCAGGCAAAACTAAAGCAATTAAGCTTTAAAATGTACTAAGACTTTTGGGGCACCCTGTATATATGAATGTGCATATTATAAATGCATAAACACATATGGGTACACATATGTCTATGTGTCTGTACATATATGTATATGTCACAAACATTTGAAGTTTTTATTCCTATTTTTAAAAAATGTTTACATATGTTTATTCTTTCTTGTGTTTTTTCCTTTTGTTCTGATCCTTCTCTTACAACACGACTAATGTGGAAATAATATGTTTGACATGATTGTAAGGTATAACCTATATCAGATTGCTTGCAGGCTTTGGGAGGGAGGAGGGAAAAGAGAGTGGGGAAAATTTGAAACTCAAAAAAAATCTTTATATGTAAGTAGAAAAAAATTTTTAAATAAAATAAAATTAGATTGTAATTTTTTTTACATAACTAGAGGTGCATTAGAGTGGCATAAATGGGCAACAGGAGGAAAACACTATAATAACAGTCAGAAGGAGCTCTCCCACTCTTTTGTTATGTGACATAAGAAAAGTTGCAACCCAGGGCAGCTAGGAGGCCCTGGAGTCAAGAGGACCTGAGTTCAGATCCGGCCTCAGACACTTGACACTTACTAGGTGTGTGACCCTGGACAAGTCACTTAACTCCAATTGCCTCACACACACACAAAAAACTTGCAACCCAAGTCTCAGTTCCCTTGTCTATAGGTAGAGGAACCAGGTAAAGGGCCTTGTGAACCTTTTGTGTCAAGGTTCTCAAGGTCTCCAATGGAAAATCAATAGATATCTTTTATAAAGAGACATCTTCAATTCCAGAAGATAAACACCAACCTTTAATCTTGTAAAAAGCAAGGAGGTTATACACAATACTATGATCTCTTCCAGGTCTACCATTTTGTGATTCTGTATTCTTATTCTAATACTGCCTCTTACTATAAAAACTAGGCATTTGTATCATCTTTTTTTATACTTCTCTGTTAAATGATAATACTGAAGTTTATTGTCTCTCAGGTACTTCCCTACTCTAACATTTTATAACTCTAAAAATTAGTAGGAGGGAAGAAGAAAGGGTAAGGTTCATTCTCACCTGTGCATTTCCAGGACTTGTAAGACAAAGAGTCAGAATGGAAACAGTGAGTATCCTAAACAGGGATGAGAAATCAAACATGAATATTTTGTTTATATATAAATATCTAAGTACTAGATGAATGTTTTATAACATAATGCTTTTGGGTGGAAGATCCAGATCTATGATTTCACTGAAATAGGAGATTCACTCCTAAAGATGAAAATTCTTTCTACCGAAGCAGCAGTAATTAAGGCACTTGCCCTGGATCACACAACCAGTATGTTTTAAAGGGAGGCCTTGAACCTAGGCCTTCCTCACTTTGAAGCTGGATATCTGAAGCTGGACAGGATGAGTCATCTCATCATGTAGCCTCTCACTCAGATAAGATATGTTTTTATAATCAATAATCCCATTTTGTAGGGGGCAGCTAGGTGGCACAGTGGATAAAGCA
Organism: Dromiciops gliroides; assembly: GCF_019393635.1. Classification (NCBI taxonomy): domain Eukaryota; kingdom Metazoa; phylum Chordata; class Mammalia; order Microbiotheria; family Microbiotheriidae; genus Dromiciops; species Dromiciops gliroides. The sequence goes on from NC_057862.1 coordinate 210,641,501, forward strand.
CCAGCCCAGGATTCAGGAGGTCCTGAGTTCAAATCCAGCCTCAGACAGTTGACACTTGCTAGCTGTGTGACCCTGGGCAAGTCACTTAACCCTCATTTCCCTTCAAAAAAAATAATAATCCCATTTTGTGCCTATAGAGACTAGAGAAACAGGGAGGACTGTCAGATGCAAATTAAGTATTTACCAACTTTTTACTTTGTATGCAAGCAAATATAGACAGTGATGCTTGAGTTTTGAAAGTTTTTTATTATAAATATGTGTGCATATATGTGTGCATAGTATGACCTACCTCAAAAGATGACAACATCAGTTTCCTCATCTGTAAGATGAAGATAATAAAATAACCCACCTGCCAGAGTTGCTATTAGAATAAAATGAGATTACTTTTGTAAAGCACTTTGGGTACTTAAAAGAGCTATAAAAATACTTGCAATCATCCTCATTATTATCACATTATTGTTCTATTTCCCTATGTTATCTTGTATAACAGACCCTTAAGATAGATATTTGATGTAAAATTGTTTTTTCAAAATTGAAAAAAAAAAGATGACAACAAATGAGATAATTGATGTGAATGGGGTGCCAAAGAGCAAGGTGCTAGATGAATTTGATGCCAGAGTATCTTTTAATATAAGTATTCATCTCATCTCTTCCTTCAACCAATAGTGGGGGCCCTATCAAATATTGCCTAAATTTAATGCTCTATGATTTCAAATTTAACTCTTCATAATTAATAAGGAAGGTGATCAAGTATTCACTGCGCCGGGGTTTCTAATTTTAGCCAAAGATGGGATCATAGAAACCCCAAATCACAATTAATTACTCACAATTGAATTTGGATAATACAGTCTACCAATCAAAGGAAAGGCAAAACCAAACTGCCTAGACTGGTGATGTTTGTCCAAATTGGATAATTGAAAAATTATTATTCAATCAACAAATTCACTTTAGATGCAGACCCAACCTCCACATATTTATTCAGTAGCCCATATGACTTTGACTATTGTTTGGGTAAGTTGAGGCCCTAAAAAATAAGATGATTTGACCATTATTCAAAGACAGCAAAGTCAAGAGTCATAATTAACAGTTTCTTTATCTAACCACAAGATCATTCTCCCCAACTAAATAAATACTCTGAAAATCCAATCGTTGCTCAGAAATTTAACATATGAGGCAGAATAAGCCAGGTTCCATATTATTGGAGACTGCTCTGACCTTATAAAGTTCATAGCCACATCCCAGAGTTGTTTTGGTTTGATTTGGTTTGAGTTTTTGTGGTTGTTAAGGTGGTGGTGGTGGTGGACTTAAAAAAAATTCTCAAGGACTAAATTTATATCTATTTTTAAAAGAGCAACAAATTTATTTTCCAGTCTGTGTATTATGAATTTCAATGTTTTCATGTTTCCTCATATGGAGTTTCCTTTCTGTTGGTTAAACCATGTCTTGTTTATATTGGAGGCTGCATAAGCTGGATGCCTTCGAGAGCTGGTACAAAATCCATTTTAACACCCATTATCCTCACTCTTTGGCTAGAGGTATTCCCCAGCTACAGAGTCTCCCCTCAAACTTCAAAGCAGGTCATGGTACCCATACAAAGGTTGTCATCCTTGGCAGAGAGATACACAAGTTCTGGGAGTCGAAAAACCTTCAATCAGTTGAAAAGAGATTTTTACTATTATGAACAAGACTCAAAATGCCATTAACAAAACCTCTCACGATAGCACAAATAGCTAGCTACTCCTAACCCTGCAACAACTGAATCTGCATTCTGTTCTGCAGGACAACCAAAAGCAAAGCAATCGATAAAGAATGAGAAAAAGTACGTGCCATCACATCCATGACTATAGTCCAACTAGTGCGTACCTCTCATTCTCAAAATCAAGGTTACTTTCTAAAAAGCAGGTGAACTATCCATTCCGTGCCTTACCCCTTAAAAAAAGGAAAAGGGAGGAGGGACCTACTAAATGTCAGTGCTGGCTGTCAGAAGAGGTGATCCCAGACTTAAGTTTCAATTCACATTATACACGCACACACACACACACACACACACACACACACAGAACTCCATTGGTTTAAAGAATCTACAGACTTTTATAAGACAAGAATGACTGAACTGTCATTCTTTTAGAGTTATGAAGTTTAAGAATAAATTAAATGTCTCTTAATTTTCCCTAAAGAACAACATAGAGTTTGCTTACATGTACTTTTGTCTGCAATCCCCACTTCTCATTGGCTTTATACTTCTGGGTCTCATTCCCTTTGCGAATCACACACAGACATACAGTACAATCCGGCACAAGAGTGTAAGTGTATTCAGCCAGGCACGATGGCTTGTCCAGCAGATGATACATACAAAATAGCAATTATTTTCTGTGAAGATTGCTAGCAAACTTAAACTTGATCTCTCAAATTAGTGATTGATTTTTTTTTTGGTAAATCAGCTCAGAAAGCTGCTGCCAGTCTGTGAAAATGGTTTTTTGCATGAAGGCACTGGCGTTGAAGGAGCAGGATCCTGCAGTCCTGGGACAGACGATGTGACTTCGAAAACTATTATACAACACCACTCCTTGTCCCTCCCCTTCCCCTTGCCCCCCCCCCAAAAGATCTTCAAGATGGAAATTACTGAACAGCACATTTTTATAATTAGCAATCTTGTTGCATCACTAGCAAATCTCTTTTCCAGTGTCCTGACACAAATTGAATCTCAGCCATAGACACTTTCCACACAGCAGGCTATATAGCAAGTCTTTCCAATCCCTGAAGAAAGAAGTTCCGTGCAGAGAACCTACCTCTTTAATCCTGGCATGTCCGAGATGTGTAGAGAAAGAAAAAAAAAAAGGGGGAGGTGGGTGGATGGAAAAAGAAAGAAAGAAAAAAAAAGATCACAGTGCCTACTACTCAAAGGAGTTTCTGAACTTCAACCTCCTCTCTGCCCTTCGATTCTTGCTTTAATGGTATTCCAATACAGCAAGGAGTGAAGCGGGCAGGGTAAGGGTCTGAGCCTCCTGAGGCACTGGAGTGAGTACAGAGAAAGCACCTGGTTTTGCTTAGTCCCCTTCAGTAATTCAGCATTAAACCAATTGGAGGAGGAATGTTAAAAATGAACACTTCATTTTCTAAGTATGTTAAACAATGCAAATGGGGCCTCAGTCTGGACACAGCTGGTTCAGATTAGAGAGCTCACCAACTGGCTAGACTCCTCACAACAATCTTGGGGCGTCTGCCAGGACGAAAGTCTCAGAGCTCGGAGAGGAAAGCCTCTCCTCCCGACTCCAGCAAGCAAACACACACTCTCTGCAGAGAGCATCTTTATTGGAGAGGGCCCGTTATCAAGTGCATGGAGGGGGTGGGGCCGTGGGGAACACGTTCACCCTTTAGTTTCCTTCCCAGCTAGAATATCCCAGAGCTTTGGAGAGGCCTTGAATAGTCGGGGGCGGGGGAAAGGTAAAAGAGAGTTAGGAAAATTTAGCCCTCGCTATTTCAGGTCACTGGCATTTTAAGAAAAGTTTTTAAGCCTCTGGGAGAATAGCAACTTGAATTCGCGATAAATGCAGCTACAGTGAGTGACCACTGCACTTGATTTATTATTTTTTAAAAATTAGCGCCAGGTAAATGAAAATTTAGAGCTAAGAAGATAGGAGTGCTGAATGTTTTCCAAAAGAAATGGGGTGAGGACAATCATATGACACCATTGGCTAGTAAAATTAAAAAGACAGGGTTCTAACCCTTCCCTTCAACACTCCTATAGCAAATTTCTAACTTTAATCCTTCTAGCATCCCTTTACAGGTGGTTTATGATTTTGCTAAAAAAAAAAAAAGAATAGGTCATAGATCATAGTAGATTTAAATCTGAAAGAAAGGGATTGCCTGGTTGAACCCCCTTATAGATGAAGAAACTGATACCAGAGAAAGTAATTTCTCCAAGGTTAGATTCAACCTCCCAAAGTCAGTGCTTTCTTCTTTAAAAAATAATAAACACTTTTATTTAAAGTTTTGAGTTCCAAATGCTATCCCTCCTTCCCTCCTTCCCTCCTTCCCTTCCCCTCCCCCCTCCCTGAGGTGGTAAGCAATAAGATAGAGATTATAGGCATACTTTCTTCATTATACTATGTTCTACTACTTCCTCAATGACAGGGGGAGGTGAGAAAAAGGAGCAGGCATGGGCATATAGGAATGCTCTCAATAAGGAAATTCTGCTTTCAAAATGCCTTGCATTTCAGTTAATGGTCGATAACAGTAAGCATCTACTACATGTGGGACACTATGCTAAGCACTGGAGATAGAAAGAAAGGCAAAAAAAGAGTCCCTACTCTCAAGGGGCTCACAGACTAGTTGGGGAGACAACATGCAAACAACTATGTACAAACAAGATATATGCAGGTTAAATTGGAGAGATCATCAGAGAGAAGCCTCTGGTGTTGTGGAAGGCCAGGAAAGACTTGGAAGGTGGGATTTTAGCTGAGACTTAAAGAAAGACAAGGACACCAAAGGTAGTCAATGAGAATGGCCCTGCCAAAAAATGGAATGTCTTGTTTGAGGAAGAGCAAGGAAGCCAATGTCACCAGACTAAAGAGTATAGAGAGGTTAGGAAAGTATAAGAAAACTGGACAGGTGTGTAGGGAGGAGAGGAAGAGTGGGTTTTGAAGGGCTTTCAATGACATGGGGATTTTATGTTAGATCCTGGAAGTGATATTACCACTGGTCAGGAGATATATGGCTAGACCTGTGCTTTAGGAAGATCATTTTGACAGCTAAATTGAGGATGGACTGGAGTGGGGAGAGCCTTGTTGCAGGCAGACCAACTCTTAGGTTATTGTAATAGTCCAGGCATGATGTAATAAGGGCCACCACTAGAGCATTGGCAGTGTCAGAGAAGAGAATGAGGCAAATACAATATACTTTATAAAGGTGACATCTACAGTCCTTGACAACACATTGGATGGGGGGGAGGAGTGGAGGGCTGGGAGGAGGCACGAAAAAATTAAAGAGTGGAGGATCACATCTAAATTTGGTACCTGGGAGAACTGGGATGCCCTCATCCATAATAAGTTTGGAAGGGATAAAGTTTTGGGTGGGAAAAATAATTAGTTCAGTTTGGAATGTGTTCAGTTTAAGATGTCTATAGGACATCCAGTATGACAAGTCCAATAGACAGTTGAAGATGCAATTCAAAATATTAGGAAAGAGGTTAGGTCCAGAATCACTTGCTTAAAGACAATAATTGTCTGGGGGACAGCAGAAGTAGCTCTCTGTTGCAGCTCGTGGCTTCCGTGAGCCATGCAGGGATTGGTGGAGCTGCCGGACTGTGGGAGACTTTGAGATTTAGTTTATTGCCGAATTGGCTTTCCTGGACTAAAGAGAAAACGAGTGCAAATACCAAGACTGTTAAGCTTCACAAAATGATCTATTACCCAAAACTAATAGTTGGTCAGGACTCATTTCCAACCAGTCAAGAGGATGGAAGATTTCCCAAGGAAAATGTCCCTGTACCAAGGGAAGTTAATCAAAAAAAGCAAGATGAAATTGCAGCTGCCTCCCTGATTCTACTCAGTGACAATGGACACTGCTCCACAAGAATCAATTAGCTCTACTCTTTTTAATCATAATTCCTCCATTTGTATTACATATGATGTATGGGTAATGATGAAGTCATAGTGTCAGATATGGAAATTGTTTCTGTATAAATCATCAAGTATAAGAAGAAATTATGGGACTCTGAGCCTTCCTTTAGAGAATTACAGTGGACAAATATGTATCATAAAATCAGTTTTTAATCATTCTGATTTCAGTGAAAACTTAGAATTTCACACTGTGAATTCATGTTTACAAACATTACAGGTGGGCCTTTAGGCCTGGTTCTCCTACAACATTGTCTTCTACTATTCACATTCTTACTGCTCACATGCAAATGATAAATTTTTACTTTCCACTCACATAGCTCCCAACTGCTCCTTGCAGACGCTGAGTCTCCATTTTTTTTTCATTTAGACGTATCAAGCCTAGTAGTTTATGTTCATCAATTGTCTGTATATCTCTATATTTTATCCATGTACTCTTTTGATGTATAGAAGTAGTTTGAAACCCATTGTTTCCTTGTGGTAAGTGACTGAGATGCTGCCACAGGATTTGAGACAGTAATGAATGGTGCTATTTTGGACTTTAAACATGCTCCATGGCAAGGTAGCTCTGATGGAGTTATTTTTTTCTATGTCCTAAGAAGGTGTTGGTACTTTGTTTTCTTGAATGTTGTTCTCTAGACTGGACTGACATGCTTTCTTGTGTCTTCAGTGTGGCTTTCTTATTCAATGTTGTGGGGTGAGTGAATACTACTAAAACCCATGAAGCACTGACATTATATCAAAGTGTCCTCACAATATGCAGTTGTAATGGGAGCCACCACAAAATGTAATTTACTTATTAAACTCCTTTCTGTACCCTTGCCTGCCTAACTTACAAAAAAGAAAAGCAATAATTTTACAGGAGTTTTTTTATGAAACTCTTTTATAAAATTACTCTCTTTGGAAGACATTTGGAAAGGGGGACAAGGTTTTAAATGAGCTCTTTAAAATCCATAAGAATGGGACAATTACTTCCTTAAAAAATTAAAATGGAGAGTTTCATTTTTTTAAATGGCAGAGCAGATATTGGTAATCTTATCAAAGATGTATATTTTACATTTTTGTTCTTGTTCCCAGTGAAACTGACAAAAAGTAAACCAGACAATACCATCTACTCATGAAATGTTGTGTTAGCCACAGTCTGAAAGCCCACCTTAATTTTTTTATATAACTGTCTTTTTAGCTCTCCCTTTGACAGGGCAGGCCTTGTTCTGAACTGTTTAGCTTCTGACTGTTAAATACCAATGCATGCACTGAGTTTCCTTCTCTGCCTTTTCACTGTTCCCTTGTCCCTCCTTCCCATCCCCATTGTATCCCCTTTCTTGTACATTTCCCCAACACTCTTTTTGTTAATTTAGGTTATGCCAGCTGTGCTATATATAAAGCAAAAAACAATATTCAGCAGTTGTGGCATTTATGAATTGTTGCAGTTGTGTATTGCTGAAAATCCAGGCTTTTGTAATGATGTGATCTTTAATACTGCACTGCAAGTACCCATTGTAATTTAGCTATTTTAGTAGGGGTTGTTCAATAAATATGAAAACTATAAGGGTAACTAAATTGATTTTGCTCATCTTTGAGGAGACCTTCCACTGAATCCTGCATCTTGGCATATCCATGTTACTTCATGTATGCCAGATCAGACTATGGGCATAAAAATACCAAACAACTAATCTCAAAGTCTGAATAAAATCTGCCTCCTTTTTGTTTTCTTTTTTCTTTCTTGGTTGTTGACTATCTCTACTGGTAAGAAAAAGAAATGTAAAGATTTAATTTGGTTTGGATAATTACACATAGGATCAGCTCTATTTGAAGACCCTACATAGCTGCCCATTTCTCATTCCTTTGTCTCTTTGGTTGTAGATACTCTTTTCCTCACTTCTCCCTAGTTCTAGTTGACTTGGATTCCTGATGCCCTCATGCTTTTTCCGTCTCTCTCTTTTATGAAAATAAGCTCTCAGAACCTTCATTCCAAGGTATATATAATGGATAACAGTTTCATTTTCATATTGATAGATTTTGTTTTTATATCTTAATTTCTTAATATATTCCTTTCTTTTCCCCATATGTCAAACAATGAAAGAGAAAGTGAACAAAACCCATTTCAATTAAATAAACCAATACATCAACTAAAAAAAAAGATGATAATTTAATCCATGGGAACTGATGAGATCACCAAGTGAAAGAGTGTTAAAGGGAGAAGAGAAGAGGGTCGAGGGCGGATGCCTGTGGGACACCCAAGGTTGACAAGGATGACCTGGATGAAGATCCAACAAAGGAGATTGAGAAGGAGTGGTCAGAGAGGTAGGAGTAGAACCAGGGGAGTGTAGTTGTGTGGAACCCAAGAAGGAAAAGAGGATCAAGAGGAAGAGTGATAGTATCAAAGGCTGCTGAGAGGTCAGGAAGAATGAGGATTGAGAAAAGGCCAGAACTTTTCTACTAGGGGAGCTCACAATACTTATGTATTTATACTCAGGATATTTTTGTGAAGGAAGGAGAAACAAGTAATTAATATTCCCATTTGATAGAGGAAACACACCCTAAGAAGTAAAATAACTGCTCTAATATCAAACCTAGCCCAATAACCACTTCATTTGGAATCAGATCCTCTAGGATAAAAGGATCCTAGACTCTTCGAAGGGTTTTTGAAAAGCCACCTCATCTGACATTTTAATCCATTCCAAAATCTTCTCTGTAATAATATTGTAGGATCATAGATTTAAAGCTGTAAGGGACCTCCAAGGTTACATCTACCACAATCCCCACATTTTAGAGATAAGGAACTAATACCCAGAGAATAACTTGACCCATGGTCACACAAGCTGCAAGTGAAAGATCAAGGATGTAAACTGAGGTCCTCCAACTCCAGAACTAGCAAATCTGAATTTCCCGTGATGCTGCCTCTGCTTGGACATTACCAGTGGCAGAGAACACACTGCTTTTTAAGGCACTCCATTACCCCCACTGTCCTGATGGTATCTGCCTCAGCCTCCTGCTACATCTAGTGGGTTGTAGAGGCCATGGCTCTAGCCATGACTCCCAGGCATCTTCTCAACAAATGCTTTATTACAGGCCACCTACCCTCTGCTTACTCCACCACTTCCAGTTCTTAAACCAAAATCCAATCAACTCTGTAATTGCTCTTGGAAAGGGTGTGCCAATTGTTTCCCCAATGGCCCCACTTTCCAAACCAAAATACTCATCACTGAACACTACATATCTACAATACACGTATGTTTCCTTTATTTGTGCTCCCTGAGGGCAGGGACTATCTTGAATTTTCTGTTTTTATCCCAAGTACTTGGCACACTGTTTGGCTTAATAAATGTGAGGTTTTTAAAAATTTATTCTTTTATTAAACTGATAGCTCTGATTGTTATTACTAGTATGAGCAAAAGAACTCACAATTACAAAGCACTTCAAGGTTTACAAAAGCATTTTCCTCACAACCTGGGAAGGAGGTAGTATACTTACATTATGCAAATAAGCAAACTAAAGATCTGAGAGATTGCCCATGTAATCAGGTCTCCTTCCTTCTAGATAAGTGGTCTTTCTATGACACCATGGAAGTTTTCCTGAAATTTGCCAGGCAAAGACATGGAGTCAAGAGGTAGAAGGCCTTCTATAGGGAATATTTTGGCTAGACTATTGTCTCCATTTCCGTCAACTGATCCCTTTATAGTATGGATTCTTCTGGATATAATTCCAGGGATATAAATGTCCAGAATTGAACACAGTCTTATAGATGTGGTCTGGCCATGGTTGGATCCTATAGCTTCTACCCATTAGTTTTAGTTCTGCTATATGAAATCATCGTATATTTTTACATATAGTACTTTATGGTTACAAAAGGCATCTAGGTGATGCAGTGGATAGAACACTGGGGATGGAGTCAAAAAGACCTGAGTTCACATCCAAACTCAGATACTTACTCTCTGTGTGACCCTGGGAAAGGCACTTAACCCTGTTTGCCTCAGTTTCTCATCTATAAAATGGACTGGAAAAGGAAATGGCAAACCACTCTAGTGTCTTTGCCAAGAAACCCCCAAATGGGGTCATGAAGAGTCAGACGCAACTGAAATGACCAAACAACAACAACAAGATGGTTACAAAGTACATTAATATTCATTACCTTATTTGATCTTCATAGAAGTCTTACGAGGTTTTTAATAGACATACAGCTCACATTTTGTTCTTATCCACAAGAAGGTCATGAGACCTTGTCAAATGCCTTTATTAAAGCAAAATACACAATATAGATGGTTTTCCCCTAACCAGAAAGTCTCAGAATATTAGCATCTCCATTTTACACTTAAAAGAACTGAGGCTCAAAGGTGTTAAGTGACTTGCCCATAATCACACAGCTGGTAAGTGGCAGTCAGAACTTGGACCAAAATCTTTTGACCCTCACCCCAGCATTCTTTCCACTATCACATGATTCCTTGCCTTAACAGAAATCAAGTCTACAGTGTAATGGAAATGGTATTGGACCTGGAGTCAGAGGATGGTGATTCAAATCCTGGCTCTACCATTTATTATTAGCCTCATTTTCCTAATTTGTAGACATGACACTTATTCCCTCCTCCAAACAAAGGTCTTCTCCTAAAGTCATCATGCTTCCCCTAAAACTTTTCTCCTCCATATTAACCGTGCCCAATTCTTTCAACTGTTCTTAACAAGACAGTTTGAAATCCCCTCACCAGTGTAGTCACCTTCTAGACACACATGGTGCTAAAACATTGTGCTCAGAACTGATCACAGGACTGATTTTGTGGTCTGATCGGTGCTGAACCTAGTGAAAATATACTTCTAGTAATGTAATCTCAGATTTAGTTCACTCTTTTATTGCCACATCACACTCTTGGCTCACACTGGGTTTACAGTAAACCAAAACACCCAGGTCTTCTCTTCACATGAATTGTTTTGTTAAGCAGGACTGCCCCCATCCTGTACTTATTCACTTACTATTTTTATAACCAAGGAGCAGAACTTTTAATAAGACAAAAGTTAACAACAACCCATATAGTTTTGTCCTGCTGTTCCAGATAGACAATATTATATTAGATTCTGATTCTTCTATATTAGCTATTCTGTCCAACTTGTGTCATCCATAAATTTAATGGCTGACTTCTGATTGTTTTTAGAAGTCATTGATAAAGAATTTGAACAAAAGAGTGCTGACAATAGAGCCCTGCAGGACCACCACTACAGACCTCCTTTTAAGTAGATAACAATCCACTAATTTTTTACCTACATTATTATTCAGTCAACTATGACTCCATCTGAACATACTATCATTTTCAAAAAGAGGAATGTGGCAATCTCTTCAAATCACAGGCCAATAAACTGTGTTTCTATTCCAGTGAGATGAAGCAGAAAGAATACTCAAAATGGATTCAAAAGAGTTGTGGTCCCCTCCTGCCCCTACTACCTGCTACCTTGGGAAAGTCACTCTCTTTTCTCTGATTCAGTTTCCTCATCAATAAAAGGAAGTGGGACTATATGATATGTTTCCTTTCAGCTCTAAATAAAGGGATAATTTGTGAGCCCTTTGGGGAAAAAATTGTGATCACTGCAAGACGCTATGAATTCCATGCAAATAAGTTATGTCAGACTTAACAAATTTTTTTTTTCTTACAGGATTATTTCAGTGAAAGGTAAAAAATGGGACAGACAAAATCTACTTGCATCTCAACAAGGCATTTGACAAAACCTCTCACAATTAGTCTTATAGACAAGATAAAGCCATGTGGGCTGGATTACAATAGGTAGATTTAAAAATTACTACATTGTATGGGGGCAGCTAGGTGAAGCAGTGGATAAAGAACCAATCCTGGATTCAGGAGGACCTGAGTTCAAATCCAGCCTCAGACACTTAACACTTACTAGCTGTGTGACCCTGGGCAAGTCACTTCACCCTCATTGCCCCGCACAAAAAAAAAAAAAAGACTACATTGTCGACCCCAAAATTGACCAGTGTCAACCTGAAGGGAGGTTTCTAGTAGAATACCACAAAATTCTCTGTCTGTGGCCCTGTTCAGATAAACATTGTTATTAATTGGCTTGTTTTTCTAATTTGCAGATAGTAAGAAGGTAGAAATGATGGCTAATGTTACAGAATCTGGGTCTAAAATTTTGATAGGTTGCAGTGATGGGCCACATCCAATAAAGATGTCTTTAAAATCCTACAATGTGTTCAAAATATCAACTGCATAAGTACAAATTGAATAAAATATAAGCAAATATCACTTTGTGATCTAGAAATATCTAGAGGTTTTATTAGGCTTAATATGAGCAAATAAAGAGGAAGCCAAACAAGCTAATGCAACCTTAGATTAAATTGATTGAAGAATAGTGCCCAGTTCTCTTCTTCCTTGATAGACCACATCTAGAGGATCATGTTTAGTTCTGGAAACCACATTTTTAGAAGGACGTTTGTAGCTGAAATTACATACAGAGGAAGCTGTGTCATAAGGGGATCAGTTGAAGGAAAAGGAGACAATAATCTAGTCACAGTGTTCCCCATATATGATCTCCTCTCTCTTGACTTCATGCTTTTGCTTAGAATGCCTTCCTTCTGTAAGGAATTGGTTGTGATTTGGGGTTTCTGTGACCCCATCTTTGGCTGGGATTGGAGGCCCCAGCGCGCACCTATGCTCGCCAGCCTCACACTGGACACCCACGTGCCTGCATGGGCCTGGCCAAATTATAATGAGGGAAGCCCCGCCATGACAAGAAGCTAGTGAGGGCAGTCATGTGGTTTTTGGCGTCTGGAAGCTGGGCAGCTGGCATTTGCAGAGACACTTGTTAGTTCTGTCAATCGGGGCTGCCAGCCAATTAGCTTGGGGCTGTGTGTGTGGTCGGCCCTGTTTCCTGTGGGAGAGGGGGCTTCTGAGAGAGAGAAGGGAGGAGACTTACACTCTGGCACACGTGAGAGAAGGAGCGAGATGCTGGTGTGGTGGACCTGTGGTCCAGACCAAGGAGCGCTACGCAGCTGGTTCTCTTTGGAACTGCTGCTGATTCCAGGTGGTGGTGAGTTTGCGGGTTGTATTTTTTTCCTTCCCCTATTCCTTTTTTCATTGTCCCTAGCTTTATTAACCTCACTTGCGTTTTAAATTTATTCCCATTAATAAACCCTGTTTTGTTTATTGAAAAGATGCTGTTAATCTTTCTTACCCCAATATTACTGTGAGCCACCCAATTAACTTTACCCATACTAAATTTGGCCCTTACACTTCCTACACTCTTCCTCTAAGAAATCCCAACTCCTTTCAAGGTTCAGCTTAAATGCCAAGTCCTTCACAAGATCTTTTCTGATTTCCTTCAAGTGTTACTGTTACTCCTGAAATCACTATGTATTTGTTTTATAATACTACTGGAATCTGTTTTCCAAGGACCAGCCTAGCTAAGGAGAGACAGGCATATCACCATTAGACTGTCTACCTGGTAATGAATTTCTTTTGTCCCTTGCAACCCATGAAGCTAGAAAATAATTTTAAATTGCCCTCAATCTTGTATAGTCCCCTTATATTTCTACAGTAACAGCGACAGAGTACTAGGAAAAGGGGAAGAAAGTGCTAAGAATTACACACTTTTTGAACCATCGACAAAGTAACTTGTCCAATATCACACTGCTAATAAATGTGTTAGGTTTGAAACTCAGCTCTCTCCTGACTTCAAGTTTGATGCCATTGTACTATATTAAACTGTCTTTCCAGGAAGGATTAGATTTGTCTTGCTTAGCGCTCAGAAAACAGAATGAGGAGCAATAGGGTTGAAAAAACAGAATGGCACATTTTCATAGAGGGGAAAAAAATCTTAATAATCAGAACTGCCCCAGAATGTAATGAGCTATTTCATAAAGCAAGATCCCCATCATTGTAGGTTTTTAAGCAGAGGTCGAATGGCCATTTGTAAGGGATATTTTAGAGGACATTCCTGTTCAGATATATGCTAGACTATGTGGTAAAAAATGAAAGTTTTTAACTAAAATTTAAGAGTTGACTGCATACTACTGAAACAGATTTTGAAGGACCGCCCTTTCAGGGAGGAGACTGTGACAAATAGCCCCGTATGGGCTGCTGCCCGGGAGAGTATGGCCAAGCACGCTAGACTTCCGGGATGCCAGCTTAAAAATGAGGAGAGAACAGAAGTGCGCTCTCTCTCTCTCTCTTGGCTCGCACACTCTGGCTCAGGTTTGACTGCGCATTCGGATGATTGGCTCTGGTCCTCAGTGGCAGCACGCGCTTGACTCTGGTTCTCAGCCTGAGAGGCAGTTTTGGGATTTGGTGAGTTTTATAAAAGAATATAGACTAAGCTTAGATCTAAGACTATTCATTTGTATTTCTACTTTCCTATTTCCCTAACCAGTATCACCTGTTTGTTGGCTAATTAATTCCCAAACAATAAAAGCTAATTAATCCCTCTCTAATTAAAGCTCAGAGGCTTCTTTCTCTTACTGGTCTGGGAGATATATTTAAGGGAAAGGTTAAAGGGGAGTTTAATGCTCTTATACCCAATTTTAAATCTCACAACTACATTACCTCCCCAAATCCGAGAAGCTATGATTCAAATACCAGTGGTACTCTTGTAGGCTGTATATAAGTTGGAAAACCAAAACTTAACATTATTTATATTGTATAATATTTTAATTTATTTGGTCAAACATTTCCCAATTTTTTTTTTTGGTGAGGCAATTGGGGTTAAGTGACTTGCCCAGGTTGAATTTAGGTCCTCCTGAATCCAGGGCAGGTGCTCTATCCACTGTGCCACCTAGCTGTCCCTCCCAATTATTTTTTAATCTGGATCAGGACATTCTAGGGAATTGTGTAGGCAACATCAAGTTTGACACCTCTGATCTAGCTCATAATTCTCCATTTTACTGAAATAAAAATATATTTTGTATACAGTATTCAATCAATCAACAAGTATTTATTAAGGACCTATAAGATGCCAGATGCTGTATTAAGCACTAGAAACACAAAAACAAAAGTTAAATAGTCCCTACACCAGAGAACTTATATTTAAATGGGGGTCTACCAAGTCTAGTCAGGGTAGCCAGATGACATAGTGGATAGAATGCTGGGCCTGGATTCAGGAAGACATGAGTTCAGATCTGATCTCAGACATATTTACCAGCTGTGTGACCCTGGGCAAGTCACTTAACTTTGTTTGCCTCAGTTTCTTCATCTGTAAAATGAGCTAGAGAAAGAAATGGCAAACCACTCCAGTATCTCTGCCAAGAAAACCCCATAATGGGGTTATGAAAAGTTGGACACAGCTGAAACAATTGAACAACAATAACAATAACCAGTCTGGTTATGCTATCAAAAAAAAAATGAAGTGACCTTGATAAGTGTTGTTTCTGTACTGCCTGTAAGTCTCTTAATGATCACTACTTCCTTTTCTAAGTTCTCATAAACCCTCTGTTTAATTGTCCCCTTCTGATTCAATACTATCTCAATCACTGAAAGATGAGTTTGCATCTTGAGGGGGGAAAGAATGCAATGCTAAATTGAAAAGGCTGCCAACATATTCACATTAGTTTAGCTATTTTGGCTTTTGACATGTGATCATTTACATTTTTTAAGTCTCCAAAAAGATCAGACTTCCTGTAAAGATGGCTGCCAAATGAGAAGCAGACCACCCAGTTTCCCGTTCACCTATTTCAGCAAAGCCCTGAAGTTCACACCAGATGAAATAATGATCTAAAACTCCAATGAGAAACTACAGTGATTTATTCTGCTCCAGAATGGCACAAAAAGTCAGCCAGAAGCCCACAGGTCCTTCCAGAAGAGCAAGAGCCAGTTTGACCAGAAATGAGAAACATGTAGTCTACAAAATTCTATGTTCAAAATCCCAAGATGGTCAGAAAACTCCAAAGTAGGGATGTTGGAAGCCATAGGGAGCAGCAACAATCAGTGACTGGTGTGCTTCACAGCCCTCAAACCAATCAGTATGGTACCACAGCACTCATACCTGGACATTCCAGACCCAGAAGCTCTGAGGTTTTTAATACTCTGCCTGAGACACCAGAGAGGGCCCTGAACACACAGCACTTGGAACCTCAAAAATTCAAGGGAGCCTCATCTTGGGAGGTGGAGGTTGGCATAATACCTCAAGTGACCCATGGTCAGACGAAACAGGCTGATCATCCTACTCAAAAGTGTAGCAGGGAATGGAGCCTGGCCTTAGTGCTGAGACCCAATTCAGGACTAAGACTGGAGGAATGAGTATATCAAGGAAAACGCCAACTGTTATCAAAACTTATTGCAAATCTAGGAGTCCACAACTTTGAAGGAAATCAGAATTCTGATCAAAGCTGTGAAAATTGTGACTTCAAAAGGATGATGATGAAGCAAACCACCAACATCTTGAAAGGTGACAGACTAGAGATGCAGAATGAAATACAATATGAAATTTCAGATGTGATAAATTATTTATTTGCTTTGTTTGTACATTTTTGTTACAAGAGAGGGTTTCAGTGGAGGTGGAGGAATAAATAAGTAGGTAGTAATAGAAATGCAAAAAAGGATCAATAAAACATAAAAGTGCAGAAAGTAACACAAAATAAATGTGTTCCTACCTTGTTAAACTTTACCTACATATGTAAATGTAATATATGGCGTGTGTGTGTGTGTGTGTATATATATATGTAATTTACTTTTATTTGTATACACACATAAATTAAACAATACATAAGAGAAGTTCACAGTTTCTTATACAATCCAAAGATCATAGGAAGATCCAGCCAAGGACACAGGAATGATTAGATTGGTATAAGGGAAACCAGGAAAACAGTGTAGGCAGTGTCAAAGAACAATTTCTTTTTCTTTGTATATTAAAATATTTGCATTTGTTAGTGGTTATTATATTCTTTTTTTTAAGGAAAAGAACCTATAAGGTGGTATTTTGTTCTTCTGAACCAAATACTTTTTAATAATCAGCAAATGATAAAACACCAAGGAATCTCATATTCTTTACACTTTTTGAGGGATTGTAAAATAGCATAGTTTGATCCATTGTTGAATATTGCTTGCAAACACATGACCATTCCATGCTAATACCCTTATCTAGTATGCCTCTGATTCTTATTCATATATAGATGTCTTGCATAAAGACTTTGTATAGGTGGGACGCAAAGCAAAAAATGATTCCATGCCTTCTAGGATTATACACATGAATGGATCAATAAATGGTGCTCTTTCCTTTTTAAAAAAAATTATTTATTTTATTTTTAATTTATGGAATAAAACAAGTATTTCCATAACATAGCATAAATTTAAAAAGATGATTGCACATAAAACTGCAAATCTATCATGTACAACTTGCTATTCCTCTTAAACATATAATAGTTATCATGTAAATTTATTTCCCTCCTTTTCCTCCCTCTTTCCTGCAATAGAATTGACTGCCATTAGATACAAATATGTATGTGTGTGTGTATATACATGTACATATGTATTTGTATATGTATGTATATATATAATCCTTCTATATATACTTCTATTTATCAGTTCTTTCTTTACATGCAGATAGCATCTTCCTTCATAGGTTCTTTATAGTTAATTGGGGTATTTATAAGTCAAAATTACTTATTCACTCAAAGTTCTTAAAACAATATTGTTGTTACTGTATACAACATTCTCTTGGTTCTGCTCATTTTACTCTTTATTATTTAGTGTAAGTCTATGTTTTTCTAAGACCATCAAGGTCATCATTTCTTACAGCACAATAGTATTCCATCACAATCATATACTACAATTTGTTTAGTCATTATCCATTTGATGGGCATTCTCTCAATTTCCAGTTCTTTGCTACCACAAAGAGAACTGCTATAAATATTTTAGAATATATAGGTTCTTTTCCTTTTTCCCTAATAATCTTTAGAAATAGGCCTAGTAGTGGTATTGCTGGGTCAAATGATATAGGCAGTTTAATAACTCTTTGGACATAATTCCAGATTGCTCTCCAAAAATGGTTGGATCAGTTCACAATTCCACCAAGAATGAACTAGCATTCCAATTTTTTCACATCCCCTCCAATATTTGTTGCTTTCCCTTTTAATCATTTTAGCCAATCTGATATGTGTAAAATGATATCTCAAGATTGTTTTAATTTGTATTTCTCTAATCAATAATGATTTAGGGAATTTTTCATATGACTATAAATTGTTTTGCTTTCTCCTTAAAAATTTCTTTCTAACAACTTGGGGAGGGGATGGGCAGAGAGAAGGAGAAAATAAGAAAGGCTTTGCATAAAGGGTAAAATGAGGAAGGAACATAATCTAGACACATAACCTATATAATGCCAGCAAATAGAATGCTGACTTAGAGGGGTCAAGTAGGTCAGTTTTGCTAGAATAGTGGTAGCAGCAGAATAAGTGAAAGAGAATAACAAGAAATAAGGCTGGAAAGATTGGCAGATTGTGATGGGTTTTAAATGCCAGGATAAGGGGTTTACATTTCATACTAGAGGCCAAAAGGAGCCACTAGTGATTTCTGAACATGGTTCAATCTGTGTTTAGGGAGGATTATTTTGGAAGTTATGTGGAAGAGAGATTGGAAAGGAGCAGAGACTGGAAGGAAGGTGACCAGTCAGAGAATATTGAAATAGTCCAGGCAAGTGAAGGTGAGGAACTGAGCTAAAGAGGTGTAAATAAAGTGTGTGGGTAAAAAGAAGAGGATAAATCTGAGAGATGTGGAGGCAGGCAATAGAATCACTAAGACGTCATGGCTTCTGATTGATGGGCGGTGGAGAGGTAAGGGCAGAGTCAAGGATAATTCTGGGCATGAAAACCTGAGTACCTAGAAGAATGGTAGAGGCCTCAAAAGCAAGTGGGAAAGAAGATGGATTATTTGGCCATGTTTAGTTTGGGATGCCTATGGGTAGCAAGTAGTTGGTGATATAGAACTTCAGTTCAGAAAAGTGAACAGGGTTGTGCATAGGGATTTAAGAAACACCTTCATGGAGATGAAAATTGAACTCATAGGATCTGATTATATACTTTTTCTTGGTGATCTCAAGAGAGAATGAAAGAGGATGCAGGATAGAAAACTGAGAAACAAACATTCATGATCCAGCCAGGGAGACTGATGTGCCAGACACTGTGCTAAAAAAAAAACCTCAAGGAGCTTACAATCTAATTGAGGAGACAATAAACGCATGTGTATAAATGAACTATATACAGAATGATTAAGGATGTGTATGTTTGGAACTTTGGGATGGGAGGGTTGAGGGAGATGGGAATAATGAATGTATTAGAGGGGGTGAGGTGGGGAATGGGGTCTGAATGATGACCAACAGGAATTCAGAATCACTGGAACGTCAGGCTGATGAGGCCCCGCCTTCCTACTCCCTTTCCCTCTGAAAGTTGGATGTTAGGCAAAAAACAGAGAAGTCTGAGAGGGTAGTTGAGCCTGCACAACAGGAGAAGGAAGTTCCATTCCCCACCGACTTTCCTCTTCCTCTTCCCTCAAAGGACAAGCACAGCAAGGGACAGAAGGCCTGAGGTTAAAGGGAAGGTTGCTCCTCTTTGCACCAAAGGCTCTCCACATATCAGTAGGGAAATTGAGTTAGTAGCAGGAGTTGAAAGTGGCCTTGTGCTGACACAGATAGAATTCATCTCTTTGGGGCAAATGGAAAACACCAGATTGACTTCTTGACATCTTCCCTCAGGGGCATACCGTCAGAGGAAAGTTTGGTTCCTTCTCACCACAGGCCAGTGGCAGCAGAAAGTGTTGGATTCCCTATGCAGGAGCAAACCAGCAAAGTGTCTCACTGATACCAAAATATTTTTTCCAAAACATTACTTGTAACATATCTGAGGTCAAAGGCAAGGGGACTAAGAGAGAGGGAGAAGATGGGACTTAGAAGGAAACCCAAAGCAAATATCCTACTTCACAATTTTGCTAAGGAATGGCCTTACCCTGTTGTAGCTATGTTGTCTAAATAAGAGACACCAAACTCCACTCCCCTGCAGATTTTGAATGAGGGATTACTGTCATTTTATTTTTTAAATAAATTTTTATATATTACATTTTTATACATCACCCCCACATCACATCCTCTTCCCTCCAAGACAGCTATCCCCTAAATATTGTTAAAGATAAAAATAGAGGAAGAGTAAAAGAATCAGCATTATCAATAATAAAACAAAAGTCTGAAAATATATACAATGTATTATACCTGTGGATATCCCAGTTCTGCAAAGGAGTGGAGTGGGGGTGTCTTCTCATATTTCTTCTTTGAAACCAAGCTTGGGGGGCAGCTAGGTGGCCCAGTAAAGTACTGGCCCTGGATTCAGGAGGACCTGAGTTCAAATCCGGCCTCAGACACTTGACACTAGCTGTGTGACCTTGAGCAAGTCACTTAACCCTCATTTACACACACACACACACACACACACACACACACACACAAAAGAAAAAAAGAAAAGAAAAAAAAGAAACTAAGCTTGTCCTTTGTTATCTTTCAAAATTCATTTTTGATAGGTTTGTGATTATTTCCATTTGCATTATTGTAGTCATTGTGTATATTGTTATTTTGGACTGTATATTTTGCTATTTGTCTAACCATAGAAGTCTTCCCATGTTTCTCAGTATTCATTAGTCATCATTTCTTACAGCACAGTAAAATTTCATTATACTTATGTACCACAATACATGTGCATGTATGTTGGCAGTCTGTATATCTTGGATACCAATAATTTGATAGAGATTCCCACCCCTCCCCCATTCAACTGCTTCCTTTCTTATCCTACATGCATTAATCTTGTTTGCATGGAAGCTTTTAGGTTTCATACATTTATCTTGTGGGGCGACTTCTATCCCTTATTTAAGAATACATCCTCTAATTGAGGTGATGCCCATCAGTTGGGGAATGGCTAAACAAGTAGTGGTATATGAATATAATGGAATACTATTGTGCTGTAAGAAACGATGAGCAGGCAAATTTCAGAAAAACCTGGAAAGACTTACATGGACTGATGCTGAGCGAAATGAGCAGAACCAGGAGAACATTGTACACAGTATCAACAACATTGTGTGATGATCAACTGTGATAGACTTAACTCTTCTCAGCAATACAATGGTCCAAGATTGTTCCAAAGGACTCACGATGGAAAATGTTCTCCACATCCTGAAAAAAAAAGAACTGTGGAATCTAGATGCAGATTGAACCATACTGTTTCTGCTTTTTTTGTTTTTGTTTTTTCTTTTTTGAGATGTTTTGTTTTTTCTGATTCTTCTTTCACAACATGACTAATACAGAAATATGTTTTAATGTGATTGTACATATATAACCTGTATCAGATTGCTTTCTGTCTTGGGGAGGGAGGAAGGGAGGGAGGGAGAAAAATTTAGAGCTAAAATCTTATAAAAACAAATGTTGAAAATTATCTCTACATGTAACTAGAAAATAATAAAATACTTTTATGATTAAAAAAGAAGAAAAAATAATACATCTTCTAACCTACAGTGGTGAAAGAACTACTCTTCTAATTTTTATGGTATGATTTTTAATATTAAGGTTAGCCATTTAGATTATATTGTGGAATATATTAAAAGGTTTTGGTCTAAGTCTAATTTCTCCCAGACTACTTTCTAATTTTCCCAGAAGTTTTTATCTAATGAGTTCTTTCCTAATTTATGTTTTCTAGTTCATTGAAAACTGTTATTGAGTTCTATTTTTTTAATCCTCCCTTGTTTAGTCTGTTTCACTGATCTATTTCCTTATTTTTTTAAACTAATACCAAATGGTTTTGATAATTGATAGATTATAATACAGTTTGAACTCTGGAAGTGCTGTCCTCTCCTCTTCATCCCTATCCTTTTTCCCCATTATTTCCCTTTGTATTCTAAAAATTTTGTTTCTCCAAATGAATTGAGATAATTTTATCAAGCTCTATAAAATATCTTTTTGATAGTTTGATTAGTATGGTATTATAACTATAACTTTAAACAATTATTTATTTTTAATTTATGAAATAAAACAAACATTTCCATAACATAATAGAATTTTTAAAAGATTGCACATGAAACTACAAATCTATTATGTACAACTTGCTATTCCTTTTAAATATATAATAGTTATCATGTAAATTTCTTTTTTTCCCTTCCCTCTAAAAACTATAACTTTTTTTTAAGTGAGGCAATTGGGGTTAAGTGACTTGCCCAGGGTCACACAGCTGGTAAGTGTTAAGTGTCTGAAGTCGGATTTGAACTCAGGTACTCCTGACTCTAGGGCCGGTGTTCTATCCACCGCGCCACCTAGCTGCCCCTAAAACTATAACTTTTAACTGTCATTTTTATTACATTGGCATAGCCCAGACATGACCACTGAATATTTCTCCAACTCTTTAAGTTGTTCTTTATTTCCCATGAAGAATTTTTTGTAATTGAATATAGACAGGTGTTTTATGTGTTTTGATAAACTGAGCTCCAGGTGTTTTATGCTTTTGTAATTATTTCAAGTGGTAGTTCCCATTCTATTACTACCGCTTTCATTTTGATGTTATTATATAGAAATGTTGGTATTTTGAGTTGTTATATAGAAATACTTTATTTTTACAGCTAGAAATTTTTATGCTCTTGTTTCAATTAATATCTTTGCTGTTCTAGCATTTTCTAAGTAAATCATAATATCATCAGCAAATTGGAATAGTTTTATGACTTTTGGGCCTATCTTTTTACCTTTAACTTCTTTTTCTTGATTTATTGCTATTATCATTTCTAAAACTATGTTAAATTATTGCAAGACGTCTGAGCATGCTTGCTTTATTCCTGTATTTCTTGTAAAAGTTTCTAGTGTATCCCCATTGTATATGATGCTATATTTTGGTTTTAGATGCATTTTCTGATATTAAGAAAAGATCCCTATCTGCCTATATTTTGTAGGATTTGTAGCATGAAATGAATATTGCATGTGGTTTTGGATGTTTTTATTCTTAATATGATTATTTTGATTTATGTTTTGTTTGACAGGACTTTATTTTGAATTGAGATTCAGTGATGACATTGGTCTATAGTTCTTGTTTGCTTTATCTTTCCCTCATTTAGGAATTAGGGCCATACTTGTCCCAAAAGGAGTCTGATAAAGCAATTGCTCAATTTTGTGCAGTATTAAAACTAATTGTTCTTTAGAAGTTTGAATTATCTAGTGACTCCACCAGGACCATTCTCCTTTGGTAGTCCCTCTACTACTCATTTTATTATTTTTTTTCTGAGATTGGATTATTGGAGATCTCTATTTAGTCTTCTATTACTTGGGTATTTTATATTTTTAAAGGTATCCCTCTATTTATGTTATCAGTTTTGGTAGCATATAACTGTGCATTATAGGTTGTGATAATTCTTTTTCTCCTGGTTTTGTTGTGATATCACCTTATTCATTTCCTATTTTGTTGATTTGACTTTCTGCCCTCTTCTTTTAAAAAGAGATTGACTAAAAGTTCGACAATTTAATTTTTTTTAAGAACTAGGTTTTAGTCCTATCATTTCTATAATCTTTTAAATTTCCAGTCTAGTTCTCCACTAATTTTCAACATATATTTTGGTTTGGGGGAAGTTATTTATTGGCTTTCTTATTTTTTTAATGCACATTGTTTGTTTTTTTATTTTGTTAATGTGTGACTTTAGAAATCAAAGTTTTCTCCTGAGAATTGCTTTAGTTTCATCCCAGAAATTTTCGTGTCATTTTATCATTATTTTCTTTCACATAATTGTTTCTGCAATTTTTTGACCCAATAATTATTTAGGATTTCATCAAGTCTCCACTAGTGTCTGTATTTTGTTTGTGCTCCCTGAACTAATTGCTATTTTTAATGTTATGATCTGTAAAAAATCTTTTCTATTTTTGCCTTTGTATATTTTTTTGCAATATTTTTGCCCTAATACAATGCTAGTATTTTTAATAGTTTCATGTGATACTCTTTAGCAGTCTCAATTTAGAAAATATAATAAATATTCTCTAGAAATTTGTTCAGTTATTCCATTTTATTTATCTTTCTGTTAAATCTATCCAAAATTTAGGGACAATAAAGTCTCCTGTTTTTATTGTCTATGCCTTCTTCAGTCAAGTTTTCCGTTATTAATTTATATGTTCAGGTATTTATAGCATATAGATTTAATATCTCTATTGGGGTATGAATTTTTCCTTTCAGTGTTATGTAGTTTATGTCTTTTTGTGTTGTGAATTATTTTTGCTTTGTCTGATAACATTCTGATTCATAATAAATTTTTTCCCACCCTCATTTTTATTCTGTGAGCCTTTACCTTTTATTTCTTTGTATTTCTTGTAAGCAACAGGTTAGGGGTTTTTATTTTCTTATCCAATCTTTCACTTTCATTTTATTGTTTATTACATTCACATTTAAAGTTGTTAGGTTTATATTTTCCTCCATTTTCCCCTAATATTTTAAAAAATTATCATAATTAGGATTTCGTGGTGGTGTTCCTCTTCCTCTGGAAAGACAGAGCTTTGGGTCTGTAGGTCAGTCCTCCTTCGTCCATATTTGTATGCCCTTTGTCTCATGCACCATAATTATGAGAAAGGGTTGGATTTTCCATTGATTTTAGATGTAAAATAATTCATTTCTTTGCACCAGTATCATGCTGGTCTGTTGAGGAGTTTCCATCCTCCTATGGGAAGAGGAGCCATTTCATCACACCAGTCCCTAGTCTTTGTGGTGAGAAGAAAGGGTGCATTCCATCATGCTAGGCATGTGTCCTGCTTGGTCTCCAGCCTCCCACAGGAAGAGGAGAGGTGTCATTTCATTATATCAATCTCCTGTTGCTATGGTGAGAAGAGAAGAGGGTACCATTCCATTCAGCACCAGGTCCCTCCCTTGAAAGGAAGACAAAAAATGCCATTCCATCAAGTCTCCAGTCTGGTCTCTTGCTTGGGGGAAGGAAAATAACATCATTCCTTCAGCCCTAAGTATTTGTCACCCTCCCCAAACTGCCTAAGGCCCTGAAAGGACTCCACTGTAAGGCCAAAGCCCTGGAGACATTGAAAAATTTATCTAAAATCTTCCCTTCGTGATTAAGAAATTCCATCAATGGGGCAGCTAGATGGTGCAGTGGATAAAGCACAGGCCCTGGATTCAGGAGGACCTGAGTTCAAGTCCAGCCTCAGACACTTGACACTTACTAGCTGTGTGACCCTGGTCAAGTCACTTAACCCCCACTGCCCCACAAAAAAAACAAAAAAAAAAAAGAAAAAGAAACTCCATCATTAGGCCTTACCCATCCCAGTGATTTGGAACCCCCACTGGTGATCATTCAAACCCTCCTCCTCCCCTCCCACATGCCAATACCTTATCTTCATCCTCTTTAATCCCCTCTCCCCAATGACCTACCCCAGAGCTATTCAGCCCTTCCTCTGTGTTCTCTGTAATGTCTGTTCCATAGGCAACAAATTTGTTTTCACCTTAAATCTTTTCATTTCCCACTCTTTCAATCTTCTGGTTCTTACTGAAACCAGGCTCCCTCCTTGTGACACAACCTCCTTAGCTCCCCTTTCTAGCACTGGCTGCAATTTCACTCAACTCACTGGTCAAGGTGAGGGAGTTAGAATATTCCTTGCTTCCTCCTGCCTCTTCTAGGTTTTCTTTCTATCACCATCATTCAGTAACTTCTTTGCCTTTGAGCTTCACTAAATTCCTATTTATCATCCCATCAAAATTCTGGAAGCTACTGGAACCTCCAGGACACTCTCCTGCTTTCCTCAAATAAATTTAGTTCCCAGCTCACAAGCTTTCTCTCCTTCCCAACTCTTGCCCTTCTTATAGGGAATTTCAACATAAATACTGATACTCTTAAACACCCTAACATCACAGTTCCTCAAATTACTCATTTGACATGACCTACTCCTCCTCCCTACCATAGCCATACACAAAGATGGTCATTCTTTTTTTTTTTTTGTCTTGCCATCACTCACAAATGCAGCACTTTTGTGTTTATGAACTCTGATTATCTGATCACAGTCTATTGTCATTTTCTCTCCCTCAGCTTTGCAACCCCAAACTGTTCTTTTTCTACACCATGACCTTCAATCCCTAGTCTTCTTCTCCAGTCCCTTGTCCTTTAATCATATTACCCATCATGCCCTGCCAAGCCTCAGCCTCCCACTATCTGATGCCTCCACTCTTACATATGTGATGCTGAACAAAGGTAGAGAATATAAAAACATGTTGACTAGGTCCACCATAAATTTATTCTGTTTAGTCCTTTTTAAGTCATGTCCGACTCTTCACGACCCCATTTGAGATTTCCTTGGCAAAGATACTGGAGTGGTTTGCCATTTCCTTCTCCAGCTCATTTTACAGATGAGGAAACTGAAGCAAAGTTAAGTGACCTGCCCAGGGTCACATAGCTAGTATCTGAGGCCAGATTTGAACTCAGCAAAATGAGTCTTCTCAACTCTAGGCCCAGAACTCTATCCACTGTACCACCTAGCTGCCTCATAAATTTGTTATATAACCTCAACTAGGCCCTTACTGCAATCCTTCTATATCTGCCTAACTCATTAACCAAATCACCTTAGCTCTTCCAAACCTTTTCATTCCTCCTTAAATTCTTCTTGTCCCACTCCACCCACTCAGCTGAAAAAACTTGCCGTTTTGTTGAAATGATTGGGACCATTTTTTCTCTTCCTCATCTCACATAACCCAGAAGTCTTCTACCACTATCTCCTCTTTTACCCACCATCTCCTCCTTCTCCCTTTTACTTGCCAAGATTAACCCCTCTACATGCACAAGTGACCCATTCCTTCCTGTCTTCTCCAACATACTATCCTATCACTCTCAATCTTACTTATATTCAATCTGTCTACTTACTGCTTCTTTGTCCACAAACATGTCCCCATTGTCAAAAAAAAAAAAAAAAAGAAATCCTCACTTGATCCATCTATCCTTGGTATTATCTCATATCTCTCCTGTCTTTTGTGAAAACTGTTTATAATAGATGTCTCCCCTTCTTCTCATCTCACTTTCTTCTTAACTCTCTACAGTCTGACTTTTCAACCACCTCATTTAACCAAAAATTCTCTCTTTAAAGTTAATCACCATCCTCTAATTGCCAAATCTAATAACCTTTTCTCAATCTTCAAACACCTTGACTTCTCTGCATTCTATGACACTGTCAGTCATCCTCTTCTCCTTGATCCTCTTACCAGGTTTTCAGGACCAGATTCTTTCCTGGTTCTCCTTATAACTACCTAACTGCTTCTTAAGTCTCCTTTGCTGGATTTCCTTCCAGGTCATGCCCACTAACCTCACAGGACTCTGTCCTAGACCTTCTTCACTTCTCCCTCTACTTTACTTGGAGATCCCATTAGCTCCCATAGGATCAATGATCTCTATCCTAATGATTCTCAAATCTACTTATCTAACCCTAACCCTTCTTCTAACCCCATTCTTGCATCTCCAACTGCCTATTAGACATCTCAAACAGGATGTGTTGTAGACATCTTAAATTCAACTTGTCCAAAATCGAATATATTATCTCTCCTCTTAAACCTTTCTCTGTCCCCTTTCCAAACTTCCTTAGTACTATTGAGCACCATCATCCTTTCAGTCATTCAGGTTCCCAATCTAGGTCTCATCCTCCACCCATCCCATATACAATATTTTGCTAAGTCTTGTAGATTTTGCCTTTGTTAACGTCTCTCACATACACCTTCTTCTCTGACACTGCCACCACCTTGGTGTAAGCCCACATCACCTCACTCTCATACTACTACGATTGGTTAGTCGCCTGCTACAAGTCTCTCTCCACTCCAATCTATCCTCCATTCAGCTGTCAAAGTGATTTTCTTAAAGCACCGGTCTGATACTGTCACCCTCTACCAAATGAGTGGAGTGTCTTCATCACCTCCAGGATCAAACATATAATATATGGTGTTCAAAACCTGCCCTCACTCACCTTTCTAGTTTCTTACACCCCAACATATGTTCTTCCATCCAGTGACAACAGCCTCTTTGTTCCTTGCATGACACTATCTCTTGTCTGCTGGCATTTTCCCTGCCTGTTCCTCATGGACAGAATGTTCTCCTTCCTCAGTTCTGCTTCCCTGGCTGTCAAGTCCCAGCTAAAGTCCCCCCTTCTATAAGAACCCTTCCCTGATCTTTCTTAATTCTAGTGACTATCTATTGACTATTTTCTACTTATCCTATATGTAGCTTGTTTGTACCTAATTATCTGTATGTTGTCTTCCCCATTAGACTATGAATTCCTCAAGAGCAGGAACTGTCATTTACCTTTCTTTATATCCCCAGAGCTTAACACAGTGCTCAGCACATAAGACACAGTTAATATTTATTGACTCATTTGTTTTAAAGCAACATTATTTCAATAGGGTCTCCTTCCTCACCCTCAAGTCTGACCCCTCCAAATTATGAGTCCTTTTCCTATAGGGTTTTACTTAATTCCTTTTTCTTTCTGTTTTTTATCTAATTCTTTTTTTTCCTTGGTCAAAGTCATTAGGTAAAATCCCACTTCTCCAACTTTATTAGGTTTTTTTTTTTTCATTTTCTGCACCTTTTTATAAAAAGGATTTCTTTCCCTCCTCTATTTTAGTTCTTTGATTCATTGTCCTTATAGTCTCTCTATTCATCATGGAATTAAAACTTTTAAGACTTCCCTCTTATAGACACTATATTATTGCCTTGTAGATCTTTTTTCTGTTGTTTCAATTCCTGCAGATGAGGACAGAAATGACTCATGGCAGAAATTCTGTGTCTCTTCTGTAGCTCAGGACAATACTCTCTCTTGTTCACATAACTCCTCATGGTTTGGGGGGTTTTCCCCCCATTTTCCTTGAAATCTACTCTCTGGGTCTATGCCCTTGCAAGCTTCTCGATGTCAGTTGCACCTCAGAACTTTGATTCCTCTTGAAAGGCAGGATGTTCTTCATGGTGGGAAAACACTCAGAGGCAGTGCTAAGAGCAAAATCCCAATAGGTTATACCCATTGTAAGGGCCCCTTCTACATTACAGAATCTTTTTTCCCCACCATGGGAGTGTTCTTCAGGGGGACACCTCCCTACCTCTGAATCAAGATTTCCGTGGGGCAGCTAGGTGGCACAGTGGATAAAGCACTGGCCATGGACTTAGGAAGACCTGAGTTCAAATCCAGTCTCAGACACTTGACACTTACTAGCTATGTGACCCTGGGCAAGTCACTTAACCCCCGTTGCCCAGTCAAAAAAAAAATTTTTACCCTTTTCCTTCCCTTTTGGGGTGAGAGGAAATCCCTTCCTTTGATACTTCAACCATTCCCCTATAGCTTCCTGAGACTGAAGGGGTTATTTCCCTTTTGTTATTTATCACTTACTTGTTTAGGGTACATTACACATTCCCCTCTGTATTCTTCCTCTTCTCTCAAACCCTTTTAAATGCCCTCCCAGTCTTCAGTTTAGTTCCAAAAAATATTGATTCTTCTGTAGACAGGGTGTTGATGTTTAATCCATGGTGCTTCAAGCCTCTTCCTCCTTCATCACTTCTATTTCAGTTTTGCTGTCACCCTTTTGTCCTTGTATACTTTTAGAAAGAATTTCTTAATGGTCCCTCTATTTTGTTGGTTTTATTATTTTTAACCCCAGAGGTGTCTTTCTCTTTGTATCCCTCCTTCCTCAGAATAATTTTATTAGCTTTGCCTTGCTTAGTTGTTGTATTTATTTACCTTTTTAAAATGTTTCTGATGTCTAGTGTATTTACAAAGCAAATAATTGACTCACATTTAAAGTTGTTGTTTTTTATTTTGTAAGAATGTCTCAGAGGTCTCTCTTGTTAAACTTTTTTTTTAATTATTAGGTTCAGATTTGCAAGATATGTAACTTTAGGTTGCATTTTGAGCTTCTTTGCTCTTTGGAATACATAGTTCCATTTCTATCTGTGGTTTCTGGTAAATGTAGAATCATCTTGTGATATTTGAACAACCTTCCTTTTAAATGTTTTTGGCTATTATATAACTGTTAAAGATAACTACTGTAACCACTGTCTCTTGGAGTTTGCAGCATAGGTTTATTCTCCTCTTAAAGCCAATCTTGGGATTATTTCAGTTAGCACTTGGTTTTCAATGTTCAGAAGCTCTAGGCACTTTTCTTCCCCACCCATCCACCCCCACTATGGTGTTTGGGTTTTTTGACTTGTGTTCTTCTGGGAGACCTATAATTGTTAAGTTGTCTCTATATACCCTGTCACTGGTATCAATGCTTGTTTATAAAGAGATCATATGTTCTTTTTATTTCTTTTCTTCTTCCAGATCATTCTTTATTTCTTTGTATTTCTATTCCCAATCAGTTGTTCTGTCACTTCTTTGGACAGACTCACCACTATGGATTCAAGTTTTCTATTTAGCCAATTATTTCTGTTCTGTAGAACATAAATTCTGCTTTCATGAATCTTATTTCTCTTGAACCATTCAGGAACATCCTGAAATGGTTGTATGTTTTCTTCAGAATCCACAGGGTCCCTTGCCTCATACGTGTTGAACTGTTTTCCTTTTTCTTGCAATATTTATTGAGAGACATTTGGATGTTATGTCCTGGAAGCCATCTTCTTTCCTGTTATTAATGCCTTCCTGCTGCTTTATGTTTGTGCTCAAGGTTTAGGTTTAGTTTTCTTTCTTCATGAGTTCTTTGGTGACTTCCATCTTTTCCCCCTTATATTCCTCTTATGCTCACTTTCTGGCTCTTTCCCCATTGATGATCCCCTAAAGACTGGATCTCAAAACTGTCTTAGCCTCTTCCCATGCTGGAGAATTCATTAATAGCCAGCCTCAGTCCCTGATCCCAAGGAGAAAATGTCTAGTCCTTCATCCTGTTGGCCATGTCAAATATTGTCATTTTTATATAAAATGTCCAAAACACTTCAAAGTCAACAGTAGCTGGTTGAGGAAATTACATATCAGTGTTTCTCTGAACAGCTAAATTTACCTTGTATTTTTTCAGAAAAGAATTATGTCTCATTTTTCATACATAGGAAACAATCCACTTTTACATGTCTTTTTCTTTTTTTAAGTATTGAGCATATTTTCATGTTATTTAGATTTGAATTTTCTGTCTAAATGATTCAATCCCTGATTCAAATACAACTTGATGCAATGTCATCAACTGTAATAAAAATTAAAACCATTTCTTCTTCATTAGCAGCAGTCTATTCCTAAATATTATCAGATAGTTTAGAAAAAGTATTTTGACAATTTTTTTAAAACTTTAAATTAAAGACAGAGTATTGTTATTGAAGTATAGTAAGACTCAACATAAGGGACAAAACTAGTAAACTAGTCCTGGAGTATAAAAAGCACTCACTTTAAATCATTCTTTTTATTCACTTTCTTAAAATCTTCCTCCAACTACTATGTAATGTTGTTTTTTCATTTAATGGTTTTCCAGGAAACAGGGTGATCTACAAAAGTGGGACAAAAACATATTATGAAGTTCAGAGTAGCATATATTCTGACACAACCTAAAGGAGTGGGTATAATTACTACTATTAATAATAATAATAATAACTGTTATTGCCAGATTTGTGAGTTTTGTAAGATTTGCAAAATTCTACCTATAATATTTCCAATTTTATTGTGAATAGTGTGACTTAATAAGAAAGTGCCCAACACCACCAGGGGTGGTCCTTCCTCAGACACTTTCTAGATATGTGGCCTATAGCATCAATTACCTCTTTCAGCCAGAGTTTCTTCAATGGTAAAAATAGGAACAGATCCTAACTCCCTGGTTTGTTGGGACAATCAAAGGAGAAAGCAGGCAAAATGCTTTGCAGACTGTAAAACACCACACAAATGCCAGATCTTACTGGACCTAAAGTCAGAGGACATGGGTTCAAATCCTCAGCCTTCTACTTGGAACTTGCGTGATCATGGGTAAGTCATTTAAGCTCTCTGGACCTAAAACCTTCCTCATCTATAAAATGAGGTTGAAATAAATGGACCCATAAAGTCATTTCCAACTTTAAATCCACTACTTTATTAGAAATGGGTAAGGTCTAGGGGAAGCTAGGTGGCATAGTGGATAAAGCACCAGCCCCCTGGATTCAGGAGGACCTGAGTTCAAATCCGACCTCAGATACTTGACACTTACTAGCTGTGTGACCCTGGACAAATCACTTAACCCTCATTGCCCTGCCCCCTGTCCCTCCAAAAATATCATACCAGAAATGGGCAAGGTCAACTTTTTCTTAGGGGGGAGCAGGGCAATGAGGGTTAAGTGATTTGTCCAGGGTTACACAGCTAGTAGTGTCTGAGGCCGGATTTGAACTCAGGTACTCCTGAATCCAGGGCTGGTGCTCTATCCACTGCGCCACCTAGCTGCCCCCAAGGTCAACTTTTAAAGGTAGAAACAGTTCTACTTTTTAATTTGTCTGATCACCCTGTGAGACAAAATAATCATATTACCACTGTCCTAATTAACTAGTATGAGGTTTTTGGCAATAAAGCCTCATTTCTTATCTTCAGACCTTCAGTTTCAATTGCATATTACATCTCCATTAGGATCACCCCAACAGCACTTCCATATTCACTTCTCCAGTGGAGCTCAGTTTTCCTTCCTAAACCTTCTTCTCCTTCAGACTTCATTTTTTCTGCCCATAATACTGTGGCGCCACTTGGTTTCCCATTGTGTAGAAACTCGGCATTATCTTTGAGTCTGCCATCTTCTCATTTCTAATAATCAATCACTTACAATTCCTATCTATTCCACCTCCCTAATACCTCTCATATCCATCCTCTATTTCCACCACCCAGTTAATACCTTCCTGAACCACTAGAATCATTTGCCTTAAAGTTAGGAGGGGCCAAAGGTCAACTCTAACTAACAAAACAGAAGCACAAAGAGGTTAAATGACTTGCTCAAGACCACACAAGAGGCAGAATTTGAAC
Source organism: Dromiciops gliroides (assembly GCF_019393635.1). Taxonomy (NCBI): domain Eukaryota; kingdom Metazoa; phylum Chordata; class Mammalia; order Microbiotheria; family Microbiotheriidae; genus Dromiciops; species Dromiciops gliroides. The sequence goes on from NC_057862.1 coordinate 210,674,014, forward strand.
TCAGGTTTCTTGACTCCACAACATATGTTATCTTAGTATTTCTGTTACAATAGAGATATGCAAAGGACTTGGTGTTCCTTTCACTACAGTATTATAATAGCCCTCCTTACAGATCTTTCCTACCTCCACTCTATTTAACCTTTCAACCTATCCTTATGCTGCTTTCAATAGAATTTCAGTTATAAATGGATCTGGTCATATCCTTTATGCTAAAAAATTGTTTCCCTGTTATTCACTGAGTAAAGTTCAAGCTCCTCTATCTGGCATCTAAGGCCTTCCATATTTTGGCACCACCATACACATAGAACTTTTATCTTCTATTACTACACTCCACTCCATATACCTTATGCTTCAGATAAACTTAACTATTCTCTTTCCCCCATACACGGCCTGAATATACCCAACTCAAAACTTGATTATTCTCTCCCTCCCCATCTTTCCCTGCTGAATTCCTAATCATTTAAATGTCAACACAAATGATGCCTCCTCCATGAAGCCATCCCCAGTCAGTAATGTTACCTTTGCTCCTGGACTTGAAAATTACAGTTTACTTTGTAACTTTCTAATACATTTATCTTAAATATTGTTTATTACAACTACATATGCTGTTGTTTTATATCCTCACTGTACTACAAACTACTTGAGGGTAAGGCCCATCTGTTATCGAAACTCTTTCTCCCAATACCTAAGATAGTGGATCCAGCAGATATTTAGTAGATAATATTTATTTTTATTATTATAAAGAGTTCACACTAACCAAATTATAGGAAAACAAAGATAAAACTCATGAATTGATCTATGATCTTAACAAATAAAGAACCTAACAAGTAGCCTATATTGGGGTGTAGGAAAATAATTCAAAATCCGTAGTATCTGGAGCCCCTTCCTCATCATCTCTCATACTTTAATACATCATCCTGATTTGTTGAAACTAAAAGAAAAAAAAATCTTTTATACTTACAATTTCAAAGCTTACACTGTACAACATAACTGGAAATATCTGGTTTTCAACTATAAACTTGCGGAAGTTGGGTGCAGTAGTTCACTCACTGCTGCTGTAAACAACATGTGTAAGTCATTTTTCTCCCTCTTAAAGAAAAAGCCAGCAGCTGCTTGCTAATTTTTTTTTATTGTGTCATACATTGCCAACTTACATATATCATCTTTCTTTGGAGCTTTTTAAAACTTGCAATGCGCCCAAGAAGTTCAGAAATACATTAGCCTGTGGCTTAATAAAGCACAAACTGATCTGAAGGCTGTGTATTATAAATTTCCAGCTTTCAAATAATTTCTCTAAAACCTAAAAAATAAATTTTCAATGTTAGATAAGGAAAACTTTGAAAATTGTATCTTATAGGCTGACGACAAAATTATATCTCACAAGCTGACGTCAGAATATTAAAGGTGCCATTGCCCCCACCTTCCCTCCCCGCCCCCCACAGGAACATGCTTCTCCTTAAATATATCAGTGTGATATGTTCTAAAATAATTTTAGCAAGTGGAAGACCTTTTAAATGAACACATAAGGAGCAAAAATCTTATTACCTTTGGAAAACACAATTCAAAAAATTTTCATTTGATTTTAGCATTGTAAAATAGTTCTGAATACTGTTCCCCAAGGCATAGGCTTTTTTCTATTCATTTGGCAACTGTTTTGACAATCATTTCTCCAAATACATGAAATTTCCCTGTTTCAAAAACAAAAATTAAAATGAAAAGTGGAGAGATTTTGCCATGGGGAAAAAAGTTAATTTTTAAACAGTTGGTTGCAACAAAAGCATTCTCTCCCTCTTCTGATCAAATTCTTTTTACCCATTATAAGAAGCAACCATAAATCAAACAGTCAGATGGTGCATGATTATGTTTTGGTTGTTTTCAATTGTGGCTAGTTAAATTTTAAATTGTTTTTAAATGTTGTGAAAAACTGTAGCTTTTAAATCAGAATTCAACCACAAACTTCCACTAAGCTTAAATACAAGAAAGCAGTGAAATCACTTTTAGGCTCAACAATTTATGAGTGTTAACATTAAAACTGTACCCCTTCAGATAAAATAATAGAGGGTTCATTTCTGGCATCATGCCAGACACATAGTAAGCGCTTAATATTTTTTCATTCTTTTTATTCATTCACGCACTCATTCATTCATCCAACATTAAGAATTTTCAGAAGAAAAGCATGAGATGTCAGAATAGAATGACTGCCATTAAAAAAAGATTTAAACTGATAATAATCACTAAGTGGGAATTTAGTTGTAACAACACACATCTAAATCAGCGTGTAATTTTAAAGAAAATTGTCAAGTGATAATTATGTAAAATGGCGCTTTTTATTACAGTATAGCTAAGTAGTCAGTGCACAACTACATAACTACTTTTATACTTAAGACACAAGAAAGAAAAAATCTAAAACAACTTGGGCTAGAGAAGAAATAACCCAAAATGTTATCAATAGTCATTTTAACATCCATCATACATCTCTTTTGTGATAGAAAACAATGAGATATCATTTCTGCATACTCCACTTCTTCCTCCCTCCCCACCAAATAAAAATTTATATATCCTAAGTTTTCTTTAAACATTTAGGAATTTTTTTTCTATTATTCCAAAGAAATGGTGCTTCAACAACAGTAGGAAACATTTTGATTGACCCAAAATATTATCACAAGGTGCATTTAAGAAACAAAACCAGAATAAAGAGATTTATACTACTGTGAGACTCCAAAAAAGAAAAAAAGTTTTAAACCCTATTTTTCTTTGGTATATTCAAGAAATATAATGAATTTCCAAAAGGCAAATTTCTCTTTCATTATTCATAATCTTTAAGGTATTTTCAGGCTAGAAAAGAAATATGAATGATGAATGGAAAAGTTACTTTAACTGAGTAATGGTTTCAATGTTCACAAACCCCATTTCAATTTCTAAAATATTTTTTTAAAAAACAACCTGAATTTTACAGCAAAAAATGGGAGTTATGATGAGTTCACTGCAAAAAATGTAAGTTGAACGACTGTATTTTTTAATCTTCACTTAAATAAATAATAAAAAACAAAAAGCTTCTTGTATTTATTGTTTTGGAAGAGTCTATACAATCTTATATTTTAAATATGTTCTATAACAATAAAATTTCATGGGGAAACAATGAAAAACAGGTAGTAGAATAGTGTGACAGTTCTAATATAGAACTTGAATTATAACTTCCTTTTTTAACATCAACTAAACAAGGAATGATAATAAAACTAGTTAGATGAAGAAACAAGTTAAATGATATCTGAACATGAAACAGCATTGTCCTAGGCTATTTAATTTTCCAGAAAGGCAAGTTTTATCTATCCACATATAATTAAAAATCTTCCAGTCTGTCTCACAGAGTATAAAGTATACAGTTAATTATAGCAAAATTTACAAATAACTAGCTTCACCTCTGGGATTAACCAGACCTATTTACATATTTGGATAAGTATCTTTTAACTTTTCACTTCTATACAGATGTTTACATTTTAAATTCACATGGAAATGTACAAAAATGGCAAGAAATGGTTTTTTTAAATGTACAACTTCAACTACTAATACAAATATTAACATCCTGGTACAATTAATTAAATTCCAGGTTGGCATTATTTCTTTATGAAGGTTTTGTATAAAATTAAAGAAATATTCTTTCTCTAGTTGCAAACTCTTAGTGCTGGTGGTCTAGATTATGTCACAGTCAAAAACAACCATTGGGAAAACTTGACTTTCTTAGATTTCTGTGTCTCACAAAAAACCCTCAAATCAGAAAAAAAAAAATGGTATCTTGAAACTAAATGTACCGTTACATAATTAACTTGCATATAGTTGCTAAACTACATTACTCCATCTATGTGTTAACTACAATTATAGTACAACTAGACATGACACCAACTGCCTCATTTTTAAAATGCTAATGATTACAAGACAAGAGAAAACAAATACAGGAAATTTCTGATTTGTACATACTCCTTAGAACTTCAAATTAAAATGGTTTGTTTTTGCATATTCGGTATCAGTAATAAGCCATCCTCTTGGAAATATTAACTCTCAGAATCAAGTAGCACATTCCACTTTGGCATGGTTTAAATCTGTCATAATTTATGATAGGAAAAAGATTCTTAAATCTTTTCTTAGGTCTGCCTATACTAAGTGCTCTAGTGCATCTTAGAACATGCATTGATTCAGATTTCTCCATTATACCAATAAGTACAGAATTACTCTACAAAGTTCCTGTACTTTGGCCACTAATAATTTTTTTTTTCCCTAAGAACCAAGACAAATTCCCATCAGCTAAAAATGAGCTCGCAGAGTCGGTAAGAAAAAACTAAACCCAACAAAAACAAAAACAAAAAAACAACCCAAAACAAAAAATACTGGGCATCGGGCACTTGATTTGGGACACATACAATTAATTCCCAAAAGCATTCACTACTTTATAATCAAATTTAGAGAAATAAGTAAAAATGCAAACAAATACATGACTTTTTCCAAAAGGCCTCTTGTGGTAAGGTATTTACAAATAGTGTTCACGGCTTCTTTAAAGTGCTATATCTTAACTCAGCTTTCAGCATCACCTATTGCTTCAAGAGATCTTTGAGCACAGCACCAGCACTGTTATCAGGTAACACTGGTAGAGGTGTAAATGTAGGCAAAGCATCTGAAATGGGCTTCATAAGCAGATGCCCGGTTCCACCAGCTCCAAGCACAGCAGGGGTAATTAGAGGTACAGCTGCAGAACGTGGTGCCAAGAACGGATTTACATCTGGTCTTCTACTGGTTCCAGATACTTTTGTATCTAAGATATAAAATACAGTTTACTTAGCATCATATTCTTAATAAAAATCATTTCATGCTAGCATAAGCTTATTCTCTGAATGCAATAAAATGGCAAAATTTGATAGTTATCTATAGTAACATAAACATGATTAATACACATGAATTCTCAATCTATTTTAAAAAAGAACTAGACACTCTAGTGAACTTTTAAATTCAACATCTGTGAATTTTAACCAATGTGACATTCAGCACATTTTAATGCACCAGAATACTTGCTTCTTGATTATGCAAATAAAGGTGTATATGTCTGGGAGGTAACTAAAGGTTCCACAGTATGTATTCAGATATTTTAAAATGAGGACTGTCAGTACTGACTGAACATAGCAAAGGGAAATAGGTATATTTATTGTGAAATCTTATAATATTATCCTCCAAGGGGAGGGAGGGTACATTCAAATTCTTTATTGTAGTAAGAAAGTAATGTGAGTTTTTCAAAGATTATGTCACTGGAACTCTACGTCTGGCAAGTCTTATTAACCTGGAAAAGCTTGAAGCAATCTACAAGGTTCATTTACACTTAAATATCATTTAATTTTGATAATACAAAACTTAGTAATGACTAAGATGTAAAAAGACTTCAATTTTTTAAGTTTACCTAGAACCTTCCTACTGAAAAAAGATAAAATGCCTGAGAAGTTTAGATTGTTCTAGACAATAAGAAAAATGCAGTTCAATGAATCTGATTTCAGCAATGTAAATATTTCCTCTAAAAGGAAAGATCACAAGCAATACACACATTCTTATCCTATGTAATTTTGGGTCATGTCTTCCCATAAATCCTTCATAGAGGACCTGCCAAATATGCTCCAGACTTTCTTCTAGGTCTTTAACATTTCATGATACAAGTATAGGACTTATGTTGTCTATCTGTTACCCTTTTTGATCACATATTTTCTGGGTTTTCATGTTATTTCTTTCTTGCAAGTCACTGCCGATAATGTGTTGCAGTCTAGTCACGCCAGCACATGCATTTCATTGGCCCTTTTTAAAAATTATCTATCAACAGCAAAAGCCCAATTTTAGGGAAAAGGAAATCCTGTAATGGTATGTCCATGGAAAATACCAAATCCTGAATGACCAAGCATAAATTATTCTCAATTCAAACTGTAGCTATAGGGTAAACACCAAGGGTTTATATTAGACCACCATGAAACATATGAACCATCTATACGAGAAAGAACAATCAACATTTCCCTCCTTGTAAATGGGATATTTTCAGTGATGGAATAGAATAACTTAAGTGACCAATGAATTATTTTTTAAAATATATATCACACAGTGAAAATTCTTCCATCTTTTTCCTTGGATTGGGATGTCTGACATGCAATTTTTAAAAACTAGGAAGTATGCAATAATCAGTATCTTTGTATTATTTACAATGTAGCCCCCAGGTTTACAGAGGTTAATCTCCCCCACTGAACAAGGAGAACAAGAAGATTCCAAAAGCAAAAGAAATCTCTTCAATGATAATTCTTATTTTCAGTGGTAACAGTTCCATAGGACCCTAGATCTTTAAAAACTACCACCTGAAAGCATTTTATATCTATCTATTATGCCTAGATTATTTGACTTGGTCTGTATAATCTTTGTTAATAAGGCTAAGATTGTGAGTTTGAATCCCAAATTGGGATTCAATAAGCTTTAAAGAGAAGACAATGACATTCATTGCTTGACCAAAGTCTTCACTCCTAATACTGGGATGTACTACTAACCCTTTGGTCACATGGGAAAATCAGGTGATATTGTAGTTAAATCAACACAAATTCATCATCATTACTAAAATGTCAAGTCTCAGATGGGGTCTTATACATCATATAACAAACTTTTATCAAATTTAAAGTACCCATTGAATATACTTCCAGACTAGGTTGGTGTGTTTATTAGTTTTCTTAAACTATTTTTTTCCTCTCTTATTCTCTGTTATTTGGTTATCTAGTTGACACAGTGATAGAGAGTCGGGGCTGCAAATCAGAAAGAGCTGAGTTAAATCTAGCCACAGATATTTACTATGTGACCTTAGTCATGTCACTAATCTATTTGTATTAGTTTGTCAACTACAAAATAGAGATAACAGCACCTACCTCCCAGGGTTGTTGTGAGGATCAAATGAGATAAAGTGTTTAGTAGAATGTCTGACACATAACAGAAATGCTAGCTATTATTATCATTTGTTACAAGCGATTGCTGAGGAGACAGCTAGGTGGCTCAATGGATAGAACACTAGGTCCAGAGTCAGGAAGACCTGAGTTCAAATCCAGCCTCAGACACTTACTATAACTTTGTAACTCTGGGCAAGTCACGTAACCTCTGTTTGCTTTAATCCACTGGAGAAGAAAATGCCAAAGCATTCCAGTATCTTTGCCAAGAAAACCCCATAGAAAGTATGGTCCATGGGATTGGACATGATTGAACAACTGAACAACAACAACATGGCTGAGTAGGTGAGGAGAGAAGGATATATTTGAAAATAAAGTAACATAAAAACAAAATGCATTAAGTCATTAAGTTTTTAAACCCCCAAAAGCATATATTCAACCAAGATAAGTCAGCATGACTTTAGCATGCAATTGCATCATTCAAGATAAAAACTTAATAACTACATGTCTATTATGTGTAAGGCAGGAAGAGAAAATCTGTTGCTTTTACAATTTCAAAAACAGTAAACGCAATTTTAAAAGGTATATCATTTTAGTTAGCATCACTTTAAAATATAAATAATAATAAAACAAGGCATAGTAAATAAAGAGATCACCTCAGAGTCAAGAAGACCTGGGTTCAAGTTCCACCTATGACACACACTGGCTGTGGAATCCTGAACAATTAATTCACTCAACCTCTCAGTGCAAATTCTCTAAGACTATCTAAGTTGCAGAAAAGGTGTTGATATGTATTAGTCTTCATCAGGAGCTCCCCATGAAGACAGAATCACACACTAAATCCAAAAACTATTTTTAATGTATGCTTTCACCTGTAAAACTGCCTGATGGAGTAGTGGCTGGTTTTCCCCTTTCTGGCGAATCTAAAGGTTTCATATCATGAACAGAGAGCTTTGGTGGAGGAAGGCTTGGACAGGATTCTGTCTCCAGAAACTTGACAAAGAGTTCTGAAAAAGACTAAAATAAAAAATGTGTTGTAAAACATTGAATATTTTTAAATTGCATAATTTTAATCAAAACCTAAAGTTCGGTTTCAAAGATTATGACTTGCTTTGCAACATGGATCTCACAACAGAAATGTCAAGACTTAAATAATATCTAAAGGTATTTGGTCAATTATTTCTTATGAAGGTATCCAACTTCTATTTTGTCATTCTCATTCATCAGATGGACTTAATGCCTTCTAAAACTCTTACTGCTTTACATTCCCAGACAACAAAACCTATAACAACATTCTCCTCCCCCACTGCCATACTGTATGGAGGTAACTGGCCTTTCAAAAACTATACCAATGGAATATAGATTAAAAATAATTGGAAGACACTAAAACAAGTGTGACAAACGTACAAATTAAATAATTCCAAACTTCAAGGCTCAGCAAAAGTACATCCTTCACTAACATGTATCACAATACTTCTATAATTTTGTAGACTGTCTTCAAGAACTTTTGTAGCTGTGAAGCCAATTAAGGGATGAGCTTCTTAGATCTTAGTGAAGCTAATTCACACACAGAAGACACAACACGCTTTGCTGAGTCCATTCTCCAAATTTTTCTGGCTTGGTAAGACTTGCAAAAGCTTGGGCTCCACTGCCATAGCCTTCAAGAACCTAGGGTTGCCTCCACATCATGATGAAACATCAGGAAAAAAATTTTTCATGGAAAAAGTAGCAAATTTTTGCAATGATCCTATCAGGTTGTATGAAAGTCTCATTTTACAGATGATGAAACAGAGGCATATGAGTTGTCCAAGGTCACCTAACCATTAAGTGGTAACCATGGACTTCACACAAGTCTTTTAACTCCATAGAATCAAAATGTTGAAGGGGACTTGAGAAATCACCTATTCCATTATTCTTTTTGATGCATCTTTCTAAGAGTATTATATGACAAAGCAATGAGTATAGCTGTCATTTTATTCCCCATATGTAGAAATAATAAAGAAATTCTTACACTATTGAACACTGATTGCTGATTTGGTCTCAGAGGTGTACTAGGTACACTTTTTGATCCTCCTCCACCAAGCCATCCAGCCATCCATCTAGTGACACCACGCTGATCTTCATTCAACAACTAGAAAATTAATTTTAAGACATCAATAATCACCATAATATCAGGCCATGAAAAATAAGAATGTTATATTTGATTTGAAATTATAGTAAATATTTTATCCCAACCTGATGTCTGGTAAATATTAATTATAAAAACTAGGATTATAACCAAGTATAATCCAAACAGCACACATACATATACCCCTGCCTTTCCCACAGATTCCATTTCACATGGTTTGAACTGTTCCATAATACCATCATTCTGAAATATGAAGTGACTTCTGAAAGCAGTCACTTAGAGTCCATGATGCTGTAATTTTGTGGATTCTCTCACTTTCATGTCCATTCTGTTTCCTCTCACTGGTTCCTTTTCTTCCTCTCACCTTCTAAACACAGGGAACCTTCAAAGTTTTAGCCTTGGACTGCTTCATTCTATATTCTTTCCTTCTCATGACCATCATCCATTCCCATAGTTTCAATTCAATATTTATCAGCACTTTGTAGATTAACTACAAAATTTATACTGGAGCTCTTCAATGACCTAATACAATATTTTCAGTTGTCTGCTGAAAACATCCACCTAGATTAATGTTGTATTTCCTGCCAAGCACAAAACTAGACAAAACTGAATTCCTCATTTTCCCCCCAATTCTATTTTTTATGAGAAGATACTCTTTTGCTGAGGTGGGGAGACCATAGGTATGGAATATTACCTATGATATCAGGGTTTGGTTTTGATGTATTAGTTTTGCTGATTTTTTCTTATCTTTTTTTTTCTTTATAAATTCTTTGTTATAAGGGATGACTCCCCGGGAAGGAAGAATGTAAAAACAAGAATAAAAATTTCTTTTTTGAAAAGTCTATCTCTGGGGATGATACCATCATCATCAGTCATACAGACTTTTGAAACATTGAATTTGGGGGGGTGGGGGGAACGGGGCAGGGCAATGAGGGTTAAGTGACTTGCCCAGGGTCACACAGCTAGTTAGTGTCAAGTGTCTGAGGCCAGATTTGAACTCAGGTCCTCTTGAATCCAGGGCCGGTGCTTTATCCACTGCACCACCTAGCTGTCCAAAACAGTGGATTTTTAAAGATGTGTCCCTTTTACCACATCGTGAGTTCCACTTTTGCAGTATCATCATATACTTGAGTTGGAAAAGGACCTTACAGGTCCTCTAGTTTAACCTCTTCATTTTGCAGATGATGAAATTGAGACCTAGAAAGGTTAAATGATTTATTTGCCCACCATCACACTGGTAGTTAAATGGCAGAAGTTACATCTGAACCTAGGTCCTGAGCTCTTTCTACTCCCCTTGTAACCATCTAAGTTCAAAACTCATAAACTCTCTTCTAGTCTTCCTGCCTCTAATGTTTCCCCTCTGTAATAAATCCTTCAATGTAATTCAACTCAAGAAAAATTCAAATGCCTACTGTGGATCATGCTACATTAGGCTTTCAGGAGGATATAATTCTACAGTACTTTAAAGTCAAGGTCCTAGTCCTCATGCATGAGGTCTGAAATGGTGACAAGACAATTAACTATAATAAATAACACATGATGGATTCACTGAGTACAAAACAAAGTGCCATATTAGATCTGAGCAGGGAAAATAAGTACCTACTGGGATAATCAGAAGACTACACTGAAAGAGTAGCATCTAAATTAGGAACTAAAAGATTAAGAGGAATTCAACAGGAAGACATAACGAGGAAGTACAGTTCAGTTGTAGGCAACAGAGTGAACTATTAACAAGGAAGTAGAGTAGTTTGTTAGAAAGTATTTTATAAGAAAGGGAGTAAGATGAATTACATCTGGAAAGAGTAAAGTAATACCAGACTATGGAAATTTCTGAATGAGAAAGAAAGTAATATAACTTTCATTCAGGTGGATAATAGGGATCCAATGGATATTTCCAAGCAGAAAAATCTTATGGCTAGATCTCTACAAAAAGAAGATATTGAAACTAATAAGGAAAATAGGTGTGTGCTTTTTTTGATTGTTTGTTTGTTTTTGGAGGGGGGAAAGGTTTTTTATTCTCAAGAACCAAAAAAACAAATTTCTATCTCAGAACACAACAAGGTATCTCTATGAAGCTATAAATCTCTACTACCATACATACCACTTGCTTTTTAGAACATAATAAATGCTACATATTACTTCCAAAAAACTCTTGCTTGTCTCTTGTTCCTTCTGACTTTTCATTTGTTCTCGTCTGTGTATCTTTAAAAATGTTACAATAGACTTTTTTTTGGTCTTTTTTGCATTACCATTGTTTTCTTTGACTTTGGAGAACTGAATTTTGGCTATGTCATTCTTGAGAGTTTTCAGATTGCTTTCTGCAAGTGATTCTTTCCATCTTTACTTTGTCTTCTGGTTCTAACAGTTTTCATTTATTATAACATAGCCAGGCCTTTTAAATATCAGAGGTTTTTGTTTATATATAAGATACTTACATTTTTGTCTATTTTGTCGATCTTTTATTTTGTTCTAACATATCTTGTCTCATTGAGTCACTGATTTTTCTTTGATCTATTCTAGTTTTTAGTAAGTCCATTTCTTTGTTAACTTGGATAATATCACTTTCTATTCTAAGATGCGTATTTTTCTTTGAATTCTTTCCTCTAGAATTTTTAATTTTTTATTTATTCATTTCTTCTGGGTATTCATGAAGTCCTTATGAAAAATCAATTTTACAGAATTAACTCCTTCCAGGAGTTCTAAATGTTTACAACAACTTTATTTTTAACTGTTGATATTTTTTTCCAATTATATATAAAAACAATCTTTACATTTGTTTTTTTTTAATTCTGAGTTCCAAATTCTCTCCCTCACTCTCTCTCTCTCAATAATCCTTCCTGAGAAGAGAAGGAATTTAAGTTATACATGTGCAATCATGTGAAACGATACAATATTAATCATGTTGTAAAAAAAAAAAAACAGACAAAAAAGGGCAAGAAATATAAAGTTTTAAAAAAGTATGTTTCAATCTGCATTCAGACTCCATCAGTTCTTTTTCTGGAGAAAAATAGTATTGTCATCATAAGTCCTTTGGAATTATTTCTGATCACTGTACTGCTGAGAAGAGCTAAGTAATTCACAGTTGATCATCATAAAATACTGTTTTTGCTATGTGCAATGTTCTGGTTCTGATCACTTCACTTTGCATAATTTCATGTAAGTCACTCCAGTTTTTTGGAAAGCATCCTACTTGTCATTTCTTATAGTACAATAGTATTACATCACAATCATATATCATAATTTGTTTACCTATCTCCCAAATGATAGGCATCCCCTCAATTTCCAATGCTTTGCCACCACAAAAAGAGCTGCTATAAATATTTTTGTACATATAGGGTTTTTTTCCTTTGCCTTTTTTTTTAAATCTTTTGGGGATATAGACCTAGTAGTGGTATTGCTGGATCAAAGGGTAATAAGCACAATTTTATAGAGCCAATCTGATAAATGTGTGGTGGCACCTCAGAGTTGTTTTAATTTGCATTTCTCTAATCAATAGTGATTTAGAGCATTTTATATGACTATAAATAGCTTTGACTTCTTTGTACGAAAATTGCCTGTTCATATCCTGTGACCATTCCTCAATTGGGAATGACTTATTTTTATATTTGAGAAATGAGGACATTTTTGCAGGGTAATGAGGTTAAATATTTTAAAATTTTTTTCCTAATTACATGTAAAAACATTTTTTTTTTGAGGGGCAATAAGGTTAAGTGACTTGCCCAGGGCCACACAGCTAGAACGTGTCAAGTGTCTGAGACCGGATTTGAACTCAGGTCCTCCTGAATCCAGGGCTGGTGCTTTATCCACTATACCACTTAGCTGTCCCCATTTATATTTTTTATATTTGAGAGATGAGGTTTTGTTTGTGCAAAAACTAATATAATCAAAATTATCTATTTTAAATCCTGTAATCCTCTCTATCTCATTTGGTCATAAATTCTTCCCTTATCCATAGATCTGACAGGTAAACTATTCCATGCTCCCTTAATTTGCTTATGGTATCATTCTTTATGTCTAAATCATGTAATCTACTCTACTATCTGCCTCCATTTTATGAGTTCATCCTATTCACATTCACAGTTATGACTAATTGTCTATTTCCCTCTATTCTACTGTCTCCCTCTTCTTTTTCTCTCTGTTCCCTACCCTCCACCGCCAATCCCTCTCTTTTCACCCTCTCCCTTCTCAAAAGCAGCTTTTTTTGTGGTGGCTAAGAAATGGAAACTGAGGGGATGCCCACTAACTGGGGAATGGCTGAACAAGTTATGGTATGTTGTAATGGAAAATGTTAAGCAGTGGTTTCAAAAAAACCTAGGACTTACATGAACTGATACAAAGTGAAGTGAGCAGAACCAGGCGAACACTGTACACAGTAAACAGCAATATTTTATGATGCTCAACTGTGTATGACTTAGTAATATAATGGTCTAAGACAACTCTAAAGGACTCATGATGAAAAATGCTATTCACCTCCATTCTTAGAACTGATGTTATCTAAATACAGACTGAAGCATACTCTTTGCTTTTTTTGTTGTTAAAAGTTTTCTTGCACAAAATGACTGATATGGAAATGTTTTACATGACTGCAAATTTATAACCTGTATCAGATTGCTTATTGTCTCAGGGAGGGAATAGGGGGGGAGAGAGCAGGAGGGATAGAATTTGGAATTCAAAACTTTTTTAAAAGAATGTTAAAATCATTTTGGGGGCAGCTAGGTGGCACAGTGGATAAAGCACCGGCCCTGGATTCAGGAGGACCTGCGTTCAAATCCGGCCTCAGACACTTGACACTTACTTGCTGTGTGACTCTGGTCAAGCCACTTAGTCCTCATTGCCCCTCAAAAAAAAAATTGTTTTTACATGTAATTAGTAAAAAAAATTTTTAAATATTAAAAAAAACAAAATAACTGCAGACAATATAAAATACTTGGGACCTGACCTACCAAGATAAACCCAGGGATTATACGAAGACAATTATAAAACATTTTTCACACAAATAAAGACAGATCTAAATAAATGGGAGGAAAAAAGTGTTTTGTTTCAGACAAGTCTCCCCCAAGCCACCCTTGTTTTTATCATCACCACCCCCTCATCTTCCTCCCCTACTATCCTGTAGAGTAAGATAGATTTCTATACCCAACTGAGTGTGTAAAAGGGAATGTCTTTGAGCCAATTATAATGAAAGTAAGGTTTAAGTGTTGCCTGCCACTCCTCATCCACCTTAAATTCCACTGTAAAAAGCTCTTCCTTAAAGGCCTTTTTTATGTTAATTTATCACATTCTACTTCTCCCTTTCCCCTTCTCCCAGTGCATTTCTCTTTCTCACTCCTTAATATTATTTTTTTGGACATCATCCCAACACAGCAACTTATTATACACAATGCTCTCTATGTTTACTCGATCTAACTGCCCTAATAATGAAAAAGCTCTTATGAATTATAAGTATCATCTTCCTATAAAGTTTAAATTTAGGGAAATCCTTATGATTTCACTTTTATGTTTAACTTTTTATGCTTCTCTTGAGTCTTACATTTGAAAGTTAAATTTCCTATTCAGCTCTGATCTTTTCATCAAGAATGTTTGAAAATGCTCTATTTCAATGAATATCCATGTTCCCCCCTGAAGGATTATACAGTTTTGCTGGGTAAATGATTCTTAGTTTTAAAGCTAGCTCTTTTGCATTCCAGAATATCATATTCCAAGTTCTCTGATCCTTTATAGTAGCTGCTAAATCTCATGTTATCCTCACAGTAACCTTGCAATGTTTAAATTGGTCCTGACTTGAAACACATTCTTCTTGACCGGGGAGCTTTGGAATTTGGCCATAATATTCCTGGGAGTTTCCATTTTGGATATGATTGGTGGATTCTTTCATTTCAATTTTGCCCTCTATTTCTAGACTATCAGGGCAGTTTTCCTTGATAATTTTTTTTGAAAGATTGTGTCTAGGATCTTGTATTGATCATGGCTTTTAAGTAGTCCAATAATTCTTAAATTCTCCCTCCTGGATCTATTTTCCAGGTCAGTGTTTTTCCAATGAGATGTTTCAGATTTTCTTCTATTTTTTTCATTCTCTTGTTTTTGTTTTATGGTTTCTTGATGTCTTATGGAGTCATTAGCTTCCACTTGCCTAATTTTAATTTTTAAGGAATTATTTTCTTTAATAAGCTTTTCTGTCTCCTCTTCTATGCAGCCAATTCTTTTATTCTGCTTTTTAAGTTCTTCTCTTCAGTGGGTTTTTGTTTCTCTTTTACCATTTGGCCTAGTATTTTTTGTGTGCCTCCTTTACCAAGCTATTGACTTTTTTTATCATGATTTTCTCATATCACTCTCATTTTCCCCAATTTCTTCGCTACCTCTCTTATTTGATTATTAAAATTCTTTTTGAGCTCTTCCAGAAATTGGGGGGTGGAGGGGAGGGGTTCTACAAGGCTGAAATCAATTCACATTTTTCTTTGTGGCTTTGGATGTAGCTCTTTTGCCATTACTATCCTCTTCTGAATTTGTATTTTGATCTTCCCTGATACTATAGTATCTTTCTATGAACTTTTTATCTTTATAGTTCTTTTTTTGTTCTTTGCTCATTTTTTGAGCCTATTTCTTGACTTTTCACTTTATGTTAATGTTGGGCTCCTGGGCTCCACTACCAGGGTGGAGGGACAGTTCAGATTTTGTGTGTTGCTATTTGCAGAACTAGTTGGGGGCGGGGGGGGGGGGGTCACTGCTTTCTTTCCCTGTACTCTGGTCTCTGAGGGACCACAAAACTCTTTTCTCTCTTGGAACTATATCCAAGGAGCCAGTGGCTCCTTCTCACTCTGGGACTGTGACCCAGAAACACATATAGGCAATGTAATCTTGCTCCCAGTATCAGCAAAGGATCTCTTATAATCTCCAGTTTTCTGAACCCCTTACAGTCTATGGGCTGTGAGCTCCAGAAGCCACTACTGTAGTTTTAGTCACTGCCTCCCGTGCTGTCCCCCACCAAAGTCTACTGCTGGCTTGCTGAGGCATAGCTTGCACTTCCCTATGTTCCACTCTCACCCCAGTAAGACAGACTTTTCCTGAAGACATTTTAAGTTGTCTTGGGCTAAAAAATTTTCACCCTCACCTTTTGTTGATTTTGCTGCTTCAAAATTTATTTTGAGGTGTTACTTAAAGTTGTTTGAAGGAAAATTCAGGAAATATCAGGTGAGTCCCTACCTTTTCTTTGCTGTCTTGGCTCCACCCCTCTCCAACAACTTTTGATACTTTTTTGTTTTTAGCTAATCTTTTCTGTTTTTGTTTTTGTTTGCAAGGCAATGAGGGTTAAGTGACTTGCCCAGGGTCACACAGCTAGTAAATGTCAAGTGTCTGAGGCTGGATTTGAACTCAGATCCTCCTGAATCCAGGGCTAGTGCTTTATCCACTGTGCCACCTAGCTGCCCCCTCATCTTTCCTGTTTTACTGGAAAGATATTTTTGTTTATTCATCTTTCTATCATCTAGCAATTCAGTTCTTGAACTGGGGCTTTATTCCCAAGGCTGTGCTTTGTCCCCTGATGCACTTTTCAGTGGACTGATCAGCCCTGATTGCTCTAACACTGGATAAGGTATGATTCTAGGCTAGCCTACTCCTCCCAAGTTTAAGCACCCTCTTAGAGCTTGAGATTCAGAGACCTCTTCTGGGCCTTCTCTATAATCTCAGGATGGAGTGTTAGTAATCTCAGAGCCTCTGGATCTAGGCTGTCTTGATCTGAATGCTATGGAAACATTCTGGTTACTGCCCAGAGCTGTTCTCTGCTGCTTTCAATGTCCCTATCTTGGAGATCCTCATGCTATCTACTCTTGCTACACCAAGGCTGGCTACACAAATGCTATCTCTGTTAATCTTGGAAGGCTACCTTGTACTGGCATTGGTACTGCTGCTGTGGCTCCTTTTCCTACTACCCCTGAACTTGTGGCTGACTCGTATGGCTCTGGAATGAAACAATAAGCCATTTACTATAGTTTCTCATTAGATTTCTTTATCATTATTCAGTCTGGTACATTTACCAGAGCCAGTACTTATTGGAGCTGAGCCAAATGCCTCTCATTCTAGTTGCAATGTTGGTTGAAAACAATGAAGAATGGGTTGGAAGGAGAGGAAAGCAGAGAGAGGATTCTTATTAGGAAAATAATGAAATAGTCCGGGTGGATAGCATGAACACTAAACTTGGATTATTGCAGAAAGAATAGAAAGGAAGGGTAATATACTAGATATTGCAGAGAAAGAATCACGATCTCGTAACTGATTGGAAAAACAGGTAAGTCGGAGTCTCAAATAACACTAAAGTTTCAAACATGAAAGACTAGAAAAAGGCGTTATATCTGATAGAAATAATGAAACATGGAGGGAGAACAAGGTTTATGGCAAAGATAATAAGCTTAGTTTGAGGTAAAACTGAAACATCCAAGTAGAAATTTCTTACAGACAGTCAAAGATGTAGGTCAAGTACTCATGACTGAGATCAAAATTGAAGAGATGGATTTTGAAGTCATCTAAATAGAGGTGGTAATTAAAAGCTATAGGATCAAGGAGATTAACAAGTGAAGAAGTTCAAAAAGAGAAAGGCAAAGAGTTAAAAAGCAAAATCTGTAAACAGCCAATTTAGGGCAGTGGAAATAGGATGGGAAGCCAACAAAGCAAACATAAAAAAGTGAAGTTAGTAAGGCAAGAAGAAACTCAGATGAGTTTTTGAAGCCAAAAGAGAAAGTCCCCAGAGGAAAGGGTGATGATCAGCAGGGTCAAATGCTATAGAGAAGTAAGAGAGGATGAAGAGTAAGAGGAAAAGCCATGGATCAGAAAGAAATTTATGATCTTTGAGAGAACAATTTCAGTAGAATATATGCTAAAACCAAATTGCAAAGGGTCAAGGAAACAATGTTAAGCAAGAGAATAGAAGCACCAGGTATGGATAACATTTTCAAGGAATCTGACATTAAAGAGGCCAAAAAAGAACAGCAACTGTATAGGGCTGAAAAGTCAAGAGGCTTTCTTTGTTGTCTTGTTTTTTATGAGGACGAGTAGGAATCCTGAGGTAGATAGGAAGAACCAGTCATGTGGAAGAGACTGAAAAGTCCTAAAAGAGAATGATGGAGGAAGGTCCCAGATAAGGAATTATTTGATAGATTAAGATGGTAAGTAAAGAGACTAACTTTAGTGGAATGATTAGGAATTCCTCTGTGACTAAGGGAGAGTAAGTGAAGATATTGAGAAGTTTTAAGAGGAGGTGAGTTGAAGGAATTTTGGGGGAAGGTTTCATTATCTCCAGTGAATTAAAAGTCTAAGTCATTTATTGTAAGAAGAAAAATTCAGAATACTCACTGTGGGGAATGAGATAGCATTGGTATAATTAGGGTAGAGAAATTTTAAGTAATAAGTAGAGAAGAAGAATTCTGAGGGGTTAGCTGATGTTAAACAAACAAAATTTGTAGTGATTCACACTGCAGTCTACACAATTTTTCTAATGCCACACTGATTATATCATTCCTCTACTCAGAAAACTTGAGTGGCTTCAGTCTATGATTCTAACCTTTTATCCTCATTTCATATTATCTCCTCTCACATATTCTATTTAAATCAAATTGTGTCCCCCACCCCACACCCTGCCATTATCCTCCCTTATTCTGTTATCTCTTACACCTCTGCCCGGTTAGTTCAATCTCACAAGGCTAGAATTAACTCTGCCTTTTTGTTTTGTTTTGTTTAACTGTGCCTATCTTATTCCCTATCCCCAATTCCAGTCATCACTTTTAACTTGTTCAAAATCCCAGTCTGATGCAATGTACTACAGAAACTTTTACTGAATCCTTCCCTTCCCACCCAAACACACCAGTTGGAAACAATCACTCCTTCCTCAAAGTATATTGTTCAGCTTCCTCCTTTTCACTTTTCACATTCTGTCATATATTATCATATCAGTATATATTTGTGTATCTTTTAGTAAACTCTAAAAGACATCTTTGCATTTCCAGAGAGTTTTGTACAAAGGAAGTATTTAATGTGTTTGCTGAATTAAATTAACTTCGGGCTACATGAATGAATCTTCTGTAAAAAAGAATCGATTTCATTTCACATTAATACAAGAAAAATACACTTCCCACTTGTATGTAATAAGAAACAAAATTCTAAATAACAACAATTTTAGACTAGATTTGTATTTATCATTACCTGTTCCATTTCCTCTTTTTTAATTCCCAGGATGCTTCCCATTAATCTTAACACTTCATGACGTTTATTTTTTGGTGTATGGAAATGTCCAACAAAGAGGTTTCTCATTAAAACCCTAAAAGACAAACAAAAATTTAATCTAGATCAATTGCTTTATAAATACTAATTCCAAAACAAATGTCATTAAATATATTCTTCCAAGAATCAAATACTTTTAGCTACTCTCCCATTTTCTTATTCTACCAAATTCAATTAAGTGAAAACACTCAAATCCCACATATAATAACAATGATACCTTATTAGATAACCACTTTATGAAGCCAAGTTTTAAAGTGAAAAAAAAATCTCTAAATTAATTTTCTGTGTATAGGGTGGTATTTGCCTAGTATTTCTCATAACATGGACATCTCAAATTTCCTTAAGAAAAATAGAGAACAAGGGACTTCAATTATCATCTTGTTTATATTTTCACAATTATCACTGGGTAATAGTAAATACTGAATGATTCTCTCAAATACATGAATAGTAACAGCTAAGATTATGATTCACAAAATGTTTTCTTAATAATGACCCTGCTGTATATAGAGTACAAATTCTATGCAGATGGAAGAGCTGGACATAGAAAAATTAAGTGACTTCCCACAGATAACAACAGCTTTAAGGATTGCAAAGTACTTTGTATATATTATCTCATTTGATCCTCACAACAACTTTGTAGGGTAGGTGCTGTTAACATCTACATTTCACAGATGAGGAAACTGAAGTCTCCTCAATGATCACCCAGACACTAACTGTGAGAGACAGGATTCAAACCCTGATCCTCCTATCTCCAAAGTCAGAACTCTTGCCCATACAACAAAGGGCCTCTTTAGTCAGCCTCTTTAATCACACCAGGATTTTAATCCAAATCATTTGACTCCAAGTTCAATGATCTTTCCACTATATCAGCCTGACTATAATGTTCCTGAACCAATGAGTCTGAATAAGGTGAAATAAGTGGTCTTATTTCAATATTTGAAGATCTGCAAAAGCACTTTTCTCACAATAATTCCATTTTAAGAAAGAAAATGTGAAAGCTAAAAGTACTATAAACAAATATTTTTTATTTTGTTCTTTAAATTTCTAATTACATTTTAAAGCAAAAATAAAGTTTCCCAAAAAATGTTAGGGTGAAAAAAATATTGTAAAAGAAGAAATAATGAAGAATCTATGCTATTAAATTGTTATATAATTACATTATTGTGTAGAATTTATATCATAAAACACAAATCAAATGAAAATATTAAATAAATTACATGCAACAATATGAAAACTTATCTACATATAGCAATATTTTAAACTTCAAAAATCATTTGCAGAATAAAAACAAATCTCAACATAACATGAAATATAATAAACAGAAAAACCCCCTTACTTGTCCACTTTTCCTTCTGTGCTATTTATTAGATTCATCAATTTGTTCTGTACATCATCTAACATTTCCTGACGGAGTTCACCTAAAGAATTAAAAATATATATTAAAAAAAATATATATATATACATATATCATTGTAATTTTCTAACAGTACATTAAAAATAACCAAATACAATAAGATTTATACACATTTTCCTTTGAACTTTAACATTAACTTTATATGACTGTATTTAGCTCAATTTTCCCCCTTGCATTTGAGGAGAATTTGGAAAGAATTTCAAATTCAGAGAATATCAAATGAAATCAATAAATCTGTAAAGTAGCTCCAAATTATTTATGTCAGGGTGAAATGATTATGGTATACAAAAATGCTCAATAGTACATTTTAGGTAATGTTTTTCATCTTTGGAAGCTCTACTAAGTAAAAGAAAGACTTCTCTCATTTATTTGCTTGCATTAGAAAGTCTGGCAAATGCTTTTAAGCATGTTAGAAACAGCAGTGGCAGTTCCAGAGCCATTCAGTAAATGCTAGGAAATGGAAAGGATTATTTGTTTTCCTTTATCCCATTTTCCTGGCTGGACCTTGTTCTTAGTTGGCTGTCTAATTAGACTGTCTAGCGGAACTAAGAACATGGCCCAGGATACAGCTGGTAGGACAAGGTACCCTGGTTGAAAAGGTATAAATTGAAAGCCAGGATGTTTGCTCTAATATAATGAATTTATAACAGGTTGCAACTGTATTAAAACAAATTCAAGGGCTATAAACAAACTTTTAATTTTTAAAAAAGAAACGTTTACTATACAAGGGAAACCTGCAAAACCTTGAGAGACAGTTGGAAATATCATGGATAATTCCTAAAATTACTTTTTATAAAGTCAACTATATACCAGGGCTAAAGAGACTTTTGTATTAAGAATCTCTCATATCAAATTCCTTGTTTAAACCAGTAACTTTATAAACTAAAAATGTGAGCTGAAAAAAGTGCTTAAAGTGAATGAGATAAAAACCTGTAATATAATGGTCGTTCAAAACAAGAAACATCCCCATATCCCATAGAAGTAAAGTGACTCACCATTTTTTCTTTATGATTATGCTACATTTTCCCATTAATTTTCATAGAATCACAGAATGGTAGCATTTTAAGTGTCCTCAGATATCACCTACTCCAGCCCATATCTAACACAACTCCCCCCATCCCCCATCACCATATTCAACTAGTCATCAAGTCTTCACCCTTTTTTTGGTGGGGGGAGGAGGAGACAATGAGGGTTAAGTAAGTGATTTGCCCAGGGTTCACACAGCTAGTAAGTGTCAAGTGTCTGAGGCCGCATTTGAGCTCCTGAATCCAGGGCCGGTGCTTTATCCACTGCGCCACCTAGCTGTCCCCTAAGTCATCATCCTTTGCTTAAGGATCCTACAGTGAAAAGGAACCTCCTACCTCCTGGGGAAGTCAATGTTTTGTATAGTTCTAATTGCTGAGAAAATTGTCCTTAACAACAACTGGCCTCTCTACAACATTCACTTTTTAGATTATTTTAAAATTACTGAAACTGGGGGGCAGCTAGGTGGCACAGTGAATAAATCACTGGCCTTGGATTCAGAAGGACCTGAGTTCAAATCCAGCCTCAGACACTTGACACTAGCTGTGTGACTCTGGGCAAGTCACTTAACTCTCATTGCCCCGCAAAAAAACAAAACAAAAATAAAATGACTGAAACTATTCATGCACTTTTCATTATTCATGAGGCTAAATTTTGGTTTGCGAGAAAACAAATTTGAAAGCACTGATTTAAAAACAAAATTATTATGCATGTGTCTAAATGTGTTTACACACATATACATGCATGCACACATACACATGCCACACCCAGACTAGCTTAAGTTAAAATAAATTCACTCTATTAGAATGTTGACCTGGAAGGGTGATGATTATTTTTAGCCACAGAAACTCATTAATGGAAAAAAGGGTTTCAATGTACATTGATGGAAGAGTGCTCATGTAAGCAGAATCAAGAATTCCTAAAGTAATAATATTTTACAGTTTATAAAAATTATTTGACATATACTCTACTTTGTGGAATCTCTAGCCTGAGCCCTGCTTTCCCGGCTCATGAATCTCTTATCCTAGGTCATTTCACAAGAGATCCCAGTCATGCTCATTTCTTTTCTGGCTTGACTTCTCTATCTCCTCACCAACAACCTTACTGCTATCCAAGTATCTTTTTTACCCACCTCCTTTTCTGGCTGTCTTTCCCCATTAAAATATAAACTCCTAAAAGGTAGAGACTGTCTTGTTTGCTTGAATCTGTATTTCTAGCACTTCGCACAGTGCCTGGCAAAGTAAGCGCTTTATGAAAGCTTTCTTCCTCTATCTTCACAACAACCTCATCTATCTCAGTTATAGAATCATAGAACTGTGGAGCTAGATATAACCTTACATGTCATGAAATCACAAGATCATAGCATCAATTAATTAATTAGCAAGGTTTTACTAAATACCTAATATGTTCCAGGCATGGAGAAAAGACAAAAATAAAATAGTTGCTGCATTAAAGAAACCAACTATAGAATTTACATTAATAAAGTAATTGAAGTCCACCTATTCCTACTTGCTCATTTTATAAAGAAATGGAGGCTCAAATAGTATAATTAGTCCAAGCTCACAAAATGAATAGCAGAGACAGAATGTGATCCTAGCTCCTATGATTCCAAATATAGTGCTTTTTCAGTGCATACAAGTCAGTGACATTTACTTTTCTACCCATTTCAAGTCTCTCTCCTTCAGCTGACTGCAGATCAGAGTGAACTCTCCCTCCTCTGAAGTTTATAGTACTTGTCTTACCATCTACTTGACACTTCATCACAAAATGCCTGCTCATATTTAATTTTTCATGTGTATCTTATCTTATCTCCAAATCATAAGATTACACTGAAAATGGTCCAAATTTTGATTTAAAAAATAGCAAAATTCATTTGGAAAAATAAAAGATCAATAATATCACAGGAAATTATGAAAAGAAGTGGATAGTAAGAGGGGATAGGAGAGCATTTTCTGACCTCAAATAATATTATAAAATACCAGTCATCAAAATGATCTAGTATTGATTAAAAACTAGCTAGATCAAGGGAACACACCAGAAAAGGTAAAATCACAAACAGTGGAAATAAATAACCCAGTGTTTGATAAACCAAATGGAAAAGAAATGCAAGTGATAGGCTATGGGTAGCCTAGTCCTTCAAAAATCTGTTAAACCAAATTAAAAATTATTTTAAAACTTAAAACCAAATTTAGGCCCAGATATACGTAGGATAGAAATGACCATCACCTTCCCTAGAAAATTCCTCTTCTAAAGCAGTGGAGCTAGAAGGAAGAACAGTTGAGTTCCCAGTCAGCTTCCACTCGCCTACAATTGACTCAGAAACCTCAGTTCTATACATCAACACTTTCTTCAAGAAATAAATCACTTAAGTACTGTACATGAAGAGTTTCAAATACCATCACAAAACTGATTATATTTTAACAGATAAGAAATGATTCATTAATGATGTGGGAGCCATTCCTGAATCAGCTATGTTAGAAGCTAGAAGAATAAAAATAAAAAATAAAATAAATAAGAACAAAAAGATGCAGTGTACAATCTATTCAAACAAGTTACTGACAATGAAAACAGGGTAATGGATAAAAGGACATAGACAAGGACCATAATAATTTCATATATTAGTTTAACTGATAAAATATATATATTGCTATTACAAGGAGACCAAAATAAACTTTAAAATCACCTTAGCAAACTTACTTGATAGAGAAATGGCAGCCAAAAGCAATACATATTTAGAGTATAAACTCATTTGTAAAATTGTAAAGAGATTGGGAAATAATGAATCAAATCATAAAGCAGAGAGGTAGTACAAGGTAAAATCAGTTTAAAGAAAGTCTGACAAGAGACCCAACTAAATTCATCCCGAAGGATAGGATTTAAGGAAGAAAATAGATAAGAATGAAAAGAAAAAAGAAGAAAAATGGGGGGGGGGGGGGAGATCTGCAAAAAATTTTATAAGAATTTATTTTCACCATCAATGACAGCAGCGCCATCACACCTGGCCTCTCACACTGCAATTCAAGATATGCTTAAAGGAGAGGCATAAATTAAAATAAAGAGAATAAATATGGGAAAAGAAATTGCAATAGACCAAGAATATATAAAGAAGATTGATCCTGGAGGAAATACAACTGTGAAAGCATTAAGTAACGAATTCACAAGCTATCTGAAGAATAGTTAGATATCAAAGTCATGGGGAAAAGTTGGATCTTATATTTTTTTTAAAAAGGCAAACGAAAGAACATCAAAAACTACTAACCTATAAGCCTACTTTCCCATCCATATACAGTTTTTTATGAGACTTACCTACATATGCATTGAAAATATCCTCAGTGAGGGTATTAGTTTAAAAAAAAAAGTGGCTTTTTGCAGTGTTTTACATTATAAACAATTTTTTGAGCTGCTTGTCCTTGTTCTTTAGATAAATATTAAGTCCTGATTTGTAACTATATGATTTACAAATCTAGATGCTAAGTTAGAAATAATCACCTTGATTACAACTACATCATAACTATTATTCAGTGTTTTCTCTCTCTCTAAATGAATGGTATCACAACATCACGTTGGGAGACCATCTTCTGGAAATTTACCTGATTTATACCTAATAAATACTTGGTCCTAATAGCCTTGACCCTAAATAAAATACTGTTACCATACTGTAACTGATTCAAAGAGGTATAAAATAGAAGATCCCACTGTGCTCATTATATATTATAAAAAGGCTTTTGATTCAGTAGACAATAACACTACCTTAAGGCCTCTCTTTCAATAAGTTGTTACCCACTCATACACCAAAATTATGAAATGTCTGTTCAATAACCTCTTCCATAAACATCAGGTGAGATGTAAAACTGGGAGATGTATACTTCCAAAAGGTGTTTGCCATTATGATGCAAGACACAATCTATGCATAGTCCAAGCTGAAGGCTATTCACCCTATAGAAGGTGAAATTTGGGCAGCTAGGTGGCGCAGTGGATAGAGCACCGGCCCTGGAGTCAGGAGGACCTGAGTTCAAATCTGGCCTCAGACACTTAACACTTACGAGCTGTGTGACCCTGGGCAAGTCACTTAACCCCAACTGCCTCACCAGAAAAAAAAAAAATAAGGTGAAATTCTCCCATGTGTTCATGCTCACAGTTAACATCATGCTAGTTACACTAAGCCCCAGGACACTATAAAATCTCTTAGAAGAGTTCTAACCTAAAAAACTCTGGGTTAATCATTCTCTTACTTAGATGATGGCATACAATTGGATGGATAGCTTATAGAGCCTGTGCATCAACATGTGTACTTGGGGTAGAAAGTATCAATAGACAATAAGTTGGACCCAGAGTTAAACAGAAGAAGAGAGTAGTCTCTAGGAAATTGCAAAGCTGATAAAAACCAATAGTTTTTTTTAGTACAAAAGAATAATTACAAAGTATAAATGACCACATGAAAACATGTCCCAGATCATTAAGAAGTCAAAATTCAAATGATTTTGAGGTTTTACTTTAAACTATAAAAATGGCCAAAAAAGACAAAAAGAAGGAACAGTCAATACTGGAGTGGCTTTAAGGAAGTCAGGCACACTTATACAATTGATGGTGAATGCATAGTGATCTAACCATTATGAATATCAATTTGGAATTATGGGAAAAAGTTATTAAATTTTCCCTATCCTTTCTTTGGCCAAGACATATACCCTAAGGATGGACATATACCTTAAAGATGTCAAAGACAAAAATAAAAGTGTATGCAAAAATAGTAATGGCAGTATACTTTTTAGTTGAAAAAGATGAAAACAACATGGGTACACATTAGAAGAATGGCTAACCAACTATGGCATATTAAAGAAATAGAAGATTATTGTGCAACAAGATAAACATTAGAAATTCAAAGAAATATAAGAATAGAAGCAAAACAAAGTAAGTTAAACCATGGGAACAAATACACAAAAATTACAACTATGTAAATGAAAAGATCATTTGAAGTAAGTTAAACTCTGAATAACTGAAGAACCAATGAAAATCCCAGAGAACAGATAGCAAACAAATATTCCCCAACTCACGTCAAAAAGATATGACACCATCAGGGCAGAATATCATATACTGTCAGGTGTGGTCACTGTGTCAAATGTTTATAGCGGGGGCAGCTAGGTGGTGCAGTGGATAAAGCACTGTCCCTGGATTGAGGAGGACCTGAGTTCAAATCTGGCCTCAGACACTTGACACTTACTAGCTGTGTGACCCTGGGCAAGTCACTTAACCCCAATTGCCTCACCAAAAAAAAAATGTTTATGACAATTGTTAGGGATTTGGGGGGGGAGGGTGTCACAAAGGAGAAACCAATCTAGGAGTTGAAATAACAGTGAGGAAAAGACAGAAAGCAACACAAAAACATTGTAAAAAAATTTCTAAATGATAAAGTTCGTGGTTTAAGTTAAATTAAAATGTTGCAATAGTAAAAGTATCTGAGAACTCTTCCTAACATAATATTAAAATGAATTGGCATTTAATACATTAATTTTACATAGCTAAGTAACAATTAATGGCATCAAAATCCTAGCGACAGGGGGCAGCTAGGTGGCACAGTAGATAAAGCACTGGCCCTGGAGTCAGGAGGACCTGAGTTCAAACCTGGCCTCAGACACTTGACACTTACCAGCTATGTGACCCTGGGCAAGTCACTTAACCCTTACTGCTCCACCCAAAAAAAATCCTAGTGACACAGTACTTTTTTCATGCATATATCCTAAGTCATTCCTCCACATCTCTAATTCTAATTTGATATCTTCTTTTCAGTATTATATTTTACCTATCAGTAGTTACAATGTATTCTGAATATTAATCTAGAAAACACTCAGAATCTGAGGCATAAGGGTTAGAAGGGTGATAGTGATAACCTGGAAAAGTTTGAGAGAACCAAATACACAATCCTTAAATAAAACCACTGCTCAACCACATCTTCCTCTCAACCTCTCATCAATTTTATGTTTTTACAGAAAAAGTCGTAATTCATACAAACCACAGCTCAAATGTGGAACTATATTTATATAACAGCAGGCAAAATATGGATTTGTAAGCAAAATGTAAGATCTCTATGAGGTAATGGTTCTTCTATTTTTTGTTGATGTTTTTTTTTCTTATTGAAGTCCAGGTTCCTTTGTTTATAAAATATCTGGTCACACAATGGCAAAGTTACAATAAAACAACATAGTATGATTTTACATTTTTTCAGAGAAGCAATTTAAGGGTTTTTATATATCATTTCCCCCTTTGCTTAGCATAGTATGGTGTACATACTAGGAGCTTAATGAGTCTATTGAACAGTATAAGCAAAAGCATAAGGAGCATATTTGGCCAACATTTTAAAGTACAAATTCAAAATTAATTCAGTAAATATTTATCAAATACCTGCCATATACAAAATACCGTGCTAACAACATGACTAATGCAGAAATATATTTAATGTGATTGTACATATATAACCTATATCAGATTGCTTTCTGTCTTGGGGAGGGGGGAGTAAAGGGAGGGAGGGAAAAAATTTGGAACTCAAAATCTTATAAAAACAAATGTTGAAAACTATCTTTACATGTAACTGGAAAATAATAAAATACTTAAAAAGAAAAAACAAAACAAAGTACCATGCTGAAAACTAGGAAATAAGTTTAAGAAAGACAGTCTGCCTTCTTGTATCTTAGGTAGCATTACAAGGGCATAAAACATCAAGTTATTGATAATAGATGATTGTATAAGTGTATCTGAGTTTTACGAAAATTAGTGCTATGATTGATCTAAGAAAGAATGCTTTTGCCACCAAGGAGAATCAAAGAAGACTTCCTAACACAGTAATGACTGAGTTGGGTTTTAAAGAATGGACATGGTGGTGCACACCTATAATCCTTACTTCCAGGGAGGCTGAGTCTGATGGATCTCTTGAACCCAGGAAATCTGAGCTGCAGTGGGTTAAGACAACTGAATGTCCACACTCAGTACAACATTAACATTAAACACTGTAAAAAAATATTTCTAAATTATAAAGTTCATGATTTAAGTAACACTAAAATTTTAAGATAATAAAAAATATGTGGGAACTCTTCCTAACCTAACACTAAAATGAATTGGCATTTGATACATCAATTTTATACATGTAAGTAACAATTTTTTTTAATTTTTTTTTTTTAGTGAGGCAATTGGGGTTAAGTGACTTGCCCAAGGTCAGACAGCTAGTAAGTGTTAAGTGTTTGAGGCCAGATTTGAACTCAGGTGCTCCTGAATCCAGGGCCGGTGCTCGATCCACTGCGCCACCTAGCTGCCCCTGTAAGTAACAATTAATGGCAACAAAACCCTAGTGACATAGTCTTCATGACTCCAACATCAGGTCTTTATATCAAAAAGTTTCTTACTAAAATATCATGATATCCCGCAAAAAGATGAGAGAAACTATTATGGTACTGAAAAAAGTCATCACACTTCCTTTAAGACACAGTAAATAAACAATTTAAGGCATGCTACATCATCAAGATGCTGAATGCACTAATGACAGTATTCTCTAGGAATATGATTTATAACAAATTACTATCATTCCTGAAGGAAAAGAAATATTTTCTGTGTTCTAAAGTTATCCATTAACATACGAAAAAAAAATTAGAAGACTACAAGCAAAATAAATTTTTAACATTCATTCTGGACTCCTATTTTGCTCCTACTTCCACCCCGATTTATTGAAAGACATGAGGGGCAGCTAGGTGGTGCAGTGGATAGATCACCAGCCCTGGAGTCAGGAGTACCCGAGTTCAAATCCGGCCTCAGACACTTAACACTTACTAGCTGTGTGACCCTGGGCAAGTCACTTAACCCCAATTGCCTCACTAAAAAAAAAAAAAAAAAAAAAAGAAAGACATGAAATCTGAGGTTTAATGAAAATAAACTATTTAGTAGTCAACTATAAATATTTTTAATTATCTAGGTAAATGGAAAAATTTTAAGTAAGTTTCAAATGAGTAAAAATGTAACTATAAAATAGGAAACTAATTAATTTACTTACATATTATAAGCTAGGCTAAAAAAAGAACCAAAACACCCAAGTTTTAGTAGCACTATTAGAATCTAGACATTTATCCAACTGAGAATAATCTGTTAACCATTTATGGCAATTCAAAAACTACATCTGGTACTTTTTCCATTTTTCCATTTAAATACTACTTTTGCTAAAGATAACCATAAAGAAGTTCTTCAAAAAGTTTGGCCAACAAAGCTATGTCTTGGAATGTATTTGGACTGTTTTCAACAGAATGTTAGATGGTTTTTGTGTAAATAATGGCCTAGAAAACTGAATGTTTTATATAAAATAAAAATTCTATCAATCTATCATGAAAGTAATTCTATGAATGTTAGAAGCTTCCTTTACGTACATTTCTTTAAACCTTTGTGTTTTTTTTGTTTTTTGTTTTTTTAGTGAGGCAATGGGGGTTAAGTGACTTGCCCAGGGTCACACAGCTAGTAAGTGTTAAGTGTCTGAGGCCGGATTTGAACTCAGGTACTCCTGACTCCAGGGCCGGTGCTCTATCCACTGCGCCATCTAGCTGCCCCCTAAACCTTTGTTTTAACACTCCATAATGCAGGGGGTGGCTAGGTGACACTGGCTGTGTGACCCTGGGGAAGTCACTTAACCCCCATTGCCCCCCCCAAAAAAACAAAAAAACACCACTCCATAATGCAGAAAAAAATCTGAGTCCTAGCTCATAAATTCTTTAAATTTTCTCTTAAAGAAAAACTAAGGTATGTTTTCATTCTCACTTTTAGAAAATATGGGATAAGGCGTAGAGACTAAATTTTCTTGAAAAGAAAAAATCTGAGTAAGACCTTCAACAACTCTCAGATAATTAAGACTAAATTAGTATAAAATTATCCTTTTTTCCTTTGATCTACAGTTATAATATCCTTTTAAATTCTAGCATAAATTCACCTTTGGCTATTAGGCATACCTAGAAGGTTCTCCTTCCTTACCTCTCCTTTTAGAATCTCTCTAAATGAAGCCTTTCTGGATGCTCCCAGGCTGCTAGAGCCTTCCAGGTCAAGGTTACCCATTTGCTTTATGTTTTGCATACACCTATGCACATAATATTGCTGCTGCCATGCCTCTCCTCCATTACAATGTAAGCTTCAATAGTATAAGGACTATTACCCTCTCAGCTACTTTCTGGACTTCAATACCACACACCTCAGCTTTGGTTTTACCTCAGATTCTCCCTCAGCACCTGGGACCTCCTCACCCTGGAACATCCATCCCCTTGCAGACTCCCAATGGAATATCCCTTTTACCAGGCCAGCCCCCTCCTCCCACTGTTGAGTTATTACCAAAGGATAAGAATAATTATATTATAGATCAGTATTTATCTTTCTGTTTAAAATATAAGACTTGTAAATTCATGTTCCTTTTCATTATTTTCTCATGCTGTATTCTTCACTGATAAAGTTCCTCCAATGGATATTATTCAGGTAAATTAGCTCTTCAAATTTATACTTTTCCTGCCTCAAGACTCTCCCTTCTCCACGCCAACCTACACACTGCTGCCAAAGTGATTTTCCTTAAGTCAAGATCTGACCATATTAATCCTCAACTCAACCAATTCCAGCAACTTCCAACTGCCTCCAGGATAAAGTACAAACTCCTCTTTTTAGCTTTTAAAGTCCTATACATCCTAGTCCCAAACTATTTTTCTAGCCTCACAGGACACTCCTCCTCCTCCTCGTCCATTTTGCTGTCAAGCCAAAGTAGTCTTCTGTCACTTACACAACTACACCCCAACCCCTACCTTCCATACCCAATTAATGGAGTGCATCTTCTCCTCACCTCTACTTCAAAGAACCTCTCTTCCTCTAAGATACAAGCAACTGAGGTACCATACACTACCATAAAACCTTTCCAGATATTCCCCAACTATCTGTCCTTCCTCCAGGGGTTATAATGGAGCTGCTTAACCCTGCTTCTGAGAGCCAATTATTAAATTCTCAGTGTAGGGTTGAATGAATAAACTAACCAACATGTATGAAGCACCTATTATGTGCCAGTCCCTGTGCTAAACACTGAAAATAGAAACAAGAAAAAGAAAAACTGTCCTTGTCTTTAAAGCGCTTACAATCTAATGGGGAAGTATATTTATACCACAGAAACTGAAGAAATGTTATAAATCAAGCTTGACTTACTATTTGTTTTCATTTTTTTGTGTGTGTGAGGCAATTGGGGTTAAGTGACTTGCCCAGGGTCACACAGCTAGTAAGTGTTAAGTGTCTGAGGCCGGATTTGAACTCAGGCACTCCTGAATCCAGGGCCGGTACTTTATCCACTGTGCTACCTAGCTGCCCCTGTTTTCATTTTTTAATAATGCAGATTAAATTGACAAGTGGCCACTGTCTCTCCTATTGTATCTGTAATCCTAAATCCTTCTAACACAATAACTGGTACATTTTAGGGACTTAATAAATATGTGATTATTGACTGATTGATGATGCCATTTTTTTCCACTGCACAGGTCTTTTCTAGCCATTTACTATAAATCTATTAGGGCTTTCAAAAAATAGAACAGACTACCTTGTTAAATCAAAGCTCACTCTTGCTCACTCACATTTAAACAGACACTGTAAGATATGTTGCAGAGGACATTGCTGTATTGGACAGAAGGCATACTAGATGACTCCTTTGTTTTTATCTAAATGAGATTTACTTTACAACTAAATGTTAAAATAATTCAACAATCTACAATTTTAATATTGGTAATACACATTAAACAGGTCTTACTTGTAAAATGTTCTGTTGGTTAGGCTTTATTGTTTCCAATTGAATTTAGCTTTTCCTAAGGCTGAATACACACACAAAAAATTATCTCATCTCTACAGAGATGAGATAATTAAAAATTTTTGAATAAAACACAACTTCTTTTAAAAATTATTTCCTTATATTGTTTAAATGTTGAAACTTTATATTAACTAATCATTCTAATTCTCAATCTACGGATGCTTATGAAGAAAAACAATTTATTAACTTTTCTTCTACAGTTTAAGGCACTATGTACTCTCTCAGAGCAAAAGCCATTCATCTTTTTCAAAGTTGTTTCTTCTGGCAAATTTCTTTACTGTCTGGCCAAGTTTTGTGTTAAAAATAAAGTACAGTATTACAACATCCATCAACATTTAAAGTGCTTAATAATCTATGAAAGCATATGAAAGCAAAAATACAATGGCCCTTCTGAATCAATCAAGTTAATCAAGAATTTATTTATAATATCAAAAGGATATACAGATTTTTAAGAATTCAAATTTCTTAATAGTTATGAGTGTATAAAAGATAAATTAATCACTCACATGGATATGAGATGACACCTTTTAAGCAAAAACATACTTAAAAACTTGATGGAGGAAATGTCCTTTTACACCACTTTCCTATCTGAGCAACACTGGCTGCTTGCCTTTACCTCAAATACCATAGTTGTTTAAGAATAACAGAACTTTAATATGGTTTTTGTTAATTCTACAAAATGAACCAAGTTATTGAACACAAGATGAAAATCACTTTGAATTTCTAATGCATCAGTGTTCTAGACCCTAGCTTCTTAAACCGTGGATCATGACCCCATATGGGGTCAAGTAACTGAATGTAAGGGTCGAGAAAAATTTGGCAACAGTGAAAGGTTATGTATACCTATTTTATATAACTATGTATCCAGGGTTATGTATGGAAAAATTTTAAGAAGCCCTATTCTACTCAATACAATATGGCAATAACATATAGAAAACACATAACAAAATCTGTGAATAATAAGATTTTAAATGGCATTGTTGTTGAAGAGGTAATACTTTTGGAGAAGCAAGTAGTTCAGGGACTCTGATGATATATATCATCTATAAAAAAGCATAAGAATTTTGACTCACCAAAGTTCCTGTTGCTGAGAATTATGAATATCAGATCAATGTCTTCACATGCAAGTTTGGTTAGATATTTTATACTGGTACACCATCTATCACTGATGTGACAATCCTTTGTAAGCTGAGAATGTTTCTTGGCTCCATTGTCTAGTCTGTTTCTAGTATATGACTTTCTTCAGTAACTAGGGTAGACTGGAACTACCAACAGTTTCTAGCTATCTAGAGCTAAACTGTATAAAGACTAGACCTGTTAAGATCTGTTAATCTTCTTTTCAATTTAATTACCTTTTTGTGATAAACAAAAATCCATCTTCTCTCCCTCCCACTCCCCCACTGGGGAAAAAACCCACCTTCATATGCATAGTCAAGCAAAGCAAATACCTCCATTGGCCATATCCAAAAACCTGGACTGATGATAGAGCATGCTACCTACTTCCTCAGAAAGAAGTAATACACTCAGGATTTTTTTCCAAGCACATACTCCTAAAGAGATATAATCATTTTTCTATATCCACCAATGAGCTCAGGTACTGTTCTCTATGTAAATAAAAATGTTATGGAGCAGTGACTCAAAACCAAGGAAGTCTTGGTGCTGGTGCCTTAAATCTGCTTTTTGGGATAACTCTCTGGCCCCTTCAGTTTCTAAAGACCTTCTGTTTCCAAACTGCCTGTCTGGACTTTTGACTATGCCTTTATATATTCTTAGGTACTCATCTGTCTGACTCCTTCAGCACATCACCTGCCCTACTATACAGTATTTATCTATGCACTAACTTCTTGTTTGCATGATTCCTGACACAATGACTACCCTGAGCACCACTGCCCTATTTTCTGACCCCCCAACCTCTGATGAACATTTGCTTCTGGGCTCCCCACTGAATAGTCAGTTATTGATTACCTAATGTAGATCAAAGTCTCTGGTACATTATTCTCTCTCCTGAACCATGTATATGGCCTGTCTTTATAAACTCTTAGCACTTCTTTGAACAGCACTTTCAGGTATGGCCCTGGAGTAGACCACTTTCATGGGCAACCCAAGAGAATATATATAGGAATGATATATTAGCCAAACATTATTCTCCAAAATGTATACTGTATCATATGACCAGATTGAATTCCAGTTTATGTCCTAAAATTTAGCACCAACAACCTCAAAGAACTGGCTGAATGTACAGAAATATGTATTCCATGTAAACTATGTTCAAGAAAGCAAGCAAGATACTGACAACCTGCCATCTTCTGATATTTGGGTTGATCTATAGCATTTTTCATGTGTACTTAGGATCTTATTTTCATTAGAGTGGACAGATGGCCTTTACCCTCTAGCTACTCTTCTCCTTGTGAGGAAAGGCAAAAATTGACTAGGTGCCAGGTTGGAACTATGCATACAATTTGTGGCCATATCACAAAGTAAAATTAAAATGCATAGGAAGGAACATAATTTAAAGCCCTGGTTATTAGCACTATGTTTCAATGAACTGGAATAGAACAGACAGAATTAACTGGAATGCAAAACCATAAACACTACAACGAGACTAACTATGCTTTACTATTAAAGCTATTAGATGCCTATCTTCAGTACATTTCTAATATAACACTATTCTTTTAGAATAAAGACATGTATTTATACCTTGTTTTTTAAGTTCTTCAATTTGTTCTTCCTTGAGATCCAATTGTTCTGTAAGTCTTGATGCTGAATCTAAAGCAGCATTTGCTTCTTCTAAGTTTTCCTTTAAGAGAAGAAAACTCATTAGAATTTACTGTTCAAGTCTACCTATTAGATCTTTGGAAAGACAGTTTATGACCAAACAAGAGATAGAGTATATTATAAAATACAAAATGGATGATTTTGATTAAATTAAAAAATTTTTGTACAAACAGAAACAATGCATCCAAAATCAGAAGGGAGGCAGAAAGCTGGGAAACAATTTTTATGGCCAGTACTTCTGATAAAGGCCTCATTTCTAAAATATATAGGAAACTAAATCAAATTTATAAGAATCCAAGTCATTCCCCAATTGAGAAATGGTCAAAGGATATGAACAGGCAGTTTTCTGATGAAGAAACCAAAGCTATCTATTCCCATATGAAAAAAATGCTCTAAATCTCTAATGATTAGAGAGATGCAAATTAAAACAACTCTGAGGTACCACCTGACACCTATCAGATTGGCTAAAATGACAAAAAAGGAAGATAATAAATGTTGGAGAAGCTGTGGAAAAATTGGAATACTAATGCATTTTTGGTGGAGCTGTGAACTAATCCAACCATTATGGAGAGCAATTTGGAATTATGCCCAAAGGGCAATAAAGCTGTGCGTACCCTTTGACCCAGCAATACCACTTTTGGGTCTTTTTCCCAAAGAAATCATGGAAAGGGGAAAGGGACCCACATGTACAAAAATATTTATAGCTGCTCTTTATGTGGTGGTAAGGAATTGGAAGTTGAGGGGATGCCCATCAATTGGGGAATGGCTGGACAAGTTGTGGTATATGAATACAATGGAATACTATTGTGCTGTAAGAAACGATGAGCAGCAGGAGTTCAGAGAAACCTGGAAGGTCTTGCGTGGGCTGATGATGAGTGAGATGAGCAGAACCAGAAGAACATTGTACACAGTATCATCAACATTGAGTGTTGATCTACTGTGATGGACTATATTCTTCTCACCAATGCAATGGTACAGAGGAGTTCCAGGGAACTCATGATAGAAGAGGATCTCCAAATCCAGGGAGAAAAAAAAAAAAAGAACTGTGGAGTATAGATGCTAAATGAACCATACTATTTCTTTTGTTTTTGGTGCTATTGTTTTTCTATTTTGAGGTTTTTATCATTGCTCTGATTTTTCTCTTATAACATGACTAATGCAGAAATATGATTAATGTTATTATATATATATATATATATATATATATATATATATATATATATAAAAAACCTATATCAGATTACC
Organism: Dromiciops gliroides; assembly: GCF_019393635.1. Classification (NCBI taxonomy): domain Eukaryota; kingdom Metazoa; phylum Chordata; class Mammalia; order Microbiotheria; family Microbiotheriidae; genus Dromiciops; species Dromiciops gliroides. The sequence goes on from NC_057862.1 coordinate 210,710,649, forward strand.
TGCTGTCTAGGGGAGGGGTGAGGAGGGGAGGGAGGGAGAAAAATCTGAAATTGGAAAGCTTGTATAAACAAAAGTTGAGAACTATCTTTACATGTAATGGGAAAAAAAATAAAATACTTTATTAATTAAAAAAAATAAAAATAATAAAAAAAGAATTTACTATTCAAAATCAATAGCACAGAATTTAGTTCTAGGCTCCACATCAAAAAAGGGACAATTCAAACTGGAACCCATTCAAGAAGGGCAACCAGGATGGTGAGGGGAAAAAAGAAAAAAGAAAAGAACTAGGAAGGAATTAAGGATGCTTAGCTTGGAGAAGAGAAGACACTGGAAAGTATGAAAGGTATCTTCAAGCATTTAAGGAGCTACCATGTAAAAGAAAGATTTTAAACTTATTACAGGTAGAAATAGGAGAAACAGATGAAACTTGCCAAGAGGCAAATTTCTGCTTGACAGAAAGAAAAAATTCCTCCAACACTGAGGGATATCCAAAAGTGGAAGAACACACTGCCTCATAAGGTAGTGTGAAAGCTACTGAGAATGTCAGAATGGACATTCCTACATAGACTGGAGTGAATGACCTCAAAGATACAGTCCAAATCAGCTAGTATATGAATTACAGGTGGAATGAATTGCAGAGATCATGTAGAGTCTATCAGTCTTTAAATTTTACAAATTAGGGTACTGAGGAGGCAAAGAGGACTACAGCCACATAACTAATTAGTATCAGAGATGACACTCGAATCCAGGACTCCCAATTCATACTCAGTTCTTTCTATTCTACCATACTACTTCTCCTAGAAGTAGCAACTGTAATAATTGGAATGATGCCACCTACTGAAGACTTACTATAGGAAAGCTCCACCATGAGGAGAATGCCTCAGAGGGCAAGGCCATGTGGCTTTTCCTTGGCGTCAGGAAGTGACGTTTGCTCATGGGTGCTGTCTATCAAGGCTACCAACAAATCAACTTGAGAAGCCTCCTATTTTCTGGGAGGAGACAGGAAGGAGGAAAGAGGGCCTGCGCAGAGAGCTCTTTCTTTTGGGTTCCTGACTTGATGGTGGTGGTGGTGGCAGAGGACTTCACAGGAAATTTGAGGAAAGATAGGAATGCCAGGCTGTTGGAATTCTGTTCTCAATCTTTCTCTTTCTATTTTTCAATAAACCCTTAAAAACCTAAACTCGTTTTATCAGTGATTTTAGCCAGTTTCCCCTAAAACTGGGGGAACAGAATAGAATCCACATTTAGAATCTTAAATTACACACAACTTAAAGAGTAAGAGGGGAAAGAAGTTATGGGGACTGCAAAAGGCTAACATGCTAAAAAAGCAAGACAGTAATCACAAAAAAATTACAAAAAGCAAAGAATTATTCAAAAAGCATAGCATTTTAGAGCTACTTCACCTAAGACTCTTTAACAGTTTCAAAGGACATAATTATATCATTATTCAATGATCGATGTTAATGATGACCATGAATTATCAAGAACAGCTTAAATTTATATTTAGAGTTTTTTGAAAAGTAAGGGATTGCATCTTAGACATGATGTAAAATAAAGAACAGTGAACATGAAGACCTGGATTCTAATCATATACTAGGCTTAGAAAAATTATTTTACTTCTCTGTGCCTGTTTACTCATCTAAAATGATGATGTTGAACCATATTACCTCTAAGGTTACCATCAATGCAAACATTGTAAGAATTAGACAGTTGTCAACAAAAATGGTTAAAATAAATTTCAGTGCTTAAAGGTATAATCTTCAATTATCTAGAAAATTCACTAAGGTGGCATAGTTTATTCCTCAAAGATGCCAGATAAATGCAGACTTGGAGGATGTGAGTTTGGATACTGATTTTCCATGTACTAGCTGTGTGACCTTGGTAAAGTCACAAACTCTGAGTTTCAGTAGCATATAGTGGAGAAAAAACAATGGAACAGAAACCAGTAAAACTGAACTTCAATGTTGACGCTATCACTCCTTGGTTACATGATCATAATTCATTTCTTCTCTGGATATTGGTCTCTTCGTCTGTAAAATGGAGAGGCTATACTAAAAGATTCCCTTGACATATCTAAAACTGATTATAGCAATGATCTCAGAAATAGAAATATTACCACTTATACTAATAATCCATAAGAGTGCTATGAACACCAGTTGTTATTATGAGACTTAACTGTATTTAAAATTTGGTAACTGCAAAACTCTCTAAATGTTAGATGTCAGTCAGTATAGTAATGCTATAATACACCAGCCAGAGACAATATAATCATACCTTGTAACATTAATTGTTCCAAATAAAATAAAAAGGGGGCTGGGGATGGGAGCAAGGTCTCTACAGAGAAGAGTAAAAATTAAATTCATACCTGTATAAATAAATATGAATGCAGGTTTGTGTGTATGATTTTTATAGGTATTCTATTTCCCAATTTGCAAGAGAGATAAACCTGACTCAATTTCCTAGCTCAATTAAAAAAAAAATATGGGGGGGTGGGGCTATAATTATTTATTTCTATAGACTTTTTAAAATGCCTAGTGGCAGACAGTGATCTATTTTTTGCCAATAAAAATCATACAGTTTGGAGATCAATTTGCTCAAAGCTAGAAATTTTTTTCAGGGGTAAAATTTACATTTTCCATCCTCTGAGTTTATTAGTGTTCTCCTCTATGATACTCAAGAGCTCTCTAATAATTATCTTGATTTTACATCATTTCACACATACAAACTAATTGTTCAAAGAGATTTTTTCATAATTAAAAGGAAAATGCCTTCTACTTACCTGTAATGATATGACCTGTCCTTCTAGATTCTCTGCTTTTCTCTTCCATTCAGCCATCTCTTTCTTTTGCTTTTCTAGTTCAGCTGAATACATAGCCTTTTCTTCTACAAAAAAAAAAAAGGTCTTTTCTTTTTATTTATATTTTCATACACATTTTAACAAGCCTTCAGGAATGCAACAGACACATCTGAAATGATCTCTTACAAAGAAAGTTACTGTACTTTACCTTAAGACTTTAACTTTGGAAAAAAAGAGACACTACCTAAAATAAAAGTAACATTATTATCACCTGCAAAGATGTGAAGCTAGCCTTTCATTCTTTTCATCTGGCCCTCAGGAGAAAATTACTATGGTTGTAAGCATATTGTCCCCAGAAAATTATCTGAAAACATATTAGCTGTTCCAGTTATCCCATTCAGAACACATATGAAGATATGATAATGGCTAATAAGCTAATATACTTTTCAAAGAGCAATAAATAGGTGAAAATACTCTGAAGCCCACTGACAGCACAAACAGCAGAATGAAACCTCCAACAGACATTTCAATATCTATTGCTGATCCTTTTCCCCCCTACAGGTCTTTTGCCCTCTTCCAACCTCATTTGCTATTTCTTTTGCTTATTTTCCCACTGCATGTGGTGGAGATTTCCTATTCTTAATTTCAAAGTAAACGTCTGAAATTTATAGAACTGAAACATAAATTGAGCTGTTATTTGTGTGTGTCCCTCCATGGATATTTCCTGTGGGTCAGAGCACCTCAAGAATAAAGAGATTAGATCATGTAACCTAAAATGGAAAAAGGGGAAAAAAACCCTCATCTCAAGACTATTATTTTTCACTAGACTGAATACAACGTAAAATTTACCTTGCTGAAATTGTTCTAGTACCATTTGTAGATTGGCTAGTGACAGTGCATACTGTTTTACTTGGTCCTGAGAAACAGAAAGCTGAAGTACAGTTTCATCTCTCTGCCTGGAAACTACATTCAGCTGCTCTTGCAAAGATTCCACTTGGAGACTGGCTTGATGACTTAAAAACAAAACAAATAAAAATAAAAACACTTTTAAAAATACACTGAGATACCCTGACAAGAATGAAACAGTTATAAAATAGGCCTTTAACATGAACCATTTAGATATTAATATTTTATTTATTAAATTAAATTGAGTTTAAAACCATTTTTGTTGAATAATTTTGAGCTATTATTGTGACAATAATTTTCAAGAAATAGCAGTAATATTAAAAATCAAGAATTATGAGGCAGTGCAATATAGTGCAAAGTAGTTACTAGAATCATTAGATTTAGGTTCAAATCATATCTCTGACATTTACTACCTGTGTGACCGTGGACAAGCAACAACCACCCTCTCAGTTTCCTCATCTATAATATCAGAGTTAAGACTAGATGGTCTCTCAGTTCCCTTCCAGCTCTAGAACTCTAATCCAATGATACACTAATAGAGATTGTCAGCAAAAAATAATAATAATAATAATAATAATAATAATAATAAAATTAGCCAACATCAGAATTATGGGCTAAAATTCTAAACTATAATTTCTCATGGAATCGAAAAATCTTAGGAGTTGGATGCAACCTTAATAGTCATTTGGTCCAAGCTGAACCAGATCTTCTGGTGTCGGATTTAACTTTAGTTTTCCTGAGTTTTCTTCATTTTGATATCTAACAGAAGACAGGTAAGGAAGAAGTATGATAGTAACTTGGGCCAGAGTTGTCTCACAAAGGACTTTAAAGGGCAGCTTCAAGAGATGTAGAAGAAAGTCTTACAGTGGGACAGAAATCAAACTACTGCTGTATTACACAGTCACACAGCATGTTTACAAAGTCTACTAAGAATTTCCCCCACAGTTGCCCATCAATTGGGACATGGCTGAACAAGTTGTGGTATATGAATGTAATGAAATACTACTGTACTTTAAGAAACGACAAGCAGGTGGATTTCAGAGAAACCTGGAAGGACTTGCATGACCTGATGCTGAGTGAGATGAGCACAACCAGGAGAACATTATACACAGTATCATCAAAATTGTGTGTTGATCAACTGTGATGGACTGGATTCTTCTCACCAATACAATGGTACAAGAGAGTTCCAAAAGACTCATGATGGAAAATGCTCTCCAAATCCAGAAAAAAAAAAAGAACTGTGGAATATGGATGCAGATTGAACTATACTATTTCTTTTGTTTTTGGTGCTGTTGTTTTTCTTTTTTGAGGTTTTTCCTTTTTTCTCTGATTCTTCTTTCACAGCATGACTAATGCAGAAATATGTTTAATTTGATTGTACATATATAACCTATATCAGATTATTTGCTGCCTTGGGGAGGGGGGAGGAAGGGAAAAAAATTTGAAACTAGAAATCTTATAAAAACAAATGTTGAAAACCATCTCTTCTACATGTAACTGGAAAATAATAAAATACTTTAATAATTTTTTTTTAAAAAAAGAATTTCCCCCACATCCCTTGTTAGCTAAAACAAAGGTTACTCATTTTATAGGTGAAAAAACTGAAGTTCAGTGAGGGTAAGTTATTTGAACAAACTAGGAAGTAGCAAAACTGTGAATAAAATTCGAGTCTTTTGATTTCAAAACTAGGGTTCTTTAAGTTACTTCCAACACCTAGGATTCTATGATATTACAAGTCAATTATGTTTCAGAATTTTAAGCGCAATCAACATCTTGGTTTCAATTTTTCCTTCAATGAATTTTCAAAGTTTTTTAAATCACAACATAACTTTTGATATGGTCTTTAATAGACCACATTTCCTGAAAATCAGTGTCACAAAATTGAGTTTTAAAATACCTATACAAAACTCACATGAACCTTTCACATCAAGTTCAAATTCTAAATGGGCAAACAATAAATAGAAGTATAAACATATAGAGAATAAAAAGAAGTTATTAAATACAAGGTAGTATGGGGGGGGGGACACTAGCAGTTGAGTGGATGGAAGAAAGGCTACATGTGCTTGAAATGAGTTTTTAAAAGAAGGACTCTATTAAGTAGTGGCAAATAAAGAGTACATTCCAGAAATAGGAGACAGCCAGTGAACAGACATGAGAGGAATAGAGAAAAGGCCAGTTTGCAAAATTTGGAAGGGGGAATAATGCTAGAAAAATGCTAGAAAAACAAGATGATCAGGTAGTATTGGACTTGAAAAGCTTAGAAAAGGGAGTTTTATATTTTGTCCCAGAGGTAATAAGGCACCTCTGGAGTTAGTTCCATAGGAAAGTCATAAGATCAGATATAGGACTCAATTGAATTTGCTGTATAATGATGAAAGACTTATGAAGACAAACCATTCATCACTACATAATGCTGCGGACTCCTAGAATTCATTTTACTGCTGTTAATATTTATATTATGGATTCCAGGATAAAGGATTGGTATAATCTATACAATTTGGAAAATAAGAGAAGTGTAATTTCTACCTCCACAATTCCCACACAAGCCCTTTCCCTTTCTCTGCTCACCCCTTAGCTTAGGTTCCCATCACCTCTCCCCTGGACTGTTACAACAGCTTCCTAATTGATTTCTCTACCTCAAGTTACTGTAAACTCCAGTTCATCATTTATGCAGCTGCCAAAGTAAATTTCTTCATGCACAGATCTCACGATGTCACTCTGCTACTCAATAAACTCCAGTGGTTTCTAACTGCCTCTAGGAGAAAATATAACCTCCTCTGCTTAACTTTTATAGCTTTTCACAAGCTGGCCCCAACCTACCTTTCCAACCTTACTGAATACTGCTCCCCTTCCTATGTTCTGCAATCCAGAAAAATGGCTTCTCTCTGTTCCACAGACACAATACTCCACCTCTCGTCTCTGTGCCTTTGTACTTGCTGTCCCCATTCCTGAAATGTACCCCCACTCCTCACCTCTACTTCATATAATCTCTCCCTTCCTTTAAGACATAATTCAAGTAGCACCTTCTAAGTGAAGCCTTTCCCAATATCCCCAACCACTAGTGCCCTTCCTTTCAAACTACTTATATTTAACAACTTGTGTTACTTGTATTTATTCTCTTTAAATTTATCCTGCATATTCTTATTCTTATACTTGTTGTCTCCCCCCTCCCCATTAGAATGTAAACTCGTCGAGTAGAGACTATTTTATTCATTATATTGACATTCTCAACACCTAGTGAAATGCCTGGGACATAGAAAGTGCTTAATAAATATTCATTGTCTAATTGAAATTAGAAGATCATAAATAATGAAAGCTCCCACTTAGCATCACCTACCCACTCTACATATTTGACACAATGAATGGGAAATAAAATTGAATAAAATTCAATATGATGAATATAATTGAATAAAATCATGGCATGTGACTGTAGTAGAATATTATTATGCGCTAAGAAAAGATAGAGAGGATAGATTCATAGAAACCTAGCAAAACTTAAAAGAACTGATACAGGATGAAATGAGCAGAATCAGGAGAATAATTTATACAACAACTATAACATCATAAAGATAGCTTTGAAAAACTTAAAAACAATGCCCAATGCAGTGGCCAACTGACCAAAGATGAAACATGCTTCCCAAACTCTTGACTAGAGGTACAAAAGTACACATACATTTTTAAACATGGACTAAATGTGGATCCTTAGCATGACTGTGCTAACATGTTACAGGGAAGGGGTAAGGGCAGTACATGAGGGAGGTTACACTAGCAATACCCCCCAAAACAAAACAAAACAAAAAATCGAGCTTCAACAAGGTACTTCAAAATGTACAGGAAAGAACAGGAGAAGGAAGGAAACATGGACAAGCGGGAGAGTTTTGGGAACTAAAGTACTGCATTTAATACGTACTACTTTTTTTTTTTTTTTTGGTGAGGCAATTGGGGTTCAGTGATTTGCCCAGGGTCACACAGCTTGTAAGTGTCAAGTGTCCGAGGCCAGATTTGAACTCAGGTCCTCCTGACTCCAAGGCCCAAGCTCTATCCACTGCGCCACCTAGCTGCCCATTTAATACATACTTAAAAAAATAAGCTGTATATAATGAGATTTGTGGTTTCATGTGAAACACTTTCTTTATCTCTGTAGATAGAAATATTCATGTTTGTTGGTATTAGTCAAGCTAATAATGTTTTTAAAAAAACAATTATCATTTCATATGGCACCTGCTAATTATTTCCTGTGCATATGAAGTTTGGGAAATAATTTTATTTTTCTTATTTAGATTTACCCATTTTTAAGTAAAACTATCAAAAGCAATTCTAACTTTGTACTTTCTTGAAAATTTAAAAGAGTATTTCTATTCCTTTAAACTTTTTGCAATTACCTTCCTTAATATTTCAATAAATCTGTAACCTCATCAATTTAGTTACTGTTGCCAGTGGTCCAGATCACAACCTATTCATGCCCTTCTCACTATCTATGACTTTCAACTATTTCTTCTTATAAATTTCAAAAAAGTTCTACTCAACATGCTAGAAGCCTTCCCCTAGATCTCCTAACCTTACATGGCTCTCCTACAGTAAAGGAACTGTCCATCTATTATCAGTCGCTCTCATAAATAACTCACCACCAATATTTCCAATTCTAAACTTCTTTGATAATAGCTTTTATGCTACTTTATGCATATATTTTGCATAATTGAATGATTGCCATAACATGCATAATTTAGCATTATATTGTTGTAATATCATATAACTTATTTATGTCTACCATGAATCTTCCTAGTACTTTTCTGAAGACTCACAACTTTGATTTCTCAAAGATTATAATGTTTTATGATTCAAAAATGTGTTAAAAGATGGGGTATTGTGGGGGCAGCTAGGTGGCACAGTGGATAGAGCACCGGCCCTGGATTCAGGAGGACCTGAGTTCAAATTCGGCTTCAGACACTTGACACTTCCTAGCTGTGTGACCTTGGGCAAGTCACTTAACCCTCACTGCCCTGGAAAAAAGAGAGGGGGGGGGATATTGCAAAGATATCCCTCAAAAAAGAAAAAGACCTATTTGTACAAAAATATTTATAGCAGCTCTTTTTGTGGTGGCTAAGAATTGGAAATCAAAGGAATACCCATCAACTGAGGAATGGCTAACCAAACTGTGGCATATGATGGTGATAGAATATTATTGTGCTATAAGAAATGACAAGCAGGATGACTTCAGAAAGGCCTGGAAAGACATGTATGAAATGATGTATTGTGAAGTGAGCAGAACCAAGAGAACATTGTACACAGAGACAGCAATTTTGTTTGATGAAGAACTGTAGATGATTTAACTATTCTCAACAATGCAATGATTCGGGACAATTCCAAAGGACTACTGATGAAACATACTATCCACCTCCAAAGAAAGAACTAATATTGATGGAATAGACTGAAGCATATTTTTCACTTTCTTTCATTTTTTTTAAATTAAGTTTTCTTGTACAAAATGGAAAAAAAAAATGCTTGTTGACCTGGGGGGAAAAAAGATGGGATATTGTTTCCATCTCCTTAAGATAAAACTTCCTCATTTATAAAATGAACATAATTACTGCCTGTGTATCAATGCATCTCACTATACAGAAAAAGGAAACTGAGACCCACAGAAGGCAAAGCAACTTGCCAAAGATCACAAAAGCATTACTGGAAGAGTTTGAATCAGTACAATATTCTTCCCATAATAACATGTTGTCCTACAATATTAGAGCATCAAATAATAAAATTCATAAAATGTATAAAACCTGTAAAACACTACAATGATAAGGCATCATAAAAATTTTTGTTTTTTATAATTTTTCACAAGTCTTTTCATGTTTATAGCAGCTTTTCAAACTGGGAGGAAAAAAAAGCACTTATTCTACTAAACCAGTATAAAATGTATTTAATATGAAGCATTTTCCTTCACAGCTGATATGAGAAGCAGATGACAGTATAAGTTTCAAAAATATTTTTCTCAATTTCTGAGAACTGCCTATGTCAGTAAGGCTAGAGTATAAGGATGATAAAGATATTATATAAGTTGAAAATTTTACAATGTTTCTCTCAATACATTTCCAGGTTCAAGGTACTGTACCAGGCTGTATGGGGAAATACAAAGATGAATAAGACATGATCCCTTCCCTCAAGAATATAGTCTCAGGAGCAAGAAAAATAACAAGTCAGACTGCCCAATTAACTTAAGTTTCTATAATGCAGTTTATTATCTCATTTCCTATTTTTCAATAGTTAACCTATAACGAAATGTTAAGCTAATATCCCATTGAAACACATATTCAACAATAATCATTTACCTAATAAAATCTAATCTGCATGAATTGTGTCAATTCTTTGCTTAAAATTTAAGATTTTTCATTACATCAACAAAAATTTTGCACACACTAAAAAGGCTAGTCTCATGCATTGTAATGCCTAAAATTTTATTTTTAAATGTTACCTGGCATTTTCCACTGCATTAGAGGATGAAACTAGCTTTTCTTCCAATATTGTAATTTTCTTTTTTAGTTTAGCTTCTCGGTCTTCTGCAGCCAAAGCTTCACGGGTATAAGAATCTTCTGTTTCTATAAGATGGTTACGCAATCTTTCTAGCTCCTGGTTTAAGCGAGATTCTTTATCACGAAAATGTTGAACCTGAGCAGAACATATTTATTTATGTCTTATGCCCATAATACTTCATTTTTCTATTTTTACTTAAACTATTTTGCTATTAAATGTCACAACCATTAAGAGGCTATTACTTTATCAAATTAGATGGTGGTGTATTATATCTAAGTATGTAAGGTACACATGAGTTGCTGATCTCTATTACTGGAGGGAATTTCTGAACCACAAGTTCCCCTATATAGGCAAAAGTCACAGTTCTGAACCATAAAAAAAAAATGTATATACATAAGCTTAGGGTAAACAATTGACTAGATCTTATCCTGTATCCTCATCTACTAGTACCCCAAATCTAGAAGGGCTCCTCTCTGAAAAAATGAAAGAATGAAAAAAGACTTGGCCCCTCATGACATCCTATTTTATACATTATTCTGTCCAAATTTTTGAGGAGAGAACAAGAATATCAGTCTTTTTGTCCACATTTCTTCATAAAAACTTTCATTTCAAAAGAACTAAAAAACAACAACAAAAACCCCCGAAACTTCAAGATTCTTAAATGAAATGTACCACAACAGAATTTAAGATGTTTCTAAGGCTTTGGAATATCCTAAATCTACTACATTAGATCAATAAATCAACCAACATTTACTAAGTACTTATTCTGTTCCATGTTAAAGAAGGGGACACTTGAGGTGAATGAAGAGTTAAATCTCCACTTTGAGTTAAATCACTTTGACAACAGGGAAGTCAATTAGGAAACCATTATAATAATCAGGGTGAGAGGTGATGAGGATCTTAACTAAAATTATATTTATGTGAGTAGAGAGAAGGGGATGGAAGACCATTGTGGAGGCAGAAATACAAGATTTGGCAATTCATTAGATTGGGTGAAGCGAGTAAATAAACATTAAGCACCTACCAAGTGCTTATGCTAAGCACTGGGGATACAAAAAAAGGCAAAAGATTGTCCCAACCTAAGAAGTTCATAATCTAATGAGTCGTCAAAGTGAGATGCTGAAAACAACACTGGGAGACTAGAAGGATAGTATAAAGTGCTTTTAACAGGATAAGGAAGTTTGGAAGAGAGGTAAGTTGGGCTGGAGGGAAGGGCAGGAAGGGAGAGAGGTTGAAGGGACAAGGAATTCTATTTTGGACATGGTTAGTTTGAGATGTCTCCAGGATATACAGTTTGAAATGTCCAATAGGCAACTGGTGATGTGGGTCTATACTCATCTTTACTTCCTCTCTCCTCTCTATTCTAAATTCTCTACAATCTGGCTTTCAACTTCATTATTCAACTGAAACTTCTCCAAAGTCACCAATGATAACTTAATTGCCAAATGTAACAGCCTTTTCACAATCCTTAGCCTTCATGACCTCTCTACAACCTCTGACACTACTGAGCACATTCTGCTCTCTAGGTTTTGTGATTCTGTTCTCCTTGTTCCCCTGTTGTTTGTCCTGAGTTTTCCAAGAGGGCCAGTAATGATTCATGGGTGAATTGGATTTAAATGAGGCAGAACTGCATAGTCATCAACTTCACTCTCTCTTCCAGTCATGGCAGTTCAGTGGCAGGACAAAAATCAAGACAACCAATGATGGCCCTGGTTGCAATGGACCAAGGCATCTTCGAAATCTAATCAAAGTGCTCCACAGTGCTTGTTTCTGCCACCTTTACGGCCCTTGGAACAAACTGTTCTTAGTCACCCATTCTTCAGGGGTCTTCACATGCTTGGGGTAGGCATCCCCCTATTCACTGAATTTTGAGGCCTGTTGGTTACCCCCAACCTGCCTTAGCCTGTTTGTCAAGATGGTTTACCAGGATGTCTCTGCTGCACATGCTACAAATTCTTGGAGCCACCGGTGAAAGGTGGGTGAATCAGGTAGATCCCAAAGATGGATAAGCTGCCATGAAAAGGGCTCAGCAAACCCTCACAACAGAAGGTGCGCTAATTCTCCTGAACACTACATACAGTTGTATAACCATTCCTTCTTAGTCTCCTTTGCACATAAACCTACTAGTCCATTGATGTATAAATAGAGTAGATAGACAGACAGGCAGACAGGCAATCTTCCAGGTACAGTATTTGTTTGTTGTTTCCCTCATTAGTTTATGAGTACCTTAACCTTAAGAGCAGAAACTGTATTTGAGGGTTAGTTTTTGTTCTTTTTTGTTTTTTTGTATCTTCAGCACTGAAAGTGCCAGGGAAGCACTAAATAAATGCTTGTTCACTGACTAAATAAAATCAGGCCTCACAAAGTACTGAGGGAATTGAAGTTGGAGAGATTGGAAGTCAGGATGATGGCAAATAGGTTTAGAAGGGGTGAGGAACGGAAAGAGATGTTATATTTATAGGCAGTTATGAGCATATAGAAGAATGTCAGTATTTTTGATATAAGAAGTAGAACATGTGGTGAGATTCAGTGGGAGAAAAAGAATAAGCAAAGTTATGTGAAACGTGTTAATTTTATTAGAAAAAAATTTTTTTCTATTTTTTTTCTAATTCATTAATCAAATAAGATGATTTAGTTCTTTATTCTTTTTTATCACTTTTTTTTTTTTTAGTGAGGCAATTAGGGTTAAGTGACTTGCCCAGGGTCACACAGCTAGTAAGTGTTATGTGTCTGAGGCCGGATTTGAACTCAGGTACTCCTGACTCCAGGGCCGGTGCTCTATCCACTGCGCCACCTAGCTGCCCCTAGTTCTTTATTCTTATGGTAGGGGCAGCTAGGTGGCACAATGGATAGAGTGCCAGCCCTGGAGTCAGGAAGACCTGAGTTCAAATCCAACCTCAGACACTTAATAGTTGTGTGACCTTGGGCAAGTCACTTAACACTGTTTACTTCAGATTTCTCATTTGAAAAATGAACTGGAGAAGGAAATGGCAAACCACTCCAGTATTTTTGCCAAGAAAACCCCAAATAGGGTCACAAAGAGTCAGACACAACTGAAACAAAAGAACAAAAATAAATTCTTATGGAAACATATACCTCATTCTGTAGGGAATTGCTTTCCATTTGTTTCTGCTTTAAGGCCAACATGACTTGGTCTCTCTCCTGCTGAAACTTAACTGCCTTATCCTGCATAGACTTAACTTCATTTAATAGCTGATTCAACTCCCCAGTGTTACCCTTGTGAAAAAAAAAATTAAAAAGTTTTAGGTGTCTACAAATTCTTTAAGAAATCTTGGTTCCAATAAAGAATCAGATTACATTCATTAAGTGTACACAACTATACTGAAAATTAATTGTATCAAATAGAAAAAACGACATTTGCTATATGGAAACTTAAAAAAAAATTTGGCATAGATTTAAGGAAAACAGTTTTAGAATGTTAGCTGCTAAAAAGTGATGGAAATTATTTCCTGAAAACATTTCATACTAGTACAGTGTATTGCTACCTTCAGGAAGAAAAATGACCTCTCAATTTTAAAGCAGTCATGTTTTAGGCAACAGATTCTCTAAAAAATAAATTTTAAAAAGTATAAGTTTTATTACTCATTTTTCTCAGTTTAAATATATGATATATATACATATAATATGTATTACAATGATATATACGTACATATAATATGTATTACAATAATGTATATTATATAAACATTTCACTTCTATAACATTTGATATCTACAATTTGACCCCAGAACATTCAGGACAAGTCACTGAAACTAAGCAATTTGTTGCTTATATTTCAATGTCTCTTTTTAGAAAAGGAGGCCCAAATTTTTTAGTTTTCTAAGTAAAAAGTATAGATATTACAAGATAAATTATAAAGTGAACTATATAATATGTAATCTTAAAAACATTTTTTCCGATAAAATGATTTAGCTTTCCAAACTTTTCTCAATGAAAGTAATATAAAAGTCTATTTTAATTATATTGGGTATTAATCTCCTTATGGGTTCTCTTTCTCTCTCTCTCTCTCACACACACACACACACACACACATACACGTATGTTTAATATGTCAATGTTTAAAAATTACCTAACTCTCATATACTTGAAAGGGAGCCTTTTGGGTGGCAAGTGAATTTTATAATAATAAAATATATACCACATGCCTTCAAATAATAGAAAGGAACTAGACATATGAAACATTGATCTTTAAGAGTTCTATATACTTTAAATTGGCCTATTTGCTAACATACTATTGAGAGATTTAAAATATATTTTATAGATCTAAATTATAGCTCATAAGGAAATTATACACACATTGAAAAGCTGTTTATGGCTAATGAGTAAGAAACAACCTTCTGCTCTATAGATCTTTTTTTCAGAACTGACCATGATTCTTTAAGCGAAGAGAACACTAATTGTAACTAGGAATCTAATCCTATCAATGTATTATTCCTAGGTAGCTAATCATGTAAAGAAGCAGAAAATTTCATACAGTATTCAAGTTTCCATTTAAATGACAGCATAGAGCAAAAGTTTTCATTAAATTCATGTGTTTATTAAGTAATTGCTCTATGCAAGGCATCAAGTATACAAAACATTCCCTGACCTAAAGGAACTTACATTCTACCAAAGTGTACCATATACACAGCTAAGTTTCTTGGGATATTCTCTAAGTGCTCTCTTCTCTAGGCATAACAGTAGGTATGAACTATAAACACATGTGCTTTGGCCTAGCATTGTGCTATGTGCATAGGAGGTACTCAAGAAATTATACTTATGCATTAAATTACATGTGCAACTCAAAATAACTCATATAAAGTATTTAGGGCTTCATGTCTAAAAAAGTATTGCATTAAAAAGATAGATACTACATGGTATTGAGATATTTTTCATGTTTGGGTAAAATAGAAAAATCGAAAAAGATTTCCTTCTTATATGAGTTATGAATAGCATAGCTATCTTGTAGACAAAAGACTCTATGAACCTAGTAGCAGGATGCCTTTGACAATTTGTTTTTAATCACCCAATTATATTTCTACATTTTCTCCAACAAAGATGATCATGAAAGACAAACAAAATTATAAAGAAAAACATTTCTCCCCAATCCCCATAGCCCTTCCACATACCTACAAAGAAAATTACCTGTTCTTTTTCTTTTAATAGTTTCTCAAAAGCAAGAGCTTTTTCCTTCATTGAATTTGATTCAAATTCTCTTTCTCTCAGCATCATGGATATCTGCATATTGGTCTCCTGTAGCGCTCGAAACTCTGTTTCCTTTTCTCTGGACATCACTACAATCTTTTCATTTTCTTCCTTTAGTTTATGAATATCCATTTCTAAAATTAAAGTTCTCTCTCTAAGGTTTGTTACTGCCTGCTTTAAAAGTTCATTTTCATTTGTTTTGTTGGTAAGATTTTCATTTAAAGAAAGTAGTTGATCACTTTTGGCTTTGATTAAGAGATCTTTTTCCTTAAGTGATTTTTGTAAAGTATCTCGTTTTTCCTTAATCTGCTTAATCTCTGAATCAATCTCTTCATGTTCCCTTCTTTCAAGACCTGAGGTGGCAGCAACAGAATCACACAATCTATGATTATTCTCTTGGAGAGTCTTAATTGTTGCATCTTTTTCTTGTAATATTTTTCTTAGCTGGTCTAATTCTTGTTGTAGAGGTTTAGAAGCTTCATTTAATATTTCAGATTGTCTTTCTCTAGTAGGTAAAACAACGGAAGATCTAATTGACAGCTGTGGTGAGACAACATCAAGTTTCCCCAGAAGAAGATCCTTGGTGTTATGAAGCTGCCCTATGCTATGCTGAACTTGTGCCAACTCTTGACCAAAACATTTGAGTTTGGTTTCATTCTGTTCGTAACTCTGGATTAAACCATTATAGTCTGCCTGCAACTTGGAATTATTATCACTGTCAACCAAAACCTGAGCCTGAAGTTTATGAAGCTCCTCTTGAAGCTGAGCAGACTCATGCTGCATATTTTGCACTGTTGTTATTACTTGTTGTTTCCACTCTTCCATCTTTTTCACTTGCTGTTTTAATTTATCACGTTCCTGTAAAAGCTCCTCAAACTGATTACTATTAACACCCCCAACCTCATTACCATTACCAGAGTCAGATGTTTGTAAAACAGTCAGTAACGTTTGACATTTCTGACTCAATGCATCTATTTCAATGTCTTTTTCTCTAATGATACGAGATAAGTTCTGAATGGTTTCTTTAAACATGTCCTGGCCACTACTTTCAAATCTACTAGTCAATTTTTGGTTTTCGTCTTGAAGTTTTATGAGAGCTGCTTCTTTGGCAGCTATAATATCCATGAATTTATGATATTCTGTTTTTAACTGACTATTCTCCCTAGTCTTTTCATTCAAAACAGATAATAATTGTTCTCTTTCCATAACATAAGCCTGAAGTTGCTGTTGAAGGTAAACAACATCCTGCATGTAGGATGCCGAAGAAAT
Organism: Dromiciops gliroides; assembly: GCF_019393635.1. NCBI lineage: Eukaryota > Metazoa > Chordata > Mammalia > Microbiotheria > Microbiotheriidae > Dromiciops > Dromiciops gliroides. Next base: position 210,727,354 of record NC_057862.1, read on the forward strand.
TCTGGCATGAAGAGCCTGTATTTCTAAATCTTTCTGCTGAATGATTTGTGTCAGTTTACCAACTTCATCTTTGGACAACTGATCAATCTGCCTAGTTAAAGAAACATTCTTTTCATTTAAAAGCTTAATCTCCATCTCTCTTTCCTTTATCCCCTTTACCAATCTTTCAATTTCAGCCTTTGACAAATCATGCTTTTCATTTCCATTTTCTACATTAAGTGTCTGAACTTTAGTTTCTTGAAATATATCAGAGGTTTCTGTCTGGATATCCTGTCTTTCTTCATGCAGCTGAGTTTTAATTTGATTGATTGTCTTTTGTAAGTTTTTTATTTCTTCATCTTTTTCTAAAAAGAGTTGTGTGTGTGTAATATTCATTTGCTCATGCTGGGATTTAAACTCATCTATTTCCTTTTTCTGTTCTTGTAAAGTCTGTAAAAGTTGCATCTTATTCTGATTTTGATCCTCAATTGTCTTCTGGTAATGTTTTATTTCTTCTTCAAGATTACCCTTCATCACATTCAACTGTGTTACCTCAGTTTCAAGTTCAGTGATAATATCCAGGGTTTTAGGCTCAGCCACAGGCATAGATCTACTTTGTTGGTCCCTGAGTCGTTCAAGTTCTTCCTTCAGATGATTGATTTCTTCTTTCATAATTGCAAGATATTTATCTTTATCTTCTATAGTTTGTCTGAAACTTTCATTTTTTTCTGAAATCTGAACATGTGCATCAAGTTTCTTCTGAAGTTTCAGCCCTTTGTCTAGAAGCTGTTCAATGAATATTTCTTTCTCTTTTATGAGTTGTGTTAACTCCTTCTGCCCTACTAAACTCGTTGTTAGCATTTCTTTAGTTTCTTTATGGTCATTTTCCATCAGCTCAATTTTGGTTTTGAGTTCTGCAATCTCAAAATCTCTCTCTTGATTAAGTTTAATTAAACACTCATGTTCCAACTGTAAGGCAGAAGTATTCATCGTGCGTGCATTTGACAATTCTTCAATGGTTTGCTCATATTTGTGAGCTTGTTCCAAGAGTCTCTTTTCAGTCTGATGTAATTCTACTTCTAACTGCCCTTTTTCCATTCTTAAAGCTTCAATAATAGTATCTTTTTCTAGGGAAACCTGATTCTTAACAGTAACAGATTCCTGTAGTTTCTGTTTTATATCTTCACAAGCTAAAACCAACTTTTCATTTTCTATTTTGACATCAAAAGCCGTTTTCTCTAAATTTTTATTGAGTTCTTTCATTTCTGAAAGATGTTTATTTAAATTCCTAATTTCTGTTTCCTTTTCTTTAAGTAAGTCATTCTGAAAGTTACTGTTAGATTCTTGATTAAGAAGCTTAGTTAAGTCATTCCTAGTGATAAAAAGATCCTCTTCATTCTGTTTTATTTTTTCCTGAAGCTCTGAATTTTCTTTTTTAATGTTCAAAGTGTATTCCTGTGATTTATCCAGCTGATCTATTAAATCCTTAATCTTATCCTCAAGCTCCTGCTTATTTATATTCAAATCATGAAGGGATACTTCCCTCTGGTTAAACTTTTCTTTGTGTACTTCTAGTTCTTTAGTAAGTTTTGTCTTTTCATTTTCAAGTTGAGAAACTTTCTTCTTTTCATCATTTACATCTTGTTTTAGTTTGTTAATGGTTATATCTGCTTCATTATATTGTTTTGACAGTTGATCTTTCATCAAAATCATATGCTGAAAAAAACAAATTAAAATGATAATTTAAAAACATTTTACATTGTCTGTTATGAAATTTTTATAAAATTATATATTTCAAATGAAAAATGTTCATGAAACTTCAATATAAAAAATTAGCCATTTATAAAATACTTGTCACTACCTTTTTAAAATATCCAAACTGTTTGAAGTAACTTTATATTATCAAGTTTGTCTTAGATAACTTCAAAAACCAATGTTTCCTATTAAAGATAAAAGATTTAAGCAAAGAGAAGAGAACCATTTTGTTAGTTACTTATTTTTAAAAGCTATTTGATGAAAAGGGAAAACTGCATAAAAATGACTATAAATAAAATGACAAGAAAATGTACTAAGCATCAAGAGTGCCCTCCAGTGGAGTTAGTCCTTGAAATAAATTCCTTGCTGCACTGAAGAGCAGAAAGGATTCTCTGGTCAGCTATTAAATGATATTTTTGTAATCACTTTCCTTACAAAATAATAATTTAATGTAATCATATCATATTATATTATGAAACATCATGGCAGACACTCACAGAAGACCCGACCAATTTCTCTCCCAACAATTATTCGACATCTATATAGCACGAACTGGAAAAACTATTTGAGGTGGATGCATAATGTACAACAAAACCCATAAAATCATAGAAATTTAGAGGTGAAAGGGACCTTAGAAACCAACTAGTCATCCAAACCCACTCTCATTTAAGATGTGTTAGGAACATTTTCATACATGTGATTTGTATGCCAGAAATAGAAAATGCAAGTGACATCATCTCCTGACAGGTGGCTGAAATACATCCCCAGAGAGAATGTCTTGACCAAATTTACATTGCTAGTCAGTGAAGTGGAGACTTAAAGATATTTTGTTTGCAAGTCCACAATTCAGTAAATCAAAAGTAGACCATGTCGGCTCAGTTTCTATGTTACCTTGGTAGCTTCTTGATTCTGTTTGTCCAGTTCTTCTAACTCTGCTATTAGTGTTTCTTTCTCAGCGATACTTTCATTAAGTTCTTGTTTCTTTGTTTCCAAATCAATTTTTAAATTATTTAATTCTGACTTCAAATTCATGTCTTCAGTAGATGTGAACTTACTGGTTTCAGGTTCACTTTGAAATGTTAACAGTGCTTTTTGAAGTTCTTCCTTAAATTTGGAGAAAAAAGGAGGGAGGTTTAAAAAGGTAAATATTTAAATTGGCCTCATATAAACAAAAACTCAAACCTATAGTCTGATCTGGACATTAGAGAACATACAGTCAGTACAATCTTTTGTTTTATAGAACATTCCAATAATATCATTTTGGAAAAAAATGAGGTAAAAAGTAAAAATTAACTATACCTTAAGAATTCAAGTAAAAACAGAGAGTACCCACAGGTATCTATTCTAAATGCTAGATTGTAAACATAATGACACCTAGAAAAAAATTTCTGGGAACAAGGCTTATTTAGAAAAATCCATTAAATAAAATCAACAAAGTTTTTTTTAAAAATCATTAACAAAGAATTGCCAAGTGTAAAATTCTGAAGACTCTAAAGCTTACTGCCTCTTCTCAATTTTTTTTTCTGTATTCTTTTCCCTCTAGCTCATCTCCCTCTTACCTTTTAAGAATCCAAAAAGCTCTTTTCTCTCAAACCCTTCCCCCCAACAAAACAAATACTATAACCAGTCACTTAGACTTACTGCTTGACTGATATTTTAATTGAACATTTATTCACACAAATTAATATCATAGTAATGAAGCTGTCTTTCAACTTGAATTGTGAAATTCTTTCTTATAAGTTAAAGGAAACTTCGGGCCAGTTACACTTTCTCCACAACCAACACCTGGCCTCCTCCCCATGTGCCCTCGTATGACTAGATAATGATGGGGATGATAACTGATACGTATTTTGTGTTTTCTGTTGGATCACAATGATAATGCTTGGTGCACATATGAATTTGCGGACACTTTGCAGTAATCCCTCAGTCCTAGGATACAAATTAGTAATCACTGTTCTATATTATTTTTAACTCATGCCATGAACTTTCTGACCAAGGATTTTCTCCAAGGAATACAAACTTTTCATTAATGGAGGCATTTTTGTAAAGAGCTACAGATGTAAATAAAAATTCCATTTTTAAAATTAAGCAAAGTTAAAAAACCCCTACACTATATTCTGATGGTATTAACTAGAGATCTACTGTACCACCATGGTCAATGGAGTTAATAGAGACACCTCTCTACCGAAATAAACCTGATCGATGGCAACTCTTCAGACAACAAGGTTAACAAGTTACAGCTCCAAGCATAAGACATTTGCCCTACCCCAGTCACCTGACATCCTGTCCCTAATGCTTAACCAACCAAATAAGTGGCTGAGCAGCCTCACCTGACTCTTTTTGTCCTGTAATTTCCCTAAAGTTATTCAAAACCATATGTGTGTGTATCTGTATATATGTATGTGTGTATTTATGTATGTATATGTATATATAAAAACATCCATAATATATACACAAACACATAGTTATTGTATTTATGTATGGTATATATATATATATATATGTCTATATGTCTATGTGTGTGTGTGTGTGTGTGTATATATATATATATATGTATTATATATATATATTTCCCTTTGTTCTGCAGAGCTGCTAGCCCATCAGCTAGTGCTAATTAAACTTATCTTCTAAAAATGAATTAATGAATAAATAATGATGTTAAATATCACAAGTTTCTACAAATGGAATACACACTTCATAGACATATTTGAAAAATTAGAGTTTCAACTGAATATGAAAACTACTGGTCAGTATATAGTAGATTCTACTTCCATTTCCAGAAATAGGAATTTCCAGGAATACAAATCTCTTCTGTTTATTTTCTCTCCTGGTGACATCATCAATTCTCTCACAGCCAACTATATAACCTTTATGCAGATGACTCCCAGTCACAGACACCTCATTCAGTTCTAGTCTCTGCAAAGTTCTAGTCTTGAATCATCAACAGTCTACTGGCCATCTCAAAATGGATATCCCATAGGTATCTCAAACTCAAAATATCCAAAACAAAATTCATTATCCTTCCATGCCAAAATCTAACCTTCTTCCTAAAGTCCCTATTTCTGTTGAGGATACCACTATCCTTCCAATCACCCCAGCTTGCAACCTTGTAATAAACCTCAACTCAATCCCACTCACCCCACACATCCAATTACTTGCCAAATCTTGTCATTTTTTCAATCAATAATTAATAAACAGTTATTAAGCACCCATTATGTGCCAGTCAGTGTGCCAACCGGGGATACAAAAAGAAGCAAGACAGTCCGTACCCTCAAGCAGCTCACAATCTAATGGTGGAGGTAACATGCAAATAAATACATACAAAAAGCAGGCTAATTATATACAATATAAACATATATAAGATAGTGTATAATTTATTGTTCAATAAGGGGTAAACATGGAGAAAAGAACAGACAGTGGCTAGTGTAGGGGAGACAGACTGGGAGAGAATTGAGGGATCAAGGGATCAGAGGTAACTGGAGATGAAGAGTAGGGTTCTGTAAGGAAGAAATGGAATTTCAAGCATTCAGAATGATTGAACATGGAGGTGGTACATTTGGGGGTGATGGCAAGATCAAGGGTATAGCCATCTTTGTGTGTGGCTGAGATGGGGAGAAGGGATAGCTCATGGGAAGTGAGTAGGATGAGGAACTGAGTGGTGAGGATGTTTGAAGGAGAGTAAATACTGAAGTCTCTTAACATGAGGACAGGAGTAGGGGAGGAAAAAAAATTGTGAGCCATGTACTGAACTTATTTAGGAAGGAAGGGAAGTGACCTGGAGGTCTGTAAGCAACAGTTTAAAGGATTCTGACTGGGTGATGGATATGAACAGTATGAACCTCAAAGAAAGATTAGGTTACTGAGTGATGGAGGTAGGAGGAAAAACTGAAAGTGACAAATGGGGAGCAAGGGGCCCTCAAATTCTCATACCTCAACTAGTGAGAAAAATAAGTGAAGGTGCAGCCAGGAACTTTTTACCTCCAAAACACCTCTAGAGTGTATCCTCTTATCTCTAGACCCAGTGGCCAGCATGCAAGCTTAAGCCTCATCGTCTCTCACCTGGGCTACTACAACAACCTCCTGAAGGGTCAGCATGCTTCATCTCCCCCTTATCCCATCTTTGTTCCATACAGCTGCCAAAGTAATGTTGTTGTTCAGCTCTGTCTAACTCTTCATGATCCCATAGACCATTCTGTCCATGCGTTTTCTTGGCAAAGATAATGGAGTGGGTTGGCATTCATTTCCTTCTCTAGTGGTTAAGTGACTTGCCCAGGGTCACACAGCTATTAAGTGTCTGAGGTCACATTTGAACTCAGGCCTTCCTAACTCCAGGCCCAGCACTCTATCCATTGAGCCACCTACCTGCCTCCTAGACAAACAGAGGTTAAGTGATTTACCCAAGGGTCACACAGTAAGTGTTTGAGGTCAGATTTTCCCAGCACTTTAACCACCAAGCCATCTTCTTGTTCAGTTTTTCAAGTGTCCAATTTTAAGGTTTTCTTGGCAAAGATAACAGAATAATTTGCCATGTCCTTCTCTGGTTCATTTTAGAGATGAGAAAACTAAGGCAAACAGGGTTAAGTAACTTGCCCAGGATCACATCAGCTAGTGTCTGAGGCTAGATTTGAACTCAGGACTTCCTAACTCTATCCACTGTACCACCTAGCTGCCCCCCACTGAACCACTGAGCTGCCCCCAAAGTAATATTACATCATGTCAATCCCTGGTCCAAAAAGCTCCAGTGTGTTTTATTACCTCATGTTATTCAACTTCAACTGGGCCTTCACAGCAGGAAAACCATCCTTTTATTCCTCTCTAAATGGTTTCATATCTCAACTGCTGCTAAAGCTATTCTAAACCTTCTCTTCTCATTAATTTTGACACATTTCTCTTTCTATCTCAGCTGAGGATATTGTCCTTGACAACTGAGGTAAATGAACTCACATTCATTATGAGCTCTCTTTTCTCCTGTTTTCTTAATCTCAAAGCCTATTTACATCATGTTCCATTCTCTCCTTTCCCAATCTCTAACAAAGAGGTAGACTTTCTTCTTGCCAATATCAACTACTATGTATATGCATATATATGTGTGTATATATGTGTATATATAAATATATATTTTTCTCCAGTAGATTGCAACCACAATTATCATCACATTTTCTCCTTCTCAGCCTCTCTCCTCCCCACATTTTCCCTCCTGTCTCACTTTTCCCTGTCCATTGGTTCCTTCCCTACTGTCTTCAAATATGCCAAGTGTCCCATATCCTCAAAAGGAAAAAAAAAAAAAACCACCCTTCATTAGATGCCACCAATCCTTCAATCCATCATCCTGTATATTTCTCTTCCCTTTTAGCCTCTTCGTGTTGTCGATAAATCTCTAATACTACAAGTTGCAGAGGAGGTACTGAATTGATTACAATTGGTAGGGGGAACTTTCTCATTTGAGAGTGCCCTATACAATTAAACTTTAGGTCTGGTCCTTAGACATTACACATTACCATACTTTCTCATTAAGATACAAGCTTCTTGGTGTCAGAGATTGTTTCATTCTTTGAATTTTTTCTAGCACCTAGCACATATTAAGTGTTTAACAAACGCTTGTTGACTGACAGGTTCAAATTCAAAGTTCTCTAACATTTAAATACCTTCACAACCTGTCTTCAGCCTTTCTTTCCACATTACTGTCCTTCATTCAGTCCAAGATTCAGCCAGACAACATTTTATCTTCTAGATATCTGCCTAGAATCACCCCTCAGTGACTTCCCTCTTCTCAACAGCATACCTAAAAAACCATTCCACCATTCCCCAGCCTGTCCTCATTTGTTCCAGATTAAATCTCTGTTCCCTTCTTGTCAAAGTTAACTCCTCTTTTGTCTTTTGATCTTGTTTCCTCCCATCTGCTATAGGACCTTATTGTTTGAATCATCCCCTCTCTGTCTAACCTTCACTCTCTCCCTTTCAACCAGTTCCTTCCCAACTAAAATCTGCCCCAGTCTTTAAAATATCTTTACTTTTCCTGGCCATCCCCCCTATCTTCTTCTATCTTTCCTCCCTTTCACTATCAAACTCCTAATACTATCTTCACTTCTTCATAATCCAATCATTCCTCCACCCCTTACATTATATCTCTGAACCTCACAACTCTACTGAAATTGCTTTCCAAGATTACCAAAGATTTTATTGGTAAATCTGATGGTCTTTTCTCATTCTTAAGCCTCTTTGACCTCTTGGCAGCTTCTGACACTATCAATCACCCCTCCCTCCTGGATTTTCTCTCCACCCTTGGTTTTCATCACACTGGTTTTCCTCCGACCAATTTTACTGCTCATTTCTCAATCTCCTTTCCTGAACATTCTCTACCTCCTACCTTGGGCCTTCTTTCCTTCTTTGTATACTTTTTCTTGATAATCTCATCAGCTCCTATGGATTCAGTTACCAACACTAGAGAGAAGAATCCCACATCCAATATTAATCTCTCTACTGAAAGTCAGTCCTACTTCACAAACTCCGATGGTCATTTTTACCTGGATGTCCTTTTAGCATCTCAAAATCAGTCCAAAATGGTATATCCTATCTTCCCATGTAAACTTGCCTCCAAGTTTTTCTATATCTATTGCAGTCTTCACTATACTGCACAAAATTTCATAGTCATACTTGACTTTTCTCTCTCTCCCTTGACAAATTAGATCCCATGGACCTGTATACCCTCTCTCATATACATTCCCTTCTCTCCCCACTCAAAGACATCATCCTAATTCAAGTCCTCAACATTTCTTGCATGGACTATGGCAGTAACTTCCTAAATAGTATCACCACCTCCAATTTTACTCCAATTCATATCATCACAGTTGCCAAAATAAATTTCCCTTGTGAAGAGTAGGTACAGGCAATAATCTGATCACTACCATGCTCAAAAATATTCACTACCTTCCTCCTTGTTGCCTATAAGATAAAACATAAACTCCTCAGCCTAGCATTTAAAGTCCTCAACAACCTGGCTCTAATCTCCCTTTTCCAAGCTTATTTTATATTACTCCCCTTCATTTCACTCAGCCTTCTTTCTCCCATCTCTGCACATGCACTCAGGTAGTCTTCCACACATAGCATGTAATCTTTCTCTTATTTCCACCTTGAGAATTTCCCTCCTCAAATTATATTGTATTCACTTTTTCTTGTACTACTCGTATCCCTCTCTGGGATAGGGGTTTGCAACCTGTAACCCAAGGGCCAAATCCTGTTTTTGAACACACACATACACAGGCCCCACCCCCATCCATGACTATGGTTTTTTGTTTTGTTTTGTTTACATTTTCAAAAACAACAAAACTTTATTCTAAAATGTAAAAACCACTCTTATCTGGAGCCCTACAAAAACTGGCTATGACTGATTTGGTCTACTGACCATTGCAACCCACACTCTAGGAGAATGTAAACCTAATGATGCTTGGATGGTGTGTGTGTGTGTGTGTGTGTGTGTGTGTGTGTGTGTGTGTGTGTGTGTGTGTGTGTGTGTGTGTGTGTGTGTGATGTCATAACAAATATTTATTGAACTGAATTTCTTTCTCTTACACCATAAAGGTACCTTCTTTCTATCCTAATTCAATTCCAACACCACCTGCTAACTACTATGTTCAAAGAAAGCACTGCCCAAGTCTAACACCTCCACCTCCGTACTTGAGTCCAACCTCAAACAACTTGATGGACCTTAATCCATCAATTCACCACTTCCTTGCTTTTTATTAACTCCTTCACATATAACCAAACATTTACAAGTCTCCCATTCCCTTTCCTCATACTGTTCCTCCTACCTGGAATGTCCTACACTTTATCTTTCTTACAGCACTAATCACATTCTACCCTTTATTATAGTTATCTGCAAATATATCTTCTTTCCCCTACCAGATTTTAAGCTTCTTGTGGGCAGGATCTTGTTTATCTTCCTATTTCCCATTGTGCCTTGAACATAAAAAGAACTTAGTATATATTTGTTGAATTGATTTCTATAAAACAGAATACTCTGTATTTTGTCTCCTGGCATCAAGTAGGCTATGATATAAATCTTACCTACCTGCTACACATCATTAATCTAGGACTCATATATTATTTGTCTGTCTCTTCTTCCTTCCAGGGCCAAAGATAGTACACTGCATAAGATACATTGACACTGTATGAGATCCATGATTTCAGAGGTCTAAGTGATCCTTCCACCATAAACACTGCCTTCTGTTCCAATCTTGTCCATTTCTTTCCCTAAATCCTTCAAAGATGGTTTTTAAAACTATTTCAGCAGTACCAATAGAACTGCTATCGGTTGTCTCTCACTAGCGCTACATAAACTGTTCCACTTTCTTTTCTGGTAAGACCAATCTTTGATAATGTCTTTCTACTTTCCAACACATACTCTACTTAACTACAATATGCATCTTCCCATTACTCTTAGGATTATTTTAAATTTTGATTATTTCCACAGTTGTAGTGTTCTATGATTTGCAGCTGTATTTAGCATCACCAAGGGAACATTGGTATTAAAACTGTGAGGTTTTCCAGCATTGGTCAGTTTACCAAGCATGATCTAGACTGAGCTCTATTCAATCCTGAGCCCAGTTCATTGTCTATATGCCTGTTCAAAACATACACACACACACACACACACACACACACACACACACACACACACACACACACCCTCGTGGACTAATTAAATAGGCTAGCCATCTGGGCGAAATGTTTCTTTAACCAGTGCTTTTCCAATGTAAATGGTTAAACCACTTTCTTACTGCTATGAGTTTCAATGAGAAAGCACAGTAGTATTCCTAGACTCAAAGCAATACTGCGATGTCTTGCCCTGTATAATATAGGCCTTTAAAAGATTTCCATTGAATGAATCAATCAATGAATGAATGGATGGATTTTGAATGAATGACTGGGTAGATGAATAAATGCTGGAAAAGTCCATGTGGAACTACCCAAACCCATCTTCCTAAAAGCAAAAAAAAAAAAAATGATTAATAAATGCTTTGCTATCCTATCTAGTACATCCTTACCAAATGCAAAAATTCAACAAAGACATTACAATCCATGATGGCAACAACCAAACTAAAAATGACCAACTTTCTTATATGTTACACATGAAAAACACTCTTGGTTTAAAAGCCACCTTCTCTACTTGCAAAAATACATGCTCTGTCATTGTGACAAGTTCTTACCCTCTTCCCTCACCAATTCAAAAAACATTCAATAAATATTAAACTAATATTCTCCCCCAACTAAATGCCAACTCTGATGCCTCTGTGTAGAAGAGTAGTGATTTCATATTTAACAGCAATACATGAGATCAGATCTCACAAAACTAGAAAAAAACATGAGAACATGAGTAATGACATCTGAGGACCAGCCTGAATCAGTTCAGATCAGCTCATCATCAGAACACTGGACACCACAGGATCATAGATTTGGAGACAGAGATGAACTAATAAATCATCTAAAATCCAACTTTCTAATTTTATAGTCAAGGAAAAAGGCCAGAGGAATTAAGAAACCTGTTCAAGGTCACACAGAAAGTAAGAAGAGGCAAGGTTCAAACCCAATTCCTCAGACTCCAAACCCAACAATCTTTTCACTACATCACACTGCCTTCAAGTTGATGAATTTTTTTTTTCAAGACATAACAATTCATGAAAGTAAATCTACTAGAGGCAGCTAGGTGACAAAGTGGATAAAGCACCAGCCCTGGATTCAGGAGGACCTGAGTTCAAATCCAGCATCAGACACTTGACACTTACTAGCTGTGTGACCTTGTGCAAGTCACTTAACCCTCATTGCCCCACCCACCCCCCCAAAAAAAAGTAAACCTACTAAAGTTCAATGGAGTTGTAATCTATGCCAGAAAAGAGAATACTCACTGATAAAAATCATGAATCCCTGAAGTAAAGTGTATTATAATCAATTCTATTTCTTTTCCATAACCACAAACCTCACTGCCCACTCCACCTTCAAGGATGTTACCCCTAACTTGAAGGTATTACAACTGCACCTCAACTTTTCAGACTTCAGTCATTCCTTTTGCACCATCCAAAAATATTTCAGAAATACCCTGACCTGCCTCTTGGAGCCTCTAATCATGCCACTGATATCAAGGAACTCCTAACTCAACAGCCACAGGAGTTGTGTCCCCCAAGCCCATGAATTGCTGCCAGTGACCTGGAGTTAGAGAAGTTCCAACTTCCATTGACCTGCCAGGGAAGGGACCAAGGAAGCAATCTGTGTTCTGGAAGCTGGGACTGTAGTGAGCACAAATGTACTACCTGATACATTGAAATGGAATTCTGAATACATTTTCCCATAGAAATAGTATTGCAAGTGCTGGGTAAGTTCTGGAGCCCTATTATTAGAACTTACATGGTTCACAAGAAGAACAACTCATGGGTTGCCATCACCAGGAGTCAAAGAATCCTACTTCACTTTAAAGAACACTCCACACATAATCAGCTTTTATCCTTTCACATTAGGGTATTTAAAAGAGAACCAGAAAAATCAAATAAGGCCAGGACAGGAAGTAGAGTTTAACCTTGTCATGGTTGCAATATTGATTGCATGGACTTGCTTATTTGTTCCACAGTCAGCTAAGTGGCACAAGAGATAAAGTACTGGGCATGGAGTCAAAAATACCCAACTTCAATTCCAACCTCAGAAACTTACTAGCTCTAAGACCCTGGGAAAGTCACTTAACCTCTGTCTTCCTCAATTTCCTCAACTATAAAATGGGGATAATAATAACACCTCCCAGGGGCAGCTAGGTGGTACACTGGATAAAGCATCTGCTCTGGATTCAGGAGGACCTGAGTTCAAATCCAGCCTCAGACACTTGACACTAGCTGTGTGACCTTGGCCAAGTCACTTAACCCTCACTGCCCCACCGCCACCACCACCACCACCACCACCACCATCATCATCATCATCATCATCACCACCACAACATCTCTCTCTAAGGGTTGTTTTGAGGATCATACGAGAAAATATTTGTAAAGCACTTATCATAATACCTAGAACACAATAGATGCTTAACAAATGCTTGTTTCTTTCCTTCTTTGTTCTGGTTCTTCTATTAAACCTGTTCTCTAGCTTCCCCTTATAAACTCTAATTATCACCTGCTTCCTTACATCTAATTCAAACAAATCCTTAATACCAAATCATGTTTGTGCATGATAACTATGATATTTGTCCTATTTGGGTCACTCAGTATAGAGTTTGATTCATCTATTCAACAGCTAAAGCTTGTTTCGGTATTACAGTTTTACCTAACACTTTGAATCCTAATTTCAGTTTCACTAATAGGATTCTGAATAACTTCACATCCCTTTTTCAACACGAATTAATACCCTGGCCATAATTTCTAGTCTTAATCCCTCTATTTCATAGGATAATAGATCTAAAATTGGAAGGGACCTCAGAGGCCTGGGATCTCAGCCAGCTACTAGGCTGCCCTGTACTGTGGCCACCAATAAATTTAGCAAGAGAAAATAAGGACTATATGGTTTTAACTAGATTAAAAGTTAAGTAAGTTTTTATAGGCTGATCTAAGAACACAGCCGCCATTATTAAACTTTATGGGAAAACTCATTCTGAGATTAAAACAGCTAAGAACAAACTTTAATTTGTTTCTGAGGAAGTTTTAAATTCTTATTTTTAACATTTATTGCTTTTAATTTACATAGAAAAAAATAAAATTTTTAGAAATTTCCATAGCATATACCTTTTCTTGATTCAATAATGAATTTTCTTCTTTTAGTATTTGCAGACTCTTCTTAAGTTGTAGAGTGTCTTCAGTAAGAATGTTTTCCTATAAAAATATTCCACAGCAAATTTTAGAAAATCAATAAAGAAAATTTTTAACTACACTATAGAATAGTATGAGTGATCACATTACCTCAAAACAACTATGAAAAGTATTTAATTCTCTTTTTTTTGTTTGTTTGTGAGGAAATTGGGGTTAAGTGACTTGCCCAGGGTCACACAGCTAATAAGTGTCAAGTGGCTAAGGCCGAATTTAAACTCAAGTCCTCCTGACTCCAGGGCCAGTGCTCTATCAACTGCGCCATCTAGCTGCCCCTAATTCTCTTTTCAAGTATTCTTAAGCATCATAACCATTAAAGAGTTGGATGCTTAATGAACATCTCAGTCATGAATTTCATTTTACATTATATTCTTTTTAAAGAATTTCTATGTTCACATGAACATTCAACTCAGGCATATTCAAACCATCAAAAAAAGTCTCAAGCAATTTTTTTTGGGGGGGGGCGGGACAATGGGGGTTAATGACTTGCCCAGGGTCAAACAGCCACCTAGTTGCCTCCCCACAAGCAATTTTTTAAAAAGAATGTGTTTCGGGGCAGCTAGGTGGTGCAGTGGATATAGCACCAGCCCTGGAGTCAGGAAGACCTAAGTTCAACTCCAGCCCCAGACACTTGACACTTACTAGTGTGACCTTGGGAAAGTCACTTAGCCCCAATTGCCTCACCCCCCCCCCAAAAAAAAAGAATATGTTTCTATATAAAATATATTCCATATTTCATGAAAACTACTCTATATATTCTGGCGCTCTCTCACACATAAATTACCATGTGTCTTAAATTAGCCTTTGCATTATAACAACTTCCTCAGCTCTGTATTTTGAAACAAAAAGTTTGGATATTAACATAGATAAATGTACAAAGAATAAAAGCTTCCTCAGATAAATATGTGTGAATGTCTAGCAAAAAAGAATAAAATCAACTGTGTGGTTTTTCTTATAAATGCTTAACAGCAAATGTTAGACCAAAAATTCTCATTTGAAATTACTTTACCTGATTTAAACCACTCAGTCTTATTATTTCCTTTTGTGCATCTGTGAAAACAAATGATTTCATGTTAAATTTGAAAAAGAAAATTAAATTACTAGTTGTAAAACTTTCATAATTAATTAGTAAGCATAAATTAGAACCTATATTCTAAGTTCAAAAATACAGTGTATACCCACAACACAATTAATGTAAGAATGCATGTTTACAAATACAACTAAGTGAACAGTACTTGCATATGCTTAACATAATAACATCCTAGTGTACCCAATATTTCATAGTATAATAATCACCATACCTTCAGACAATATAACTCCAATGGATGAGTGATTTCAAAATGAGTCCTCCTTCCAACAACGCAGATTACAACCTATCCATGCCTGCCCAACCTGTGCTAGTACCAAAAAGCTGTCAAATAGCATAGAATTATAACTTAATCCTATATGGGTTAAAATTATGTTTTTTTAAAACAAAAAACATAGAGAACTATTACATGGTTCAAAAATATGCTTAAAATATTCTGGATATCAGGAAAGACTGTGGGGACTAAGATGAAAAAAGAAAATGTAAATAATTCGTACAGGGAGCAAAGATGGCGGAGGAAAGGCAGTGAGCTCCCAAACTCATGACACAATTGCTCCAAAAAACATCCAAATAACACCATAGGAAAATGCCCGGAGCAGCAAAACTCACAGTAGAATGTGCTGAAATCATCTTCTAACCAAGAACGGCTTGGAAGGTCAGAAGAAGGGAGCTGCTGTGCTAATACAGGAGTCGAGCCCAACCCCACAGTTACCCTGACACAGATCCAGTCCCAGGAAGGCCTCACGAGAGAAGGAGACCCCCAGAGCCTCTGAATCAGCTGAAGCGCCAGTGTCATCTGGAACTAAGTTCACAGTCTGGTGAGTGGGCTGAGCCCTGGGCAGGGGGGAGACTACAAGGGTCTATGCTGGTGCTGAGGCAGAACCTGGGTTTTTCACCCCTGCTGAGAACCAGGAGGTAGGCTCTAGTAGCAGTGGGCCAGGTGGGGGAGGTGCACAGGCTCATCAGAGCTGACAACCACAACACACAAAGCTGGTTGATTAGCAAGTTGGTCTGGGGTCATCTAAGGACCAGGGAACAGGCCAGGCGAGTGAAGAGCTGATTCTCCTTAAATCATACCACTTGGGACTTCTGAAACTTGGGATACTGCAGCCTGGAAACAGTGCCCCACTTTAAGGAGCTAAAAGTCTAGTAAAAGAAAGGCAAGATGAGCAGACAGATAAAGGTCAGGACCATAGAAAATTTCTTCAGTAACAAGGAAGACCTTGGTCTGACCTGATGTCAACATCAGGGCCCCTATATCTAAAGCTTCCAAGAAAAATATGAATTAGTCTCAGGCCATAGAGGTGCTCAAAAAGGACTTTGAAGATAAAGTTAGAGAGGTAGAGGAAAAATTGGAAAGAGAAATGAGGGAGATGCAGGAAAGACATGAGAAAAAAATCAACAGCTTGAAAAGTCAAATTGGCCAAATGGAAAAGGAGGTAAACAAGCTCTCTGATGAAAATAATTGCCTAAGAATGAGGACTGAACAAATGGAAGCCAGTGACTTTATGAGAAACCAAGACACAATAAAGCAAATCCAAATGAATAAAAAAAATAGAGGGCAATGTGAAATATCTTCTGGGGAAAACTGCTGACCTGGAAAATAGGTCCAGGAGAGATAATTTGAAAACTATTGGTCTACCTGAAAACCATGATCAAGGAAAGAGCTTAGACACCATCTTCCAAAATATTCTCAGGGAAAATTGCCCTGATATTCTAGACGCAGAAGCTAAAATAGAAATTGAAAGAATCCATTGATCACCTCCAGAAAGAGATCCCAAAAGGAAAACTCCTAAGAATATTATAGCCAAATTCCAGAGCTCTCAGGTCAAGGAGAAAAGATTACAAGCTGCCAAAAAGAAAGAATTCAAGTACTGTGGAGCCCCAGTCAGGATAGCACAAGATCTAGCAGCTTCTACATTAAAGGACCGGAGGGCATGGAATATGATATTCCAAAGGGCAAAGGAAATGGGATTACAACCAAGAATCACCTACCCAGCAAAACTCATAATAATCTTTCAGAGGAAAAAAATGGGACTTTAATGAAAAAGAAGATTTTCAGATATTTGTGATGAAAAGACCTAAACTGAATGGCAAATTTGACTTTCAAATACAAGACCCTAGAGAACTATAAAAAATTGGATTTGGGGGACATACCTGGGGTCATACAGTGGGCAACTGTCTTGTGTCTGAGGCCGAGTTTTGGCTGGGATCCCCCTGGGTCCAGGGGGGATGCTTGGTCCACTGTGTCACTTAGCTAGATGATAACATCTTTAGGGTTAAATTGAGGGGTGAAGGGAATTCACTGGTGGAGGGGGAAGAGCAGAAGTGAAATCCTACATGAAAGTAACAGGAAAAAGCTTAGGGGTGGGGGAAGAGATGGGAGAGGAGCAGGACAGTGAACAAATTTTACACTGGTAAAAATAAGAAAAGGCTCAAAGACCTTAAACTCATCAGAGCTGCCTCAAGGAAGGACTAACAGACACACCCAACTAGGTGGAGTAATCTGTTTAATTTGGGCAGTAAATGAGCCTAACACTCATCAGAATTGGCTCAAAGACCTCAATCTCATAGGAATTGGCTCAAAGAGGAAATAACACACTCAATTGGGTGGAGTAATCTCTCTAACCCTGCAGGAAAATAGGAGGAGAAGGGGATAGAGAGGGACAAAAGAAGGAAGGGCAGAGTGGGGGAGGGGACAGACAGAAGCAAATCCCTTTTGAAGAGTAATAGGATGAAAGAAGATGAGTAATAGAATAAATATCATGGGGAAGGGAATAGGATGGAAGAGAAACAGTTAACAATAGTAATCATGAAAAAGAGAAAAGGGGGGAAAATTGTACAAAAAATATTTATAGCAACTCTTGGTGGAGGCTAAGAATTGAGAATCAAGGGAATGTCCAACAATTGAGGAATGACGGAAAAAGCTGTGTTATATGATTGTAGTGGAATGGTCTTGTGCTACAGGAAATGACAAACAGGATGATCCCAGAAAAACCTGGAAAGACTGATGAACATCAATGTATAGTGAAGTGAGCAGAGCTGGGAGGACATTGTGCATAGTGACAGCAGTATTGTTCAATGAGTAATTGTGAATGGCTTTAACTACTCTCAGCAGTGCAATGATCCAAGACAATCCCAAGGAACTAATGAGGAAGCTTACTATGCATCCCTATAGAAAGAACTGATAAAAAGAACACTTGTGGATTGTACATATATAACCTGGTTGAGATCTTGTGGAGGGAGGGAGAAAAATTTGGAACTCTAAATCTTATGAAAATGAATGTTGAAAACTACCCTTACATGTAACTGGAAAATAAAATAAATGTTTGTTGCAAGAAAAAAAAATAATTCCTACAACAGAGTTCCATAATGTTTAACACAGATAAGTACTTTAGAAGGCACTGATTCCAAAAAAGAAAATTTAGAGTCAACAAAAATAAAATCCAACTTTTAAAGGTTTAAACGGGTTAAGATAAAAGTTTTTTTGAGAAAGGAATAAAATCACTTAACAAAATAAAAGATGAAAAAATACAGCAAAAAATTGTTTTCACTTTATCATTTGTCATTCTGTTCTAACACTCAAAGCAATTCAGTTTTGCTTTCCAAAAATAAATAAATGCTGAACTTAGTCTATTAAATAACAATGATTTTGATTCCATAAAACATCAGTCAGATTTTATTGGTCATGGTGGTACACCCCTGTAGTCTCTGCTACTCACTAGGGAGGTTGAGTTGGTTGACCACTTGAGCTTAGAAAGTTCTAAGCTACAGTAGGGTCTATTGTACACACTAAGTGTGGTACCAGGTGAGACCCTGGGAGTGATGGGGCCAGCCACCAGGCTGCCTAAAAGAAGGACAAACCTTCTATTAAAATTTCTATGCAAAATTTGTAAAATTTTAAATTTTTATGATAGTCACAGTATTGAAATGGGATCTGTTAAGTGGCTGCTTGTACTTCTAGACTAGGTGACAGAGAAACCCAGAGTTTTGTTTTGTTTTGTTTTAGTGAGGCAATTGGGGTTAAGTGACTTGCCCAGGGTCACACAGCTAGTAAGTGTTAAGTGTCTGAGGTCGGATTTGAACTCAGGTACTCCTGACTCCAGGGCCAGTGCTCTATCCACTGCACCCAGAGTTTAAAAAAAAAAAAAAAACCCTATTAAAATAATTCCTTTTAAAAGACAAGCAGTATTCCAATGTAATATTTTTGTTTAAAAATTACAAAATTTAATAAAATGGTTCTATTTTCTCCCATATGCACAAAAGGAAACTCTGGCCTGCTGGACAAAGAAATAGAAAACCCCTTTTCTTATCATTCAGACCTATAGACATGAGACTACTATAAGATGCAATTCAGTTAGACTAGAGGGAAAGCTATATTAACTAAGTAAATTGCCTGTATGATCATGAAGTGCAGGATAGATTCATTAGCCAGGCAATTTATATAAAAGAAAGCATTCCACCAGCTTTCTTGAATGATATTAGAAGGTACAAACATTTCTCAAGAACCTATGTGCTCTCCTATAACATAAGCCATACACATATGGAAACTGGAAGGAAAGAAGAGAGACACAGAATTTGTATACTACTCATCCTTAAGATTTCCTTGAGAAATGGCATTGACAGCAGTGAATAAAACAGTTCTATTCATATGTTCTAGTCATTTTAAGGTCAGAGCATTTCAACAGTGGCTTTTATGCTATGAATAATTAATTTTCTAATGTGAAATACTGTGCAGAGAAGCAATTTATTCATATATTCCAAACTATCAGGAACCTACTATGTGCTAAGATTTGTAATAATCTGAAATTCAAAAACTTCTTATACCAGACAATGCTTGTTGTAGTCTCGATAGCTCCTCTTTGACAGCCATATTATCTGGGAGAATTCTTTCTTCTGTCGCAATAAACTGACTGACCTCCATTTTCAGTCTTTCACATTCTTGTATTACTTGGGTTTTTTCCACATTTAAAAGTTCTTGTACTTTCTTCAATATTTCTTTGTCACTTTCTGTTAAAGACAAGTTTTGGTCTTTGTCTTTTATTTCAACCTCAAGTTCTTGTATTTTCTTCACTGATTCAGCTTTTTCAGTTTGTAGAATATGAATAGTTTTTTGCATTTCATGAACTTTAGAATGATCAGTAAGCACAATGTCTGAGCCATCTAGAAAACAAAAATAAAATTTAAGACTATCAATTAAGACTTGAAAGCCCAATAAAATATGCTAGGAAAAGGTATGAAAATTACTTAAGATGCCTACTAGATTTCAATGAAAACTTAATATCTTTGAAAATTTAAATGAAAAGTTGGTGTTTCATTTACAGAAAAGAACAAAAGTAGACATGAGAAAACACAGATAAGCAGGATAGGTTTGGAACTAATGTGTGGAGTAAACTATGTAACAGAAATTCATGACTTTATGCACAATCTTCCCTCTTTTTCTGTTCTTTGTATGTGGAAATACTCTTTCATCAAGTTCAAAATAATAAAAACAATTTAAATTATTTTTTAAAAGCACTGAAGTTTTTTTTAAAAAAGTCATTGTTTGAAGCACTTGATGAAAAGTACATACGCTTGAGTTTTAAATAAAAGAAAAACACCTTCCATTATTTTTAAAGTTTCATCACCAAGATGTCCAATGAAAATTTGTAATTGGAAAGAGAGGAATGTAAAGGGAAGTTACAAAACAGAATCTGGATTCAGGAACAGGTTTTATTACATGACCTTTAAGGTTTTTTTCAAACTATGAGATTCTATATGCCACTAGGTTACGAAAGATGACAAAAAATTTGGGTAACCAGATTACCATTGCTATAAACTTTTGAGTGAAGTCAGGTCATTCTTCCAAAGTAGTTTGTTCAGGGTCATTAATGTACAATGTCCAGACTCTACTGGAACTTTCATGAGCAGGAAACTGAAGTCCAACTTCCTGACCTGAAATCCAGCTCTCTAATAGGCATTCTAGTTTTGCACACAAACTTTTAGAAGCCAGACTGGCTCCTTGAGATAGTACTATTGGAGCTAGCATTACCTAGAAAAAGTGGTAGCAAAAAAGAGACTAAGAAGGTATTGAAAATGATAATATATGGATACTACTGTCCTATTATTCTACTGTGAAGAAACAACTGCTGCTAAACATGTGAAAACTCCAAGAAAAATGTCAATTTCTACATTCTTGTATATGTAAGACCAATTCCTACTAACAAGTTAATAAAAATGGAAAGGGTCAGTTTCTGACAGATGAAATTATTATAAATTGAGTATTTGAGAGCTATGAGTAATAATTCTTTTGGTTAGCTCTTAGTAGAAGCACAAGTGTAATAATCATGAAACATAACCTTAAAATGTATCAAAAGAGAAATTATGCTTCCAAATGTTAATAGTTCATAAAAGTTAGTTAAAATATAATTATCTAATAGTTAATATAAATTAACTCTGAATTAGTTCATTTATACTAGTCATTTGTTACTAGAGAATGAAATTATTACTAGGAAAAACAGTGCCCTGTCAGTGAATTCTTCATAGCTACAATAGTCACTCAGCAACCTTTGTCACATTTATTGTATATACTGATTTTATGTCAATGATTTTCAGATAATAATAATACATTTACATAGACAATTTATAAGTTACAAAGGTATTATAATGAAGGTAAGACTAAACACCTTGATGTAATAGATTTTCAAGTTCTTCAATTCTTTCTTCATATTCACCCAATTCTTCTCTATGTCTACGGCTTATCTCTCCTAGTTTATGCCGATGTGCATCTTGTAATACTGACAGTTCATGTTGATGATCATCAATTTCCTGACTTAACTTCTGTTTCAGCTCCTAAAAAGAAATAAAGTACAAAAATCAATCCTCTTTTAAATTCATTAAGTAAAGGGAATATAAATCAGTTATTGTTGTCAGTTTTAAATTACTATATTAAAATATTAAAATATCTTAAATATTTTTAAATTAAGTGATATTTTAACTCAGAATCTAAATTTGAAAGAATCTAAAAAACATTCTTCCTCTCCAACCAAGCCTTGAAAAATAAAAGTTTCTATTTCTACTTAGATTATGCATGTTTAATGGAACAAAAATAAACTCAAAGCCAACAGAGAATAAGCAAATCATCAAAACCAGCACATAAATTTTTAAAAATCACTTTGGCTGACATTTCTTGACTTTTTTTGCAGTCATTTACATTTTTTTGAGCTTGGTGCAGGCTGATAAGTTACTCCTTGTGCACACAACAACTGACTGCAGGAGAAAGCTACTCTGAAAGCAAGTTGATCGGCAAAAGGAAGAGTCAAACTTTTTTAAACTGCTAAAATAATCCCCAAAGCTACATATAAATGACAGAAGTGACTATATAAAAACTTAAGTAAATTAATTATATTCAATAACAAGTACCCAGAAGTTATTCATACCATAAAGACAATCCATTATCTTTACAAACATACACATATACATAAATACAAACACAGTTTTCTTAAAAGGAAAAAAAAAACTAATACAAATTGGGAAGATTCTAATTCTGGGACAAAGAGATTAATTTCACTAAATAACATAATAAATTATAACACTGAATTAATCAATATTTCCTCACCCAAATGGCAATTAAATACTGCATCAACTTCTGTGACCCTGGAATTCTTGTTTAATAAAGATAAACCATATAATCAATATTGGTCAAAATATATAGCCTTATCAACTCTTTATCGCTGAGTGAATGAAAACTATTTACATTTCTTTATTGCTTTGAGAGTTACAAAGTACTTAGAACCCTATGATTTAGTAATAAATGTATTTTTAGAAATGGAACTGAAGTATAGAAGCTGAAAGGTAAAGTAACTTGTCATATGGTCATATGGTCAAAGTATCAAAACTGGGGCTCAAACCCAGGTCTTTCCAAAATCACGTCCAATGTTCATTCCACTGCAAAGTTTGACACACTGATGAATGACAGGGTGGTCTCAAAAGAGACTGTCGTGTAGAGACTACTCATTTATTAAGGCTATCCCTGAACTAAATATGACAAAGGCATAACTGTAGCAATGCCTCATCAACAAATCCATAAGAAATCATCAAAGAAGGCTCTTCAGAAACATTAAGAACATTTTTCAGATTATTAAGATAGAGGAGGGTCTCTTTACAGAGCTGTATGTACTCTGCAGAATTTTTTAATTTCTCATTAGGTAAAAGCTATTAGAATCTTTTTTTTTTTTAAGTGAGGCAGTTGGGGTTAAGTGACTTGCCCAGGGTCGCACAGCTAATAAGTGTTAAGTGTCTGAGGCCAGATTTGAACTCAGGTACTCCTGACTCCAGGGCTGGTGCACTATCCACTGCGTCACCTAGCTGCCCCTTATTAGAATCTTTTTTTAAAAAGTTACTTCCCTGAACTCATGTTATGAACAATTTACGATTCTGTTCCTACTTTTAAAATTCAGAAAAATACTATATTTTTGAAGAACGCATGTTATATACACATACATATTATGTGTGTACATGTGTGCATATGTACATGTACATATAAACAGTATTTCATAATATGTACAAACACATGTACAGTGCATTGTGGAAATCATCATGTACAAAGAGTTGCCTTTTTATGTACCTTAAATAGGGAGCAAGAGATAATATGAAATACAGAGGAAATAAGTGAGCATTACAGCCACAGAATTACTTATCAATAATACTTTACATTAGAAGCACAATTTTAACAGAAATTGAGTTATACATTATGGAAGTCTATTTATAAGCACATTATCTTACCTTGATAGTATTCTGTAGTTTACAGATTTCACTCTGATCAGAGCTATTTGTTCCTTGTGCTTTAGAAGACTGAATAAAAAAAAAAAAGAAAACATTTTTCTATTTTGATTTGTACATTAATAAAAAGTCAAATAGTATTTATTTTTAAAAGACTTAATCTCACCAAAACTAATTTTTCAAGAAAAAATATAAAAACATCATAATAATGTAAATATGATTATTCAAAATATTAGTGAAATTGTTCTATGTCTAGACATATCCCCACACTTGGCTCCATCTGTTTCTTGGCTCATAAAAATACCTTCATGGTTCCTAAAAGAGAGCTTCCCCAAAAAGCCCTAAAATTCTTCAGTAAACTTAAATAATTTTAATTATATAGCTTTCAATTCATCCAGAATGTACTGAGCATTATGGTATTTATTAGAAAAAACACAAAAGAATTACAAGATACAATCTCTACCACCTAAGAAGTCCATAAGCTAGTTGAGGAAACAGTATTTCTATAAAGTTCAAAGCTAAGTAGAGAAATTGAAGATGTTAATATTTTATTGATTAATAAGTCCTGGGGCAGCTAGGTGGCGCAATGGATAGAACACCGGCCCTGGATTCAGGAGAACCTGAGTTCAAATCCGGCCTCAGATACTTAATACTTACTAGCTGTGTGACCCTGGGCAAGTCACTTGACCCCAATTGCCTCACTAAAAAAAAAAAAAAAAAAAAGTCCTGAAACTGAAATTGTAATGTGGCACTTTCTTAAAAGAAAAATATGGAAATGTCAAATGTAGGCAATGTTAATATCAATTCTAACCTAGTAACAGATATTGTACAATTTTTTTACATAAAGGATTTCTCACTTTATGACTAGAACATCTTTTGGTTCTAAGAATGAATAACAACCCAAACTAAATTTCAGTTATTTTCTTTTTACTTAAGGCATGAAATTACTCATTAATCTTTATCAATATTTAGTATTTATGGAACTCATAGACACTGTACATTTGTCAAAACAATTTCAATATACTAAAGAAATGAATTGGACAAACAGGTTGTTCTTCTATATGGTTTGTTTTTGAGGGTTACTAGAATCTTTGGTATGTCTTTAAAGAAAGCATAAATTATAGTGGTATTGATCACAAATACACATCCTCATTTTAACATAATTGAGAAGAGGTTCCTTCTTAATATGACTGGACCACAATTTCAAAAGCCAAATAAATGAAAAATATTCTCAATTTAGGCACTTTGTTTTCTACAGCAGTAAAATCAATTCCAAATGAGAGAACAACCCAATTTTTGAGTCTAATACTTAAAAAACTCTAGTGACCCTCATAGGCAAACAGGTTCTTTGGGGAAAAGTGTGGGAAAGATAGTAATGGTTTCTGCTCTGTTATCTTAGGTCCCACCCTAACATTGTACCAGGAATTAAATAATAAGGCATGAAAAATAATACAGAAGGGTCCCAAATACTGCAAAAATCTTCACATAACAGTTTTTTTCTTACAAATAACTACTTTTATTCCTTTTTCTTTTATAGGAGGAGGCTCCAGATTTGTGACTTAATTGGCATAGGAGATTCGTAGGATCTCTATTATTGTAGATCTGCAACTTGATAGTTTCAGAGAGATGCCTAGGACACTGAGGGGTTGAGCAACTTGCCCAGAGTCACACAGGCAGTACTCATCAGAGACAGAACTTCAACACAGGTCTCCCTGACTTCAAGGCTGGCTTTCTAATACATTACTCCATGTCGTCTCTCACTATTTCAATTCCTATTGATAAAAATATATATATATATGTATTTAACCTGAGCAATATGTCTCCAATGGGCAACTTCAGATTCAAGTCTTGAAACTTCATTTGACAATCTGTTTATTTCTTGCTGTGACCAAATTATATCCCCAAAGTCCATCTCATCTCCATGGAAAGCTGAAACATGATGACTAATTCCAGGAACAAAGGAAGCTGATGTAGTTGTTGAAGGTGAGCTGCCAACTTCCAAATGTGCTGATTGAGCAGCTGTCTGCAACTTCTGCAACTGATCCTGTAGTGCATTCTGCCTTGCTTTTAGATGGCTGACTTCCACCTACATATTTATAATGTATATTTTAGTAAAGAAATGAAAGACAGAATCATTTACCATTTTATAAAAGGCTAACACTAACAGAATAGTAAAATGACTTAACTTCAAAAATTTGTACAGCATACTAAAGAGTCCTGAGTCACCTGGAGCCTCTTAAAGTAAACTAATATTTCCTTCACTAATAAAACAACCCAAGATGATGTTTATAGGACTTAATATTTTAAAATATATATCAGTTTAATTTATATACTAAAACTGCAGCAATGAATTTCCTCAGTTAATTACAGGTTTTCTATATACTACTAAAGAAAAAACCAGGTCAGAAAGACAGCAGGTAAACTAAGTCTGTTTCTATATGCATAAAAGAAAGCAACACAATCATTTTAAGTCGCCATGTTTTTAAAACCTGAATTATTGGGGGCAGCTGGGTGGCACAGTGGATAAAGCACCGGCCCTGGATTCAGGAGGACCTGAGTTCAAATCCAGCCTCAGACACTTGACACTAGCTGTGTGACCCTGGGCAAATCACTTAATCCTCACTGCCCCACACACACACACACAAAAATTTTAAAATTAAAAAATAAAAACCTGAATTATCCAGATAAACATATCAATTCTTCAGTGCTATAAACGTAAGTATTTCTTTCATTTAAATATAATTGTACTACACATACGTACATTTGCCATAAGAGCTATCTTTACTTGTTCCTTCCTTCATTGTATTTTCCTTAAAAGAAACAGAATGCATAGATGCATAGAATATTCTACATATATTTCAACAAACAATTTTCTGTTTGTAGCTACTCTCTAATGGAAACTTAATTACCCCATGTTAACTAATATTAATAAGTCAACTCACATTTCAAAAAAAGATATAATTTACATCTTTTGGGGGACAATATGAATACAGGCTAAGAGCAACAAAAAGATGATTAAGAAAAAACTTAGACCAATAGAACACTGAAAGTATTTAATTGTTATTTTCTCTCCCAGCAAGGCAATGGAATATATAACATTGCTCTAAGCTTGTACACAGTACACAGAAAGGCCTTACAGAAGTCATTTAACAGAAACACAGTAAGTTATACAGCTGTCAATGCAAAAGATTTCTTTCTTCATAAACATTTATACATCCAAGAAAGAGAAAAAATACTGATGTGCCCCTAGAGAATAACTGTACTTTTAAAAGTTTTATATTTATCCTAATATGGCACATTTATTTTTGTCATATAATATCACTAAATGAAGTAAAAAGGAAAACAAGCAAATAAAGCAATCAGTCCCTCCCCTACTTCCCTCAATAATCCCCCACTCCCATAGAAATCCTACTGCTTGGTAATAAACAAATTTATCATTAAACCAATAGCTAGCTAAATAGAAGATGGCTCATTTATTGAGAAGCTATGGAAGATTCAAAAATATAAGACACAAAGATATGGTTTCTGCAGGGTCACATAGTCAGTATGTGTTAGAAGCAAGACTTAAACCCAAATCTCTCTGACTCTGAGACTGGCTCCCTATACACTGTATCACACTGCCTGAAGTTTAAAGTTCTAAACCAAAAAAAAGAGTTAAATAAAACAATTTTGACTATGTTTGTTTAGCAGAATTGTAACTCTTCTTGAAAGGCAGATACTGAATTATTAATACTGTGACCTAAAATGAATTAACAGGATCAAAGGAACTTAGAGCCAGAAATATTAGCCTTTAAGAGTTCTTCTAGTCCAACCCTCTCATTTTGCAGATGAGAATACTGAGGCCCAGAGAAAGCAAGTAACCTACCCAAAGGCATGTAACTTAATGTCCCATAAAATAGGTCTGGTTGAATTCATAGTAATCTAAATTTTAAAATGTAAATGCGTCTTCTGGTCAATTTTTACGTAATTAAGCATGAAATGAAAAATGTTGATCCACTTAGTATGTTTCAAAAAAGTAAATAAATACTTCCAATAGTATAAGCTGAAATTTTCTTTTACCTCTTTCTGTTGTAGTTGATTTCGGTAATCTGCTGATTGCTGTTTTATTTGAAGCTCTGCTGCTTCATGTTTCTCTTCCAGATCAGTACAAAGTTTCTTAAGTCTCTCATTCTATAGGGGAACAAAACAGTATATTTTTAAAATGTATAGATAATAAATATTAAATTATTATTTAATAAATATTAAAACACCATTCTGTATTATATTTATTTTCAGGGTAGTTATTTTTCATGTAAAAGACTCAAATATTAACAAATTTTTATTTATTATATCATATCAAGGTTACAAATGTAAAAAAAACATGTCTCTAACTGGCGGAATTTTTAAGCAAAGAAAATTTTGAAGCAAAAAATTTATTAATATAGACACTTATTTGAACATTTCTAAATACAACAGTGATAAATTGTGTTAGATGAATGGAATATGTTTAACTATTATGCATCTATATCAAGATATTTTTAAAGCTAAGCAAAAAATATTAAGTAATACATTAGTTGTACAGGCTACAATATTAAATTAATCTACTTACTGTAATTCTTTATATAAAAGGGCATATATAATCAACAGTGGAATTAAAACTAAAACCTTTACCAAACATATTTAGAAGTTTTTACCATCCTTCAAGTTAGTTTATTAAGAGTTTTTTATACTACTAACACACATACAACACTTTTACAATAGAGAATATGAATGTCCCTGACAATAATCTAGACAGCTAGAAAGAAAGCTATGCAATTAACAGGTTAAAGGTGGAAAAGGTTCCCTCACTTCTTTTCTATTTCTGTTCTATAATCATTTCTAAGCACCTACTATCTGCAAGTGCTGTCCTACAGGATGAGCACACAGAGACAAAAACCAAATAATCCCTGCTCTTAAGAAGCTTACATTCTTCTGGTTGTGAGACAAGAGAGACACTGGCACAGGACTGCCCAGCATGGCATGCCTGCATCAAAGAAGGCACTACGCTCTATGAGTGAAGCTGAATTGCAGTAGCTCAAAAGAAACATGAGATGTACAAATTTAGAGGCATCTCCACTTCCAATGTTCATAGGGATTTCTTGTGCCTAACCTGTGACAAAGCCTTCACACACCTTCACATTGTGATTTCCATGGTCTTCCCTAAACCCTCCACAGTGGACGTACCCAAAGTGCTGAAAACCCTCCTTTCTATTGCTTTCACATTTTTCAAATACCATTACAACACTCAGGATAGTATCTATGTGACCTCATTCTCACCAATGTCCATCTCACATCTTTTTCCAAACATAAATGTTCTTGATCATGTCTTTTATGCCACTTCTCTGTATGCAAATCATTATTAACATGCCATAGTTTATATACATCATGCATCTTTCCATTTTCCCTTCAGTCACTTGCGATTCTGATTCTTCTGAGATTATGAAGTTCTAAGATTTGAAGACAGAATAAGGATGCTAATATGTATTAGTGATAAAGAGGTACTTGAAATCATGGAAAGCATAACAAAGTTCCCAAATGTGATCGAGCACATTCTCTTCTATTCAATACTTTGACCAGCTTATTGTCAATTTGTAGTGCCTGACCAAGACAGATATACTACTGGTGGAATAGTTCAACCGTGTGACCACCACCAACATTGTAACTACCTACAGCCAGATTTCCCTACATCTAGTTTTCAAAACTAATAAGTCCCTCCTCACCCTTCTCTTTCTCAGGCTAAGTAGTAAGAGGTCTACCAATCTTTCTTTATAAGTTCTTTTCATTTCTAATATCACCTTGTGGCTCTCCTTTAAAACCTTTCCCACTTATCTACATTGCTCTTAATTATAGACCACAAAACATATAAACAAGTGTCTACCTAATGCTAAGAAAATTAACTTTCAGCTCCAACATTTTCTATTCCAATGCACCCCAAGAATATCCTTACATTTTTTTCAGTTGGGAAAAACTTTAAAAAGAATAACAGAACTACATTCTCAAACTGTTAATCTGAGCTTATATCATCTCTCTTTCTAATAAATCAAGATGAAGGTAAGAATAAAAGAACAGTAAGCAATAAGAAAATGTAAAAATTTTTCTTCATACATAGGAACCAAGTAAGATAATTTTCCCTTATTCTTATCTCAATCTTAGATGTAGCACATTCAGCAAGATAGTATAGGAATGAAATCACAAGCAATCTCACACCAATTATATTTATATCAGGGGTTCTTAATCTAGGGTCTCTGAAGTAATTTTTTGTTAACATTTTGATAACTATTTCAACATAGTTTCTTTTGTAGTCCTAGGTATCTTATTTTATGCATTTAAAAACATTATTCTGAGAAGGGGTCCATAGAGTTTACCAAACTGTCAAAGGAGTCCATGACACAAAGTTTAAAACCCTGTCATATGTGATCTCCTTCCCATATATTTTGACAGGATGCTCAGTTATGAGTCAGTAATGTGAAAACCAATATTGTTTAGAAAGACATCAGAAAGAGAAAATGGCATAAGTTCATAGTTGAAAAATCTATAAATTCTTCTTACCTCTGCCCTGAGGGTTGTATGAATGGTTTCAATTTCCTTCATTCTAGAACTGGATATTTGGAATTCTCCCATAGTATCTGAAAGAAACAATAGATCCTAAATGTTTTAATCACTGCTATATGAACAAATAAATATACCTGGTGCTACAGCAAACATGTAATGTTAAGAGACAGAAGAAACCTAAGAGAATACCTAGTTCAACATCTTCATTTTACAGGTGAGGAAAGCAAAGCCCAAATGTTAACTGACTTGCTCAGATATAATTTAGAGGCAGAGCTAATTACACTTTGTGTGCTTTCTACTGTATCACATAGTGTTTTACTGAGTTCAATTTTAAAAGTGTGGAACAATCATAAGACAAAAACCCGAATGTCAATCACCACCTTGGCACTGCCTCCATAAGATTCTCCTTTATGACATGAATGAATTAAAGACATTCCTTTAGACTGATGTACCTCATATTTGTGGTGGTTTTCAATACTATACATGAATAAAATACCTTAGGTTGCCTCATCCCTTTAATAGTAGATTCTCAAATAATTTTGGTAACTGTAAACATCATAACTATAACTGACATTGTATTCCATTGTTCAAGGTCAATGGTGTGAATGTCAGAATTGTTTAAAGAAGTGATGTTAAACTCAAACAGCTCTGTCAGGTGCATATTGACTTAGAAAACCACAAATTAACATCATCTATGTTGTACTACATTTTGTTAAACAATTCCCAATTACATTTTAATCTGGCTCAACCACATCTGAGAATTTTGTAGCAAGTTTGACACTTCTGATTTAGGGTATTCAGACATTACTACCTGCATTTAAATACTTAATTACTTTTGTTTTTGAAGTCATCACCATGATGTCACATGCCTATGGGAGTTACAATGACCAGGCAACCAAAGATGTAAGACCTCAGGGAATCTTAAAATTTCTAAACTATTGCAAGCAGGATTTAGTGAAAAATATAATTTTATTTTATGTCAGGTAGTTCAATTCATCCAAACTTGTGAAACTGAATCTTATAAATCTATACACTTTTAGATTTAAAGTCAGATTTAAATATTTCTTTCACCATAGCCTGCTTTGCCTTCCTAGTAAACACCAATCATTTAAAAAGGGGTCAACTATCCCCGAAAAGAGAAAAAGACCTATTTGTACAAAAATATTTATAGCAGCTCTTTCTGTGGTGACTAAGAATTGGAAATTAAAGGAATGCCCATCAATTGGGGAATGGCTAAACAAGATATATATAATGGTGATGGAATATTATTGTGCTATAAGAAATGACAAACAGGTTGATTTCAGAAAGGCTAGAAAGACTGACATGAACTGGTATGTAGTAAAGTGTGAACAGAAGCAAGAGAACATCATGCAGAGATAGCAATATTGTTTGATGAAGAACTGAATGACTTAACTATTCTCATAATGATCCAAGACAATCCCAAAGGACTAATGATGAAGCATACTATCCACCTTCAAAGAAAGAATTGATATTGATTGAACACAGACTGAAGTATGATATTTTTCACTTTCTTTCATTTTTTCTTTTATTTAAGTTTTCTTATACAAAATTACTAATATGATGTTTTTACATAATTTCACATGTATAAACCAAATCTGATTGCTTACCACCTCAGGGAGGGAGGAGGGAAGGGAGGGATAAAATTTGGAACTCAAAACTATAAATAAAAATGTTTATTATTTTTAAAAAGGGGTCAACACAAATATGCAATGACTCAATGAGCCTGTTAAAAGTGGAGGTTCAGGGGCAGCCAGGTGGCACAGTGGATAAAGCACCGGCCCTGGATTCAGGAGGACCTGAGTTCAAATCCATCCTCAGACACTTGGCACTTACTAGCTATGTGACCCTGGGCAAGTCACTTAACCCCCATTGCCCCACAGCAAAAAAAAAAAAAAAAAGTGGAGGTTCACTTTAAGCACAGTGGATTACCTTAACAGAATTTTAAAATCCTATCAAAAAAGTTCAAAGATAGCAATGCAATATTCAAAGCAAAATATTGCATAGCTAACAGTAAGAGGTATATAGTGCAAAGTACAATGTATTTGGCACCGTGAGACTTAGTTTCAAAATCTGGCTGCCACTATAGTCTACCAACCCACCTAACTTCTCCAATCACTGGTTTTCACATCTATAAAATATACAACTTTAGAGACTGTCCAAGTAAAATAATACTTGTACAACCTACCACTAAAAGGTTATTTAAGGAAAAAAAAAACCTAGCAGGCCTGAAAGTCCTAGAGAAATATGAATTGGGCAAGTAATTTAAAACTCTTTGTACTTCAGTTTCCCCAGGTATACGATAGAGGAATGACAGTACTCAATGGTATTGTGAGGAAAGAATTTTTTAATTTTTACAGAATTGTATAAACACGAGTTGTTTATTTACACACACATATATGTATGTATAAATTGCTTTAGTAATAAGTAAAGTTATTATAATTTTAATTATTTTCTTATCTCATGACATCAGAGGTACTTTATCTTTACCTGTAAGTGATTTCAAGGGGCAATGATTTTCATTTTAAATGCTCTCCCTCCTTACCTTTCATTGAGATTCAGCTCAAATCCCACTTTCTACAAGAGATATTTCCCAGTCCTCCTCTCTTCTTCTCCCTATGGAATCACCTTCTATCTACACTGGACATATCTTGTATGTACATAGTTCTTTGCATGTTGTCTCTCACGTGCTCCTTGAGAGCAAGGAGCATGTTTTTTTAATTTTTATTTTTTTTCATCCCCAGCACTTAGCACAATGTTGAGCATATAATAGGTGTTTAATAAATGTTTGCTGATTGATTTAATGACCAATAAATGAACATCATTATCAGGGGAAAGCTTATTTAATATAGTGGAAAAAACAATGGATTTGGAGTTGGATTACTGGGGTCAAGTCCCTGCTTTGACACAATTGACCTCTGTAGCTTTGGGTAAACCATCAGAGTAAGGCTCTCTGGGTTTTCTTTTCCCTATCTGTAAAATGTAGGCATAATAATACTTGTACAATTTACTATACGGGGCTATTGTAAAGGAAGTACCTAGTGCTTTCAGAAGCATTAGAGAAATGTGAATTATCATCATCATAGGAGTTAAAGCTCAAAGGTCCCTTAGATATCTTCTAGACAAAGGACTGATAAACTGCCCAAGGGCCAAATTCAGCCCATTGCCAATTTTCCTTCTATATCTAGAAATAACTATTAAAAAAAAACAAAATGTATCATTTTTTTAAAAAAACCTTTTAAGTAGATGAACCAAAAAGGCCATTCTAGAAAAGATTCTCACCAACGAGGAGAAAGCGATTTTAATTAGAATTATGGAAAATGTGAAGAGAAGGACCTACTTCATCTTAAAATTTTAATTTTTTTAAAAAGCTATTTGAGCATAGTCTGACATGTACCCAAGATTTTGGGAAAACAAATTTCAAAGCATTCAAAGAAAGGTTAGGGGGCAGCTAGGTGGCGCAGTGGATAGAGCACCAGTCTTGGATTCAGGAGGACCTGAGTTCAAATCCTGCCTCAGACACTTGACACTTACAAGCTGTGTGACCCTGGGCAAGTCACTTAACCCCAAGTGACTCACCAAAAAAAAAAAAGAAAGAAAGAAAGGTTAGGTAGGATCCTGAAGCATAAAATTCTAACAGAACAGTCAACCTAGGAGGAATGGAAAGCTATCTGTACAGAAATTCTGAAGATAAAAAAAGAGCAACAGTTCTAAATAGACAGATTTGAATACACATGGAACTAAACCAACTTAGATTTTTAAAGGTATATGCAGAAGATGGAAGGGGAAGTGACAAAAACAAACTGTGAATATAATCTTATAAGAATGGTGTCTGGGGCAGCTAGGTCACTTAACCCCTGTCTTCCTCAGTTTCCTCAACTGTAAAATGGGGATAATAATAACACCTGGGGGTGGGGACCGCTACGTGGCACAGTGGATAGGCCCTAGATTCAGGAGAGCCTTAGTTCAAATCGAGCCTCAGACACTTGACAATTACTAGCTGTGTGACTCTGGACAAGTCACTTAACCCTCACTGCCTCGAAAATAAACAAAAACAAAAGTGGTGTCTGAAGTTCTAAAATATCAAATGAGACTGGAAAGGTATGCTAAAGACAAAGAAAAAGAGGAGTTGGGTGGTTTTAGTTTTGTTTTGTTGGGTTGGGCTTTGCTATTCCAAGGGAAAAATAAGGTTCAAAAAAAAAAAAAGGAGTGACTCGTCTGGCTTCTTTGCTGTTCCTCACATTCCCATCTTCCAACTCCATGTTTTTTTCACTAGTTTATAATTCTCTCCTTTCTCATCTCTGCCTCCTGGTTTCCTTCAAGCCTAGGTAAAATCTAACCTACTACAAGAAGCCATTCCCAATCTCTTTTAATACTAGTCTCTTCACTCTGCTAATTATGTATCTTATTTGCATATAATTTATGTAATGTCTTCCCCACTGGACTAAGAGCTCCACGAATACAAGAACTATCTTATGTCTTTCTTTGTCTCCCTTGAACATAACACAGTGCCTGGCATAAAGCAGGCACTTAACAAATGCTTGCTGACTTTTTTACCTGACTCAAAGAAAAGATAAGACGTCAGCTCAAGATGAAAGGGATGATGATAAAGGAAAAAAGCAAAGCTCTAATTGTCACCTCTGTATTCTCTTCCAAGTATAATAATCTTTGGATTGCAAAGGCAAAGGCAAAAATAAAAATAGTTTTTAGATAGGTAACTGGGGAGGTAGAGAGGAGTATCTTGATGCATATCAATCATCAAAAGAACTACAAACCTAGAGTAATGAAAGAACTCAAAGATGTGATTGTTGAACCATTACCAATACTCTTAGAAAGATCCTAGAGAATGGAAGAGATATTGGCTACAGGATTGGAGAAGTACAAATATCCCTATTTTCAAAAGAAAAAAAAAAGGAAAGGAATAGAGCCTGTCAACCAAAAGTCAATGTTCTTGTCTACCATTCCTACCAAAATTCCATAATGTATTTTTTAAAGGAGAATTAATAAACATACAAAAAGGAAGTGTTCATTACAAAGAGACATGACCATCAATAATAGCTCATTGGAGACTACCTTTGAGACTCACCCTAAGGCAGAGCTCCCTCAGTTGCTAAATGGAGATTAAGTCAAACTCACCTGAACCTATTATATCTAAGTGGCCCCAAACAAAGCTTCACTCCATCTGGCCACCAGGACATCTGGGCCTAACCAATGAAGGCATCTTGCCAAATGCCCTGATGCTGTCAAAATCCCCCCTTCCATTATGCCCAGTGAAAATCTCATTCTATTTTGAACAAATAGTCCTTCACATTCAACCTTTTCCTCTTATATAAGCCTGGTTTTCCCCTGAAAACACTACATTCTAACTACCCTTTCTAGTACTAGAAAGTATTCTCTCACTCCTCCCACTACACTGTACTAGGAGTAGAAGGAAGAATCCTTCTTCCCCTTCATTGTCATTTTTAGGCCTTCCCTCAACCACTTGTACCCCAAGACCTTTCCTGCTTTGAGATTCACTTCATCTATATATATATATATATATATCATCCTATCCAGAACTTAGTGACTTACCTACTAGTTTCAAAGATGATTCTTCTTCCTTTCTCAAGAACTGACTGGCTCAGACTTTTCCTCTCAACATCAAACCCTGACCTTAACACTTGAAGATGTCAACTTATATGTTTTCTCTTCAAATACTGTCACTTACCAATTCATTAACCTCCTCAATTGCTATTATACACATATACATATATACATGTATATGCATGTGTGTTTATGTGGCTGCCTTAACCCTACCTTAGCCACACACAGGAATGCTCATACCCTTGATATCATCATCCAGACTACTCTACCTCCACAACCCATAAAAATGAAATTCCTTTCTGAATATAACCTCTTCTACTTTCAGCTCTCCCTGGGCCTTCCCCCTTCCAAATCTCCTATCTCTGTGTTCCCTACAAATTCCAGTCACTCTACCCCTACCTGCTTTCCCAGGCTACAACTCCTACTCTGGCTTCGCTTCCCTTCCTTCAAAATCTTGACCCTTTGATTAATCAGTTGAACTTTATTCTGACCCTTCACACTGGAATCACTCCCACTGTCCTCTTGAGATGCATCCTTTTTTCCAAACCCCAACACTAAATTATTTCCACCTTTTGCCTTCTTTGCTCCAGCTCATTTACTGCTGAATGCCAATGGAGAGTCACATAATCATGCTTGATTGGATTCCTTTATTTAATCCAATCTCAACAGGATGTCACTGCTTATACACCAACTTTTTTACTTTCCTGATCAACTTTTTAACACACTTTAATCTCTTCCTGAGCCACCTATATATCATCACAACCTCACAGAAAAGCAACTTACTTAATATTTTTCTATTCATCAAAGCTCCCTCTAGTATCCCATTTAAATTTTCAAATCACCTCAGAATCATCCCCATCCTTTCCTTTGTTCATCTTAGGACAAGTTGCCCTCCTCCTTATCCACACCAACCTATTTTTACTCATGAATGTATCATCTTCCACCTCCTCCTGCAGTTTTCCCCTTCAATTATCTTTTTTTACTCTAATTTTTAGTTTCTCCTTATCCTATAACTCCTTCCTTCATGCCTTCAAAATAGCCAAAATCTCTACCATCATTAAAAAAAAAAAGAAACTGTTAATTGACCTTATTAATTCTTCAAACTACTATCCTCTAACTCTTCTCCCTGTCACAGTCAAATTCCTAGGGAAAAAAACTCCCAACACTCCAAAACTTTTCAATTACTTCTCAATTCCTTGCAATCTCTCTTCCATTCACATCACTCAAATGCAACTGCTTTCTCCAAGGTCACCAATTATCTATTACTCAATCCAATGGCTTTTTCTCAGTCTTTATCCGTCTTGACCATTGCATTTGATACTATCGACTATACCTTCCTTCTGGATACTTTCTCCTCTTTATCTCTCTGTGTCTCTCCCCTTTCTAATCCTTCCCATACACAGTGCAAGTCTGATCATATTGATTACAGTTTAAGAAGCATCAGTATTTCCCCACCTCTCTTCTAGCATTTAAAGCCCTTCGCAATCTGGTTCTAATCTACCTTTACAAACAAATTACATCACTCCCCCTCAGATTCCTTCCAAAGTAGAGTTTGGCTGTTTGCTCTTCCCTGTACATGACATGCCATCTCTCACCAACATACCTTTGCTCAGCCTGTACTTCATTCCTGGAAAGCTCTCCTTCTTGCCTCTGATTTTTATATTTCTAAATCCTTATATGGCTCAGCTCTAATGCCACTCTCTTCTAGAGGCCTTTCATTATTCCCCCAGTTGTTAAGTGATTTGCACTTCAAATCTTCATGCATTTATTTTGTATATCTCCTGTATTTATTTATGTGTGAACATAAGCAGAATATAAACTACTTAAGGGCAATAACTATTTTACTTTTGGATTTATCCCAGTACCTAGTAAAATTCAGAAAACAAAGTAAGCACTTTAGAAAGCCTAGTGGACTGAATAATTACAAGTCATGACAGATTAAAGTCATTTCCTATTTTTCTAGGATTAGTAAGGCTGGTAGACTGGGAATACTGAAGATACAATTTATCTAGATTTTAGAAAAACATTTGACACAGTCTTTCATGTTATTCTTGAAAAAGATGTAAATATGTGAACTAGTGTTTTCCCAAGTTTTTCATCACATAACCCTATCAGTAAAAAAATTTTAAGCATGCACTCCCAATATGTATACAGACAGTTTTCACATTATTCAAATTACTCCCTTCTTATCCCCCTCTCCAATCCCCAAGGATTTGGAAACCTCTGGATTAGATAATAATATAATTAGCTGGATTGAGAACTGAATGAAGAGTTGGGCCCAAACTGCAGTCATTAATCACAGATTTGGCACAACATATACAATGAAGCCTTAAGGATCTGGGCTCACCCTGTTCAACAATTTTATCAATGACTTAAATAAAGGCATAGAATGTATGCTCATCAAATATGCAGATGACATAAGGCTAAAAAGGGTAGTTAATACTGGATGACAGAGTCAAGAGAGGAAAAGTTGACAGTCTGGAGCATTAAACTGATTTACAAAAAGAAATTTAAATGTAAAGTCTTACACTAGGGTTCAAGAGACTCAAGGTCACAATTACAGAATGGAGAAGGAATGTTTAAAGAGTAGACTATCTTAAAAAAAAAACCTGCCAGTTTTAGTGGACTGGAAGGCTAATATGAATCAGTAGTGTGATAAGGCAGCCAAAAGGCTAACAGGATCCTGGGTTACATTAAAAGAGGCATTACTATTTTTTAAATACACAGAAGAGAGCAGAAAGAAGTTTAGAAGACATACAAGCAAGTGAAGAGCAATGCTGATGATGTAAGAGGCAAAAAAGGGGTTAATAGAAACACCTAAGACCCAAGCTCTAATTCAGATACGAGCTCTAAAAGAGAGTCAGACCCCAGTTAATGGATAACTTACAAGTTAGGATGCTAAGTTCTCTTACCCACAGTACCCATAACGGGAACAGAGGGACCTAGGCCGAGGAGACCTGAAGACTATAACAATGATAAAATGACATGGGTAAAGCAATTCTAAATAAAAATGAAAGTGTTTTGAAACTAAGCATGGGAATCAGAAAGAGACATGCGCAGAAAAGGTCAAATTTGTCCCCAGATTCACCTCATGACGTGTAAATCCCTAAAACACACCTCCACTGAAAAAGGTACCCGCCTCGGGGGTTGGCTTAGGACCCCAGGAACTCCAAATTAGGATAAACCCTCACCTGTACCTCCCCAAGGTGGAGAATATTATAATGAAACTGATAATCAATTTATCCATACTACAAATATAACTCTCCTTTCCTTATTCGAGAGATACCTTTCCAATATTCTGGTTCTCTCCCTGTGATCACTCACAGTATTGCAATAAAACCTGGGAAACTGAGTCACTGAATCTTGTAATTCTTTTGGGACGACTCACGATCAATTTGACCCCAAATTCCATCCCACATCACTGATATTACCGTGTTAAATTTGATAGATAGATAGATATAGATTTAAAGACTAAGTTGTGTGTAATAGATTCAGACAATCTTTTTCTGGTGTGCTTTGCATATGGAAATGTTTTGGGGGGTTTTTTTTATCTTCGAGTACATATATTTTTTTTGAGAGAGATGTTTTCAGAAATGACTGAAGCAATGGCTCTTCCATATTCTACTTTGGTCAGAACATATTTAGAGTACTGCAGTAAGTTCTGAGGACCACAGTTCAAGGGTATTCATAAATTGGAGAGTGTCCAAAGGAGGGCAACCAGAATGGTAAAGGGCCTTGAGTTTACATTATATGAGGAATGGCTGAAGGAATATTTACCCTAAGTATGTTTATCCTGAAGAAGAAATCACTTAAGAACAATTTTAAGTTTTCAAGTGTCTGAAGAAGATGAATGTGTCTTATGGAAGAAGACTGCTCTGTTGTCCCCAGAGGACAGAACAGTTGAGTTGAAGCTGCAAACAAACAAACAAAAATTTATGCTTGATTTCAGGAAAAACTTCCTGAGAAGTAAAGCTGACCAAAGTGTAAATGACTTAAAGTGGTGGGTTACATTTCACTGGAAACCTTTCAAGGAGGGCCTGGATGACCACTTGTCAGGTATGTTGGAGTAAAGATTCTTTTAGAGGAATGGGGTAGACCACATAGGACAAGAACACAGATTTAGAGCTGGAAGGGATCATACCCCTTCAAAAGGAAACGGAGGCTGAGAGAGGTAAAGTGACTTGTCCAAAGTCACATAGCTATTAAGTATAAGACAGGAAATAAACTCAGATCTTCTGCCTAGTTAAGCCTGTGATACACTGTACCACTGATATTCCAGCCCAGAAACTCTATACTTTCCAAAACCACTTAGAGCAGTCACAAATTGACAAAAGAAAAGAGAACTGTTAGTAAATCTTAGTTTTCAATTAACTTTATGAAAGATTGTGATATAACAGAAAGAACACTGGACTCTGGCTGTGAAGATCTGGGTTTCAGAAGCACCCCTTATTTGTGTTAGATAATGTGCCTGTCTCACAAAGCTACTGGGAATATTACATAAGATACAAGATACAAATCGATTTTGTAATCATAAAGTGCTATATAATTGTAAATAGTTATTATTTGCTATTGTGAAACTCTGGTTGAGTCATTGTTCTTTACTAAAGTCTAAAAGAACAGTAATTAAAGGAAAAAGTTGTGAGAATCCAAAATATTAAAATAGATTACTATGGTCCCAATGGATCACTGCCACTTTCCCATTTTGCTTTTCTAAGCTTCAGTTTCTTAACTGTAAAAATGGGGGGGGGGGGGTTTGCCTATTGTGCCTATCTCTCAACGTTGTTGTCAGAATTCAACAAGATAATATTAGTGAACGCATGCTTTGAAAACTGTGAAGTACTATTTAAATATAAAGTACCATTTGACAGTGGGAAGAAAATGCCTAAAATGAAAAAATACAGAGAAAAATAAGTATAATTCAAAGTACACTGTCATTTGACTAGAAAAAAAAAACAAAAAAAAGGTGATAAGAATAAGAATCAATTTTTAAAACACAGCCATGTTT
This sequence comes from Dromiciops gliroides, assembly GCF_019393635.1. Taxonomy (NCBI): domain Eukaryota; kingdom Metazoa; phylum Chordata; class Mammalia; order Microbiotheria; family Microbiotheriidae; genus Dromiciops; species Dromiciops gliroides. The sequence goes on from NC_057862.1 coordinate 210,767,945, forward strand.
TACTAATAAAAGATACCCTAAGTCAGAGACAACACAGAAAAGACTGCTTTATGTTTATCAGGGCTAGTTAACAAGCACATAGGTCAGTTAAAAGCTGTTTTGGTTTTCCTGGTCTCACAAAACCATAACAAGGAGAAATTTTTAATTTACAAAAAAGGGTGATAAATAAATTTTCTGAGTGAGAGCAATGATTTTTTTTTTGGATGTTGAGACCCAGAGCTTAGATCCACCTTCAATTCTAAAAATAGGCATTCCTGGATAAGAAAATACTGTTAAACAGTTGTTACTGTTCCCTTGCCCCAAATGCCGAAGTAACATTTCTAAGTAGAAGACTAAATCAATAATTGGGAGGAGGGGAATAAGAAAACCGGAGATCTCAAGGAAAGGAGACCCAGGCGGGAACGTTCACAGAATGAGCTCAGACAAGGAAAGGAAATACGGGACCAAAGAAAAAGAGGGAGAAAAGTGGCATTTCTTTCCAGTCCTGTACAGGGGGGTGGGTAAAAACTGTGGGGCCAGACAGTTCGGTAGTGGAAAGGTAAGTGGAATGTGGAGTCAGAAGACCCGGGTCAATAACACTCCCTGAGTGACCTTACACGTCACGTCACTTCTCTGTGCCTCAATGTCCCCACTGTTTAATATGAAGAGTGGGCGGGATGACCCCTAAGGCACAGTCCGGGTCCCAAATCCTTAGGATTCCCCAGAGCCCCAGAGTTACCTTCCACCTCCTCCGTGCCCTCCAACAGCATGTCCTTGGTGAAGTTGGAGATCTGGCCGGTGAGAGAGGACAAGCTGCCGCCCACCTGTCCCAGGGACTGGCCCAGGCCAGAGCCCAGGCTACCGAGCCACGAAGACATCGCTGCGGCGGACTGCAAAGCAGCTCCCTCCCCGTCTGGGCCTGAGCCTCGTCCCGGTAGCCAAGAGCCCGGGTCCCGCGGGCGAGGGCAGCCCCCTAGTCAAGCGCCCGATCCGCTCGCTCCTCCGGTTTCCAAGGCGACGCCGGCCTCCGAGGGGAGCGACAAGCCGGCCCCTACCCTGCCCACCACCGCCCAGACTGCTCCGGAGTTGCGAACGACGGACAGCCGCCAACACCGAGAAATCCTTCCCCGCGAGGGAAGCCTGGCTCATGCCCGGGAGCTCCTGATGCCCCGGGCCATATGTCTGTCCTGCTACTTGGGCCACTTTCCACCAGCCTCGCTGACAAGTCCTGCCAACTCGACGCCGGCCGCCATGACACCCGCCCAGGGGGCTGCGGTGAATCACCGAGAGGGCGCCGGGCAGCGGCTGGGCAGAGCGGCCGCCAAGGAGAGGACGTGTCCATGTCGCGGGGGACGATGGGATGCCGGAGGACCATGTCAGGGAGGGCTGGGCTTCCCTCACTCTTCAACCCTGTGAAGTCTTCCTCCCTCCTCTTAATCCCTAAACCCTCGCCCAGGGGAGAAAAAAAAATACAAACAAACAAAACCCAGGACTTTGGCAAGTTAGAAAAATGCTTCTATTGTTCCTAGGGCGACGTGTCCTGTAAAAGGTGTGCTGCAACTTGGGCAGCCAGATCTCCTCTGTTATTTGATTGTCTCCCCCATACATTAGATAAAATGAGCCATGCCCAAGGGGCGGCCAGCGAGGTCATTCATAGGATTTTTAAAATATTATTTCTTTTATTAATATTGTTCGTGTAATAAAAAGATATAGATATAGCTTTTTAAAGGCTTACACAGCAGTAACCATATGCCGTTCATCTAGTACTGCTCCTTTATTCTACAAGTGAGGAAACAGGAAACCGGGAGCAGGGAAGTGTCAGACTTGGAAGCTGCAACAACGTCTTCCATTCCAGTTCCGTGACTCTTCACACCAAGGGAATCACTGACTCCATTCAACAAACATGTATTAACCATTACACCGTGTGTAAGGCACCGTGCTGGGCACAACGGGAGATACGAAGAAGGTTGTTACTGTTACAGCCCTGAGCTTTAGTTGAAAATAGAGATAGGAGCAGGCTTATGAAGAATACTCATGTAATTAATAATACCATATGGAACATGAAAAAAAGTCACCAAAGAGACAAAGCACTCTGCTAGCTAGGTAGCAGCCCAGGACCTGCAGTATGAAAAACCTGAGTAGATAAAAATCTTGAACTGGAGGCTCTGAAGGGGTTGGAATCAATGAACACAGCTAAACTACCTACCACCTTCTGTAAGAAGCATCTCCCAGGGGCAGCTAGGTGGGGCAGCTAGGTAGCACAGTGGCAGAGCACTGGCCCTGGATTCAGAAGGATCTGAGTTCAAATCCGACCTCAGACACTTAACACTTACTAGCTGTGTGGCCCTGAGCAAGTCACTTAACCCCAATTGCCTTCCAAAAAAAAAACAAACAAAAAAACCGAAATGATAAGCAGATAGATTTCAGAAAAACCTGGAAAGACATGAATTGATGCTGAGTGAAATGAGCAGAACCAAGAGAACACTGTACACAGTATCAACAACATTGTGTGATGATCAACTGTGGTAGACTTGGCTCTTCTCAGCAATACAATGATCCAAAACAATGCCAAAAGACTCATGATGGAAACGTTCCCCACATTCAGAAAAAGAACTATGGAGTCTAAATGCAGATTGAAGCATACTATTTTCACTTTTGTTGTTCCTCCTTTTTTGTTGTTTATTCTTTCTTGCTGGCTTCGGGAGGAGGGAGGGAAGGGGGTATGGGAGAAAAATTTGAAACTCAGATATCTTTACATGTAATTGGAAAAAATTTTTTTAAAGTACTGTAATAAAATAACTTTATTTTCTTTCTTTATAGGATAATTAGAGTGGTAGAACAGGGGAATGATATAGACATAGAACACTTAGATTTTAGCAAAGCATTTGACAGCATTTGTCATGTGACCCTTGTCAACAAAATGAAGAAATTTACTCTTCCACAATCACCAAATTTTCAGATGACATGAAATTGGGAGGGATAGCTATCATGGAGGACAGAGCTCAAAGCCAAAAAGCTACGGATAGGCTAGAACTATATGTAGACTATAATTATATGAAATTTCAGAGAGACAAATTTAAAATTCTACATTTGGGTTGAAATTATCAACCTCACAAATACAGTTTAGGAAAGACATGACTGAACTACAGTTTGCAAGAAAAAAAGATATGAGGGTTTTCGTGAACTACAGGCTCAAAGTGAGTTTGGTCTGACATGGCAGCCAAAAAAGCTAATGCTAAGTAGCATTGAGAAAAAACATTGTCTCTGCTCAAGCCTCTTCCTGTTTTAGTCCATTCTCCATACAGCTGTCAAAGTGACCTCATTAAAATGCAGACCTGATCATGTTACTATCTTACTCAATAAATCCCATTGGCTCCCTATGATCTCTAGGATCAAATAGAAAAGCTGCTATTTGACTTTTAAAGCCTTTCACAATGTGGCTAACTTCCTACCTTTCCAGTCTTCTTATTTTTACTCCCATATACTTTATTTTTTTTTAGGAACTTTTTAAAGTATTTTATTATTCTTCAGTTAGATATAAGGATAGTTTTCAACACTTCTTTTCTTTTTTTTTGGTGGGGCAATGAGGGTTAAGTGACTTGCCCAGGGTCACACAGCTAGTGACTGGATTTGAACTCAGGTCCTACTGAATCCAGGGCCAGTGCTTTATCCACTGTGTCACCTAGCTGCCCCTCAACACTTATTTTCACAGGATTTTCAGTTCCAAATTTTTTCTCCCACCCTCCCTTTCCTCCCTCCTCCCCAAGACAGAAAGCAGTCTGATATAGGTTGTATCCCATACACTTTACAATCCAGAAGCACTGGCCTTCTTACTGTTCCTTACACAAAACACCATGACTTTCCTCAGCTGCTCGCTATGCCTTGAATGCTCTTTCTGCTGACTTCCTAGGCTTCCTTCAAGAGTCAGCTCAGGGGGCAGCTAAGTGGTACAGTGGATAAAGCACTGGCCCTGGATTCAGGAGGACCTGAGTTCAAATCCAGCCTCAGAGACTTGACACTTACTAGCTGTGTGACCCTGGGCAAGTCACTTAACCCCAATTGCCCTGCAAAAAAAAGTCGGCTCAAATCTGAACTTCTGTAAGAGGGCTTTCCAGCCCCTCCCTTACCCCCCCCAATACCTTCAGTCTAAGATTACCTCCTATTTACCCTGTATATACTTTGTATGTAAGTTGTTTTTTTTTTCATATTGTAAGCTTCTTAAGAGCTAGAATTGTTTAGCCTTTCTTTATATGCTCAATGTTTAGCACTTTCTTAATAAATGCTTGTTGAGTGACTGATTGACTGGAAGAGCTGAAGATTATATCACTTCTAGAGTACTTTGTAGCTTTTCTGGCTGCCACATTTTAGAAAGGCCATCAATCAAGCAAAGTGCATTCAGAAGAGGGCAACTAGGATCCTATGGGGATTAAAAACTATGCTTTATGAAGAGTAGATCAATCAATCAGTAGGAAGCTACTTCCAGGAGAATTGTGATGATGTGTAAGAGAAATGCCTTGGAGATACTGGCACATGAGTGGACATTCTGTAACAGGTTGGCTCTTGCAAGTTGGCTATTCATGTGGTTGGGAGGGACCTTTTTCTGTTGGTTATGTAGTCAGAGCTCTGAGCATCTTCAAATAGGTCTGTCAGTTTCTGGTCCTTGGACTTTTTTGCTCATTCTTTTCCATTCTAAGTGTAGGGACTAGCATCTCCATCTTGGAGAATTTTGCGAGGTCAAAAGATTGAGCTGCATATATCTGAGTGAGACCCCAGGCCAAGTATTGCAACCAATCCATCATTAATACCTTTCGGAAGAGGAAGCAATCTTCAGGAGAATCTTCAGGGCTCCAGCCTTATAGCAGACATGGCACATCTGGACTTAGGGAAACTGTTATGTAAGAACTGAACAGCTTATGACCCTAATTTCCCCTAATTCCCAGGGACAAAGTCAGTGTAGAAGGATTATATCCCTGAGTTGCTAGGGATAATACTTGTACATTTGATCTTGCTATACCTATGAAGTCAATATCCTTTTACAAAAGCTAATTGATGTCAAGTGGTCCAATATTGCTTGAGTGATAGTTACTGGCTCCCTAAAAATGGGGGAAACATGGTGAGTGGGAGCTAAAGTCCATTGCGGTAGAGAAAACGTCATCCCCAACTCTTCAAGACACTTGAACTCTGAGGTGAGATGGAGCTCACCTGGCCCTGAGAACGTAGGGTCAGAGCATATTTCATTGCAGAAGGTATTTAGGGTGTTTGTCATCTTGGAAAGGAAAAGACTTAGGGGTCACATGATAGTTATCTTCAAGAGCCCATCATGTGAAAGAGGCATTAGATTTGCCAATCTTTGGTATTTGTAGAGCTCTCCTGTGGAAGGGGGAGTGTATTCATTCTGCTTAGGCCAGGACAGGGGAGGGGTGTTAGTTTTGGGGGTGAGCAGAACAAGTAATAATGGGTAAACATTGCAAAGAGATATATTTATACTTTATATAGGTAGACATTTCCTAAAAATTAGGACTTTTCAAACATGGAAAGGGCTGCCTCTGAAGGTATTGGGCTATACTTTATAAGTGATTCTTTGGCAGATACAGATTTAAACTAGATGGCATAAGAAGGATTTTGTTACTTTATTGGATAGTTGTTGTAGGGCCATAGGATAAAGACAGATATGGAGAGGACACTGACTGCAGCAGGGAACCTACAGAATTTCTTTTGAACTCCAAATGGCTTCCAAATATCAGCTTCCAACTCCTAGAAGGGATCTCTTTAGAGCACCAGGAATGGGAAACAGTGATAGGAGAGAGGAGGTAGCTTAGTATTAAAATCTTGAAGTATTTTATATAAATGTAAGGTATTAATTATCATAATTATTACTAGAGTCCTTCCATGAGCTCAAGAAATATGTAGGTGTGGTTCTGTGAACATGTCCTTAAACTTCAACCAGGGGATTGAGTCATACAACAAATATCTAAGATTGTTTACTGTATACTGAGTACTAGGCATAGATGAGACTAAGCCTCTGTCTTCATGAAACTTAGTGTATTATAGGAGTGGGACAGTAATACAAATAGCCATAAGAAACACCATTACATGATAAATGCATTATGGAGATTTTTTTAAAGTGCTCTTCATTCATTCAGCAAATATTTATTAAGCTCCTCCTATGTCCCAGGCTCTCTGGGAATACAAAGACAAGAATTAAAGAATCCATGCTTTCAGATTTTTCACATTCTTCTCAGAAGATACAATATGTTCACCAGGTAGCACTGCCAGTCCCTAACCTGATCCTATTCAATAGGAAGGGGCTGAGTGAATTCCAAGTCCATTTTGGTGGTTATGGTGCTCCACTCCCACTGAAAGGAAATACTAAGGAAATGACAAACAATTTGATTCTCAGAAAGACTTTTTCTTTTTTTAGCTCCATCTCTCCATGGATGGCTATGCTTAACCTATTAGCCTAGGGTATGCGGTTAATATGGTTTTAACCAATTAGATCATTTTTAAGCACCCACCTACCAGTTTAACCCTGCCTTCTCCCTTCAACTTGCTCTATTTCATTGAACTCTAATAACATGTCATAATTCCCCAAAAGAAAAGGCAGAAGATGTTCTGTTCCATAAAGTGTTTTGATCTTGGCATAGGAACCATAAAAAACACTGAACAATATATGATAAAACAGCTCCCAACTGCACATCTTCAATCTTTCCCAGAACAAGGCAAGATTAACGATCTCTTGTCCATCTTGAATTGTGAAAGTTCCATTAGATTCTTCTCCTTTTTTTCCATCCTCTCTACATAGCTTGAGAGCTGAAAGCCACTCATGGCATAGTTCCTGGCACATATTAAGTACTTTTATAAGTGTTTGTTGACTGACTGACTTCTGAGGTGGTGTACATTGGCAAATACAAAACACGGATATCTAGGAATGATATGGTTTGGTTTGTTTAGTTCCCCATGAGCAGACAAAGGGGAGTAGGAAATAAGACACAAGCCCCAACGAATGTTCAACTTGTAATTTTAGCAAGGTAGTGTTGTTGTTGTTGTTGTTGTTTTAATGAAAACTAGAGAATTCTGGAGTTAGACCTTGATTCCTACTCTCTGCATAGATGGAGAGAAACTCAAACTCACTTTGCCCCATTGACCATATTGCCCCCTCTGTTTCCTATCTATCTCTGACCTTGAACATAGCAGCTCAAGTTTCCTATGGCTAAGAAAACATTGCATCCCCTCTGACAAGATGGAATGTTGAGTTTGGGGAACAGATTGTAGTTCACTGACTGAAACATAGACTATATGATGGGAATAAAAAGGAAAGCTAGAAGAGTAGGTCAGAATTAGTCTGTGAAAGGCTTAAATGTCAAGCTGAAGAGCTTGTGTTTTATCCTAGAGACAATAAAGAGTTAGTTGCTAAAGATTTTTGATTGGGGAAGGGCAGTTAGACCTAACCTCAGAAAAATTATGTTGTCTAACATATGGAGGATGAATTGGAGAGGGGAAAGACTGGAAACTAAGTGACCAATAAGGAAGCTCATCCAACAGTTTAGTTGAAAGGTGATGAGGATGTCACCTAGTAGAGAGAAAGGAGAAGATGTAAGAGAGATTGTATATATTATAATACAGATGTTAGTAGTGAAGGTGCTGGGTGAGGGAGAGTCTTTCATGTAAATCCCCATCCACAGGTAAGTAAGCGTAGGTGCTGCTGCCTATAATAATGATAAAACATAGGAAACCATTTCTGGGGAGGGATGTTAGAAAGGGGTGATTCCTCCAAAATGGACCTACACAGTATGCATGGTAGTAAAACTTGTCCCTCCCCTCCTTTTGAGCCACAACATAGCTCAAAAAAAATTCTCTCTATTGTGTCTGAAGCTCTTGATTCATTTTAAGTTATATTTTCTGCTTACAATCTCTCCTGCTTCTGAGTTAGAGCTGGGCTGGGAATACTATCACAAAATGCTTTCAAAGTGTTCTCCAAAAAAAAAAAATGACCTCTGTCACCTTCCTGCATTTTATACTGAAGTGGGACATATCTATTCATCATTTTCTACCCCAATTCAAGTCTTCCCCCAAACCTCTCTCAGCACTACTAATATTAACCTCCTGACAAGGATTAGTGGCTACCATGTTTAATTTTATATAAAGAGAAATGATGACAAAGCAATGAAGAAATAGAGAACAAAAGTGGCACGATGTGTTGGATAGAATAGCAGCCATCTGCAGGCCACATAGCTAGGTGAAACAAGCAGCAGCTTTTCTCGCTTTGATTCCTTCTTCTCACGAGGAGAAAGGCTCAATTAATGAGAGTTGTGTCCTTCCCTAATTCTTTGTTTTCCCATGTAAAGCTATTAATGCTATTTTTATTGGCCTGGGTCACTTGTGGTGGTGGTGATGATGATGGTGGTGGTGGTGGTGGTAATGATGATAAATACATTTTCTGGCCAAGTCTGCATGTAAGACATAATCAAAAGCCCCAAATGTGGACCATGAACATATCTGTTTATAAAAAAAATGGGGCCCCATGAATCAGTTTCTCCTTCATATTTCATTGCTGTCTTTAAATGCTAAGACCTTATTTCAGTCAAATGGGTTCATTGGGGAGGTAGCATTGCATAGTGGAAAGAGCACTGGCCTGGAATCAGGAGTTCTAGCTCTGTCACTAACTAGCTTCAAGACCTTAGACAAGTCCTTTACCCTCACTGGGGCTCACTTGCCTCCTCTATAAAATGATCCTAATTCTGAGGTGCAGGAGAAGAAAAGTGATACAAGGCTGTACATGGGAAAGCTCACCAATCACAATCCATGCCAACACAGCAACACATTCATTGACTGCAGTAGCAGCAACAATGCTGGCCACTGGTTTAGATCTTTCTTTAGAGGGAAAAGCTGGGGAGCAAGACACTAGGACACCCTCACTCCTGTTGATACAGTTCCAAGATAGAAGATGAATCACACACACACACACACACACACACACACACACTGTAACTGTCTACTATTCTCTTCCCACCATATTTCCTTTCCAGTTTCGTCTGGATAGCAACATAGGTTTTGTTTTGATAGCATTAAAAGGACCCATCATCTGATTGGAGATGATGGCTGAGGGAGAGTAAAAGCTTACGAAAAGTTTTATACCTAGGTAACTGATCAATCAATCAACAAGGATTTATTAAGCACCTGCTATGTGTCAGGCACTATGTTAGACTCAAGGAAGACAAAGACAAAAGTAAAATACTCATTGACCCCAAAGAGCTTATATTCTATAGAGGGAGATGACATGTACAAAGATATTGTATGTGTAAAATGTGCAACAGGAACATAAATATGTGCAAGATACATACAAAGGGTATATATATATATATATATATATATATAGAGAGAGAGAGAGAGAGAGAGAGAGAGAGAGAGAGAGAGAGAGAGAGGCAGAGAGGGCACTGCTAGCTGGGAGGATCAGAGAAGTTTTCATGTAAAATGTGTTGCTTGAGGAATATTTTGAAGGAATCGAGGGATTCTGGGAGGCAGAAGGGAGGTAAAAGACCATTCTAAGCATAGGGAACAACCTGGGCAAAGGTTCAGGGAAAGGACATGGATTATCATGTGTGAGAAATAGCAGTAAAGTTAATTTGGCTGGATTGTAGAGTACAGGAAGGAAAATGATGGACATCTTCCATTTGAGATGCTTATGTGACACCAATAGATAGTTGGAGATGTGGCACCGGAGCAGAGGAATAAGACTAAGTCTAGATATGTAGATCTGGGAGTCACCTGTATAGAAAGACAACTAAATCCATAGAAATTGATAAGGCCCCCAAGAGAGACAGGTCAGAAAGAGAAGAGGATCCAGAGCTCAGTGTAGTATGGATGATGAACCAGCAAAGCAGACTAAGGAATGATCAGCCATATGGGAAGAAAATCAAGAGATCAATGTCATGAAAATATAGAAAAGAGCATATCCAGGAGTATATTCTTTATTTTTCTATGGAATCTGAGTTAGCATTCCTATTTTTTTTTTAATGGGAAAAGCTTATAAATAAGCAAGAGACAGGATCTGAACTTCAGAGTTAGAGTTTGCCCCAGCATACCACTCTACAGATGAGGAAATTGAGACCAGAGGTAACATGGCTTACATAAGGTTATAGATGTAGTAAGTGGCAAAGCCTTCTTTAGTTCCAAACCCAGCTCTTCTGCATTGTATCATATTGGGGATCTATCATTTATCTATAGATATACCTTCATGAAATCATTTGATTTGTTACTTTGAAAGAATGCACAAAGGCCATTTCCTTGGTATTCTTTCTGAAATTCCTGGGAAGATTCATGCTTATATCAATTGCAAGTACCCTGAGTTAATTGTCCCTTTTTTAAAACATTTATCCCTAAAATTAGCCAAGAAATTGTCTTTTTATTTTCCCAATAACTTCATTTCCATCTGGGAACCAATAGCTCCATATTACCTGGCATTTTAGATAAGATCCTTCATATTTCCATTTCTAGTTAGCCTAGGGTAAAAAAAAAATAAAAGGAAACATTCATAGGAAATTTGATTTATAAACTGTAGCGTCAATGTGTGTGTGTGTGTGTGTGTGTGTGTGTGTGTGTGTGTATAATTGTGAAAAAGAACTGCCAAACAGACCAAAATATTTGCAACTGCCAGTAAGTATATTTTCTTCACAATGAGAAAGTTTTCTTGGGAAACCAAATCAGACAGTTGCTTGGTGAGTACTCGATCTGAGCAAAAGCAGTTCCATGACTCAAATGCTGTCATTAATCTGTTATAAGGCCCCTTTCATAATTTCATAGATCTAAAGTAGGAAGTTATCTTAGAGGGCATATGGTCTAACTTTTCTCATTTTAATCAATAAGTCAATAAGCATTTATTAAGAAGCACTTCCTATTTGTCAGGCACCATACTAAGTACTAGGGATACAAAGAAAGGCAAAAAAATCGTTCCCTACCTTCAAGAGGTTCACAATCTAATGGGGGAGACAATATGCAAACAATTATGTACAACAGGCTATAGACAGGATAAATCAGGAATAACCAACAGAGGGAAGACATCAGAATTAAGAGGGATCAGGGAAAAGCTTCCTGTAGAAGATGGGATTTTTAGCTGAGACTTAAAGGATGCCAGGGAAGGCAGAACATAAGAGATAAGGAAACTAAGGCCCAGGAAGGTTAAGAAACTTGGCCAAGGCTGTGCAAGAAATAAGCAAAAGACAGGATCTGAACTTCAGAGTTTGAGTTTGCCCCACCATACTACTCTACAGATGAGGAAATTGAGACCAGAGGTAACATGGCTTACATAAGGTTATAGAGGTAGTAAGTGGCAAAGCCTTCTTTAGTTCCAAACCCAGCTCTTCTGCATTGTATCATATTAGGGATCTATCATTTATCTATACATCCACCTGTAAGGAATTAATTGTGATTTGGGGTTTCTATGACCCCATCTTTGGCTAAAATTAGAAACCCCGGCGCTGTCCATGTGCTCTGACCTCACTCCAGACACCTGCACACCTACATGGGCCAGGCCAAATTATAATGAGGATGTCAGCTGGTCAGCTTGAAGTTGCAGAGCTGCCTGTTAGTTTTGTCAATCAAAGTTGCCAGCCAATTAGCTTGGAGCTGTGTGTGTGTGTGGTTGGCTCTGTTTTCTGGTTTCATAGAAGTTTTTTGGGAGAAAGCCGGGGAGGAGTGAGCTCACTCTTGCATGTGCAAGAGAGGGAGAGAGATGCTGATGTGGCAGACCTTCGGACCTTCAGACCATCGGACCAGGCTGCTGCGCAGCTGGTTCTCCTTGGAACTGCGGATTCTGGGTGGTGGTGAGTTTGTGTTAGCTAGCTGGGTTGTAGGCAGGTTCGGGGTGCCTGGGGTCTTTTTGCTCCAGAGAATTAGATTCTAATTCCCATTAATGAAACCAGTTTTGTTTTTTTTTTAAAAGAGGCTGCTAATTTCCTTTCTTACCCCAATATTACAGTGAGCCACCCAGTTAATTCTCCCCATATTAAATTTGGCCCTTACACACCTACCTACCCTATCTATCCATCATCTATTACCTATCCATCCATTCATATATCATCTACCTATAATCTATCAATCATTTATCATTTTCTGTCATCTAGCTCTCTAGATATAGAACATGACAAAATTTTTGTATTTTTTTTCTAGACTCTATGCAGACCATGCTCCATTCTAATTGTTATTTGTTCTTCATTTTCAAAGAGGACCAATGACATCATGAGGTAATGTTTTGACTTGTGCATGAATTGAATTTAAGTGAGGCAGTCTCCACTAAGTATCTGTTCTGATTATCAGATATTGAGATAGTCAGTTTCTGGTCCTCTAAAATATTAATAGGATATAGTCCCTAAGGTCATTAAAACTTCACATTAATCTGCAATAAGGCTCAGACTTAATGTCTATTCTTCCTATATTTGTAGTGCAGGGGAGTTCAAGTGGAAAGGAGCAACCTACACAAAGATGGTTTTAATCAACCTTATTGCTACTTATAAGGGGAGAAGGACAACTCCTAGCAAGGACAGTTGTGATCTGTGGCTTCCATGTCTAGTGGGCAACACAACATGAGGGAACATTCATGCTTCATCAAAGGCCCAGTGCCCATTAGGGGGTCAAAGTTATATAGAATTTTAAACAAAGGGATAGTATGATACCAAAAGGAGAACTTGTTATTTATGTAAAGTGAGAGTATTTTCTAAATTGCCTAATAAGGAAGAATGGGAGGCAGCAAAGTAAGAATTTAATTCTATTTGTGCCAATTAAACAATAAGCTGGAAAGGGTTAATGCCCAGTCTCCAGTTTATTAGTCTTGGCATACTTGCACTTTGGGGGATCCAGGACTATGCCAACACACCTTTTGTCTACCTAACTACTCTTCAGTCTTCTTTGTAGAACCATCATTCATATCCTGTCCTCCAAGGCTTTGTCCTGGGTCCTCTTCTCTCTATATATTATCTTTCTTTGGGAACTCAGTTTCTATGAGTTCAACTGTCTATATTGTCAAGGGTTTTAAATGCTCAACAAATGGGTTTGTAGTTTATCTGAGGGACCGAAAGGAAGCAACTTAAGTTTCTTGAGCAGAGATGTGACATGGTTAGACTTAGCTTAGACATGATGAGTTTGATATCAATGGGTGATGTTTATGTATATATCATCTATCATATATCTATCTAGATGCAGAACAGGATAAATTCTCATTTTTACATTTTTTTCTAGATTCTATGCAGACCATGTTCTGTTCTAATTAGGACCAATGGATATTTTGACTTGTACATGAATTGGATTTAAGTGAGGCATAATTGCACATCAGTTCTGATTATCAGATATTGGGATAGTCTGTTTCTGGTCCTCTAAAATATTAATAGTTTGAAATAAAGACCCTAGAGCTCAGAAGATGAGGACTAGATAAATATCATGTGCATAGAAATGATCATTGAACTCATCAAAACTAATCACCAGGGGCATCTAGGTGATGCAGTGGATAAAGCACTGGTCCTGGATTCAGAAGGACCTGAGTTCAAATCTGTCTTCAGACACTTGACACTTACTAGCTCTGTGACTCTGGGCAAATCACTTAACCCTCATTGCCCCAGGGGAAAAAAAAAAGCTAGTCACGGGAGAGAATATGGATAGAGAAGAAGATCTGCAGGGTAGGATGTGGATGATGATCCTGTAAAGGAAACTGAGTAGACATAGGAAGGGAATATAACAGCACCCTGTGACAAAAATTCTGGAGAGTGGATCCAGAAGGAAGGGTGATCAAAAGAGCGAAACACTGCGAAGTGATAAAGACTGCGAAAAGGTCATTAGATCTAGCAACAAAGAAATTATTCATTGGTGACCCTGGAGAGAACAATTTCAGATGAGTTGTACAGATCGAAGCAAAATTATAAAGTATTAAAATATGTTGACATGAAAAGGTGGTGGCAATGAATGTGTTTTGCTTTTTCTAGTTTGGTTATAAAGGAAAAGTATAAGATAGCTTAAAATCGAGCAACAGGTGTTGGTTTTTTTCTGAATGGGGAAACTTGGCCATTTTTGGAACAACCACTGGGAAATTAGAGATTTGCATCATTTATATGGGGTTTCCTTTGAGTTTTTAAATTATCAATAAAGTATGAGTTGTGATTGAAATGATTTTTATATGTTGTTTTAGTCAAATGTTTCACTGTGGTTTGGGTTCTCTATTAAAGATGACATATTCCCTACAGGAAAACTTCTTTATATATTTTCTGTGATATGAATTGTCATATGTCTTATAAACCATGAGGTTTTCCCATATTCATTACACTTGTAAGGTATTTTTCTAGTTAGTAAAGACTCTATAATGTTACAAAAAAATGTGAGCTGACTTAGATGGCCTTTCTATATTCTTTTTTTTTTTAAGTCATAAATGTTTATTTGACCAGTAGCGGTAAAAATTAATGTCTTGCATGAGAAAGGCAATATTTATTATAGCCATTAATATCTTCTGGAATTTAACTCTACCTTCCTTCTTCCTGCCATCCTCATCAGAATCGCCAATCTTCTGAATCAGGAGGGTTTTTGTTTTTTTGAATAATATTTAATTTCCCCCCTAATTACATGTAAAGATGATTTTTAACATTCTTAAAATTTTGAATTCCAAATTTTCTCTTCCCTTCCTTTCCTGTCCCTTCCCTGTGATAGTAAGCAATTTGATAAAGGTTATACAATGCAATGATATAAAACCTATTTTCATATTAATCGTGGGGGGAAAAAAAGCCAAAAAATAAAACCCCACAAAAAAAGTGAAAAATAGTATCCTTCGATCTGCACTCAAATTCCATCAGTTCTATCTCTGGAGGTGGATAGCATTTTTCATCAGGAATCCTTTGAAATTGTCTTGGATCCTTGTACTGCTGAGGATAGCTAAATCATTCACAGTTGATCATTGTACAATATTACTGTTACCTTTCTACATTCTTATGCAGAAAACTGTATTTTTATTGGGGAAATAGCTGAACACATTATAGTTAATAAAATATTATTGTACCATAAGAAATGAAAAATAATAATTTAGAGACATTTGGAAACTTCTATGAACTAATGGAAAGTGAAGTGCAAGAACCACAACAGTATGCAATAAACACAATCACGTAAATGAAACAATCTTGAAAAGTCTTCAGAACTCTGATCAATATAGTGAACAATCAAGATTTCAGAGGACTAATATTGAAATAGGTTAACTGCTACTCAGAAGAGTTGGTGAAATATCTGTGTGGAATAAAGCAGGCATCCTTAGGCAGGGCAATATGTTGATTTGTTTACTTGGCAAGGCCTCAGTCAATAGAGAAATGTTTTTAAAATCAGACCTGTGATTTAATTGGTGTGGGGAACTTCTGGTGAGGAAAACTTTTATCAATGTAGATCACTGAACAGCTAGCTCTTCAATTTACAGGATTGAGAGAGTTGCCTTAAGTACTGGGAGGCTTCTTCACACTCACAAAGTCAGATCTGGCTGATTACAAGGCTGCTGTATTGCATGAACCTGCAGGGTGAGTTGTGGTGGAAGGAATGACAGTTATATGTGTGTGTGTGTGTGTGTGTGTGTGTGTTTGCCTTAAATTAGAAGCTTTAGCACCAGTCTTTGGGCATTGAGCATTTATTAAAGCATACCGGGTATTAGTCAAAAGAGAACACATGGAGTTCAGAAAATTAAGAAAAGGCCTATCTATCCTAGAGCTCCAGCCTGGTCTGGTTCTTCCTCAAGTCCTCCACCACAAGTCGGCTTCAACCATGAACTGCTAGAGAAAACTGCATGTGTAAGATTTTTATAGGCCCGGAGGAGCGGTGAGCCTTACAAACTGCTTCAAGCTGATTGGTTAGCATCATCCAAATTCATTGGTTCACTGGACTTGAGGGTGGTCTTGTGTTGATGTCATGGTCCACAGCCTCTGAGAACATTCCCTCTTGGGAGTCAGGCAGGTGTGGTTTTAATCAAGTCAACTTTAAGTGAGTTAATCAGCAGAGTCAATCAGTCTCACTTAATTCAATCAGTCTAGATTAATCTCCTCTGGTTGGGTCCTTTGGGCACTGAGAAAAAGCCCATTATATCTTACATATATATATATATACACACACACATATATATGTATACATGTAAAAATGTGTGTGTGTATGTTTGTAAAACAATAAAAAACTGTCCTTTTCCATTTCTTACTCTCTTCCCCTTGCTTCCAACTGTCCTCTGCAGCTCCACTTCAGGGACCAAGGAAGGGGATTAAGGAAACAACACAGGGTAACATGTGACATGGCAATGAGAGAATGGCAGTGTACTAGTTTGGTACACTAAATTAAATAAAGTGTGTTTTTACCCTGACTCTGGACAACTCTGTGACCTCATGTTCTTTTCTTCTCTCAGCTATCAGCTATTAATTGGGGGAGACAGTTGACTATATGACTGACATTTATAGAGTGAAGAATGAGATTTCAAGGAACCATAACCTATCTTGAGAATAGGCTTACAGACAGAAAGAATATGTATGCCTTCTTCCTTAAAACTAGCCCTTCTTGTGTCCCATGACCTTTAGTTCCTTTTAGTTAGTGCGATTCAGAGTCCCAATTCCCATCTATTTCCAAAGCAAACAAACTAGTATAAATCTTCATGACCACTTTCCTAGACTACTGCAGTAACTTCTTTACATAACATCCTCCACTCTTTTCACATTGAATACCATAATTATTTATTAAGTCCTTACTGTGTTCAAGGTATTGTGCTAAGTGCTGTGGATAAAAAGAAAGGGGGGGGGGGCAAGAACCTATCCTGAAGGAACATACAGTCTAATGGGGAAGAATTCACAATTTATAGCACTGCCAAAATAATCTTTCTTATAAATAGGTCTGGTGATGTCATTTCTCTGTTCAAAAATTTTTAGGGATGCTTTATTGATTTCTATGTACTTTTCTATTTAGCGTTCAAGGTTGTTCACAATGTGGAATCACTCTACTTTTTCAACATTTCATTTCATTTCATACTGTGTTTCAATTAAATTGGATGTCCCAGATCCTCTAAACGTGTACTTAAATCTCATGAATAGTTTCAATAGCTTGCCTTTAATTAAAGGTGAGCATCCCTCTTCAAGAAATTCTCATAAAACCAATGTAGTAAAGATCAGAAAGAAAACAAAATTTGGAGAAAAATTTTATAGTTTCTCAGGTGAAGGTCACATTTACCAAATATTTAAAGAACTTTGTCAAATTTATAAAACTACAAGTCATTCTCCAATTGATAAATGGTCAAAGGATATAAACAGGCAATTTTTCAATTAACAAACCAAAACTATATATAGACATATAAAATGCTCTAAATCACTATTGATTAGAGAAATGTAAATTGAAATGTCTTTGGGATATCATTTTACACCTATCAGAATGGCTAAAATGATAGAAAGGGAAAATGACAAAGGGGATAGAAGGGATGTAGAAAAATTGGGGCACTAATTCAGTGTTGATGAAATTATAAACTGATCCAAACATTTTGAAGAACAATCTAGAATTATGCCCAAAGAGTTATAAAACGCTTTGACAGAGAAATACCACTTTTAGGTCTGTTTACCAATTTGATTAGAGAAAAAGAAAAATAATTTACGTCCTAAAATATTTATAGCAGCTCTCTTTTTGGGGACAAAGAACTGGAAACTGAAGGGATGCCCATCAATTTGGGAATAGCTAAACAGGTTATAGTATATGATTGTTATGGAATACTACTGTGGTATAAGAAATGATGAGCTCGATCTTAGAAAAACATGAAAAGACTTGCATGAAATAATGAAGAGTGAAGTGAGTAGAACCAAGAGAACATTGTACACAGTAACAGTAATATTTGTTTTAAGAACAACTTTGAACAGCTAAGTCATTCTGAGTATCATACTCAAATCAACTACAAAGGACCTATGAAGGAAGATGCTATTCATATTCAGAAAAAGAACTGATAAGAAGTATGTGTAATATGGTTTTACACATATACACATATTTGTGTAATGGTAGCATTCTCTAGGGTAGGATGGAGCAGGGGGAAAGTGCTTGGCAAAGAGTAAAAGAAAACTTAGAAGGATGCATGGAAAAGAAGGGTAGCTTTGAAAATGATTCTTGTGTCTCTTAAGGACAAACTCTACATCACAGACATATGCTAAGTGGCACCGTGGATAGAGCACTGGTCTTAGAGTCAGGAGGACCCAAGTCCAAACACAGCCTCAAACACTTGATATTTACTAGCTGTGTGACTCTGGGCAAGTCACCTAACTCTTATTTCCTTGCCAAAGAAACAAAAAAAAAACCCTGTGAAAGGGAAACTCATAGTTTTATACTGAATTTTCTTTTTAAATTGTGCTGTGTACATGGAATTTTAAAAAAAATGTTGTCTTTTTGTATGGCAGTTCAAAATGAATTTTAAAAAATTTTAAAAGAAATTTCTCCCAGATTCCTATAAACACTTGCATGTATAAACATTCTATTCTACCCTATACCTTAAGATGGCCTTGTGAATCAACATGAGACAGAGCCACTATGGTAGAGAAAAGGTAAGGACTCCTCTGAACTCTCCCAAATTCCACTCCAAACAATTTTAAATAATGCCCCAAAAGAGAATTCTGAAGCAGCAAAACTCACAAAAGTACAGGATGAAACACTTTTTTAGCCCAAGACAATTTAGAATGTTGGCAGGAAAGGTCTCTTGCACCAGGGTGAGAGTGGATCATAGTACAGAGCAGCCAACATCCCAGAAAGGCAACTTTAGGCCAAGCAGAATTGGCCACATGGAAAAGATAAACAAAATTATTGAAGAAAAGAACTCTTTAAAAAGTTGAATCACCCAAGTGGAAAAGGATATATAAAAAGCTCACTGAAGAAAATAATTCCTTAAAAATTAGAATTGGGCAAGTGGAAACTGATGTCTCCATGACACATCAAGAAACAATAAAATCAAATCAAAAGAACGAACAATATAAGAAAATGTGGGGAAGCTAGGTGGCGCAGTGGATAAAGTACCAGCCCTGGATTCAGGAGGACCTGAGTTCAAATCCATCCTCAGACACTTGTCACTTACTAGATGTGTGACCCTGGGCAAGTCACTTAACCCTCATTGCCCCGAAAAAGAAAAAAAAGAAAAAAGAAAAGAAAATGTGAAACATCTCATTGGAAAAACAACAGACCTAGAAAATAGATCCAGGGAAAGAGAATTTAAGAATTATTGGACTGCCTGAAAGTCACAATAAAAAGAGCCTAAACATCATCATTCAAGAAATTATCAAAGAAAACTGTCCTGATATTCTAGAAACAGAGGGCAAAATAGAAATGGAATAAATCCATCCATCACCTCCTGAAAGATTCTAAAATGAAAACTCCCAGTAATATTATAGCTACATTTCAGAGCTCCCAGGTCAGGGAGAAAATATCACAAGCAGTCAAAAGGAAATAATTCAGATATCATGGAGTCACAGTCAGGATAACACAAGATTAAGTAGTTTCTACATTAAAGGATCAGAGGGCTTGGAATGTAAAATTCCAGAAGGCTTGGGTTACAACCAAGAATCACCTACACAACAAAAGTATAATCCTTTGGGGGGGGGGGAGTGGATATTCAATGAAATAGAGGAATTCCAAGCATTCCTGATAAAGAGACCAGAGCTGAATAGAAAATTTGACTTTGAAATACAGAACTCAAGAGAAGGCAAACAGACATAATGAGGGATTCAATAAGGTTAAACTACTTACTTCCTTACATGGAAAGATATTTGTAATTCCTAATAACTTTCACATTATTATGGCAGTTAGAAGGAGTATACATAGAAGGCATGAGCTGAATGTGATGGGATATCTAAACAAATGAAGTTAAGGAGTCAGAAAGAGAAATGAACTGGGAGAAAGGGAAAGGTGGAATGGGGTAAATTATCTCACATAAAAGAGGCACAAAAGAGCTTTTACAGTGGAGATGTGGGATGTGGGTGGCTAGAAGAGTGCTTGAACCTTACTCTCATTGAAATTGGCTCCATTAAGGAATAACATACACACTCATTTGGGTTTAGCAATCTATCTTAACCTACAGGAAAGTAGGAGCAGAAGGAGATAAGTAGGGAGGAGCTAATAGAGGGGAAGGCAGAATGGGGGAGGAGGCAGTCAAAAGCAAAACACTTTTGAGGATGGAAATGGGAAATACAAAGTAATCATGGCTGAAAAAATGTTTATAGCAAGTTTTTCTGTTAAGGTTCTCAAATATAGAGAGAATTTAGTCAAATTTATAAAAAATATGAGTCATTCCCAATTGATAAATGGTCAAAGGATATGAACAGGCAGTTTTCAGATAATGCAATCAAAGCTATTTATACTCATATGAAAAAATGATCTCAACCACTATAGATTGAATAAATGCAAATTAAAACAATTCTGAGGTACCATCCCACACCTCTCAGATTGGCTTACATGACATAAAAGGAAAATGACAAATGTTGGAGGGGATGTGGGAAACTAATGCACTGCGGGTGGAGCTTCAACCATTCTGGAGAGTAATTTGCAACTATGCCCATAGTGCTACTAAACCATGAAAACCTCTGACCCAGCAATATCACTACTAGATCTGCATTCAAAGAGATCAAAAGGAAAAAGTAAAAGGACTTATATGTAAAAAAATATTTAAAGCATTTTTTTTCCTTTTTGAAGTCCTATAAAAACATGAATACTCTTTGACCCAGTAATACTACTACTAGGTCAGTATCCAAAAAGAGATAAAAAGCAAAAAGTTAAAGGACATACATGTACAAAAATATTTATGGTAGCCCTTTTCTGATGCAAAGAATTAAAAAATGAGGAAAGTTATTCTCAGCAATACAATGATCCAAGACAACTCTGAAGGACTTATGATAAAAAATGTGATCCATCTCCAGAGAAAGAACTGATGGTGTCTGAATACAGATTGAAGCATAATTTTTTTTAGTTTATCTTTTGAATTTTTTTTGTGTGTTTTCTTTCACAACCTGACTGATATAGAAATGTTTTGTATGACTACACATGTATAACCTATATTGAATTGCTTGCATTCAAAAAGGGGGGGGAGAGGGAGAGAATTCGGAGCACAAAGTTTTTAAAATGGACATCAAAAATTGTTTTTACATGTAACTGAGGAAAAATAAAATTCTAAATCAATGGGAAAAAAGTCAACAAGGTTCACTAGGAACTGTAATGTAGCTATTTCAAGAATATATTTTTGAAATATTATTCAGTAAAAAAATAAAGAAAAAAAGAAAAACCTGGACTTAGAACTGATGCCAAATGAAATGAACAGGACCGGAACACTGTACACACAAACAGCAATATTGTATGACATTAAACTGTGAATGACTTAGCTATATTCTTAGTAATACAATGATCCAAGACAATTATGAAGGACTTATGAAGAAAAATATTCTTCATCTCCAGAGAATCGAGTGGAGTCTGAATGCCTATTGAAGCATATCTTTATATTTATTTATTTATGCTTTATCTTCCTTGGGTGTTTTTTTTTCCACATGACTAATATGGAAATGTTTCACATGACCACACATGTAAAACCTATAGAAAACTGCTTGTCTTTTCAAGGCGGAGGTGGGGGGGGGATGGGGAGAGGGAAGGAGAATGTGGAACTCAAAAAAACTCAAATATTAAAAAATGTTTTTACACATAATTGAGAAAAATATAAAAGAAAAAAGGCATACTATGTGTGGATGCTTCTGGGAAATCTAATTGGCACAAACAAGGGGCCAAAGAAGGCCATATCTTATCCTTAGTAAGAAAGGCAGGCTATGTGGAATGTATATTTTGGCATGTATCACTGAAGTAATTTAGACTCAAAGATGTATCAGTGTTAAGGTGAATGCAGTATCTCATTATGATTCAGGCCTCAGGTGGGATAGATTACCAGGCCCACCTTGGGTGAATTTGAGTTTGTCTATTGCTCAGGTACTGTGAATTAGACTCTCATAATCTCAAACAGCAATCTTTTGAGTTAGTCTATCAGTACCTATGCTACAAGGGAGGGGCCTAGAAATAGTAGGAGGAAATGACTGTAAACTTCTCCCCACCCCTCCAGACACCTCCTACCCCCCAAAATAAATAAAAAATCTTCACCATTTAAAAACACTAATATTCTTGTGAAGATGCTATGATTATAAATCATTGAACTCTACAGTCTCTAAAGAATCAAAATGGTGAGTGATCTAATGGAGAATCATAGTATTAATTATGGCATGTGAAAGAAGTGACAAAAGATATAGGGAACATATGATTGGAAAAGTAGATGGACTGCTTATCATAAAGCAGAAGTGTGAGATAATACAGTCTAAGTACTGCATTTTTTTTTTTTTTTTGCGGGGCAATTGGGGTTAAGTGACTTGCCTAGGGTCACACAGCTAGTGTTAAGTGTCTGAGTCTGGATTTGAACTCAGGTCCTCCTGAATCCAGGGCTGGTGCTCTATCCACTGCGCCATCTAGCTGCCCCTAAGTACTGCATTCGTGGAATGTTGTTTTTATTTGTCCTTTGTTCTTGAAGAGAACTAATGTCATCTTGAGGATGATGTCTTGATCTGTGTGTGATTTGGATTTCAGTGAAGCAAAAATGTGCAGTAACCAGCCACATTCTGTTCTCCGGAGTTATCAGAGTCCACTGGCAAGACAAAAGTCAAGACAACTGACTATTGGTGGAATGTCAGACTGAGAGGAAGGCCCCTAGAGTCTTGGGGAATTACACAAAATGATGTAATCATTATGACATCAACCTATCAGTGTTGGTGTCTTATTCCTTGTTAGATTTAAATTCCTCAAGGTGATGTGTTTTTACCGAAATGTATCTTCCCCAATTAACTAGAAGTGATCTAATCCCCACACTGAGGGTTATGTTGAATGGTCATATCACAACTTTAAACAAGAGGAAATAAAACTTGCCAGTGTATCAGAAGTTGTCCCTACCCTTAACCCAGATCATACACTAAAATGCAAAAAAGGATTTTAGAATTTCAGTAAAAAGCAGAATAAAAGAACCAGGATATATAAAGGATCTGTGTAGATACTACTACCACTTTCTCATAATGAAACGGTCTATTTTGTCAGCTGAAACCATACCTTTTATAATCTGTGTATGCTCTATAGCAGGGGTTTTTATCCTGCAGTCTATGAACCTATACTTAAAATACTGATAACTGCATTTCAATATAATTGATTTCTTTTTGCAATTTTGTGTATTTTAAGCATTAAAAATATTTTTCTGAGGGGTCCACAGGCTTCACCAGACTGCCATAGTGGTCCATGACACAAAAAACTGCTAAGAATATCTCCTCTATAGCAAATGATCAAACGTAGAAATATAATTAACCTACCAATAGCACATCTAGCACAGCTCAAAAAAATGCTAACTCCTTTCCCTCCCCTCTTTCTACCTCTCAAATTCTTGTACTAAAGCTTAACCATTAACTCACCCCAGGCCATCTTTCTTGGTTTGATTTAGAAATGGGAGGAATCACTAATGGAGAAAAACATCTCTCATTTCTACTCATTTCCAAATGACCTTAATTTTTCTTTGAACTTCTTATCAATATTATGCTTTCCTTTAACATTTTGTATCAACTTCACACGCCAGTCAAGGTACTATATAGAATTTAAATTGCAGATAGAAACAGTTTTCTGAAATCTGTTCTATTAAACTAGTCTGTACCAGTTATTTGGACAAATTAATTATTATTAAAGGTATGATCATAGTTCATAATAACTAAAAGTTTTTAAAAACTGACTTATCAAAACAGATTGTGAAACTAAAAAGATTACAGACAGAAATAAAAAAGCAGAGTAATCTTTATTTAGTAACTTTTGATATTTAAAATACAACTTAGTTGTTCATCCACCAAAAAAAGGATAGAATCCTTAATGTTCAAACAGTGCTTTGGAAATTTAACTTTTCTAAGGACCAGACATGAAAACCTTTGTGTGTGAATAATTCTAAATGAAACCAGACAGAGTTGTACACACTAAAGGGCTGCAGAGTTGGGCCCTTAGAAAACAGCACTGTCACAGTGCACTTCTACCATGGTCAAAACAAAATGTTTTGCTTTTATGATGTTTTCCATAAATTCTTTGTATTTAAAATGTCCATTTATACAGAATGTTAGTTACAAAAAGCTATTACCTAGTAATCCAGTGGTATAGAAATCAATCACATTTCAAGTTTTTATATTTTCCTCTTTCAAAAAATAAGACATTAGGCTATTTTACAAATGCGCACATGCGCTCACCCCCCACCCCCCAAACATACACACAAATCCCACCCCAAAACACTCATCTTTGATCTGTGTAAGATGACAGAAACATATTTGGTGTTTCTCAAAATAAGATATAACTGTTAACCAATTAGGCCTAAAAGGTATTTTTCATATGCATTTTGCTAATGCCTGCCATAGCTTTGTCTAAAAGACCCAGGTAGTTTTAAAACCATGATATATTTCCTTTATTTCACCAATTAAACATGCCAACTTCTATGTGAGAACGGAACCTATTAACATTCAAAATATATGGAAGAATGAGATTAAGAAATAAGGAGGGCTTTGTACAGGCAAATTTTAAAAGGCAGATCAAATTTTGGATTAATTATGATACGATCCATTTAGACCTTGAAAAAGGAATGAAGCTTTGTGTGTGCAGAAACCCAAATCTGCATTTTTTTTACATCTTTTTGCTTAAAGAAAAAAAAAAGAATGAAAGAAACCTTTCATTTTAAAAGTATAGAAACAGTAATTACAATGAATTAAAAATTTATCAAGAAGTAATATAATCTTATCACTTTTAGGATGAGAACTTTTAAAGAAGTTAATAAAAACAACTCCACTTTCCTCAGGTCCACCTTTTCCTACCAAAATAATTATAGGAATGTTTCTAAATCTCAAAGAATTTAAATTACTATTAATTGCCTTTAAAATTTCATTTGCAATCATGATTGGAAAAACTCAATGGCAAATATTTCAAAGCATGAATTTTCTAAAAAGAAAAAACTCACCTAAGAAAAAAACTAAAAACAAGCCAAACACATTTTCATTTATTTTTCCTTTACATTTATTTAGACTTTTTTTATCGTCTTGAATTGAAATGTTTATCACCTCAAAATCATGTTATTTATTCTAGGAAATGTATTAGGCAAGTGTTTGGAAATGCTGTTCCAAGTAAAGGCAAAAAATAAAAATAAAAAATGTGTTTATGTGCATATACAGATAAAAGCACATATATTATGGCCCAAACACAGTAATTGATGTATTTGCAGCAAATTAATAAACTGAATCTTTCAAATGCAAAGAGGTTTTATTTAGATTTTTAAAAATTCTGTTTAAAGTGACAACTTATTTCAATGTATTGTTTTTCAACCTAATGAAAACATTAAAAAATAACTTTATGGCTTTTTAAAGCACTCAACCAAGCTTTTCTCTGCATTCTGGCAGGTCCTGTCTGCCAATACAAAAGCTATAAATACATATTTATATTACAGAAATTGGCACGAGCATAATTTTTTTTTTTTTTGGCCAGGACAGTGAGGGTTAAGTGACTTGCCCAGGGTCACACGGCTAGTAAGTGTCAAGTGTCAAGTGTCTGAGGTTGGATTTGAACTCAGGTGCTCTTGGATTCAGGGCCAGTGTTTTATCCACTGAGCCACCTGGCTACCCCCACAAGCATGATTTTTTAAATGGCATTGAATATACTGTGACAGGTTAAGCTGTTATTTCTTGTTTCAGTATAACCTTTAACTATGAGAAGTTTTGTTTTATGATACTAAAGTGTATATTTGATTTTACTTTTATTGATGTACTAGACTGTTAGCAATATACCGCCTTAATTTAGGAAAATCTTGATGTGACAATTCACTTAAAAAAAAGCATCTCCACTAATAAAACAAAATTTTATTTGTTTAAACAATTAAAAAACCTATTTACCTTATATATATTTTTTTTGATGAGGCAATTGGGGTTAAGTGACTTGCCCAGGGTCACACAGCTAGTGTCAAGTGTCTGAGGCTAGATTTGAACTCAGGTCCTCCTGACTCCAGGGCTGGTGCTCTATCCACTGCGCCACCTAGCTGTCCCTATATATACATATATATATATATTTTTTTTTAATGTAAAATCTATCTTTTTGAATTTTTGATGTTAAGACAGTTTGCCTCCAAATATTTCTACTATTTATACATAAATCTTAATACCAGTTGTTATTTCACTACCCTGAAATTTAAAAACTGAGCAGTACTCCTTCCATGTAAAAGTCATGCACTTATCTGAAAACACTCATTGCATTTCCAAGTTTGTCATTACCTTTTTTTTTTATTTTTGGTGGGGCAATGAGGGTTAAGTAACTTGCCCAGGGTCACACACACAGCTAAGAAGTGTCAAGTGTTTAGGGTCGAATTTGAAGTCAGGTCCTCCTGAATCCAGGGCCAGTGCTTTATCCACTGCGCCACCTAGGTGCCTGTTATTAATTATTACTAATATTATGGAGACCCAACCAAAACTTTTCTGCACCTTGTTAATCCTGTTTAATACTAGTTATATATAAGAATACATATTGTTTAAATATTAAACATTTATATTCTCCTGATTGTTGACCCAGAACAAAAATCCTTTTTTTAACATTTACAGTAAGTTCCCTACATTAGTGCCACAAATTAAATTTTATCTCAGCAGGATGGCTACTGTAAAGCTATAGAAGCTGACTTTTACACAAGATGCTTATTAGAAAGTGGTAGAATTTCGTGTACTTTTATACAATTTAAAATTTTTACACTGCACTGAATAAATGCCGGATTAAGAAGGTAGGGCAGGGCAGGGAAAGACTTCCAGCTAATTTATTTTATGCAATGGATTATTATGGAGCAGCCATCTTTGAAGCTACATCAACTAAGGAGTATAACCTGAATGATTAGAATTTAAACTGTCAAAAGTCTATATTCCATAAGATGGCAGTACATCAATTATTTTTTTTAAATAAAATTAGTATGGTATAGTCAATGTAGACAGAACTCGGCCTGAACTTTCTGGCCTAAGGGTCAAACTTGAGTCAATAAAAAGCATTAAGAATTAAGGCTGACATGTTATTTTAATAATTGTTTCACCTGGGCATGACAAGGTTAAGCCTTGTGTTTTACTATCCATTAAGAGCTTTTATTATGTAAGAAACTATCGGAGAAAAAAATTTCAATCTTAACAGTTAGCATTGCTTCTATGATAGAGGAAGTATTAACTCAAATATACAAAGTGTTGGATGTACTTTTTCAAAGGGAAAAAGAAAAAAAACGATGGAAAATTACACAAACCTGTAGGGATAACTGCATATTTCCAGATTTATTCATTACTATATTCTAAAATCAAGAATTTTATTTTACAAATTAAAAATGCTTTAAAAAGACTTAGTAGCCAATTTTTTTTCTTATTACTATAAGGTTCGCTTTGGAAAACTTTATATGGCACGAAGATAGATTCAAAAAAAAGTTTACACTCAAGTAAAAATTACTTCATCAATACAAGGCATTTCTTATGTTTTCAGCTACATTTTGCAGCAAAAATTTTTCCCTGATCAGTATGGCCACCCAGTACTGTGATAATTTTTTAAGTGACATACTACTGTATTTTTAATTTCCAGAGATGCAATTTGGATATTCCTATTTAATATAATAACCCTAAAAAAATGCAAATTTTTGCAAATGAAAACAAATAATGGCTGATGGCAGGAGCAAAATGCCTATTTTTAAAAGGCACTATTAATCTCAACCAAAATCAGCACTACTCTACTCCAATTTTTAAAAAAAGTCATTTGGGAACCCTTATAAAAAAGATGTCTGACAAAACCCTTTTTATTTACAACCTTACTTGGTAATGAATCATCCAATTATTAATGTAGTTATAGCTAAATAGTGTGTTTCAAGTCACAACATAATTCTAAATATAATTTAGTAAGCAATTATTTCCATGTGTTCCAAGATTATTGTATGTGTGAAAATAGTTCTGTTAAATGGAATACAGGTCAAGCAGCATTTATCTACATTTCCATACATTTCAAATTTGTGTAAAACAGAAAGCACCATTTACAAAAACCAAAACAAAACAAAAAAAACGGCTGCAGGATGAGATAAACCAGGCAGACCAGTTTAGTCCATTACACATATATCTTGGACCTTAAGTCTCATAATTAACACAAGCTAGCTTGCATACTTCATTTCTCTCATTTTCCTTAGCAACAGAGGAAACAACTTGGCATTAAGGTGCATAATGTAGATTAGATATGTTCATCTAAAAACTTTAACATTTTGACATAACAGGGGAGATATTCATAAAGCACCTGGAAAAATAGTTGTGTTCTTGCCAAACTCAATATACTGTCTTAACCCCTCCCTTTTGCAGGCTTCCCTTCAAATCCAGGAATGCACCAATCATAGATACTGATCCCTTTATGGCATATTGAAATGATAGAAATCATTCCTATCAAAGGCTAACTTCTAAAAAGGTGGAATGAAAACTACAGGGGGGAGAAACTGAGGTCAGAGACAATGGAAAATAAAGGAAAAAAAAAACTAGAGCACACAAAACACAGTTGTGGCTAGAATGATTTACCCCATTAAATATCATACCTGTTGTAACTACAGACAAGTGACACTAATTGCAGTATGGCCATTTGGGGCACTAAGAAACAAGCAACTATAAGAAGATGAAAGAGGAATAAATCAGATTGTTCAACAGAGTTGGAAAAAACTTGTGGCTAGAGATCCTATCAGTTGGTCTACAAATTGATTTTTAAAAAATTCTTATTTTAAGAGGTTACTGCCCACCCCCCAAAAAGAGAGTAAATATTATTATTTAGAAAACTATTGTCTATTTCCTTAATTGCTGAATGCCTCTTTGGCTAGTATTTGGAAGATATGGTCTTTAGTTCTAAACTTCATGCATTTTCTACAGTTTTGTTTTGTTTTTTTTTGCAAGCCACCTCCTCCTACTTTTTCTGAATGCTGTGCTATTCTGACATTTCTGAAATGAGCTCTGTATAGGATATCTGCACAAGGAGTCAATGTTAGGGAATATGAATATTCTGATTTTTTTAAAGTCACTTTGCTATTTTTTTCCTTCAGTCTTCAAATTATTACTAACAGTTTCCAAAGACATATTCATAGCAGCTTGAAGCATATCTTCTTCAGTCATATCATCACCTATTAAGGAGTCAAACACAATACTTGGTTACTTCTAGATAATAATCAATTAAACAGCAAACTCTAAAAGACATGCTTTTATGACTAATGCAGAAATATGTTTAATGTGATTGTACATATATAACCTATATCAGATTACTTGCTGTCTTGGGAAGGGGGGAGGGAGGGAGGGAGAAAAATGTGAAACTAGAAATCTTATAAAAACAAATGCTAAAAACTATCTCTACATGTAACTGGAAAATAATAAAATACTTTTATAGAAAAAAATAAAAGACACGCTTTTAGAGATCAAATTCATATTCAGTTATGTGAATTTTCTTTTTATTCCCTTTCTAACATCTTAATGCCAAAAAATGGCTTAGTATTATATCCAATCCAATCAAAGCTTGTTCAATTAATAAAGTAAGGAATGCTATTATATAATCAAATCTAAATTTTGAAATTGAGTATTGCCTTAACTCACCTATTTGACACCCAGTTTTCCCAATAGTAAAATGGAATCAATGTTCTCTCAACTACCTCTATGGAATGTTGCAAAAATGAATTCATTACTATAACAAAACTTGCAATGAAATAGAATAAAACTTGCAAGTATAAAATACTAGAGAAAAGGTAATTTTTTTTTTTGTGGGGCAATGGGGGTTGTGACTTGCCCAGGGTCACACAGCTAGTAAGTGTCAAGTGTCTGAGGCCGGATTTGAACTCAGGAACTCCTGAATCCAGGGCCGGTCCTCTATCCACTGTGCCACCTAGCTGCCCCCGAGAAAAGGTAATTTTTAAAGTTACAGGTGCATCTTCAAACATTTGAACATAAAGTGAAAATACCAGCTAAATATTCAGTTTCTTTTAGTTTAATTTTTAAAAAAAAGAAAAGAAAAAGAAAAAAAAAGTTTAATTCCTACTGCTATCATTGGGAATGATTTAGATTCTCCCTGCCTCCTAAAATCAGAGAATTACGAGAAGACTCCAAATTTATGCCAGGGACAAAAAAGGAATAAGAACATTTTCTGGGGGATGATAAAGCAATTAAAAAAAATAAACAGATGCTTCAGATGCTTCATTGTAGCATAAAGTGAACCTGAATTCTTAAAGGCTATGCCTGTGAAGTATATAAGCTCTATGACAGGTTCTGCACCAAGGTAGAAAAGCTTTAAGGATATGCCTGGTGACAAATACTGATGTTAAATACCAGACTAGTTAAGTCAGGAGTTTAATCACAGTCCACTAGGGAATAGATTTGTTGGCTATTATGATCCATAAAAGAAGTAAAACAAAGCAACATATATATTTGTCTCTTTATTCAATTCCAAATAAAATAAATGACAAGGAACTCTACATTAAAGTGTCACACTTTAATTTAATGAAAATGTAACTGGGAAATGTTTAACAAAACATCTAAAAATGCAGTACAACATAATGTTAATCTGTGGTTTTCAGAGTCAACATGTAGTGATCATTTCTTTTGACACCACTGATCAACATCTATCTACAGAGATCAACACACACACACACACACACACACTTTAGAGTAGACTAAGATAATAGCTGACAACTGTGATGAGAAGGTAATTTAAAAAAAAAAAAGGGAATACCTGGATCAATTTCAAGTGCATGGGCACTTGTAGTTGGCTTTTCACGTAGATGTGATATCTGTTCTGGCTGTTGTTGTCTGAAACATTTAAAGACCAAATGTGAATTTAAAAAAATACACCCCAATAATGAATTCTCCATGAAAGAAACTATTCACAAAGAATTGTTTCAGAAGTTATAATCTTCACTGGTACAAACACTGGAACAGAAAGCAAAGAGCATTTTTAGTTGATTACTTATAACACTTAAGATATGGATGTGCCCTCCCCATCTTTAAGAAAACTGGACATGAAAAAAGCTGGTTTCATAAAACAGGTAAATTAGAAAGTAGTCATGCCACCTCCCATGCCCCCTCGTTCACACCAAAATAACTCCTAATAATGAGCTCTGCTCCCCTGACCCATCCTTATCTCAATTCTCTCTCCCAAACACCACCTTTCCTAAATTCCATCAACAACCTCAAGCACATGGTCTGTCCCTTTAAAGTCTCACTACCACTTTACATTTTCTTAGTCACCCCATCCCACAAGTTTTTATCCATATTTGGGATGGGATGCTGAATACTGCAGCAGACAATTTGAGCTGGGGTTTCCCAGCTGTTTGACATTTCTTCAACTCTTCTCTTATTGACCACCTCCCCCCCCATCCCATTTCCCACAGAAATTTTTCCCAACCTTTTCATCTCTTCTCTCTCCCCAACCCACAGTATCCTAATACTTAACAACTGGAGGTTTATACTTAAAAAAAAAAAAAAAAACATTTCAAGGAGATTGAGGCCATTTGCCATGAATTCCCTGAGTTCTTCAGAATTTCTCATCCTCATACTTGCCCTCTATCTTTCCTTTTCTCTGCTCATAGAACTGCTACTCCTCACAAAGGCTAATTTCTCTACCTTTATCCTTGTTCTCATTCTCTCCCATTTTTTCCAGGTCTTTGCTTTGGCAGTCATAACTTCTCTCATGCATCTTCCATTTCTTCATTGCCACTGTTTCCTTCCATTTGCCTACATACATGGTTCAGGTCTCTAAACCTAAAAAAAAAAGTTTTCTCTTGACTCTTCTAGCCCCTCTACCTACCATCCTATCTTTTTCTCTTTCACGGCTATATTTTGGGAAAAGTAACCTCAAGTTCTTTACTACCAATTTCCCCCTCAACTTTTTGTTTAATAAACCATCTGGCCCCATTGCTCTACTGAAAATGTTCCCTCAAACACCACCAATGACCAATCCATTTTTTTTAACTGCGTTCTCCCCAAGCTTTAAAGAGCTTTTGCCACTTTTGAATAGCCTTCACCCCTTTGCCATCCACAAGCAAAGCTCTTCTGGTTCTGCACCTATCTCCTTAACATTTTTTCTGTCTCCTTGTCCTCTTGATTCCTTAATTTGAATGTTCTCCAAGGTTCTGTCTTTGGCCCTCTTTTCCCCCTTACTATGTACTCTCCTTTGGCAATTTCACAGAACTCCCATACTTCTAGCTATATTCCTAATTTCTCTTCCAAGTTTCAGGTCCATATGTGCACTATTCTAAGACATTCCCCCCAGATGTCTGACTGGTAACTAAATTCAACATGTCCAAAAACAAGTTCATTCCTTCTAAACGGGCTCCCCTTTCTGACTTCATTATTTCACTTCTGGTACCATCTGATCTTGATGTTTATAGTCATGGGTTTATCTTTGGCTCTTCTCTTTTCCTCAAATCAAAACAGTTGCTGAACTTTCTATTGCATTTCCATAGTATCTTTTGAATCTGTCTTTTCCTCTCTATATTCACCATGAGTACTTAAGTATGAAACCTCATTATTACCCATACCCATTCTCTCCTTCCAATCTTTTTGTCCTATCATGGCCAAAATAATCTTTTTTTTACATTTAAAGAACTCCTTAGCTCTCCACATTCTGGTTCCAATCTACCTTCTCAGCTGTTTCTCACTCTACTCTCTTTTCATGAATGCCACAATCAGCAAATTTGTACTACATACTCTCTCCCAGTATTACTTTGCCCTCTCTTACCTCTCTGGTCCTTTGGCTCATGCCTGGGCTGGATACCCACTCCCATCTCTGCTTGTTGAAATCCTGACCTTCAAGGCCCAACTCACTTGCCCCTCTTTCCATGAAACCTTTTCTGACCATTCCAGCTGGAAATGATTATTTCCTCCCTAAATCTCAAAGAACATGTTCCTTGTATCCAACCCATATACTTACATAACCTAACTTTTGTTAAGATGATTTATGTTCTTGTTTAATCTCTACCACTAAACTGTAAGTTCCTCAAGACAAGGACTTAGTCTTATTTCATCTTTGTATGCCCATCACCAAACACAAAACCTTAAAAATATTAAATTCAATAAATGTTTGTTGTCTTAATGAAGAAGTGACTTTTCAGGACTATCTCAATTCAACTGACTCCAACAAACATTTATTAAGTATCTACTGAAGACAAAACTAAAATAGTCCTTGTCTTTAAGGATTTTCCATTCTACCAGAGTAAACAGCATGTACACAGGTATAAGACATGGTAATTTAAAGAGAGATAGAGCATTAATAGCTGGTGTGGTGGTGGGAATATTAGGAACAGTTTAGCCAAGAATATGACAAGGGCTGTTCTTGTAGAAAAATAAGGATTTTGGGGTGGAGATGAAAACTGGCAGTAGTGTAGTGGTTAGGGTATAAAATATTCAAATACTACCTCAGACACTTACTGACTGTATGACCATGGGCAAATTACTCAACTTCTCTGTGTCCTAGTTTGCTCATCTATAAAATGTGAAAGGACTGGACTTCATGGCTTCTAAAGTCCCTTCTAGATCTAACTCTATGATCCTATGAAGAGGTAATGAATTCCAGACAGAGAGGAAAGCTGGGATGTCAAATACTGGGGCTATCATGGCTGTCCAGTTTGCCTGGAACTTTACCCCCAACTTTAGGAGCAAAGCACAAGTATGCACTGACAAACACTTAAACACGAAGAAATAGTTTTTATACTTTTCTGGAGGACAAAACCTTTTATAAGATTGTAGAATCAACATTTAACCTTCATCTTGACTACTGACTGGCTAGAACCTAAAGAGTATGTTAAATGGAGGAATATGAAATAATCTGGATACACTGGAGTCAGATAGTAAAGGGTCCTAAATAGTAAATTGAGGAGTTTGTATTTTACTCTAGAGACAAAAGATAAAGACAAATGAAGCTGTTGTGTTCTTCCCTCTCCAACAGTGCATGACAGGTCAGATACCTTCAGAAAAATTCATTTTGTTGGCTCTCTCTAGAGGATAGATTACAGTGGGAAAAGGCTAGAAGCAGAGATATTAAGGAAGGACTTGAACTAGAGTGGTGGTCATGTGAGTAGACATACAAGGATAATAAAATATGTTGTAGAAGATGAATTGATAAAATTTGTCAACTGAATGGACAGGAGGACAGGGAGTGAGTCAGGGAAAAGAAGTCAAAGATTATTTTGATATAATGAACCTTGGAGGATGATAGTAATCTTGACAGAAATAAGGAAGTTTGGAGGAGTAGTTCTGGGAAGGGGCAGAGGGATGATGAATTCCATTTTAGACAAGTGCACTTAAGATGCCAATGGGACATTTAAAGGTAGATGTTTAGCAGGCAGGTGCCAAACTAGAGTTTGGCAGAGAAATTAAGGTTGGATTTCCAGATAGATGTACAACATTCAGATGTACAAATAATGGCATCCTTGGAAACTGAAGAGATCATGAAGGGACAGAGTATATAAGGGAAGAAAAAACACTTAGGACAGAGTTTTGTTGAGACACCCAAACTTAGGGTATAGGAGATAGATCAACCAGGAAGGAAGGCTGAAAAACAGAAGTCAGATAAGAGTACCAGTAGAAAGCAGTATCTTAGAATCAAGGGAAGAGTATCCAAGAGTACATAGTTATCAACACTGTCAAAAGATGCAGAGAAGTTAAGTATGACCAAGAAAAGGTCACTGGATTTAGTAATTTAAAAAAAAAATTGAAATCCTAAAGAAGAAAGCTTCATTGGAATAATTAGGGTTAAAAGCCAGAAATTAATGAGTTGTGAGGAAACAGAAGCAAGGACTCTTTATGAATCCTTTAATAAGGGAAGGTATGTCTGGGATAACAACTTGAAGAAATGGAGAGATAAAAGAATGAAGTTTTAAGAGTTTAGATAGAACTGGTTATGTTTATAGACAGAAGGGAAGAAGTCAGTAGAACAGACTGAAAATGAGAGAGATGGAGGGAATGATTTGATTAAGTAAGCTACTGGAAGAGACAGGAGGGGCTGGGATCAAGGAAACTATAGAAGAGATAGCCTTGATAAAAAAGGTCACTTCTTCAGAGACGAAAGGAGAAGTGGTGAAAACAGGTTTTAAGTTGTGGATAAAGGTCAAGATGGATGGCTTGAATTTTCTCAGGAAAATCGGAGATAATATCACCTTTCTGTTGTTGGGTTTTGTTGGTTTTTTTTGCAGAGCAATGAGGGTTAAGTGACTTGCCCAGGGTCACACAGCTAGTGTCAAGTCTCTGAATCGGGATTTGAACTCAGGTCCTCCTGAATCCAGGACAGGTGCTTTATCCACTGTGCCACCTAGCTGCCCTAATATCATCTTTTTGGATGGGGCTGTCTTGAGGGGCTTCAAGAGAAGGTTGGGAACAGTTATCTGGGGTATACGATAGTCAATTAGTGAAGAATAAAAGGATTTTACAATATTTCAGTGCAACAATAAGGACCTAATCATTACTATTATATAGCTATTTCTACAGGTATTCAGAAGTAGAGATAGATGTTTGGCAGGGGTGGGTGTGTGAGGAATGATGGCTGAGGACCATGGTAAGAAAAGGAGATAAGGGATTTAAGAATGGAAATTAGTATATAATTAAGCTGGTTAACAATAATGTAAAGGCTACGGTAAGAAGAAACTGAAGTCAGATAAGGAATAATGGATTAGGAGAAATGAGAGGAATGTTAACAATGAAGACAAATAATGGATCCATAGAGTAAGGGAGAGATGGAAAGACAGGAGATTATGATAAAAAAAAAAGTAATTTCAGACCATCTAATACATAAAGTAAAGCATATCTTTATATTTTACAGAACAAATTAAAGGACTTAAAAAATAAAAATTGTTAAGAAAATCTTCTGATCATCAACATGCATTATAACTAGTCAAACTGCACTTTTAGGATATAAAATCTTAGAAGTAGTGGTTTTTAAAATGAAAAAACAGGAAGCTTATTTTTTACAAGAAAAATGTAAAAAGCTAACATATATTAACTGAGCATATGTTGCTATGTTGCTTATAATTAGCAACATGCAAAATTTGCAAAAGTAGATCTCGATTCAACTGATGACAAAGCAAAAAAATTTTTTGTTTCTATAATATATAGTTATTCAATTATTGCTAAGCAATCTTCAAATAGGAATTGACATGCAATGGTATGTTTGTTTGTTTTTGTGAGGCAATTGGGGTTAAGTGACTTGCCCAGGGACACACAGCTAATAAGTGTCAAGTGTCTGAGCTCAGATTTGAACTCAGGTCCTCCTGAATCCAGGGCTGGTGCTCTATCCACTGTGCCACCTAGCTGCCCCTGACATGCAGTGGTATGAAGGAGAAATAACATTTTATAAAAATACAGTTAGTTCAGTGACACTGATACTTCAGTTATCAACAGATAACTTATTGAGGAATCTTAATTATCTGAACTTCCCCTTCCCCAAATGAGGAAAGCCTGATACATTGGCCAAAACAGATGTTGCAAAATCCATATACTAAAGCTATTATTGTAGGAGAAAAAAAAATCTACACACCTCAAGAGCATCAACATAGCAATGAAGGCACTAATTCTTCAAGAAAAGACTAAATTATGCCCATTATATTCCTTTTTTGGGGGCGGGGCAATGAGGGTTAAGTGACTTGCCCAGTGTCACACAGCTACTAAGTGTCAAGTGTCTGAGGCTGGATTTGAACTCAGGTCCTCCTGAATCCAGGGCTGGTGCTTTATCCACTGCGCAACCTAGCTGCCCCCTGTTATATTCCATTTTAAGCGATGTAGATGTTGGTAGTATATTTTAGAAATTTTTCTAAATGTCTAATTTTTTAAAAAAATTTCCACTGATAAAAAGGATACACTTTCTCTAAAAAATTTGTGTAAGTGAATTTGTCTACCCATAAAATGAGTAAGAGAAGTATTCTAACATTTGGTTTTTTAAATGGCCAAAGAGAAACCCTAAAAATATCTGCCTTTGGGACAAATATGTTCTCTAATGAAAATGACCATTGGGTGTCTTAAGATGCCAGAAAAAGAAGCCTTATTAAGCATACAATGAAATAGTCATATTTCTATACATATTCCCTCCTTCCACAATCAAATTACCTACCTTCAAACAATGAACTCTTGCTTGATGGCTTTTGGATCTATTATTTCATTTATAGTATGAAGAAATTTCAAGTACTACATGCCTTTTTAATGTATGATTTTTTAAATGCAACTTAAAAAATTATAAAAGTTTGAGGGAGTTACTTAAAAGACATCTATCCTTTTCAAAGACATTTATAAAGAGTAAAGGGGAAAAGGGCTGTGGTTTAAATACTGATCTAAGGACATTTTTAATCATTTGGGTAAATGATGGCTGAAACAAGACATACACTTAAAGCCTTCTTTATTGACTAGTTATACACAAAGTAAATCAAATGGCAAAGAGTATTAAGTAACTACCTTCAACACACTTTGTGTGTTATTTTCATAATGTTGCAATTATACTTGACTATCCTATATTTACACTCAGATAATAGATATATGGATCCAGATTTGGCTTACCTGTTACCAAGTTATAATTTCTGACTTTTTCTTTAGATTTTGTTTGCTTCTTTATGATGTTCTAGATTTTAGGGATTAAAAAATTTTGGAATTTTTCCTATTCCGTCAGAAACTACTGGAACAATATTGTTAAGTTACTTAGATATTTTGAGAGATATATTAACTTTTGGGTCACCAGCAGCATTCACCCAATTTTAATTCCATTTAAAAAGATCCCATTTAAGAGTACCCAAAGAGTTAATATATTTTCTTCAAGGATATCATTCACAGAATTGGCTAAATGTAAGTTCTGATAATAAGGCTATAAATTTCTTGAGAGTACTGTATTCCTTTTTCAAGCTAATGTTTTCAAATCAGTAGTTCTGAAAGTAGACAGTTGGCTTTTGATAGCAAAAGGTGGAGACATTTTTCAAAGAAAGCAAACTGCTCTTCACTTTTAAAAGGAACTATCCAAATATGAAAATATAGTGCTTAAATGTACAAATGTTATTAAACTTTGAGGTTCACACAGCAAAGATAAATTCACTACAGTAAACTTTTTACACTAAATTACTTCCACAGTAATTCCAATGAAAATCAAGATTTGTGTAGGAAGATATCAGAAATGTCATTTTTATAGCCTTCTAGTTAGTACTTTTACCAAAATGATTATTTAGTCAGCGTAGTCTATCCTCAGTAACATTAGCACTACATGGGTCACACAGATAGTCACTTGCCCTTAGTAAGTTTTGCAAAGGGGCTGAAGAATCAGAGAAAGTTCCAGTGGATAGACTCAAATAATTGATATCTCCTTGTATTATTCAGTCTCCAGCACTGCTGAATAAATAATTTGTGGTGTTAAAAACATTTTAGTATTTGGCTACTGTATTTTATTCAATGGAATGCTTTTGCTTTTACTTTAACTATAAAAGTTTTTAAAAGCTCATTTACTAAAAGAATAGCCTTTTGTACTTCAAGAATGTTTCTTTTTCTTAGAATACACTGACAATGCCCCCCAACCTTTACATCTGCTCCCTACCCCCAATACAAATACATCTTATTGGTCACTTAGTTTTATTTTGGCAAAAAAGATAATATGAAAGAGAAATGTTATGGAAAGTTAGAGATCTATCCACAGGAGTATTCACCACTGTACCCAAGTAAAAAAATCTAACATTTAATGCAGGACCAGGGAACAACTTTTCTATTACAGGCAATTTTCCTACATAAATGTATTAATAATGGAAAACACAAGTGTCAAACATAAGTGAATTAGTTGTCTGTTGCCATGCCAATGAAAATATTAATATACTACTCACTTTATAACAATAGCATGTGAGTAATGCTATTTTTAAAAAAGTTAAAATCATGTATGTTTGTTTTCAAAATTATGGGTTAGAAAAAATTAAATGGGATAGATTCAGTCACTGAATCCTGAATTACAGAATTCTGGATGATACCTATTAAAAACTTTATACCTTTTAAAGATATGAGGCTAGAATATTAAACAAATTTACATGGCAACTGGCTGTTGGCAAAGAGGGGAACAATTTAGAGAGTAATACAAACATTGCCCAATATACTATAACCATATCTGAAATATTTCAAACTTAGCAAAGTTATATATTTTAGAAAAAATTTGATGTAAGACAGATGATGATTTAAATTCAAGGAGAATGACAGAGGAGCAGATCAATACCACCATCTTATTTATGGCTGATAGCTAGCCTTTTCCAAAGTAGGGCAATAATCTCTAGCATGAAGTAAGGATTGTCCTCTGTGATCACTGAGGAAGTACTATTTTTTTTTGAAAGTCAGAGAATAATCAAAGATAACAGAGATTTCTTATTTGGAATTAAGATATGTGAAATGGCAGGTCTACTTTAAATATAGTAATGAAGTTATAAGCAAGGAATTTACAAGACCATTAATAGCTGAAGGGAATAACTGCATCGATATGCAAAATTCTGTTAAGCTAGAAAGAAGGGCTACAGTAAGTAAACTGGGTCTAGAATTGAACTTTGAATAATTATCTCCTCTATAAATATTTCCTTCCCCACCCTGCCCCAGAAGTTCTGTCTCTTACCCACAAAAATTTTATAATTCCGTACTACCAGGATGGTGCCTGGTCCCCTGCTAGAATTGCCACCTTTGCTGCTTTATCATTTAAGGTAAGACTTATTCAGAGCTAAAAACTTTAGATGTCTGATTATTGCTAGGCAGCCAACAAGAGGTAGGCTCTAAGAGAAAGAGGCAGGCAATATGCTTGATCTTACGATTTCATTTTCCCTTTAAATATGGTGATCTAAAAAGATTTTCTTTATTTATCTCTATAATTCTATTTTGGCTTGAGGAGAAAAAAAAAAACTTTTCCCCAAAGGGACACATTTGATTTTATGAGAGGCCAATGAGAAAACTGAATGAAATATAGAAAAAGAAGGAAATATACCTATACACAAGCATGTTGCATGTATATATGTATACATGAATGGCTACATTTTGCGATGTCAGTTTTTACTATGCAAATTGAAGGAATTCTTAAGTGAAAATAATTTTACTTTTTGTTTGTATGTCAAAAGTGGAACATTTAGAAATAAGCACATTACAAAAATCACAAAACAAATTTTAAACATGCAGTTTTAATTCAGTATCAACTACTTTACTTTTCAAAGTAGGCTTCTCTTCTCTTTCGTAGTTCTTCTGCAGTAAGAGATGTTGGTGAATTTGTACCTGATGTCTGTGGAATATCTTCTGAAATATTATTTCTGGAACCACCTAAAATTTTTTTTAAATTTACTTTTTCATTTAATAAAAAAAACAAAGTTATATTTAAAATAAAAAATATTATGCCAAGTTTTTAAAGTGTTTATTTTTACAAATAGTCTGATTGTCAACAAACTCTATTAGTAATTTAAAATCCAACTAATCTTTTTTTTGGTTGGGCAATGAGGGTTAAGTGATTTGCCCAAGGTCACACAGCTAGTAAGTGTCAAGTGTCTGAGGCTGGATTTGAACTCAGGTCCTCCTGAATCCAGGGCCAGTAATCTATCCACTGCACCGTCTAGCTGCCCTGAAATTCAACTAATCTTAATAAGAACCAAACTTTTTTTACCCCCATTACACAGCTAATTGTATACATGATATAGAACTCTTAGTCTAAAAACTAGGAGAGTAGAGGGGGTCAGTTACAAAAAGGTATTTGTGTGTGTATACTTGTATGTATGTATACACACACATATGTATATGCATGTGTATTATGCATGCATGCATGTATGTGTATGCAGTGTGTATATGTATGTATTTGTGTGTATATTTATAAGCAGCCCCAACTTTAAGATTCAATGTCTTCCTTGCAACTATTCAAAGCAGATCCCCATAAAGTAAACTCTTGACTGTTCAAATTATTTTTTTTTTTGCCTCTCAATTTGGATAACTATAGAAGTAGTCAATTGTTTATGATATAGTGTCAAATAATGGAAGCTAGTAGGACATATGTGTAATGTCTCCCTTATGAACACATACATTTAGAAAACAGTTAACTGTAGTTATAACCATCGAACTAATCAAAGCTGACTGACCCACCCTGACCAACATTAGAGACTGCATCTATTATAACAATCCCATTAAATAAAGTGTTATAACCAACAGAGTATAAATCATCACTTACGTATTTCAAAAGCTCTACCAGTATGGATTCTTCTTCTACCAATTTAGATTGCAAGCCTTACATGCCTTAATAGACTGCCTTCATGAATTACTATGGCCAAAATAATTCATCACCTGATGATCTAATTTCTTATAATGTATTTTTCCAACTTAGTTTGGCTGGTATCTGGACCGCAGACAGTCTATCACTAGTATTCTATTAAAAATCCTACTTTGATGCCTCAACATAACGTAGAGGTAAGCTTGGGTTCTTGAAGATTATGCTACCAGAGTATATAAGCTCTTTCCACCAAGCTGGAAAAGCTGAGTTTGAGGCCTGCCAATCTAGTCAGATAGCTATAAAACTAATCTGAACCACCATGAATAATTAAATTAGCTGTGGAGGAGGATCTACATACACATAATTTAAATTATATTTTTAAAAAGTATATTTTAAATAGTCAGAAATGGCAGGAAATAATGCACATTGGCATCAAAATCAAATAACTTAAACCCATGCTACAGTTCTTAAGCAGAAAAATTCTGAAAGAGACACAATGTATATGCAGATCGGTACCTTGCATACTAAGTCGAATTGCTCTACGCAGATCTGCTTCTTCATCTTCCATATCAATTTCCTGTCGACTTAGTGCTAGAGCTCTTTGTAGATTCTCTTCATCTTCATCTAAGATTCCTGTTCCATCATATGAATGACTTACTTCTAAAGACTGCTCTAGGTCTGTTTTCTGTACTCTGGAAAACATAAAAATTCAGTCACCTAATTCTGAATTTTGAAAAACTACCCTTTAGGTTTTGCAATGAAGAAATGTTCTGAAAGGCTTATATTTAATAAAAACTTAAGAAATTCAGTTTTCTACTTAGAAAGTTCTAATTGTACAATGAGAAACATGTTCAAAATATCAACAACTACAAAATTTGACAAGCTCCAATATCTCTAATGAACACTGATGCACAAGAGTAAATGGATCTTTCCTTTATAAAATTAGTATTTATCTAAAACCAAGACAACATTAGATGTAGTGGAGAAACATTATAGTCATCATTTCCAATCAGATCAGGGCTAAAGCAAGAGTGTCCAGGGGGCAGCTAGGTGGCACAGTGGATAGAGCACCGGCCCTGGATTCAGGAGGACCTGAGTTCAAATCCAACCTCAGACACTTTACACACTTACTAGCTGTGTGACCCTGGGCAAGTCACTTAACCCCAATTGCCTCACCAAAAAAAAAAAAGTGTCCATTATTTACCACTATCATTCAATATAGTTTGATAATATGCTATCTATAGAAATATAACAAGAAGAGAAAATTAATGTACTAAGCATAAGAAAAGGAGAAAAAAAACCTTTTTTTTTTTGGGT
The DNA here is from genome assembly GCF_019393635.1 of Dromiciops gliroides. Classification (NCBI taxonomy): domain Eukaryota; kingdom Metazoa; phylum Chordata; class Mammalia; order Microbiotheria; family Microbiotheriidae; genus Dromiciops; species Dromiciops gliroides. The sequence continues at coordinate 210,810,548 of NC_057862.1, forward strand.
GTACATCATATGATGACCTATTTAGAGAATCCAAAAGAGCTGACTAAAAAATTGAAACTAATTTCAGGCTAGTTGCAGAATATAAAATACATATATATCAGCATTTTTTGCGTATTTCTAACAAAACCTGGAACAAGATAGAGAAATTCCATTCAAAAATGACTACAGAATATGTGAAATATTTGGGAGTCTATCTACCAAAATACATACAGGAACCATATGAATACAACTACAAAACACTCTTTACAGAAATAAAGACAGAGTAAGAAATTATCTCCAATCAATAATTAGAGAAATATTAATAGCTCATGGTTGCCAACATAATAAAAACGATACTGCCATTTTGTTTATTTAGTGCAGAACAAATTAAATTATCAAAAGATTACCATAGAAAGCTAGAAAAAATAATAATGATCTGGAGAAATGCAAAAAGTAAAAAACCTCAAGAGAAATAATAAAAAATAAAGGTGACAAGGGGCCCTACCAGTAACAGAACTCAAACTATACCACAAAGCAGGAACCATAAAAATATTTGGCAACTCTAAAAACCACTCTATTTTTAACAAATACATTTTACCAAAATAAAAATGTCACTATTAGCAAAAATAAATGCATTTTTCTAAGTCACTGGACATAATTTTTATAAGGATATTATACTAGCACAAATGCTACACTAGGTTTATCTAGGGATAGTTTATAATTGTTATAATTGCCATAATAGGTCATAAATGTCTGGAGACTACAAATTAATCTATCTAAAACCAAATATACTTAATATGGGAAAATTCTTATTTAAATAACATGCCTCCTGACCTTTGATCTTTTAGTTGAGCTAATTCTTCTCCAATGAGTTTTGGTCTATGCATTTGTTGTACCCGAATCATCTGAAGGAGCTGGTCAGCTTCACAGTCTGGTAGGTCACCCTTAACAACAAATATGGAATAACCTGAAGAAAAAAAGTATAAGAACTAATGTAGATAGCTAAATATCCAAAGTATTTTAGAATAAGAGCAATAACTTGAGTAAGAAAGTCATACTTAATTTTAATGTCAAGATCAGAAGATGAAATATCATTTTACTACCTTTCTCATAAAGAGTAACATTAATAGGTGAAACCTGTGGGTAGCAGAGAAAGCTAAAGCAACTCCATTTTATCTGCAGTTCCTCTATCTTGCCCTGACTCTGTCTGTATTGCAACCCCCATTCTATCTCTGACTTTTCTTATTTCTGAAACAGAAAAACAGTCCTATTAAGGCAGGGTTACAAGAGCTAGCTAACTTGAAGAAGAATCTTTCCTATACTAGCCCCCCAGCAACAGGTCCTATTCTAATCAAAGGATACTATCTCCCCTTTTCCTACCTTTTGAACACCCCAGCAAGAGCCCTGAGGTAACACATTCTCAAATCATCTCCTGCCTAAACTGAAATCTATATAAGCTTTGTCCTCTCTTTCCTGCAGGGAATCTCTGCATGGAAGGAGCTCCCTTGCTGGTGAACTCAATAAACCCTTGTTAGTTCTGAAATTCATGATACTGAGTATGAGCTATGGCTTTGGTTCTGGTTCTGAATTGTTGCAGCACCAACAATTTTACCCACAAACCTAAATATCTGAAAGCAGGTGCATAAAATTTGGTAAGTACTATGACATTGAAAAATTCTCAGTTTTTCCTTACCTTCCTGTTGTAACTGAGCCAAGAAAAGTGCAAGGTAAGTATCTGATATTAATTCTGGACCCGTCAAGAGAGAGTTTAGATTAAACCACTGGAGAAAAAAAAGTGAGAATACCTACATTAGCATGCTATAAAGATATTAAGAATATTGTATTTGTAAAGAACACATGTGATCTAGAAATCAATTAGGAATTTCTTAATGCCTAAAATCATTTCAATTGGAGACTTCAAAAAAGTGAAGAAAACCATGATTAAAGGAGGCTGAAAAAAAATGCCATCCCTCTGTGTTACTACTTTAATTTTTAAAAGGGCTGGGGGAAGGTCCTCATAAAATGTACTGCACTACAATTTGATAGAAAATAGTCCAATTTGAACTTAGTACTTAAGAATGTGGACTGACACTTCTATTATACAAAGGTATAAACAGAACAAAATCACCAAAACCTAGGCCCCTTGACAAAAATGATAGAAATAGTAAGTCTGGCTGAAATTAAACAATGATCACATAGGTATGACTTTTAGTCACCATCGATGTGGGATAAATGAATCATTATGGGATGAAAATTTCCACATGCCACTGCCCATGATCCATTGTGCTACTGAATCACAGAGTCTCAGAATTGGAAGGCACCTTAGAAGTCATGCCAACCTCCCTTGCTCTGAACATACATTTTCTGTCAATGCAGGATGATGTAGTCTTATAAGTATTTCTTATAAAAAGAAAACTCAAATTTTCATTCTTTCCTTATTTTTCTCTCTTCCCTTCCATACTATACTTTCCCTCTCTTGTCTAGTTGTTTTCCCAAACTTTTATATACTTAGAAGCTTAAGTATTATGTTTTAGAAAGGCTCTCTGCCACAAATCGGAGTGTCACAGAATCGGAGATTTAGAACATGAAGAGATCTTAAAGGTCACTGAGTCTAATACCCTTATTCTACTTTTGAGAAAAATGAGGCTCCATAGAGGTTACATGACTTATTCACAGGTTCACAGAGATAGTAAGTTGGCAGAGCTGGGATTCGCACACAAGTGTATGATTCCAAATTCAACATTCTTTCACATTACCTTGAATGTTGTACCTGGACATTAGCAATCACTCAATTTTACACTGGTATAGTAAAAAGAGTAGGCTTGAAATCAGAGAAGTCAGTTGAAATTCTGGTTCCTTTATTTACTACTTTTACGACCTTAAACAAGTTGCCTCTTCTAGGGGCCTTAGTTTTCCCACATGCCAAATGAGAGGGTGAGGCTTGATGATTTATAAGGCCTTTTCTACCTCTAAGTCTATGAACCCCTTTTAAAAGTGGAAAAAAAAGAAACAAACAAGAGCCAGAGATAGGAAATGATTTTCCCCACATCAAAGTATTAGTCTGAAGTCTGCCTAGGGTTTTGGGAAGGTATCTGACAAATGCTCTAACACAAGTATTGTGGAAAAGATGAAGAACTGGCAGTTGTGTGACTGCTGAGCCATTTTCAGTGATCTCTGAAAGATAATGTATACAGACAAATGTATAGTGGTATGAATCCAGAACTGATTGTATGATCAGATACAAAAATTAGTTATTAATGGATTGTCAACTTGAAAGAAAGTCTCCAACGTAACGAATGCCTCAGTCTTGTGCTGCTTAACATCAAAGACTAGTATAAAAGCAGAGATAGTATGCTTATCAAATATGCAGGTGACAGTTAAGGACTAATTAACATCCTAGAAGATAGAATCAGAATCCAAAAAGATTTCAACAAGTTTTAATGTTGTGTCCAAGCTAACAAAATGAAATTTAGCACAGATAAGTGTAAGGTCCTATAGGTGAGATCAAGATTGATTTCACAAGTATAAGGTGGGACAATTATAACTAAATAGTAGTCCATTTGAAAGAAGATCAAGGGGTTTTTGAAAAACTGTGAGTTCAGTATGAATCAATAGTGTGAAAATGATGCTAAAAAAGTTATTGTGATGTGAGGCTACATTAAAGGAAGTATAGTGTCCAGAAAGACCACATCTGGCATATGGCCTTTAGTTCTATGTATTATATGTGCCTGGCACATAGAAGATACTTAATAAATGCTTCTTGATTGATTGATACTTCAGAGAGGACATTAATAAATGTGAGAAGGTCCAAAAGACAGCAAACAGGATAGTGAAGGGCCTTGATAATTCCATTATGAGACCTGGTTGAAGGAACTGTGATGTCCCACTTGGAAAAGAGAATACTTGGGGGAGGAAGGGGATCATAATAACTCTCTTCAAGTATTTGAGAGGCTGCCATGTGTTAAAAGGATTAGACTTGTTATATCTGGCCACTGAGAGTAGAAAGAACTAGGAACAATGGGTAGATATTGAAGAGAAATAGATTTAGGCTCAATGAAGGAAAAACTTCCTAATAATTAGAGCTATTAAAAAGTGGAATAAAAAAAATTAAAAATGTGGAATAGACTGTCTCAGAAAATGGTGGGCTCCCATGGGTTTTCAAGCACGGGATGGATATGAGTATTTGCCAAGGATGTTTTAGAGGGGATTCTTATTAAGGTAAAGGTCTCTTAAGGTCCCTTCTATGAATATATTTTGTAACTCTGTCAAAAAAAGAAATTGAAAAGAACTCACCTGGAGTCTATCATTGCTTTCTTTTCTAAAAGTGCTTACAAACTTATATACATTGGAATTTTGCCAGGAATTGAAGTTATCATACAAAAACAATAAATGAATATTTCTTATATTTTCCATGTGACAAAGATCAGAATAATCCAAAGTATAAAAAACTCAGTTTTGTTGAATAAAACTTATAAAGCATCTCAGAACATATGTAGCAATAAAATAAGTTTTTTTGTTAGTTCATTGACTAGCTTACTGGAGGAAAAGTCTCTATCAGAATGGTCTTAAAGAACATTAAAATAAAACTTTTCTGTGTCTTTAAAGTGTTGTTTTTTAAGAACTGAGATACTTCTAGAAATGAAGACATTTATGTACTTTTTGTAAAAATCCCTTCTAAAATACAAGTGGGGTTTTGCTGAACAATGAAGCAGGCTGAAAAAAATTTTTTTTGTAGTCAAACATAGCTACAACTGCAATGAACTTAGAGCTAAATCATAGATTTATCTTTCCAATTACTGCTTATATCAGAAAATAATTCACTAACTCTTACTACCAAAAAGTAGATTGTTTTCATGTATCAAAATGATTTGTTTCCATGACTTTGTTTGAGGTACTAACATGGCTTGTTCCCAGTAAAGTTTCAATAACTGGTACCTGTGCTTTATTTCCACCTTTATAGCTTTAAAAACACATAGCCTCTAGCTGAAATGTTATATAACAAAATAAAGTAAAGGTGTGTAAAAGATAATAAAATAGTTTTTAGAAAGAAAGATTTCTAAATTGACTATCAAGAGATCACATTTTTAGGATGAATTCAAATGGGTTCTGTTAGGGATAATGATTGGTATTCCACAAACATTAACTTCTATTAAGTAGCAAGATAACTTACATTTTCTATTGTTACTGAAAAACCCTCTTCCCAAGAAGAGTCCCAACAAGTGAGTATACATTCCAAAGCTGGCAGGGTAGGTGATCTTTCCTAGACTATATCATCTTGTGAGATTGTCAGAATATAAACCTCATTTTATGTGCTATAGTTGGGCCTGCTAAGTTAGCAGAGAAAAGGCGTCAAGATTGGGACACAGCATGGTACGATGGAAAGAATGCCAAATCTGGCACCAGAGACCTTGGGAGGCTTGAACCCCAGCTTTTCTGCTCACCTCTTGGATACACTGGGCAAGTTGCTTAACATGCCTGAGCCTTAGTTTTCTCATTTATAAAATGGAGGCATTGGATTAAATGGCCTCTAAAGGTCCCTTCCAGCTCTAAATCTACAATTCAATGACTAGAGAGGCCTCTAAAATCTCTTTCAGCTTTAAATCTATAATCCTATGAACCAATGAAATGGGAAGCAGCTGACTCTCCAGTATGCCTGCTGATTTTTCCACATTTTCTTGCTCCTCGCACTATGTCTAGGTAACCAGGCTTATCTAAAACAGGTTAAGAAAAATAATCAAAGGAAGAAATAGAAGTGATATGTACAGTTAGTGACTATCTTGCACCCTTGGGCTTCATATAAGCTTTCCATTCCTAATAAAGGAAAGAAACAATTCTCTTGCATGGTTGCTAGAAGTGGGCAATAGTGGTCATAACTTGGTTCTGTCTTCAATTCTGCTGCTCTGTAGATCCCTTAGAACTAAGTCTTATTCTACTGGTCAACCAGAATTCCTACATGAGCTCCATAACTACTTGTTCCTCTTCATTTTTCCACAGAGTCACTAGGATGTTAAGAACTATGCCTTAATCTGAGATTACTGGTAAATGGGCTTCCCCAAAACAAGTAGCCAGTTTTTTTTCTTTTCTTTTCTTTTTTTTTTGGTGGGGCAATGAGGGTTAAGTGACTTGCCCAGGGTCACAGAGCTAGTACATATAAGTGTCTGAGACCAAATCTGAACTCAGGTCCTCCTGAATCCAGGGCCAATGCTTTATCCATTGTGCCCACCTAGCTGCCTCCAATAATTACATTCTTTGCATGTGTGTGTGTGTGTGTGGGGGGGCAATTGGGGTTAAGTGACTTGCCCAGGGTTACACAGTGAGTACATGTCAAGCATCTGAGGCCGGATTTGAACTCAGGTCCTCTTGAATCCAGGGCCGGTGCTTTATCTACTGTACCACCTACCTGCTCCCAATAATTACATTCTTACTATATTTTTTTTCCCCTTTTTTTTTTGGTGAGGCAATTAGGGTTAAGTGACTTGCCCAGGGTCACACAGCTAGTAAGTGTTAAGTGTCTGAGGTCGGATTTGAACTCAGGTCCTCCTGAATCCAGGGCCAGTGCTCTATCCACTGCGCCACCTAGCTGCCCCAATAATTACATTCTTAATGCAACCATATGTCTTTCTCCACTTTGAATCGATACCATAGAATACAAAAGATAAACACAATGTCACTAATGGAATTATTCTCTACATTCTAAATGGGATGCTAAAATAAGGAAATAGGTGTGGGACAAGGGAAAGAAAAGGAATCACCTGTTTTCCTAATTTTCGAACTGTAAACCAATGTTCCTTATAGTTGCATATAAATGATCTTTCATTTCTAGAAAAATAAAACACAATATGTAAGTTAAAGTGATTAAGTTTATATTCATTTTAGCTTTTCTACTGTGACTTTCAAAATTACCATATTTTGTAAAACTCTGGCAATCTATTACACTGTCCAGGTTTTTGTGGTTAATATTACTTTTTAAAAAGTTTTACAAACTTTAGTGGTATATATGCAGAAAAGTGAGTGATGTCATGCTAATGTATGGCATCACATACCATTCAAGAATAAGCACTGTGCTGCCACAGATACTGAGATGTCATGAAGGCTCAGAGGACATATGTTCACATAAATCCCAAAAAGATGAAAAAGGAAAGGCTGAGGGAACAAAACAAGGTAACATCATAACAAAAGAGTTTAATGCATATTTCTCTTAAAAATTAAGACACACTTGGAGAAGTTATTATTGTTATTGTTATTTTTTGTATCTTTTGTATGTGTGAAAATGAAAGCAGGGTGCTAAAAAGAAAGTCTTACATAGGATCGATCCCGAGCCTCTGATACTCTGGGCTGTTGAAGAGGATTAGCTCTAAACCCCAAACTTTCAAGGCATTGCTTATAACCTGTTAAAAAATAGCAACTTTTCATGAGATAAGCCATTCAACTCCAAATTTAAGCAATGCTGCCACTTTAGCCTCTATGAACAATTACACAGAATTTTCCCACAAAGCTATTATTTTTGTTTAAACTGCTATTAACTGGAAACCTTAGGATGGCAACAGTCAAAACCCAACCTTCACAAATCTACATACAGCACACAACAAACAGAGCACTGAAAAAAGAATTGAATATCAAAACTAGCTTTCTTACTGAAAAGTTCCCATAGTACCACACAACCCCTAGATAAGACACAGCCTCAAATATTCAGATGCATATGCTATCACAGTCTTACTCTATTCTTAGAACTAGTCTACAATATAAATCTAAATTTCCAAGTTTGGAATATGGCTGCTGTTGGGGCTGCTTTAGAAAATTAACATGAAGCTCACTACCAGAGTTAGCAAAGATATAATTAAATGTCTCTCAAAGAAGGTTCTACTCTAGGGACATAAAATGAAGGTCTTATGCATTTCAAACTTATGTGATCATGGGTTTATGATTTATAGAAAGATTCAAACCTCTTGACGCTGATTATTTAAAGCTGTTTGGAAGAAGAGGGAGTTAAATCTGAATATTCACCCTCCACCCCACCAAACTAGTTAACAAAGTAGCAAGTGAGCCAAGCAGTGGCATAGGAAAAAAAAAGGGAGGGGACACAATGTAGCAGGCAAACTTGAATTAGCATCAAGAGCAGTGCAGCACAATTAGGAACATAGGAATTGCCATACCGGATCAGACCATTGATCCATCTAGTCCCGTATCCTGCCTCCAGCAGTAGCCATTACCTACAACAGTAGCACAATTAAGCAGTGGTAGGAAATGCAATTGAATGATGAGGCCAGGGAGGTGCACAAAGGGAGAATATGAAGAAAGATAAAGGGAGAAATTGACCCCTCAAAGGAACTGAGAGGTAACTTTGTACACACCACATAAAGGACCCTGTGAGAAACAAAAGAAAAAACTCATACAAAATAGACAGCATCCCACAAACACATGTACACACACCCATACACACCTACCCATCCCAAGGACCCTGGAGAGAGCCATAAGTAAAGAAAAGCAAAAGCCACAGAGCATCACCAAGGGATCAGATTTTTACAGTTATAAAGACAAATAATAGCTATAATGCTGATTTTTGCAGTGACTGGAAAAAAAATTAACCCACGAGGTAATAAGTTTGAAACATTTTGGAATTAGTAGAACCGTTATTAAAAGTTAGTTGAAAATGAAATAACTCTACTTTAAAAAGCATTTTAAAGTGCTCAAATTCTGAAAAATTCTGTGATAATTATGTCACTTCCTTTAAATACCACTGACTAATCCTATGGTCAACCTAATGGAAGAACTTTAGGAATATTCATATAACTGTAATGATTAAAAAAATGAAGTCTTTTAAAAGCAATGTACGATACTAATCATACTTACTTGAATAGAGAAGAAACCACTGTCATCCATATTTCCTGAAGGTTGCTGTTCAGTTTTGGCAGGTGAGAGGATGAGAGGAGAAACTATCATTAGGATACATAATTAAAAACCACCAGTTTACAAGTTCAGCTAATAGTTATAATTAGCAGGTCAAATTCCTGAAATAATGAGTTCATCTTTGCAAAATATCAGTTACTCAACAAATCATTCATTAAACGTAACATTCCCTAGAAAATGGATAATTTTTTAAAAAGTGTTTTTAAACTAGATTTCACGGGGAAAGGGCACAAATGTTCTAGAGACCTAAACATTATTACCTGTAAAAATGTTCGATAATCTTCACTAGTGACTCCTCCCTCTGCCATCCTCATCCTCTCTTCTTCATCTAGCTGATGAGCAATAGAGGATAATTCCACAGGGCTAAAATATTCCCCTTGCAATAGATTATTCAGGCAATGTTGAGCACAGAGTGAGCCTTCTTGCTAATAATTGAAAAGATTTAATTATTATTTGCTAATTATCTTGGCATAGCAGTTTTCTTTGAAGAGGAATCTAGTAGTTTTCTTTTTGATACATTGAACCACAACCTCTTTAGCTTTGAAACAAGAATGGCTTAAATGCTACACTTAAACTTATTTCTTTACATCTAGGGTACAATCTAACAGTTAACAAAGTAATCATTGTCCAATCAACCATTTAGCTACAAGGTAAAAAAAATATCAAAGTCATGAAATAAACATTACAGTATTATCTAACACAACACAGCTTAATATGAGTATTCCATTACTGACTTTACAACTACTATATGACTATAGTATTTAGTTTCACTCACTTTCAGGGCCCAGAAGAATTAATAAACATGCATTAACCTCATTTGAGAGATTATACACTATTCACATGGATCTGAATTTCAGGTATCCTACTTTCTGATTATTTTGTTTTGTCAAGTACAATGTCTTTTCTTATTCCATCTCCCAACATGTCACTTTATACACCAATTTTTAACTGTCAAAGAATTAATGAAGCAGAGACAAATTTGGTATGTCAAATAGTCTTTTAGCTATGTTAAACTTTGAAGTTCCTAATTTTAAGAGGAGTTTCTTAACTAACTTATAAGGAGTTAGAAAGACCTGAATTTGAATCCTGTTTCAGACATATATAAGCTGTGTAACCCTGGACAAGTCACTGAATCTCTTTGAGTCTGTTTCCTCATCTATAAAATGAGAGGGTTGGTTCATTATCCTCTAAAACGTCCCAAAGAGCTCTTACAGGGAGATCTAAAGTTATGATCCTAAGCTTTATCAAATTTCTAAGATCACACTTCTGCTGAGAACTATGGTACATCATAGTGTACAACCTGATTGCTTTCCTGCGGTCTCTTTCCCACCTGCTGTGCCTCAAACTTCTTGAATACAATAAGGGCCTTAGCCGCCTCCAGCCTCAGGGCACGTTACACTTTCCCTGGTTTGTATTAAGGCCTGTAACCTTGTCAGCCCAGTCTCTCCTTTTCCGAACCCAACTCTCCTCCATCCTTGTCCCCGCTCCCCTCTAGTCAGCCTCTCTCCTCTAGTCCGTCCTCGAGTCTCCTTTCTTTTTTTCCTATCTAACTCCCAGGTCTATACATACCTTTTCTTCTCTCCACTCAAATCTTGGGGCTTCCTTCGCCCCCAAAGACCAAGCTAATCCGCCAGCCAGAGCTGCACCTGGGGGGGGGGGAGGGTGTGCTCTCGAGCCTCATGCCTCAGCACAGGCTATCCTTCAAATAGCTCCGGTCGGAGGGAGCTGGGGGCTTTTTTTTTTCCCCCAGTTGTCTGACCTGGCATCTTGTATAGCCCACGGGGCCTTTTCTCCTCAGCGGAAGCTGAGGAGGAGGGGGAGAGACCCTGAGGGCCTAAGGCTTTCTAATCTCAGCCTAAAGGTAGGGTCCCCAAATCAAAATAAATTTCCACAATAGGGATATAGGCAAGTGTGATAAGCCAGAAGTTTGGGTAAAAGCTAACCCTAGGGTTTGGGCCCCCCACTGGTTTAATGCCATCTCAGTATGGTTCCCAGGCCCAGTCCAATGTCAAGTTCAGACAAATACAAAAGAGAATGAAAAGCAAGAACAGACTGGAAATCACTTAGTCTAATAAATTAGTTTTACAAATGAAGAAATTGAGGGCCAAAATTATAAAAACAGGCCCCAAATTCAAGTTTCCTCACTCTCTGTCCAGAACTCTTTCCATTATGCCATTTGGCCTTCCTTCTTAGGGCTACCATTCACTGAAACGAATGGCAAGCTTTCTAGAGTTTGGACTCCAATATAGGAATTTGGCTGAAAATATAAGATCATAAATCTAGATATGGAAGGGACCTCAAAAGTCATCTGATTTCCATATTTTTGTATCTAACCTTTTTCCCAAGCTCCAGCTCTTCCTACAAACCCCCACCCACAGGTATCTCGGACTGAACAAGTCCAAAATAGAACTGTCTTTCCCTAAAAATCTACTCCTATTCTGAACTTTCCTATTACTGTCAAGCATACCACTATCCTTCCAAGTCACCCAGGTTCACATCTTTGACTCCTTATTCTCTCCAAGTGAAATTAAGGAGGAATTGCATTCCAGACAAGAGGTACAGTGCAAAGACACAGAATAAGGAAATGCTGTATTGTATTCAAGGAACAGTCAGTAGCCCAGTGAAGCTGGAGTGTATAATGCATGGAGGAGTGTAAAGGGTAAGACTGGATAGGTAGAAAAGGGCCAGGTTGTGGAGGGCTTTAAATGACAGAGGTCTCTGTATTTGATCTTGTGGCTAACAGAGCCACTTGAATTTATTGGAGGGGGGAGGTCAGCCCTGTGCTTTAAGAAAATTACTTTGGTTGCTGAGAAGAGAATGGATTGAAGTAGAAGGAGAAAGGCTTTAGGAAAACTACTTGGCACATAGTAGGCATTTGGTAAATGACTGATTATTGCAATGGTCCAGGCTAACTGCTATGTAAATAGAGAAGAGGACATATAATTCACCCACAGACCAAATCTGTAAGGGTGAGTAAATGTCAAGAGTTGAAGCCATGAATCTGGGTGACTGGAAAAATAGTGATGCCCTTGTCTAGGGAAGTTTGAAAAAGGAATGAATTTGGGGGGAAAGGAAGTTATTTTTGGACATGTTGAGTTTGACATACCTACATGACATTAAATTTAAGACATCTAAATGACAATTGTTGATGCAGAAATGAAGCTTAAGAGACAAGCTGGATATAAAGATATGGGAATTATTTGCATAGAGATAACTTAGCAGATGGGAACTGATGAGATCAACAAGCAAATTAATATAGTGAGAAGACAAAAGGGTTCAGGACAGAGTCTTGGGTATGCTGTGAATAAAGAACCAGTAAAGAGTCTGAAGAGTAATCAGATAGGTAGGAAGAAAAGAGAATAGGTATAGATACCAGGAAATGAATATCCAGGAGGATATGATGATCAACAGTTATAGAGAGAAAATGAAGGATGAAGGTGGGGACTTAGAAATGGCCAATGGCTTTGACAGTTAAGAGATTATTGCTGACTTCAGGAAGTAGTTTCAGTTGAATAATGAACAGAAGCTAGGTTGTGGAGGGTTTAGAAGACAGTGAAAGGAGATGAAGCAGAGGCACCTAGTGTAGACAGCTTTCTCCAGAAGCTTAGCCAAGAAGGGTAAAAACAGATATAGGGCTAGAAATCAGTTTGGGAAATACAGAGAACACATTTCTGTTCAGTATGAACCTTAGATGAAGTCAATGCTGGAAACAAGAAGTTCAAACATCAATAAAGAAAGACAAAGAAAAGCAAAATGATGGACAAACACATAGGTACTTACATAGTTCTAAAATATGCCTTATGATGGAGTTTTTGTTCACGGAATATATATTAGTTTATGATAGGTAAAAGGTGTTAAGTAATAACAAAATGATCTGAGATCAAACACTTTTCTGAGATCATACACACACATATACCTTTTCAGTGACATTTTATGCATCTTCTATTATTCCCACCTTCTTACTTATCTTCAATCTGTTTATAAATAAGCTCATGTCTCCCCCATCTTAGAAAAATTTTTTACTTGATCCCTCCATCCCATTAGTTATCACCCCATATCTCTCCTCCCTTTTGTGGCTAAACTTCTTGAGATGGACTTCTTTAATGGATACCTCCACTTTGCTCTTACTCTCTTAACTCTCTACTGTCAAAACTTTCCTCTTCAAAGTTATGAATGATTCCTAAACTACCAAATCTAATGAACTTTTCTTATCCCTCATCCTTCTTGACCTCTTTGTAATCTCTGACACCACAGATCACTTTTCTCTCTCGAATCTCCTTATCCAGCCCTAACCTTTCTCCTGACTTTTGACTTTTGACTCTTGCATCTCCTACTGAATGGTTTCAAACTGGAAGTCCTTTGGATAGCCAGGTTCAAAATCTAGGTGTCATCCACAAATCATCACTCTCTTTCAACCCCCATGTCCAACCTGTTGCCACTCCTGCTGATTTTGCCTTCCAGTCTTTCACAAATGTTCCTTTCTCTCCTCTGACACAACTAACACACTGGTACAGAATCTTGTCAACTCATACCTGGACTCAAGTTCTGCTTCTGACAATACTAGTGATTCTGGGGAAGTCACTTAATCTCTCAGTACCCCAGGACAATGTTCTTGTTCTAAGACCACAAAATGCAGCTCGGGTGACTATTCCAACTGGTGTAGAGTCTAACGATTGGAATGATGCCACCTGCTGGAGACTTACTGTAGGAAAGCTCCACCATGAGGAGAAGGCCTCTGAGGACAAGGCCACGCAGCTTTTCTTTAGTGTCAGGAAGTGATGTCTGCTGGTGGGAGAAAGAGGAGGGGCGAGGATGGCTCTCTCACTTTTTCCCCCCTCAGAATGCTGGTGGAGAGTGGAGCTAGAAATGTGCTCTTCCTTTAATAGATGAATCTAGGCCTTTCTCTTTCTCTTCACCAAATTCTTATTCTCCTTAATAAATGCTTAAAAATCTAAACTCTTGCTAAAGCTTATAATTTATTGGCTACCACTCATTAGATATTTTAGACAGACTAGCTATAATTTTAGCCCTTACAGATGGCTGACCACGAAGAGGAAAGCTGAAACCTCCATCTTCTGATCTTCCGGTTGGGTAAGAAATTTCCCCTACCCAGTCCCATTAAATCCAAAGTACTGCTAAAGTACTCTATTTAAATTTTCAAATGGGTTTTTTTCAACTCCCTAAGTACTCTATTTCTGATTTTAGTCTGTTTAAACAGACAAATGGGGGATAAGATCACATTAGTGCTTTGTTTTTGTGGATTTTCTACTTTTAAAAAAATTTTTGTTAGAAGAGCCAGCAAGGGAATACAGATATGCCCCCTCTCCCAACCATGCCTTTTCAGAGAAACCTCTGACTCCTGCAGCTTTTCCAAATTCTAACACTAATTGTTGCTGTAATTTTGCATGCCTGAAGGCAACAGCCCAGCCTCTAGGAGGCTTTAATCCCCTAGAAGTGGGGGAAGGGGAAATCAGTCCCCTCCTCGGGACCCCACCTCCTCCCCCTCCTCTGGCCAAGCCCCTTAATCCTCTTGCCAGGGAAGTCCAGAGCTCTAAGAGCTCTCTACCTGCATTTGCAGCTTCTACTCAGTTACCAGAGCAGTCAGGCTCAGCCCTTCCCCAGCCTGGCTGTGATTCTGATTCGAACTCCTGTGGTTCTCCCAAACCAACTTTAGAAAACCCTTTAAATCCCAGATATGCTCATTTTGTTCATAATTTTGTTAGTCTGCTTTTGTCTTCAATTAGTAACCTTATAAAGCATTTGTATTATGAAAGGACCGACAGACAATATAGAGGGGTTAAAGAAAACAACCTTAAGCTGAATAAAAATGACAATCATCATCATATTTCAAGAAGACATATTTTACAGAAATGTAGAAGTAAGCAGCAAGGTATTAATGAGTATCGAGGATTTTAGATATCAGAATCAAAAGTGTTCTAAATTCATTCAGAGAAATAATGTCAGTTCAGAGGTTACATAGGATTTCTATGCTATTACATCTACATTTTGAAATTAATGTTATGAGTTTATTTTCATAGAGATGTTCATGCTTTTCATACTTAGCTTTTAAAAAATTTGTGGGGCAGCTAGGTGGCGCAGTGGATAGAGCACCGACCAGCCCTGGAGTCAGGAGTACCTGAGTTCAAATCTGGCCTCAGACACTTAACACTTACTAGCTGTGTGACCCTGGGCAAGTCACTTAACCCCAACTGCCTCACTAAAAAAAAAACAAAAACAAACAAAAATTTGTAAAAGCTTTTTATAGTCATGTGATCGTTTATATTTTGTAATGCTCTTATTAATGTTAAGTTCATATTCATTTAATAATGTTTAATATTATCAGTCATTTACATTCATTTGATTTCCCTAGTTTGAATTTTATTGTCTTTTATTCTTCCATGTGTATTTTCTTCTATTCATTTATCTAATTTTGAAACAATGCAAGATGGTTTGATTTCATAATACAATGTTAATTCTGGGAGTATCGTGCTTCCATATTCTGAGTTGTTTGTTTTTTTTCTCAACTGATTATTTTATCAAACTCTATAAAGCATTTCCCTGGCAAACTGGTTGCCATGGCAAGTGTAAATTGATTCTAGAAGTATTATTTTTGATAAGCATATTCAAAAAGAGAGGGGAACATTTGTAAAAGTATTCTTTTTTCAAAAAAAGTTTTCTTTAAGATTGTGTTGTGTTTTAACTTATATTTAAATGTTCTGATTTTTCACAAAAGTAATTGTATACTTAGTAAAAAAAAGGTATTATTTGAAATTGTTGCATAATTGTATATTATATTCTGAGTCAAGGTACATTCACATTTTTTGCGATCATTAATTATCCTCAATTCTTTTTCTTTTTTCTTTTTTTTTTTTTTGGTGAGGCAATTGGGGTTAAGTGACTTGCCCAGGGTCACACAGCTAGTAAGTGTTAAGTGTCTGAGGCTGGATTTGAACTCAGGTCCTCCTGACTCCTGGGCTGGTGCTCTATCCACTGTGCCACCTAGCTGCCCCTTATCCTCAATTTTTAAATCCATGAGACCTGGATTATGGGAACTTATCATTTAAGACGTTAATTGCCTTCATTCTGAGTTACCAGATGCCAGTTGGCCAAGATGCCATCCAATCACAAGAGGAATACATGCAAGAGCAGACATTGAACTGTCAGATGAGGGGAGACGTGCATGAAGTCAAAGTACGGCCAAGGGAATGGCTTTTGACAAATTGGTTGGTTTTTCTTGGTTTAATTTCCCCCACAATATTGTACAGATGGCTGGAAGTTTTCATCCCACCCATCTCATTCTACACCTGGCTTCTATGCCCCCTCCTATATGCCTGATACCATGGACATCTCAATCCCATGCATCTGATTAAGTCTGACTCAGTTTCCTCCAATATGTTTGGTGGTGTGGATGTATATCCCATCCAACTATTTTAAGCCTGGCATACTGCATGGGCAGTATATATTGCTCAAGTTTGGGAATGCTCATATCCCATCATTTCTCTGTTCTTTTATGGTAACCCCCATAATTATCTCAGGTGTCATGATAAATACAGTGTTGGATTTGGCCTTGACATCTGTTACCAATTATATTAGATTCTTTAATTTCTCATAATGGCATGAGGATAATTAGGAAGATGATGCAAAAAGTGATGAAACAAAGATAAAAATTAATTTTTTAAAATATCTCAGCAATTATCTTCTCAATTTACCCTCCACAAGGGGGGACTATAGTAATATTAAGTTTTGGAGAATGTTTCAATTTTTGTTTTGTTATATTTCATGTATAACAACTAAGATTCTGAATTCCCTTAGACATGTTTTTGAGAACTCTCATTGTTTGATTTGATTATTGACAAAGCTATTTTAAAGTTATATTAAGCTCAATTTTGTAGGAAAATTTCCTGTCTGATTACCAGCATCTACACATCAACCCCCTAAAAGACTTCCATTCCACGACTACACCCAGAGGAAGTCCCAAGAACCATATGAGAAAAGACTTTCAAAGCCTTTTAATGAACAGTTTTGTTTTATTTTTATTCCTTTCTGTTGTTATGTACACCATTGGTAATATGTATTTTCTGCAGAGGCCCTCCCTCTGCAAGGCCAATGTCAAAGCATCAGTTCATGAGGGACCGCCCCTCTGAACAAAACTTTTCTTTCTCCCTTTTCTATATTGCTATTAACACATTGTTTGCTAGCATAGGGTATTATATTTTGTTATTTTTGACTGTTTCATCAAGGAAACAACCCATGTTTCTTGAAGAAACAAAAGGGGAACTGTAACAATTGGAATGATGCCACCTGCTGGAGACTTACTGTAGGAAAGCTCCACCATGAGGAGAAGGCCTCTGAGGGCAATGCCATGCAGCTTTTCTTTGGTGTCAGGAAGTGATGTTTGCTGGTGGGAGGAAGGAGGGGCCAGGGTGGCTCTCTCGCTTTTTTCCCCCTCAGGATGCTGGTGGAGAGTGGAGCTAGAAATGTGCTCTTCCTTTAATAGACAAAGGAATCTAGGCCTTTCTCTTTCTCTTCACCTAATTCTTATTCTCCTTAATAAATGCTTAAAAGTCTAAACTCTTGCTAAAGCTTATAATTTATTGGTGACCACTCATTAGATATTTTATTTTGGTATTTTTGGCTGTTTCATCGGCAAACCCATACAGGTTTTCCAAAGAAACAAAGGCAGGGAATGTGGTAAAAATTATTCGTGGTAAAGATTAATATTCCCTTTTTTAGCTAACTCATTTGGGAGGTGCCACACCTGGCCCACCCCGAGGTTACGTATACTACTGGGCTCAGAAAGGCAGCTTTTGAAGGACCTCCCCTTTTGGGGGAGGAGAGATTGAACGCTCGCCGAAGGGAGGCAGGTTGCTTCTGGAAGGCTAGGCGGCTTCCGGAACTAGGGCCTTTTTCCTTCTGGGCCCTTGCCCTGGTGGCACATGTTTGTGCTCTGTCTCGGGCGACCACTGCGCTGGTGGCGGGTGTTCATGCTCTCGGTGTGAGGACTGCATACTGGGTGGCACGCGAGCAACCTTAGACTGGCAGGCTGTTCAGGTGTTTGGTGAGTTTATTTACGGAAAACCCTAATAGGCTAAGTTTAGAGTTAAGAGCATTTCTCTGTATTTCTATCTTCCTATTTCCTTATCTTTGATTTTTATTACTTTCACCTTTGTTGTTTAATTCCCAAGTAATAAAATCTGATCCTTTTGTGAACTAAAGCTTAGAGGCTCCTTTCTTATTGGCCTGGGAGAAATATCTAAGGGCAGTTCAGAGCAGAGGGAGAACCTAAAAGGTCCCTCATATTTTCGGGACCCCAATATTAAGGCAAGTCACCCAAATAACGCTCCGTATATCAAATTTTGGCTCTCACAAGAGTAAGTTTTCTATACCAAAGCTCCTTAAACTGAGGGTCAGGACCCCATATGGAATCATATAACCGAATGTGGGATCACAAAAAAAAAAATCTGGCAACAGTAAAAGATTATGTATACCTATTTTATATCCCAAATACACAGGGTCATGTAAAAATTTCTCAGGAAAAAAGGGGTCAGGAATGGAAAACATTTAAGAAGGCCTGTTCAACGTAATGAAATTACAGGATCCATCCTTCTCCCCCCAAATATGATTGGATAATTTCATGAAGTGGCATGTAAAAGATTATTTTAATGAATTCTAAAACAAAATACCAGAAATACATAAAAGACCATAAAGACATGTATTACAGTAGTGTTGGACTCAAATACAATGGGGGGGCTACAAATTTACATTATCTGTTTTGTATTTTTACTTATTTTTGTTAAAATTTCTCAACTACATTTTAATCTGATTCTGCAGCACTCCAAAGTGAATTTGATACATCTGATGTATTATACAGAAGCAAATGCCACTAAAGTCCTATTAGCAATGAATACCTCATGATGTGGAAGTAACCTTATATTCATGAAGGCTATACTAGTTGAATGGAAGCACTGGCTGATCAGAGGATGATAATTTATTTTGGAAGAATCTTTGAAGGCAAACTTGTCCAAGCTGTTAATTTTACAAATAGGGAAATTGAGGCCCAAAGAAATTATATGGCTTTCTCAAGGTCATACAAATTATAAGTAGCAGCAGCAAGATTCAAACTCAAGTCATCTGACACCAATTTCAGTTCTTCCTATTGTACTAACAAAACTAGAAAGATTTTGAACAGAAGAAACAGACCGTCTACTGAACAAGGAAATGCTCATCTATTTGGGGAGACTCATTCATCACCTGAATGTTGGTGAATTTTGGAGTCTTAGAAATTCAGGAAACGGACTATCATTGTGTAGAAAGGTTACAAACCATATTGTGGAAGGAGAATATGTGATGATACAATTATATACCTTTTTAAGTATTGAAATAGAAATAAAAAGTAAAGCCTCATTATATGTGTCTTTCAGGCAACTAAATTTCCTTCTCAAGTAAAATAAATAATCAATAATATCAACCAAGGGATATCTATACCACTGATATCACCATCAAAATAAAAAATTTATTACCTTTTAAAACATTTCTGAAAATTCTTCCAGAAACTAAAATTTTCTATTTTAAAAAAATGAACTAGTTCAGATTTATTATGACAAATCCATTATAATACTGTTTTGGTAGATTTTTATTTGGTTGCTGTCAAACTTTAAATGAAATACTGACCTTCATTTAAAGTACAAAAAACCCTTCACCTATGCCATAAAAATGTCATAATAATATATAATGAATAACAAAAGATTCCACTCTTCCAAACTAATCCTGCCAGGTTTCCCTTATACAGATGACAGCATTTACTATAAAATAAGAAAACAACACTTGCCAAAGCTGTTCATGGAAGGTTTCACCCACACCCAATGGGCCTGATAATTATAAAGAGAGAAGACAAGTTTCTCCACATACCACAACCATTTAATTGCCCTTATTTTCAAGTGGTCATTTAAGAATCAAAAAGAAGAAACAATTAGGAACAAACACAGGTACAAAAGTCCTGTGCAACTAATTAAGGGTTTGAGATGCACCAGTCCAGTCCCAAGTCAGCTAAGGAGTAGCATTTATATAATGAAAAACCGAAGCTGAGCTTAATTTCAATAAAGAAGAGTATGTGTGTAGTCTAGACACTCAACACCCAAACTCTTGTGGGCTAATCGTTTCAATGGACGGGGGAAAGAGAAAAGATTTCTAGCTTGGGGGCTTTTAATGACATATAATAATACAAATATTGACTAAACATCTACTCTGCACAGGACACTGAAGGGGGCAACATTTTTAAAAATAAGATTAGGTTTTTTTCTCTTAAAAGTCTTACAATATAGTAGGGAGATAAGAGACACCAATACAAATAGGGATAACTCAGAATATAACACGATAAATAGGTAAAATCCAGTGCTATGTGAGGACTGAGAGGAAGGGCAGGGGAAGGAGAGGGACCAGAAAAGGTGGCATTTGAATTGGGTGTTATGGTGCCTACTAGGTTTTAAAAAATGCCTTTCTCAAAAACCACCTTGAAAGGTAGGGATGGCAAGTCCCCAAAGACACTAGAGTTGGAGTGGGGTGTGACTAGACTTGGAAGGCCCATGCAGCCCGTACTTCAATCCAAGGCTCCTAATTCGAAGTCCGGTAGTCTTTTTGCTACATCGCTCTGCCAGTTCAAAGATAGGGAGGACTTCAAATATCGAACTAATTAAAGAATCACTTCAGTGAAGAGGGAGGGCTTTCTAGACTACGTTTCCCGACCCAGCTACCCACGCTATAAGGTGGAAGTGGAGGAGGTGGTTGGGGGTCTCCCATCCTGACTGCAGCAGACACGGAAGCTTGGGGGGGGGGAGGGGAGAAAAAGTGGAACTGTAAAAATGATTACAGTAACCATGAAGAATAGCTAGCAAGGAAAGAACTGACCCAGTGCACCCTCTCACGTTCAGGGCCCAAGGTATCACTAACAGGACCCCATCCCCTTCAAAGTCACTTCTTCCGCCCCTCCCCGAGGCTTCTGACCCCCGCCCCACTGGTCCTCCCCGGATTCCTCGGTGGCCGGTAGCCGGCGGTCGATGAGGAGGGTCCACGGGCTGGTAAATGGGTAGGCGCCCTTGGAAGGAAGCCGCTGCCCAAGCAGGGTGCCCCCTCCCCAGGATAGATAGGCCCCGGTGGGAGGGTGGAGGTAGCAAGAGAGGCCGCCTCGGCTTCCCTGAAGAACCCAGGACACCTTTCTCCTCCCGCACCGCCCAAGGTGGGAAGAGCACCCTACCGAACCTCGGACACTTACTTTCTCGTGGAAGATGGACTCCATGTTTATTTGTCTGGAGCCAACGGCCCCGCGTCGAACCACCCCCCCCTCCAACCCCTCCCCCCGCCCCCCGCCCCAGCTCTGTCCCCATCCCCACCCCCACGCCTAAGCCCAACCCGCTCCGCTATGCCCTGCCCACGTGCCCCAGACATTGACCAATCAAACGCAGGGGATCTGAGTCACGTGAGATGAAGACGGGAGGGGGCGTAGGGGGGAAGGAGGGAGCAGGTCCACGGAGAGCCCTTTCCCGCGGTGTAATTTCCCACGTGACCGTCGCGGAGCTGCCCCGCCCCGCCCACACGGCACTTCCGGGATCCTGAAGATCGCCATCGCGATTCTTCCGCTCATAGCACCCTCAGGCGGACGGGAGGACCTTCTGGATCGGGTCTGGCGCCTCGGGCTCTTTTCTATGGTTTGACTGAGCTGGGTCCGGGTAGGCCAAGGTGGGTCCTTAACCTTTCAGGATTTTAGGATTTAAGAACCTGCAGGGGAGGGGCCGTAGAAATCCCTTGGTCTCAAACCTTTCGTTTTACAGAGGAGGAAACCGAGGCCCGAATCATGGGGTTCTGAGCATTTCTTCCCCTGCCATCTTCACAGTGGTAGCCTGGGAAAGATGGGGAGCAAGCGTGGCGTAGAGGAAGAAAGACTGGGTTTGGAGTCAGAAGACTTAAAACTCAGAGGATGTGATGAGAAATTCTTGCTTGTGTTGGCAAGGAACTAACTATAACATAAATAATTATTTTATTGCATAGATAGGTGATAGTTCTATACATATGTACACATATAGGATTTTTTGTGCTAACTTCATAATATGTACTAAACCGGGGGTCCCAAGAAACTTAGAACTTTTGGAACACTTACATATACAAATATGTGTATACACACATTACACAAATGTACACTACTTCTTTTAAGTTTTAAGACTTCTCAGTTTGAGTGGCATCACACAACATAAACCAGAAGAAATACATAATAAGTTATCATAGGCCAAACCTAGAAACAACCATTTTCATTGTTTTGTCCCAGATAAATGAAATGTATATTTATTTTAATTTACTGCAAATTTACTTCAGTAAAAATTTATTAAGCACCTACTATATTTCTGTCTTAAAGGACACAGCATCCAGGTAGAGAGAAAAGCATGGATAACTCCCCCCCCCAAAATATGAACATACAGAGCATATTTGGGAAATAGAAAATAGACTACTTTGGCTGGAATAGCCTGTGGAAGGGAGTAATGAGATAATACTGGAATAAAGAGGAAATACTGAAATGAGTAGCCCTGGATCGTGGACATTGAATTCCTTAGCTAAGGGATTGACTTATACTTGGGAACCACTGAGCTATAATGCAATAACATAACCAATATAGGCATAATAGGTTTGGGGAGTCATTTTCAGAGGAATGGTGTAAATGAGATTGCTAAAGGGAGGAAAACAGAAAGGTGTGGGATGGGACAGCAAAAGAGGCAGAGCTCTGAAGGTTCTAGCTGCAGGAGTTCATAACCTGGGGTCCTTGAACTTGTTTTTGTTGTGTGTGGTTTTTTCCACAAAAGTATTTTATTATTTTCTAGTTAGGTGTAGAGACAGTTTTCAACATTTGTTTTTATAAGATTTCTAGTTCCAAATTTTTCTCCCTCCCCCTTCCCCAAGACAGCAAGCAATCTGATACAGGTTATATGTGTACAATCACATTAAACATATGTCTGCATTAGTGTGTATTTTTTACTCTGTTCAGTTGTTTCAGTCATGTTGGACTCTTCATCACTTCCTTTTTAAGTTTTTCTTGGCAGAGATACCAGTGGTTTGCCATTTCCTTCTCCAGCTTATTTTACAGATGAGGAAGCTGAGGCAAACAGGGTTAAATGACTTGTCCAGTCATATAACTAGTGTCTAAGGCAAGATTTGAACTCAGGAAGATGAGTATTTTTGACTTTGGGCCTGGCACCATATCCACTGAACCACTGAGCTGCCCTTTACTCTAGCAATTTCAATATCCCTATAATGATCTGATTAGAGATCTGATACTTTATTACAGAAATAATTAGGGAATATGATTTCAAGTATTGTTTTAATTAGTCATGTTTTTCATTAATGACTTTACTCAAGTAAATCACATTGCTTTGCTTCTAGCAAGGAGCTGAGCTGTACATTATATGATAAGACGAATAACTGAGTCAGAAGAGAAACAAATTTCATATGCCCTGGCATTTAGTATTATATTTCTAGAAAATATACCCCAATAGCAAATTTATGCCCTAATTTCAATGTCACCAAAACAGTAGCTTTCTTTTCCTTTTCCTATTTGTTTCGTTTCAGATATTAGTTTTGCACTATTTGGTTACATATTATTCAACACCCCCTCCCCCATCAATTAGAGGAAAGGAAAAATTTTTTTTAATAAACATTTTTATTTAAAGTTATGAGTTCCAAATTCTATCCCTTCTTCCCTCCCTCCCTTCCCTGAGGCAGTAAGAAATCAGATATAGGTTATACATGTTCAATTATGTAAAACATAACCATATTAGTCATTTTGCACAAGTAGAATACAAGAGAAAAATGAAAGAAATAAAGTGAAAAATAGCATGCTTTAGTCTGTGTTCAATCAATATCGGTTCTTTGGAGGTAGATAGTATGCTTCATCATTAGTCCTTTGGGATTGTGTTGGATCATTATATTACTGAGAATAGTTAAGTCATTCACAGTTCTTCATCAAACAATATTGCTTCTCCTGGTTCTGTTCACTTCACTATACATCAGTTCATAAAAGTCAGAACAAAGGAAAATTCTTAAAGGCTCCATATTCTCCTATTTTAAGTTAAAACCATATAATGATAATTTAAAGTTTATCTCCTAAAGTATAGTATCATTTTTTTAAAGGATTAACCATGTGGTGTTTTTAAAATTAATTATTTTTTAAATGAAAAGTTTCATTAAAATTTGTGAACAACATTTTTTTTTTTTTTGCGGGGCAATGGGGGTTAAGTGACTTGCCCAGGGTCACACAGCCAGTAAGTGTCAAGTGTCTGAGGCCGGACCTGAACTCAGGTCCTCCTGAATCCAGGGCCAGCGCTCCATTCACTGCGCCACCTAGCTGCCCCAACATTTGTTTTTAAAATATAAAAACACTAGGAAGTTAAATCCCAAGTGCAAATCAAGTCCTGTGTCCTCCAGAGGAACTCCCCCCTGCCCCCACACACACCTCCAAACTCCCAACTATCTGAAGAAATGAATTCATTTTTTTCAGTTTGAAATAGGAGCTCATCATAATTTGGACAACAAAATTTCTTAAGTAAAAACGATGAAAGCACTTTTTATTTAATTAAATATTTTTATTCAACATGAAAATCTCTCAATTCAGCTAAAGCCTTTATTTCCAGGTAACTTCTTCATTAGGTTTTAGTTCTCTGTGTAGAAAGAAAAAGAGAAGTAAAAGACAAACATTAAGAAACAATTTTTGTGAAAGTAAAAAAGAGAAAGTTAAAGGAAGATTAACTTACAATTCTTTATTTTGTTAATTTGACTATTTTATGGGGCACTAGTGTAATAGAAAGAGTAGATTGGTACTTAGGGACCTAGTTCAAATCCTGACTCTTGTTATTTGCTAGATTTTATGTGAGCCCTAGCAAGTCCCTTAACATGTGTGGGCCTCAATTTCTTCATGTCTAAAATGAGAGGACTGGACTAGATAACCTCTAAGATTTCTTTAGCTCCAAATTGTGATCTTATTCAAAATATGATAAACCTTGTTTTTATGATGCCTTCTCAGTTAAAACTAAAGGCATATCAACCAATGTAAATGATGTACAATCTTTTACCTAAAAGTGGCCATGGAAAGGGGAAAAAAAACCTATTCAAATTAGACTATGGTCTTTATTTTTCATACTTATTCTTGTCCCTCAATCCCATACTGGAGTAGCCCACATCTTGGGTAATTATGATAATGCCAGGTCATATTCTTTCTCAGTACCCTCAAACTATATCTTTTGTCCTTCAAAGATTTACAAGTAAAATGCTACATAAATATAAGTTCTCATTCAAGATGTTTTGTCCAGTAGTCTGAAATGTATACATTTCATCCTTATCTTTCATAATTTTATTAATTTCTCTCAAATTCTTAGCCTTCTCCCCCAGACTACAAGGTCTCAATTCCTTTTTTAGTCTAACTTCATATGGAAGCCTTATCACCTCGATCTTTTTGGATGTGCTTCTTTGGACCTTCTCCAGCTCCATTATATATTTTTTGAGGTACAGTAACCAGATCTACACAAAGTATAGGCAGTTTTTGACTTATGAATGTAACTTGTGAAACACATGTAAACAACCATATGAGTAGCTTTCTGCTGGAACCTTCTGTTACTATTAGCCTACCAGCCTACACTGTTTGACCTACAAATGTCATTCTATACCCTTCCTGAGCCACTCCTCCTGCCAGCCCTAACCTATGCACCTGATGTGCCTTACTCCATACTGGTTTGAAAAATAGAAAAAATGCCACAAAAGTACTGTTATTACTGTGGGTTAATTATTCTACTGATACGTCACCATGACATGGAAGTGACCTTGGGTCCTATAAGATTGGAAGGGCTTTCAGTATGAAGTTCATCTAAGACTCATCACTAAGTTGATAATATAGTGATGAATTTTTTAGCCAGAGCAACTCTTACATTGTCTCCTCCTTCATACAGGGTTTTGAGATGCATTACCCGAAGAAGTAGCCACACTGGTAAAGTCATAGATCTTTGAAGTATGGGCAAAATCAATTTTTCTGAAATGGTGGAAAAACCCAAATAACAATGTTCTTATGGGAAAATGTTTCAAGTTCCAAATAACTTAATAATAAATGAACTTTTGAAACACAAGTACTACTGTCCTCCTATTGATATGCCTTACCAAATTTATTGTGAGAGCATTTTAATGAGATTCCAAAGGGGATGTAATAACTTCTGTTTATTTTATGCTGCCTTCAGGACACTGTTGCCTAACTCTGTACTGTAAAAATTAAATCAGTCAGTTAACAGAAGGTTTAGAAAACAAATACATAAACTAACCTTTTAAATAACATGCTCTTATTCCGAAAAGCAGTTAGTTTTTCATCACTCCTCTTGTCTAGATAATAGCCAACAACAAATCCCACTGGTACCAGGATATGAACCCAGTGGTCACGCACAGCCTGAATTAAATTCACCATGATTGCTTTAAAAGAAAAAAAAAAGAAAAGGACAAAAAAAAGTTGAGACATTTGAATATAAACTATTTTTTGAGAACTCTCTAAAACCTCACCCCAAATAGGAAGAAAGTATTTAGTGGAAGAGAAGGGGTAAATAGGAATACTGAAGTTCCCTTTAAGCTGCTAACTTGCTTCAATGTTTTGGCTTCATTAATTGATTCAGTAGTTAGTGCTGAATTTATTTATGGGTAAGGAATCTGTTAGGAACTGAGGGGAATACAAATTCCTCAACATTATATGACACAATGTCTAAAATTTATATGATGAAGATGTAGGGTAGCAGCAGTATGGAGTAGTGTGAAAATTTAAGAAATCGATTTTTTTATCGATTAAAAAACATTTAAGTGCATATTATGTCCCAAGCACTATCCTAGGCACTGGTGATAGGAATATAATACATAACATAAAGAAAAACTCTTAACCACAAGGCTCTAACAGTCTTGTTTTTGCAGCAATCCGTTTTAACTTTTGTGGTGGTAGCTGTTTCCATACACATTGTTCTAGTCATTGTGTATATTATACTCCTGGCTCAGCTTAATTCACTATTCATGCAAATCTTTCTATGCTTCTTTGTATTATTCCCTGATATTCATGAACCACAATTTGTTTAGCCATTCACCAATCAATGAACATCCAGTTGGTTTCTAGTTCTTTACAATCACAAAAAGTACTTTGAGAACTATTTTGGTGTATTGGGAACCTTTCTTCTTTATCTGCTGTGTCTTTGGGGGTATATGTCTAGCAGTAGAATCTCCTGAGTCAAAAGATATGGACATTTACATATTTTATTTGCATAACTCTACATTGTTTTCCAGAATGGTTGTACTCATTTTCATGCCTCACCAACAATGCAACTGTGAACCTGTCTGGGAGTTGGTTTCTTGAGTTTTGTTTCCAGTCTCCCCATTCATTTGCAAGTTAAGATAAAAGGTCTTTATAACTCTTTTTCCCCTTTCCTATCTTTAAAATGGAAGCCATTATTGGCAAATGTAATCCACTTCATAATACTCATTTAGAATTATTTTAGGTTTTATAAGTTATTTTTAGCTCCAAGGTCAAAAACCCTATGACTATATCTACTAAAATAGTAACTTCTCAGTAAATCTAAAAAAATATTATTAACTGACTACTGAAAGGAAAAGTATAAACATAATAGAAAAACTTGTTAGCAAGGAGGTCAGAATAGTTGATCTTAGTATCTTAGAATAGGTGCTAATGGCAGTACTAGACAAGAAGATGGATGAATATTTCCAATATTCATACCAATGCTAATGCTAGAACATGCCTAAAACCGGGACAACTAATGCACTGTTGGTGGAGTTGTTAATTGGTCCAACCATTTTGGAGAACAATATGGAACCATGCCTAAAGGGCTATAAAACTGCATACTCTTTAATCCCACAATACCACTGTTAGGTCTATATCCCAAAGATATATTTTTTGGATAAAAAAAATGAAAAGAACCTATTTGTACAAAAATTTTTATACCTTTTCTTGAGTGGCTAAGAATTGGAAATCCAAAGGGTGCCCCTCAATTGGGGAAGGGCTAAACAAGCTGTGGTAAATGATTGTAACGGAATATTATTTTGTGCTAAATGACAAGCAGGATGTTTTCAGAAAAACCTGGAAAGACATTTACATGAACTGATGAATAGTGAAGTGAACAGAGAACCAGGAGAATGTTGTACACAGTAACAGCAATATTCTTTGATGAAGAACTGTGAATGACTTAGCTATTCTCAGCAATACAAAGATCGAAGACAATCCCAAAGAATTAATGACAAAGAATACTATCTGCCTCCAGAGAAAGAACTGATATTGATTAAATATAGACCAAACATGCTAGTTTTCACTTTTTTTCATTTTTTATTTTTATTCAAGTCTTCTTGTACAAAATGACTAATATGGAAATGTTTTACATAATTGTACATGTATAACCTATATCTGATTGCTTACCATATCAGGGAGGAAAGGAGGGAGGGACAGAATTTGGAACTCAAAACTTTAAAAGTATTTCTAGAAAAATGAAATCTGCAATGTAGGGTTTCTCAATAGATATTTACAAGTTAATACAATAGAAAGACTACAATTATGTCCTAAATTCAGATTTCATTGTGAAGAATTTCAGAGAGGAAGATCAGATTTAGAGCTGGAAGGGGCCTCAGAAGCTCCCTTGTAGAACTCCCTCTTTTTATAGAGGTGGAAACTGAGAACCAGGAAGGTCAAGTGACTTGCTCAAGGTTATATAGATAGTGACAAAGGTAGGAAATGAATCCAGATACTCAGTCCCCAGAGCCAATAATCTTTCCATTCTATCTTAACTAGCAGAGCTATCAGAAAACAATTGCCCCTAAAATGAACAAACAGTTCATTAGTTCAAAAACTAATTATTGGAGTTTTAAAAATGCTTTTTTAAGGAAGAAACCAAATTATACTTAATTATATACAGTGTCTAAGAAGGAATATGCAGAAGGCAGTGTGTAATAATAAAGAGGAATGGGTTGGAGTCAGAAGACCTGGGTGAGAATCCTAACTTTGCTATATATCATCTCTATGGCCTTAGGTCAATCAGTTCATCTATCTGTGTCTCAGTTTCCACATCTATAAAATGATGGGGTTAGTTAGACTAAAGGATTTCTGAGGTTCCTCCCAGCTCTAAATTCTATGATTCACTGAACTAGTTGTATGGCCTAGGTGAGCGATTTAAATTGTGAGGCCAATTTCCACTCTTGGTAAAATGAGGCTGGTGGGTAAAGATCATCTATAAGGAAGGCCATTTCCATCTCTAAATCCTTAAATCCTTTGAGCAAATCATTTAAAAATTTTCTGGAATGAATGAATTCAGCAAACATTTACTGAGTAACTGCTATGTGAAGAACACCCTGCAAGGTTGTCAATGGAATACAAAGATGATTAAGAAAATTGTCCTTGCCTTCAAGGAACTTATGATCTAGATGAGGATATAAAATTTGCACAAATAATACAATTTAGGGAGACTATCAAGGAGATGAGAGTGACTGACAGTGCCAGGGAGTGTGGAGAGCTCAAGAAGGATGAAAAATGGAAAAAGGCCATTAGATTTGGCAGTTACAGATCACTGGAGAGAGTAGTTTTGTTTGAATTATGATGTTGGAATGGAGTGATGCAATCAGAATTGGTCGTTTGTTTCACCTTTTTTTTCTGAAAGACCAACCCTTTTCACTGTCCACTGCTTTAGTGAGATTTCCTATGGTTTGTTCTAAACAATTGATTGTATTTTTCTTTTTTAAATTCTGAGTTTCAAGCCCTAACTGTTAACACATTGTAGTAGTATGCTCCTGGGCAAGTCATTTAACCTCACAGTGACCTGGGAGATATTCTAAGACTTAAGATCTGGACGGGTAGAGGGAATTTCTTATTAGGAGTTCCCTTTTAAAAGGGGGGGGGGGGGGGGCGGAAGAAATACCAAAAACCTACTACTCATTCAGGAAGCTTTTTGATTCACTGAATGTGAAACAAATGTTATAAAACAGACAAATAAGTTTAACCCATCATATGATATGGTGGAAATAGTATGAGACTTAGTAAGACTTGGGCTCAAATTCTCCTTCTGATGCTTTCTGGCTTTCCTCAAATGTAAAATGAGAATAAAAATAATTCAAAGAATTATTTTGTGAGGCTCAAATGAAATAATACATGCAAAGTGCTTTATAAATACAAAGCACTACATAAGTATTACTTATTATTTCTCAGTGGATGAATGTCAAAATCATCTTTGGAGTGTTCTAGTATAGGAGATATGGTTATCTTAGGGTTATGAGGAAGAATAAATTATTCAATCTAAAGGGAATCATAAAGATCCAAGCTAGTAGGGTCAAGAAACTGTGACTAGACAGAATAGCTCAGAAAATGTATGCATGAACTATATGGGAACCAAGTAGTTTTCTTTTATTTACAGCTCTAGTTATCTTACTTTGCTATAGTTTTCTTACTTTGGTATAGTTTTTCTGGATGTGTATCTTCTTTTTTCCTTTGTAAACAAATTATAGGAAATGTACTTTCAGTGTCTGGAGTGGTGTGACACAGGGTAAAAGGGAAAGGGGGTTCAATGTGAGGGGAAAAGCCACTGCATTTAGCAATGAAATCATCAGTGACTTTAGAGAGTGGTGCTTCAGTATAGTCATAGGGGCAGTGATTAAGCCAGTGGGGTAAAGCAATAAATCCTCTTCATTCTTGGTACAAGTTTGGCAGTAAAGGGGAAGAGAGGGAAGATGATAGCTTGAAGGGTTAAGCAGGTTGAAGGGGAAGAGATGGGAATAAGCATTTATAAGGCACCTAGTATGTGTCAGTAGGGGAAGAGAAGGGAATAAACATTTATCTATTTATCTTTTTATCCATTTATTTATTTATTTATTTGCTTGTTCCCTTGTTCATTTATCTATTTATTTGTTCACTCATTCATTTGCTTGTTTATTTACTTATTTTTGAGGCAATTGGGGTCAAATGACTTGCCCAGGGTCACACAGCTTGTAAGTGTCTATGGTCGGATTTGAACTCAGGTCCTCCTGAATCCAGGGCCATTGCTTTATCCACTTTGCCACCTAGCTGTCCCAGGGGAATAAGCATTTATTGTTTTGTTTTGTTTTTGTGGGGCATTGGGGGTTAAGTGACTTGCCCAGGGTCACACAGCTAGTAAGTGTCAAGTGTCCGAGGCCGGATTTGAACTCAGGAACTCCTGAATCCAGGGCCGGTGCTTTATCCATTGCACCACCTAGCTGCCCAGAATAAGCATTTATAAGGCACCTAGTATGTGCCAGTCACACTGCTAAGTGCTTTACATGTATCTCATCTGATCCTCACAATAACCCTTCAAGGTAAATGCTGTTTTTATCCTCATTTTATAGTTTAGGAATTGGAAGAAAACAGACAGCATGACTTGTCCAGGGTCACACAGCTTGCAAATTGTGTGAGGCCAAATTTGAAGTCAGGTCTTCTTAACTCCAGTCCCAGCATTCTATCTATGGTGCCTCCTAGCTACTTCTAAGGAATTTAAATTAAAAAAAAAATTTTTTTAGGATATAGAAATCTAAGATACGTACACTGAGGGAAAGAAGGCATCCAAAGGAAAGATTGGTAACAAAAGGGAAGGCCAGATTAATTTGAGCATGGTCATATCGAAGACTCCTGATGGTATTAAGGGTACAAGTGGAGGAGTTAGCTTTAGTAAGGAGGGCCACTTCTTCCTCTGAGATTATAGATAAAGAAAGGGGTAAATAGTTGAAGACAGTAGATTTAGAACAGTGGTATAAAACTAAAAAATGGGCGCATGATTCCTGTGGGGCAGCATACTGACTTAGAAAAACACATGTTAATATTATCTATATTCTATTGTATTTTTATTTTTTTTGTTACATAGTTCCCAATTATTTTAATCTGATTCAAGCAGCACTCAGGATTGTCAGGCATGTTTGACACCTCTGAAATAGAGGGGCATTTATAGAATCATAAGGTTCAAAGCTGGAATGGACCATAAATTCCAGATAGTCAAACTACTTCATTTTATGGATGAGGAAACTAAGACTAAGATTTTAAGTAATATTGTCAGGTATTAAGTAGCCAAGTCAGAATTAAAACACAGATTATCTGACTCCAAACACTGTGATCCATACATTACACCAAGACGAGGGATTTCATATTGGATGACTTCAATCTTCCCTGAAAAGTTTAAGGCAAAATCAAATGATGAGAATAAGGTGAGATGGGATGTATTTGGGCACTTACGGATAGTTTTGAATAGCCTTTGTGGGAAATGGAATGGGCAACAAGAGATCAATAAAAGAATTCCTAAGGACAGTAGGATTTCTGTTCAGATGAATCCAGGTCAGGAAGACTTCGTGATTTCCTCCATGTTTGGCCGGTCAGAAATAGAAAGAGAGAGGTATTTTCCTATATGCTAAGACCCAGGGTTAAGAGTTTGCAGTGCTGTAATGGCAGAAGGTCAAAGAAACAGAAGGATTTAAGGGTGAAAATGTGGGCACTATTCAAAAGGCCCATGGCCAGATCCTTCCTGATCCTTGTTTCCCAACCACTGGACCAAGGCTTTTTTTTTTTTTAATTAAATTTGTGGGGCAGTAGGGCTGTCAAGAAATGTGATTTCCTTCATATAGGAAACTCCCAATGTTAAAACTTTCTCCTGCCTCTCTGCAAATTTTGACTGATTCACAAAACTTACTTCTAATAGTTCCTACTTTTAACTCTTCTCAGATCTTTTTGCTTCCAACTGTAGCTCCTTATTTCAAGTTCTCTGTTCTTATGTCAGCTTTGGAGGAAAGGGCTGTCATGTATGGAGGAAACATGCACCCTCATCACCACCCTTTACTGGCTAAAAATATGGTTACTGAAAAACACTGGACTGACTGCATGATTTGTTCATTTCTATGACAACACTCTTGAAATATAATCACTATCAAAAGTACTCCTAACTGGGGCAGCTAGGTGGTGCAGTGGATAGAGCACCAGCCCTGGATTCAGGAGAACCTGAGTTCAAATCTGGCCTCAGACACTTAACACTTACTAGCTGTGTGACCCTGGGCAAGTCACTTAACCCCCAATTGCCTCACCAAAAAAAAAAATACTCCTAACTTATCTATAATACTTTTATGTAAACTGAGTAACTTTACAGCCCTGCTGTAAAGCCTTTACCTGCTAGAATGTCAAACTCCTAATCATCATTTACAAAAAAAAATCCATACAATATACCTTATAGAACATAATATCTACATCAGCGTTAGAAGTTTTGAAAAACCACAAGTTACCATCTGTGTTCTAAATATTATTATTCTATGAGAAGCAGTTTGGTGTAAAAACACTGGACTTGGAGTTAGGAGATATCAAGGTTCAAAGCCCATTCCTGACTCTAGCTCTGTCTATGATGAAGTCATTTCAGCTTTCTTGGTCTCAATTACTCATCTGCAAAATGGCTATAATTTTGAACAAACCTCCAGGGTTGTTGTGAGGACACAATCAGATAATTATGTGAAGTTCCAGAGGCAGCACGGGTAAATTTAGAGGTAGCAAGTCATTTCACCTCGAAGTGCCCCAGGCAGCTTTTTAACACTATAAAGTACAGAGAAAGTACTAAGCTGCATTGGTAGAAGGAGTTTAATCATTTGAGAGTCCTCTCAACTAATGACATCAAAAGTCCAATCT
The DNA here is from genome assembly GCF_019393635.1 of Dromiciops gliroides. Taxonomy (NCBI): domain Eukaryota; kingdom Metazoa; phylum Chordata; class Mammalia; order Microbiotheria; family Microbiotheriidae; genus Dromiciops; species Dromiciops gliroides. The sequence goes on from NC_057862.1 coordinate 210,844,140, forward strand.
CTATTCTATTTAAAATTGCTTTATAAATGTTAGTTATTAATATGAGCTTACAGTCAAACAGCTCAAGAGTTCTCAATCTTCATAAATTTGTAGGAAATCAGAGTAGAAAGGAACCATAAAGATGATTTAAACTAAGCCCTTTATTTTAATAGTATCTGTAGTACCTATTTCACAGGAATACTATGAAAATCAAAAAGATAATGTATGTAAAGTGCAGTGAAAAACAGTACTATATGAATAATAGCTAACTTTGCAAGCCCCATAGGTAAGTTTTCTCATCTTATCCTTAGAATAACCTTGTGAGCTAGGTGCTATTATTATCTCTAATAACCTTTTGGTTGGACTCCCTGCCTCAAATCTCTCCCCACTTTCAGTCTATCCTCCATTCAGCTGTCAGATTTCAAAAGCATAAATCTGATCATGGCAACCTTGTATTCAATAAACTCCACTGGTTCCCTATCACCTCCAGGATCACATACAAAATTCTTTGTGTGGCATTAAAAGAAGCCCTTCATGACCTGGGCCTCTCCTACCTTTCCAGTTTTCTTAGAACTTCCATGTAACTCCTCCATGTACTCTCCCATCAGTTAACGTTGGCTTCCTTGCTATTCCTCAAGAAACACACATCTCCAGACTTGACATTTGCTGTCCCCACTGTGTCTGGAATGCCTTCCCTCATTCTCTGCTTCCTGGCTTCCCTGAAGTCCCAGTCAAAATTCTATCTTCTACAAAGGAACCCTTACTTATGAAGCCTTAATGATAGTGCCTACCCTCCACTGATTATCTCCAATTTATCGTGTGTGTGTGTGTGTGTGTGTGTGTGTGTGTGTGTATCTTTTTTGTACATCACAGTCTGTTGTCTTGGGGGGAGGGGTAACCCAGCACTTAGCACAGTGCATGGCACATAACAGGCAATTAATAAATGCTTATTGATTGGCTAACACGAGGAAACTGAGGCAGGGGTTAACGGATTTTCCCCTAGTCACACAAGTATTGTGTGAGTAGACTAATTCAGGTCTTTCCTGACTGCAAGTCCAGTGGTCTCACCCACTGTACCATCTATATAAATGCCAATTTAAGAAAAAAAAATCAGAGAACTAAGGCTCAGAAGTTTAAGTTTATAGCATAGCCTCAAACTAAACAGTTTTCTATTTCCAGTGCATTTTCCACTGCAGCAGGCTGTCACCTGTACTGATTTTAAATTTGTATTTATTTTTTAACACGTGAATACTATTGGTATCAGTGTATTTAAGAATGCCGTTTCCCATAGGGCAGAAAGGTATTGTGCCTAGGCACTGGGAATAAAAATACGAACCAATATCTTTCAAATAGCAAATGATCGCTAAATACAGGTGAAATTGAATTCAATTTTGTGGTCGCACCGAAGTCAGAGATTTAGAAACGATTTAAGGGGAAACCATCACCTGTCCTAAATACTGGTCTAGCCTGTAATCTACGAGGCATGTAGCCCAGGAACTCACTCCCAATGTACCAATTTTCCAAAACCACAGCACAGTAGTTGGCATGTAGTAGGCGCTTAATATACGTTTACTAATTGACTGATTATTGACAGACTGGCTCTGCTGTCAACACACGAAGCGCGACAGGAGGCACTGGGAGAAGACAGAGCTTTGGAAGGACATGGCTCCTGTTCTCATGGAGGTCACTGTCGTTCCTAACTGTCCCTTGATTTCTCCCCTGAGAAGAAGTTCCCATCCCTACTCCTCAGGGTTGTCCGAGGTGCAGCCATCATAAGGTGCTGCCACCATGAGGGGCCGTGAATGTCCTCCGCCCTCCTGGAGACCCTGACCCCCCAGAAGAACGCCCGTTCTCCCGGGGGGGAGGGGGCGAGTGAGGAGCTGCACGAAAGAAACTGAGGCCCACACCCGGAGCCTCCCCGGCCTTTGCTCCCCTCTCGAATCATCGACTCACCTGCAGACCGGGATCCCGGGCACTGAGAACTTGGCCAAGGACAGCAGCTCCCTCCGAGGACTCCGGACGAAGCCTCTTGGCGTCGTCACGTCCTGCGGGACGCCACCATTCCTTACGCTGGGGGAAGGGCCACGGGTGCCGGAAAGTCACACTATCCCTCCTTTTTTTGTTTGTTCTTGACTTCATGGGAGGTTTCAAATTTCGAGACTCATACACTAGAGTGGCTTGTGCGGAACTTCCATAGGCTGTGTTGATTCTCTCTAGTGCCCCGCGCTGTACCTCTTTCCCCCCCCCCGGGAAAAAGTGGTAGCGCCCAATTCGCTCCGCCTCTCTTTCGCCCCTCCCCCAACATGGCGGCCGCCAGTAAGTGCTTGCTGTTGGCGGGCCGTGACTGCCGCTGATACAGAAGAGGCAGCTGCTTTTTTCATCCCGGCTCCGACTTAGAGAAGAATTGGAAAGGGAGGGAGGTAGAAAGGAAAGACGAAGGAGTGCTGAGGGAGGGCCGAGGAGGTAAGTGATGGTGCAAGAGTAGAGGAAAGAAGTCGGCTAGGAGAGTGGTGGGTCTCCTGGGCCTCTGAGGGGACGGGCGAGAATCTGGCCTCGGCGTCCGTAGGCAGGCACCCCCGGGCGTCTCCTTCCTGATGCCCCCGCGGCAGCCTGCCTCTGGTTCTAGGCCCCGAGGTTACAAAGTTCATCTCCTCGCATCCTCCCTTCAGGCTGATGGGAGTCTGCTTAGATGCCTCATCGCTCCCACACTTCGCTTCTCTCCTTTTGCAACTCCCCCTTCCCCAAAACGCCCCTTCCCCCTTCCGGGAGGAGTAAAGCCTCCCTGGGACTTTATTTGACGCCTGCTTCTGCTTGGCCTCAACTCCTTACTTAGAGAATATTCCTGCAGCTTTCTTCAAGAGGGTCTCCAGCCTGACTCTTTCCCCTTAAATGTTCACTAGTTCAACTGCATCTGTCCATTACTATTATTATCGACAGCCATTTATTAGCAGGGTGACTACCTCGGTAGGCTCAATGTTTTCATCATCTTGACTGTTTCTTAAGATGCCTCGGTTTTGAGGCTTTGCCCCCCACCGTTATATAGAAAGCAACAAGTTAGGCTGGGAGCAAGAGAAAGTTTGAGCCTCCTGTGTCCCATGGACCCTCGGCACTTATTCGCTCGTTTTGTTATCTTTGTGGCTCCATTGCCTGGCTTTCAACCTCGTTTATAATATGCATTTAATAAATACATGTTTTAAATTGATGCTTTTTTTTGTTGTTACCCTTCTTGCATGAGGCTAACTCAATGAAAAGACATTACAGAAGCTGCTGCCTGTCATATTTCCCTCCCCACTTCATCATATATCATTAATCAGCAGTTCTTAGCCCGAGGTCCAAACCGGTTGGTTATTGGATAGATTTCAGCCAAGGTTTATGAACTCGAATGGGGAAGAAAATGTCATCCTTATTTTCACTAATCTACTAATTGAAATTTAGCATTTTCTTCAATTATTTAAAAAAACAACACATTATTCAGAGAACAGTATGCAGGCTTATGCCAAAGGGTCCGTGACACAAGCCCGGTTAAGAACCCCTGTCATAAATAGATAACCACCACCTTTCCAGTATCTATTAGATCTTAGAATTTATATTTCTTTCCCCCTCTTTATATTTATGCGCTTGTCATTGAGACCCACAAAAGGCATTTATTTAGTTTCATAAGTGATCAATATATGTTGGATTAGGGGAATGAAATAATATCTCTCATCCTTAAGTCTCTTTCAAGGATTATATCATCTTTCCTCTCTATAAGGGGTAGAGCAAATATTGTGCTCATTTTACAGATAAGGAAATTAAATCTCAGAGAGGTTAAGTAACAGCACAGCTAGTAACAGCTCTGGGACCGTATGAAATCCAGTTCTCTGACTCCTTGTCCAATGTCGTTTTTTTCCTATTACATCCCAGTGACTTTCATGAAAGAGGCAATTCTGTTCAGCCAAAATTTAAGTGCCTAGTAAATTCAAAGCAGGGCAGACACTTACTAGCTGTGTAACACTAGGTAAGTCATTAACCCTGTTTGCCTTAGTTCACTCATCTATAAAATGAGCTGGAGAAGGAAATGACAAATCACTCCAGTATCTTTGCCAAGAAAATCCCAAATGGCATCATAGAGTCAGACAAAGATTAGAAAAAAAATGGCTGTACATCAACAAAAATTAAAGATATGAATTCCAAAGACATACTGAATACTCTGCTCCCTAAAGAACTTATCTGATGCTGAATTCTTTTTCTTAACAATTTCTATGCTATTGCTTTGTAAATATTACAAACCCTCATTTCTTCTCCCCCCCCCCTTTTTTTATTGTGTTTAATTCTTAGAAGTTTAAATTCCTGCAAGAGTATTGCTTCATGGTAAAAATTTCCCCATATCCCTGATCTCATGGTCCATTTCCACTCTCTGCCCTCCTCCACTCCATACTTTGTATTGGCACTTTGTTTTCTGTATTCAGAAGTTCCAAGTAGTTTGTTTTTTTTAATTTAACAGTTTTCCCCCCCTAGATTGGGTAAAAAGGACCACAGCTTTAATAAATACTATCATCAATTTTTAAAAATTTTGTTTTGTTCTTCTGGGAGACTTATAATCCTTAAGTTCCTGTTGTGCATCTTGTCTTTGAGATCAATATGTTTTGCTTGTATGGAGGTCACATTTTTAAGATCATGTTTTCTCTCTCTCTCTCTTTTTTTTTTGGTGTTTTTTGGGGGGTTGGTGGGGGTTGTGGGGCAGTGAGGTTTAGTTAAGTGACTCGCCCAGGGTCACACAGCTTGTATGTGTCAAGTGTCTGAGGCTGGATTTGAACTCAGGTCCTCCTGAATCAAGGGACAGTGCTTTATCCACTGTGCCACCTAGCTGCTTCTGAGTTAAAGGTTTTTAAACTGAATTTTCTTCCTCTTGAGATCTTTAGTAATTTTTTTCCCCTCATTTTCCCCTATTGCATACTTTCTAACTCTTTTCCTTTTGATGGCAGATTCATTTGCTGGGATTGGGCATCAAAGTTCACTCAGTCTTCTCAAAAGTGAATTGGGGAATTCACTTTTCACTGGTCTCAGTCCCATTCCCAAGGAGCTGACCCTGGCATAGTGCCCCCAGTTCCCTCTGTTCCTTATTCTCTGACTGAGTGCTGCTATTACAGCCCATTGCTGCCTTAGGTAGAGTGGCACCCCCAGCACAATCTGAATCAGGTTATAACCCTGCCAGAGTATGGGAACTGATGGGGGAGGTAGGGTTTGGTAAATATGTTATGGATTAGCCTTCTTTACCGTTAATTTATAGGATTGTTACCTCTTTAGACTTCTTGGTGTTTTGGCCTGTGAAGACAGCTGCAATTATTTTAGCTTCTTGCATATAATTTTTATATTGGGGAGTTTTGAAAGTTTATGACAATTGAAAAAGATATCTAATCTGCCATCTTGTTGGTCATGTGAGCCAGAAGCTTTTCATGGACTTCCCTGACTGCCTAAGAAGTTTGTATTTTATTCTAGAGACAAAGGGAAACTGAAGATTTCTGAGGATAGTGATGAGGTTAGACTTGAAGATTATTTTACCAACTGTATGTGACCTTGATTGGTGATTAAAGAGATCAGGAGTAAAGAGACAAATTAGAAGACTGTTCGTAGTAATCCAGGTGATCTGTGATGAGGGCCTGAATTAGAATATCGACTGTATGAGTGGAAAGAGTAGGACACATTAGTGAAATATTTATGGAATTGGCAACTGGATTGCAGGAGAAGTATGGATAAAGGGAAGAATTTGTGAATGAAACAGTGGTGGTACAGAAATTGGAAAGGCTACAGGAAGAGTGGATTTGTGAGGACAATAGTGATTTCTGTTTTGGACATACTGATTTGAGATATGGAAGAGACATCTTAATGTAGAAGTTTTGCAGGATTGGAGTTTAGGAAAGAGATTAAGGTTCTAGAGAAGGTGAGGAAAGATATGTGTGTGTGTGTGTGTGTGTGTGTCTCTACACAAGTAGAGAGTTGGATATCATCTGTATAGGGATAATAATTGACAGTTTTAAGGAAATATTTTTTGATTCCTCATATCTTATTGTTTCATTATACATTATATACAGTTCAGCACCTTATTGAGTACTGTTTTGTGGTCTTAGTTCATTTTATGTCTACTTTTTTTTTGCTTATGTTAGTCTTGTTTCCACCTCATACCCCCAATCCCCCACCAGAAGATTGTAAACTCTCTAATTCTGATAGTATTTAACCAAAAGGTAGGCATTTGGTAGTAGTTGTATTTAATCATTTGCAATACACTGTTAGGAACCATTTTAGGACTCTTTTTTTGTGGATGACTTGCTGATTGCATCAAACGTCAAAACATTGCAAAGCCTCTTATGTTAAATCTCTCAGTTATTCAGTAGGGTTTAGGCTAACCATTAACGTAGGAAAAAACAAGAAAATGAAGAATTCTGATTTCAATAGTATGATGGGCAGTTGGACAGTATGACACATGATAGTTAATAAATGCTTGTTGCCTTGAATTCTGTGACCCTATTTGAAAGGATTTATATATGGTATGACTACAATATAATGCAACTGATTAAATATTTTAAGTATGTATATGATGTTATCAGAATGATTTTATCCTTTGATGTCACTTTGGAATTATTTGAGCCAGATTATAAGCAATAGTTACCTCATATTTTGGGGAGCAGGGGTGACAAAAATGGTATTTTCCAGGTTCAATTTACCCACCATATGCTTATGCTTAGGCTTCAAGTGACTTTTGGTTATTTCAAAAAATTAGTCCTAAACTCAGAAGATTATTTACAGGGCAGCTAGGTGTCTCAGTGGATAAAGCACTGGCCCTGTATTCAGGAGGACCTGAGTTCAAATCCGGCCTCAGACACTTGACACTTACTAGCTGTGTGACCCTGGGCAAGTCACTTAATCCTCATTGCCTCGCAAAACAAAACAAAAAAAAAGATTATTTACTACAACTGAAGACATTTAAAAGGATAGACTGCTAACTGTGACTTAAGGCAGGCAAGTCACTTTAGCACTCTGCTTCCTAATCTGTAAAATAAAGGGGTTGGAAAATGGTCTCTGAGATCCCTTCTAGCTCTGATACTCAGTGGTTCTGAGAGGAATTCTACAAAAGGAAATCCAAAAATGTTTTGAATAATGGCAGTCATGATTGACCATAGGACTCATTGTTAAATCATAATTTATCACTGTAGTTATATATTTTGTGAGGAAAATAACAGGCATTTATTGTCTAAATGAGAAAAAATGCTTTAAAAAGGTAAGATTTTGGTTAGATTGAAAAAGTTAAAACAATACTGGAAAAGACAAATTTTTAGCCAAATAGAAGGCCAAAAATCTACTTTTCTGAAAGACTTTTGAGAAGACAACTATCTGTCCTTGGTGGTTTAATTGTGATGATGCTTATAATGATGATGATGATGACTGACATTTGTGCTTTTGCACAGCAATTTTACTATATTATCTCATTTAATTACCATTAATTTACATGTATTTACCAGTTTGGCAAAGACTTCAGTTTCATTGTCAGATAAATTAGTAATGGTATTTTTCTTTCTTTTGAAGGAACCATTCTGTTTGCTGACCTCAGGACGAAAAAATGACATCTATCATCAAACTAACTACCCTCTCAGGGGTACAAGAAGAGTCTGCACTTTGCTATCTACTTCAGGTTGATGAGTTTCGATTTTTATTGGACTGTGGCTGGGATGAGCACTTTTCAATGGATATCATAGATTCTCTTAGGAAGTAAGTAATTGCCAGTATATACTTTAATACTTTTTTTGGGCTATACTTTAGTGCGTTTTCAGCATAACCAAGAAATGTTTAATGTTCTTTTTGATTGCGCTCATAGTAAAAGATAAATTAGGTATTTAAATTTTTTATTTCATATAGTGGTTAAAGAGTTAAGTAACTTCATTTTATATCATCTGCTTGCCTTTATAAGATGTGTCAAAGTACAACAAACTTTTAATTTACCAGAGTATTTCTTTCTTTCTTTTTTTTGGTGGGCAATGAGGGTTAAGTGACTTGCTCAGGGTCACACAGCTAGTAAGTGTCAAATGTCTTGTCTGAGGTCAGATTTGAACTCAGGTCCTCCTGAATCCAGGGCTGGTGCTTTATCCACTGTGCCACCTAGCTACCCCCTACCAGAGTATTTCTATATCCTGCTTTTAGGAGAGAGCAAAATCACAAGAAAGAAGTTCATGTCAGAGATTTAGCAAGGATTCAAAAACTTCAAGGGAGTGTTCTAGGATCAAGATACATCAGCACAATATCCTATACTTTATTTTGTTGTTCAGTTGTTTGACTCTTTGTGACCCCATTTGGGGTTGTTGTTTTTTTGGCAAAGATGCTGGAGTGGTTTGTTGACTTTAAGATACTATAGAATTCTAGTTTATCAGAGAAAGACCAAATTCTTTTCACTCCTCATTAGCGCAACAATACATGTAAAAAAAGATGTTTGACAAACAGAAGTTGTAAAAAACAAATATATTTTCTGGTTTGACTCTTAATCAGCCAAGGCACCACATTTTCCCAAGTATCATGGTTAATTTGAGGTTTTACTGTAACTGGGTTTGTCAGTCACCATCCAGAAAACTGAATTAAAATTCATAGCAGAGGGGGCAGCTAGGTGGCGCAGTCCTAAACTCAGAAGATTATTTACAAGGCAGCTAGGTGTCTCAGTGGATAAAGCACTGGCCCTGGATTCAGGAGGACCTGAGTTCAAATTTAGTCTCAGACACTTGACACTTACTAGCTATATGACCCTGGGCAAGTCATTTAACCCTCATTGCCCCACAAAAAAATAAAATAAAATCCATTGGAGAAAGGTAGGTAGAAGTAACATCATTCCCTGAGAACCTGCTGAAGTTCTATCTTCAACACATGAATCTTAAGCAGGAGTACATAGCTCAATCACAATGAAATTTACTTTCCAGATATCCCCTTTTTTAAAGCAGTGTTTCTGAACCTTGTATTTTTAGGTTATGTTTATAGCTATAGATTACTCTTTTATTACTGGTAAAAGAGAACAGGGTAATATTATGATTGGCATCCATAATCCAATTTTTGCTTTTAATTTCAACTTATCACAAAATGTTGATTTGGGATTGCTAACAAGCATTAGAATTGGCTAATGTGTATTTGTGATCTTATTTCTCCCTTGGGAATAAGATAGTTAACACTCAAATTTCTAAAGTGCTTTAAAGTTTACAGAGAGCTTTCTTCACAACAGTCCTATAAGATATCTAGGGCAAGTATTATCCCTGTGTTACAGATTAGAAAGCTGAGGCTAAGTGACCTCCCCATGATACCACTCCTCTGGTAAGTGTCAGTACTTGGATTTGAATCCAAATTTTCTTACCACAAATTTACTCTTTCCAGTACACTATACTATCCCTAACAGATGCCATAAACTAATCATTTTGATTGTGTTCTTCTAGACATGTTCACCAGGTGGATGCAGTACTGCTCTCTCATCCTGATCCTCTCCATCTTGGTGCCCTCCCATATGCTGTTGGAAAATTGGGTTTGAATTGTGCTATCTATGCAACCATTCCTGTCTATAAAATGGGACAAATGTTCATGTACGATCTTTATCAGGTACATTTTGTTTTATATTTTTAAATTTTTAGCCTGACAATAATTTTTTGTACTAACCTTTTGTTTCCCTGTGTGCGATTCTTTTAGTCTCGTCATAACACAGAAGATTTTACACTCTTTACACTGGATGATGTGGATGCAGCCTTTGATAAAATACAGCAGCTCAAGTTCTCTCAAATTGTGAATTTGAAAGGTAACAATTGTTAGAATTAAGGGGGAAAACCCAGGTTTCATAATAAAACTTTCATATTTTCTGAAAACACTAAAATTTGTATTGCTTCTGGGAACTAGAAAAAGTTTCTCCCAGTTTACACACCAAAATATCCCAAATTAAATACCAACAAAATGTAATTATCACATCAGACTTTATGATATGGTCTTTAAAAGGTTTAAGTTTAATTAATGAAGCCAGGTAGTTATAAAATAAGTCTTTACTGTGAAAAGGTAAAATTTTTCTCTGTTTCCAGAGCTAAGGCCCAGTAAGAAAGCTGTACCCTGAGCTAAGCAGGACAACAATCCTTTGCGATCACCCTATGGATGATCTCACCTAACCCTCTGGGCTATTCACACAATTCACCAGGTGTTCTCTAGTCAGACAAACACTGGACAAAGTCAGAACGTCCTGCATTGAATCAAACTTGTCACATACTTGCTGCTCCCTCGTTGTTAGGGCTACAATTCATTGAGCAGTCACTAGTAAAAGTATTGAGATCTCCCCACACTACCTCGGGTTTCTCCCTCCCCACATAGGGGTGGGGCCTTGGCACATGTGTCTATAGCTCCACCTTGCTTACAAACCTTTTTCCTCACTTAGAAAATAAACTTTCCCTCTAATTCCTGGCACCTGTCTCTGGCCTATTTTGTGCAGCTCGGCCATACATAGGTTAGAGACCGGTTCTGGGGGGCAGCTAGGTGGCACAGTGGATAGAGTACCGGCCCTAGAGTCAGGAGGACCTGAGTTCAAATCCGGCCTCAGACACTTAACAGTTACTAGCTGTGTGACCCTGAGCAAGTCACTTAACCCCAATTGCCTCACTAAAAAAAAAAGAGAGAGAGACCGATTCTGGGAAAAGTTCAGTTAGCAACTGTACCCAACAAGGACACTGGAGAGGGGTGAGGGTCTGAGAGGTGATAAGATTTTTTTAGTGCTTTTTGTTTTCATATCACAGCTATTTCCTACTGTCCTTCCAGATTTAACCCTCCCTTGTGACAAAGGAAAACACTTAAGCCAAAACATCTGATGCAGAGACCATATCTGATGATGTATATAATAATAGTATGGGTGTCCTGGTAGCCCTTCCGCTCTCAGCTGTGAGGGAGAATTTATGTTTCATTATCTGTCCTCTAGGACCTTTGTTAGTTTGTCAGCCCTCTTGGTTCTCCTTATTTTGCTATATCAGATTATATAAATCTTTCCATGTTTCTCTGAAACTCTCATATTCATCCTTTCATAGTACATTATAATTTTCCATTCTATTCACCTACCATGGGTTGTTTTTTTCCCCAGCCAATCCCTAATTAATGGGCACTCATCTTTTTTTTTCTTCACTACTAATTCTTATTATGACTTTTGGTATATTTGGTATATTTTAAACCTTTGTTTCTGTCTTTGACTTCCTTCAAGTATATTTCCAGTAGTAGGATTGCTGGTGTGGACATTTAATTTCCCTTTTTTGCATAATGCAAATTGAAATCCAGAATGGTGGTCCAGAATCCAGGACCTAGTAGTTCTACCTACAGAATCAGCATCTTTCATCACATAATTCCCCAACGTTGATTATCCCCTTCTCTTTTCTTTTTTGTCACTTTAGTGGATGAGAGGTGAGATGTCAGTTGTTTTGATTTACATTTCTCTTATTATTAGGCTGAGAGAGCCTAGTCGTGTCTTAGCCTTTTCAGCTCAGCTGGAAACTGGGTTTGGAACATACTTTCAAGTACTTGGAATTTATTCTGTTGAGAACTGTTCATATATATTGAGGAATGGCTTTTGGTGTTACATATTTCTGTCTATTACATATGTGCAGGGGCACATGCACCCGTTTTGTGTGTGTGTGTGTGTGTGATATCAGACTTTTATTGCTACTATTTCTCTTAATTTTGTTTTTATTGATTTTATTTGTGCAAAACCTTTTTAATTTGATGTAGCAAAAAATTGTGTTATCTGTTATGATCTCTAACATTCCTTGTTTGGTTAAGAATTCCTCCTGTAGCCATAGTTGTGAAAGATGTGGATGGTGTCATTTATTTTTTATGATGTAACCTTATATATTCACTTTGTCTGCATGTTTTGAACTTACAGGATTTGATGTAAGATGTTGTTCTAGGGGGGCAGCTAGGTGGCGCAGTAGATAAAGCACTGGGCCTGGATTCAGGAAGACCTGAGTTCAAATCCGGCCTCAGACACTTGACACTTACTAGTTGTGTGACCCTGGGCAAGTCACTTAACCCCTGGTGCCGCCCCCTCTCCCCCCTCAAAATAGATGTTGTTCTAACCGTAATTTCTGTTAAACTGCTTTACACTTTTCCCGGCAGTTCATGGAAAACAGGTAGTCTTTCCTAAAATAAGTTATGTTCTGGAGTTTATTAAACATTGGGCTCATGTTCTCAATTGCTTTTATGTCTTGTTTAATCAAGTCAGCTTCATTGATCTACTTTTTAAAAATAATTACCAAATTGTTTATATGGTTACTTCTTTATAATAGGGTTTGAGGTTTGGTAATGCTATGCCCTTTCATGCATATTTTTTTCTTTTTCTCTTAATAGTCTAGAACTTTTGATATTCTAAATTAATTTTGTTGCTATTTTATCTAGATCTGAAAAGTATCTCCTCTTTAATTTGGTAAACCTCTAAATCTGCACATTAGGTTATTGTCATTTTTAAAAAATATTCACATTGCCTAGCCATCGATCTTCCTTCCTTTTTTTTTTTTTTGTTTCCATTTAACTTTTCTTCATTTTCTCATTGTAGTAATTGATTAACATTGCAAACTACATTACTGCAATAATGCTACAATTGGTCTCCATGCTTCTCATTTCTCACCTCTACAATACATCCTCCACAGGTGCCAAACTAGTCTTCTTTTTTTCCCCCCAATATTAATAGTATTTTTTTTTCCAGTTACATGTAAAGATAGTTTTCAACATTTGTTTTTATAAGATTTTGAGTTCCAAATTTTTCTCCCTCCCTCCTTTTCCTCCCCCCTCCCCAAGACAGAAAGCAATCAGATATATAGGTTATATATGTACAGTCACATTAAACATACTTCTGCATTAGTCATGTTGTAAAAAAGAATTACATCAAAAGGAGAAAACCTCAAAAAAAAAAAAGTAAGAATAGTATGGTTCAATCTGCATTTGGATTCCACAGTTCTTTTCTTTTCTTTTCTTTTTTTTTTTGCAGGGCAATGGGGGGGTTAAGTGACTTGCCCAGGGTCACACAGCTAGTAAGTATCAAGTGTCTGAGGCCAGATTTGAACTCAGGTACTCCTGAATCCAGGGCCAGTGCTTTATCCACTGCGCCACCTAGCTACCCCTCCACAGTTCTTTTCTTTGGATATGGAGAGCATTTTCCATCATGAGTCCCTTGGAATTGTCTTGTATCATTGTATTGCTGAGAAGAGCCAAGTCTATCACAGATCATTGCACAATGTTGCTGTTACTGTGTACAGTATTCTCCTGATTCTACTTGCTTCACTCAGCATCAGCCCACTTAAATCTTCCTAAGTTTTTCTGAAATCTGCCTGCTCGTCATTTCTTATAGCACAATAGTATTCCATTACATTCATATACCACAGCTTGTTCAGGCATTCCCCGATTGCCAGGCATCCCCTCAATTTCTAGTTCTTTGCCACCACAAAGAGCTTCTATAAATAGTTTTATATATGTGGGTCCATTTCCTTTTTTTATGATCTCTTTGGGATAAAGACCTAATAGTGGTATTACTGGATCAGAGGGTATGCATAGCACCCTTTGGGCATAGTTCCAAATTGCTCTCCAGAATTTTTGGATCAGTTTACAACTCCACCAACATAGATCTCTGTTTCTTTAAAGAATATTTTTGTAGCTCTACCCAGATTGTAGTTATTTTGAATATAGTTCCTGGTTTTCATTAGTATTATATAGAAGTGCATATTATTTGTTATGAGAGGCATTTTTTTGTTTTTTTTCTATTCCTTCTCTGGTTCACTGCTGTTCCTATTTCCCTTTTAGCAAATGATTGTGAAGTTTTAGCTTGAGAAGAACAATGCCAGCATCAGGGAATATATTCTACTGTACTCAAAAGAAAGCTAGTCCCTTTTGATAGGGTGTTGTTGCTAGTGGCCTGTTTGTTATCTGAGGGAAATTTCCCTTTCTTTGCTGTCTACTTTCTTTTTTTTTTTTTTTTTTTCTAGGGCAATTGGGGTTAAGTGACTTGCCCAGGGTCACATAGCTAGTAAGTGTTAAGTGTCTGAGGCCGGATTTGAACTCTGGTCCTCCTGAATCCAGGGCTGGTGCTCTATCCACTGTGCCACCTAGCTGCCCCTGCTGTCTACTTTCAATCTTGAGCAGCCACCGTGTAGGGAATTTAGAAAAAGGTTGCGGTCTGTGCCAGCCGACACCTGAGTCACCTTCTTGTAATCCTGTGTGGATTATAAGAAGTGTGTTGTTAATGAAATCTGAGTGTTACTATTTTTATGTTGATACAGGCAAAGGACATGGTTTGTCCATCACACCTCTGCCAGCTGGTCACATGATAGGAGGAACAATATGGAAAATAGTGAAAGATGGAGAAGAAGAAATCGTTTATGCTGTTGACTTCAACCACAAGAGGGAGATGTATGTATATCAAAACAAAAAATTGTTATGAGAAATGCAATTGGATGTGCTTTATAAATTCATTTTCATGAAGGCAAAATTGGAAAGTTAAAGGGCCTATTTAAACTAGATTCAATTCTTTTGCCCAAATGTCTGATTTTTATTTAACTCAAAAGCATCAGATGTCAAGAACCTTAACTAAAGAAGGGCTTTTCCTGTTTTCAAAGTGACTCTTAATTAGTTGATTCCCCCCCCCCCAAATACACTCTTAGCTTTCTAAAAATAAACATAATTTGGTTTTTGATTGTGGGAAAAGAGAGGAGGGGGCTGTGAAAGTTGGCATGGCAAGTTATTTTTAGTATGTGTGTGACACATATATCCTCTATATCACTCACATACACTATATAGCTATATCTATATACCATCAAACTAAAATAGAAACATGTACTAAACAGTACATAAGTACCCTTGAAGGCCACGTATTGACTTAGAAAGCTCCATTTTAGTTGTCGTGTAAGTCTTGATGTTCAAAACTGAGTTTTCTTAAGTAGAGCATATAGATATTGCATTTATATCATCATTATAAATATATTTTGGTGTTAATTTGGTATTAAAAATTGTTTTTTCTCTGTGAGCATAAAAGTTATAAATTTTATATTGGATTACAGTTTTTCATTGAGATCTCCTATAATATTAAGAATTAAACTCTATTTACAGTCACTTAAATGGATGTTCCCTGGAAATGTTAAGCAGACCTTCATTGCTTATCACAGATTCCTTTAATGCTACTTATGTGCAGCCCAGACGAAAACAAAGGGATGAACAGCTTCTCAGTATGTATTTTCTTATATTTAAATCAACATTAGAAGTAAGCATATTACATAATAAATTGTTATATACTTTTCCATGTACCTGCTGTGAGAAAATAATTATTAATAATTTCTTGGGGACCCAGAGACCCAGTTTTAGTTGCATTCTCTCCCTCACCCCAGAAAGTTGAGCCCCTGCCTGGGATGAACCCAGGTGAACAAAAGAAATGGAGATAGACTCTGGTCTAGCTAAGTTGAGCTGATGTGATTAAACCACACCTAAAGACTGGACTTCACCCTTTGCCTGACCATCTCTTCCATTAGGTCATCAGGTAGAGCTCATTTTAATTTGGAGTACCCTCAAGTCATGTCAACCAATAGAATTGAATGATGCTAACAGCTTTGATCAATGTATATGACCTGCCTCTATCAAAAGAGGATAAAAAGCCTTGGCCAATTCAAGGTTCTCCTTCTTGGCTCAGAATGCTGTCCCTTGGTGCACATTCTTCTCTTAGAACAATGTAGGTAATGTAGGGCTTCTGAACTCTCTTTGAGACCACATGCTGTCTCTCTGAGAGATAGCACGAGTCTTCTGGGGCTATTCTCCTGTTTGTGCTAACAGCCAAGTGGTCAATTCTTTACTAATTTTTAATATTAATTAATAAATGATTACTGCCAAAACAGGTGCAATAGCCATATATATATATATATGTATATGTATATATATATATATATATAGAGAGAGAGAGAGAGAGAGAGAGAGAGAGAGAAATAATTATAAAAACCCAGTTTAGCACCAATAATTTTAAAAAACACACTGCCATTCTTCATGGTGATAGTTGAGTTGATCATGTTAAAGGAAATAAGGTTTATATGTGTTCTTCTTTTCCAGTGTTCTATTTTAAATCTCTGTAATCATGATATCATCTTCTGTAATCATGGTAACATTTAACACAAGAATACATTAAAGTTGGTGCTGATTCTACCGTCTTTGGATTATCCTCAGAAAATTTTTCATCCTAGGTTGACTTTTCATCTATCACCTTGCACATTTTTTATTCTCTCATCAGTTGTTATAATGCCCAGAAAATTTTGATATTTTTCTAAATCATATTTTTATAGGACCATTAGCTAAATACACATACAATCCCATACACATCTGATGTATGTTTAAATTCTTTTATTGTACTAGGATTTTGTTGTATTAAATATTGTTTGAAACGAACCATCAGGTGGACACTGCAAGTCTCCTTATTGTATAGATTTTTTCTGTTGCAATTTTTTTTATACCATATTTCAAAGGCCAACACATTTTTTATTGTATTCTATCCTGTTCCCCTCTATTAATGCAGATAGTTCAGTTATTTACTTTTTCCATGTTGCATTTACAAAAACAAAAGTCAGTATGTCATGATGTCCTCATCCTAGTCTCATTTTGGCCTCAGTTACTATGCCACATCAGAAGCAAATTGTTCATGGTCATGAGGATAAAGGGAAAGAAAAAATTATCTTTAATACTGGATCAAAGTATTGTTATTCCAAATTTTATGTTCATATTTTTCTAGCCAATGTCCTGGAAACACTTCGAGGTGATGGAAATGTGTTAATAGCTGTGGACACAGCAGGCAGAGTTTTGGAGCTTGCCCAACTTCTTGATCAGATTTGGAGAACTAAAGATGCAGGACTGGGTGTATACTCATTAGCACTCCTGAATAATGTCAGCTACAATGTAGTGGAGTTTTCTAAATCCCAGGTTTGTTTTATATGATTATATGTAAAAAATGGGTTTGAGACAGCAATTCAAGCTTTTGGGTTTTGTTTTGTTTTTTAACAATCAGTTTTGTGCTAGTGTGTATAGAAAATGATATTGGTCTACTTCTTAGTTTCAAATTCTGCTGAATGGTATTTTTGTTTATTTTATTGGGTATGTTCACTCATCAGTCAGATTTCTTCATTGTTGGAGGTCATTTTCTTTTGGGGAAGGGATATCACTTGTGATAAGTTTTAGTCAATAAGAAGATATTTTATATATTTAGGGTTTATTGCCTTTCTAGTTAAACAGGATGTAAATTGTACAGTGAGGGATACAAACAGAACAAAGAATATCCAAAGAAATTATATGGAAGACATGCTATTAAGCATCTGAAAAAGCTTGATTACTGCTGTGATAAATGTGATATGGTGGAAAGACACTAAAGTTAAAATTAAATTTAGGTTCTGGAATTAGTTCTCCTGCTTATTGTGTGGCATTGGCCAACACAGGTTCTCTGGCCTCAATTTCCTCATATGTAAAAGGAGGGGAGTTGGACTAGATGACCTCTAAGGTAACTTTCCAGTCTATAATTAATTGAATTTGGCTTTAGATTTCTTAGTCATAAGGACAAAAAGAAGCATTTTATTATGTAGTTTTCATAGTAAAATATTAAAATTTAAACTTAGTGGCATGTTTGTAATGATTTTACATTGAGGGTTGTAATGTAGCTTTGGGGAGCTTGGAGTATAGTGTGTGTGTGTATATATCTCTGTGTGTGTATATATATCTCTGTGTGTGTATATATATATCTGTGTGTGTATATATATCTGTGTATGTATATGTATATGTGTGCATATATATATGTATATGTATATTTGGAAATAGTTTGTGTACACTTAATTTCTGCAAAAACTAGATAGCATAGTAACTAGCAATTTTTGAATGAGTTACTTTTTCTCCCCCTATTAGGTAGAATGGATGAGTGATAAATTGATGAGATGTTTTGAAGACAAGAGAAATAATCCATTTCAGTTTCGCCATCTTTCTTTATGTCATGGTCTTTCTGATCTGGCTCGTGTGCCTAGCCCCAAAGTTGTCCTTGCCAGCCAACCTGATTTGGAATGTGGGTTTTCCAGAGATCTCTTTATTCAGTGGTGCCAGGACTCTAAAAATTCTATCATCCTAACTTATAGAACTACACCTGGAACATTAGCACGTTTTCTAATAGATAACCCTTCTGAGAAAATCACTGAAATAGAGGTAAGAAACACACTTAAAAGTTTTACCTAAAGATTTGTGAACTATGTCATACAGATGGAATACAAACAAATATTATTTTAAAATAATTATTGACATTAAAGTACAATTTTAATCTTTTTTGCTAAATACTTTTGGTTAAAAAAAAACCATGCATATAAACTAATTTCCATGTATGAAGTGTTAAAGCTCACCTATTATCACTGTGGAATAGATCTTGTAACTTCCAATTCTAGTATATTCTCATAAGCTGGATCCTATTAATCATTTTTTTAAAAAATTTTGAACATTTTCACACATACAGAACAATGTTTATGTTTATAATAATGACTCTGAGGTACTTCTAGAATCCAAAGTACTCTTTAAATCAACACATTAAATTATGCTTAGTATAGTTTTAGTGCTTAGGATATTGTATTTGTATTTCAGTTCTTTCAAAATTGTTAATGCATTTATGGTATAGAATCATGAGCTGCACAAACGGTATCCTAGCTAATAGCACTGTCATAGCAATGTCATTAATATGTTTTTAGACAAACCTTACTATAATGTTACAAAATGTTGCCATGTTATTGTTGAGTTGATCACATGAGGTTAATATTGGATGCTTACTTTACAAAAGAAGTTGTTGTAAAAAAAATGTGTGTATTGATGTCTTTTGTTTTTATATTTCCTATTCTTCCTTTCCTCTCCCTTAGAGGGCTACCCCTTATATCAAAGATTTTTTTTTAAAGGAAGGAGAAAAAAAATCAGCAAAACTGATAAGTATACTAAAAAGTCAGAAATTTTATGCAGTCTTTGATACTTCTGAACCCTCTCCTTTCCCCTACCTTCAAAGGACTGGCAGGAGGTATCTTCTCTTATCTCTTCTTTGGGCCCATTATTGGTTGTTGTTGTTGTTTTTTACAGTGTCGTTTTCAATTATTTTGTTGTTTTTTCCTTTTACATTGTTGTAATCATTATGAATAGTTTTCTTGTCTCTGCTTACTTCACTCTGTTCATTTAAGTCTCCATATTTCTCTGTATTCATCATGTTTGTTGTTTCTTAAAGCACAGTAATATCCCATTACATTTACACACCAGAATTTAACGGTTCCCAAATTTGTAGGCATCTATTTATCTCCAGTGCTCAACCTAGCCCCTGGTTTTTCAGTGCATTTAGTGCTTAGTTCAGATGTAATGCTTCAATTCCCTGTTGTCTTCTTGAATTTTTGAAAAAGCTAATTTTAGACTTTTATAGTCAAATTTTGGACCTCTCCCCAGGAACCTATCTCTAGGTTGTAAGATAATTCTCATGGAGCAACTTGCCCTTTATAACGTTTCATTTAGTATCATCCAGTTTTCTAGAAATGTGACATTAGGGTATGCTTGTTTATAGTAACTAGGATATATCATCAATTAGACTGCCTCAGTCCTTGATCTTATCAGATAAGGGAATTTAATATGTTTACTATTTCATTACAGAGCTTTTGCTGTGTGCAAGGCACTGGATTGAGATAAGATTCATATAGTATTTTTTTTAAGTGACTTGCCCAGGGTCACACAGCTAGTAAGCATCAAGTGTCTGAGGCCAGATTTGAACTTAGGTCCTCCTGAATCCAGGGCCGATGCTCTATCCACTGCGCCACCTAGCTGCCCCTCATATAGTATTTTAAAAAGAGACCCTTTGGGGGAACTACTTTAGTGAAGTTCTTGTTATGGTGAGGCTTTTGTGAAAATTGCTAAAAGTAAAATAAAGAATACAGAGACTTGTTGCTTAAAATAAAGTAAAATGAAAGGAATGCCTTTTCAGGGAGAGGCAGTAAGATATAATTTTTAAAAAAAATTACTGGTCTTAGAAATTGGGAGTCTTGGGGTTTTGCCCCTGTCATCTTGGACAAATCACTTAATCTTTCTGGGGTCATTTACCTAATTTGTCTAACTGCTAGTAGACTTCATGATTTTTATGGCCCATTACAACCTTCTGAATCTTATCAATGAATATCTGAGCATGTTTAAGTATTAAATCATCTGAATTGTAAAATTATTTTAAGAAAATATAATTAAATTTCTTATCTGTCAGTGGTCGTTAAAACAAGACATCAGAAATTTTAAGTGAGTTTTAAGATTACAAAAGTTAGGCAACATGATACAGTGATGGATTTAGAATCAGGCAGCTGAGTTCAAGTCTCACCTTAGAATACTTAGGAGCTATGTAATCATGGGCAAGTCATTTAACTTCTCTGGTTAATACTTTGTTCATTTGTATTATGGGGATCACAATACCTGCAATTCCTACCACACATGATTATTCAGATTAAGGGAGGTTTGATAAGAGATGTATATATGTTAAAAGATTATGTAAATTTCAGCTGTTATATTAAATAACAAATAGGTGTGCTCATTGCAGAAGAAAATTGATAAGCAGTTCAATTAGTTAAATCCACTTTGGTGCCATAATCGTTTTATTGTTAATGTAAACAATACCAGATAATGCACCATTGAATAATTTCAGGAGAAAAAAATTTAAATTTAAAGATCACTCCTCTCCCATTCTTTTCCTCAAAATCAATAATAGTTCCTTTGATACTTTCTTCAACCATTCTGCTTTAGTTGAGAAAACGTGTGAAACTTGAAGGAAAAGAACTTGAAGAGTATCTAGAGAAAGAGAAACTGAAGAAGGAAGCTGCTAAAAAGCTAGAACAATCAAAGGAGTAAGTTACTTAAAATTTTTTAAACTTTTAGATTGTTATTAATATCTTTTGCTCATAAATCACTTTCATTTTCAAATACACACACATCCCTATATGTTCCCCATTTAAAGAATGGTTCCCTATAATAGTGTACTCTAAACTTTTTTTGATCATGCACCCTAATGTGTGTACATTTACTTTTTTAAGATAAATTACATACATGTACCACTGTATTAACAAACATGTATACTATAAAACTCACACAAAAATAGAAATTATAAAAGCATAAGATGACAGAATACTAACTGATTCTTCAGTTCCTAGGGTATTACTGGGATTTGAGTTAGGGTAGTGGCATGGCCAGTCTTGTGGTTGGGGAAAATCACTTTGACAATTATGTAATGGCTAGATTGGTGAAGGAAGAGATGTGAGCAGAGAGATCAATTGGGAGACTATTTCATTAGTTTAGGTGAATTAATTAGGCCTGAAATAAGGTAGTGGCTCTGTGAGTGGAAAGAGGGCAATAGATGTGAGAGGTGTTGTTTGTAGAAGCAAAAACAACCAGACTTAGTAACCAATGGGATAGGTGAGGAGATTGTGAGTGAATGGTGGTCATTTTTATTGTACTGGCACACATGAGCAATGAATATTCCTCCAATTCTTTAAGTTTTTTATTTCTTTAAGGTTGTTAAAAATATGATTCTAAGGTATTGAATTAAGCTTTGATAAATTGCCTTGCAGATATTTTATGTGGCACTGACTTCCTTTTCTATCATTCCCTTCTGAATTTTGGTTTTGCTCTATAGAAAATGCTTTTTATTTTTGTGTTTCTTTTACAACCTGCAACTTGACTGAAGCTGTTAACTTTCTTCTTCCTTTTTTTTTTGCTGATTCCTTAGCATTTTTAAAATAAACTGTCATACCATAAAGAAATAGGAGTAGTTTCATCTTCTCTTTACCCTTAATTACTTTTCTTGTCTTATTACTATTACTGGTATTTCTATAACTATATCAGCTAGAAGTGGAGCTGTGATATCATTGGTCTAAGTAACTCCCAGAGGAGGAAACTCCCTGTACTAGTTCAGTGCCAATACCATCTCTGCAACTTAGGGTTTTAGAGAGTGGCCAGGGGCCCTAAGAGGTTAAGTGTTTTGCTTATTTATACAACCAATATCAAGAGATAGATAGATAGATAGATAGATAGATAGATAGATAGATAGATAGATAGATAGATAGATAGATAGATGGATGGATAGATGGATAGATGGATAGATAGATAGATGGATAGATAGATAGATGGGTCAGAGATAAGATCATTTCAAATAACAGAAGAGACGGGATATCCTTGATTTACTTCCACATTAATTGGGAAAACTAGTTTTCCCCCATTCGATTTATTTCTAACTTTTAGTCTTATTTTAGAAGGATACCTTTCATCATAGTATAAAAGATCTCTCTATACCTATGTTTTGCAGAGTTTTTAAGCATGAATGAGTATTGTATTTTAGCAAAGGATTTTTCTGCATTTTTTGGTATGTGGTTTTGGGTGTTTTTGTTTTTAATATGATTAATTATGTTATTTTCTAACATTGAAGCATCTTTTCACTGTTAGTATAAATCCAACTTAATTACTGTGAATAACTTTTTCAGTATATGAATGGAATATTTTTACCAAGATGAAATGTCACTTTCAATACTGGTTATTAAAAGAACAGTCCTAGCCTAGATCACATTGGATAAAGATCTTACTTCAGAGGAGTACTAATTTAAGGCTTAAATTTTTCTTTTGATTTTGTTATTGGTATCTTAGAAGGAAGATTTATCTTTCACACAGTTGAAGCTTATATAGCTGAGCCAGCAATGGTATTTCTATGATTTCATTACTGACAACCAATTCCATGTTTTGTTAAATATAGTATTTTTGATTAAAAAACCAGAATTTGGAAGCGATTGTATTTTTAAAACCTTATAGTCTATTTTTCAATATCATCTCAGGGCAGATATAGATTCTAGTGATGAGAGTGATGTTGAAGAAGATATTGACCAACCATCAGCACACAAAACCAAGCATGATTTGATGATGAAAGGTGAAGGTAGCCGAAAAGGAAGTTTCTTCAAACAGGCTAAAAAGTCTTATCCTATGTTTCCTGCTCCAGAAGAAAGAATTAAATGGGATGAGTATGGAGAGATTATCAAGTATGTGATTGAAACAAACATTTCTTTTACTTAGCTATGAAAGTATTAAGTATACTGGACTGTAAGTCTGAAAGAATTATCTGAACTTAATGAACTTAATTTCCTATTTTCTGTGTACTGTATTAATTTTTGAGATCATAAGATTTAGATCTAGAAGGTCCCCTAGGTCTAACCTCCTTGTTGGACAGATGAGAGAACTAATTCCAGAAGTTAAATGATCTGTCCAGCATTACACAGATTCCAGTCACACCAGGATGCCTCTGAAATAGAAGTTTGGGAAAGAATTCAAAGAAGATAAATAAAGCTCTGAAAATAGAACAGATAAAAAAAATATTAGAAAAAAGTGATAAGTGATATTGTAGGCTTCAGGTGCGTTAAGTCTCATCTAAAAGATGACATTCAGTTTCCGTAAACACTAAAGATAGGACGTGGGAATGATTATGATCATTATTAGGGGAAGATAAACTTAGCTCAGGAAGCATTCCCTGTAGGGAAGATTGTTAAACATGAAATGATGACTGAGAATCATAGATTTAGAATTGGGAAGGACCTTAGAGATCATTTCATTCATTCCTTTGCCCTGCTCCATCCTCCCCCACCCTCCTTTTACAGGTAAGTAAAGTGAGGAATGTAGAAACTAAGTGATTTGCTGAAAGGCGTGTAGGCAGTAAGTAACACAGCCAGGATTTAGACCCAAGGTTTATGACTGCACATCCAGGACTATGCAATGCTAATTTTCCTTTCTTATGATTTATATTTAAAATTGATAATTAGTCTTCAAAATAAATACAAGATGTTGTGAAATCCTTTAGGACAGAGACTGTCTGATTTGGAGGATAAGACCAACACATAGCTGATTTTATATAGAAGAAACAGCAACTTAGGGGGCGGTCAGGCGTCTGGACCATGGTGCTAAGTTCAGAGTATTAACTTTATTCTTTTTTTGGAGGGCAGGGCAGGACAATGAGGGTTAAGTGACTTTCCTAGGGTCACACAGCTAGTAAGTGTCAAGTGTCTGAGACAGTATTTGAACTCAGGTACTCCTGACTCCAGGGCCGGTGCTCTATGCCCTGCACCACCAAGCTGCCCCTAAAGTATTAACTTTAAATAGTAGTTCAGAGAAGCAAGAGATTGATAAGGGCTGGTGTTGCTGGAAAGGTTTCCCAGCCATTTTATAAATAGAGCATAATGCATCATTAAATCTTCTAAGGGTTCAATATTATAGGATTCCAAAAAACTCTTTTATAGGCTATTTAGAGATGTACAGATGGGATCCAGAGAGGTCAGTGAATTGCTAGAGGTCATACTGTTTGCTAATGACAGAGCTAGAACTAGAACCCGAGGCTCCTCACTTTTGGTCTGGTGTACCTTTTCTGCTTCTCATTTCTCATCTTCAGAGTATACCTGTGAGAAGGTGGAAATTCAAATGGGATTTGAAGGCCAGATGGAATTTAGATAGGCAGAATGTCTTCTGGATGATGATGAGAACACCCCCAGATAAAGTCACAGAAGTGGGACTATATACATTGTGTGTGAGAAAATACTAGTCTGACTGGAGATAAGTTTTTGTGGAGTAAATGAAAATCAGGTTGAATAGATAGAATAGGGTCAAATTTTAAAGGGCTTTGAAAGCCATGCATAAGTACTTAGACTAATGTATTAGAGAACTTTTGATCATTGTGAAAGGAGTTACATAATGGAAATGGCAGTAAACAATATGGGGTGAGTGGAGAAGCTAGTCAATGAGACTAGCCAGAAATCTGTTATAAATAATTCAGGTTTGAGACAGTTAAGACTTGGATGAAGGAGTAACAGTTGGAATGGAGATGATTCTAAGACATTTGGAAGGAAGAAATGATAGAATTTGGTGGCAGATTTGATATAGAGATTGAGGGAAAGGTAAATGTCAATGATTCAAAATATTTATCCCAGGATACTGTAAATCTCTCTCAAAAATGATTGGAATATATGAGAGGAAAGGTGAGAGGTCAGGGCTCCTGACAGCTTTTTAGATTGGTGAGTCATCAATATAGAATTAGAGAAGGAAGCCCAAAAAAGTCATTTTCCAAGGATATGGATGTTGAGAAAAAACTGAGGATGGGAGAAACATCCTGTGGGGACACACGTAGTTTTAGGACTAAAAGGGCAGGAAAAGGAAAAAGAAGGGTCATGTTATAGGGACAAAGAAAGGAAAATAGGGGAGAAGTTTCAGGAGATTGAGTCATTCTATAGAGAAGTAGAGGAGAATGAGGCCTGAAAAAGTCAGTTTGATGAAATTTAGGTCTTGCAGATAGACACTTAAATAGAAGTGAGTGTAAGTAGAGTCAGTGAGGTAGAAAATGTTTTCGAGATTTAGTAGCAAAAAATAAGGAGAGAAGTTAGATGGCAGTTAAAAGAAAGGGATTACAGCAAAGATATAAAACAAAAGTTTTTTTAATGTGTCTTTTCCTATGTTTTAATTTTGTTTTGTGGGAATAAAGTTCCTGGAAAAGGTGGGAAGATATGGCAGTCTAGGACATAGGCAGAAGGGGTTAACAGAAGGTGAGACAAATACAAAGGTAATAACAGGTGACATGAAGGAAAATGAAAGTTGGAAAGCTCATGTGCTCAGAGTTGGGGAGGAGGAAGAGGTGATAAATTCAGGGCTTGAAAGAATTTTACAGGTTTCTAGTCCAACCTCCTTATTTTGCAGGTGAAAAAACAGGATTGTTGAGGGCAAATGACTTGCCCAAGATCATACAGGTAGTTACTGGCAGAGCTGCCATTTGAATCTAGGTCTCCTAATTAAACTAGCATGCTTTATATAATTTGAACTTAAAAGTGATGTTGGGCATGGTGAGTTTAGATAGGTTTAAGGAAAATGTACATGAGTATCTTGTGATTTGTCATTATAAGTATCTTATAACTCAGAAATCTTAATAGTAAAAGATGCAACTTTTTTCAGTTCCATTTTGCATTAGATTAAGATATAGATTAAGATACTTGAACAGATGTTACTAATGGTGCCACTAGATAGTAATGTAATGTTATCTTATATTTTATTGAACTATTAATAGTGAGAATTTATTACTTAGACCAGAAGATTTCTTAGTGCCTGAGCTTCAAGCCACTGAAGAAGAAAAAAGCAAACTAGAATCTGGCTTGACAAATGGAGATGAACCCATGGACCAGGATTTATCAGATGTTCCTACCAAGTGCATTTCTGCAACAGAATCAATTGAAATCAAGTAAGTGCCTCAGTTGTCTTTAAGGAAGTTGGGGTGGGGAAAAAGTTATGAAAGAGAAAGCAAGAAAATTTAAGAAATTAAGTGTAAAATATACATTAACATTAAAAGAATTGTATTCTATTATTAAGTTTTATTACTTAACTTATTTGTCTTGCGTTCTCTTTTTTTCTATAATACAAGAATAGATGCTTTTGTTTTCTAAATTGGAATGAATGCTTTGTTCTGTTTGTAAGTGGACATTTTGAAGAAATACCATGAATCTGTACTAAATCAAGTAAAAATTAACTTGAGGAAAATTAGCATTTATTACCATGTACTTTCTTACAGAGCCAGAGTTACTTATATAGACTATGAAGGACGTTCAGATGGTGACTCCATTAAAAAAATAATTAATCAGATGAAACCACGGCAGTTGATTATCGTCCATGGACCACCAGAGGCCAGTCAAGATCTAGCAGAATGTTGCCGAGCTTTTGGTGGAAAAGATATTAAAGTGTATATGCCAAAGCTACATGAAACAGTAGATGCCACCAGTGAAACTCATATTTATCAGGTAATAATATACTAGAGTTTGAGCTATGTAGAAGTAATGCTTTTTTGATAGGGAGAAAAAGGACCACTATCTTGATCTGAATGAAATAATATAGATTCTCATCAAAGGAGAGTTTGACAG
Organism: Dromiciops gliroides; assembly: GCF_019393635.1. Taxonomy (NCBI): domain Eukaryota; kingdom Metazoa; phylum Chordata; class Mammalia; order Microbiotheria; family Microbiotheriidae; genus Dromiciops; species Dromiciops gliroides. Next base: position 210,871,100 of record NC_057862.1, read on the forward strand.
TAATATCTGTATATCAAGCCAGATTTTTAAAAGATTACTGATATCTTTTGTTTTTGCTTTAGTTTCATTTCTGGCTATATCTATACTCTTTCTCCTCCCCTAGCCAAAGAGCCATATTTTATAACAAAGAATAAAAAAAGAGGAAGGGTTGGGAAGACAAGTAGTTCAGAAGAATTAACCAACATATCTCCTGAGTGTCATTGTATTTGATGTTCTATATTCTATACAACACAGTTCTCCTTGATAAAAATCTCCAGATTTTTAAATAGTTTAGCCTTTGAATTTTTGTGTTTGTATAATTGGCATGTATGTGAAATTTTTTTATTTTTTAGGTTTAGATTTTGGAACATATTTATAATAATTATGTAACTCATTGTATAACAGTATATTTAAAATTGCTTCTCTTAATTCTCTTACCTATCTACTTTTAACAAAATCCTTTAACTTTTTTCTTTCATATTTTAAGGTATATATGTCTCTTCATTTCTTCTCTATATTGTCCCCCAAATGAGAAGAAAATGCTAGTGTTTAGCATACATTACGTGTCAAAATGAACAAAGACACAAATGGACATATTACTTGCTAGGTTCAGAATTTCAAAGAAAATAAAATTTAGTACTCAGTTGATTAAACTGCAGGTTTATTGAGTAATATACAAAGTACAAAAGAATCACATCTGCTTCACTATCATCTGCTGGGACCCTATCTTTGGCCTAAGGAAGCAGAGCAGTACAAATAACTGCCCCATGGAAATCATACCTATCCAGGCACATGGACTGACTACTAGCTGAAGTTACTTGGGGCTGTGAGGTTTTATACTGAGGTACACAAAGGGAGCTGGATCCTCCAGGCCAGAGGAAGCAGAACCCTGCCCGCTGACACCAACCATGAGCAGCTTAGCTAAACAAGGGGTTTGTAGACTTGAGGGGATCAGGAGCTGCATATCCCTTTTCTAGATAAAAAGAAATGATCTAATTGTACTGAACCATTATTGTTACTTCATGTCTAACAAGGCTAGTAGGTCCACTTCTTAAGGGTAACAAAGTTATCAGTTTACCATAGGCCCTTATAGTCACCACTCAGACTTCTACTTAGTAAATTCCTGTATTTAATCTTACCATCTTGAGGTCTAGGGGTATATTTATATATTTCTTCATTGATAAAATTTTCACATAAATTTTTAATATATTTTTTCACAAGTATAATGTTTATAAACATTGAATATCTTATAGAATGCTATGTTTGATTTGCTAATATTAACATGTTCATTGTTTCTCTCTTTTCCAACATTAATTTTTTCAAATTGTCCTATGTATGATCCATACTTAGGTGAGATTAAAAGATTCACTTGTCAGCTCTCTTCAGTTCTGTAAAGCAAAAGATGCTGAACTAGCTTGGATAGATGGTGTCCTAGACATGCGAGTTTCCAAAGTAGATACAGGCGTTATTTTAGAAGAAGGAGAACTGAAAGATGATGGAGAAGACTCAGAGATGCAAGTGGATACTCCTTCAGATGCTAGTGTCATAGCACAACAAAAAGCCATGAAGAGTCTGTTTGGAGATGATGACAAAGAAACAGGTGAAGAGAGTGAAATTATTCCCACTTTGGAACCCTTGCCACCTCATGAGGTAAGAAAAGTTTGTATTGTCTCTCTTCTTAAAAATCCTTTCAGTTTTTCAACTTTATTTCCATTGTAGGGACAATTCTAATGATAATGTTTGTAAAATTTTGTGTCAAATGTATAAACTAGTAAATATGTGGGGAGTTTTAAAAAATGCTCAAGACATATTCCTGTTAAGTTTTGTTTGTAAGTTGAGTCATTTAAAAAATCTGATCATTTTAAATGTACTGGGACAGCTCTGCTCTTCATTTATCCACTGCAAATCTCACCACGGCACAGATAGATACCCAGAGTTCTAGAAAGCCTTCAGTCATGTGAAGTTCAGCCTCACGAAGTTCAGAGAAGCTCCTTGCTCAGTTTAGATATTAGCTGATGAATGTTTTTGGTGGGGCAACTCATAACACTATTAAGAGATAGAGGGAGAATCCATCCTGTTAAAATCATTGCTTTTGAAGCTAAATTATCAATATTTAAAGAAACTCTGTGGTAAACACTTTTTTATAATGCAGCTAATCATCTAATTTTGTTTTTTTGTTTGTTTTTGCGGGGCAATGAAGGTTAAGTGACCTGCCCAGGGTCACACAGCTAGTAAGTGTCAAATGTCTAAGGCTGGATTTGAACTCAGGTCCTCCCGAATCTAGGGCCAGTGCTTTATCCACTGCACCACCTAGCTGCCCAATCTAATTTGTTTTTAAGTTGAAGTTTTACAGTACTGGTTTGCTTAGAGTTTGTTTAAAATGGAGAATTGCCAAAATATATAAGTTAATAGGGAAGCTTTTGGTCATTTGCAAACTTTAATTTACCATCTGAACTTGCTAACATCCCTTACGGTATGTTACCCTTGAATTTTACATGGCCCGAAATGCATCACTAAGAAAGATTAGCACATATTTATTTGTTTCCATTGAGTAAAGAGACATCTCCATAATAATAAAGAACATTGAACTTAGAGTCAAGAGACCTGATTCTTATCCTCCCTCTAACACAAATTATTTGGGAGTCCATGGACAAATTATTGATTGACCTCTCTGAGCCTCTTTAGTTGTTACCTCAGTTGCAAAACGGGAATAATGTCTTTAATATTTGCTTTGCTGATATGGGGATAAAATGAGAATGCATTTAAAATGCTCTGCAAACTTCTAAATGTTAGTTTTTTAATCATTCAAGAGACCTTTATAAGTATCCTACATCCTAAGCATGGTCCCAGATGTTAAAAGACATGTAAAGTTTACATAGGACATTATCCATGCCTTTGTGAGGCAGTCTAGAATGGAGATAAGATACATAGATTATAATTATATATGATATTATAGGTACTTTAGGTCATTGTGAAACAATGCTATGGAAAATCTAAAAGGGAAGGTCATTATCGACTAGAGCAGGGATTCTTAACTTGGGACATAAACTTTAAAATATACATTTTGATAACTATTTCAATAAACTTTGTTTCCTTGGTAATTCGATATATTTTATGGATTCAAAATATCATGCTGTGGAGTCTCTCTCTCTCTCTCTCTCTCTCTCTCTCTCTCTCTCTCTCACTTACACACACACACACACACACACACACACACACACACACACACACACACACACACGTTAAGAATTCCCAGACTAGCAGGATCAGAGAAGGCTTCCCAGGCATTTGAGTTGGGTATTAAAGAATGAGTTGGCTCTACTGTTCTTATCTTCCACTTACTGTCTTGTAAAACTGTTGTTTGTTTTATGTGAACACTCTGGATGACTTAATCATGGGACATTTTTAGCTAGCATCATGATTAGACAATAGCCTTTGTTCCTGTATGGATCTCAGGTACTTTTCCTTTGGGATTGGGAGGAGAAATTGGAGAATCTCTTTCCCCTTTTTACCACTTTCAGGTTAATTCCTCCTCCCCCTTCCCAACTCCCTCAGCAGCAGTCATAGAGGAGTAGCCACAGGTTTGGAGCATCCTGATTCTTTCTGATAACCAGGGCATCCATACACTGATCATCTAGGGTATAGTCCTTTGAAAAGTGCAAAAGTACTGTTAGCTTCATTGTGGAAATGGGACAGGAGTTTGGAGAAAGCAACAGCAAATATCCTTTGAACTAATGAAAGTACAGGGAACTTGAGAGGCTTTGAGTTCTGACTCCAGCTCTAATACTGATACTCTCATTGACCGTAGGGAAGTGAGTGAAGTTGAGCATAATAGAACCCTGATAGGTGTATTAGTAATCAAACATGACTAATAAAACTTATTGTAAAGCCATTAAAAATGTGAAGTCGTTTGTAATGTTAAAAATGAAGTAAAATTCAGAATACCATAGAGAACATGAATTACTTTTTTGAAATCATCTCTTAAATGACTTGAGGGATTAATAGAAAATAATCTGGAATTGTACACCTGGTATTTTGATTTTGATTTACTCTTTTCCCCCATCTCATCTTTTTAAAGGTTCCTGGACACCAGTCAGTGTTTATGAATGAGCCAAGACTGTCTGATTTTAAACAAGTTCTGTTGCGAGAGGGAATCCAGGCTGAGTTTGTAGGAGGTGTACTTGTTTGCAACAATCTAGTAGCTGTCCGTAGAGTGAGTATTTCTTTTAAGATTTGAAAATTTAGGAGGGTATACATTGAATAAATAAAGTGAGTATGTCTTTAAGATTTGAAAATTTAGAAGGGTATAAATTGAACAAAGGCTATATGCTGTTACTCAATCTTTGCAAATTGGAATTCTTCATAACTGTCTTCCAAACATGTCAAGTTAATTGATACTTGATGTTTATAGAGATGCTGTAGAAATATTTCAGTACAGCAAATGTTAAACAAGTGCCTGCTATGTGTTTGGCCCTATCATAGATTTCAGAAGCATTATCAGGAAATGTGAGATTCAAAAATAACCTTGATGTAAGTTAAGTTGAGGGTGGTGTGGTGTTGTTTTTTTATGTCTTATAAAACTAACTCCTTTTTCCCCTCTTTCTTAGACTGAAACCGGACGCATTGGACTTGAAGGCTGCCTTTGTCAGGATTTTTATAGGATAAGAGACCTTTTATATGAACAGTATGCTATTGTATAAAGGATCTGTTGTCTAGATGATTGTTACCCCTTTCTAAGGAAAAAAAAAGGAAGGGCATTTACCTTATTTTGTTGTTTTCCTTTGTTGTTCTATAATTTATACAGAGAGAACTAGTCAGGAAGATAATATTTTAAGCCCAAGAAATTATACTAAAGAAGTGAATAATGCAGAGCATTTTGCTTAGTAAATCTTGAACATTCCACCTTTTTGACTTCAAAATTGATAAATACCATAACTGTGGCAATACAGGCCCAGTAATTGATGTTGTTGGTTTTCTTTGTAGACAAGCCCTCTTTTCTAAGCTGGGATTATTTGATTTGAACAGTAAAACTAGGCAAACAAGTTCTTGGCCTCTGAGGGTATGTTCATAAAAACTCTTTTTTACCAAGTTTGTGCAAAATCAGTTGTTTGTTGTTTTTTTAATTTTTAGGAATGGGAAAAAAAATGGAGGATTTTGAAATTAAGAAAGAACTGCTACTCAAGGTGCAAAAGCAACTGTTTTGATAAAATGGCCTTTTATAGATTGTTTGAATAAACAGCAGCAACAAATATACTTGTACATACACTAGAACTTTTCCTCTGCAGTCATTTTCACATCATACTTGCTCAATGCCTCTGTTTCGAAGTGATAATTATTTTTATTGACACAGAAATCAGTTTTTATCTTTTCCTGTTGTCAGTCCTTTTTTTTTAAAGTCTAAAATACAGTTTTGTCATTTGAATACAAATAGCTCAAAAGAGTTATTTGGTGTGTGGTGTGTAGAAGTTCTGATTTTAATGTTATATGAAAGAAACAAACATTGAATGCCATTTTTTTTACAAAGTAATATTACAGTTAAAAAAAAAATAAGTGTTTTTATCTCTTGGGTCTGCATGCTTCTAAGACCCCTAAGCAGCATGTAGACTACATGTGTCAGCACTAAAATGCTAAATAGGAGGCTGAGTAACTCCTCCCAAAATCTTGATTTTTTTTTGTGTTTTATAACTACCTTGTGTTAACCACAAGATAGCCAAAAGGAAATGCACTGTACATAGTTTACATTGAATTCAAATCATCTCATTAAAGAAAAACCACATAATCTAGGGAGTTTTCATAGGAAGTGACATAATTGTGACAGACTGGCATTTATTTCATAAGTTCAAGATCCAGATCCTATCCCTTATACTTAGCACTTTAGATTGAAGGGTTTTTCTTTAAACAAAACTGATCAATTTCATTTTCAAGTATTTATAGAGCCACTCTGAAGATTCTGCTAACATAAAGGCAACTGTGATATTTATTGTATTATTAGTGTTAATGTGGATAAGCACATAAATGAACACTATTAGTACTTTAAACAAAAATTTTCTGAGATTTTATTACAGTACAGAGTAATATTCGGACTATTTGTCTTGGTTAAAGCAGCTGATAATTTCATCTTTCATTGTAATAATGAAAACTTATTGTTTCTTTGTTTCTTGCCTAATTTTTTTTTTATCTGACACATTCCGTGAGTACAAATTTCATTTAAAATGCTGCTAGAAGCTGTTGTGCAAACAAATATCAGTGCAAGATTAGTATTTTTTACCTCTTTTTGGCTGGCAAGGTTAATAAAATTTCTAAAAAGGTTTTATTCGCATTTCCATGGAACTTTATTCTTAATTGTTACTCAAATAAATTGTGGCTGTAAAACATACACATATCTAGACTTATATATATGGTCTAGACCTGTAATTTCATTTGATGTAGAGAACTCCCTGTGTGAAAACTTTCTCCACTAAATTCTACCAGTTGTGGTCTTTGATGTTGGCTGGGACACCCAGAGGTTACTTGCCTGCAGTCACACAGTATGTCTCAGAGGCTGAAATCAAACTCAGGTTTTCCTAATGCTACAATCAAGTCTACCCACTATGGTATGTTGTCTCTAAAACCAAAAATATAAATATTTTTTTAAATTAAAAAAAAATATAAATATTTTGAGGCAGCTCAAATTGTACTTAGTAAACTCAGAGAACTGTTTAAATTATTGTGCTATATATACAATTCTTGGTTATATTCATTGTACTTTTGAAAGAAGTGGGCCAAGACTGGTTTTATTTTGTTGCACAGAGGTGGTGATTATGATATTTGTTGTAAAGGGGGTTTCACTTTTATTAGATTGAATACATTATAAAGAAAATTTCTGTATAATAAAGTTATTTCCATGTTTTAGTGGATAGCCTGTAATAACCAGGTTTCTAGAGCATGACCTTAGGGATCATCTAATTCAACTTTCTCATTTTACAGATATACTAATACAACCCTCTCATTTTAGAAATGAGGAACCAGAGGCTCAGAAAAGGCAATTGATTTGCTCAGGCAATAAGTAGCAGTCAGGATATGAACCCAGATCCTCTGATTCCAAAGCCAATCTTTATTTTTCCTTGCAGCTACTTCACAGAGAAAACAATCAGCAGGTTATGTAAAAAAAAAGCAACTTAAGTCATCGAACTTTACAATGAGAAAGGATTTTAGAAATAATCTAGCCTAATTCTCTCATTTTAGAGACTGAAGATACTGAAGCTAAGAAAATTTATTGACTTGCCAATCAATCAAGAATTTATCAAATGCCTATTATGTGCTAGACATGGAATACAAATACAAAGAAGCCAACTGTCCCTATAATCAAAGAGCTTGTTTTCTAATGGGGAGTGTGTATTTGCCTGTGAGCACATATATATATGTGCATGTGCTCACAGGCAAACACATACTCCCCATATATAAAGTTGTTTGGGAGTGAGAATACTAGCAATTGGGTGGGTCAGGAAAGGCTTTCATTCAGAAAATTGTAAGGTAGATGTAAGGCAGGAGTGCATTCTAGGCTTGTGGGGCAGTCAGGCATAGAAATGGGAGATGGAACAGAAGGTAAGTTTGGCTGGATCACAGTGCTGGAGGGGAAATAATGCCCAGGGAGGTCAGAAAGATAGTTTAGGGTCTGGTTGAAATGTCTTTAAAAGTGAAGCAGTGTATCTTTTATTCTAGAAGCAATAGAGAATCACATGATCAGATCTACACTTAAGTAAAATCACTTTGGTAGCAGTGTCAAATCAACAAGCATTTTATTAAGCACCTACTCTGTACTAAAGTACTTTGTCAAATACTAGGGATACAAACAAAGTCAAAAGATAGCCCCTTCCCTCAGAGAGAGCACACAATCTAATGGGGATACAACATGTAGAAAGAGGATTCCGGGCATGGGGGATAGAATTTGAAAATACATCATTAAGAGAAGATATGTGTGAACAGCATAGAGACAAGTGACACTCAATATGTGTGAACAGCATGCAGACAAGTGACACTCGATAGTAAGTATGTGGTAAAGAAAAGATTTAAGAAGAGTGGAAAGGTAGGAAGATAGGAAGAGCTTTAAAAGCCAAACAGTTTTCTATTTATTCCTAGAGGAAAGGGGAAGCCACTGAAGTCTACTGAATGGCAGCAGTGATGTTGTCAGACTTGTGCTTTAAAGGTCCTTTTGATAGCTGGTTTGGAGGAGGATCAAAGGACAAATCATAGGAACAATAATTATGTGAAAGAAAATGATGCTGAAGCAACATAAAAATTCTGGATGCAGCTAAAGCAGTTGTCAGGAAAAACAGTACTCCTACTAACACCCATTAACAAATAGAAAAAAAGGAATAATGAACTGAACATGCATTTTTTAAAATTAGAAAATCAACAAATAAAGCTGAATTATGCACAATAAAATTTATTAAAATTAGAGGAGAGGTAAATTGGAAACAAAAATAGGACAAAAGTAGAAGCCAGTTCTTTGAAGAGATTAATAAAATTGATAACTAATCGGGTTTAAAAGGGAAGAAAAAACAAAATAGCAAATGAGCAAAGTGAAATCACAACAAAACCAAAAGAAATGAATAATCAATATATTATGCAGTTATGTGTTAACAAAACTAAACACAAAAGAAATAAATACTTTGAAAAATATAAAGTACCCAAATTATCAAGAGAACAGATAAACATTAACTCAATCTCAGAAAAGGAAATAGATTTAGTTGTAAAGGAGCTACCAAAGAAGTGGGGGGAACCTAACGCTGGTCTCTTAGAGATCATCTAGTGACTCTAATCCAGCCCATTAATTTTTTTAAGTAAACGGGTCCTAAAATCCAAAATAATTTGTCTATACAGCATTTTAGCAGCAGAGTAGAAACTAAATCCTCAGGATTTCAATACACCATGTTAAGGTACGGTAGCTTTCCTCAGTTGAATTAAATGAGAACCCTTTCTAATCTGGTTTCCAACTTAATCACCTGACTGAAATTCCCACCCCCCTCTCCCAAGTTACCATTGTTTAGACTTAATAAAATGATGAAGAATATGACAATGACGCAGTTTAATTTTTTTTTTTAGGTAGTCAGGGTTGTAGTTTGCCCAGGGTCACATAGCCAGCCACTATGTGAGGTCAAAATTTGAGCTCAGGTCTTGCTAACTCCAGGGCCAGTGCTCTTTCCACTGCGCCACCTAGCTACCCTGCCGACGATTTCTTAATGGCCAAATCTAATGGACTTTTCTCAGTCTTTGTCCTTTTTGGCCTATTTGCATTTGAAACTATTGATCACCTGTTTATGTCTATCTTCTCTGGGTTTTTGTAACACCTTTCCTGGGTCTCTTGCCTGACTATTCCACAATAACTATGATTCCATTTAGTGATAAGATAGGCAGGACTAGTACCTGGACTTCTTGACCCATAGTTCCTTCACTATCTGAATTTCATGGCTATTCTGCTTAAGTCAGCATTTTGCCTAGAGGAAAATATCTTTTTTTTAATTAAATGCAGGGAACAAAACTATGCAACAAATTAAATTCTAAGAAATACTTTAAATTCAATATTAAGCCTTATAAATATGCAGAAGGCAGAAGAGAGAATGGAGGAAAAGGAGTAGGTTGACCCTCAAAAAAAAGTTCAAGTACACATTTTTTTCAGGTTAAACATTTTTATTTATATTTTTCTGTTCCAATCCCCTTCCCTCCCCCTCCCCTCGCCCCTTCCTGAGGCAGCAAACAATCCAATATGGATTATACATATATGATCATGCAAAGCATAGTTGTCACTTAATGAAAGAATAAGAAAAATAGCATGCTTCAGTCTGTTCCATCAATATCAGTTCTTTTTTTATTTTTGGAAGTGGATAGTATGTTTCATCAATATTCTTTTGGGATTGTCTTGGATTATTGTTGAAAATAATCAAGTTATTCACAGTTCTTCAAACAATATTGCTGTCTCTGTGTACAGTGTTCTCTTGGTTCTGCTCACTTCCCAACAAGTACACATTTATTAAATAAATACCTACAATGTGTGTATGAGGAATGGCTTAGTTTTCTGTTTTGGGGTTCTGTGATTTAATAGTTTTATCACTTAATTATTGACCTGTAGATTAACTGTTTTATAATTTTAGTGATTTAAATTCTTAAGTCTTTGGAAAGTTCTTAATGAAATGAATGGATCAACCCAAATTATCATCGCTAGGATAGAACCGAATGCCAGATCAAATGTTTCCTCTTTCCAGCATTTGGTAGGAGGAGCCCGCAGTTTGTAGTCACATGACCAGGGCAGATGTCCCAGCTGTGCTACTTACTACTTGTGTGACCTTGGAGAAGTCGCTTAAAATTGTTTGGCCTCATTTTCCTCATCTATAAAATGAAGGGGTTGGACTAGGTGCTCCCTTAAGTCTCTTCCAGTTCTAAGCCCAACAAATTGATTGATCTGGTTGCAGTGAAAAAACCTGTATTGAAAAACTTTTGCAGACTTCTGTCCAGGTACTGGCTTGAACTACTTTCCATTTTGTTTTCTACCAGCAAGCAGAAATTACCCTTCAGTTCTCACTTCTCTCCTATTTTAACCACCCCTCTTCTGGAAAAAGCCTATCAAAACTGCCCCCTCCCCAAAGGGTTTAAAAAATAAAATACTCAGGAATTTAGTGTCAGAGTCTTGTTCATTTTCTAATTCTGTAAATAAAGGGCTGCCTCTTTGTACTAATTTTTGCAGACTGAGAATGTGATTTTTAGTAATGATATCCAAAGTCTGGCACAACACTGGAGAAACCCATTATCCATTATGAACACATAAGGACAAGATACACGTTTCACGAAAATGGGCTGCCATGGGTTTTTCTTAGTACTGGAAGAAGCATGTAAGTGAGCACAATGCCTGGCCCATATTAGGTGCTTAATGTGAGAAACAGGTGCAGACCATCTTCTCAAAATGAGTTCTTTCAGAGGCCACTTTAGTATAACAAAAGCCTTTACTGCATTCTCATGAGAATGGGCACCCACCGTAAAAACAATCATTGAGTGCCTGTGCTAAGACTATGCAGCCCCTATTTATCCTAACCCCTGACTTAGTAAATCATCTCTGAATCACTATAGGTTGCTAGGCTCAGGTTCACGAACTTCCCAGAAGAGCTCTAACTAAATTCTTGATATGTTACCCCTCCCATCCACATACACCTTCATGCAACCCATGATCGAAAATGCGGTGGAGATTTTAGGCATGGGAGGAGAGATTAATATTCATAAGTCTTAAGCAGGCGCAGTAGTGACTAGGGCTGAACTTTTACCTATTTTTACTAGAACACCAGTGAGAGTCAGCTAAAACTGGGTTTTATCAGTTCTCCCTCTAATGCAGAAAAACTTTTCTCAAATTCTTGAGTTGACTTAGTTTACTAGATAATATTGCCTTGCTGTTTCTTATATGGGCATGTTATTCTCTAACTGAGAAGAGTCCACTACTTTTTCTTTTTTTTGGTGAGGCAATTGGGGTTAAGTGACTTGCTCAGAGTCACACAGCTAGTAAGTGTCAAGTGTCTGAGGCCGTATTTTAATTTAGGTCCTCCTGAATCCAGGGCCAGTACTCTATCCACTGCGCCACCTAGCTGCCCTTTTTTTTGTTTAAGAGTCCACTACTTTAACAGGTTGTTACTGTATCTCACACTATTTATTGAGGAGATGCATTTACTCTAGGTTCAGGATAGTGCATTATCAAATCAATTTTTGATATTATCAAATATAATTTTTTATTAGGAAAGAGGGATACAAATTGGACTTGTGGTTTTATTGTTATAGAGTGAAGAAACTCCCTTTAACAAATGAAGGTTGGCACCTTCTCTGTACCTCACAATCTTAAGAATTAGCAAAAGCACTGAATATTTGCCGAGGGTCACACAACTATGTGTCAGACGGAGCTGGGACATGAAAGGAATACTGGTTGTTGTTGTTTTTTTTTTTTAGTGAGGCAATTGGGGTTAAGTGACTTGCCCAGGGTCACACAGCTAGTAAGTGTTTATGTGTCTGAGGCCGGATTTGAACTGGGGTACTCCTGACTCCAGGGCTGGTGCTCTATCCACTGCGCCACCTAGCTGCCCCCAAGGAATACTGTTTTGATTCAAAAAACCTTACTGATTCTATTCCAGTGATTTAAAGCTATTCTATTAATGAGTTTCATCTGATATTGTCAAATATACGAGTTCCCTGGGCCTAGGGTCAGAGAGGAAGGGGTCCATGGGGAGCTCACAGAATATTCCTGCCAACAAGCTCCAAGGCTTGATTCAAGGCTTTCACTCATTTTCACACAAGGCTTTTTCACTCCTTTCATTTTTCCTCTAAGATTAGGAGGCCTCTTCCCTTCTCTCTTGACTGCTCCCTGACAATAAATAATCATAGGTGGTGCTGTGGATAGAGCACGGGCCCTGGAGTCAGAAGGATCTAAGTTCAAATCTGGCTTCAGATACTATCTGTGTGACCCTGGGCAAGTCATTTAACCCTCATTTCTTCAGAAAAAAAGAAAATAGGTAATCCTTCCTTAAAGCAGCTTTTTAAAAATTACTTTCATATAATAGGGAAAGATAGTTTAAAAGTTACAGATGGGAAAGGCAGTGAGCTCCTGAACTCATGACACGATTGTTCCAAAAAAACATACAAATAAGGTCATAGGAAAATGCCCGGAACAGCAAAACTCACAGAAGAATGTGCTGAAATCATCTAACCAAGAACGGCTTGGAAGGTCAGAAGGAGGGAGCTGCTGTGCTGATACAGGAGTCAGGCCCAACCCCACAGTCACCCTAACACAGATCCAGTCTCAGGAAGTCCTCACCAGAGAAGGAGACCCCCCAGAGCCTCTGAATCAGCTGAAGCACCAGTGTCATCTGGAACTAAGCTCACAGTCTGGTGAGTGGGCTGAGCCCTGGGCAGGGGAGAGACTACAGGGGTCTATGCTGGTGCTAAGGCAGAACTTGGATTTTACACCCCTACTGAGAACCAGGTGGTAGGCTCGAGTAGAAGTGGCCCAGGTGGGGGAGGAGCACAGGCTCATCAGAGCTAACAACCACAATACACAAAGGTGGTTGATTGGCAAGTTGGTCTGGGGTCATCTAGGACCAGGAAACAGGCCGGGAGAGGGAAGAACCTGATTCTCCTTAAATCATACCACCTGGAACTTCTTTTTTTTTTTTGCGGGGCAATGGGGGTTAAGTGACTTGCCATGGGTCACACAGCTAGTAAGTGTAAAGTGTCTGAGGCTGGATTTGAACTCAGGTACTCCTGAATCCAGGGCTGGTGCTTTATCCACTGTGCCACCTAGCCGCCCCCCACCTGGGACTTCTTAAGCTTGGGATACTGCAGCCTCAAAACAGTGCCCCACTTTAAGGAGCTAAAAGTCTAGTAAAAGAAAGGCAAGATGAGCTGACAGAGAAAGGTGAGGACCATAGAAAGTTTCTTCAGTAACAAGGAAGACCAAGGGGCACCCTCAGAGGAAGATGTCAACATCAGGGCCCCTATATCTAAAGCTTCCAAGAAAAATATGAATTGGTCTCAGGCCATAGAGGTGCTCAAAAAGGACTTTGAAGATAAAATTAGAGAGGGAGAGGAAAAAATGGAAAGAGAAATGAGGGGGAGGCAGGAAAGACATGAGAAAAAAGTCAACAGCTTGAAAAGTCAAATGGAAAAAGAGGTACAAAAGCTCTCTGATGAAAATAATTGCCTGAGAATGAGGATTCAACAAATGGAAGCCAGTGACTTTATGAGAAACCAAGACACAATAAAGCAAATCCAAATGAATAAAAAAAATAGAGGGCAATGTGAAATATCTTCGGGGAAAAACTGCTGACCTGGAAAATAGGTCCAGGAGAGATAACTTGAAAATTATTGGTCTACCTGAAAACCATGATCAAGGAAAGAGCTTAGACACCATCTTCCAAGATATTCTCAGGGAAAATTGCCCTGATATTCTAGACGCAGAAGCTAAAATAGAAATTGAAAGAATCCATTGATCACCTCCAGAAAGAGATCCCCAAAAGAAAACTCCCAGGAATATTATAGTCAAATTCCAGAGCTCTCAGGTCAAGGAGAAAAGATTACAAGCTGCCAAAAAGAAAGAATTCAAGTACTGTGGAGCCCCAGTCAGGATAGCACAAGATCTAGCAGCTTCTATATTAAAGGACCGGAGGGCATGGAATATGATATTCCAAAGGGCAAAGGAAATGGGATTACAACCAAGAATCACCTACCCAGCAAAACTCAGCATTATCTTTCGGCAGAAAAAATGGGACTTTAATGAAAAAGAAGGCTTTCAGATATTTGTGATGAAAAGACCTGAACTGAATGGCAAATTTGACTTTCAAATACAAGACCCTAGAGAACCATAAAAAAAAAAATGGAGCTGGGGGACATACCTGGGGTTGTACAGTGGGCGACTGTCTTGTGTCTGAGGCCGGGTTTTGACTGGGATCCCCCTGGGTCTAGGGGTCCACTGTGTCACTTAGCTAGATGATAACATCTTTAGGGTTAAATTGAGGAGTGAAGGGAATTCATTGGGAGAGGGGGAAGGGCAGAAGTGAAATCCCACATGAAAGTAACAGGAAAAGGCTTATGGAGTGGGGGGAAAGATGGGAGAGGAGCAGAGCAGTAAATTAATTTTACACTCATCAGAAAAGGCTCAAAGATCTTAAACTCATCAGAGTTGCCTCAAGGAGGGACTAATAGACACACCCAACTGGGTGGAGTAATCTATTTAATCTGGGTAGTAAATGAGCCTAACACCCATCAGAATTGGCTCAAAGACCTCAATCTCATTAGAATTGGCTCAAGGAGGGAATAATGTACACATTCAATTGGGTGGAGTAATCTCTCTAACCCTGCAGGAAAATAGGAGGGGAAGGGGATAAAGAGAGAGGGGCAAAAGAAGGAAGGGCAGAGTGGGGGAGGGGATAGACAGAAGCAAATCCCTATTGAAGAGTGATAGGATGAAAGAAGATGGATAATAGAATAAATATCATGGGGAAGGGAATAGGATTGAAAGGAAACAGTTAACAATAGTAATCATGAAAAAGAGAAAAGGGGGAAAAATTGTACAAAAAATATTTATAGCAACTCTTGGTGGAGGCTAAGAATTGAGAATCAAGGGAATGTCCATCAATTGAGGAATGATGGAAAAAGCTGTGTTATATGATTGTAGTGGAATGGTCTTGTGCTATAGGAAATGACAAACAGGATGATCCCAGAAAAACCTGGAAAGACTAATGAACATCCATGTATAGTGAAGTGAGCAGAGCTGGGAGGACATTGTGAGTAGTGACAGCAGTATTGTTCAATGAGTAATTGTGAATGACTTAACTACTCTCAGCAGTGCAATGATCCAAGACAATCCCAAGGAACTAATGAGGAAGCTTACTAGGTACCCCTATAGAAAGAACTGATAAAAAGAACACTTGTGGATTGTACATATATAACCTGATTGCGATCTTGTGGGGGGGGGGAGGAAAGGGAGGGAGGGAGGGAGAAAAATTTGGAACTCTAAATCTTATGAAAATGAATGTTGAAAACTACCCTTACATGTAAATGGAAAATAAAATAAATGTTTGTTGAACAACAACAACAACAAAAGTTACAGATGTCCTTCTTGACAACTATAGGAAAATAGCTCTTATAATTTTGTTTATCTAAGAATCTGTCTCTGTTTATTCATTCGCCCATTTATTTATTCATTCATTTATTCATCCATTTATCATCTATCTATCTATCTATCTATCTATCTATCTATCTATCTATCTATCTGTCTGTCTGTCTGTCTGTCTGTCTGTCTGTCTGTCTGTCTGTCTGTCTGTCTGTATTTCCCTTCCTGGCTGACTAACTCCGTCCCCCTTTTGAAAGAAACATCAAACCTAAAGTCTTATTTTTTATTAACCAATAAAATATCCCTCAGTACCTAACAGTCTATTGTGGAAGGATGAATACTATGCCTATGGATTAATGATTACTAAGGGAACCACAGTATAGATCCCAATTATGTAACATCATTTAACATTTCATCATTTTTGGCCAATCAGTTCACTCAGGCCATTTGATGTACTGGCATTCTGGATTTTTTCTACAATTCCACTTGTATTCCAGGAACCCAAATCTTTATCAGTTGCTCATATCCTAAATTCTTCTTTCTTAATCCTTTTATAGGTTTTTAAGACATTCTGCTCTGAGTTTGCAGAATCTAACCACATGCATTGGTGACATCTGGCAAAGAAGTGTCCTTACCTCTTGCCTCCCTGGATTTAAACAAGCAAAAATTCCCCATTTAGGTCTGCTTAAGCCATAATCTTGTTCTGCTATTCATGGGGCAGTACCTAGAACTCTAGACTGGCATTTTTGTTTTGTGGCCTGGACTCATGAGAGTGTAACTACCTCCCCTAAGCAGGGTCTTCCAAGGCCCTTTTCATTATACCTTCTACTATGTTCTATTCCTACTTCTGTTGTTCAGTTGTTTTTTCAGTCATGTCTGATTCTCTGTGACCCTATTTGGGGTTTTCTTGGCAGAGATACTGGAGTAGTTATTTCCTTCTCCAGCTCATTTTACAGATGAGGAAACTGAGGCAAACAGAACAAAGTAACTTGACCAGGGTCATATAGCTGGTAAATGTTTGAGGCCAGACTTGAACTCAGAAAGATGAGTCTTTCTGACTTTAGGCCTGGCACTCTATCCACTGCACCACCTAGCTGCCCCTCCTGCTTTTGACTCTATCCATATTCATGACCTATCCCTGGAAAGCCTATGGACACTGGAAACCTATCTTTATATTTAGCTGTGTCCTCCAACCACTCACTGTCATCTGCTACATGTAGCTCTAGTTTTCTACTCATTGGTGGGGTGCAGCTGGAAAAGGTGGTCAAAGGATACTTCTGAGCTTCTGTGAACAGAACTGAACTGGAGCTGCCTGCAGTGATGGGGTGTGATTTACTGACCAGGAGATCCTAGTGCTGCAGAACAGACACTTGGTGTGTTTGGTCTGCAGAGACTGTAGAATAAAGTCCCCAGACTCATGGCAGAACTCCATGGTGAAGAATTGAAACTGGATTTATATGGACCAATTTCAATCTGGAAGTTTCTTATACAAATCTTTTCGCCTCATGCCCCACTAATGCAATATTCTTTGTCAACTGTGGAAGATCTGCAAACCTAATAGCAAAATAGGTAATGAAGACATAAACACAATGTTAATAATATGGGGGAATTAAATCTTCAGCCTGTGAGATTAAAATTGGATATTAGATCATAAATCTCCCCTACTTAACCTTTCCCTTAATTTATATCCCAGACTAGTAAATGGAAGAAGCTTCTGGTTTTCTAGTTAGAGCATTTATTGTATGGTAGTCACAAGGTGATGTTGATTAGAAGGATAGGAAAGTAGAAATACAATACAAATCGTCTTAAGTCTAGGCTTAGTCTATATTCCGTATAAAACTCACCAAAACCCAAGGCCACCTTTGGGGAGAGAGACTGAGTCAAGTGAGTGCTGTTAACTGAGAGCCGGGCCAAGTCAAACTCCAGTCAGCGTCTGTCTGTGCAGCGCAGCCAGGAGACCAGCAGAGCAGGAAAAAAGGCCCCACTTCCGTTCTCTCCTTGCCTTTTAAGCTCGCACCCTGGAAGTCGAGTGCTCAGCAGGCAATCTGGCATGCGTCACAGGCGGACTGGTGTGTGTAGCTCATGCTGTTGGTCTCCTCCCCAAAAGGGTGGTCCTAAAAAAAAACTGGCGTCTCTCCATTATCTAACCGACTGTTAAAACTTTTTACCACAAGCCTATTTTCCCTTTTAACATGCAATCTTTGTAATCTCCCAAGATGGCAGAAGGGAGGAAACCTCCCCATCAGAAAAACTTACTTCAGGGTCAGGGATCTATTCCTCTGAGTGTGAATGGAGAAAGTAAGGAGGAGAATAAACATTTATATAGCACCTATTATATACCAGGTGCTTTATATTTCATTTGATCCTCACAGCAACCCTAAAAGGTAGATACTGTTATTATTCCTAACTTAGAGTTGAGGAAACTGAGGCAGATAGATTAAGTGACTTTCCCAGGGTCCCACAGCTAATAAGTGTCTGAATTCAAATTTGAACACAGGTCTTTCAGGCCCAGCACTCTAACCACTGCACTAGATGTCTGGGTCTCTCTTAGCATCCTCTCTGTACAATATGAGGTCTGAAGGAGCTTGGGGACTGTATTTGTAGGATCATAGCTGGAGAAGTGGAATGAACCTCAGATGTTATCAAGTCTATCCCTCTCCATTCAGAAGTGAAGAAACCAAGGCCCATAAAATTTAAGTGACTAACCCAAGGTCACCAAGGTGACAGAATGCCAACTAGTGTCTGCTCATTGCAAGTCCAATATTCTTTTCACCATGACACAATGCCTTTCTGATTCCTTTTGGCTCTAGCTCCTGGCTCCAACTCCCTCTCTGTGGAGCTGATTTCCCAGGTTCCCACTGAGGGACTCCATAGATACACTATTTTTGTACAGGAAACTGAATCTGATTCTGTGTGAAGCCCTTTACCTATCTCTGTTTCTCATCTCTGGTTCTCTTTGTCATACTGTCTCTTTCTTTCTTTCTCTCTCACTCTTTCTCATATATACCTACATGTATGTATATGTATATGTATATATACGTGTATATGTATGTGTATGTGTGTGTGTGTGTGTGTGCTGAATTTAATATGATTTCAACTCTACAGTGCTTGTGGTTCACCTGAATTTCCTTGTGCTTTTCTGTTTACTTAAAAAAATGTTTTATTGACACTTTTTTTCTCTACCTCCTCTATCTACTCATTTCCTCCATCTACTCTCCTCCTCCTCCATTTTTATTGTCATCCCTTCCTCTTGCCTGCCATGACTTTTCCATCCCCTTCCACCCAAATAAAGTCCTTCCTTGTAACAGTCAAGCAAAATTCAGTCACACATTGACCACATCCCATAATTAATCTCATTCAGCACCTCCCTGCCAAAAGGTCTGCTTGAGTCATGATTGGTCAATGCATTGATTACAGTTTGTTTACAGTTTTCCTTTATAATATCATAAGCCCCATATAAATTTTTTTGCCTGTTTTTATTCACTTTGATCTATTTAATTTCACTCAGATCCTCTCAGATTACTATGAATCTGTCCCTTTCATCATTTTTATGGCACAATAATATTCCATTCCATTTACATATTATAATTTGTTTAACTGTTCCCATTTGAGGCTATAGATTCAAATTGCCTTCCAGAATGATTAAACTAATTCACAACTCCATCAATATTCATTAGTGTGCCAGTCCTCTAACAACACCTCCAATAATTGTCATTTTCCTTTGGGGAGGGGTATCTTTGCCAATCTGATAGGTGTGAGATAGGACCTCAGAGTTGTTGTTTTTTTTTTTTTAGTGAGGCAATTGGGGTTAAGTGACTTGCCCAGGGTCACACAGCTAGTAAGTGTCAAGTGTCTGAGGCCGGATTTGAACTCAGGTACTCCTGAATCCAGGGCCGGTGCTTTATCCACTGTGCCACCTAGCTGCCCCCCTCAGAGTTGTTTTTTTTTTTGTTTGTTTGTTTGTTTTTGCGGGGCAGTGGGGGTTAAGTGACTTGCCCAAGGTCACACAGCTAGTAAGTGTCAAGTGTCTGAGGCCGGATTTGAACTCAGGAACTCCTGAATCCAGGGCCGGTGCTTTATCCACTGCGCCACCTAGCCGCCCCCCAGAGTTGTTTTAATGAGTAATTCTCTTCTTATTAGTCATCTGGAAGTGTGTGTGTTTTGTTTTGTTTTTACATATGGCAATTCATTGCTTTGCCTTCTTTTGACAACTGCCTATCCATATTCTTTGACCATTTGTCTATTGCAAAATGACTCATATATTTGTATCACTTCTCTATATACCATTTTAAGGTTTCCATATATACACACAAACACACATACATATGTACACATACAAAAATATATCCACATACATATGTGTGTACACATATCAATATATCCAGATCTATCTATATATACTCTTGTTTAAATCTCAAAACAATTTTTTGATGTGTTATTATTACCCCCTTTTTTTGGGGTGAGGAAACCAAGGCCGAGAGGGAGATTGTGACTTGCCCAGGGTCACATGGCTAGTAGGTATCTAAGACAGGATTTGAACTCAGGTCTCTCTGATTGCAGGCTCAGTGTGCTATACATTACGCAGTCTATATATCCTGAGTATCAGATCTTTTTCAGAGAAATCTGCTGCAACAATTTCCCCCATTTGACTATTTCCTTTCTAATTCTTACTACATTTATTTTGTTTGTGCAAAACCTTTTCAATTTTATGGCAATTTCCCTTTTTAAAGGGGTATTTCAGTGCCTAGGTGCACTGAAACTGAATCCATTCATTAATCATCCTTAATGTGATGTCAGTGGACCAAATACTCAAGGCAATAGGGATTCATAACCTATCAAGGAAACAATGACAAAACAAAGTGTCAAATGTAGTGTCAATAAGCATGTTTATGCCAGAACAAAAGCCTTTTCTTTTAAACATTGTTAACCTGTTTTTTTGGTGTGTTTTTTTTTTTTTGGCACACCTACAATAAATCTCCTTTTGGATGTGTTCAGATCAGGTTTACAAAGCCACAAATAATCAAAAGCCCTTTCCTACCTTTCCAGCCTTCTCACATTCTACTCCCTATTATGTATTCTATAGCCTAGCCCAGCAACATGACTTCTTGCTATTCCCAGCACTTGAAACTCTCTCTTTTAACTTCGAGCCCCTCCCCTACTTAGAACCCTTCCCCCCATCACCTCTGCCACTTGGCTTCCTTCAAGAATTAGTTCAAATCCCACTTTCTACAAGAGGAATTTCCTGGTCTTTTCCATCCGCTCTCCCTCACCCAGTACCTTTTCTCTGAGATAGATAGATAGATAGATAGATAAATGATAGATGGATGATGGATAGATGCATGGATAGACAGATTTGTGTATGTATATATGCATACATATATGTATATGGTATAAATAGTAGATAACATGATCTATGTGTATATGGTATAAATAGGAGGTTATATATATAATATAAATGAGTGGTAATTACATATAATGTAAATGAGAGGGTTTTCTAGCTAGCTAGATACAGAGATAGTGTAAAAGGGAGATTTCATGTATATAATATATGTATATGCCTTGAGTATTTGGTCAACTGACATCACATTAAGGATGATTAATGGATTCACAGTTTCATTGCTTGGGACAGTGCCTGGCACACAGTAAGTGATTAATAAATGCTTATTGACTGACTGAATCTGTTTTATGGTCATTTTAGGACCCCAAATGGTTATTGTGACTGGTTTATTCATTTCACTTGACTCTGAAAAACTTCACACAGCGGGTTTTATGGGCTTTTCAGGGAGGACTAGCACCTCTAGTGCAAAGGTTGCTGAGACCTTTTTCAGGGCTGCTCATCCACTTTTGGGGTCCCCCTCCCACCCAATTCTCACCCACGGCTTCAAGAAGCTATACCATATGCAGTAGCTATACCCCAGTAAAACCATCTTGGCAGATGAAGGTAACTGATGGGCCTCAAACCTATTTTTAGGGGGTTGTCTACCCCAAGCGTGTGAAGACTTCTCCCTTCAGAATGGATGGATGAGAGCAGTAAATAGGCACAGTGGAGTGCTTAGAGCTTGGTCAGACATTGAAATGCCAAGGTCATCCACTGCATTCCAGGCCGTAATTACCAGTCATCTTGACTTTTGTCTTGCCACTGGACTTCAGTGACTCTGGAAAAGAGAGTGAGGCTGACAACTTTACACAACTCTGCCTCATTTAAATTCAACTTAATGTGAGTTAAGAAATCACTCATACTATTTTACTATTTTATTATTTTACTATGCTATAATTTTACTATTTTGCCTACCTTGAAAGGCAAGGAGTGGGTACAGATACATTGGGAGCTTTGGTCATAACCCTCCCCCCCACATGTGTCCTGGGCCACAGGGTCATCTTTTCACTAGACTGAAGCAGCAGTGGGATTTGGCAGCTGCCTGGGTATCAGAGCAGCTTTTTTTGGGTGGGTGGGGGCGGCAATGAGGGTTAAGTGATTTGCCCAGGGTCACACAGCTAGGAAGTGTCAAGTGTTTAAGGCTGGATTTGAACTCAGGTCCTCCTGAATCCAGGGCCGGTGCTTTATCCACTACACTACCTAGCTGCCCTAGAGCAGCTTTTTTAAAGGACCACATTGTTCACCTCCTGGCATGAGGAAGGAGCTAGAAAAGATGCCCCCAAAATTGTCTGCTTTATCCAACTCTGGCCTGCTTACTACAGCAGGTAAGGATCCCACCCTGTGGACAAAATAAAAAGAAAGTGTGCAAACTTTTTTGTGGAAATGATTCCATTCACCATTGGTACAGGAAATGTGCATGCACTCATGGACAGCATGAAATCCAATAGATCTGAAAGATGAACAGCTTTTGTTGTGAGAGAACTCAATCTGTACCACATTCAAATAGCAGTCCTGAGTGAAGCAAGGCTGGCAAATGAAGGCCAACTTACCTAACTCATAGCTGGATACATGTTTTTCTGGAGTGGCCACTGCGATGAGGAATGCAGTGAAGCTAATGTAGGTTTCACAATGAAATCTAACCTGGTCAGCAAGCTCATATGCCTTCCCCAAAGGAGTGAATGACAGGGTCATGACAATGTGACTGCCACTTGCAGGAAAGCACCATGCCACTATATTCTCCCACCATGATGAACCCTGATGAAGTCAAAGAAAAATTTTATAAAGACCTAGAGATCCTTATTATCGATGTGCCAAAAGAGGACAAGCTTGTAATTCTAGGTGACTTTAATGCCAGAGTAGGCACAGACTAACAGAAAAAACAAGGACTCCTTGGAAGGTAATAACATTGGAAACAGCAATAGCAATGACCACTTACTACTGAAGACATACATACATCTCATGATCTTCTCATCATCAACACTGCCTTCTGTTTACCTAAATGCTACAAAATGTCATGGATGCAGCTTTGCAGCAAACACTGGTATTTAAAAGATTACATCAATATCAGAAGAGATGGACAGGATGTAAGAATGTCAAAAGTGATGTGTGACACAGAGTGCTGGTCCCATCATAGACAGCCTTTCCAAGCTAAACATTTTCCTTCAACAAAAGCGGCAGCCTTAAGGCAAAACAACTATTAAGGAGACTCAACATATTAGAGCACTTCTCTACATGTAAACAGTTTATTGCTGACCAGGAGTGAAAGCTGAGTCAACACATATCAGGAGTGGAGCAGAAAAGGAGTGGGCAGCTTTCGAAGATTTAGTGTACAGCACTGCATTTACTCATTTGGGCCAGAACACTTGCAAACATTAGGGTTGGTTTGATGAAAATGGTGGGGAAATTCAGAAGCTACTAAATGAAAAATGAGAATTCTATAGGTTTTACCAACAAGATAGTACATCTTTCTCTAAAAAGGTAGTGTTTAACTCCATCAAAAGTAAGGTGCAAATGAAGCTTAGAGAGATGTGAGATTCTTGGCTCAGTAAGAAGGCAGATGAGATTTAGTTTTAAGTAGATAGCAAAAATTGAAAGTACTTCTATGATTCCCCAAAGGCTGTTTATAGGCCAAAGATTTCTGGTGCATCTCATCTACTCAGTACTGAGGAAGCCACAATGATCAGTGATAAGGACAATCGAGTATCCTTGGATGAATAATTCAATCATGTTCTCAACAGACTTATCAACTAATGCTGAAGCCATTGACTATATACCTCAGGTTGAAGTCAATCCCTCTCCAGCTGAATTTTCAATTGAAGAAGAGGTATTGAGTGCCATTAGGCTCCTCTCATGTGGCAAAGTGCCTGGTACTGATTCCATCCCAGCAGAAATATACAAGGCAGGGGATCCATTGCTCATACAGAAACTAACTGAAATCTGGATTATATGGCATGAGAAAGATATCCCCCAGGAGATCAAGGATGCCTCCACTGTCCATCTCTATAAAAGCAAAGAAAACAGGCTGTCCTGAGACAATCACAAGAGGGTCTCTTAGTTGTTGCAGGCAAAGTTCTTGCCAGAGTCCTCCTTAATTGACTGATCCTTCACCTGGCAGATGGACACAAACCTGAGACCTAGGGTAGCTTCAGAAAGGCCTGAGGAATGATGATCATGGTGTTTGCTGCCAAGAGAAATGTTAAGAGCAGAATAGGTCTATATACAATGGTTGTTGACCTGACCAGTCTTTGATACTGTCAGGCATGAGGGATTGTGGAAGATATGGTAAAATGTGGTTGCACAGAGAAGTTCATCAGTATGGTGTGCTGTTTTCATGATGACATGCTTCTAGATGGTTGTGTGCTTGCTCCCATGTTTTTTCACATGATGTTTTCTGCAATGTCAGATGGCCTTCCGTGAGGACAAAAAAATCGCATCAAGGTCAGCTACTGCACTGATGGTAAATTATTTAACCTGAAAAGGCTAACCTGGAGGGAGAGTTGGTGCTTGACTTTTGGTTCATAGATGATTGTGCATTCGGTGCAGCCTCTGAGGCTGAAATGCAACAAAGTATGGATCGATTTTCTGCCTCCTGTGTTAATTTTGGCCTGACAATTAATACCAAGAAAACAGAGGATCTCCACCATCCATACATGAAAACACTGGTTACAGCCAAAGGAGAAATTTTGAATGCTGTGGATAAGTTTACTAACCTTGGCAATATACTTTTTTTTTTTTTTAGTGAGGCAATTGGGGTTAAGTGACTTGCCCAGGGTCACACAGCTAGTAAGTGTTAAGTGTCTGAGGCTGGATTTGAACTCAGGTACTCCTGACTCCAGAGCCGGTGCTCGATCCACTGCGCCACCTAGCTGCCCCGGCAATACACTTTTCAAGGATGTCCACATAGATGTTGAAGTTGACACATGCATTGCCAGAGCTAACCCAGAATTTGGGAGGCTCTGGAAAAGTGTGTGGGACAGTAGAAGAATTAGGCCGCCTATCAAACTGAACAAAGGTCTACAGTCATTGCACTGACGTTATTGTTGTGTGTCTACCAGTGCCATGCCAGAAAGTTGAACCACTTCCATTTGAATTGTCTTAGGAGGATTCTAAATATTAATTGGCAAGATAAAGTACTGGACACTGAGGTCCTCTTTTGAGTTGAACTGTCAAGTATTCAAACTACTGCAGAGAACGCAATTCCAATGGGCTGGCCACTTTGTGTGATTGTCAAATGTATGCTTACCTAAAAGACTGTTTTACAGAGAAACCACATAAAGCAAGCACTGTCATGGAGGGCAGAAGAAGTGATACAAGACTACTCTCAAGGTCCTTATGAAGAACGTTGGAATTGATTGTGAGACATAGAAGGCACTGCCACAGGACTGCCCAGCATGGTGGCCCACATCAAAGAAGGTGGTACGCTCAATGAGCCTTTGCTCAGAATTGCAGTATCTCAAAAAAAACATGAGACTCAAAGATTTAGAGACATCTGTCAAAGTAAACTATTTATGTCCAATGTGTGGTAGAGTTTTCCAAGGTCATATTAGTCTGATCAGCCACAGTTGAACATACTGTCCATTGACCCCAACATTGTGATGTCTTTTTATTCCTCATCAAGTATGGAGGAACAATATCTATCTGTTGTATATGTACATAGTTGTTCGCATGTTGTTTGTCCCATTAGAATATGAGTTCCTTGAAGACAAGATCTTGGTTTTGCCCTTTTTTAAAATCTCTAGTGCTTAGTACAGTGCCTGGAACATAGTAAGTGATTAATAAATGCTTATTGACTGACTCAATCAATGGTCCTTGATTATGATCATCTTGGGACTCAAAATGGTCATTATAACAGGTTTATTTATTTCACTTGACACTGACTTTTTTTTTTTTTTTAGTGAGGCAATTGGGGTTAAGTGACTTGCCCAGGGTTACACAGCTAGTAAGTATTAAGTGTCTGAGGCCGGATTTGAACTCAGGTACTCCTGACTCCAGGGCCAGTGCTCTATCCACTGCACCATCTAGCTGCCCCTATGTTTTTGTTTGTTTGTTTGTTTGTTTGTTTGTGGGGCAATGGGGGTTAAGTGACTTGCCCAAGGTTACACAGCTTGTAAGTGTCAAGTGTCTGAGGCCAGATTTGAACTCAGGAACTCCTGAATCCAGGGCCGGTGCTCTATCCACTGGGCCACCTAGCCGCCCCAACACTGACTTTTGATCATTTCCAAAGAAAATGTGCCAGAAAAGATAAAGGTTTGCCTCTGGGAGAAGCTTTGAAACAATGGGCCATGGGCTCTAAAAACAATTCCAGAAGAGGATTTGTTAAGAATATTATGAATAGTAGCAATATAAATAGAAGAAGCATGTAGCCTCCCAAAGTGACTGCTTTGTGATACAGCATTAGTTTAGATGTACAATTTATGAGGTGTGTGTTTTTTAAAGGCAGACTATTTTTGGCTCACCCTTCATATCAAGAGAATAAACAATGTGGAAAAGGTCTGTTCAGGAATGACTTGAAGGAAGTGAGTTTTTAGTAAGTCTTTAGTAAAGAGTGAGGAGGGAGCATGTTCCAGACACAAAAATCAAGATGAGCACAACAATGATTTAAGAAAATGGTTAGGGAATTTTCTTTTTTTCCCCATTATAGTTTGCTGCTTTTGCATTCTGGCTTTTTATTCATTCATTCATTTATCCATTCATCTATTTGTTAATTTATTTATCCATTCATTCATTTATCTATCCATCCATCCATCTATCTATCTATCTATCTATCTATCTATCTATCTATCTATCTATCTATCTATCTATCTGTTTATTTGTTACATTTTTAGTTCCAAGCTGTCTTTCTCCCTCCCTCCCAATCCAGCACTATGGAAGGCCAACATTTGACACAGATATATATATATATATATATATATATATATATATATATATATATATATATATATATATATATATATGAAACTATACAATACATAGTTGCATATATTAGTTCTTTCTCTGCAGGTGGGCATTTTCCTTAATAGGTCTTTTGTAGTTTATTTGAATATTCATATTGCTCAGAATAATTTAGTCATTCACAGTTATTCTTCAAATAATATTGTTCTTATTGCATACAACATTCTCTTGCTTCTCATTTCACTCTTCCTTATTTCATGAAACTCTATCCATGTTTTTCTAAAATCAACTTGCTCATTACACAGCATAGTTGTATTCCATCACAACAATATACCACAACTTGTTTAGCCATTTCCCAATTGATGGGCATCCCCTCAATTTCCAGTTCTTTGCCACCACAAAGAAAGCTGCTATAAATATTTTAGAACATATAGGTTCTTTTCCTTTTTCTCTGATCACATTGAGAAATAAACTTAATAGAGATATAACTGAGTCAAAGGATATACATAGTTTTATAACTTTTTGGGAATAATTCCAGAGTACTCTCCGAAATTGTTGGATCAGTTCACAGTTCCACCAATAGTGTATTAGTGTTCCAATTTTCCCAACATTTTTTCATTTTCCCTTCTATCATTTTAGCCAATTTCATAGGTGTGAGATGGTATCTCAAAGTTGTTTCAATTTGCATTTCTCTAATCAATAATGATTTAGAGCATTATTTTAATATGACTATATGTGTAGCTTTGGTTTAATCTTTCAAAAACTGCCTATTCATATCCTTTGACCATTTATCAATTGGGGAATGACATATCCTTATAAATTTAACAAAGTTGTCAATATATTTGAGATATGAGACCTTTATCCGAGAAACTGTCTCCAAATCCCCCCCACCAATTTTATGCTTTCTTTTTAGTCTTGGCTACATTGGTTTTATTTATACAAACCCTTTTTCATTTAATGTAATCAAAATTATCCATTTTACATCTCACAATGCTTCCTATCTCTTGTGTGTTCATAAATTCTTCTCCTATCCATAAATCTGATAGGTAATAAGTTCCATGTTCTTCTGATCCTAGTTCTAGTCTTCTGACTTTGCAAAACAGCTGCCTCTCATCTTGAAATGAAAACACATTAGCAGTTTAATATCTTCAGTTCCGTGTTAATGCTATTTTATAGCTGTCACTGAAAAACAAAGACTTAACTTTGGCTGTCATTTTGTATCAGTTGGATCTTCCACCCCCTCTAAAAGATCACTTGTATGAGTAACCTCTTCAAGTTTTTAGAGCATCAGACCCAAGCTCATTAAAATGAACACTGGGACTTTCTTTTACTAAGCAGTCAGTTATTCCTCAATTCCTTATGAATAGTCTCAGGTGGGAGGACAAATACTGTGCCTGTTGATAAATGGTTCCTAGATAATCAGAGACTAGTGCCCCATTATGTAACAAATATGGATTATTTTGGTGCAATTATTGTTAGCGTGGATCCCTTCCAGTGAGAAAATAGCCTACTATATCCCTGATAATTTACATGTTGGAGATTTTTGTTCATATATTGGAAGCTGTTGCTCAAAATCACTTCTATGGAATGTTCTGATATTCAATTATCTTATTTCTGTCTAGTAATAAAAATGGATTTATGTTAGAAAATGTGCTACCAAGTTCAGAAAATTGGATTTGCAAACTTTTATCTCTTCAAGCTAGATTTTATTTAGAAAATATCAAAAATCATCTGGAGTCAAGTACACTGAATAAGTTAGTCATAATGTCATTTTAGGTCCCAACTTTTATGACCAGAAAATAATAGATTGATTTGGTCCTTGGGCTCTAAAGACCTGGGTTCAAATCCTGGCTCTGCCACTCACCTGTGCAACATTCAATAAATCATTTAATCTCTGTGGACCTCAGTTTCTTCAGTTGTAAAATGAGGAGTGTTGAACTACATGGCCTTTAAAGGCCTCTTCCAGCACTGTATCTTAAAATCCTTAAAATACTAGCAGCCAATATAATCGAGGCATTTTGAAAAAATTGAAGAAGGACCAATTAAAATCCAGGAGCCTTACTGCTCATGTTTAAAATAATATATGACAAAGGGTGCAGCCAAGATAGTAAGCAGTTCAGTGAGCTGTTTCACAAACTTTTCCAAATGGATCTAGAAAATGGACCAAACCAAATCCTGATAAAAAAATCTAGAAGAAGTTACAGTGACACATTTGTATAGCCCAACTTGGCATTAGAGACAGTAGTACCCTGGGCAGAACACTTTGGCACCCAGGGAAAAGCTATGCATCAGGGCAAGAGGAGGCTCAGGCACAGACAGAGCCACCTGCAGACCCATATCAGGCACTGTGATGGGGACAAGTGCCACTAGCTGTGTCACCCAACACCCAGTTCAGGGTCACAGACCTAAGACAGCCTGAGAAAGGGACCAGTGAGGGGAGTGGTAGGCCTTGGATGATGCACTGAGAAAGGAAGAAGTCCAGAAGTCAATCTCAGCAATAATTTGACTCAGACCCCAGACTCAGAGTAGGGTCACACTTAACATCTTGCCAGGTCCTCAGATTATTTTTAATCAAGGCAGGAATCCCCGATCAAAGGGGAGCCTACAATTCTGCCACTCTGAGCCAACAAGTTTTCCATTTGGCTCATGGGAACTGAATCCAGAAGAAGTTGATTCTTTTTTTAAAAATTTATTTAGAATTTTATTTTTCCCAAATTACATGTAAATAAAAATTTTGACATCATTTTTTAAAAAAACTTTGTGTTCCAAATTCTCTTCCTCCCTCCCTCCCCTTCCCCAAGAACTCAAGCAATTCAATATAAGCTATACATGAGCAGTCATGCAAAACATTTCCACGTTAGCCAAGTTGTGAAAGAAAACAGACAAAAACAAAACTTCAGATAAAGGAACTAACAAGAAAAAATTATGCTTCAATCTGTATTCAGACACCATCAGTTCTCTCTCTGTAGATGGATTGCATTTTTCATAAGACTTTCAGAGTTGTCTTGGATCATTGCATTGCTGAAAATAACCAAGTCTTCACAGCAAACAAACAAAAGACACTATTATGGTGTTAGGGCCACTCAATACACAAATACAAATACAAATACAAAGAAAATGACTCTAAGAAATTTACAAGCAGAACCTTGTAACGACTGGAATGATGCCACCTGCTGGAGACTTACTGTAGAAGAGTTCCGCCCATGAAGCGAAGGTCTTTGAGGGCAAGACCAGGAGTCTTTTCTTTGGCATCAGGAAGTGACGTTGGCTAGTGGGAGGAAGAAGGAAGAGACTGGTGCTCTGTCTCGCTCTCTTTCCTGAGGACTCCAGTGGAGAAGGGAGCTAGAAATGCACTCTCCCTTTAATAGATAGATGAATGTAGGCCTTTCTCTCTCTCTTTACCAAATTCTTATTCTCCTTAATAAATGCTTAAAAGTCTAACTCTTGCTAAAGCTTATAATTTATTGGCGACCACTCATTAGAGATTTTAGACAGAATAGCTAGAATTTTAGCCCTTAACAACCTCAAAGAAAAACATAGCTTGGACACAAACTTAAATAGAATTTTCAGAAGAAGTGAAGTACAAGGTTTGTTTGTTTTTAATTGTATAATGTTTTTATAAATGAAATAAGCACTCTCAAGAGAAAAAGTAGGAAAAGAGAATGATGGAGGACAAAATTGGAAAGGGAATTAACAGGTTGACGCCACAGGTATAAAACCTTGCCAAAGCAACAAACGATGAAAATTAGAATTGGACAAATAGAAGCCAATGACTCCATGAGGTAAGATGAAATATTAAGACAAAGTCAAAAGGCTGGAAAAATAGAAAAAAAGTAAAGTATCTCAAAGCAAAAACAACTGACCTGGAACAAAATTTAAGAAGGAAAAAAAATTAAAATCATTGGACTATATGAACATCATGGCTGTCCCCCCTGCCAAAAGCCTAGATATTATAGTTTGGAAAATTATAAAAGAAATCTGCCCAGATCTCTTAAAATGAGAGGACAAAGTGGACATAGAAAGAATCCACCAGTCATCTCCTAAAAGAAACCCTAAAATGAAAACTCCCAGGAACATCAGAACCTACAGCTTTCAGGTGAAAGAAAGAGTAGCAGTCAAGCAGTCATAAAATCAATAAACATTTTTAAAGCACCTACCATGTGCTAGGCACTGTGCTAAGTGCTAGGGATACAAAAAGAAGCAAAAGGAAATCTCTGCCCTCAGGGAGCTCACAACCTAATAGGAGAGACAACAAGCAAACAAATATGTGTGTGTGTGTGTGTGTGTGTATGTGTATGTATATGTATATATATATACACACACACACACACACACACACACACACACACATATGTGAATAAACTATATACAAGATAAATAGGAAATAATTGAGTAGGAAGGCACCAGAGTTAAGACTTGAGAAGTTTTTTAGGGGGGAGTTTAAAAGAAGTCAGGGATGCAGTAGGCAGAGGTGAGGAGGGAGAGCCTTCTAGACATGGGAATAACCAGAGAACATGTCCAAAGTCAAGAGATGGAGTGTATTATTCCTGGGAGAGCAAGGAGATTACAGTCACTGGATCAAATAGTACCAAATGGTAAGTAAGGTAAGCTTACTAGAGCCAGACATCCTAGAGAATGAAGTCAAGTGGGCCTTAGGAAGAATTGCTAACAATAAGACTAATGGAGCCGATGGAATTCCAGCTGAGCTATTTAAAATCCTAAAAGTTGGGGTACAGCTAGGTGGCACAGTGGATGGAGCACCAGCCCTGGAGTCAGGAGGACCTGAGTTCAGATCTGGCCTCAGACATTTGATACTTACTAGCTGTGTGACCTCGGGCAAGTCACTTAACTCTCATTGCCCCACCCCCCAATTTTTTTTTAAATCCTAAAAGATGGTGTTGTTAAAGTGCTGTACTCAATATGCCAACACATTTGGAAAACTCAAAGTGGCCACTGGATTGGAAAAAATCAGTTTATATCCTAATCCTAATGAAGGGCAATGTCATGGAATGTTCAAATTACTCAACAATTGTGCTTATTTCCCATTATTTATTTCAACATTATGCTTAACATGCTAGGCTTCAGCAATATGTGAACCAAGAATTACCAGAAAAGCAGGTTGGTTTTTTAAGAGGCAAACAAACTAGAGACCAAATTGCTAACATTCACTGGATTATGGAGAAAACAAGGAAGTTCCAGAAAAATATTTACTTTTGCTTCATTGACTACACTAAAACCTTTGACTATGTGGATCACAACAAAATGTGGCAAGTCCTCAAAGAGAGTACCAGTTCTCTCCTGAGAAACCAGTATGTTAGCCAAAAAGCAACAGTTAGAATTGAGCATGGAACAACCGATTGATTTGAGATTAGAAAAGGAGTACAACAAGGTTATATATATATATATTATTGCCTTATTTATTTAACTTATATGCAGACTACATCATGCAAAATGCTATCCTGGATGAATCAAAAGCTGGTTTTAAGATTTGTGGGAGAAATATCAACAATCTCAGAGATGCAGATGGTACCACTCTGATGGAAGAAAGTAAAGAGGAATTAAGAAGTCTTTTGATGAGGGGAAAAGAAGAGAGTACAAAAACTGTATTGAAGATTAACATCAAAAAAGCCTAATTTCTTGGCAACAAGTCCCATCACTTTCTGGCAAATAGAGGGAGAAGAAATGGAAGTAGCATCATATTTTTATATTCTTGGGCTCAAATATCACTGCAGATGGCAACTACAGCCATGAAATTAAAAGACACTTGTTCCTTGAAAAGAAATCTATGGGGCAGCTAGGTGGCCCAGTGGATAAAGCACCTGGCCCTGGATACAGGAGGACCTGAGTTCAAATCCAGCCTCAGACACTTGACACTTACTAGCTGTGTGACCCTGGGCAAGTCAATTAACCCTCATTGCCTTGCAAAAAACAAACAAACAAACACCCCCCCCCCCAATATAGTGGATAGAGCACTGGCCCTGGAGTCAGGAGGACCTGAGTTCAAATCCGGCCTCAGACACTTAACACTTACAAGCTGTGTGACCCTGGGCAAGTCACTTAACCCCAATTGCCTCACCAAAAAAAAAAAAAAAGGAAAGAAATCTATGGAAAATCTGAACAACATACTAAAAGGCAGAGACATTACCTTGTTGACAAAGGTCTATATAGTCAAAGCTATGGTTTTTTTTTTTTCCAGTAGCAATGTATAGCTGGGAGAGCATGAGTATAAGCAAAGCTGAGCACAGCAGAATTGATCCTTTTGAATTGTAGTGCTGGAGAAGACTATCAAGAGTCCCTTGGACAGCAAGGAGATCAAATTATTAAATACTTAAAGAAATTAGTTCAATTGTACACAGTATCAATAACATTATGTGTTGATCAACTGTGATAGACTTGACTCTTCTCAGTAATACAATGATCCAAGATAGTTCCAAAGAACTCTTGATGGAAAATGCTCTCCAAATCTAGAAAAAAAAGAACTATGGAATCTAGATGCAGATTGAAAAATATTATCTCTATTTTTTTTTGTTTTTCTTTTTTGAGGTTTTTACTTTTTGCTCTGATTCTTTTTGGGAGGGGGGGGGAATGGGGGTTAAATGACTTGTCCAGGGTCATACAGCTATAGTAAGTGTCAAGCATTTGAGGTCAGATTTGAACTCAGTTCCTCCTGAATCCACATGTTTTATCCACTGCGCCACCTAGTTGCCCCCTGCTCTGATTCTTCTTGCACAGCATGACTAATGCAAAAATATGTTTAATGTGATTGTACATATATAACCTATATTGGATTGCTTGCTGTCTTGGGGAGGGGGGAGGGAGGAGAGAGAGGGAGAAAAAATTGAAACTAGAAATCTTATAAGAACAAATGTTGCAAACTATCTCTACATGTAACTAGAAAATAATAAAATACTTTTATGGAAAAAAATTTTTTTTAAAGAAATTAGTTCAGACTATTCACTGGAAGGTCAAATCCTGAGGCTGAAACTTAAACACTTTGGCCACGTAATGAGAAGACAGAAGTCATTGGTAAAGTCCCTGATGTTGGAAAATTGATTGAAGATCAGAGGAAAGGGGGATGGCATCAGATAAGATGGATAGATAGTGTCATGGTAACAACAAACATGAACTTGTACAGACTTTGAATGATGGTGGAGAATACAAGGGCCTGGCTTGCTATGGTCCATGGGGTCACGAAGAGTTGGACACCTCTGAACAACAAAAAAGTCGGGTGTAAAAAGACATGAGGGGCAGCTAGGTGGCGCAGTGGATAGAGCACCAGCCCTGGATTCAGGAGGACCTGAGTTCAAATCCAGCCTCAGACACTTAACACTTACTAGCTGTGTGACCCTGGGCAAGTCACTTAACCCCAATTGCCTCACCCCCCCCCAAAAAAAAAGACATGAAAGTTAGGCAGGGCTAGGCTATGAGGGGCTTTGAATACAAAACAGAATGTTTTGTATTTAATCCTGGAGGTGATAGAGAGCTGCTGGTGTTTATTGAGTAAAGGGGGTGAGGGAATGATGTGATTGAGCCAGTGCTTTAGGGAAATCACTCTGTTGGATGAATAGAGAATGAATTGAAGTGGGGAGAGACTTGAGGCAGGCAGACTTACCAGGAGGCTATTACAATAGTCCAGGTAGGGGGCAGCTAGATAGTGCAGTGGATAAAGCACTGGCCTTGGATTCAGGAGGACTTGAGTTCAAATCTGACTTCAGACACTTGACACTTACTAGTTGTGTGACCCTGGGCAAGTCACTTAACCCTCATTGCCCTGCAAAAAAAAAAAAATAGTCCAGGCATGAGGTGACAAGCACCTACACCAGAATGGTGGCAATGTCAGAGTGATGTTGAGAGATGTTGCAAAGGTAAAATCAATAGGCCTTGACAACAGATTGGATATGGATGGTAAGAGATAGTGAAGAGTTGAGGATGGCACCTAGTTTCTGAGCTTAAGGTATTCAAAGGATGGTGTTGCCTTCTAAAGTACCACGGAGGGGGTTAAATAGAAGGTTTAGGGGGAAAGATAATTTAAAATATCTCCTGGACATTGAGTACAAGATATTTGAAAGGAGACACAAGATTGAAGGTGAGCTGAGAACTTGTAGCAGGATAGGAAGATCTGAGAATCATCAGCATAGAGATGGTAATTAAATCAATCGGAGCTCATGAGATCACTGAAAGAAATAGTATTGAAGAGAAGGGTGGAACTCTGGGGCTCACACACAATTTAGTAGCCACCACTATAAAGAAGTGGAGAATTTAGAATCAAATATTCCAGAAGGCAAAGAATATGGGCTTACAACTAAAAACAACTTGCCCAGAGAAACTTAGCTTAAAGTTCCAGGGGAAAAACTGATTTTTAATGACATAGAGGACTTCCAAGCATCCCTGATAAAAGCTACAGAGAAATGTTGAAGTTCAAAAACAGAAGAGAAATATAAAAACGTAAGCATAAATGGACAATGATAAAAGACTAAACAAAGATAAACTCTTTACATTCAATATGGGAGATGAGACCTGTGCCCCCTCTGAACCTTAACATCATCATTTTTCACAGAGGGAGTCTAGTTAGACAAAGCCTGGGAATGATTCTGTCATGTCTTAATGATCTTAAGAAAAGAATGGAAAGAAAGGGAAAGAGGAATACATTGGGGGGAAGAGGGGAGGGAAAGGAAAGTTAAGGAAATTTTTCTCACATAATCACAAATAGACAACTCTATACAAAATGAGGAAGGGGTGGGGGAAGTAGCTAATACTTGAACCTCATTCCCCTCTGAGTTGGTCAAAAGAAGGAAGAATACATATATACACACACAGAGTTGGGTACAGAAATTCGTTTTTCTCAACAGGAAAAAATAGGAAAAGGGGAGAAGGAGGGGGAGTCAGAAGGAGGAGAGATTAAGGAAGGAAGGAAAGAAGTCATGCTAAGCAAAACAAACTCTTAAGGTTGCACAAAAATATAGCTCTTTATTGGAAATCAAAGGGATGCCTATCAATTGGGGAATGGCTAAACAAGTTGTGGTGCATGATTATAATGGATTATCATTGTGTTATAAGAAATGACAAGTCAGATGATTTTAGAAAAGCCTGGAAAGATTTACATGAACTGATATATCATAAAGTGAACAGAACCAGTAGAACATTGTACACTAACAGCAATATTGTCTGATGGAGAACTGTTTATGATTTAGCCATTCTCAGCAATACGATGATCCAAGCCAATCCCAAAGGACTAATGATGAAGCATATTATTCACCTCCAGAGAAAAAACTGATATTGATTGAATAGAGACTGAAGCACGCTATTTTTCACTTTCTTTCATTTTTTCCCTTTTATTCGAGTATAAAATGACTAATATGGAAATGTTTTACATAGTTGCACATGTGTAACTTATATCTGATTACTTAACACCTCAGGGAGGGGGAGGGGTGCCCATAAAATAGGAATAGATTAACAAGTTATAGTATATAAATGTGATAGTAGACTATTGTCCTGAAGGCTTATCAGCATAATGATCAACCAGAATTCCAGAAGCCTATTGAAGAAACATGTTACCCATGTCCTGATAGAGAGGGGAAGGCCTCAGAATGCAAAATAAGACAAATTTTTTTTGGACATGGACAATGTGGACATTTGTTTTCTTTGACTATATGGTTTTTAATTGGTTTTGTTTTTCTTGTGTTCTCAATTGAAGGAGAAGATTGGGGTGGGAGGGTGAGAAAGCAGATCTTGGCTGATGATTAAAACAAATAAAATGTTTTTTTAAAAATTACCATTGGGAATAGTCCCAGAACATTAAAAAAAACCTTGCTTTTTCTAAAAAAAATAAAAGGTTTACTTTTTTCATTTGTTACTGAGAAATAATCCAAAACTTTAACAGTGTTCCAGATCAAACTCTACACTAAGATTAAAAGCTCTAGTTTGACACAGATTTCTATGTAGTACAATTTAGGGTAGGACGAAGGCACTTTATAAATGGATATCTCATCTCTGAGTATACCTGGCAAGTTCTTAAGATCAATCCAATGGTGAAGTGTGGTTTTTATAGTATCAAGTCTGGCATCTTATGTAGCATAATTTTTAAGGGGCATGTAGAGCAGCACAATTTAAAATAGAACTTCTGGCCTGTATCCTACTCCATCTTGTGTCCCTTTGCCAGACAGCCAAAATTGGAATTGTGAACATTCGTTGTGGTGGTTATTAGGTACAGATTCCTCCTATTAGCCTGAGAAATTGAGGGAAATTGGAGGTTCCCTTTGAATTTTAAAACATATGTAAATGCTGGATAGGTTTTTGAGCAGCTAGGTGGCACAGTGGATAGAGTGCCAGGTCTGGAGTCAGGAAGACCTGAGTTCAAATCCATATTCAGACACTAGTTGTGTGATCTGAGTCAAGTCACTTAACTCTGGTTGTCTCAGTTTCCCAATCTGTAAAATGAGGGAGAAGGAAATGGCAAACCACTCTAGCATCTTTGCCAAGAGAACCACAGAAGTGGTCATGACATGTTGGATACAATTGAAAATTACTAAACAACATAAAGGGTGGTTTTTATCCAAATAAGAAAAAGCAAGTTATGGCAACATTTTTCCTTGGGAAACGATGTCCAAAAAAATCTCATCAAACTATCAATAACAATGCTCTTGCTGCTGCTGCTGCTAATATCAGAAAGGAAGGATTTGGGCATAAAGGATCCAAAATTCACTGAGTTAAAAACTGCCAGGTTTTGTTCTAATCTGGATTTGTACCTAACAAGAATTAATCAGCTTTTATTAAGTGCCTACTATACTATACTATACTATACTATACTATACTATACTATACTATACTATACTATACTATACTATACTATACTATACTATACTATACTATACTATACTATACTATACTATATAGGCACTGTGTTAAGAACTGGGGATACCAGGAAGTGAAAAAGTGCCTACACATAAGGAATTTATTAATCTCTACCACTGGGGGGGGGGGAGCAGGGCAATGAGCGTTAAGTGACTTGCCCAGGGTCACACAGCTAGTAAGTGTCAAGTATCTGAGGCTGGATTTAAATTCAGGTCCTCCTGAATCCAGGACCGGTGCTTTATCCACTGTGCCACTTAGCTGCCCCAGAAGCTTATCAATCAACCAATCAATAAACATTTATTAAGCACTTGTTATATTCCAGGCACTGTGCTAAGCACTAGGGGTACAAAAAGAGGCAAAAGACAGTCCCTGCCTTCAAGGAACTTACAGTCTAATGGGGGAGGCAACAAACAAATAAATATATACAAAGCAATCTATATACAGGATAAATAGGAAACAGTTAACAGAGGGAAGACAATGGAATTAAGAGGGGTTGGGGAAGACTTTTTGTAGAAGGTGGGATTTTAGTTGGGACTTAAAAGAAGGTCAATGGTTGGAATAGAGGAGGGAGAGTGCTCCAGGAATAGGGGACAGCCATATTCTAACATGGGAGGCTCTGTCTCTCTGTGTGTGTGCGCACACACAGGCAGAA
The DNA here is from genome assembly GCF_019393635.1 of Dromiciops gliroides. Lineage (NCBI taxonomy): Eukaryota > Metazoa > Chordata > Mammalia > Microbiotheria > Microbiotheriidae > Dromiciops > Dromiciops gliroides. Next base: position 210,909,470 of record NC_057862.1, read on the forward strand.
TATATATAAAATGAATATAGGGTATTTTTTAGAGGGAGGATACTAGTAACTGAGGTCATAAGGAATTCATGTAGGTGGTAGCACATGGGCTGAGTTCTGAAGGAATCCAAGGATTTGAAAAAAGTGAAGAGGTGGAGTATTTTAGGAACAGGAGACAGTCATTGCAAAGGTCCCCTCTGTCATCTCCACCCTCTCACTTATTTTCAATCAATTTCTATCAACTGGCTGCTTCACCACTGCCTACAAGCATATTCATGTAGATGGTGCCCAGAACTGAACGTAATATATTGGATGTTACAATTATAGAACAATATTAAAAATATTAATAATAGCATATTATTTCAAATGATAACAGCACAAAATTATGTAGCACTTTATAATTACAAAACACTTTCATATACATTATCTTGGCAGGCAACATGATATAGTAAAAAGAACATTGTACTTAGAGCAATTTAAGTGAGTGTTTTTGTTGACCTATAGGCTCAATATGCACCAGTAATGTAATTCAGCTGCTGATATTAGTTAATGAGATCTTAGACTCTTATCAAGAGAAGTAGACTGCCCATATCAAGTGCACTCAAAGATAGACATCTAATATATTATGTTCAGTTCTGGGCACTGTACTTGGATGGATGTTGATAACTTAGAAAGTATGTGAAGGAGAATGGACCAGGATAATGAGGTCATCTGAAAACTATGCCTTTGGAGGAACCATCACAAGAACTGGGGATGGACAGCTTGATTGATGCATTAGTGTTCATGAAATATTTTCAAAACCAGAGTAATGGTGGACATACATTATGTAGGTTTTTTTTAAAAACAGGGCAATGAGGGTTAAGTGACTTACCCAAGGTCACACAGCTAGTAAGTGTAAAGTGTCTGAAGCTGAATTTGAACTCAGGTCCTCCTGAATCCAGGGCCGGTATTTTATCCACTGTGCCATCTAGCTTTCCCCCATTATGTAGTGTTGTTTTTTTTAAACAAAACAAGAATGAGAATTATACAGGATAAGAGGCATGTATAGATTACAATTAGCACTTCAGGAGGGGGTAGCCACATGCATGATACTGGGAATTCATGAAGGTATGATTCTGTAATGTGTTGGCTGAAGGAGTGCTTAGGTAGCCACACATCCTTGAGGTAATGGCTAGAAAGCTTAGAAGGAAATTGTGAGAAAACATGAATAGGTGATATTTGTACATCATTCCAACTTTGTTATGAATTCAGGTTGCCCTACCTGAATTTTTTTGTGACAGCTCTCCAAATATTCAATAGGACATTGTCAAGTCTGCAAAGTGTTTCACTAGAATTTCTAAAATATGGCGCTGAATTTTGCAATCAGTCTATAATTGAAGAAAGAATCATTTAATTTGTCTCTGAATTTACTTTTATGACAGTTTAACACTAATGGGGAAAAACACCTATCTTTTAAAAAAACAATTAAATAAACTGCATTTTACTTTAATATTTTAAGGATCTGTGATTTCTCCAGTGTGGGTATTCCTAATGTAGATCACAAATCATCCTATTCATTCAGGCTTGCAGCCTGGGTTCAACTCCTCATTCCTTACCTGGCCCCCATGTCCAACCAGTTGCCAAATCCTGTCATTTCCACCTTTGTTATTTACCTCTCTCATATATGGGGGCATCTAGGTGGCACAGTTGATAGAGTACTAGAGTGAGGAGGAAGAAGGCCACAAGGGCAAGAGGATCTTCCAATCTATCAATAAACATTTATTAAGCACCTACTATTGGTAGGCACTGTGCTAAATTCTGGGGATACAAAAAGAGGCAAAAGACAGTCCCTGCCTTCAAGGAGTTTACAATCTAAAGGGAGAGACAAGATGTAAACAAACATGTACAAACAAGCTATATACAGGATAAAAAGGAGATAGGTAAGATAGGGAAGATACTGGAATTGAGAAGGGTTGGGGAAGGCTTCCTGAGGAAGGCAGGATTTTAGTTGGGACCGAAAGGAAGCCAGAGAGGTCAATCGTCAAAGCAGAGGAGGGAGAGCATCCCAGGAATGGGGAATAGTCAGAGAGAATGCCTGGTACCCAGAGATGGAGGGTGTTGTTCATGGAATAGCCAGGAAACCAGTGTCACTGGATGGAAGAGATGCTGTAGGGAGTTTCATTAGGTGGTTTGCACAAAATTACATAAGTAGTAAGTAGAGTCAGGATTCAAACTCTGAGTTCAAAATCTAGCCCTCTTTACTTTGCACCACAATTCCTGGGACACATATCTCTGTACTCAGAGGAGATGCCACAAGGCTACTGGTTCCTGTTGGAGCAGAATGGAGAAAATGACCCTAAGCAACTAACATGGATTAGTTCTGATAAAGAATGCAGACTCCCACAAACCCTTCAAACTATATACAACAGTCAATTTATTCTAACTGGGGCTTAATCACAGACTGCATGACATTTCCCCTTTCCACATTTCTGGCAGTGGAGAAATAATGATGCTACTTCACCTGCAATCTTGTACATTATTTTCATGCTGCTAACATAGCCACTCTAGACTGAGCTCAACTCAGTGAGGCCCAGCCTTTCAAATAAGACAGGGAAAGTAAAAGAGTTGAATATAAATTCAACAAGTAAGTAAGATCTGTCTACCTAGCAAGTAGGAGATATACTTGACATAATGATTAAAAGGCGGGAGATGCATAACCTAGTTCTTTGGTCATTCTCTTCCTACTGGGAAAACCTAAGAGTAATTAAGACAAAAGCCATTTGGCACTATATTTTGGGCTTTTTCCTAATTGAATGATTCTCAAAACTTGGACTAAAATTTTACTCTGCCATTCTTATAGGACATCATACTCGAATAAGCTGTCTGTGTATTATCAGATCACTGATTCATTAGGGCAAAGATCAAAGAAAGGACAAAGGGGATGTTGTGTTCTCTACCTGTTTAGTCAAGTATAGAGTCTAGTATAAATATGGGAGAAAGAATAATAGGGAAAAATATTTGGCATTCAACTGTAACAACTTGGCTCTGATCTCTTTAAACAAGTTTGTTCTGTCATTTTCAGTTGTGTCTGACTTTTCATGATCCCATTGGGGTTTTCTTGGCAAAGATAGTGGAGTGGTTTGCCATTTCCTTCTCTAGCTCACTTTACAGATAAGGAAACTGAGACAAACAGGTTAAATGATTTGCCCAGGGTCACACAGCTAGTGTCTGAGGCCAGATTTGAACTCGTGAAGATGAGTCTTCCTGACTCTAGGCCCAGTGTTCTATCTACTGTGCTACCTAGCTGCCCTTTTAAACAAGTTACTGATAATGACAAGTGGGTATTGGGCTCTGGAGACTATATTAACACTGATTAGAATAATTTCATATAGAAGTTTAATCTAAGCAAATCAATATTTACAACAAGGAGACCAAAAGCTGGGCAGGATGGATGAAGGGCAAGCTGTATCATTGGAGATCCAGATCAATGAAATTTCATATTCACTTGAATATTTGGGTAATGAGTTCAAAACTAGAGGGTTTAAAGTCTGATGTCATAAGAGTTTTAGAGAAGATTTTCCAAATAGCATTCCCTGGATAGGAAAGGTTATTATGAAGCATTTAGCATCATAGTTTTAGAAATAAAAGAGGATTTAGAGGTCATAAGTCCAAACCCTTTATTTTACACACAAGGAAACTGAGGCCAGAGAGGATAAATTAATTTCCCAAGGTTACATGGTCAGTGAATGGAAGAGAGAGGATTTGAACTTAGGTCTCCTCTGACTCCAGATTTAGCACTCTCCCACTGTACCATGCTGCTTCCCTATCTATTTTAGTTTTGGCTTCTCAACACTGAAGCCTGTTGTTGGACCTCAACAGGCCTGAGGTCTTCAAGTGACAGCTGGCTGATGACTTCTTGAGGAATATTAATAGAGGTAGTTTTTGATTAAGTATGGGTATCCTGAAGCCAGCTCCAACTGGCTCTTGGGAATCATTGTTAAACTAACTGTCAGTGTGAGCATTTACGTCTCAGAAATTGGCAAAAGATATAAATCAGGGCTTGATTTACTGTTTTGTTGATTGTCTAGACTTAACAAAGTAATGGGGAAAATGTCAATAATGCAGATTAATCTTTTTTGGTGTTGGTGGGGGAAACAATGGCGGGGTTTAAGTGATTTGCCTAGGGTCATACAGCTAGTAAATGTCTGAGACTGGATTTGAACTCAGGTCCCTCCAGGGCCAGTGCTCTAATACAGATTAATCCTAAAGGTGTGTCCTACATATATTTTCTCCCCACCAAAGAGCTGGCTGTTAAACTAGTTACCAATACCTCACTGATTTTATGACTTCTGAGATTTTTTCTAACTTTAAGATTCTATGATTTCTCAGTACCACACAAAATGTGAGGTATGACTTTGGCAAATCATCTAATTCCTCTATTCAGCTTTCTTTTACATAAATGTGTAAAATGAAGGTGTTAGATTAGATAATCTTTAAAATTCCTTCATAATCTGACATTTATTCAACCAAACATTTATTAAGTGTCTACTTTATGCACTGACATTGGGAAGTTAAAAACTTCCTGATTTCAAAGTGTTAGATTTTATGTGATATTGTCCGTAATTGTCCCTAATTTCAAACCATTCGATTTTAGGTGATTATCTAGTAAAAGATAAAAGACATGCATGAAAACACCTATCACTTAAATAAAATATAAAGGAATATTAGAGTTAGGAATAAGATAAAATAATAACTTACATTTCTATAATGTTTAAAGTTTAATTTTAATACAACCTCATTATTTATTTCTTTTTAGCATTCGTATTTTTAAAATTTTGATGCTTTATGTTTTATGAAAAGCTTCCCTCATGACAATCCCATGTGATGCATTATTCTCTTCACTTTACAGATGAGAAAATTAATAGCTCAGAGACCAGCCCCTGCAGAATTTCATAGACACAAAATGTCATAGAGTAGACTCAAAATCAGGACATCTTACTCTAAGACTCTTAATATTAAACCCTCTGGTTTCTCCCAAACAAGCACATTTTTATTGCCCTTTAAATCTGCTTTTTTGGGGGGGGGGTGCAATGAGGGTTAAGTGACTTGCTCAAGATCACATAGCAATGTAGCGTCAAGTATCTGAGGTCGGATTTGAACTCAGGTCCTCCTGAATCCAGGGCTGGTGCTTATCCACTACACGACCTAACTGCCTCTTGTCCTTTAAAATTTATAAAATCCTATCATCACAGTCATCTACCATTTAAGCAGTAAGTGCTCTCTAAATTCTGTGATTTTTTTGACGTAAGCAAGGTCATCATATAAAAAGAAATGAAGAACAGTCCATGAACGAAACACATTTATCTATCAAAATTAATTGAAAGATTTTTTAAAAATAGCTATCTGAAAACCTCAAGGACAGGAGAAATGCGCAGCGATTGGGGAGGGTGGGAAACTGCAGGTGCTTCTTTGAAGCCTACATTTTATTTCAGGAGTTATTGACCAGGTCAATTTGTGGGAGGTAGCAGCACAAAAATTATCTTTCAGTTTTCTTCCAACATTTGGGGAAAGTCTTACCTCTTCTGATTATCAATGATGTTTCATAAATTTTTCTCACTTCCAAAGGTTTCTAGGATAGTGCCTTTTATGGGATTTGGTGTTATATATTATCTCTGCTTCCAGTCTGATGCTTTGGGATCTATTGAGCGTGATAATTGATCACAGAAATAAAGAAGCAGGGAGACCGAAAAGAGAGAGATGATATGACCTATCCTGTGATTGAATTTGCAGATATATTGTTCATTGAATTATGGTGGGGCATACTCTCAAAGCATGGCTGGAATCTACCAAACATTTTTCCTGAGACCTGGGGCTCGCTACTCTACGTAGATGGCCACTATATATGTAATGATAGCTCATTGAGGGGTAGAATAAGGTGCTTCATAAAAATGAAAGGCTCAGAAGTAGCAAAAAAAAAAAAAAAGAGGAAAGATGCCAATAAATTTTGTGCATAGCCTGAATTTCTGACTCACTTTGAACTCTCCCGAGCCAAAAGCATATAGAGTTGCAAGTAGAGAATATGTTCCTCTGTGTGTATACATATTAATATAATATAGAAATAATTATTTTATTATGATACCATATTATTAAATGTTAATATTATTGTCTTATAATATATTTATACTTGATCAGGACTTTAGTTCAATACTTCATATATTGGACCTTTTCAATCTATGAGATAGATCAGTAGATAAGTACACTGTGGCCCAGAGGCTAAGTGGTTTGGCAATTATCACAGTAAATGATGGAGTTGGGAGGCATGTAGTAGAAAGAGATGGGATAATGATAGAAGGCTTCATGGAAAATGCAGTATTTGTGCTAAATCTTAAAGGATGACTAGAATTTTTAGTGTCAAACGTTTTGCAGTACTTATAGAAAAGCAAGATGTAATTGTAAGGCTTTTGATGATCATTTTTTCAGAGCCCAAATATTGGAGGAAAAATGGTTTTGGAAGAAAACACCTGACAAGTGAATATATTCCCTAAATGCCAGCAGAAGGTAAGGGTTTTATTCCTTGTTTTCTCCTGTTACATAGTAGCACCGCAATTTAGATTATATATTAATGAATTTATCCTATTGTTCCAGCCAAGAGGAAAAATTGCTTGTGTTCATTCATTGCTCCCCACTGATATACCTTTGTTGGACTGATATATCCTCCCCATACACTTTAACTGGGAGAAAAATCTTTCTTGTTGTGAAATTGCTATCCTGATGGTATTTTCATATTCAAAACTACATTTAGTTCTTAACAAATTGGGTTTATTGCTAGTTTTAAATAAGCAGCAAATTTAAAGGATTCACTCCTGACATCTAATCTTTAAAAAGGTAATTAGTAGGATTTATTAAAAACTCACCTCCTACAGATTTTTGAAAACTCATGCAGAGCTCCAGGAAACATTAATTCTTGTTTAAACTTTTTTTTTTTTTTTTTGCAGCATAATAACCTCAGCAAATGAGATACTATTTAGAAATGAGTAGTCTTATAAAAAGGGCTTGAAGTGATAAATCTTTAATGCCACAGATATCTTGCTCAGTATTTTCAGCCCAGGGAAGAAGATATAAGTAAAAGGAGCAGAACTATAATTTTAGGAGACTGAAATAGTTACATATAACTAGAGAAAGTAAAATTTAAAAGTCAGGGGAGGTTTTGTATTGGCAAGGCAGCTAGGCTAAGAGATGACTCCATTTGGGAAGATTTTTTTAAAAACAACAACAACCACCAAAGGAAAAAAAAACACCACCCCACCTAAAAGGAACTAAACGATTTTTATTCAGTCAAATAGCCCTAAACCAGATTCAACATATTAAACTTATGGAATTACTTCCATTCAAGCTGGAACAATCTGTTTTGTGATCAGAAAATATAGAAATGGAGATGTTATAATGAATGAATATATCATGCCTTGCCCAGGAGGAGCTCTAGAGAAACTTTGAACATGTTAATATCATAACATTAGTAGACATTTATTTATAAGGTTACAAAAGGACTTTCTCATCCACTATCTAAATTTGTTTCTCACAACCCTTTAGGTTGTGAGGTTGATACCCTTAGGCTTCTTTTTACTGATGAGGAAATTGAAGGCACAGAAAAAGTTTAGTGCTCTTAGTCCAAGATCCATGCTATGAAGTAGTACAGAAAGAAGCTGTTGCACTACCTCATATATTAACCCTGAAAATCATCACTTTGAAAATTTGACTTATATACATTTTTGGCAGAAATTAAAGACATAGAAGACATTCTGTCACTTGAGGACTGTACTGTCTCATCCAGTGAAGGATTATATCTAGTCTAGAGATGAATGCATAATAGCTATCATTACATTGCACTTAAGGTTTGCAAAGTGCTTTTACAAATATTATCTCATTTTAATCCTCATAAACAACCCTTTGAGTAGGTGGTATTATTACAGATAAGGAAACCAAGGCAGGCAGAGGTTTAAGTGACTTGTTCATGGTCACCCAGCTAGTAAGTGTCTGAGGTGGGATTTGAACTGACATCCAGGTCCAGTGTTCCATCCCACTGTGCTACATAGTACAATTGAGACACTCACTTATGGATGTAGTTTGAAGTGAGGTTTATTGCAAATGTTACAGGGACTGGCACACATCCAAAGTGCCTCTGTTAAGCAGTGAGGCTGCGGATCCTGCTTCTGAGCAAGTTGTGATGATATTTAATGAAGTTCTTCAGAGAGATTGTTGGAGTAAAGTAGACATTTTATAAACTGTTTTGCGTCTGCTGACCATGTGTTAAGAGAAGCCTTTTATGATTAACTTTTCTAGTTAGAACTTGGGCACTTTCAAAAGGTCTTAGTTGGCCTGTAGGGGGAGAGGCGGCATCTCACTTTCAGTAATTTTGGAGAGGGGCGAATTTTGCCACAGTGTAACTGGAAAGACCAGGTTAGTCAATTGCCATCAAACTGGTGATATATAGATATATAGAATATGTGTGTGTATGTGTTATTGTATATGTGTATGTGTATATGTAAATGTATGATATACAAACATACATATAATGCATACATACACACACACACATATATATATTTTTTATTTTTCTGGGCAATGAGGGTTAAGAGGACTTGCCCAGGTTCACACAGCTAGTAAGTGTCAGGTGAATAAGGCCGGTTTAAACTCAGGTCCTTCTGAATCCAGGGCTGGTGCTTTATCCACTGTGCTACCTAGCTGCCCCAATGCAATACACACACACACACACACACACACATATATATATATAGTGAGGCAATTGGGGTTAAAGTGACTTGCCCAGGGTCCACAGCTAGTACGTGTCAAGTGTCTGAGCTGCTGAATTTGAACTCAGGTACTCCTGAATCCAGGGCCAATTCTTTATCCACTGAGCTACCTAGCTGCCCTGAGATATTCTTTTCTTTCTTTTTTTTTTTTTTTTTGCGGGGCAATGAGGGTTAAGTGACTTGCCCAAGGTCACACAGCTAGTAAGTGTCAAGTGTCCGAGGCCAGATTTGAACTCAGGTACTCCTGAATCCAGGGCCAGTGCTCTATCCACTGTGCTATCTAGCTGCCTGAGATATTCTTTTTAAAAGCCAGAAAAGAAAGAATGAAAAGGGTCTGAAGAGGCAGACAGGAATCCCGACCTTTCAGGAGGTCGGGGAGTGAAAAAATGCCATGTGGAGAAGGAAAAGATGAAGGACAAATGAACATTTAGGGCTAAGAAGCAAATTTGAGGACCTTCCCACAGAGAAGAGCAATAGATGCTTTGAGGAAGAAGTAGTTGCTAGTACTCAAAGATGATCCACATCTGTTGTCAAGTGAGAAATCATCCATTCAGTTTCAGAGGAAGAAAAAGGAATAGAGGTAGTTGATGATTTCCTGCAGAAGGATGCTGAGACAGCTATTTATTGACCTGAAAGCAATGATGGAAAAGGGCCATTGTCTTCCTGGAGAATGGATCTTACTAAAATTGATTAGCTGAACTAAAAGGGGTGACTGAGGAAAAGTTTACCGAGCCATCTATGATTTCATTTGCAGAACTAGCTTTTGCATATTAACCAGGTCACCTAACTCCTCAGAGGTCAGAAACAAGGAGTGATTTACAGAGATGATTTTTGTAACAATAAAGAAGAATACAAAAATGACAGAAACTTGTTTTGAACATAATTCAATTGGACAAAGCAGGTCATCCGACTAGTTAGCTTACTCCCAGACCTTCTTAATCCTAAGGCAGACATCCTTTCCTCCAGGTGGTACCTTTTTAAACAGGAAGTATTATCAGGAAAGAGGGAACCTTGTGGTCAGTGGTTAGCGTCACCCCCCCCATCTTCCTTAACAGAGTCCATTACTCACTTGGACTCAGCTAAAGAAAAAGAAATAGGGGCTTAACCTCTGACTAACCTTTCTCCAGCTGCTGAAAAGGGGAAATTGGCTTCTGGTCAACCCCGTTTTTTGCTAGAAAGGGAGGACTTAGCCTTTTGAAAAATCTTCTAATCGGTTATTTTATTCTTCTAAATTATCTGCTACTAAATGATAAAGTCTTCTCAATCTATCTATTCACTAATCTATAAGTAAACTAGACTTTAAGAGACTATCTTTGTAGTCTGGCTTAGTTTTGGGTTAGCTCTTGCTAAAGAAGGGAGCCTAATCCTCCAATCAAACTAAAAATAAGTCGAAGTCATCAAAAAGCCGATTCCCTTTTCATATCCAAGTCATGAGAAAGAGAAACCCAAGGACTTGTCAGGAAAGATGAATACTGCTCATTTGTGGTGACTCACTTGAGCACTAATGAAAGACTGCATTGTCAAAGATTACAAAGTCTTAAACAAGCAATTGAAGCTTGCCCTGGCACAGGTAATTTTGAAATGAATGCTGCCCTATGATGCAAAAGAGAAAAGCAGATATGGGAAGGGAAAACTGTTAACAATGGTTTCTGAGAAAGAGATTTGAATTCCTGGACCCACAGCCAGATATATAGGAAATCCCTGGCTCTGGCCAGGGATAAGGTGCACCTAAACCAGGGCTCTGAATGTAAGAATGTATTTGTCCTCAGGATGTCACAAGTTTTTTTTTTTTTTTTAAAGTCCCCAAATAATAACAAAAATATGCATAGCGGCACTTTTTGTAATAACAAAAGACTAGAAACAAAGGTTGATGCCTGTTGATGGGAAGATGACTAACTAAATGGTACAGGGGATATGCCCATAGAGCATCTGTTGTGGGTCCATGGGAATGGAAATTTGCTTTGGGCCTTTGTTAACAGGCATATGGGATAATGGTTGACCCTTGTTCGGTTCTTGTAGGTCCCCAGGTTTGGGTGCTTGTGTCAGAGATGATTGGAGACTGTGCTAGGATAAACTGCCCCAGCAGAATTGTATAAGAATTGTGGAAAAGCTTATTCTCTCATTGGTAAGCCGGGTACTCTCTTGTGACAATCCAAAACCATCTCTTCTCTCACTTTTTCAGTATAGCCATGCTAGCCTGAAGTGCGTATCTGACAATGATGCTAAAAATATGCTTGCTGAACAAGCTCACCTGAGGTGAGCCTGAGGTAGGAGCTCACATCCTAGGCTACTGTTTCTGATGTGTGGTTTCTGTACCTGAACATAGGTCATTGAACAGACATGCTGAAGATGTGGGCATTTCTAGTAGCTACCTTATAAGTTTGGAGAGGTCTGGAGTCCCTAAATTGCCCTATGGTAGGTGCTTCCTGTAATTGCACTGTTTGTGGAAAAGGATAACCACTTGTAGGAGAATGTTACAGCTAAAAGGACAATGAAACCCATGTCACAACTGGCTGGATAGAAGATCAGGATATTGTGAGTTTCTTGGGTAGTATAGTTTCAGGGTGAATATGAACATCTATTCAATAATCTTTTAAGGATCAGAGGACCACATTGTTAGTTGTTTTAGTTGTCTGACTTTTTGTGACCCTCATTTGGGTTTTCCTGGCAAAGATACTGGAGTGGTTTGCCATTTCCTTTTCCAGTCATTTTACATGTCAGGTAAACTGAGGCAAACATGGTGAAGTGACAGTCAAGGTCACACAGCTAGTAAGTGTCCTGGCGGCACAGATCTGTATTCAAGATGATGAGTTCTCCTGACTCCAGACCAGGCACTCTATCCACTGCACCATCTAGCTATGATCTAGAGGACCATATATCTGTATTAATAAAGGTGATGGATTATTGTTTCATGCTTTAAGTATTTTTTAATTGCTTAGTTGTGAAAGGAGGGTGGTGGCTTGGTTTCTCTGACCCAGGGAGCAGCCCTGGGCCACATTTCCCACACCTACTCTAGGAAACTGGAAAGGCAAAAGCTACAATGAGAAGGTATTTTATTTTATGTTATTGCAGGGCAATGAGGGTTAAGTGTCTTACCCAGGGTCACACAGCTAGTAAGTGTCAAATGTCTGAGGCTGGATTTGAACTCAGGTCCTCCGAATCCAGAGCCGGTGCTTTATCCACTGCACCACCTAGCTGCCTAAGAAAGTATCTTAAATAAAATTTCTGGGTGTTTGCTTAAGAGACTAGAGTGCTGAAATCAAAAACAAAACAAAACAGGTATGCAGGAACTGGGCATTCTTATTGCCTTCCCTCACCTTAGGCATGCATCCCTTTCTAGGTGTATTTTTGTTTGTTTGTTTTGTTTTTGTTTTGTTTTTGTTTTTGCAGGGCAATGAGGGTTAAGTGATTTGCCCAGGGTCACACAGCTAGTTAAGTGTCAAGTGTCAGGCTGGATTTGAACTCAGGTCCTCCTGAATCCAAGGCCAGTGCTTTATCCACTGCGCCACCTAGCTGCCCCCTCTAGGTGTATTTTTTAGTATGTTACAGACTGAATCTGATGGATATAATATTATTTTTCAGTGTCATACCTGTGGTTAACTTTATTTTTCACATTTCCTTATACTCCTTTGTTCCTGGCATGGGGGATGCTATGGGACAGCCTCTGATAAATACACAGGGAGAGTGGCCTTTCTCAACTTGGGGAATCAGCATGAGCCATTTGTATGTTTCATGACTACACTTCTAAAGGCAGAATTACTATGAATTTAGAGTCTTTTGAATATGCTTCATCAGACCACAAGCTAAAAAGATTTAATATTTGCCTGGGGATTGTGAGAAAATAATTATTAATGAGTTTCTTGGGGGAACTCAGTTTTAATCCTGTTCTCTTCCCTCTTTCCCCACTCCAGAAAATCCTATTTTTAAACCACTTTTTATTCCTTTTTTTTTTTTTGCAGGGCAATGAGAGTTAAGTGACTTGCCCCAAGGTCACACAGCTAGTAAGTGTCAAGTGTCTGAGGCTGGATTTGAACTCAGGCTCTCCTGAATCCAGGGTTGGTGCTTTATCCACTGGGCCACCTAGCTGCCCTAAAAGTCCAATTCTTGAGGAAGTTCTAATCTTTTTGGGGGCAAGCCCAAGGGAACAAAAGGAATGGAGATTGATTCTTTTTGTTTAGCTAAATTGATCTGATAGGATTAAATCACATCTAGGTACCCTAACTTCCTTTGCCCTCAAGGAGAATGTCTTCCATTTTTGTCATCCGGTAGAGTTCATTTTAATTTGGACCACCCCCAAGTCATGTCAACCAGTGGAATTGAATGATGCTAACCAATTAGCTTGTGTCTATGTATAATGACCCACATCTATCAAAAGAGGATAAAACCAGGGGCAGCTAGGTGGTGTGCTGGATAGTGCACTGGCACTGGAATCAGGAGGACCTGAGTTCAAATCTGACCTCAGACACTTGACACTTAATAGCTGTGTGACCCTGGGCAAGTCACTTGACTCCAATTGCTTTAAAAAAGAAAAAAAAGAGAAAAAAAAGAGATAAAAACCCCTTGACCATGCAGGGGTCATGCTTTTTGCCCCTCTCTTGGCTATTGGCCTCTCTCTTAGTTTCCTGGACCTGCTCCCTTGGCTCGGAATGCTGTTTCTTGATGTGCGTTCTCCATCTTAGGGCTATGTGTGTATGTAGGCCTGAAGGACCTGACACCTAGTAGGGAAGTTAGGGAGACACAGGGTCAATTCTTTACTGGTATATGTGATATTAATTAATAATAAATGCTTACTGCCAAAACGGGTGCAATAGCCGTTAATATATAAATAACAATAATTTTAGAAAATACAGTTAGCACAAATAATTTTAAAAACACAGGATTATTCTGGGGGGGCGGGGGTTGGGTGCGATGCTTTATAACTCATAGGCAAGGCTATTCACCTAAAAGAATGCTTGCCTCAGTCAAGGAAAGACTTTCTAGTCATTGCATGTCAGATGATGGGAGCAGAGATCTCAGCAGAAGGTTTTAAAGGGCTGAAGTCCAGCAAACTAGTGGCAGAAAATGGTTTGGCATCCAAGAGACAAGCAGAGATGTCCAGCTTAGACAGTGTGATGATGCCTATCAGCGAGCAGCAGAGAACAACAAGAAGCAACCATCAGAGGATGTCAGAAAAACAAATTTACCCTAGTCATAGGTGTACCCTGGGCACACATGTGTATACCCCTCCCAGAGTAAATGATATACATGCCCCTCCATGTATGTGTCTTGGCCACATGGGTTCTTGACCTGTTTCCTTGACCATATGTGTCCACTATGCATGTGTTCTACATGAGTTTTCTCTGATCATGCCATATTCTACATACATGGACTTTTCCCTATTGGTGATATAGTAACCTGAGGGGACAGCATCCTCTTTGTGTACCTGGGAAGGGGGAGGGCAGTCTTTCTTACATTTGTATGGACTCAGGAGCTATTATTATTATTATTTTTTTTTTGCGGGGCAATAAGGGTTAAGTGACTTGCACAGGGTCACACAGCTAGTAAGCGTCAAGTGTCTGAGGCCAGATTTGAACTCAGGTTCTCCTGAATCCAAGACTGGTGTTTTATCCACTGCGCCCACCTAGCTGCCCCCAGTAAGTAATAGTCTTAATGACTTAATGCGTCTCTGGAGGCTCTCTGTCACATCCTTTGTGAATGTCTTAACTGTTCATATCAGTGATATGCCACCATCTTCATGCTCATTAGCACAGGAATCCCTACTATCACGACATGTTTTTTCTTTCTGAATCCAGTAAACAGATCCCTTTGTTCCTGACGGAATCAACTTCTATGGAGCATGAGAAAACGCCTTTCTCCTCAGAAGGCCCTGACCCATCCTTTCGACATAACATCAGTGGGTGGCATTGTAGATGGCATTTGATCTATCAGCTCCAACTTCCTTTCTAGAAGAAAGTAGAGCTGAATTTCAACTTCACCCAAACCTCACCTGTCTTTACCCTAACTATTTTATTTTCTCACATGAGGATTTAATCAGCCATATTCTATTGCAACAATCAGCCTAGGACAATATAACAGCCTTCAGATCTCTGTGGTCCCTTTCTCTGTTGTTTTATGGAGTTTACATCAGAAAGAAATTCATTATATAATCGCAATTGCTCAGAGCCCCAGTTAGGAAAATTTAGGCAGAAGGTTGTTCTTGGCCCTAATTAAAACGTGTGTGTGTGTGTGTGTGTGTGTGTGTGTGTGTGTGTGTGTGTGTGTATTGACTGACGACTTCTCTAAAGTTTAGACAATTTTCACACCACAGGAAAAATTTAGGTAAGACGAAATGAGCAGAATATACTACAGTGTCTGTTATTTGATAGGCATGGGGAGAAAGAGTTGGGGAAAAGAATAGACTTTTTTGGGGGGAGGACAAATTTCCTTCAGACTTTGAAGAGGTTAGTACAACTCGTTACTTTAGTCCAAGTCTTCTGTTCCATGATGCCTCTGGATTCCTCCCTTTGTTGTTTCTCAGTTCTTCCTTTTCAGTTTCTCTTTTCATCTGCTGCCCCCTGTTCCACTGATTCTTTCAGCATAGCTCCTTAAGTCATAATTGAGACTCCCCATAGCTCTTGCAGTTTCCATTTTTTTTAATTAGTCTGCTCTCTTTAAAGGCTCTATTTCCTTTTAAAACTTCTAGGAATGACTCGTCTTTCTTCTGGCTCAAAGAGGGTGAGACACTAAATTGTCCTTAAAATAGTGAGGGAATACTTTGTCCCCTTGAGCTATGAATCCTGGGATGCCAGGTAGTTCTCAAACCTCTGTTAAAATGTAAAGAACCTCTTGCTCATTTGGGAACTCCAAGTTCTCAGGTATACATCTCACATTCTTTCTTTGCATCACTTTCTTCTCCCCCCCTCCCCAGGGCAATGAGCGTTAAGTGATTTGCCCAGGGTCACACAGCTAGTGTCAAGTGTCTGAGGCCAGATTTGAACTCAGGTTCTCCTGAATCCAGGGCTGGTGCTTTATCCACTGTGCCCCCTCTTCTACCCTTTCACCTCTTGATCCTCACATCCCTATTTTGGATTCCCCTCTTCTTTTCTTAATTTTTTTCTTCTTTTGGAGTCTTTTATGTCCATGTTACTGAGGGAACCCTTTATCTTTCACTAATAAGCTGTAAAGCAGAGAGGACAGTCCATTATCCTTTTATCTTCCCTTCTAGGACAGAGCCCAATTCTCATAGTACACTTATATTTATTGTTTGCCTATGGCAAAGATAAACACAGCATCATTTCCGTAGGTCACTTGAACATTTTCTCTTTCCCTTCCCACATCTGCTGGAATTGAGACCTTTTTGTCATTTTGGGCTCCTCTAGCAATCCTTGCTACTACTGACAATAAATACTTCCCTGTTTGTTGGATTTGTTTTTTCTATATTACAGCTGTGTCAGGCCGGGCTTAGAAGCCTCAGATTTTTTAGGCTGCCAAAGTCCCCTATCTCTTAAATTTCCTCTCCTAATCTAGTTTTCCCAGGTGTGAATAATCACTGATTAGAAGATTTTCTGCCAACACTCAATTACAAGATTCACAATAGCTTCAATTACTAGTTATCTTAGAAGAGCCTCGTCAGGAAAAAAAAATAACATCACTCACCTTTTTCTTTATTTTCTTTCTTCTGCTGCCTCTCAGAAGGTGGGGATAAGTGACATGTAGTCAATTAATTCTGGGCTTAATCGTGGTCAATAAAGAGTAAACGAGTTGGTGGATGACAGCAATCTTTGGAGGCCAGTGGTCATGCCGTCTTAGAGTTAGTGAGTGATAAATAAGGAAATACCAGTTCTTGCCTAACATTTATCCTAGTCTTTATGGGAACGATCTCAAAGTAAACTAAAGTAGGATCCCCATTCTTGAGATTCTATATGGGAAATCATCTCCAGAGAGATGGGATGCTTTCAAAAGCAAAATTCTGGTGTGATAGATCCTACAGAGGAAGAAATGGGGGAAGCATCTAGAGACTTCGAGAACTTAGATTTTAAAAAGAACACGTGGTACAATGGAAAGAATGTTAGATTTGAAACAGAAAAAAATGGGTTTCAAGTCCTACCTCTGTCACTTATAAGACCCCTGGGCAAGTTGATTAACCTTTCTGAACCTCTGTTTCCTCATCTTTATTTTTGTTTTCATTTTTTATTCATTTTAAACTTAAATACGAAATGAAAAAAGAAAAAAAAAGAACTTTTCCACATACAGAACAGAACATGAGAGGGTTCTATATAAAACAAGAAACTTCCATTTCAGGAAAAACCTATGTAATAAATCCTACATGTTGTTTTCAAAGCAAACTGGTTTTCCTGAGCTTCCTTCAGGTTTTATTTTGTTCTCTGCTTGTTTTTTTTCTCCATCCCTACCACCTTTCCCCCTTTCTCTCCCTCCCTGCCAGGAAAGCTACCATTAAATGTGAATATATATATGTATCCATAATGTATCCGTAAACATACACACACACATATAAACACCATACTATGCATATTTTTGTCAGTTCTTTCCTGGTGGTGGTAGCATCTTCCTTCACAGGTCCAAGTCTTTCCTTGTTTTTCTAAATCAACAGCTTATCATTTTTATATCACGCAGTATCCAATCACAATCATACCACAGCTATTTGGCCATTCCCCCCCCAATTAAAGAGCATTTTCTTTTTTAGCCAATCTGATAGGTGTAAAATGATATCTCAATTTTAACTTTATTTCTCTACTAATCAATAAGTTAGAACATTTTTCATATAATTATTGGTATTGAATTTCTTTATTGAAAAACTGCCTGTTCATATCCTTTGACAATTCATCAAATGGGGTATTACTGTATTCTTATAACTTTGACAAAGTTCTCCTTATATTTGAGAGATGAGACCCCTTTTTCTGAGAGGTTGTTCTATGAAAATTCCCCTTGCTTTTCTGCTTTCCTTCTAATCTTATGTATGTCTTAGTCAATGCATATTCAGATATCTTATAAAAATCTGTAGTTACTCTGAATGTAATTTATTTTTCTTTAACTTCCTGATGGATTTTGTTGGCAATATACATAAAGGCTGATGGCATTCATGAGTTGATTTTATATCTTGCTACTTTATTGAAGTTGTTGTTTCTATTAATTTTTAGATGGCTCTCTAGGATTCTCTAAAGAAATGATCATATCTCTAAAAGTGATAATTTTGTTGCTCCTTTGCTGTTCTTATTCCCTGATTTTTTTTCTTGTCATTACTGAAATAAATTCATGAATGCCATCAGGCTTTATGTATTGGTAGGATCGATGAATCTGGAGGGAGATGGAGGGATTGGTGATGCATTACTAGTTTCTGTTGCCATAGTCTGTTATAGGTTTTATCTCCTTGAAAAATTCCGTGGTTGTTTGGACCAGATTCTATCCAGACATGTCTTGTCCATATGATATCATTCCTGGAGGCTTCTCCATCTCACTTCGTTGGTGTCAAGACTTTCTGGGTAATTCATGCTTGAGCTAATGCAGCACAGTCTATCTGACTTGGATTCTGCTGGTGCTGGAATTAATGGTATCTATCGTTGTTGATGAAAGGGCATTGCTGCCATGGCTGTCCTTATTCCATCATTTTGCTTGATTATAAATTATATTTTCCATCTTAGATGTTTGCTTTCCCTTTTAAAACTCAGCTGCTTCACCCTCATGCAAACTTAGGATCCTAGCAGTAAGTTTATTTTCATCCCATGTTATCTGGACCACCACTGGGTGATTACAGCATCTTCTCTACTCCCTTCATTCATTTTACTTTTTCCTGAACCCCCAGATGTTCTTTTTCAGTGGGGAAAGTGCAAGAGGAATGGATTTAGTTAAGACATAAGGGTAATTTCACATCACAAGGACTGTTTCATATTGAAATATGTTGTGGACAATAGTTGTAGATAGTTTCTCGTGGTGTTTTCTTAAAGAGGAAAGAATTAAAAGTTTTTGGGGGGACCTGCCTGGAGTCAGGTTGTTGAAATACTTAAACATATTTTTATTGCTATTTTTGTTTTTTAATCATTTTATTTCCAAATGTATTCCTTTATCTGCCTTCCTTTTCCTCCTAGACAGCCACCCATGGTAACAAATAAAAGAGAAATGAGCAGTTCAGCAAAATGAATCATTACATGAACCCTGCTTGACATTATATATAATATTCCATACACATAGTCCCTTCTTCTACAAAAAGGAGAGGATACAGTTTATCTTGATTATTATAATTCCACTTTTGTTTTTTTAACGCGCATCATTATATTTTCTGGTCTTCTTTTTTACTTGAATCAATTCACAGAAGTCTCCCCATGATTCTCTGCATTCTTCACATTCATTAATTTCTCCCCAGCAGAGTAATTTCCAATTACCTTCATGTACCACAGTTTATTTAGTCATTTAGGTCAATTAGTATCTATTTTGCTTACATTTTTTGCTGTTGTGAAAGTATGGCTGTGACTTTCTTGGTTACCATCACTCCCTTCTTCTCCCTTGCCCCTCCTTGCCACAGGGTAGAGTGGTTTCACCCCCTTTACCCCTCCCGAGATTTGACCTTCCCCCCTCCCCCTTTCCCCCTCGTGCTTGGAACATGTAATCCATACTTTGATCACACATGAACATGCATACTGGGTGAGACAGGATTGAATGTTAGATTGTGAGCTCACCCTGTGCACAAGGGGAACCCCCCCTCAAAACTTCCATAAAAACCCAACTCATGAGCCCATTAATTTGCCTCCTTATCCCTTGAATGGGGTCTCCATTCTCATGAAAGTGTAATTAAATCTGTTTCTGCTTGATGGGTGGTCTCTCGGAATTATCTTGGGTTAAACTGAGGCAATTTTGTCCCAAACAGTTCTGTTCCTGTCCCACAGTTTACTTCTGTCTAAATCTGTGTGTTTCGAGTGTTATTAAACAACATATTGTTGGATTTTGGTTTTTTAATCCATTAGCTACACTTGAATTTTTGTGTTAATTCCATTTCAATAACATAATGTCAATTGTGTATTTCCCTCTATTATAGCATCATATATATTTTTTTCTTTCCCTTATGCAAACTCTTGATAAAAAAGAGGAGGTATAGATAAAGAAAGAATCTGATTAACACTAGTTATCATAACTGATACGATCAGTTCTTGTCCTCTTCTTTCTTCACCAAGCACAGGATATTATCTCTTACATTTTCTTTCTTTTTAATCTCCTTTTTATGATGAACCTTCTGAAGATGATATTTGTTATTGTTTCTGATTATTTCCTCCCCAATTCTGCCTTCTTTCATCCTTTCTCCCATCCTTTTCCTTGTTGAATTTAATGTATTCTACACCAAATTCTCCTTTGTTGATTCAGATACAATCAGGAGCAAGGTTCAGACTATTAGCTTTTCTCATCTTTTTCTCCATGTTTACATACTTTTCTTCCCCTGTATCTCAATTACTTGAAATAATACATTTCTTTCCCATCACCTCTTCATTGTTATATTCATTTTTTATTCCTTTTTGTTTCTCTCTCAAAACCAACAAAAAGAACAAAACCATAGTCTTCCCTGAGTTTTTGGTTACTTAGCTCCCTTTGTGGGCCATTGAGGACTGTGGGAATCTGAAGGGACACATCGCTTTCCTTTCTATTGGAATGTAAACATTTCAACATTATTTAGCCCCTTCCAATTGCTCACGTGTACTTATCTTATCAGGTTTCTCTTCACTCCTGTGTTTGTACTTCAAGTTTCTGTTCAGCTCTGGTCTTTCATCAGAAATGTGTGAAAGTTATATCTTGAATCCATAGAAATGATTCTCACATAGTCCATCATGAGCCATATAAGAAGGTAATGAAGGAATTTGAGAGAATCATATATATATATATATATATATATATATATATATATATATATTTTTTTTTTTTTTTTTTGGAGGGGCAAATGAGGGTTAAGTGGACTTGCCCAGGGTCACACCAGCTAGTAAGTGTCGAGTGTCTGAGGCTGGATTTGAACTCAGGTGCTCCTGAATCCAGGGCCAGTGCTTTATCCACTGAGCCACCTAGCTACCCCTATTTATTATCTTAAAGGTCCATTTTTATCCCTGTAGGATTATACTCATTTTTGCAGGGTAAGATGTTCTTGGTTGTAAGCCAGTATCTTTTGCTTTTGGGCATATCATATTTTAAGATTTTCACTTATGTATTTGCAGCAGAGTCTTGAGTGATCTTGACTATAGTTACTTGGAATTTAAACTCTTTTTTTCTGCTTACAGAATTTTTTTCTTTGACCAGGAAGCTCTGGCTTTCAGTTATGATATAATTGGTTGTTCTCAGCTTGCTATTTATTTTAGGAAGTAGTTGATGGTTTCTTTCTTTATTCATTTTGCCCTTTGCTTCTAATAGCTCTGGGAAGTTTTTAAAAAATCTTTTCTTGAAATTTGGTTTATAGATTTATGTTTGTTTGTTTTATTCTGGTTTTCAGGGATTCCAGTGATTTTTAAAAAATTATCTCTCCTTGATCTGTTTTCCAGGCTAGTTGCTTTTTGGTGATTGACACCATATATTTTCTATTATTTTTTCAATCTTTTGACTTTTTTGAATCTTTCTTATTGAGGCATTGAGTTCTAATTGGCCAATTCTATTTTTTAGGGAGTCTGTTACTTAGGCAAAGTTTTCCATAATTTTTTTTTTTGGCGGGGCAATGAAGGTTAAGTGACTTGTCCAGGGTCACACAGCAGTAAGTGTCAAGTGTCTAAGGCTGGATTTGAGCTCAGGTCCTCCTGAATCTAAGACCAGTGCTTTATCCACTGCACCATCTAGCTGCCCCCTCCATATTTTTTCCTAAACTATTCTTGCAATTATTTTTTCCAATGCTCTAATTTCAATTCTAATTTTATTTTATTTTTTTTATCTCTTGCTTCATTTCTTTCAGACTTGTTTTTCTTTGTGGTTCTATGGGCTGTGGAATTATTCTCTTTGTCTGGGCTTGTATTGAGGGCTTCTCTTAATCCATAGTATTTTTCATTGCATTTGTTTTATTTCTGTTTACTTATTTTCCCTAATGTAGCCCTCCTCCCAAGTTTGGAGGCTTCAGACCCACTGACCAGGGTTTGTACTGGCTTCTCCTACTCTCTAGTCATATGTCTTTGTTTTTGCAGTTATGGAATGGATAGCTGTTCTTGCTTCTATTGGGGGGGGGGTGTATATGGCTATTTCATCTGGGATCCTCTTGAGGTCTTTGCTCAGATGTATGTGGGAGAGCCAGGTACTTTTAATCCTTTCACATTGTCGTCAATACGCCATGGTATAATGTTGCAGGGCAGACTGTAATTACCATTCCACTGGGTAATGTTTGAAGGCAGACTTTAAGAGTGTTGGGCCCTGGTCACCTAACTACTCTTTCAGGCTGCCTACTCTTCCAGGGCAGTGGAAAAGGAAAGGACTATGCTAGATTTTGTTCCTCTGGTGGCTGCCTTCTCATAGGATAGGTGGGGGTTAGAGGACAGAAATGATGGCATTAGGTGTCCAGAAGGGAAAGTGGGTACTCATGGTCCCTTTTAGCTCCTGATGATCTAGGGTCATCATAGGGGCCTGGGGAGCTGGTAGAAAGGACAGAGGGTGTTTTACTGCGGCCTCCTCACATATTCTCATAAATGAAACCAGAAAGTATAATTTGCTGCTAAATGGAAGGATGTCTTACAGGTTATTTTTGGAAAGGCAAAAAAAAAAAAAGTTGCTAAAGTTGGTTTCATCATTTTTAAAGGCAATACAAAATATCAGTTCATGGGACACTCAGTCATCTTGTCTTTAAGTGCTCAGAAGATTATAAACAAAAAGACAAACTTAGAGGCAATTGTAGTTCATGTCCCCAAATCTGTTGTAGTAGATGAAGAAGTAGAAAAAAAATCTATGAAGCACTCAATCAGACCCTCCAACTCAGTCAGCATATACCTTAATATGTGGTTACTTCAATGCAAAGGTAAGCATAAGGAAGGACGGTGAAAAATAAATTTTTAAATATGGCACAGTATTAATTTTTTTTTTTTGCAGGGCAATCAGGATTAAGTGACTTGCCCAGAGTCACATAGCTAGTACACATAGCTAGTAAGTGTCAAGTGTCTGAGGCCGGATTTGAACTCAGGTCCTCCTGAATCCAGAGTTGGTGCTTTATTCACTGCACCACCTAGCTGCCCCAGCATTAATTTTTTTTAAATGTCAAAGGCTGGGGCAGCTAGGTGGCACAGTGGATAAAGCACCGGCCCTGGATTCAGGAGGACCTGAGTTCAAATCCGGCCTCAGACACTTGACACTTACTAGCTGTGTGACCCTGGGCAAGTCCCGCAAAAAAAAAAAAAAAAAAAAAAAGTTGTCAAAGGCTTGTGGACTACTCAGAAGTCCCATACCTTAATGATTAATACTTTCTATATCAGATAAACAAAAGGTGCTGAATATAGTGACCACCGAACATCACAAAAATGAAGTCACTATCTTAAAACAGGAAATGACTGGTTACAATATGGAAGTCATTTTTTATTCTGTTGTTTGTATGCAGTCAGACTATTAACTCATTGAAACAAAGGTCAAAAATCAACTCTAAGGTAGAAGAAAGGATAAAAAAAGATGACAAAAATACAATGAAATTACAACAGTTCCAAACTGATCTACTCTAATAAGTTATAGACACCAAAGATAAATGAATTTTTTAAGTGACTTGAAATGCCATTATTTTCTACAGGAGTTTAACCTACACAAAGCAATCACAGGGGGCAGCTAGGTGGCGCAGTGGATAGAGCACCGGCTCTGGAGTCAGGAGTACCTGAGTTCAGGTCCGGCCTCAGACACTTAACACATACTAGCTGTGTGACCCTGGGCAAGTCACTTAACCCCAATTGCCTCACTAAAAAAAAAAAAAAGAGAGAGAGAGAGAAAGCAATCACAATAAAAGGGAACAAAACAATCTAGAGACTATCACAGCTACCAAATACTTCATGTTGCCAAATAGAGAGACATAACAGTCAAAAGTAACATAGGTTTAACATACAAATGGCAAAGCATTTGAGAGAAGCATGGCAGGAGATTATGAGTAGTAACACCTCATAAAACACCAAAGTGTTGGGGCAGGGGAAAATGAGTTTGCAGAAAGCCAGGCATGAGAACCAATGAAACCAGATCATTCCAAGAGCATTTGAAACTGGAAGGAAGACAAAGTACATGACAAATGGAACAGATCAGTTGGAATTTCAATAGCAAGCTATTTTTATTATTGGTGGCAGTGGAATCACAATTTGTACTGTAACACATCAATCCCTGACATACTAGGTGAAGAAAAAGAAATGACCCTTAAAAAGATGAAGATGGGAAAAGCAGCTGGACCAGACCAAGTACACGTACCAGGAATCCTTGCTGGAAGTAACACAATTTTGTTGTTGTTGTTGTTGTTGTTTTTTTTTTTTGGCGGGGCAATGGGGGTTAAGTGACTTGCCTAGGGTCACACAGCTAGTAAGTGTCAAGTGTCTGAGGCCGGATTTGAACTCAGGTACTCCTGAATCCAGGGCCAGTGCTTATCCACTGCACCACCTAGCCACCCCCGAAGTAACACAATTTTAGAACATCAAGGGACTGATTTTTAAGATACCCAAAAGAGAAAGAAATGATTGAGACAAAAAAAAAATCATGTATGGTACCATTAAAAAAAAAAGCAATTGGAGCATCAATAACTACTGATTTATATATTTACTTTACAAAATGTTTACGATCCATACATGTACCAAGGGGATTCTTGATTCAAATGTGAGAATGTAACAAGAATGGTTTCCAAAAAAACCTATTTTTTTTATAGTAAACCAATATTTTTATAGTCCCACAATTAATAGAAAGCATATCCACCCCACCCCACCCCACCTCCCCTGCCCGGCTGTGTCTGAACTGATACAAAGTAAAGTGAGAAGAACCAGGAGATCCTGCACAGTAACAGTATTTGCCCCACCAAATTCATTTTCCCAGGGACTGAAGTGGTCTAGGAGGAAATGTACACCCCCCCACCCCAGTATTGTAAGGGAATGTTTGTGATCTATATCTTCTCTGTAAATATTCTTTTATAAAAGCTAATTGGTGGGGGCAGCTAGGTGGCACAGTAGATAGAGCACCGGCCCTGGAGTCAGGAGGACCTGAGTTCAAAGCCAGTCTCAGACACTTGACACGTACTAGCTGTGTACTTTGGGCAAGTCACTTGACCCCCATTGCCCCTCAAAAAATCCTCCCAAAAAACAACAACAAAAGAACAAGCATAGGAGCAAGGCATTCTTTAGACCTCTAAAGAATAAGGCCTCAGAGTGCTGACATATGGCTTAGAAGCACATGGCCTCACTTTTGCTTCCGTCTCAGTCGCATTTCTTCCTGTTTTTAGGTAAAGAAGTATTGGAGAATGCTACAACCTTGTGAGATTCAAAAGCCATGTTTTTTCTGAAACCACCTTCCTCGTGCTTCTCTTTTATGTGAAAAAATTTTACCCATTCTCTCTCTCCCTTCCCCCCTTTCCCAGTGCATTCCTATTTCTCACCCTTTCATTTTTTTGGAGATCATCCCAACATAATAGACTGATACTCATTCCCTTTGCCTATGGATACTCCTTCGGTTAGAATTTGATCCTCGGAGCAGCTAGGTAGCACAGTAGATAAAGCACTGGCCTTGGATTTAGGAGGACCTGAGTTCAAATCCAGCCTCAGACACTTGACACTTCCTAGCTGTGTGACCCTGGGCAAGTCACTTAACCCTCATTGCCCCACAAAAAAACACAAAAACACACACACGCACACACAAAGAATTCGATCCTCTAGCAAAAATTACAAGAAGTGGATGGGTCCCATAAAACAAATACCATTCTTTAATTGTCAGAGGGACAGTTAGGTGTACAGTGGATAGAGTGCTGGGCATGGAGTCAGGAAGACCTGAGTTCAAATCTAGCCTTAAATACTTACTAGCTGTGTGACCCAGGAAAACTCCAAATGAGGTCATGAAGAGTTGGACAAGACTGGACAACAACAGGCCAAGTCTTTCACAGTTGATCATCATTATAGCATTGCTGTTACTGTGCACAATCTCCTGGTTCTCCTCACTTCACTTTGTATCAGTTCATATAGGTCTTGCCATGTTTTTTCTGAAACCACTTTCCTTGTGCTTCTCTTTTATGTGAAAAAATTTTACCCATTCTACCTCTCCCTTCCCCCCTTTCCCAGTGCATCCCTATTTCTCACCCTTTCATTTTTTTTGGAGATCATCCCAACATAATAGACTGACACTCATGCCCTTTAAAAAGCTCTCAAGGCTCAAAATAAGAACACATTAATTTTAAAAGTAATGAAAAGTAATAGAACTTGTACCTGAGTCCACATAAAGTAATAACCACTTCCCCACCTCAAAGGAGCAACCTTCCCTTGAAGCTCTCCATGTACAGCCTTCATGCCTTAATGTACTTCCCAGAATAGCACTTCAACAACATAGATTTGGGATTTGTTCCTTTACCATGATCCTTAGCTTTTCCATTTTTCTGTGTTGCTTTCTTCCTTGACTCTTTTCTCTTGATCAATACACATTCAATCAGTTACCAATTGCCACGTCTTGTTGATTCTGCCTCCATGAAACCTCTCACATGTGTCTTTTTCTCTCTGCTCATGCAGCCACCACTCTAGTTCAGGCTCTTATTTGGACAATCACAATAGCTTCCTAGCTGGTCTGCATGCTTCCAGTTTCTCCCTTCTTTGATATATCTTTTGCAAAGCCGCCAGACTAATAGTCATAAAACACATATCTGAAAATGCCACTCAACAGTCTTGATTGGCACCCTGTGGCTTCTGGGATAAAATACAAATTCCTCAGCCTGGCATTTAAAGCTCTTCACAATCTTACTCTGACCTATTTTTCTAGACTTACTTCACATACTCCCCTCTCACACACTCTCTGTTTCAGTCAAATTGATATACTAGAGAGGGGCCCTTAACTTTTTGGGGGTGTCATGGACTCCTTTGGCAGTCTGGTAGAGTCAAGGGGCCCCTTCTCAGAACATTTTTTAAAGAAAATTTTAAAAAATAATTAAAAATATTTTAGGGTAATTGAAGGAAATACTAAATTTCAGTTAGAGGTTAGTGAAAATACAGATTTAACTCCCCTCTCCCATCATTTCATGGACTCCTGAAAATTATTCATGAATCCTCTGTGGGTATGTGGATTTCAAGTTAAGAATCCCAGGACCTTCTAGCTATTCCCCATACAAAGTTCTTGTTGCTGTGTCTTTGTACGAGACACCGTTCCAAGTCTGGAATGTACTTCCTTCCTCACCTCTGCTCTATGAATCTCTTATCTTATTTCAAAATTCAGTTCAGGCCCTACCTCTTACTGAGGTCTTTCCTGATGGGATTTCCACCCCACCTTCAATTGTTAGAATTATCTCCCTCTTGAAATTAATATATATTATCCCAAAGGACTATTGATGAAACATATTATCCACCTCCAAAGAAAGAACTGATTTGATGCAACAGACTGAAGCATGCTATTTTTCACTTTCTTTAATTTTTTTCTTTTAATCAAGTTTTCTTGTACAAAATGACAAATATGGTAATGTTTTACATAATCAAACATGTATAAACCATATCTGATTATTTACCACCTCGGGAAGGGGAGAGAGGAGGGAGGGAAAGGGGGATAAAAATTGGAACCCCAAACTATACATAAAAATGTTTATTATTAAAAAATAAGTTACTTTGTATTTACTTATAATTGTACATCTTGTATATTCTCCCCCCACCCCCCAAAGAGAAAAGAGCATAACCTCCTTGATGACAGGGACTATTTCCATGTTTTTTTGGTTTTTGCCTTTGCATCTGCAGCACCTTGAACATAGTAGTAACTTAACATATTTTGCTGAATTGAATTAAAATGCTTCCAACTGCTCTGCTCCCAGCTCCTATAATACTGGTTTACTGTCACCCACTGGTCCATGGCCCCCTTGTTATCCTTTCTGTTTGTGGCTCTTTGTACCTCTTTTCTCTGCAGTTCAGCTCTCCTCCTGAAGATGGCATTTATCACTTTTTCTAGGGGACCAGCCCACTAACCAGGCTTATATGTCATAAGTCATCAAGGTTTGTTTTTCTTTTTAAACAACTCAGAAAACCCACATCTCTAACACTCTTAAACCTTCTTTTATACATAGTTCCCACATCCCCAACACTCAAATAGCAAACTTTATGGGGTTGGGAGTGGTGATGGTAGTGGCAGCCATTGTGATATCCCTTTCTTGCACCACTTAAGTGAGTCTCATCTTCCATACAGAGGCAGAAGAAAAGTGGAAAGAATGGTGGAAGAGGAATCATCAGAGATCTGGGTTCAAATTCTGACCCTGACATTCACTAGCTGTACAACCATGGTTAAATCACTTCATCTCTTTAGGCCTTGGTTTCCTCATCTGTAAAAATGGGGAGGATAATAATACCTACTGTGCGTACTTCTCAGGGTTGTCATAGGCTCAAATGAGATAATATGTCTTTAAAGCGCTATATAAATGTCAGATATTGTTATTATTTTAAGCTTATAGTGGTAGTGCATCTCCCGTTCACATTAGCAACCCTGGCTCTATTTGCACTATGTCTCAGAAGCCTTGTTGTCTCTTGGATTCTACTTCCACGCCTATCTTCTCCTTTTTTTTTTTTTCCAGGCAATGGGGGTTAAGTGACTTGCCCAGGGTCACACAGCTAGTAAGTGTCAAGTGTCTGAGGCCAGATTTGAACTCAGGAACTCCTGAATCCAGGGCCGGTGCTTTATCCACTGCGCCACCTAGCTGCCCCTCTATCTTCTCCTAAAGCATCCGGGCAGGGTAATTCAGACTACTCCTGAACTGCTTTATTAAAGATTCCCAAGGTACAGTGGATAGAATGCAAGGCCTGGAGTCAGGAAGACCTGAGTTCAAATTTGGTGTCAGACACTTATTAGCTGTCACCCTGGGTAAGTTGCTTAACCCTATTTGCCTCAGTTTCTTCATCTGCAAAATGAGCTAGAGAAGGAAATGGCAAACTACTCCAGTATTTTTACCAAGAAAACCCCAAATGGGGTCATGAAGAGTTGGGCACCACTGAAACGACTAAACGACAGGTCCCTTCTGAGTGTCTTGCTCAAAGTATTTTTGAATCAAATAAGAAACCACACCTGTCATCTCTTCCTCTGACTCCACAGATTCAGCTCTAGACCCACAATCAGGAGGGCCCTCCTAACATAAACTAAATACTTGTAATAAATACTCATTTTTGTCTAAAGGTGGAGGCAGCTCTTTGCACATACTTAGAAGACTTTAACTACTCTTGCCATTCTGCCCTCCTTTAAATGTGAGTATTTAATTTTCAGAGGCAGGAGTTATTCTATTTACCCATCAGAGATGGTGAATACTTTCACCTTTATTTTGCTACTAGCTGGGGTGAGAAGGAGGGTGTAACTTTTTTTCCCCTAAGAAAATCTCTTTCCAAATAAATGTAAGCTATGCATTCTGGAGTCTCAGACTTGGTTTTTATTTCAGAGTTGAAGAAAATTTGCTGCCAAGAAAGCAACAACAACAAAAAAGATAAACCCAAGGTTGGCAACTTTCAGTTTGTTCATTATTAATGAGCCACATTGAACAAGCACCTTGGCAAACTGGGAGCCCTGGCCTACTTCCTGTGAGTGTGCTAATGAGAACAGATCCCCACTAATGACTATTTGTTTATTTTTCTGCAAAAGACAAGCAGGAGTGGAGACAGGCCGTTCTTCGTTCCTTAGCACTACCAACTGCTTCTTTGTTTAAAAGAGCTGCTGCATTAATGTCAGGCTTACTTATTCCAGCACATGCTGTCCAATCACAGCTGGTGGCCTCTTCCATCTCTCTCAGGCTCCCACTAGGGTTGCAAACACATAGCACAGATCCTGAGGACAAGAGGTGATTCAATTCACAAATACTCTATTGAGTGAGGGGTGGTGGGATGTCACTGGATCTTGGCCCAGTGAACACAAAAGAGAAAGATATTTGGGAAGGGAGGGAGGATAGCATGAAGGAATGTGGGATTTAGCAGGTGTTGGAAGAAATATGCTGGAAAACACACTGGATGAGAAATCAAATGGACATTAAGTCTTGAACCTGAGTTCAAGTCCTGTCCCTGCCGATTGCCATTGCCACTTAGTCTCCTCATCTGTAAAATGGGAGTAGTCATCCCTCACGTGCTTATTTTACCTGGTGGGGCAGTGAGGTGGCACAGTGGGATAGAGTATTGTCCCTGGAGTCAGGAGGACATGAGTTTAAATGTGACCTCAGATGCTTACTAGCTGTGTGACCCTTGTCAAGTCACTTAACCCCAATTGCCTTGAACATCTGGAACCATCTCCAGTCATCTTGATGTGTATCTTGTCATTGGACCCAGACGACTCTGGAGGAGAGAGTGAGGCTGATGATCTTGCACAGCCTTTCCTCACTTAGATCCAATTCACTGCAAATCATGACATCCCCCCATGTCATGATCCTCTTTGGGAATGAAGGACAAACAACAATTTTTACCTGGTCTTTGTGAGAATCAAATAACATGCAATAGGAGTTGATCAGGGCTAGCTGGCCCTTTGTGAGGGAACCCTGGTACTTGGGAGATGGAGTGTCCCCCAATGCTGCAAATATGATTGATTTGAAAGGGCTTTATAAACTATAAACCCCTGTATAAATGTAAGGAACTAGGCTTGAGGGGAGAAGAGAGTACCCTTAGCCAAATGTTCAAGTAGGTATCATTTTCTCCCCATAGCACCCGGTGTCCTTTCCTTTTTATAAATTTCTTCATTCTTGCATTTTATTTTAACCTAGCAGTCACTTCCCAATATATAACCTCCCCAGCACTGCCAGGTATATTTTTTGAAAACAGTTCAGCAAAAATACCTAATCAATAGTCACTGATAATAGATGTCACTTTCTACTTTGGTAGTTTACTTATTGGTAACAGAAAAGGAAGGATGTGTGTTTTGACTCTGACAGAATGGTGTTAACATTCCTGAATGTGCCCAATCTTGTTGCCTTTTAGTGGACTTTATGTATCTTGTTGTAGTCATTTTTATTTTGGCTCTTCATAATGTCTCTGAATTCTTCATATTCATTGTTCCCTTACGTTACACTTTCTTTTGGGGGTGGAGATGGAGACAGAATCTGGGATTTGGTCATTGTAAGCAGCTGCTGATGAACTTTCTCAAAGAAAGCAGGTTTTGTCTTCTCTGCAGTCTCAGAGGCTTGCCCAAGGTCAAAAGGAGAGTCTTTCTTTCTTTTTTTTGGTGAGGCAATTGGGGTTAAGTGACTTGCCCAGGGTCACACAGCCAGTAAGTGTCAAGTGTTTGAGGCCAAATTTAAACTCAGGTCCTCCTGAATCCAGGGCTGGTGCTTTATCCACTGTGCCACCTAGCTGCCCCCTGAGGCCAGTTTTCTATCTATTCTGCTATACTTCCTTTTTAGTCCTATACCTCCTTTTTTCAGTTATTCTCCTAATTTGGGGCACATTTTATTTCTAGCTTTTGTATTATTATAATGATACTATGAATATTATGGTACCTCTGGGGCTTTTGTTGTTATAACCTCCTTGGTGTATAAATCTAAGCATAAGATCTTTGAGTCAAAGGATATAAACCATTTAGCATTATTTTTGGTATAGTTCCAAATTGTTTTCCACAACAGCTGAGCCAGATGATCACCTTATCAGCTATGAATTAGCAGGCCTGTCTTCCCACAGCAAACCAACATTAAGTTCTCCCATTTTTTCCTTCCTAATTTAATGGACACAAACTGATACCTTAGAGTTGTTTTAATTAGCATTTTTCTGATTATTAGTGATTTTTCAAATGGACATTAAGTCTGCATTTCTTCTTTTGACAAATTTTCAGACTTTAAAGATTTATCTATTGGGGCATGACACTTAATTTTATGCATTTGTAGCTTTATTTTCTATAAAGGCTTCCTCCTTCTTAGTATATCCTCCACCTCCTACATGTAATTAGTGCCTTCATACTATACCCTTGGGTGTCAAGTCTCCACTAACACCCACTAAATAATGTTAACTGGACCAAGTCCCTTCCCAGCCCCTTCAGTAGTTTCGTCCCATTGGCTCTTTTTTAATACCACAATGTCACCCCATACTTTGTTTCACCTTGTCCAAACATACACTGGCAATATTCTATTTCTTCAGGCACCATAGCAAGTCAAAGGGGGAAGGCAGAAGTATTTAGAATCATAGAATGGACTTAAAAAATCATGCAATTTAGGTGCATTTCCATATTATTAGTCAAGTAGGCAAAGGATCAAAGGAAGCCTTCTGTAAATTCATCATTGCTGCAAAATGAATCAGGTGCAAATCCCAGTCTGCACTCTCTACCTTTCAGGTGATAAAAGATTTCAGTTATTAGGGCTTGAAAAAAATCTGGGCAAAGGTATTCATGTCCAAATCATGAGCCAAAGGTGCCTAATCCAGAGGCCAGGTTGTGTCATCTGGTGGAGTAACTGGGCGTATTTAGCTTGGAGAAAGGAAGAGAAAGAGTAAGGGAGACGTGATAACTGTCTTCAAATATTTGAAAGGCTCCCTCCTGAAAAAGGTATAATACTTATTTTCTTTGTTCTTTGGGGGCAGAGTTAGGAGTAATGGGTATGAAAGCAAATTAAAGCTTGTAGAATATTTTTGATGATTGGGCCTGATTTGGGGGGAACTGATCTATGGATGACTAGAGGGCTAATCTGGGGACTTTTGACTATATGCTATCTGACTTGGTTAATTTAATGTGGGCCGTTTATAAAGTTCCACCACACTGCTCCACTCCCAAATTGATAAGCAAAATATTAAGAAGCCTCTTAACTAAATAATCAGAGCAGAGTTTATTTATGAGATACTATTTAAAATTAAGGATACAGGGAAATAAAACGTACAACCTGACTGCTTTCCTGCAGTCTCTTTCCACTGCATCTCTTTCCCACCTGCTGCCCTTCGAACTTCAGGGCATGTTACACTTTCCCTGGTTTGTATTAAGGCCTGTAACCTTCTGTCTGTCTGCTGTCAGTTTGCCCTTTGGCCTCTTTTGCCTGCTCCTAGTCCTTCTTGTCTTCTCCTGCATCCTTGTAGCCCCGTCTCTAGTCTCCAATCTTTGACGTCTCCTCAGCCGCCTCTTGACCTCTTCTTGTCCGTCTGAACCCCCGAGTCTTGTCTGTCTAGTCCATCCTCCTCTAGTCAAGCCCTTCTCCTCCTAGTCTATCTAGTCCGTCTTGCCTCTAGTCAGCCCCTCCTTGCGTCCCAGGTCTATATATACCTTTTCTTCTCTCCACTCAAATCTCGGGCTTCCTTCTCCCCCCACAGACCAAGCTAATCTGCCAGTCAGGGCTGCGGCTGGGGGGGGGGGGGGGGGAAGAAATGCTCCAGCATCACGTGCCTCACCAGAGCCCAGCCTGGACAAGCCCGGTATCTCTCGGATCTCTGCGCTCAGGTCGGAGGGAGCTGGGGCTTTTTCCCCCCAGCTGTCTGACCTGGCGTCTTATCACAGTCCGCCGGGCCTTTTAGCTCAGCTGAAGCTGAGGAGGAGGGGGAGAGACCCTGAGGGCCTAAGGCTTTCCAATCTCAGCCTAAAGGTAGGGTCCCCAAATCAAAATAAATTTCCACAGGCTTTATATCAGGAAAACCCTTTTTTTCTTAATTAAATTTTTTTTTCCACTTACATGTAAAGATATTTTTTGAGTTCCAAATTTTTCGCCCACCCTCCCTTCCCTTCCCCCTCCCAAGACCAGCAAGCAATCTGATATAGGTTATACATTACAATCATGTTAAACATATTTCCTTTCCCATTAGTCATGTTGTAAGAGAAGAATCAGAACAAAAGGGGAAAAAACCACAAGAAAGAATAAATAGGGGCAGCTAGGTTGCGAAGTGGATAAAGCACTGGCCCTGGATTCAGGAGGACCTGAGTTCAAATCCAGCCTCAGACACTTCACACTAGCTGTGTGACCGTGGGCAAGTCACTTAACCCTCATTGCCCCACCAAAAAAAGAAAAAGAAAAAAAAAGAAAGAATAAACAAGAACAATAACCAAAAAGTAACAACAAAAGTGAAAATAGTATACTTCAATCTGCATTCAGGCTCCATAGTTTGTTTTTTTTTCTGAATGTGGAGAGCTTTTTCAAGAAAAAAATAAACTTGCTAACAATTGGCATTACACAGAGGTAAAACAGATTTTCTCTAGAAGTAGTGGGTCTCTGGTTAATGGAGGTTTTCAAGCACAGGTTGGATGGTTGCTTGTCAAATACATTGCAAAAGTGATTTTTGATTAGGTATGGGTTAGAGGCCCT
The DNA here is from genome assembly GCF_019393635.1 of Dromiciops gliroides. Taxonomy (NCBI): domain Eukaryota; kingdom Metazoa; phylum Chordata; class Mammalia; order Microbiotheria; family Microbiotheriidae; genus Dromiciops; species Dromiciops gliroides. The sequence goes on from NC_057862.1 coordinate 210,943,574, forward strand.
TGCAGATCTAGAGATTCTGTGATATCAAGTCACAGACAACTCAAACAGGAACAGAAATTTCAAGCCAGGGAAATCTGAGCCTACTGGAGAATGTCTACAAAATGACTTCGATAGAAGCATTTTTCCTTAAGATTCTGTTTTTCTCTGGCAGTGATGTGCACTCTCTCTATATTTCTCTGATATAGGCAAGGTGGAATAGTGAAAAGGACACTGGAATTGAAATCAGGAGACCCTAGCTCAAATTCTAATTTCCACACTCACTAGCTGTGTTTTTCAGTCGTGTCTGTGATCTCATTTTTTTGGATTTTCTTGGCAAAGATACTGGAGTACTTTGCCATTTTCCTCTCCAGCTCATTTTACATTTGGGGAAACTGAGGTCAACAGGGTTCAGTGACTTGCCCAGGGTCACACAGGTAGTAACTATCTGATGCCAGATTTGAACTCCGGGAGATGAGTCTTCCTAACTCTAGGCTATGTGATCTATCCACTGCATCACCTAGCTGCTTCTCTTGTTAGCTGTGTTGTTTAATCCCAAATCATTTTTACTCTCTTAGTTTCATTTTCCTCTTTCGTGAAATGGGAGAATTATTGTTAAAAAAAAGTGGTTTGCTCTTGTGTGGGTGAGTCTCTTCCTTGGTATAGGAGAGTTGCTAAATGTTTACTTGGTTATTTCGTGTCTTAGCCCAGTTCATGGGAGCGTTGGCGGCCTTTGCAGGGCCCCTGGGGAAAGGACTAAGAAGGGCAGTAGTGGAGGGAGACCTGGAGAAGGGAAATGAATGTATGCCCAAGTTCCCGCAAAGGATCTCTTTTCTGTTGGTGCAAGCAATTCTTTTCAAAGTGGCCACAAGATTGTCTTATAGGAGACGGATGAATGTAACTCCATGTTTACTGCTAGAAATCAAAGCTTTTTGTGAAATTCTTGAATTTATATGAAGGGAGGAAGGGAAGGAGGAAGGGAAAGAGGATGACTGGATTAATTTGTGTCTCTTTCCCCTCCTTTGCCCCCATTCCTGAGCTGCTGGAGATTGAGCCCCCCTTTGGGCAGTGCCTTGATCTTGGGGTAGTTGTGTTTGATGCTTTGCAGTTAGGGCTTCTTCTTTTCCTTTTCCCTCCTTCCCCCATCTTGTTTTGTGACACATGATAACCCCCTCCCCCTTCTCCCTCTCCCCTGGGAAAATACAATGAATGAATAAAGACTTATTGATACTGAAAAAAAAAAGTGGTTTGGGAAACTTAGAGTTATTTAAATATAACTTTCTGTTCTTAGAGAGAAAGCTCAGTATAGTATAAAAAACACTAGACTTGGAGATAGAGATGTGAGTTCCCATCCTGGCTTTGACAGTTACCAAGTGTCTTTGGGCACATCACTTATGCTCTCTGAACCTCAGTTTCCTTACCTGCTAATGTGAGATGAGAATGTTTTTACTAACAGCTCCACAGAGATAGTTTAATTGTAATAAATGTGCCAAATCATGACATGCTGCCATGGTCATAGGGCAGCTGAAATTCAGTCTAATCCTGCCTCTCTCCCCAGTTTAACCATGTTGATTATTTTGTGGGCTAACAACCTTTAGAAATTACTGCAACATACAACTGTGACAAATGACAAGAAATAACACTAACACCATGTCCTCCCTATTTATAATAATAATAGCTCATATTCAAACAGTGTTTTAGATATTAAAAAATTGCTTTCCTTACAACTCTTTAAAGAAGGTTGCATCAGTATTATTACCCCTATTTTATATTTAATCGCCAGGAATTTATTAAGTGCCTTCAGATGAAGATACAGAAGCTCTGAACAGGTAACTAAATATGGCCAGTAAATATCAGAGCTGAGATTTGAACCCAGGTCTTTTGATTCCAAATCCTGTGCTCTTTCAATTCCTTTTGAAGTGATGGGGGTGGGGACAGAGACAGGCATATGTAATACAATGGTGAGGGGAGAGTCTTTTCTGACAGCCGTCTCCATTTGGGATGAATTAAAAATAGCAGATACACACACCATCTCCAGCATGTGTGAAGAGATTTTCATATCTCTTGCTGTTCATCTTTTATTCCTTGCCATCTTGTCTAAGGTCTGTCTGGTGTTCACAATTTGGAAAAATATCTGTGATCCCATCTGTGCCCTTCTGTCTCCTCCAGAATCAGCAGATAAGACTTGCTTCAGTCCTAGGAGAAGGCAGATCTCAGACGGAACATTAAGAGGAATGAGATACAATCTTGTACCAGTAGTTTCAGACCTTTCAGAATAGAGTGACATCTAGGAAGATGGGAAAGTCAAGGTTAGGGTTGGTGGAAATGGACAGGGAGGAAATGGAACAGATTTTAAAACCATGTCCACAGCAATAGTCAGATTCCCTTTTCACCTCCATCCACTTACCCTGTGTTCGACCAAGAGAAGAATAATGTGCTTTCTACCTATTCATTAGTGGTTTCTACCTATAATTTCCAGCCCAGATTTCTTCTACCTCTACTCTTACCCATCAGCAGTTATTGGATATCATGTTGTCTCTTTTCATCCACCTTCCCATTCAATAATTTTCTCCAATACTCTTTAAGTTCCATGACTTTATCTTTGTGGGCACTGCTTCCATTCACAACAATAACAAACCCTCTGACCTTAGTGCACCATTTTCATGAATTACTAGGGCCAAGGGGCAGCTAGGTGGCACAGTGGATAAAGCACCGGCCCTGGATTCAGGAGGACCTGAGTTCAAATCTGGCCTCAGACACTTGACACTTACTGGCTGTATGACCCTGGGCAAGTCACTTAACCCTCATTGCCCTGAAAAAAAAGAATTAACTAGGGCCAAAAAACTTCATCACCAGAAGGCCAATGTCCAGAAGACACCTTACTCTCTTCTGCCTTTGTGTCTTTCCTCATATTTCCCTTTGCCTTAATTATCCTTCTTCCCATTCTTCACCTACTGAATCTGTGCTTTAAAACTCAACTCAGTTCAGCCTCCTATATGGAGCTTTTTCTGATTCCCACCTTACCAAAAGTAGGCAATGACTTTCCTGTCCCTCAAACCTTATGTCACCCTTGTTTTGTGCCTCACTAATTCATTTGTGTTTACTATATAATAAGGCTTCCAACCAGGCCTGGGTTGTTTTGTGTGAAGCTGTGTTCGTAGTAGGAGATATGATTCCTGATTGGTGGAGAGAATGCTGAGGAGTTACCATGTATTTGGGTAAGGGGTGGAGTTGGTGCCAGGACTTCTTTAAAGAGAAACGTGACTCCAGAGATTTTTTGGGGGAGAGAGACACAAGGATGGAGGATGTTCCAAGGAGTGGAGAGACTTTGGAAGGGGCAAGTGTGTAAGGAGAGAAACTCCTCAGCATGTCCCTGATTTCCACCCTTGGAGACTTTAAGGAAAGAACTTTCTCTTGGGTCAGTCCAGGCTCTCTCAGTTTGAGCTAAAATCTCATCTTTCTCCTGCCTAAAGAGTTGTAATAAGTCATAAATGTATATTCTTTGGTATATTCTAAATTGCATAACTTCTCCAATTTCTGTTTGTTATTTGTTTGGATAAATGGGTATACTTGAAAATTGCTATTTGTATTGGTCTTTTCTGTGACCATTTCTGTAGGAATGAATGAAGTTGGTGAGTATAAGCCATGGGCTACTCTGCCCCTTAAGGGTAAACAGGGGAAAGAAATTTTGTTCTAAAACTATTGTACCCTAGACCAACAATATTTGAGAGGGAAGGTGGTCATAATTTTAGTATAATACCTCTCTCATGGAACAGAGGCTTATAGTCCTCTTGCAGCTTGACTGCATTTCCCCCCATCTCCAACTAGTTTGCTGAAGGGACAGGTAGAAACCCCATCTCTCTCTTCCTCTCTTCAGAGGTGGGTCATATTCCAGAGACTTCTCTCTATACAGGGAGTCACTTCTATATATTTAGACAACCCATGCAGACACACACACATATGTAAACATACATAGCCTACATATAGTTATTTAGACATCCTAGCTTAGATTATTCACTTACTAAACTGTAAGGTCCTACTAAACTTTAAATTATATACCAAGCTATTAAGTCTCGTTGTTGTAGAGAACAAGTTAGACTTATCTAAACTTGTGTTTTCTTTGATAAGTATTTTGCATATAATTAGAACTTATTAAATACTTGTTGAATGAATTAGTGACTTTGAATTCCAGTGTCAATGTTCTGTAGCGAATAAAGCTTTGGACTTGAATTCACGAGATTTAGGTGCAAAAAGATCTTGGCTTTGCCACTTAATAACTGATTTTGGGCAACTCATCTAGCCCTCTCTGAGCCTCAGTTTTTATAAAATGGTCGTAGTGATATTTGCATTACCAACCTCCTAGTTGTGAGGAAGTTAGCTTGTGAACCTTAAAATGCTATATAAATGTGAGTTGCTATTATCTCCTTCCCATCTTTTTCTTTTTTTTTTCTTTTTTTTTTTATTTTAAGGGAGGCAATTTGGGTTAAGTGACTTGCCCAGGGTCACACAGCTAGTAACTGTTAAGTATCTGAGGCCAAATTTGAACTCAGGTACTCCTGACTCCAGGGCCGGTGCTCTATCCACTGCGCCACCTAGCTGCCCCCCATCTTTTTCAATGATCAAATTGAAATGATCTTTGGACAAGTTACTATCCTGTTATTATTTATTTATGCTCAGTGTTCCATGGACTATTACACAGATGGATAAAATAACTAGTTTTTGAATTTGAATAAATGTACAGAGATGTAAACTTATTTTCTATAGGCTCATTGTGTGTATGAATTAATGTTATATCTGGTTAATTGGAAGCAATAGTTTGGTCTGCAATAATAGTCCAATTCCAGAAAATTTTTTCAATTGAGTTTTCCAGTATAATTTAAAGTCTGTGTTTGTAGTGTGGGGATTTGTCTTATGTTAGTCCATGACAAATAGTAAACTTCATACATATAATTCTAACACTATGTCATGTCTTTCTAGGTATTTGGTAGGTGCTAAATTTGTACAGCCTTCATTGATATGTTATAATGTCTCCACCATTTCCTCGCAGAATCTACTTTATCACCAAGTTAGGGTAATCATTTTGTAGTTCCCAATGGTAATGACCTGGTCTTAAATTGACATCAAAAACCTTGCTGTTTACTCAAACAAATCTGAACGAATGAGCAATTTGTTCACTTCTTTGTCAACTTATTGCTGGCTAAGTTCATCATATGAACATTACCCATAGAGGGTCCTTTAGTTCCACTCTTGGATCTTAATTGTTTCATAGACTCCATCTACAGGTAAGCTAAATTTCAGTTATATTCAACAAATCCAAAGACAGACATGTTATTAGCCTTTACTGTTTCTCAATAAAGTTATATCTACTTATTCCAGAAGAATTTCTGTAGGTTTTGACAAGTGTGTCTTATACTTGGGAACTATCTATTAATATTTTTCCTCTCATTGTGAAGTATTAATCTTTATTTTTGGAGGGCAATGGGGGTTAAGTGACTTGCCTAGGGTCACACAACTAGTAGGTGTCAAGTATCTGAGGTTGGATTTGAACTCAGGTCCTCCTGAATCCAGGGCTGATGCTTCATCCACTGCACCACCTAGTTGCCCCTGTGGAAGTATTAATCTTTATGTAGCTGCCTTAGGGTGATGGGTTCTATATTATGTTAACATTGTACACATCTTTATTATTTTCCAGATCTGTTACAGACCATTTTATAATTCCTAACTTATGTATTTAGATCAGTATTTCATTGGTGTTCATTGTTTTAAACATCTTCCCTTTAGCTTTTATTTCAGAATGCCAATAAATTTATTATATTATTTGGCCATAGCCTTCTTGATATCTCTATGTTAATATGTTTTTTCTTGGAGAACACAAAGATTTGGTGGTATCAATAAGAATAATATGGAGCGTTTGAATGTGAGAGTTATTTCATAGATGGTCATGTTCTTGCTATCCACCCCGGTTGGCATAGCACCCCCAAGACCACTGGACCTTGCCACCTGCCCTGTTGTTGTGACCTCCAGGGAAACATCCCTCTGGGCTCTGGGACTTCTTCACTGGGGTTTATACTGTCCTGATTGGGAAGTATATTACACAGTATACTTTATTTACCAAGCCCCACCCAGATACACAAGCCATTTCCTTGTCATTTGCCATGGTTGTGATAATGCACTCAAGACCACTGGCCCTTACCACCTGATCTACTACTGTACATGTATACTCTGCCTCCTTACTTCTTTCTTCAGCTCAGTAATGCATGTTATCCTCCTGGTGCAAACACCCCATACATGCCCTATGCTGTGGCTTCTTAAATAACTACTTAGAAGCATGGGTGCATAGTCTTCTGGAAAATAGAGTCCTGATCAGATAAATTTGTGCCAGCCATATGGAGCCTTGGGAATTGTAGCCCTGCCACTGTCTGTATCTTGTCACCACCATTTTCTAGTTCTAGAATCATATAATCAAGTTAATACTGTCATTTTTACTGGCACAGGAGTGTCAATCCACTACCCTCTGATTCCACTCACCAATCCTGTGAATTCCCAAACCAAAACAATCCTTCCTGGCCCACACTCTCCTACATACATTGTCACCCTCTATCTTAGTACAGATAGGGTTTGGCATTTAAAAAACAAACAAACCTGTAATTTCATCAATGTAAGGAGCTTCTGATAAGTGACTCCCTCTTTTAATACAAATCTATTTGCTCTGAAACTTAATTTTCCAGACCATTTTTCCCACACCTGAGCAATCTTTTTTCAGGTGATTGTTTCCCAGGTTTCTCTATCAGAGCTGCAGAAGAGACTGGGACAATCTTAAATATCAAGGCTGCTGAGACTTGTTTGTTGAAGTTCGTAAAAGGGAACCTTCCTGTGGAAAATTTCCTTCCTAGATTATGATAGGGGAGAAAGGAATAGAAATGTTTTCAACTGAGGAATGTGTGGTGAGAATGTTCCTAATGTTTTCCATTTTCTTTTCTGTTCCAATTCAATGCTTTTACAAGAAACACTTCATATTATTGCACTTTACTTTATTGTGCTTTGCAGATATTGCATTTTTTACAAATTGAAAATTTGTGGCAAACTCTACCTTGAGCAAGTCTATGAGCACCAGTTTCCCAACAGCATGTGCTTTCATTGAGTCTCTGAGTAACATTTTGATAATTTTCCCAATATTTCAAACTTCTTCATTATTATTATATCTGTTATGGTGACCTTTACTGTTACTATTGTAATTGTTTTGGGGTGCCACGAATCACAGCCATATAAGACAGGGAACTTAATTGATAATTGTGTGTGTTCTGACTGCTTTCACCAAATGGCAGTTCCTATCTTTCTCCCTCTCCATGGGCCTCCCTATTCCGAGACACAAGAATATAAAAATTAGGCCAACTGATAACCCTACAAAGGCCTCTAAGTGTTCAAGTGAAAGGAAGGATCAATTCATATGGCAAACTTCATTGTTGTCTTATTTTAAGAAATTGACAAAGCCACCCCAACCTTCAGTAACCACCACGGTGATCAGTCAGCAGCCATCAACATAAAGACAAGACCCTCCACTAGCAAAAAGATTACAGCTCACTGAAGGCTTAGATTATGATTAGCATTGTTTTTTAGCAATAAAGTTTTTTTTTTAATTAAGGTATACACATTAGGTTTTTTGTTTGGTTTTTGTTTGGTTTTTTTTGGTGAGGCAATTGGGGTTAAGTGACTTGGCCAGGGTCACACAGCTAGTAAATGTTACATGTCTGAGGCTGCATTTGAACTCAGGTCCTCCTGAATCCAAGGCTGGTGCTCTATCCACTACGCCACCTAGCTGCCCCTACATTGGTTTTTTTTTAGACATAATAATAGACAATTAATAGACTATTATATAGAGTAAACATATCTTTTACATGCACTGGGAAACTAAAAAATGCATGTAACTTGCTTCATTAGCATATTTGCTTTATTACTGTGGTCTAGAAGTGCCATCTCCCCTAGGTATGCCTCTACTGAGTTTATGCTGTTGTCTGACTAACTTTCTGTTAGCATGGTAGTGACTGATTATCTGCATGTGTGTTGATTTTAGAGATTCCCTAGCTGACAAGGAAATTGGAGCTGGAAACACACTTATAAGACGATGCCCCCAATAAATATGAGCCCAAACTCATGAGACTCTGCTGTTTGGCACATAAGCCACAAGGACAGGGTGGTTATTGTATTGGATGCTCTAATTTCCCTTCCAGTTATCTCATTTCTTTGTTTAACATTGGGTCTCTCTCTATCTCCCTTAGGCTAGAAGTAAAGGGGCTAATAGTGTGCCCAGTCTCACTACTGATCAGCACAGGAGCCCTGACCTACTCATTTTCTTACCTGGGCTAGTTTGTCCCACTTCAGGCACTCTCATGGTTGGTTCCCTGCTTAATGGGGCTCATCATATTAGTGCCAAACTTAGTGCAGACAGTGATCTGCTTAACCTACTGCAACTCTAAACTCCTGAGCCCAAGAGGTCCTCTAGCCTCAGCCTCCCTAGTAGCAGAGATTACAGAATTATGGCACAATGCCTAGTCTTTCTAGTTCTAAAATTTGTTATTCTATCTGCAATATCACAATTGTGGCCAGGGGGCTCTAAGATTTTATTCTACCAAGCATCTCTTATCTTATGTATAATCAATTTCTACCACTTATTCCCTTCTGACTACAAAATATACTCAGATTTCCCTAATCCCAAGCTTCATAATAATATGATTGCCTATCAAAAGTAACCCTGACAGGAGGAAGTAGAAGATGCCATTTGGATATGTGAGATGACAGCCAAATGGAAGTCCCTTTCACAGAGTTAGATATAGCTTAGGTATGGAAAGTATAGTGACACTAGAGAAAATTGTCGGGGGGCAGCTAGGTGGCACAGTGGATAAAGTACTGACCCTGGATTCAGGAAGACCTGATTTCAAATCCAGCCTCAGACACTTGACACTAGCTGTGTAACCCTGGACAAGTCACTTAACCCTCATTGCCTCTCAAAAAAAAAGGGAGGGGCAGCTAGGTGGTGCAGTGGATAAAGCACCAGCCCTGGATTCAGGAGGATCTGAGTTCAAATCTGACCTCAGACACTTGACACTTACTAGCTGTGTGGCCCTGGGCAAGTCATTTAACCCTCATTGCCCTGGAAAAAAAAAAAAGGAAAAAAAAGGGGGGAGGAGGGAGAGAAAATTGGGGCAAATGGGATTTGTTGCAAAGGTGAACTAGAGTGATGAAAGTCCAGTTACTAGAAGGAGAACAAAGTAGAGAGGGTTCAGAGAATCATGATTAAGCAACCAAGTTTGGAGCACATAATGTTTCATCTTAAAGTGGATTGAACTATTTATTTTACCAGCCATAAGCTCTGCATTTTATAGACCAATCAGTCTTGTCCCACTCTCTTGAAGAATGATGAGTGTCTATCAGTGTGTACTGATGCCCCACCCTCTCAAACCCTTCTTGCCCTCTTCAAGGCTAGATGTCTAGGAATATAAACCTACACTTAGTACCCCTATTACTTACCATCCACATGTTCTCCAAAGCCCAGCAACTTGGACCCCCATCTTCATCACTCTACTAAAACTGTTCTCTCAGAGGTCACTAACTGCTAGCTCTAATGATGCTTCCTCAGTCTTTATCTTCCTTGACATTTCTGAGCAACTTCTTTTTTTTTTTTTGGTCGGGGGGGGGGTGTGTGGGGGGTGAGGGGGTAGGATAATGAGGATTAAAGTGACTTGCCCAGGGTTACACAGCTAGTAAGTATCAAGTGTCTGAGGCCAGATTTGAACTCAGGTCCTCCTGAGTCCAGGCCCAGTGTTTTATCCACTGTACCACCTAGCTGCCCCCTTTCCTTGACATTTCTGAAATATTTGGTACTGCTAAGCATCACCTCTGTCAATATTTTTTATTCTCCTGGCTTCTATAATATCATAATCTTCTGGTCCCCCTACTTCTCTATCTTCTTTGCTGACTTCCCTTCTTTCCATAACTTTAATATAGACATTCCTGAAGACTCTTCCTTGGCCTTCTTCTCCATATCTCCACCTGGATGTCTCGCCAACCCTCAAACTCACCATGTTTGCTTGAGGGATGTTTCTTCAAAACCAAATTCACTCTTTCCCCTGTATTCCATTTCTCTCATTAATTTTCCTTTATTTTTCAATAGCAGCATAATTCTTCTAGTCATCCAGGTTTATAATTTCAGTTATAAAAAGGAACTTCTTCCCTCTGCTTCCCCATATCCAAATATTAATGATTTTATGAATGAATGAAAAATTATTTAATAAGTGATTACAAAGATGGCGGAGGAAAGGCAATGAGCTCCTGAACTCATGACACAATCAGTCCAAAAACATCCAAATAAGGCCATAAGAAAATGCCTGGAGCAGCAAAACTCACAGAAGAATGTGCTGAAATCATCTTCTAACCAAGAACGGCTTGGAAGGTCAGAAGGAGGGAACTGCTGTGCTGATACAGGAGTTGAGTCTAACCCCACAGTCACCCTGACACAGATCCAGTCCCAGGAAGTCCTTGCCAGATAAGGAGACCCCCAGAGCCTCTGAATCAGCTGAAGTGCCAGTGTCATCTGGAACTAAGCTCACAGTCTGGTGAGTGGGCCGAGCCCTGGGCAGGGGAGAGACTATAGGGGTCTATGCTGGTGCTAAGGCAGAACTTGGATTTTTCACCCCTACTGGGAACCAGGAGGCAGGCTTGAATAGCAGTGGTCCAGGTTGGGGAGGGGCACAGGCTCCTCTGAGCTAACAACCACAACACACAAAGCTGGTTGATTGGCAAGTTGGTCTGGGGTCATCTAGGACCAGGAAACAGGCCGGGGGAGGGAAGAACCTGATTCTCCTTAAATCATACCACCCGGGACTTCTTAAGCTTGGGATACTGCAGCCTCAAAACAGTGCCCCACTTTAAGGAGCTAAAAGTCAAGTAAAAAAAAGGCAAGACAAGCAGACAGAGAAAGGTGAGGACCATAGAAAGTTTCTTCAGTAACAAGGAAGACCAAGGGGTACCCTCAGAGGAAGATGTCAACATCAGGGCCCCTATATCTAAAGCTTCCAAGAAAAATATGAATTGGTCTCAGGCCATAGAGGTGCTCAAAAAGGACTTTGAAGGTAAAGTTAGAGAGGTAGAGGAAAAAATGGAAAGAGAAATGAGGGTGATGCAGGAAAGACATGAGAAAAAAGTCAACAGCTTGAAAAGTCAAATGGAAAAGGAGGTACAAAAGCTCTCTGATGAAAATAATTGCCTAAGAATGAGGATTGAACAAATGGAAGCCAGTGACTTTATGAGAAACCAAGACACAATAAAGCAAATCCAAACGAATAAAACAATAGAGGGCAATGTGAAATATCTTCTGGGAAAAACTGCTGACCTGGAAAATAGGTCCAGGAGAGATCATTTGAAAATTATCGGTCTACCTGTAAACCATGATCAAGGAAAGAGCTTAGACACTATCTTCCAAGCTATTCTCAGGGAAAATTGCCCTGAAATTCTAGAAGAAGAAGCTAAAACAGAAATTGAAAGAATCCATTGATGACCTCCAGAAAGAGATCCCCAAAAGAAAACTCCCAGGAATATTATAGCCAAATTCCAGAACTCTCAGGTTAAGGAGAAAAGATTGCAAGCTGCCAAAAAGAAAGAATTCAAGTACTGTGGAGCCCCAGTCAGGATAGCACAAGATCTAGCAGCTTCTCTACATTAAAGGACCAGAGGGCATGGAATATGATATTCCAGAGGGCAAAGGAATTGGGATTACAACCAAGAATCACCTACCCAGCAAAACTGATCATAATCTTTCAGAGGAAAAAATGGGACTTTAATGAAAAAGAGGACTTTTGGGTATCCATGATGAAAAGACCTGAACTGAATGGCAAATTTGACTTTCAAATACAAGACCCTAGAGAACCATAAAAAAAATTGGAGCTGGGGGACATACCTGTGGTCGTACAGTGGGTGACTGTCTTGTGTCTGAGGTCAGGTTTTGGCTGGGATCCCCCTGGGTCCAGGGGTGATGATTTGTCCACTGTGTCACTTAGCTAGATGATAATATCTTTAGGGTTAAATTGAGGGGTGAAGGGAATTCACTGGGGGAGGGGGAAGAGCAGAAGTGAAATCCAACATGAAAGAAACAGGAAAAGGCTTATGGAGTGGGGGAAGAAATGGGAGAGGAGCAGGGCAGTAAATGAATTTTACACTCATCAGAAAAGGCTCAAAGATCTTAAACTCATCAGAGTTGCCTCAAGGAGGGACTAACAGACACACCCAACTGGGTGGAGTAATATATTTAATCTGGGCAGTAAATGAGCCTAACACTCATCAGAATTGGCTCAAAGACCTCAATCTCATTAGAATTGGCTCAAGGAGGGAATAATGTACACACTCAATAGGGTGGAAGAATCTCTCTAAGCCTGCAGGAAAATAGGAGGGGAAAGGGATAAAGAGAGAGGGGCAAAAGAAGGAAGGGCAAAGTGGGGGAGGCTAAGAATTGAGAATCAAGGGAATGTCCATCAATTGAGGAATGATGGAAAAAGCTGTTATATGATTGTAGTGGAATGGACTTATGCTACAAGAAATGACAAACAGGAGGATCCCAGAAAAACCTTGAAGGACTAATGAACATCAATGTATAGTGAAGTGAGCAGAGCTGAGAGGACATGGTGCATAGTGACAGTTCAATGAGCAATTGTGAATGGCTTAACTACTCTCAGCAGTGCAATGATCCATAGACAATCCCAAGGAAACTAATGAGGAAGCTTACTAGGCACCCCTATAGAAAAGAACTGATAAAAAGACCACTTGGGGATTGTACATATATAACCTTGTTGCAATCTTGTGGAGGGGGGAGGAGGGAGGAAAAATTTGGAACTCTAAATTTTATGAAAATGAATGTTGAAAGTACCCTTACATGTAACTGGGAAAATAAAATAAACTGTTTGTTACACGAATTTACAAACAACAAAGAGTTACACTCTATTGGGGAGACCAGATCCGTGTTTTTTTTTTTTTTTTAAGTGAGGCAGTGGAGTTTAAGTGACTTGCCCAGGGTCACACAGCTAGTAAGTGTCAAGTATCTGAGGTCAAATTGAACTCAAGTCCTCCTGAATCAGGGCTGGTGCTTTATCCCACTGTACACCTAGCTGGTCTCCGGAAATAGTTTTAAAGAATAGAAGTATGTATGGACAACAAATAATTATGTCTGCAGAAAGAAGATACATCTTTCATAAAAACAGATCCTAAGAGCATCTTGAAGTAATTTTTTTTTAGAAAAAAATTATATACGTACTGTGAATATATGCTTTTTTTTTTTTTTTTTGCAGGGCAATGGGGTTTAAGTGACTTGCCCAGGGTCACACAGCTAGTAAGTGTCAAGTGTCTGAGGCCGGATTTGAACTCAGGTACTCCTGAATCCAGGGCCGGTGCTTTATCCACTGTGCCACCTAGCCGCCCCAATATATGCTTTTTTTAAGAAAACCTTACTCGTGAAGTTGTATCTTCAGAAAAAAAATCTGAGTTTATGTATAGTACCAAAAACATTTTTGGTAGTCACTAAAGTATTTCTCTCATGATGACATTTTAAACAGTTTTATAATTTGTTAAAGTCTAAGGAGACATAGATAAATTTAGTTTATGGTCTTTATCCTCTGTAAAGAGCTGTATATGTAAAAATAAAAACCTACCCTTTCTCACACACACACACACACACAAGTTATAGTCAGAATATGGATTAGAATCCAGGTCGTTCTGATTCCTGAATGAAACTTCCCACAGTACCAGACCTTCTAAAACCAGAAAGCTTTGCACATGTGGGTTTTAACCTTCATTAGTGTTTCCAGCCCTGGTTAGATTTCCAGGGCTCAGCTAGAAAAGGGACTCTGAGGGAATCTCCATGATATGTAGAAAGCACTTTTTAATCTCTAATTCAAAATCTCATTATATTCTGTTTAATTGCATTTAAAATGATATTTCTGCTAGGCTTGTTTGTAACTAAAAGGAGATTGAATCAGAAACAGGTTTATAAGAACTGGGGGCAACAAGGGTCATTGTTAAAGGGAAGGGAACTGGAGGATGTGTTTGAATTAATGGTAATAAGACTTTAGCTTTAAAAGCTCAGAAAATTCGCTGTAAAATAATTCATGGGAAGAGGTGAGGTAGGGTAAAAGTAAAGAAAAGAACTGGAATCCTGCCCCTACTTGAGTATTTCTCTCTACTTCAACTGAAGCATGGACAAGCAGGTCAAGGAGACAGATGGAATGAAGCAAAACACAGGCAAAACAGCAAGAGTCAGAGGTCATGTGAACTAAAGAAATCAAGAGAAAGTATACATCGAAGGGATAAGACAGTGGGGTGTCCAAAGTCCCTGTGGGTAGTCAACAACTAAAAGACCTACAGAAGATGGAGAAGAATCATATAATTTCCCGAGTTGAAATAAATGCAAAAGATTGTTGGGTGTAAACCATTTCTGAGCAGAGAAATTCTCTCCAACAGTATTGGCTTTTCGGGTACTAGACGGCCAGTGATGTGTCCATTTATTATTAACACCCTACCTTTTGAGGCAGGCCACTAGACTTTTGGGCCTCCCAACAACACAAAGAAGTAATTTCTTATATGGAAAATGAAATAACATTTCTTTTTTTAATTTAATAAATATTTTTATTTATAGTTTTGGGTTCCAATTTTTATCCCTCTTTCCCTTCCTCCCTCTTTTCTCCCCTAGGCAGCAAGCAATCACATATGGGTATTACATGTATGATTATGTAAAACATTACCATATTTGTCATTTTGTCAAGCATACTTGATTAAAAGAAAAAATGGAAGAAAGTAAAAATGTGTGCTTCAGTCTGTTTCATCAACATCAGTTCTTTTCTTTGGCAGGTGGATAGTATGTTTCATCAATAGTCCTTTGGGATTGTCTTGGATCATTATATTGTTGAGAACAGTTAAGTCTTTCACAGTTCCTCACTCAAACAATACTGCTGTCTCTGTGCACAATGTTCTCTTAGTTCTGCTCACTTCACTATACATCATTAAAATTAACATTTATAACAAATGTCTACCTTTAAACAAATGTCAACCATTCTTCCTGGTACTGATCTCTGGGGTGAATTGAAAACAAGACTAATCATTTGCCACATGTCAGCTTTTCAAATACTTGATGGTACTTATTGCGTTCTACCAGAATCTTCTCTTTTCCAAGTCACTTCCAGCTAATCCCTTGTATGACATGGTTTTCAGGCTTTCATAAGCCTGGTCCCTCTACTTCTATATGTATTCTAGTTTCTTATGTCCTTCTAAAATGTGACAGTTAGAAATAATCACAGTGCTCTAGATAGTTATAATAAGATAGGGGAAGATAGGGATGGTCACTTTCTCACTTTTGTGGGGACCAATTTTAAATTGGGGAGTGTTAGCTAAGCGGC
Organism: Dromiciops gliroides; assembly: GCF_019393635.1. Lineage (NCBI taxonomy): Eukaryota > Metazoa > Chordata > Mammalia > Microbiotheria > Microbiotheriidae > Dromiciops > Dromiciops gliroides. The sequence continues at coordinate 210,958,981 of NC_057862.1, forward strand.
TCGCTACAATACTGGGTCAAGGAAGGAGACCCAGCAGCCTCCCTCAAAATAGAGCAGGATTTATTTAACAAGAACGAACTTAAAAAAAACAAAAACCACAAACAGGATCAGTAGGATTAAGGGAAAGGGAACTAAAATGGGGAAAGGGAAATTATACAACCTGAATAACACCACACCCAGGAATCAGCAGAGAATACACAGCATTTTTCCCCCTATTGCCTTCCAGCTTCCCACTAGAATGGCGAATCTCCTTCTTCCCAGCAGACCCTAGACAGCCCACAGCCACTCTGACAGTCACATGACTGCCCTCATTAGGCTTCCACTCATTATAATTTTGCCAGGCCCAATGTAAGTGTCGGCATGTGGTGATGATGGCGAGTGGTGATGATGTGAGGTGCCAGCGTCATGGAGATGGCTACAACCAGTGGGTGGAGCACTGTGCCATTTGTGGAGCCCCAGAGGCCAGTGTGTGAGCTGAGGTTTGTTTTTTTTTTTAATTCTAGATGGGGTCATAAAAACTTCAAATTAACAATTAATTCTTTACACTTTGAACACCCATGCAGGACTATTGAGCAGGTCACATTAGCTGCCATGTCAACACAGGTGAATCTTATTATTTCCTGCTGTTCATTCAAGCCCCAAATCCCTCACATGGAACGGTTCCCAAGCCACAATTTTATATCCTGTATTTGTGAAATCAAGTTTTTGAACCCATGTAGAATTTTACATTTATCTATATTAGGTATGACATTAAGTTACACTTAATAATATTTTTATTACTATTATTTATTCAGTAGTTCTTTAGATCAATTAATTCATAGATGTAGATTCTCCATCGCTGGGCAGAAACCATAATCCTGCCTTTCCTTAGATTGTCTGGGTATAGCAAACAGAATCACCACCTAGTGATCAGACCTTGTAGGATAGTCAGTCAGTACCTGGGAGAGCAGACACTCAGTCTGGGTCCCCAACTAACTACAAGATGCTCTCACAAGGGTGGTATAGACAAGGATAGAGTGTTAGACTTGGAGTCAAGATGACACTGACCCTGACTCCTGCCTCAGACATGTGGACAATTGTATGTAACAAGCTATTGCCCTTGGGGCTGCATCTGTAAAATGAGGGAGAGGTAGACTTGATGACCTCTCATCCAGTTCTCAATCTCCGGTGTCTATTCTTGTAGGATTGCTACCACAAAGACACCACTCAAAATTTAAAGATACAATCTAATGGATCATGATCTCTCAGTCTGGTAACTTCTCTGAACCCATCATTCCAGCCCCAATGCTATATGATTTTTGTTTGAGTCAAAACAGTTTGCCACAGGTGGTCCATCCAGCATGCTGGTGGCCTTACTCCTTTCTTCTGAAAGTGGAAGATATCAGTGGAGCCCACAGGTCATCTCTTGTTATCCTTCCTCTTCCATCTCTGCCATGTGATGGAAGCCCATCTTCTCTTCCCCATCCTACATTTTCCTGGTCACATCCTTGATCCAAATTCTTCTTTGCAGTTCTTCACTGGCCATAGGTTTAAATATCTCATTTTCTACTCATCTACTGTCTTTTTAGATTTCTTTGACTTCTCCACTATGTCCCCATATGGGATACCTTCTCCCATCCATCTACTTTTCATTTGTCTTTTCTGTGTTGTCTTTCCCATTAAATTGTAAGCTCCTGGCAGGCAGGGACTCTCTTTTAGTATATGTATCCCCAGCACTTAGCCCAGTGCTTGGCACATGGTAAGCACTTAATAAATGTTTATTGAATTCAACAATAGTTTCTATGCTGCAACAACAATAAACAAGTATTTATTTATTTATTTTCCAAACAAACCATTTATTTTATTTTCCAGTTACATGAAAGGGTAGTTTTCAACATTCATTTTCATAAAAATTTAGAGTTTCAAATTTTTGTCCCTCCCTCCCTCCCTTTCCTCCCCCCCTCCACAAGATTGCAACCAGGTTATATATGTGTGAGAAAATTAGAAGTTGTCTCCTTTCAATGTGGATATAACAGTTAGTCATACTCTTCCCTGACCTGTTTGTAGGACAAAGGTCTCAGATCCCCTCCTCCCCCTTAGGTTACAACAATACAATGGTTCAAGGAGCCGTGGTCTCAATAAGGTCCACTCCAGAGTTGTGTACATATAAGGAAGTATAAGATCCACTCCTGAGTTATGCCATACAAGGAAGAGGGGTGGGAATACTGCGTTCCAATTAGCTAGTTTTTGCGCTTAGATTGTAACCCTTGGGTAATCGGGACCAGTGATGAAAAGGGGAGGGTCCATTCACTTTAGGGACTAGGGTATAAAACAGGGCCTGCCAGCCCCCTTTTGGGGCACCCACTAGTTGCACACTAGGGTGCCTCCTCATGAGAAGAAAATAAAGAGCCTTTGTTACTTCACTGCTGAGTTCCTGAGAATTATTGAGAAGAGGATGGATTTTTCCCTCACAATATGTACAATCCACAAGTGTTCTTTTTATCAGTTCTTTCTATAGGGATGCATAGTAAGCTTCCCCATTAGTTCCTTCGGATTGTCTTGGATCATTGCATTGCTGAGAGTAGTTAAGTCATTCACAATTGCTCATTGAACAATACTGCTGTCACTATGCACAATGTCCTCCCAGCTCTGCTCACTTCACTATACATTGATGTTCATCAGTCTTTCCAGGTTTTTCTGGGATCATCCTGTTTGTCATTTCCTGTAGCACAAGACCATTCCACTACAATCATATAACACAGCTTTTTCCGTCATTCCTCAATTGTTGGACATTCCCTTGATTCTCAATTCTTAGCCTCCACCAAGAGTTGCTATAAATATTTTTGTACAATTTTCCCCCTTTTCTCTTTTTCATGATTACTATTGTTAACTGTTTCCTTTCAATCCTATTCCCTTCCCCATGATATTTATTCTATTATCCATCTTCTCTCATCCTATCACTCTTCAAAAGGGATTTGTTTCTGTCTGCCCCCTCCCCCACTTGCCCTTCCTTTCTTTGCCCCCTCTCTCTTTATCCCCCTTCCCCTCCTATTTTCCTGCAGGGTTAGAGAGATTCTTCCACCCAATTGAGGTGTGTACATTATTCCCTCCTTGAGCCAATTCTAATGAGATTGAGGTCTTTGAGCCAATTCTGATGAGTGTGTTAGGTCATTTAATGCCAGATTAAACAGATACTCCCACCCCAGTTGGGGTGGTCTATTAGTCCCTCCTTGAGGCAGCTCTGATGAGTTTAAGGTCTTTGAGCCTTTTTGATGAGTGTAAAATTCTTTTATGCCTTGTTCCTCTCCCATCTCTTCCCCCACTCCATAAGCCTTTTCCTGTTTCTTTCATGTAGGATTTCACCTCTGCCCTTCCCCCTCTCCAGTGCATTCCCTTCACCCCTCAATTTAACCCTAAAAGATGTCATCACCTAGTTAAAGTGGCGCAGTGGACAAAACACCACCCTGGACCCCAGGGGGATCCCAGCCAAGATCCAGCCTCAGACACAAGACAGTCACCCACTGTATGACCCCAGGCATGTCCCCCAACTCCAATTTTTTATAGTTCTCTAGGGTCTTGTATTTGAAAGTCAAATTTGCCATTCAGTTCAGGTCTTTTCATCATGGATACCTGAAAGTCTTCTTTTTCATTAAAGTTCCATTTTTTCCTCTGAAAGATAATGCTGAGTTTTGCTGGGTAGGTGATTCTTGGTTGTAATCCCATTTCCTTTGCCCCTTTAGAATATCATATTCCATGCCCTATGGTCCTTTAATGTAGAGAAGCTGCTAGATCTTGTGCTATCCTGACTGGGGCTCCACAGTACTTGAATTCTTTCTTTTTGGCAGCTTGCAATCTTTTCTCCTTAACCTGAGAGCTCTGAAATTTGACTATAATATTCCTGGGAGTTTTCTTTTGGGGATCTCTTTCTGGAGGTCATCAATGGATTCTTTCAATTTCTATTTTAGCTTTTGCTTCTAGAATTTCAGGGCAATTTCCCCTGAGAATATCTTGGAAGATGATGTCTAAGCTCTTTCCTTGATCATGATTTTGAAGTAGACCAATAATTTTCAAGTTATCTCTCCTGGACCTATTTTCCAGGTCAGCAGTTTTTCCCAGAAGATATTTCACATTGCCCTCTATTGTTTTATTCGTTTGGATTTGCTTTATTGTGTCTTGGTTTCTCATAAAGTCACTGGCTTCCATTTGTTCAATCCTCATTCTCAGGCAATTATTTTCATCAGAGAGCTTTGTACCTCCTTTTCCATTTGGCCAATTTGACTTTTCAAGCTGTTGGCTTTTTTCTCATGTCTTTCCTGCATCACCCTCATTTCTCTTTCCATTTTTTCCTCTACCTCTCTAACTTTATCTTCAAAGTCCTTTTTGAGCACCTCTATGGCCTGAGACCAATTCATATTTTTCTTGGAAGCTTTAGATATAGGGGCCCTGATGTTGACATCTTCCTCTGAGGGTGCCCCTTGGTCTTCCTTGTTACTGAAGAAACTTTCTATGGTCCTCACCTTTCTCTGTCTGCTTGTCTTGCCTTTTTTTTACTTGACTTTTAGCTCCTTAAAGTGGGGCACTGTTTTGAGGCTGCAATATCCCAAGCTTAAGAAGTTCCAGGTGGTATGATTTAAGGAGGATCAGGTTCTTCACTCACCTGACCTGTTCCCTGGTCTGTAGATGACCCCAGACCAGCTTGCTAACCAACCAGCTTTGTGTGTTGTGGTTGTTAGCTCAGAGGAGCCTGTGCCCCCTCCCCAACTGGACACTGCTATTCAAGCCTGCCTCCTGGTTCCCAGTAGGGGTAAAAAATCCAAGTTCTGCCTTAGCACCAGCATAGACCGCTATAGGTCTCCCCCCCTGCCCAGGGCTCAGCCCTCTCACCAGACTGTAAGCTTAGTTCAGATGACACTGGCACTTCAGCTGATTTCAGAGGCTCTGGGGGTCTCCTCTCTCTGGTGAGGCCTTCCTGGGGACTGGATCTGTGTCAGGGTGACTATGGGGTTGGACTCAACTCCTGTGTCAGACACGCAGCTCCCTCCTTCTGACCTTCCAAGCCGTTCTTGGTTAGAAGATGATTTCATCACATTCTTCTGTGAACTTTGCTGCTCCAGGCATTTTCCTATGGCATTATTTGGATGTTTTTTGGAGTGATCCTGTCATGAGTTTGAGAGCTCACTCTACACTTAATATTAAATATGTTATTAGATTTGACTCATTCTACCCCATCAAGATCTTTCTCTATCTTGACTCTGTCATCTAAAATATTAACTCTTCCTTCAGGGGTATGCTGAGAATGTAACAATCAATGGAGGGAAAATGTATGCAAGTCACACTTTTAAATTTAATCTATATTATAAATACTTTCTTAAGTCTAGACAATCAACAAAAATTAATAAAGCCTCAATCTGTAGCACTGAAAATTTAGCAATTGTTTTCTCAAGCTGCTTCAAACTGGCTCCCGGTACTCTTTTCTCTTCCACCCTGTTTTCTAGGCATCAGCAATTATGATGAATACTGTTTCCCTATGGACCATCCAAATCATATAAAGATGTTGAGCAAAGGCCATGACCAGATTCATGGGGAGCTCCAACAGAGTCTACCTCCTAATGTGACATTGGAATCATTAAATGACTACTCTTTGTCTGCACGGTCAATCAGTCCTGAATTCACCTAGTTGACCTATCCGATATCTTTCTACTTGTTCTCAAGTATAACATCTCACACACACACAACACACACACACCCCCTTGCTATTTTAGGTCTCACCCTGGGCTTCCCAACATCTACCCATGAAAGTAGAAAGGGAAAGATGAAGAATGTTGCTGGCAAATGCTACTTTGTTGTTTTATTTGTGTTGTTGTTTTTTTAATTTAAAATTTTATTTTTTTTGCAAATGCTACTGTGAACTCAGGAAGAGACACGGAACTATCCTGTTACTTACTCTTCTGTTCACTAGGAGAGGAGGCAAGGGAGATTGCTCAGAAGACCTTTTGTTGTTGTCCAGTTGTTTTAGTCATGCCTAAATCTTTGTGACCCCATTTAGGGTTTTATTGGCAAAGATACTGGAGTGCTTTGCCATCTCCTTTTCTAGCTCATTTTATGTTTGAGGAAAAGGACGGCAAAAGGGGTTAAGTGACTTGCTCAGAGTCACAGGGCTAGGAGTGTATTTGAGGCCAGATTTGAATTTAGGCCCTTGCTGACTCAGGCCTGGTACCTTATCCACTGTGTCACCTAGCTACCCATGTCAGAAGACCTATATGTCTTCAAGCCCTTCCCAATATTTCCAGTCTAGTCAGGTCAAGAGTAGTTATCGTTCTTTTTTCTAACTTCAATTCAACAAACATTTTCTACCATTTGCATTTTTTAGAGCCTACTTCTCATCACTTACTGAAGGGTGGAGACAATGTAATAATTTCTGTTTCCCATGCCTCTCACAAATGTGAAAGCCAGTGGAAGAACTGTCCCCTTTACAAGGTAAGTTTTCCTCCATAGGGATCCAGCCCCTATTAGCAACAGCAAGTCAAATACCTTTTTGATGTCATCTTTCTGAGACTCTTGTGGCATAAGTTGAGTTGTAGAGGTACAATTAATTACTTTTTACATTCCAAGTAGCTAGAAGTTAATGAGATTTCAGTTGATAATTAAGATTTTGCTGACTATTACTAATCAGTTTGTTCTTGAGTTGTTCAGTTGCATCCAAGACTTCATGACCCCTTGTAGGGCCCAAATTTAAAATGGGCGAGAGTTAATTGGTGGCTTGCCGTAATATTGGGTTCAGAAAATAATGAGGGACCTCAGGTTCAAAGTTTCCTCCCCTCTGAACTGCCTTTTTAGTTATTTCTCCCAGGCCATTAAGAAAGGAGCTTAACCAGCCTCTTTTCCACAAACAAATCAGGTTTTATTTAATGGGAATAAAATACACAGCAAAGGTAAAATTAATAAAGTTAGAAGGATAAGGGAATAGGGAAAAAGAAAAATGGATAATCCCCCTAACTCTAACAAAAGCGTATACAATCCCCAAACTTGCTTCCAGCTCAGCTAATTCAAAGAGCTGGATTTAACTCGCCACCAAGGGTCTGTAATTTCTATGGGAGTCAGCTGTTCAGCCTGTAGTCCACTCCAAATGCTCCTACAAGGTCAGAGAGAGACTGAGAGAGTGAGTGAGTGTGTGAGTGTGTGTGTGTGTGTGTGTCTATTTCCTCTTGGGGTCCCCTTTTCTACCTTTTCCTCCCTCCCCAAAGGGGAGGTCCTTCAAGTTGCGTGGCTGAAACTGGTTCCCTGTTGATGACGCAGTCCATGGCCTCTGAGGACACTCCTTCTCAGGGTTGGCCAAGTTAGACTAGGTCTGACAGGGCAGGCCAAGTTTGGCTCAAATCTAATCATCTTTAAGTGGGTACTTAGTAGTTCATCATTCACACCCAATTCAAACACTAGTAAATCAATCAAGTTGGACCCCTGGGCATTTGCCAAATTCCATTATCTTACAACATTCCCCCCTTTGTTTCTTTGAAGAAAACACAGAGTGTTTCCTTGATGAAACAGTAAAAAATAACAGAATATAATACCCTATGCTAACAAACAATATGTTAATAACAATATAGGAAAGGGAGAAAGGGGAAATTTTGTACAGGGGGGCGGGGTTCCCTCATGGACTTGTGCTTAGACAATGTCTTAGAGGGAGGGCCTCTGCAAACGAATATATCTTCCAGATAGTGTATATAATAACAGAAGGAAAAACAAAACTGTTCATTTAAAGTCTTTGGAAATCTTGTCTTCTTTGAGTGTGAGATGACATCAGAGAAACTGGATTCGGTCCAGGATTCTGGTTGTTTTCTGGACTCTGGTTGTCTCTGGGACTCTCTTACTTCATTAGCTGTTGAACTGCTGGATTTTCACTAATCTTTAGTATAGCATGTCAATGATCAAATTAAACAGTGGAGAGTCTTCACAAATATAATCATATTTAAACTTGATAATATACAGATATTACATCTATATGGGTGTTTCTTGGCAAAGACATTGCTGTGGTTTTCCATTTCCTTCTCTAGGCAACAATAAGAATTAAGACAGGGTCAGCTAGATGGTGCAGTGGATAGAGCACTGGCCCTGGGTCAGGAGTACTTGAGTTCCAATTCGGCCTCAGGACCACTTAACACTTACTAGTTGTGTGACCCTGGGCAAGTCACTTAACCCAATTTGCCTCACTATAAAAAAAAAAAAAAAAAAAAAAAAGAAGGCAGGGGCAGCTAGGTGGTGCAGTGGATAGAGCACTGGCCCTGGAGTCAGGGAGGACCCTGAGTTCAAATCCAGCCTACAGACCTCAGACACTCTAACACTCACTAGCTGTGTGACCTTAGGCAAGTTACTTTAATCCCAATTGCCTCACTAAAAACAAAGAAGAATTAAGGCAAACAGAGGTTAAATAAACTTGCCCAGGACCATATAGCTAGTAGTGTCTGAGGCCCAGATTTAACTTAAGTCTTCCTGACTCGAGCCCAGTGCTCTCTATCCACTGAGCCACCTAGCTGCCTCATTACTAAGTAAATCAGGTCCTAATAGGGGAGAGGCTCTGTCCTGGGCCCTCCTCTCTTCTCCCTCTTTACTACTTCATCAATTATCATCTCTATGCTGATAGTTCTCAGATCTATTTATCTCTCTTAAGTTTCAGACTATCTCAAACTACTTATTAGACATTTTAGGTTGGATGTTCCATAGAAATCTAAAACTCAACATACCTAAGACTAAACTCATTATTTTCCCCCAAAAAATTCTGCTAGCAGTGGCAGCTAGGTGGTGCAGTGGATAAAGCACTGGCCCTGGATTCAGGAGTACCTGAGTTCAAATCTGGCCTCAGACACTCTGACACTCTACTAGCTGTAGTGACCCTGGGCAAGTCACTTAACCCCATTGCCCCACAAAAAACAATTATTCTCCCCTTCTAAATTTCCCTATTACTACTGAGAGCACCATACCTTCTAGTCACCCAGGCTCAAAACCTAGATGTCATGCTTGAATCCTCATTCCCTCTCACTACTACCCTCCACACAATCTGTTGACAAGTCTTGTTGATTCTACCTCTATCTATCTCTATCTCTATCTCTATCTCTATCTCTAACATCCATCTATCATAGATCAATCTATCATCTCTCTCTCTCTCTCTCTCTCTCTCTCTCTCTCTCTCTCTCTCTCTCTCTCTTTCTCCCTCTCCACACATATTCCCCTTACTCCTCTGATGTTGCCATCATCTTGGTACAGGTCTCCATCACCTCACACCTGGACAATTGCAATAGCTTGGTGTTTGGTCTCCCTGCCTCATATCACTCCCCACTTCAGTCCTTTCTTCACTCAGCTATCAAACTAATCTCCCAAAAGTATGATGGTTGTTGTCCTTTGTGCTCAGAGGTCCAAAATGACCTATGTTGGGGTGAAGGTACAGTGTGTCTGACTGTGGCTGATCAGAACTATATGAGTTCAGAAATATCTATCAAATATTAGGCAAAAATAGTCCTTATGAACATTTGTAGTGGAGATGTCACTATATTTGTGTGTCTCAAGTTTTTTTTTGAGCTACTAAAATCCTGCTTTTGCTCATAGAGCACAGCACCTTCTATGATGAGGGCATGCTATACTGGATAATTCTGTGCCATTGTTTCCTATGTCTCACAACTGATTCCACAACTGACTTCAGGAGTCTTTGAGAGTGTCACTTGTATCAATTTCTTCTGACCTCCGTGTGAGCACTTGTCCTTGTGTGAGTTCTCCATAAAATAGTGTGGTTTTTGTTTTTTTTGACTGGGGCAGTGGGGGTTAAGTGACTTGCCCAGGTCACACAGCTAGTAAGTGTCAAGTGTCTGAGGTCGGATTTGAACTCGGGTACTCCTGAATCAGGGCCAGTGCCTTTATCCACTGCGCCACCTAGCTGCCCCACATAAAATAGTTTTTTAAGATAATGTACTTTGACATTTGGATGTGGCCAGCCCATTGGAGTTGTACTATTTATAGTAGAGTTTGAGTGCTTAACAGTTCAGCTTGAGAAAGGACCTCAGTGTCCAGTACATTATCTTGCCAGGTGATCTTCAGAATCTTTCTAAAACAATTCAAATGGAAGTGGTTCAGTTTTCTGGCATGGCTCTAATATACTGTTCAGACTTCAGAGGCATACAACAATGAGGTCAGAGCAACAGCTCTGTTTGGTAGGTAGCCTCATACCTCCTCTCTCACCCTTTCCTTTGGAGTTTCCCAAACACTGCGCTAGCTCTGGTAAGGTGTGCATCGACCTCGCTTGCCATCTATGTGTATGTCCCTGGAAAGCATACTGCTGAGGTAAGTGAACTTATCCACAGCATTCAATATTTCTCCATTTGCTGTAACTGATGGTTCCATGTATGGATGGTGTGGTACTGGCTGGTGAAGAACCTCTATTTCCTTGGTGTTAATTGTCAGGTCAAAATGAGCACAAATGCAAGAGACCTCATATTCTGTTATATCTCAGCCTCAGAGGCTGCATTGAGTACCAATCATTTGCCAAACAAAAAGCCCACACACAATTCTCTCTCCACTTTAATCTTGGCTCTATAGCCTTCTCTAAGGTAAATAATTTACCACGAGTACAGTAGTGATGTTGATGCTCTGTTTTTGTCTTCGTATGAAGGAATCCAACAATATCACGAAAACATGTCAAAAAGCATAGGAGTAATCATATAGCCCTGCTTCATTCATTTGTGACTGGGAAATTGTGAGAGCATGTCCCATTATCCAGAAGCAGTGTGAGCATGATGTCACAAAACTGGCATACAATACGGAGATGGACTTTTCCTGGCAACCAGATTTCATCTATAATCTTTCTTTTCTTTTCTTTTCTTTTCTATGGATGTACTTTGGAAATTTAGTGATATTTTAGGACATGCAATTAAATAAATGATAGATGATTATATTAAGATTATACACTTTAATCAACTATAATAAATCAATACTTATTGTATGCAGTATAAAAATTCTGATTCTTCATGCATCAGATTACATAAATTAGGTATCACATTATACAATATTTAAATATACTTGTGAGTTTTATACCTTCAAAAATGTATACAATCTGCTACAGTATTTTTAATAAGTATGTACTCTTCTGTAATAAATAATGTTTATATCTTTTGCATACCAGCTAAATATACACATTCTAAGATCTGCAGCAATTTTTCACACTTCAAAATATCCGGAATCTTCTAACATGAATAAGCCCAAATGTATTGTTTGTAACAGATTTCAATTCCACATAAGAGTGGATTCTTTGACATAGAAAATAAATGAAATAAACGTCAACACTTGTTTAACGCTTGAAGAGCTTCTACACTTCTTAATAAATGCATCTGAAAACCCTTCATATGCAGATTAGTTAAGGTGCTATCTATTGCATATTAAATACTTCCAATGATTACATCTGGATTATTAAAGTTATAAATCCATTAAAATGGAGTTTACAATAGAAGTGCTGACAGACCTTTAAATCTAATATCATGAACTAGCAATGCCGTAATCCTTCACCTCCTACTTCAAAGGGAGTAAGTGAATCAACATGCTTTTAAAGTTCATTTTAACACACACAATTTATACCTACTATATCTACAAGATGTATGAGTACATGTGATAATCTTTCAAAAATATGTTCTTAAAGTATGGCACTGACCGAGTCATCCCCCTATCCAATCAACTCCAGTGGCTCCCTATCACTTCCATGATAAAATATAAAATCCTCTGTTTGACATTCAAAGCCCTTCATAACCCAGTCCCTTCCTACCTTTCTAGTTCCCTTACATTTCACTCCCCATTACATGCTTATATCCAGTGACTCTGGCTTCCTTGCTGTTCCTTGCTGTTCCTTGTTTTTTTGTTTTTTGTTTTTTTGCAAGGAAATGAGGGGTTAAGTGACTTGCCCAGGGTCACACAGCTAGTAAGTATCAAGTGTCTGAGGCCAGATTTGAACTCAGGTCCTCCTGAATTCAGGGCCAGTGCTTTATCCACTGCACCACCTAGCTGCCCCCTCTTGCTGTTCCTTGTACAAAACATTTCATCTTTCCACTGTGCATTTTCACCATCTCCCATGCCTGAAATGCTCTCTCTTCCCACCTCTCTCTTCCTTTCTAGCTTTTCCTAGATTTCTTCAAGTCCCAGCTACAATCCCAGTTCTAACAGGAAACCATTCCTAATCCCCCTTAACACTAGTGCCTTCCCTCTGAGATTCTCTCTAATTTATCCTGTATACATTTTGTTTGTACATAGTTTTCATATTTTCTCCCCCATTAGATCAAACTCTTTGAGGGCAGGGACTGTCTTATCCCTCTTTTTTATATCCCCAGAACTTAATACAATGTCTGGCACCCAGGAGGAGACTAATAAATGCTTGTTGGATGACAGAAAGCAATGATGGTCTTTCTTTGATATTCTGTTTTACCACAGGAGAGGAAAGACACAAGGGAGCCAAATGGATCGTGGCAGGGTCCACCTCATTAACTAGCAACCTAAAGAGAGTGAATCTATTATTTCTGGCTTGGACACCAAGATCCATGAAAAAAAAATGATCAAACTATATAATACTACAAGGTCCCATCTGTCTTGGTACTCCACCTCGTCACTATCTACAATCCTTCTGATTAGAGGGTGGAGCCTTGAACTCCAAAACATCCATTTAAGGAGGGAGATAGATGCAGAACATCCTGTTTCTCACCTGGCTACACAGCTTTGGGACTTCTTTGACTTTTCAACCACTCCCCTGTATTGGGCACTTTCCCCTCCTCTTTTCATCTTTCTTTCATATGGTGTCTTCTCCCATTAGACTGTAAGCAACCTGAGGGCAGAGGATATCTTTCTTTTTTGTCTTTGTATCCCCAGCACTTAGCACAGGGCCTGGCCCTTGGTAAGTGCTTAATAAATGTTTATTGACTGACTAAACTAGTGAGTTATTCTGTGGTTGGTAAACTGACTGCTAGAGACAGTTCCCAGAGTAGATTTCAGACATATTTTGTGCCATTCATTTGGATAACAATGTGATCTTGCACTTGTATGGAGTTACACAGTTTTTAAGGCACATTCCCACATCTAATAATGAATGATAAGGTTCAGCTTTCCTTACAACAACTCTGTGAGGTAGATAGTGCCAATAATCCTATCATCTTTGTTTTAAAGATCAGGTTCCCAGGGGTGGTGACTTGCTGTGGGCATGTGATTAGCAAGAGTCAGGACTCAAACTGAGCTCTTCTGACTTCAAGACTAGGGCTGTTCATTTGACTCCACTGCCTTTCATTAATTCATTACATAGGACAACAGACTGCAAATCTGGAAGGAAACTCAGAGAGCATCTAGTCCAATTTCCTCATTTTATAAGTAAGGAAACTGAGGGCCCAGAAAGGGGCTATGTATGGCCCAGGGTCACATAGCTAATTGGCAGAAGAGCTTGGATTTTAACCTATCATTTGACCCCCCAATCCAGCATTGTTTTTTTGTTTGTTTGTTTGTTTTTGCAGGACAATGGGGGTTAAGTGACTTGCCCAGGGTCACACAGCTAGTAAGTGTCAAGGGTCTGAGGCCAGATTTGAACTCAGGTCCTCCCGAATCCAGGGCTGGTGCTTTATCAACTGTGCCACCTAGCTACCCCCCAGCATTCTTTTTGCTAAGCATTATTTGCTCTGGTTCATTTGTTATTATCATTTATGTCATTATTTTGCAGTCACACCTTGTGAAATGATACTGAGCACCATATGTGGCATCAAAAATAATGTTATTCACTTGTAGATGATATTGCCTCTCTCCTGTGGACTAATTTGCTTATGACAGTCTCTTCCTAGGGTCTAGATAAGTAACAGTAATATTAATGCAATGAAGTTACATCTTGGGTATATGTGTGGATTTCACGCATTGGAGATTCTTTGACAGCTTACCTGGTGTGGGCAGCCCCAGAACAGGTTTCTTCATCTTGCCACCAAGCTGTTTTCCCCTAAGACAGATGGGTGCAGAGCCATCTGGATCCTGAGATATTTCTAGTAAGATCATTCCAATAAGATAAACCAAGTGCTGGAACTTCATGGTGAGATCTTTCACTCATAGATATGTGCAGGACATTTCATTAGGGTATGAACATAGGTTACTTTATTTGTTTTTTTAAAAGGTAAACATTCATTGAAAATGCAATTGTAAAAAACTTTATTTTTATTCTCCAAACAAAATAAAATAAAGCTTTTTTTTAAAAAAATAGCAACTGTTTTACTTTTTAAAATACAAATATTAAAAAATGAAAGGAAAAATACCAAGTTTCTGCCTGATAATTAGGTACATTAAAAAATACGATGAATTTTCATGATTTTTATCTTTAACCTGATAATGAATGAACTAACCCAAATTAACCAAAATGAAGTTCCTTCAACTTTCCATGATACAGAATGAGATGTCACTTGTCAAATGTTATAAATATAAATTCTTCAGTTGCTTCATTGCAATTAACTCTTTGTTCAATGTACAAAATCACAAGTGAATCAAGATAGGTATTGTTATGATGTATTTATTTGCTTTTTACACATGCTGCTTTTTTAAAAGACTTTCTCATGATCAGCTTGTAAAAGGCAAAACTAAAAAACATTGAATAGATTATAGAGAGAGAGTCTAGAACATGGAAGATCAATGGAATTCTTTAATCAAGCCATTCTCTGGTGCTGTTTGAAGGAAAAGATTCATCAAAACCCTGAAATCATCTGACCTCAGCTCTCAATGCATCTGAATTTAAATTCATTGGCAGGGCCTATTCCCCTGCCAGTGTCTAAGCTCAGCACTTTTCCCACTTCAGGCATAATTTTGCAAGTCTCCTGTTCAAATTACTGAGAGATGCCAGTTACCATTGAGCCTACGAATGGGTAACCTGAAGCTCTTCCCTCTTGCTCTTCCTTTTGTATCAAAATACTGGGACTCAAAAGATGTCATAAGTATAAGTGGGCATATTTCTTTTCATAATGGGGAGAATTCATGTATCTCTACACACATCTACCCACCCTCATTGAAAGTATTTCCAGGCTTCTTCTCATTGTAGCCAAAGAGTTTTTTCAATCTTTTTGCTCCTCTTTCGGGGATATATCTGTGGTTGGTATCTGGGGCTTGAAAAGCCCCTCTTACATTTACCATCTTCCAGAAAATAGTATACAAAATGTGAAAGGCAAAGATAAGCCTTAATGAGTTTAAGGATCAGCAAGATGAGTTGTATTGGTAATCTCTTATAAAACTTGTGAAATGATGGAGAAATTGTCTTCTAATATTAAATGTTCTTCCTGCTCTGCATGTCCATCTTGTGTTTGACAGTGTCTTCAGAATCGTTAACTAGAATCCTAATTCTGGTGAGATTTTCTCCATATGCTGTACAGAACACCCCTCTGTGAAGGCAGAGTCTGAATGACATTCCTTTCCCCACCCCCAACAACAGACCATTTTATTTTGTCTTCTTGAAGCAAATGCATTATTAGCGTGTAGTTCAAATGATGTTCATAGCAGTTAATATTGAGCATTTATCTGTTTCTCTCTTTACATTTCATCTAAACTACTAAAATTGTGAGGAAAACGACTCCTGCTCAATAATTCTCTGGAACTCAGCCAAGGTGATGTGTCAAAGGCTCATTTACTATCATTCTTGCTAGAATGGGCAACCCAGTGTGCAAAGAATGGGGGCTCACAGGCTCCATTTTAAACCCTAGTTCCTAACGCATATGTACCCTCCCCTTTTTCATCACTGATGCGATTACTCAGGGGTTACAATCTATCTGCAAAAACTAGCTAACCAGAACGAAGTATTCCTAACCCTAATTTCCATAATTATTCTTTGGGGTCTTAGCCAATCCTCCCTAATATGGACATAGCTCAGGAACGGACCTAATTGAGACCAGCTCAGAGTTTCCCTGAACCATGTGATTTTGTTTGGGGTGGGGTGGGGGAGAGGAGACTTTTTTCCTCAAACAAGTCTGGAGGAGTATAATTTGAATGGTGACTATTATATTCTTATTGAGAGGAGACCATTCCCCATTTCCTCACAAAAGTAATCTAGATATAGTAGATATGTCATTAAGACATCACTAGTGACCAACTAATTTTTAAAATGCCAAGGATGTTATTTGAGTGGTCAAAAATTGACTAGGCATCAATTATTAATAGTCCCTGGACATATTCAAAATGTTCAGCTAGACTATGCTTTTTATTGTCAAAATGTCATATCACAATGGACATATATCTATTCCTGCTATCCATAGTCAGTATCACTGTGTTGTTTAGTTGTTTCAGTCATGTCTGACTCTTTGTGACCCCATTTTGGGGTTTTCTTGGTAAAGATAATAGAGTGTTTAGCTATTTCCTTCTTCAGCTCATTTTACAGATGAGGTAACTAAGGTAAACAGGGTTAAAGTTACTTGCCCAGGGTCACACAGATAGTATCTGAGGCTGGATTTGAACTCTTGAAGATGAATCATGATTCTAAACCCAGTGCTTTATCTACTGCACCACCTAGCTACCTCAGTAGCATTGTAGACAACTGCAAATGTCATTTTCTCATCTAATGAAGATATAATCTTTTGTCATACAATAGATGTGGGCCAGGCCTACCTAATTCAGGCCACTCTAGTGGTTCAGGCTTGAGAATGAGATGAAATGAGACACTCACAAAAGGGGGTTTACTTAACCATAACATGGGAAAGATATTCTAGCAAGGATAGAGTTGTTGTGGGAATGCAGTGGGACCCCAAGAAACCTAAAGATCTCAATCCCCAAGGAATCCTTAAAGGAAACCTTACCAAGGGAAAAGCAGCTCTGTCTCTTACCTCAGGAATAAAGGGTGGGAGAGCACAACCCTGGTAGCTGATGAGCAAAATCAAGGTCTGCAAGGTGATATGCAAGATATGAATGGGTGCTGCATATCTTACTGATGCTCCATTATTCCAAAATCCCCTCCCTATTGTTTACATTTCCCTCCCAGTTGCTTTGTAATTCCCTCCTCTTTGTTTTGTAAACCTACAAAAGATCCGGTCTTCTCTTACTCCAGTGGGATGGCTTTCCATAGTGATCTGGCCCACCTACCCCCATATAGTCCTCTTTCCTAATAAATCTCTTTTTATTTTACAAGATTCTTGATGAGCCTCCATAACCCACCCACCCCCAGCCCCATCCAGGCTGCAAGTCCCCCCAACAGAGTGAAGTATATGCAGCCCCTGTTTTCTTCATATAGAAATACATCTGGCCAGAAGAGTGTATGAATTCACATAGCTATAAAACATCTATCAAGTCTGACTCTGGGCACTCGGCCCTGTCAAGTGTGGGCACTGATTCCCTCTGGGCTGGCCTCTTTATTATGTAGGTGATTGGAAAGCCTTGCCATTGGCTTAGGCCTTGGCTTCAAAACCAACAGTCTAAGGAACAGCTCCCTTTCATTTAGCCCAGTCTATGTGGTAGGACCGTTAAGAGAAAGTAGACCAACCTCTATTGATGTAGGAAGCAAAAAGGGTTAATAGACAAAACCTAAGATCCAAGCTCTAATTCAGATGTTAGCTCACAAGGGAGTTAGATCCCAGTTAATGGATAACTAATGCTAGGTTATCATACACCACAGTGATCAGTACCCATAATGGGAACAGAGGGACTTAGGCCTTGGAGACCTGAAGACAATAAAGGAATTGACAGCCTATAGAAATTCAGATAGTTCATGAAACTAGTCATGGGAACCAGAAAGAAACCATGCACACAGAAAAGGGACACAATTTTGTCCCCAGATTCACCTTATGACATGTAAACCCCCAAAACACACCTCCACGAGAAAAAAGGTAACCCATCTGGGGGGGGTTGGCTTAGGACCCCAGGAACTCCAAATTAGGATAGGCCCTCCCCCGTACCTCCCCAAGGTGGAGAATATAATAATGAGTAGGACAGGCCCCCCCTCTGTACCTCCCCAAGATGGAGATTATTATAATGAGACTGATAAATCAATTTATCCATACTATAAATATAACTGTCTTTCCTTTCCTTATTTGAGAGATACCTTTCCACTATTCTGGTTTTCTCCCTGTGATCACCCACAGTATTGCAATAAAATTTGGGAAACTGAGTTACTGAGTCTTGTAATTCTTTTGGGACAACTCAGGATCAATTTGCCAGCCCACATCGCTATAGCTTAGTAGATATTGCTCCTAACACAATGGCATGGTGCATGGTCACAATTAAGTCTCTTTGGATGAGATTTGAAATGTTTGAGGATTGTTGCCCATGCTTTGCCATTAAAGGGATCATATTGACAAATTTAGATACGATCTTTTCTCAGAATTGTCAGATTTTTTCATTGTGATCTATGAAGGACCTCCCACTTTCTGCCAAACATAGAACAATGTCAATCAGTTGTGCTCTGATATAAAACAATGTTCTCTCCTTACTTAGACAGGTAAGATCACTTGCCTTATCCAATAAAAGGTTTCTTTTCATGAAACTATGATCCAAACACATGAAGTGTTTGACAGTTGGTGTTTGATAACAGAAGCTTAAGTAGAACCCCATGCCAGTTTTTTGTCTTCCATATCAATAAAATCCCGGATCGATTGTGACCTTTGCTTACTGTATCATTAGATGCAATAATAAAAACAAAATGCTGCATCCTTTCATGGGCTATATTCTAACTGCCTCTACTTTTTATACCAACTAGACTAAAAACTTATCTGCTGATTCTCTAGTTTACTTTTTTTTTTTTTTTTGGTGAGGCAATTGGGGTTAAGTGACTTGCCCAGGGTCACACAGCTAGTAAGTGTCAAGGTGTCTGAGGTCAGATTTGAACTCAGGTCCTCCTGACTCAAGGGCCATCAGAATGGAATGTTTGATGGCTTGAAACAGGAACTACACTGGCCTGAACTAAGAGACAAAGCCTAGTTTTGTTGTTCATTACTCATCTAATCACATACACTTGAACTGTATCTCCTTCTGATGGCATCCTGCTCATCATTTCTTTCACCGTTACTGTTGCTAACTGTAAGGGAGCTTATATTCTTTTTTTTTTTGAGGGCAATTGGGTTAAGTGACTTGCCCAGGGTCACACAGCTAGTAAGTGTTAAGTGTCTGAGGCCAGATTTTGAACTCAGGTACTCCTGACTCCAGGACCGGTGCTCTATCCACTGTGCCACCTAGCTGCCCCAGGGAGCTTATATTCTAAAAGGAAGAAACAACATGCAGAGGAAACAAAAGAAGTAGAGGGTGGATGGCAAGACCCAGATGTTGGAGGGTACAGCATGGCAAGGCAGATAGTAAGTCCAATATTATAGTAAGAATTCATACTTTTGGTTAGACTTTGTATTAGATTGGGAAGGGAATAAGCATTTATATAGCACCTACTAAGCACTTTATAAATCTCATTTGACCCTCACAACAACCCTGGGAGGTAGGTGCTATTATTATAGTTGAGGGGACTGAGGCAAACAGAAGTTATGTGACTTGCTCGGGATCACACGGCTAGTAAATGTCTGAGGTGGGAATTAACTCAGTTCTTCCTGACCACAGGCCTAGCAATCTGTCTACTACATGACCAGCTGCCTCCTAATTTGTTTAATCACAGAATTGGACAGTTGGAAGGGACCTCAGAAGCCTGTAAGGCTTCAATGACCTCTGAGGTCTCTTTTAATTCAAAGGTTCCATGATTCTTTGTCTTTATGCTACAGAGTAGGTTCCTGCCTAGGGTGGGAGTTTGGATTATAGAATGTCTAAGGTCTTTCCTATTCTGAGGTTCTAAAATATTCAAGGTCTGGGAAACAGATTCTTGCCCAGGAAGAGGAGACAGGAGGCAAGAAGCAAAATATTCTGTCTGTATACCTTAGAGGAGGCAAGCAGATCGGCTAAACAAAAATAGACTTGAAAGTTGACACAGTGGATCCTACTTTAATAAAACTCAATATTTAGAACGAAAATGTTTCAAACCAATAATTGAAAATTTAATTCATGTTAAAAGAGTATCCTTTATAAAAGATTCATAGCCAGTTTTTTTTTGGTTGTTTTTTTGTTTTTGTTTTTAGTGAGGCAATTGGGGTTAAGTGACTTGCCCAGGGTCACACAGCTAGTAAGTGTTAAGTGTCTGAGGCCGGATTTGAACTCAGGTCCTCCTGAATCTAGGGCCAGTGCTCTATCCATTGCGCAACCTAGCTACCCCTACAAGTTTTATTTATTTTATAATAAAGCAATTTAGAATTATGCTTTTTTTTTAAAAAAAAAAGGTGACTAAACTATTCATACCATTTGATTCTGAGATTCTGCTGATAGGCATATGCCCCAAAGAGGTCAAAGACAGAAAAAAAGGTCTCATTTTTGACAAAATATTCATATAGTACTTTATATCATAGTGAAGAATTAGAAACAGAGAAGGTGGCATCAACTGGGGAATAACAGTGATAAATTGGAGAATGTCCAGGGAAGGAAACCAGGAGAGAGAGAGAGAGAGAAAGAGAGAAAGAGAGATGAATGGATGGATAGATGGATGGACGGATGGGTCCGGGTATGTGTGTGTGTATGTGTGTGTGTGTGTGTGTGTGTGTGTGTGTGTGTGTGTGTGTGTGTGTGTACGTGTGTGTGTGTGTGTGTGGTGAAAGGACAGACAGATGAATAGATGAATGGATGAATAGATAGATAGATAAAGCATTTACTAAGTACCTAGTATGTATCAGGCATGGGTTGTTGAAGGACATACAAAGACTGGTTAAATAAGTTAGGTATGTTAAACCTGAAGAAAAGAAGACTTAGGGGGCATTATAGCTGTCTCCAAGTATTTGAAGTGCTATTACAAGGGGGAGAGAATAGATTTTTTTCTTTTGGGCCCCATGGAAGAACCAGAAACAATGAGTGGAAGTTGTAAAGGTGCAAATTTAGGAGTGATGGCAGGAATAACTTCTTATCAAGTAGAATTGTCCAAGAGTGGAATGAAGTTCCTCAAGAGATGATGAGTTCCTTTTGCCTTGTGGTTCTTTAAGCAGAGACAGTACACCACATGTTGGGTATGTTACAGTGGGGATTCCTTTTGTGGTTGGCTGCTGAGATGCCTTCTCAAATCTGTGACAAAATCTGTGACCAAACAAATTGCGGTGTATAACTATACAAATGTATAGCACATTTCTTATTGCACTGAAAGAAACAGCAAATGTGAATCAATCCCTGCTACTAGCATCCTCAATACGATCTTCTTTCATCACTCTAACAGATTGCCCCTCTCAATCATTCATTCTCTTTCTTACTTTTATAATCTTCAATCTCCTTATCTACTAGCTTCTTCCTGCCTACAATCTTGCTCATCTCCATCCTTAAAAAAGCCTTCCCTATCACCTGCCATTCCCTTAAACTATTATCCTATGTTACTCTATTTCTCAAGCAAATTCCTAGAAAAAGTAATCACTACATTTATCTCCCTGGCTTTTCCTCAATTCTTTGCAACCCACCTTCCAGATTCAACTTAGACTGATCTGTCTCCAAAGTCATCAGAGTTCTCTTAAGTGGCTAATTTTACTGTCTTGTAATGATGATGATAATGATTATAATAATAATAGCTAATATTTATGTAACATTTACAATGTGCCAGGGACTGTGATAAGTATTTTACAATGATCTCATTTGATTCTCACAATAGCCCTGCAATTATTATCTCTATTTTACAAATGGAGGAAAAGAGAGGTGAAGTGACTTGCCCAGGGTCACACAGCTTCCTTCCTGACCCATTTTCCACATTTGCCACTGTTGAGCACCCTCTCTTCTCTGGGTTTTCAAAACACTGCTCACGCTTGGTTCTCCTATCTGCCTGACTCTCCCTTCTCAGTCTCCTTTACTGGATCATTAACCATGTCATGCTCACTAACTGTGGGAATACCCAAAGACCTGTTTTATGTTTTCTTCTTTCTTAGTGACCTCATCTGTTCCCAGTCATTATGCAAATGAATCCTAGACCTATGTATCCTTAATCTCTCTCCTTGCCCCACACCACCAATTACCTAGTGGACATTTTAAATTGTATATCACCTAAGCAAATCAAACTTATCATGTCCAAAATAGAAGTCATCACATTTCCTCTCTTCTTAACTTCCCTATTTCTTTCTTTTTTCAAGCAACAAACATTTATTTTATTTTTTCCAGTTACATGTAAGGGTAGTTTTCAACATTCATTTTCATCAGATTTAGAGTTCTAATTTTTTCTCCCTCCCTCCCTCCCTTTCCTCCCCCCTCCACAAGATCACAATCAGGTTATATATGTACAATCCACAAGTGTTCTTTTTATCAGTTCTTTCTGTGGGGGTAGATAGTAAGCTTCCTCATTAGTTCCTTGGGATTGTCTTGGATTATTGCATTGCTGAGAGTAGTTAAGTCATTCACAATTGCTCATTGAACAATACTGCTGTCACTATGCACAATGTCCTCCCAGCTCTGCTCACTTCACTATACATGGATGTTCATTAGTCTTTCCAGGTTTTTCTGGGATCATCCTGTTTGTCATTTCCTATAGCACAAGACCATTCCACCACAATCATATAGCACAGTTTCTTCCATCATTCCTCAATTGATGGACATTCCCTTGATTCCCAATTCTTAGCCTCCACCAAGAGTTGCTATAAATATTTTTTGTACAATTTTCCCCATTTTCTATTTTTCATGATTACTATTGTTAACTGTTTCCCTTCCATCCTATTCCCTTCCCCATGTTATTTATTCTATTATCCATCTTCTTTCATCCTATCACTCTTCAAAAGGGATTTGCTTCTGTCTGCCTCCTCCCCCACTCTGTCCTTCCTTCTTTTGCCCCTCTCTCTTTATGCCCTTCCCCTCCTATTTTCCTGCAGGGTTAGAGAGATCCCTCCACCCAATTGAGTGTGTACATTATTCCCTCCTTGAGCCAATTCTGATGAGTGCTGGCTCATTTATTGCCCAGATTAAATAGATTACTCCACCCAGTTGGGTGTGTCTATTAGTCCCTCCTTGAGGCAGCTCTGATGAGTTTAAGGTCTTTGAGCCTTTTCTGATGAGTGTAAAATTCATTTACTGCCTTGCTCCTCTCCCATCTCTTCCCCAACTCCATAGGCCTTTTCCTGTTTCTTTCATGTAGGATTTCACCTCTGCCCTTCCCCCTCCCCCAGTGCATTCCCCTCATCCCTCAATTTAACCCTAAGGATGTCATCATGGGGTAGCTAGGTGACACAGTGGACAAAGCACCACCCCTGGACCCGGGGGGGGGGGATCCCAGCCAAAACCCAGCCTCAGACACAAGACAGTCACCCACTGTACGACCCCAGGCATGTCCCCCGACTTCAATTTTTATAGTTCTCTAGGGTCTTGTATTTGAAAGTCAAATTTGCTATTCAGTTCAGGTCTTTTCATCACGGATACCTGAAAGTCTTCTTTTTCATTAAAGTTCCATTTTTTCCTCTGAAAGATAATGCTGAGTTTTGCTGGGTAGGTGATTCTTGGTTGTAATCCCATTTCCTTTGCCCTTTGGAATATCATATTCCATTCCTTATGGTCCTTTAATGTAGAAGCTGCTAGATCTTGTGCTATCCTGACTGGGGCTCCACAGTACTTGAATTCTTTCTTTTTGGCAGCTTGCAATTTTTTCTCCTTAACCTGAGAGCTCTGAAATTTGGCTATAATATTCCTAGGAATTTTCTTTTTGGGATCTCTTTCTGGAGGTCATCAATGGATTCTTTTTTTTTTTTTTTTAGTGAGGCAATTGGGGTTAAGTGACTTTCCCAGGGTCACACAGCTAGTAAGTGTTAAGTGTCTAAGGCCGGATTTGAACTCAGGTACTCCTGACTCCAGGGCCGGTGCTCTATCCACTGTGCCAACTAGCTGCCCCCAATGGATTCTTTCAATTTCTATTTTAGCTTTTGCTTCTAGAATTTCAGGGCAATTTCCCCTGAGAATATCTTGGAAGATGATGTCTAAGCTCTTTCCTTGATCATGATTTTGAGGTAGACCAATAATTTTCAAGTTATCTCTCCTGGACCTATTTTTCAGGTCAGCAGTTTTTCCCAGAAGATATTTCACAATTGCCCTCTATTGTTTTATTCATTTGGATTTGCTTTATTGTGTCTTGGTTTCTCATAAAAGTCACTGGCTTCCATTTGTTCAATCCTCATTCTTAGGAATTATTTTCATCAGAGAGCTTTCATTTGGCTTTTCAAGCTGTTGACTTTTTTCTCATGTCTTTCCTGCATCTCCCTCATTTCTCTTTCCATTTTTTCCTCTACCTCTCTAACTTTATCTTCAAGGTCCTTTTTGAGCACCCCTGTGGCCTGAGACATTCATAATTTTCTTGGAAGCTTTAGATATAGGGGCCCTGATGTTGACATCTTCCTCTGAGGGTGCCCCTTGGTCTTCCTTGTTACTGAAGAAACTTTCTATGGTCCTCACCTTACTCTGTCTGCTTGTCTTGCCTTTCTTTTACTTGACTTTTGGCTCCTTAAAGTGGGGCACTGTTTCCAGGCTGCAGTATCCCAAGCTTAAGAAGTCTCAGGTGGTATGATTTAAGGAGGATCATGTTCTTCACTTGCCTGGCCTGTTCCCTGATCCATAGATGACCCCAGACCAACTTGCTAATCAGCCACCTTTGTGTGTTGTGATCGTCAACTCTGACAAGCCTGTGCTCCTCCCCAACCTGGGATGTTGCTACTCAAACCTACCTCCTGGTTCTCAGCAGGGTTGAAAAATACAAGTTCTGCCTCAGCACCAGCATAGACCCCTGTAGTCTCCCCCCTGCCCAGGGCTCAGCCCTCTCACCAGACTGTGAGCTTAGTTCCAGATAACACTGGTGCTTCAGCTGATTCAGAGGCTCTGGGGGTCTCCTTCTCTGGTGAGGCCTTCCTGGGACTGAATCTGTGTCAGGGTGACTGTGGGGTTGGGCTCGACTCCTGTATCAGCACAGCAGCTCCCTCCTTCTGAACTTCCAAGCTCTTCTTGGTTAGAAGATGATTTCATCACATTCTTTTGTGAGTTTTGCTCCTCCGGGCATTTTCTTATGGCCTTATTTGGTTGTTTTTGGAGCAATTGTGGCATGAGTTCGAGAGCTCACTGCCTTTCCTCTGCCATCTTGGCTCTGCCCCAACTTCACTATTTCTGTAAAAGGCACCAGCATCTTTCAAGATGTGCAGGTTCACAGTCTCAATGTCATTCTCCACTCTTCACTTTCATTCACCCCATATAATATGCTAAGTTGTCAAATCTTATTGTTTTTATCTCTACACCATTTCCTGAATCATTCTTTTTTATCCATTCATACAACCACTACTCCAGCATAACCCTTCATCACCTCTTGCCTGAACTATTTCTAAAACCTCCTAATCTTCTTTCCTGATTCATGCTTCTCCCCTTTCCAATCCATCTTCAACATAGTTGCCAAAGAGGTTTTCCTAACACATGGGCCTGATTATGCTATTCCCCTACTCCATAAACTTGGTGGCTTCCCATTCCTTCTAGGATCAAATATAAATCCCAGGAGCAGCTAGGTGGCACAGTGGATAGAGACCGGACCTGGATTCAGAAGCACCTGAGTTCAAATCCAGTCTCAGACACTTGATACTTACTAGCTGTGTTGGGCAAGTCACTTAACCCCTACTGCCCCACCAAAAAAAAAGAAGAAGAAATATAAATCCCAGTGTTGACATTTAAAGCTTTTCATGGGGAGCAGCTGGGTGGTGCAGTGGATAAAGCACTGGTCCTGGATTCAGGAGGAACTGAGTTCAGATCTGGCCTCAGACACTCGACACTTACTAGCTGTGTGACCCTGGGCAAGTCACTTAAGCCTCATTGCCTCGCAAAAAAACAAAAAACAAAAAAGCTCTTTATAACCTGTCCCCAGACCAACTCTCCAGTCTTATTACACATTACTCCCCTACACTATGGTGCAACAAAAGTGACTTTCTCACTTTTTCAGTCATGTCTAACTCCTTGTGACCCCATTTGGGTTTTTCTTGGCAATGATACTGGAGTGATTTGCCCTTTTACTGATGAAGAAACTGAGGCAAAGAGGGCTGATTTGCCCTACATCACACAGCTAATAAATGTCTGAGGCTAGATTTGAACTCAGGAAGATGAGTCTCTTCCCATCCAACATTGCATCCCATCTCTGTGTCTTTGCAGTCTGGAATTCACTCCCTTCTCATGCCCATCTCTAAACTTCCCAGTTATGTTCAAGCCTGAGCTCTACTGCTACCTCCTACGTGAGGCTTTTCCTGATGCTCTCAGCTGTTAGTGCCTTCCTTTCCAAATTACTTTGTCTATTTCTCTACACGTGTATATTACTCCCTGATAGATTGTAAGCTCTTTGTAGACAAGGCTGCTTCACTTTTCAACTTATAGCTCTATTGCTTAGCACAGTGCTTGACACACAGTAGGTTCTTAATAACTGCTTGTTGGTTGATTCAGAGAAGCAACTGAGGACTTTTACAAAATTGTGCAGAATGAAATAAAAAAACAAAATATGATATACAAAATGACAATAAAATAAAACTGAGCAATTTAAAGGTATAATGTTCAAACTTAGCACTAGTGAAGAAATGAGAATTTGCACCTTTTTCTTTATTGAAGAGGTGGGAGCCTGTGGATGTAGAATGTTGAATGTGTTGTTGGGTACAATTGACATGTTTGGTTATTTTATCTGAGCTGTTCTTTTCTTTTTTTAAATCTTTGTTACAAGGGAAGTCTTGATAGATGGTAGGGGAGGGAGAGACATTTTTATAAATTAATGTAATATAAAAAATAAAGAAAATCAATTTAAGGAGCAGCTAGGTGGGACAGTGGATGAAGCACTACCCCTGGATTCAGGAGGACCTGAGTTCAAATCTGGCCTCAGACACTTGACACTTACTAGCTGTGTGACCCTGGGCAAGTCACTTAACCCTCATTGCCCTGCAAAAAAAAAAGAGCATTGGGATAGGAATTAGGAGAGCCTAGTGTCTGATGCCTGCTCTGCCACTCCCTAGCTATATGTCCTTTGATGAAACACTTAACATCTCAATCTTGTAGAATGGGGACAGAAAAGTTTCCCTTCCTACCTGATAGAATAATTGTGAGGCAAGATGCTATAAAAGAAGCAAAAGTATTTCAAAAAGTATGCAATCATTGCAAAAAATAAAGTTTTACTGAAATAATATTTCAGTTACAAACATTTTATTTACAGGTTAATTGTGAAATGAATGCTCCTATTGCAAAAAAAGAAAAAAAATCAAGGTCCATCTATGTTTACTGACTAATAATAGAAAGATATACAGTTGTCTGTTGGAAATGGTCTGTTTTATGCAGGGTTGAATCCCAGTAGAGACATCAGCAACCCTGAAGCTTTGAAAAACTGTCATTAATTGGAAAGAGAAAGTGAGGTGAAGGGGGTGGGCATTAAGGGGCAAATCATAAAACTTGGTTTTATTTTATTTATTTATTTTTAATTTGCGGGGCAATGAGAGTTAAGTGACTTGCCCAGGGTCACACAGCTAGTAAGTGTCAGGTGTCTGAGGCTGGATTTGAACTCAGGTCCTCTTGAATCCAGGGCTGGCGCTTTATTCACTGCGCCACTTAGCTGCCCCATAAAACTTGGTTTTTACCACATTATTATTATACAGCAAAGTAATTTTTTCAGCTGCCATCAGTGTACGGCCATTAAAAAGGTCACTATTTCAACTGTAAAATTTATATAAAACAGCAATTGTGATGTCCCTTCAGTTTTCCCTTTCATAGTATTTCCTCTTCATTGATCACAACCTGACCTTCTTTGGGATCATTTGCTTCCATAGATAATTTCTATGCTGCTCTCCCCATTAGAATGTGAGCTCCTTGAGGGCAGAGATTATATTTTTGCCTTTCTTTGTATCTCTAGATTTTAGCAAAACTTCTGGTGCCTACAAGCATATGATAAATATTTGTTAACTAACTGACTTTGAACCACAATTCCAATTTCTGTTTCATGACTCTTACCCGGATCTCTGGATTCTTCTTTCCCCAGTAGTCTTTTTGACTTGCCTCTGGTATAACATTCTGATGAGTCTTTTAGATTGTGGCTAAGATAAAGTCCTTTTCCTTCAAAATAATGATCTCCCCGCTTTAGGGTCCTTAATCAGCAGCATGAACGTCCCCATCTTTTTATTGGGCAAAGACCTGATAGTGATGTAATTTATTTTCTAACAATAATTCAGCAATAACTGGGCTATATAATTTAATTCCTTGCAAGTGCAGAGAGTAGGTTCTAGACATTTATTCTTCTCTGGCCTAAGGAGCTAGGATGATGATAACTGATGATGATGATGAAATTAGCAAATATATGCCTTGTGTCTGAGGCGTTTTTCACTATATATTTTATTTTATTTATTTTTGCAGGGCAATGAGGGTTAAGTGACTTTCCTAGGGTCACGCAGCTAGTGTC
Organism: Dromiciops gliroides; assembly: GCF_019393635.1. Lineage (NCBI taxonomy): Eukaryota > Metazoa > Chordata > Mammalia > Microbiotheria > Microbiotheriidae > Dromiciops > Dromiciops gliroides. Next base: position 210,987,383 of record NC_057862.1, read on the forward strand.
AAGTGTTTGAGGCTGGATTTGAACTCAGGTCCTACTGAATCCAGGGCCATTGCTTTATCCACTGTGCCACCTAGATGCCCCCATGTCTGAGGCCTTTACTTGACCCTGAACAAGTCAGGATCACACAAGCTAGTAAGTGTCTGAGAATAGATTTGAACTCAGCACTTCCTGATTCCAGGCCTAGTGCTTTATCTACTAAGCCACTGACCTGCCCCCAAACATAGGTAGTATAAACACTAAATAAAGGTTTTCTGATTGATTAAATGAATGACACTGCTTAGTATGTTAACCCCCTTTCAAACGTCCAATTCAGAAGGCTCAAAAAAATGAAGACGTTAAGTCTAGATGACTAATAAGGTGATCCCTTGTAGCTTTAAATTTATCATCCTCTGGCATAGAATCCATATCAGGGCATATAAAGAACCCAGCTTCTACCATTAAATAATCCTTCTTAAAGTTCTGTTATCTCAGTCACTTTGAGCTATGCTGAGGACATGTTGTCTCCGGTTGGCTATTCAACATAAACATTTAGTGATGTTTTTCATAGCCCTCGCTGTATGTCTGTAAGTTAATCCACAATGATACTTCCCTTTGCTATTTTTCATGGGGAAAAATGTCAGTCTCTTCCCAGATTGTTTCATAGTCTCCCACAATTTGTTTTTGTTTTTCTTCATATCTCAAGTTCTTAGTGTCTGGTATGTAGTTTATTGTCATCGTTGTTGTTCAGTCATTTTTAGTCATGTCCAACTCTTTGTGATCCCATCTGAGATTTTCTTGGCAAAGATGCTGGGGTGGTTTGCATTTCCTTCTCCATTTAATTTTACAGATGAAGAAACTGAGGCAAGGAGGGTCAAGTAACTTGCCCAGGGTCACATAGCTAATAAGTATCTGTGACTGGATTTGAACTCAGAACTTCCTTCATGTAGGTCCCTTACTCTATCCACTTTGCCACCTAGCTATCTTTTGGTACATAGTAAGCCCCTAATAAATTCTTACTAATTGACTGACAATTCTCTTTGCGATGTGGGTAATGTTATGCAAATTACCTAGGGCTGTTTTGGCATTGCCCTATACTTGAGAGAAGGTATGTGTGCATATGTGTATATGTGTGTGTAACCTTTTATGGTTACAAGGTATTTTCTCATAAACTATCTAATTCAATCTTTATAATGCAATGCCACATACTAGGGTGAGAAAATATTTGTACATATGTATCTATATACACATATATCCTTTTATATATGTGTGTATATTTGTACTTGTGTATGTATACACACAAATATCTTTTGTGCACATATATATCCTCTTATAGTTACAAAGTATTTTATGAAAAATTATCTAAAATGTCTAATACAACGTACTTTATCATAAATTATCTAACAGCCCTTTGAGGCAGACAGTGGAAATATTACACCTGTTTTACAGATGAGAAAACTGGGGCTCCAAGAGGGTAAGTGATTTGCTCAAGGTCACACAGCAAATGTTAAAGATTTAAACACAGATTTTCTGACTGTAATAAGTACAGTGTTCATTGCATTACAATATTCTGATTCTACCCCCACCTATGTCATAGAATCACAGAATTCCATAATTATTAGATGTTTTCTAAATCTTCTAGTTCAGCTCCCTGCTCAATACAGGTATGTTGTTTAGACTGTCTCTGACAAGTGGTCATTCAGCTCTAAGACCTCCAGGGCGATGGAGAATTCGCTTCATAAGGCAGCTTTGTTTTTGGCTTGTTAGGAAGTTGTTGGGTTTTTTTAATACTGAACAGAAAGTTCTTTTTTTGTAACTTCCATTCATTGGTCCTAGTTCTTTCCCCTGGAATGAAATAGAATTAAACCTAATCCCTAATTTCACATGAATGCCTTTGACCTTTCCTTGGGATTCGGACATGCTAAGTAGCATTCCTCGATTGTACAAAAAACACCCATGCATGCAAAACATTTGTGCTTGGAAATCTATTGCATCTGGAGATGGAGCTAATGCCCAACCGAAATACATCATTGAGTTTAAAATCATCCATCAGCAGCTGCAGCAGTCCTAACTATCCATCAAAACCATTTGGAGTCAAGTTCTTGGCATTCAGAATGACAGCCATTTTTCACAGTCTCAGGGCAAGCATCTGAAATTAAAATGTCCAAAGATCAGAAAAACAGAAGGTGACATTTTGTTGGACTTCACAAGTCAATAGTTTCTGAGACACGAGAATTTCTCAGTGTGTGTGTGTGTGTGTGTGTGTGTGTGTTTGTGTGTGTGTGTATGTGTGTATGTGTGTGTATGTATGTATGTATGTATGTATGCGTATTCATATAGAGGAGGATGGGGGTGAAGGAATTTAACAAATAACTGAAACTCCAAACCAATCTCATCTTGAACACTTGCTAAGATTTTGCTACGAACGTCAAACAAATAGACTTCCTGTTCAGCTTTCTTCAATATAAACCAAGCACCTTCCTCCATGTCATATCTGTGAGTATAATACAGTGCTTAGCATAGTCAGTGCCTGGCATATAGCAAGCACTTAATATATCTGTATTGATTGATTAATTGATGCAGCCAGGTATGTCACAACATACGGTATTATTTTTTTCTTGTTTTGGGGGGAGGGGTGGTGGTAAAGATGCCTTAGAGATTCCTTGAATTCAAGGAATTCAAGTTTCCTTGAATTGTAGCAGGAGGTTAGAATCTGGTAGCTAATTCATTTAGATAATTTATTAAGAGTAGCTAGCTGGTTTAGAAGAAGCTAAAAGGTGAGAAAAAAAAAATTCAGGTTCCCATAGGAAGCTATGGGCATTCTGTGATTTATAAAATGTCATACACATAGTAAGCATCAGAGGAATGTTTTGAATCTATGTCCTCTTGAGGTCATTCACAGAATCACAGCATGTCAGGGTTAGAAGAAAACTCAGAAGTTATTTTGACATTTGTCCATCCCTTCAACCTTAAGGGTGGTTTGAGGCTCCCTGATGTTATTGCATGGTGTAGTAGAAAGGGTTTAGTAATCCAAGAATATCTTCTATAATATCTGTTGTGAAGTCTCTCTCTATAAAATATTGTAATACCATATATGCTATTATAATGTCACATATGTTAATATGTGATATATATTATATTACTATGTAATATAATCAATCTATTAGTCCAAGAAAACCTTCTACAATTTTGTGAAGTCCGTCATTGTCTCTTCTCCAAACTCAGGGCCTCTCTATATATTCCACCATCTTTTTTTCTCTTCATTCTGGTTTCAGAGGCTGAACTGACCCTCTCCTTTGCCAAGACTAACTTCTCTACCAGGGGCTCTGATCCCATCCACTCCCTTCTCCTATGTGACCTCTAATGACCATTCGTTCTTGTTTGGTCATCTTCAATATCTCCCTCTCTAAAGTACCCTTCCTCTCTTCTTACAAATACACTCAAGTCTCCTCTACTCAAAACAAAACAAAATCCACCTTCCTTTGACCCTGTCAACTCTTCATGCTATCATTTTATTCCTTTCCTCTTTACTGCCAAACTTCTAGAAAGAGTGGTTTACATTATTGTCTGAACTTCTGTATCGCCCACTTATTCTTTGCAATTTGGCTTCTTTTTGTTTTTTGTTTTTTTGTGAGGCAATTGGGGTTAAGTGACTTGCCTAGGGTCACGCAGCTAGTAAGTGTTAAGTGTCTGAGGCCGGATTTGAACTCAGGTCCTCCTGACTCCAGGGCCAGTGCTCTATCCACTGCGCCACCTAGCTGCCTGCAATTTGGCTTCTTTCCCCACCATGTGAGCTAAAAAAACCTCTCTCTGACCTCTTCATCACTAAACGCAGTGGCTATTTTTTTTTTCCAGTTCCCATCCTGGATGTCTTCTGTGCTGTGGTTGTACTGAGAACCCTGTCTCACGCTGTACTGTCAGAATTTGGGTTAATGATGATGATACTTTTTTTTTTTTTTTGGTGAGGCAATTGGGGTTAAGTGACTTGCCCAAGGTCATACAGCTAGTAGGTGTTAAGTGTCTGAGGCTGGATTTGAACTCAGGTCCTCCTGACTCCAGGGCCAGTGCTCTATCCACTGCGCCACCTAGCTGTCCCTGATGATACAGTTCTAAAACAACCTAGGGATACATAGATGATATGGCATTTGTCCATCCCTTTAACCTCCAGGGTGGTTTGAAGCCCCCAGACATAAAAGCCTGGTGTGATGAAAAGGGTTATGGATTGAATGCCAAGCCCTCTGAATTTGAATCTTTCTTCTTGATTTTATTAGCCAGGTGACCTTGGGTAAGTCACATAATTACTTTAATCTTCTGACTCCCCATTTATAAAAAATTATGTCAACAAACATTTTCTTTAAACACCAGTCTCTCTCCCCTTCAGTACATTCTCCATTCAGCTATCAAACTAATCTTCCTAAAGTATGATACTGACCATTTTGTCCCCCTATCCAATCAACTCCAGTGGCTCCCTATCACCTCCAGGATAAAATATGAAATCCTCTGTTTGACATTCAAAGCCCTTTATAACCCGGGACCTTCCTACCTTTCCAGTTCCCTTACATTTCACTTCCTGTCATATGCTTAGATCCAGTGACATTGGCTTCCTTGCTGTTCCTTGTACAAGATGCTCCATCACTACACTCTGCATTTTCACTGTCTACCTGCCTGAAATGCTCTCTCTTCCCACCTCTCTCCTCCCTTCTAGCTTTCCTAGATTTCTTTTTTTTTGGGGGGGGGGCAATGAGGGTTAAGTGACTTACCCAGGGTCACACAGATAGTAAGTGTCAAGTCAAATTTGAACTCAGGTACTCCTGAATCCAGGGCTGATGTTTTATCCACTGTGCCACCTAGCTGCCCCTCCTGGATTTCTTCAAGTCTCAGATAGAATCCCACTCCTACAGGAAGCCTTTCCTAATCTTCCCCCTCTCCCCAGAAAGGGCCAACGGCCCAGGGTCACATAGCTAATTGGCAGAAGAGCTTGGATTTGAGCTGTTATCATTTGATCCCCAATCCAGCCTTCTTTTTGCTATGCATTATTTGCTCTGGTTCATTTATTATGATTTATGTCATTATTTTACAGTCAAACCTAGTAAAATTATACCAAGCATCATTTCCCCTTCTCATTGGGATTGTTTCCCTTTTTTTACATCTTTAGAATTTAATTCCTGAGCTTATCCCACCACTCCTGGTCTGACTTCCTCTCAAGTATTTTAGTCCATGGGAACATCTTCGTTTCAGGGAGGGCTAGTACCTCTGCTGTGAGGATGTGTCGAGCCCTTTTCAGGGCTGCTTATCCACCTTTCTTTTTTTGTTTTGTTTTGTTGGGTTTTTTTGGTGAGGCAATTGGGGTTAAGTGACTTGCCTAGGGTCACACAGCTAGTAAGTGTCAAGTGTCTGAGGTCAGATTTGAACTCAGGTACTCCTGACTCCAGGGCCGGTGCTTTATCCACTGTACCACCTTGCTGCCCCCTGCTTATCCACCTTTCATGTCTACCTGTCTCCCCAACTGTCACCTGGAGCTCCAAGAAGGTGTACCATGGGTAGTAGCCATAGCCTTGTAAACTTTGGCAAACAGGTAAATCAGGTTGAGGGTAACTGACAAGCCCCAAACCCATCAGTGAGTTAGGGAGATGCCTGACCCAAGCATGTGGCAATGTCCCCTGGTAGAATGGGCGGACAAGAGCAATTTGTTCCAACAGTTATGAAGGCGGCTGAAGCAGGAGCGGTGGAGCACTCAGACATTGAAAATGCCAAGGTCATCCACTGCATCCTGGGCCATCATCAGTGGTTCTGACTTTTGTCCTGCCACTCATCTTGGATGATTCTGAAGGAGAGAGTGAGGCTGATGACTTCGTGCATCTCTGCCTCACTTAAATCCAATTCACGTGCAAGTCAAACCATCACCTTGTGATGTCACTGGTCCTCTTTGAACATGAAGGACGGGGGCAGCTAGGTGGTGCAGTGGATAAAGCACTGGCCCTGGATTAAGGAAGACTTGAGTTCAAATCCAGTCTCAGATACTTGACACTTACTAGCTGTGTGACCCTGGGCAAGTCACTTAACCCTCATTGCCCCACAAAACAAAAACAAAAACAAAAAACAACAAAAACAAGAAAATGAAGGATGAACAACAAGCACTGGGGATACAAAGAAAGACAACAGCAGTGCCTGCCCTGGAGGAGCTCACAATTTCTTAGGGGAGACAACTTGCAAACAGCTATGTACAATTGAGATTTACAAAGGATAAATTGGAATTAATGTCAGGAAAGGATTTTTTTTGTAGAAGATGGGATTTTAAGTGAGACTTTTTTTGTTTTGTTTTTGTTTTGTTTTGTTTTGTTTTTAGGTGAGACTTTATGGAAACTAGAGAAGCTGGGAGACAAAGGTGAGAGTGGAGAGAGTTCTTGAGATGGAAGACAGTCACTAAAAATACACAGATATGAGAAATAGTGTCCTGGATGAGGAACAACAAGAAAGTGTGTCATTGGAAAGGTAGAAGGAGGCTGGGTTATTAAAGGCTTTAAAAGCCAAGCAGAAGATTTTATATTTGATCCTAGAAGTGATAGGGAGCCAATGGAATTGATTGAATAAGGGGTCTGACTTGGTCAGACCTGTACTTCAGGAAGATCAATTTGATAGCTGAGTGGAAGATAGACTAGAATGAGGAGGGACTTGAAACAGGAGACCAACTTATTTTAATTGTTCAGGCATGAGATATTAAGGACCTCTATCAGGATGGTAGCAATGTCAGAAAAAGAAAGGGCTTACATACATAAGGTCGTAGACTATGAAATAAAAAAGATTGGACATGGGAGAGCAAAGTGCCAAAGTTGAAGGGGCAGCTAGGTGCACAGTAGATAAAGCACCGGCCCTTAATTGAGGAAGACCTGAGTTCAAATCCAGCCTCAGACACTTAACACTTACTAGCTGTGTGACCCTAGCCAAGTCACTTAACCCTCATCGCCCTGCAAAAAAAAAATGTAATGAGGAAATACTTGACAAAATAAATAAAAGTACAAGAAAACATAGATGACAAAATTGAAGATGACACCTAGGTTGTGAGCCTGGGTTATTGGGAGGCTAATGGTACCCTTGAAAGTAACAGAGAAGTTAGAAAGAGGGGAGGTTTTAGGGGAAAAGAGAATGAGTTCAAATATCCACAGGACATTTAGCTCAAGATGTGCAATAGACAGTTGGAGAATCAAGACTGGAGGTACAGAGAGAGGTTATGGATAGATAAATAGATTTGAGAATCATCTGAATGGGGATGATAATTGAGTTGATGGCAGCTGGATCACCAGCTTAAAGATCATGAAATGAAATAGTGTAGAGGGAGAAGAGAAGACTCAGAAGAGAGCCCTTGGAGACATCAACAATGAGCAGGTATAACCTTTATGAAAATCCAACAGAAAAGAGCTCATTCAGACAAGTAGAGGATCCAGGAGAAAGAAGTGTCTTAGAAACTTAGAAAGAAAAGAATGTCAAGGAGAAGAGGTGAGAGCATCAAAGGCTGTAGAGAGGTCAAGAAGAATGAAAATGGGCGGGGGAGGGGGCAGCTAGGTGGTGCAGTGGATAAAGCACTGGCCCTGGATTCAGGAGGACCTGAGTTCAAATCTGGCCTCAGACACTTGACACTTAATAGCTGGGTGACCCTAGGAAAGTCATGTAACCCTTCATTGCCCCACAAAAACAAACAAAAAAACAATGAATGAAAATGAGAAAAGGCCATTTTGTTTAGGAATTAGGAGGTCACTAGTAACTTTGGAGAAAGCAGTTTCAGTTGAATTTAGTCTAGAAGACAGGCTGCAGAGAATTAAGAAGAGAGAAAGAGAAGAGGTGATAATTCCTGACCTTCCTACCTCAGAGGGATGAAATTAGATAATGCACATGAAAGTGATTTGCAAACTGTAAAGCATTATCATAGTACACCAAGTAATAAGTATTCAATAAAGATTTCTTGATGGATTAATAATTGATTGAGGTTTGATCACCCAATTTCATATATGCCATCCAAAAAAAAAATTGGCAGTGTCCAAAGATGAAGAAGCAGGAAAATTGGAAACTCTGTACCGAGTGTCCTCTAGAAAAAACAGACTGAAATCAAGATTATGTTTAGGACAAATTTAGACATTCCTACATCCCAGGACAGTTCAAAGTACATAGATTTTCAGTTTTCTGGTGACCCATATGGCAGTAGAGAGAGACACATGGTGGGTGTGAATAGACTGCACATTATAACATAAAAAATGACTGACTGGAGAAATAGCGTAAAGAAAATGAATTATCACTAAAGAAAGAGGTAGGCAAGGTATATGGCAAAAATAAGGAATAACAACAGATGGACAGCCTAGGCATTGCACTAGTATCCATGAAACATTAAAGGAATTAGAGGGAGGCCTCCAGTGTATTAGGTGAATCATCCAAGCAGGTTTTATAGAAAAACAGTCAATAATGACCAAAACCCCAAACAACGCCCCCCCACCCCCGCCAGTTCTCCCCACCCCCACCCCCACCCCTCCCCCTGCCTCAAAATCAACCAGGCATTCAGTATCCTATATGTCAGAATAGGGACGTTTTGAGTTTGTGCTTAACATAATGACCAGGATTTGGCACATATTAAGCCCTAAATAAATGGCTGTTAACTAATTGATTGGTTGTGATCCAACAGTGAACAAGAGACTATTGCAGAGTTTATCTGAGAGATGGAAGAACTGAGTTGGCTACTATTCAATCCCATCTCACCTGTGAAGGTTTGGAACAGAATACAAACCTCTTACTTGAAGAAGGCTATTTTCCTAATTACTGAGCTTCCTGATTTTGAGGATAAAGAGTCTAACAAAGCCTATTAAAACATTGACAAAGACTTCCTGAATATCAAATAACTTTGTCCAAGAAGTATTTCAATGATTTATGTGTAAGAAACCCCAGAAATGTATGTTTTTAAATACCCATGTGCTTCTCTCCTTACAACTCCCATTTTGCTACAATCATCCCTCTTCTCTTCTTACTATATAGCATCTGACATTCTCCATGGCTGATTCCTATTTTTCTTAATTCTTTTATTCTGCTTCTCTTTTTACCTGTCCTCTTCCACTTGAGTTAACTGCTTTCTTGTTTTAAATCCCTTCTCAAAATTCTCTTCCTCTGTATGGTCCTTCCCATCTGTTTTTTGTAAAAATTCTTTAAAGCATATTACTCTGGCTTAAAAGCCCACATCTTAAATTCATCCAGGCTCCAACTAGCAGAAGTGGTACATATTTTTTCTTCAGGGTTATGAAGTAGGCAAAGCTTCCTCCACTAAAGTCCTCTTCTGATACCTCACTGTGCCTTGAAGGTGATCCTGAATTCCTAAAGGGTCAGAGGAGTCCAAGTTCTGGCAGAATCAATCTTAAAGCATTTCTTTTTTTAAAAAAATTTTATTTCTTCTTTTCCTTTCTTTTCTTTTTTTGCAGGGCAATGAGGGTTAAGTAACTTGCCCAGGGTCACACAGCTAGTACTTATCAAGTGTCTGAGGCTGTATTTGAACTCAGGTCTTCCTGAATCCAGGGTTGGTGTTTTATCCACTGCACCACCTAGATGCCCCCTATAAAGCATTTTATTTAAAAATTTTTTTTCATCATAAAGGTATTTTATTATTTTATAGTTACATGTAGAGATAGTTTTCAACATTTGTTTTTTATAAGATTTCTAGTTCCAAATTTTTCTCCCTCCCTGCCTTCTCTCCCCCTTCCCCAAGACAACAAGCAATCTGATATAGGTTATACATGTACAATCACATTAAACATATTTCTGCATTAGTCATGTTGTGAAAGAAGAATCAGAACAAAAGGGAAAAATCTCAAAAAACAAAAACAAAAACAAAAAACCAAGCAGAAACAGTATGGTTCAATCTAGATCCAGATTCCACAGTTCTTTTTTCTGGTTGTGGAGAGCATTTTCCATCATGAGTCCTCTGGAATTATCTTGGATCACTGTATTGCCGAGAAGAGTTAAGTCTATCACAGTTGATCATCACACAATGTTATTGATACAGTGTACAGGGGCAGCTAGGTGGCACAGTGGATAGAGCACCGACCCTGGATTCAGGAGGACCTGAGTTCAAATCCGGCCTCAGACACTTAACACTTAGAAGCTGTGTGACCCTGAGCAAGTCACTTAACCCCAATTGCCTAAAAAAAATTTTTTTTTTTAAAGATACTGTGTACAATGTTCTCCTGGTTCTCCTTACTTCACTCAGCATTAGTCCACTTAAATCCTTCCTCATTGTGGGGCAGCTAGGTGGCACAGTGGATAAAGCATTGGCCCTGGATTCAGGAGGACCCGAGTTCAAATCCAGACTCAGACACTTGACACTTACTAGCTGTGTGACCCTGGGCAAGTCACTTAACCCTCATTGCCTTGCAAAAAAAATTTAATTAATTATTTTTTTAAAAAGTCTTTCCTCATTTTTCTAAAATCTGACTGCTCCTCATTTCTTACAGCACAATAGTATTCTATTACATATACATACACACACACACACACATATATACATATACATACCTCAGTTGAAAGAAAAATAAAAATGAAATTTGTCCTCAGGACCATTCCTTGCCCAGGCAATGCCATCATATTGTCCATTGTGGTACCTATTGGAGAGGTGAAAGACTATAGGTGTAGAATCCTGTACATGTTGCTGGGTACAGTTGACAGATTGAGACTGACCTCATGATCTTTGAATTTAGATTGTTTTAAGCCTCACACTAATGATTATCAATGTCAATAATTGGGGGGCATATGAGATAAATCTTTTGGGCTCAAGTGAATGAAAATTAATTATACATGAAGCCTAAGACCTTAAAGAGTGAACATACAGATCACCAAAGACCAATGAGATATGAAGCTTTGGGTTCTAATTTTTATCACATTTTATATATATATATATATATATGTGTGTGTGTGTGTGTGTGTGTGTGTGTGTGTATGTATATATATATTATACACACACACACACACACATATATATAATTCAGTGTTAATTGTCTCTGAAAACAGCTGACTGGTTGTGACCATCTTGCCTTTAAAGGCTGCTTAGTCTTTAAATGTCAAGTCCATTTAACACTGTTCTTGATCCTCCCCTCTGGAGCTAAACAGAACAATCCTCATTTCTCTTCCAAAGGACAATCCTTCAGATATTCAAAGACAGCCACCATGTCCTCGTATGGGTTTTTATTCTCTAAGCCAAACATACCCAGTTTCTTTAACCATCTTCATATGCCATGAACACCAGGCTCTTCACTATACTAGTTGCCCTCCTCTGGACAAAATCCAACTTTTCAATTTATTTAACTTGTTGCAGCCAGAACTAAACATAACATTCTATCAGTCTTGTGGTCTCTTCTGGATGCTGCTTGAATAATTTCTTGCACACTTAATTTCTTTTTTTTTTTTTGAGTCAGTTTAAATACTACTTCTTCCTCAAGAAAATAATAGATTTAAGCCTGGGAGGCTTTTCCCAATTCTTTTAGAAGACGCAAAAACACTTGCCTGCACCAGCAAAAGGCATCTCAGGTTTCTATTGTTTTATGACCTCAGCAGAAGAGTCTTTTGAAAGCCAAGGGCCAAGCTCTTTAGAACAAAAAGTAGGGTCCTCTCAGCTATCCCAGCCTTGAGCCTTAGTCTTTTCTTTGAATTTCCTTGTGTGGTCTAGTGGCTTGGGTCCCCTTGTCAGAGATCTCACCCTAGCTCACGGTGAGCATGCCTTAGACTTCCCAGATTCTCATCTTTGAAGATGAACCTATTAACCAAGGGATGGTTATTTGCCCAATAATGACCAAAGAGCTCTAGAGTTCAGAGTGCCCAGGACCTCTTCCATTTTTTGTGCAAATGAGTTAGTAAGAAAAGACTCTACAGCAAACTAAGCCTAGAAGGAAAGATAAGTGACTGGATGCATTCCTGACTCTAGCAAATGAAGATACAGCCAGTCCAAAGCCTCAGAAGGGACTTCCAGGCATGTTCTTATGATCCCTTTTTTTGGCACCTATGTCACATTGCTCATTTACATTGAACTTATGGTTCAATAAAATTCTCACATCTTTTCCAGACCAGTTGTTCTTTAACCATGCCTCTTCCATCCTACACTTGAAATGTAGATTTTTTTAAAGCCAAGCATAATGCTTTACATTTATCACTATTGAACCTCATTTTATTAGATTCAGTTCAATGCTTTTGCATGTCAAGGTCTTTCTGAATCCTGATTGTCAACCTGAGGTTTTAGTTATCACTTCCAACTTTGTGTCATTTGCAAATGTGATAGGTTCAACAACTTTTCTTTATCCAAGTCATTAATAAAAATGCTAACTCAGGGCCAATTCTAGATCTTTGGGGCACTCCACTAGAAACAGCTTGCCAAGATGACAGTGCAACATTAATGGCTACTCTTTGAGTCAATTCATTTAACTACTTCTAAATCCATGGAATTGTACAACTATCTAGTCTATATCTCTCCATTATTTCTACAAGAATAGTATGATATGATTTATCAAATATCTAGCTAAAATATAGGAAATTGACTTCTGCTATATTCCACTGACCTATTAGTTCAGGAACCCTGACCAAACAAATTGTAACGATTGGAATGACGCCACCTGCTGGAGACTTACTGTAGAAGAGTTCTGCCCATGAAGCGAAGGTCTTTGAGGGCAAGACCAGGAGTCTTTTCTTTGGTGTCAGGAAGTGACGCGGGCTAGTGGGAGGAGGAAGGAAGAGACTGGCGCTCAGTCTCGGGCTCTTTCCTCTGGACTCTGGTGGAGAGCGGAGCGAGAAATGCGCTCTCCCTTTAATAGATAGATGAATGTAGGCCTTTCTCTCTCTTTACCAAATTCTTATTCTCCTTAATAAATGCTTAAAAGTCTAACTCTTGCTAAAGCTTATAATTTATTGGCGACCACTCATTAGATATTTTAGACAGACTAGCTAGAATTTTAGCCCTTAACAAAATAAACAAAAAGAATATGGTTAGTCTGATATAATCTATTCTTGTTTTGTTTTTTTGTTTTTGGGGTTTTTGTTTGCAGGGCAACAAGGGTTAAGTGACTTGTCAGGGTCACACAGCTAGTAAGTGTCAAGTGTCTGAGGCTGGATTTGAAC